>NC_141685.1:676100551-677455017 GCF_964263255.1 Lissotriton vulgaris | reverse complement strand
TCTCACTTCGCAGCAGCTCTTTTGCTGGAATCATCGACATGAATCTTGAAATCCACTAGTGGGACTGCATTCTCAAATTGTCCAGAGTTTACAATCTTGCAACTGTCATCATTTTTCTGCCCGCAACATAGTTTTTAAACTCCCCTACAGCAACCAAGACATCCTCTACTTTAGTGTTGTAGCAATCAAGAAGGTCAGCCCGGGCTTCCACTGATGCCATGGCTTGTTGCACACTTATTCCCTCCTGGAAACGGCTTCAAAGCATGACTTAATGGCTTTCACAGTTAACATGATAGTCTCAGATCTCACCTCTATGTCAGTGTATGGTGCATTTATTGATTTTAGGAACCTCTTCTCAGTTAGTGATTTCAATGACGGTGCCTCTTCCATAAAGAAAAGTTATGTGGAGTAAATAATTCTTCCTTACTTCCTTGTGAACAGTGCGAGAGAGTTCCAGACAGGATGCACTCTATGGCATATCAGTCCCTCACATAATTCCATTAGGTGCACAGAACAGCAATATGGCATCAGCGAGCCAGTGTCCATAGGTCTGTGATGCAGGTAATGTTTACTCCCCATTTCACAAGGGCAGGTAGCTTCACCACGCCCCAGAAAGGGAAACAAAGTCATCCACTGGCGAACTACCACCCAGCCAGACGCCTGTGTGCATCATAGGTTTTCAAGCATGATTCTGCTTATGCCTTTACAAATCTTGCTACACTCGCCTACTCCTATGCCATTCTGAAAACATGCAGGTCTCTCTTGAGTGCACGCAGGCTTGCCACCACCAATGGCCACTTGGAAGGGAGAGCTTCACACACTCCACATGACACTACTCTACAGCCATACTCTGCTTGCAGGCTAAACGTAAACCCTGGACAGATCACCTTTTCCTACAAAAGTATAAAAGTCAGAGGTGGAAGAAGGACGCTTCAAGTAACACAGCCATAATGAAGCCCCACAAGCCATGTCCTGTGCCACATTTGCTAAACACCCTTACCTTGATTGACCACTATATCAATCTTACAGTGGCCTTGACCATGACCAGCAATTGGCTCCTTTACCGAAGTAGAATTGCAAGCCCATTTAAGTAAAGGTAAGCCCATATTATACTACGGTTGATTTAACGGTCTGTCACTGTAATGTGTGTTAGGTTGTAATACACATATGCTGATAATAAAGAACATGCACAATGGTAAGGTCTAAGCTGTGAGTTTCAGAATTAGGGTATGCAAAGATATTTCCAATTGTCCTACACTTGTGTATGCCAGCAATCAAATGATTATATAATTTACAATATTTACAATTTGAACTGAAGCTTCTGTACATAGCTGCATGATGCCCACATTAGGTAAAGCCAGACACATGCGTTCATGCTCACAAGATGAAGCCTGATAGAAGTTGGAGTGGCATGTGTCTTTTGCAATTGTAAAATAGTACCCTAACTGTGTTAGCTTTGTTAATTTAATCTCTTCCTTCAGCCACCTCTTTAATCTTCCCTTGCTCAAGGGGACCTGCAGCTCTGGCGTTGAATGGCCTTCGATCGTGTATGATTTAGCTGAATTTACAAAATCTAAAAAAAATCATATCCTCATGAAAAGCGGTAGAATAAGGAAACCCAGAGTCTTCTGGGAAGCTTTCCTGCTGACGCATCCACGTTAAAACAAATCCCTTCCTCATCTAGAGTGACTAAACTGTTAAACTATATGCCACGGCTACTACCCATTTTATCATGGTACTGTTCAAGTGTCAAAAGGTGAATGGAGCTGACCGGGTTAGCTCTCTTAACAACCGGTGCACTCTACTTTCAGGAGATGCCACAAGGGCCAGGAAATGGGAGGAAACAGAAATTTGGTTATTGGAGGAAGAGACGAGAATACATGTGGGACAACATGAGTAGCAATTTATACGAGGCAGGATATCTTTCAAGAAAGGAATTAAAGTGATCTTCATGGGTGTCTCTTGTAAGGCGGGGTGACACAAAAACTGGTTTTGATGACATGGGAACCAGAACCCTTGCACTAATGATGCAGAAAAAAGTAGCAGCACCGAGAAGGCGACACCAGACACAAAAGGCAAGTACACTGGCAGAAAGAGCAAGCAAGCACATCCTGGGACACTCACATTGCCACAATAACAAGTGCAAACTCGCCCCAGAGCAGAGGGCCTGCCCACTCCTTTGCACACAGGGAGGCAATGCCAAGGCCGTAGGGGACCCTCCAACAGGAAGGCACAGAATTTGGCGGCCCAGGCGCCCTAGACGAGAGAACAAAAGGGTCTGTCGGCCGCGTCACTTCCGGTCGTGGGAGGGGGGCAGGGGTACAAAACCTGTCCCCCGCCCACTGGGCAGTCTCTTGACCGCTGCACCACAGTAAATCGAGACACCTGACGGAAACAAAGTGCCTTATAGAAGAGACAGTCACTTTACACAAGGACGCATTCATATTTTATTGCTGTAGGCACGAGTAGATTAAACGGTTTGTCCGAACTCACAGGATGTCGAACAGACACTGAAAACCGAACCTGGTTCCTCAGCTCCAAAACCGGACGCTCTGGATGTTGGGCCACATCGTCTCCAGTGAACTGGCAGGTTGCATACAGAAATTGCACAGCGCTGTTATGTTATGTTATATTTGTTTTTATATAGCGCACGGCTACTCAAAAAGAGTGTCCCGGCGCTTTAAACAAGGAGACCTACAGCAAAATAACACAACAACAGTAATAAAAACAAGGTGAAATGCAGAGAGAAAATAAAGAGAACAGCAGAACAGCCTAAAGGGTAAACAGCCAGGTTTTAAGGCCTTTCCTAAATGCAAGTAGGCTGGTGGCTCCCCGGAGTGCTAGCGGCAAGGTGTTCCACAACTGTGGCGCCAGCAGTCCGAAGGAGCGGCCTCCAATGCGGGCTCTCTTCACTCGTGGCACAGACGCCAGGAACAGAGATTCTGACCTGAGAGAGCGGGCCGGATGCTAAAAGGCAAGTCTCCTTTGGAGGTACTTCGCTCCCACCGCATGAAGAGCTTTGTAGGCCAGAGTTAATGCCTTGAAAACAATCCGTTTACGGATGGGCAGCTAACAGATTTATGTCTTTCTCCACGAAGCTTTCTTGTAGTTTCCGGGCTCCTCTTCTGGTCCCTTTTATTCCTTAGAGCAAGAGGGAAACATGACGCAGCTTCTGCAGTCCGAGAACAGCCACAGCATGGGCGGGTAAGAGGCTGGCAGACCATGCTCTCACCTGGGCTCTTTGTTCCACTTCATTTGAGGCATGCAGTGAAATAATTCACGGGCCACTGCCTTCGCACATTGCTTTCCCTCTGCACTTACCTGATGCCTGTACTCCCCACTGGCCTCACCTGCAGCCCCTGCTCCGAGCCCCTGGGCCTCTCATGTTTCAACCAGGGTCTACATTAAAGCTCCTAACTTTCCTTATGGGCTCTCATGTAGCCTCTTGGCCCCCCGGCCGTTACTTCACTTTTCATGAGCCTCTCACGCCTTATCTGGTCCTGCCTCTTTCCAGTGCCTTCTACGTAGAAAACAAAGTGTTCTCGACTTATCCCTTAGTCATCCGGGAATGAAAGGCCGAAAGAAGAAATTAAAAGGTGCAAACCCTAGTTTGCCTTTGCAGGCAGGTTTGCAAGTAATATATTTACCACAAACTAAAAGCCACGAGCCTTAAATTCAATTACATAATGTTACCAAAATCTTATACCTAAAACTGTCAGGGACTTTGCATGCTTTTCTGTGCAGCGAGCATGACTTTAGGGAAGCACTGGGGCGCTAGACTAAGGGGGATCTCTTCTATAGCCACAACAAAAGTTATCCATATACAATGTCTGCTGCGGGATAGGTGACCTCAAGCCCTCACAGGGATTAGAGCTCTAGTCTCACTAAAGACATGCATGCCCCCCGGCTTCCCACTAACATATATTTTATCTAATTTATGGCAAGCATGTCTCTGAAATCTCTTTTTGACCTCGCTGCCCCTGCTAACACTATTAAAGTTCTGGTCAAACTACTTGCTCCTGCGCTGTTTAGAAATATATAGTTGTTTTAGGAAGCGCTTAGTACAAAGGGTTAACCATAATCCAAGCACAACCAATCCTGGAAGATGTGGACAGAAGAACCATGAAAATGTAACACTTGTCCAGGATCACACATGTGGTTAAGTGGAAGGAAAGGCAGTAGGAGCAATTGAATGTGTTCTTATGCTCTGTGTCAGCCAGCATAAATGACAAAAGTACCAACCATAGAACCTCCTCTACTTGCTACGTAACACCCCAAACACCTTGCGCTATGTCTTCAACCCTTTCTTTCTCCTGTTTGCAGTTTCAAAACTCATTTTTTTAATTCACTGCCCAACTCCTCTCCTTTCTCTTGTTGTGTCTAAAGTCTGTGCCATTGGTCCAGTTTCCCATTGGGACCCAGTCTAACCTTCATGCTGTATTTCTTACCCCAACAAAGTCCCCTTTCTTTTCTTGCTTTTTTATCTAAATCTTTATACATCTCTAGCCAACTTAAGCTCCCTTCCTTTGTTCTCAAACTACCAGGGTGAAACCACCATCCCTCCACTTCCCTGTCTTACTGCCCTCCTTTCTCTTTCTGCCCTCTACCATCCATCTAGTTAATTGTGTTTATCATCTCCCTTTTCTGTTCAACCCCAAATCATCTCTCTTCTTGAAAAATCAGCACAACTCTAGCTTTGTTGTATTTCCTCCCCTGAAGCCAAACGTGGCTCCTTCTTTTACACCTCTCCCATCTTTAGCTGTGAACTAATGAGCCATCAGTGGTTCCCAATGTAACTGTCTTCCTCTGCAACTCCTCCTGCCTGCCCACCCGTTACACCACTACCCCCCTGTGTAACTCCCCTCAGGACATCACTGCTTCCCTCTGTAGCTCACCCTGCACTCCCCCAATATATCACTGGCTCTCCATGTAACCTCTTGGTCATCACTGACTCCAATTGTAACACATTTTCCATCTCAAGAGCCCAAGTAATGTTGATGTGAATGTTTGTAAGTGTTGTCACCTCTGTCATACAAGTGCTTCCTTTAAAACTTCTTGTGTACAGAGCACTGGTGCAACACTTGCCTCTGTGGTCTTTATTGACTTGTTCTCAGACTGCTGTCCCGAGGGAGACACCTACAGATTTGTGAAGTATTAATAAATACTGGGGACATTATACATTTTTGGAGGCTGAATACTGGTGCAGCCACCTCCAAATTCCTAAGTGCTGCAGAAGCATCCCACCATCCAAAGGGAACATTAAGGTTTCAATTACTGCGGTCAATCACTGTCACAGTATACACGTACCAGCTTACTTTCACAGGCACACATTTCTGCCGCTTGTATCTCGGGGTGCTGAAACTAACAATATACATAAGAGAAGCAATGATACTTCCTTGGTCACAATATCATTCACTACATACGTTATTTTCAGATAGGCAATACAGAACATGAACTTTCCTTGTGTCAGTTCTATTTACCTAGCAGATGCATGGCAGTTAGCACCTGGCCTCTACTAAAGACCTCTTGTATTTCCAGTATGCAATCTCTTTCAAGACTGCCTGATACTCTAATAATACTGTCTTGGACTTGTTTAAGATATTACTGACCAGCCAACCAGTATTGCAATCGACTCTCATGCACACTTCAGTAATACTTCTAGAACTATCTGTGTTCCCTTTGAGAATGTTGAGATTTCTACAGCACAGGCCTAAATGTACCTCCACCCCAAATTGGCTGCAGGAGTTGTCATAACAATGTCACAGTGTCCAATTTGTACAAGTGAAAAGCTCACATATTTTGATGATTCTTTGATCTATGTGGGCTGAAATCTTAAGAACCATCCCCTAAAAAAGGAAGTTGTCTTCTGCCCTTCTTATGAGAGCTAGGAAAGTCATGGTTCACTGTGTAGGGCACTCATATATAGACATTGTTACAGATCATATTTATATCCACCTCTGACTCCTGCCTGGGTATCAGATACCGGTTTGGTTCTAGCTGATTTGTGACCGTCTTTTATATTCATTATAAATATCTTGTACCAAAACGTACATCATGTAAATATGTAATATCGATTCACCAGTATAGCGTACACCGGGTAAAGTGTAATTTCTGATTCCTGTATTCTTCCTCTTTGTTGACATTGTTCTCCCAAGAGGCAGCTTCAATGCTTCAAGCACTAGGATGTCTAAAATGCACTCTCTAAGACCAAACGTACGCTTTTGGCGTCAGTTTAATTGATTTAGGGAATAGGTAAGACAAGTAGATTTCTTTGCAGGACAAGTAGTTTTCTGTACAATTTTGTCCACTGGACAAGTACATTTTTTAAACAATTCCACACGAATGAGTTGCTTTTGGACTATGGATCACATGAGTTACATAAAGGTTGCAAGTGGAAGCGTTTTAATTTAGAAAAAAAATACTCCATAGTTAGATGGGCACCATAGTACCAGGTACTAGCATTATTGCTGACTTCTTGTAGGTACTACTTTACAGGTGTCATATATATATATATATATATGGATGCAATTACAGAAACAGCATGATACAAGTTTGCTCGCGCAGGAGCAGATTTATACAGCAGGAGTAGCTGGCAGCTAATGATCCCAACCCATTTCCACAGTTTCCTGAGGGCTTGGGGGTCCATGTATGTCTCATATATGTTCTTGTTTTACAGAGTTAATACTGAGAGGGTACACCCACCAGCATTTCCTAACGTGGCACGAGGTCCGCATACACAGCAAGGTCGGCGTGGTAAGCAAGGGCATGAAGGGTGGTACATCTGGAATAAGGAACTTGCATAGGTGATGCAGCCGGTCGTGGTAACTACCTGGGGCTCCCAGGGGGTGACCAGCTTTTTCCAATCATATGTGTTTTCTCCCTAAGCAGGTCAGGACCAGAATTGCCACTCAGATTGACGGCTTACCCCAACCCCCCATCACCCTCGCCAACAGCAAACAAAACAGGTACATGCGGGGTGGTAGCAGGAACAGTATGCGAGGCGAAGGTGAATAGTTTCCTCGCACAATGCATGTGAGAGCATGCAAGAGTCTTAGAGTCGGAGTAACATGGCCGACATGCCTCCTAGGTTGTGGGGGCATATGCTATGGGTGAAGGCTCAGGGGTGGGGAATGAACTAACTTCACCTCTGATTTATCTCCGACACAGATTGCTTCGAGGTACGCACTGAGCAGCTCCCATTTAAGAAGGAGAACCCACATTCAGGATAGTGAGTACGGATGCGGGGTTGGGTGTGCACAAGGGACAGCAAGAGGAAGCTGGGCGTGTGAAGGGACGGGGTGCAAGAACACGGTTTGGGGGGTACGCTAACATAAACTCTTCTTCATCTCCACCATAGAATTCGTGGAGGCACCCATTGACCATCACCCATCAAAGCACGTTAGATCACATCCAGGATAGTAAGTACAGATGCAGGTTGAGCGTCACAGAAGGGACAACAGGAGCATCTTGGGAGTGCCTATCAGAGGTCAGGGTTGTTGCTCACTGCTGTTTTTTATTCCAGGTTGAGTCGTCCTGCTCAGGATAATTATGGCTAGCCAGGGATCCCCATCGCTTTTCTCGTTGACGTCCCAAGTGGAAGAAACTCAGCAAGGCACTTCCCAAGAGGCACAGATAGCGGCCATCGTCAAACTGGCCAAGTCCAAGGGATTGGCTTGGGCTGCTGAACTATTGCAGGCTAGCAATCCGGAAGATTCCCGCATCGTCTGTGCGGGTTCGATCACAGAGCATGAGTCTAGTGAAGAGGCAGGCCCCTCCCGGCCCAAGCGGATTCGC
The DNA here is from genome assembly GCF_964263255.1 of Lissotriton vulgaris. Taxonomy (NCBI): domain Eukaryota; kingdom Metazoa; phylum Chordata; class Amphibia; order Caudata; family Salamandridae; genus Lissotriton; species Lissotriton vulgaris. The sequence goes on along the minus strand of NC_141685.1, from coordinate 677,447,223 downwards.
AGGGCAACAGCCAAAGATTTCCCGGCAGACCCGCCTCCATCCAAGAGTCGGGCAGTCGGCACTACTCGAAGAGCCCCGCCGCACTTTCCCCCGTCCGTGACACAAGGACCAGCCACCCCGGCTGGCAGCACACCTCAAGTGAGCTTCGCAACAAATGAGGACTTCCGTAAGCTCACTGACACTTTAAAAAGCTTCATGGCAGAGGTCAGAGCTGGTCTTGCCGGGGCTAGCTTGAACGTTGGGGCTATCACTGCAAACAATGGGGAGGTAGAGGTGGCAGCAGCATCAAATGTGTGGGCCCTCCAAGGGAGCTCCACCCAGGTGCAACAGTTATCCCCCCCGGTGACGACATCCGTATTAGGAGCTCAGACAGGGAGTGGTTCAACGGGTATGAGCTATGGTACAGGAACTGCGGGGATGGGGGGTGTCCTTGGTCTAGGCATCCAGAATACTAGCGGGGGACAACATGTCAAGGTGGGGGGGCCTGCTGTAGTGGGGGCAGTTGCTATCAACACTCAGGCCGTGCTCAGCGCTCCTTTAGTCGCTCCTTCCACAGCACTCCAGCCGGTTGCAGCATCCCAGCCTGTTGCAGCTGCAAATGCCATCACAGTGCAGCCCCCGGGGGCGCAACCAGGGCTCACACCGGTCACTCACGTGCCGCTCTTGTCAGGCCGCAGCTCCTTGTCCTGGGAGGTGCCAATTGCTGTTAAGGAATTCATATGGAGGCGGGAATTTCTAGATATTTTTTCCCTGCTTGGCCAACATGGCCAGGCCGCCCAGAGGGTTGGAGGGAAAGATGAGGACAAGAAAGTCAGGTTCCAGGCATGGCCGGAGAAGTCTATCGACAGATGGCTTTCGGCCTTCGCCATCTTCCAGTCTGTGATTTTGGAAAAATTCCCAGAGCAAGGGCGGGCTCTGGTGCTATACCAAAGACTGATTCACACAGAAGCACAAAAGTGGGGTGGGTCAGGGTGGCTGGACTATGACCGGGAATTTAGGAAGAAGATGGCAGTATGCCCAGAAATGGGGTGGGACCAGAAGGAGGTCCAGTTGTGGAGGGACCATATGGGGTCCCGCAAGGTGCAGGGCACAGTGAAGCAGCCTAAGGCGCAGGGGGGGGCTCACCCAGGTTCAGAGTTTGGAGTTCCACTGCTACAACCCCTTTTATCATGGTACTATACAAGTGTCAGAAGGTGAATGGAGCTGACCAGGTTAGCTCTCTTAACAACCGGTGCACTCTACTTTCAGGAGATGCCACAAGGGCAATAAAATGGGAGGAAACAGAACTTTGGTTATTGAAGGAAGACACAAGAATACATGTGGGACAACATGAGTAGCAATTTATACGAGGCAGGGTATCTCGTGGAGGAAATAAGGACTGGAAGGGGGTAGTCCTAATAAGCGCTTACAAAATTGATTTTCTTCAAACTAACTTTTTTGTATCGCTATTGCCCCAGATAGCAACCCCAAAGGCATTTGAGCTTAGCTCTTTGCTGAATTCAACAAACCTCCAACAGAGTGATTAAACCCAAAACATTGATTTGAAAGACATGGTAAGCATGAACTGAATTAATCTGTGAACCCCCAAGTCTGGGAAGTGATTTACCTTCTCAATACGCTCACCATTTATATGGGTGGGTCTAACTTTACATGTTTATGTGCCACACACCATATAAAAGGTTTTTTGAAAGTTGATTTCATGGTCTAAATTATCAGTGAAATTTGAAAATTGTCAGTTAGACCCTTAAAGCCATTAGGGGTTCGAGAGAGCAAAACACCATCATTCCAGTATAATAAAGCTGGGACAGGGTTAAATTCACCATTTGCATATCATTCCCTGAAGAAAGCAAGGAGGCAAGCAATTGTATATTGAAAGAACAGAATAGGATCTCCTGCTCTAACTCAAAAGACTCGTTGCATTGACGCTCTATCCCATACTTTACAGATGCTGTGATTCCGGAGTGCAAAACAGGCAAAAAGTCTACCAGGTCTTGACCCGAGCTCATATTAGAAAGTATGTTCCATAGTGTAGACCGGTTAACCTGGTCAAAGGCACTAATAAGATCTATAAAGGAAAGATAGAGTACCCCCTTCTTGGCAATTGTCTATTTATTCATACTTAGATGTACATTTAAACACTGTTCCTGTGTAGCATGCTCCACCCTAAAGCCATAGTGAACCACCATATTGGCATTAGTTTGGTTGCGCTATAAAAAAATACAAATGATCAATATTAAATTTAGGAGTTAACCTGGCCTTAATCAAACAATACAGCAGAACTAACTAAATGTTGCTAATATGGGCTCTATGGAGTTAACATCGCACCAAATAGAACATCTTTGTCTTTTACAAATTCCTGGATGGGTCTGATTTAGCATTTTATCTAATTTACCCAAGTGTGTGCATAAGAACACCTGAAAGATCCCATATTCTAGCTTTTCAGAGGCGAAATCCACATATTAAAAGATGTTGGCCGAGGATGCATCTATTTGCCCACTGCTTGGGGCAGAGATGCTGTGGCATCACAAACCAATGGAAAACGACAATGCTACGGAACCCAGAGTAATGAAGATGTAAGTTTGCTTTTCCCTAATATCCAAAGAGATGTATCTCGGAAGAACCGATTGAACAAAGGCTATTTGTACAATACTTCTGTCATGAGATGAAGTCCTTATGTATGTTGCCCTCATCTTCAAAATGAGAAAAACTGAGAATGAAATTGTTCAAAACTTCAGCCCAAACACAAATTACATTCTTGATTCCTTGCACAAAACGTTCCTCGAAGGATCGTTTTCTATTTCTGGAGCGAAACCTGATTTCAGCACAAACTCCCATTTGCATCTGATTTGTGATTCTCAATAAAATGGTACGTATACCCCTCCCACGAGTCATTTTTAATAGTAAAACCTGGCACAAAAAGTACAGGCAAATGTCAATCATTTTTTAACTGCATACTTCGGGACAATGGAAAAGCCAGGCAATTTGCCCATCATCCCCCATTCCGAGATCCAAAACTCACACTGATGTAGTGATTGTGAACCCACTGATAAAGGCAACTCGCAGTATCGTAAATTATGGGTGTGCAATCACCACACCGAAATAGGACCAGACATCGAAGGAGGCTGAAGTCTTTTCTGCTTTGGATATAAGATTAGTTATGGTGTCACAAATGAATGCCCTTGCAATTTAGGGAGGCATGAAATGCCATAAACACTAGTCAGAAGGACCACAGTGATTGTTCAGAAATAGCTTCTAGTGAAGACACTGTTAGATGGTACCCACACAAGGTACGTAATTCAGAGTTGGAGGAAACTGTCACAAATCCAAGACGAGGAAAATTTCACGCATCACATAATGGTAGTGATCATTACACCACAGCAGTGACATGATACTGCTATTGAGCTGCCCTGCCGATTTTTCTCAAAGGATTTGAAATATTGCATCAAATTCTTGTGAATTTGCCCTGTTTTTAGTTTTTGCCTTATTTGTGGTCGAAAGCATGGGGTTATAAGGCACATGAATGAAAGAAAAGTCCATGTAGGGAGAAGTCTTGTAAAGCACTCTATAAACTCACTGAAATAGTAACACACTAACAAGTTTACGAAACAGAAGTCAACTAAGTTTACTGATTAAGAGAATCATAAGTAAGCAGAGTTTTGTGACTTTTGCGAGTTCTTATGTGATCTGACAGCACTCAATAGGGGTGGTAGCCCGTTCCATCTGTTTCCTGCAAGCAAAAAGAAAGGCAGCCTAGTCTAGATGAGTGACTGCTTGGAACAGTGAACAAGTTTGCATTACCAGATCTCAAGTCTTGGAATAAAACATACTGACTCAAAGGAGAATTGGAGATAGCGCGTCCCTTTACATGTGTGGCATTATGGGAAAAGCGCATCACTTTAAACATCACCTGGGGCAACCAAAGGAGGACAGGTAGAAGTTTCAAAATATGGTTCCTGCACTTCAGACCTAAAAGAAGTGGGCAGACAGATTTTGAATGTTTTGCAGCAGTAATAGTATATATTTAGGCAAATCCAAGGGCACAGCATTACCATAATGAAGTCTGGCTGCAATCAGATGTGTATTTTCTTCCATGGGGGTAACCCCAAGCAGCATGAAGAGGTCAGCTTAGCCAGCGGAGGTTTAAATAGTACTTGCTGGTGGGAAGAATGCAGCGATTCTAGCTTGAGAAAAAGGTAATGGTGTATTCCCCATAGAGAATGGCCAATTGGTGCTAGACCATGGAGAGGCAGGGCCAAACACCCGACCTCTCTTTTCCCATTGTTCAGGTTGAGATCACTGTTGAACACCAAACTAGTGATGTCAACCAGACATTTCTAAATTTCTTCCTTCTTTATGACCAACCTTTTCTGAGGGATACACAAGATAAGTTAAATGTCATCTGCGTAACACTGAAACTCTTCCTGAAACAAAGCGCTTAAGAAGCTGGCCGCTGGAAGGACATGTCTTGTGTGGAGTCAAAACCCTTCCGACCAGCGTATGGTAAGTTATAGTAAAAAGGTAACATCCTCTGATGTGATCTCTTAACCTTCCACATATACTGTGTACCTTGACAACCTGAAAAGCTAAGTATTTTTAAAAACGGTATAAATGGGGACACATACCAAAAAAAAACCCAGATATATTCTTAGTTGTCTAGGTTTTTCCTTTTCTTGGCCTGTAGTCATTCAATTTGAGGGATTCAGTCCCACAGTGTTCAATTCTACAACAAACAGCAGAGCTGAGAGGGGCAAACCTAGATCTCCTTTCCAAGTTTTTAGACATAATCTGACTATTGTGAATGTTAAATAGCTCTTGAAAGATCACCAAATCTGCAACACACTGGTCAAAAAGGCCACAGAAGTGGCTCTGCCTCTCACATAGGATGGAGAGCTCCACGCTAAAGTAGTAGATTGCATGTATAAAGACTCTGTGAGTGTCCTTAGTGGGAATATCTCCCCTCTTCCTTCTGAGGCCAAGGCTTCTCAGGAAAGCCAGGCCTCATTAACAATCCGACTGGGAGATGTCCTCCTAGCAGTAATAGCCACCCAATGCTTAGCCCACCCTTTTGGTCTTCTCATGCCTTTGCTGGGAAGCAAGGGAGGAAAGTTGTTTAAGGGTTATGCTGAAGCTAGAGCAACCAGGTAAGAGCTCACTTCACTGTCAAGGTACTTACTTATCCACCACCCCAGTATCAGAAGCATCAGAAGAGTTGATTGGACAAGTCACCTGAGAGCAGAGAAAGTGCTATGCTGCCCTGTCACATCTGGGATCCTCCCTGAATAATGGCAATGAAGGCTAGGAACATGAGGTCGTGCTCTGGTACAACCAGCACCAGCGCTCTCTTACTATCGTTTGGGTCCAGCTGTGGGCAGAAAATGAATAAGGTCTGCTGAGAGCTTTCTGTGGCCCTCTCATCTTCGGTGATCCATCAGGCAGAACTATGATATGTCAATGCAGCACTGTGAGGACCTGATCACATTCATGGTACCAAAGAACAGCTTGCACGTTCCACCGGGGACAGCTGCAATGCAAGATGGTGGAACCGGCTGAACAAAGCCTAAGATGTTCTTCAAAGCCATAACCAATGACTGAGTATATCTGTTAGCAAGTTCTGAAAGAATACATTTCACTTTCCTTTCTTATTTAAAATTAATTGATAGAACTAATCAGAACTCTAGATTCAAAATCAAAAATAAGCCACAGGGGTGTTCTGGGGCTCTAAAAAAAGAAGCACAGCTTTACTCTAAGAACTAAGAAGGTTCCGGTTCATTTTAGTTGTCAGAAACTGTTCAGACAAGGGGGACACTGACTGCAGGAGATGGTCGAGGAGAGAATAACTAGGCTCATTGGAGGTGGTGCATACCTATAGCATTGAATAATACAACTGAAATCCGCTACAGTCCTACAAGGTGGCACTCATCCCTGCTAATTCAGAACAGAAGGTTGTACAAGAGAGAATAGAGATTATACCTTTTTCGGTGGTTCCAACATTCTCTTGGTTTTGGAAGTACCCCTTTGCTCATCTGTAACCCGATGTGGTTTGTTCAGTAGGAGATATCAATAACAATATCGTAACCTGAGTGTGGTTGTGTCACAAGATGAAGCTAAGTGTCTCTCGGATGTATCTCAAAAGCACAGCCAGCAGCCATGATGATTACAGTCAGTGGGTGCATGAATACAAAGGCTAACAAGTATATAAATAAGTCCAGATAGGCCAGTATGGATGCACACCTTCCCCCTGGCGAGGAGCTCCCTCCAGACTCCACTGAAGTCACTCAGAGATGTTCCTCCCGCACGCTCTTAGAGACAAGAAGCTGGAAATGTAGGGGAAAGGTTTTATGCACTCCCAGGGGTGGGTACCGATCAGGAGAACGGCATAAAGTAAGCATTTCTTTAAGTGGGGAGGAGGGAGGAAGCATGTCTATGGTCCAAGAGGGCAATTAAGGGGTCTAGCAGCAAGGAATGTCCACGCGGCCTCCCGTCCTCCAGCCAAGCAGGAGGTGGGACGGCCACAACAACCGAGGCGCTGGGAACAATATGACGGGGAAACAGGGGGGGCTACCTCTCACCCAAGGAGCACGGCCGGCTCTATTAAAGAGGAAGTGCTGAGCACTTTACGGACTTCTGCCATGCATGCCTTCGCTCCCAGGCTGCGTTTGCAAGAGGGAGATCGGTCCTGCGCGGGTAGGGGGGGGGTGGTTGCTGGGTTGTGCTGGGGACGGACATGGAAGCAATGTCTTGAGAGGTACACACAAGGTGTTTTATGAGCTTGGAAGAACAGAGCGCTATCAGTGATAATTAAATAAAGTCGGCCTATTAAGCTTATTAGGGGACAAAGCCAGCGAGGAGCGCACTATGCAGGGAGAGATAAGACTGGCAAAAGAGAGTAAATGTTCACATGGAGAGGAAACCACAGCAGCGAACCGGCGAGAGAAAAGGCACTAATGAAGGAGAAAACATGGACACGGACAGGGCGGAGCGAGTGGGCGGCAGCTGCAGCATCCAGACGCCTAATGACCTCTGGAAGACAGATGGCGGAGGTAGGGAGCAAGCATGGGGGAAAGATAGATGGCGCTGAAGGCTGGCGGTTCGCGCGTGCACGCTCACTTGTCGCCAGCCAGCAGCTTTTTGAAAACTCACCTACTAAAGTCTCTCGAGCAGTGCATGCGCGCTGACTCAGCGAGACCTAAAAACTGCCGGTGCTCAGCACTGGTTAGACCACTTAAATCCCTGTTCCTACTTAAAATTTACAGTGCCACCAAGGTACCCATGTCTAGGTGACTGATGGATAGAGACAGTTTTTGCTGCCCCTTGCATCAGTCTTAAGATTTCTTCTTCAACACAGCTGTATTCTAACTCACAATATGTCTTAAGCTTTCTCCTCAAATACTACTGCTGTTAGTGTATGTATTCCTACTCACAATCACAATTTAATTGGTTAAATAAGTGGAGGAGCCCAAAATATTTTAGGAGCCCATCGCCGGCACTGGAGAATGCTGGATTTGTTCAACACGAGTTTGCCTAGTCTTGATTTGACCATATAACCACGTTTTACCACCAGACTACACATTCTACTCTTGTAGATTCTCATTCTTTCTTGCATTCCTTCTTTGTCAATATCTTCTATCTGACCATTCCTTCTTTTTTCTCCCTTTATCTATCTAGCTCTGGACCTAAGTAGGAAAATAAGTCCATGGCCCTCCAAATGAGTGCTGTGCTGCTCACTGCCAGCTGCAGTCACAAATTAAGCACTATTCATGATATCTGCACTTGAGCTTCATATTTCTGTTTATAGTCTTTGTTCTGGTTTACCTGTTTATTCTTTCCACTGTCTCTTTCTATCTCATTTCCAAATCAGTTCATCATTGTTAATTCATAAATAGCAATGTGACACACTGGCTGGTTTTTATCTAAATCAGGTAAGGAAATGAAGTCTGATGCATCAATCCTTTTAGTTGGAGTTGTACCATATAAAGTGACACTAGAAGAACTAATTTAAGGCACAACCTCTGCAATAGTTTTGGGCTGACTCATGCACTATGTTGGTGAAAACCTGGAGTAGCAACATGTTAACACCTTCTACAGTGGCAAATTGTTGCTTGTCACTAAAATAGCTAGATGACCTTGGAACCAGACCTAGCACCAATGCCAGGAACGTCAGAATCATTGTCAACAGCAAACTGGACATGACAGTGCAAGTCAACATTGTCACTTCATCCTGCTTCCACACCCTGGAGTTGCTGAGGAAGATCTCAAATTACTCTGAAGCAACACCAGAAAAAACAACACTCTCCCCCTATTCACCAGAAAGTTGGACTACAGGAGCACCCTCTACTCTAGGATCACCAAGCAGCTCACCAGAAGACTACAACCCATTCTGAACTCGGCAGTCAGATTCATACTTAACCTCCCACACAAAACTCAAATCACACCACACTTCAGGGATCTCCAATGGCTCCTGATACACAAGCACTTTAATTCCAAATTCCTCACTCATAAATTCAAGGCACTACAGAATGCAGCCCCCATCTACCTAAACAGTCACATCTCCATCCACCAACCACTCACACAACTCTGTTCCACAGGACTCCTCACACTTGCCCCACGGATACACAGAACCAGATTAGGAGGACCAGTATTCTCTTATAGTATGGAATGACCACCAACTCCAAGTCAGAGCATCCTTCTCTCTTCTTAAATTCCTCAAGAATATGAAGACCTGGCTTTTCAATTAAACAACCATCCCTGGGCAGAGTTAGGAAAAAACACCTGCTAAGTGCAAGGATACCCTCGTGAGTGATAGTGCACTTTACAAATCATCATAACATAACACAAGCATTCATGTCACACATTGCCACAGCCACAAATCTGCCCTCATAACACCGTAGTAAATGGTGTTTACACCAAGCACTGACTTACTTACCACTGTGAGAGCTGTATTTCTCTTTAAATACATTAGAAACCGAGCGTATCCTGTCATAAATTGTGTTTACACTATCATAGTACACCATATGATGACTGCTACTATTGTTTCCCTGTTCTAAATAAAGAATTGCAAACTTCACAACAATAAACTGAAAGGGCTCCCAGAGACTTAACCCCACACTGTTATTACTCAAGGACATCCCGACTGTCAAAACTATTTGCTTGGTTGTATAAACTGTGAGAACGACTGAACACAGAGTAATACAACTGAATCCTCCAATGTATTCTGTAGTAAAATGTTTCCTCTATCTCAGTGGTTCCCAAACTTTTGACTCCTGAGGACCCCTTTTGAGTCACTATTGGAAGCCAAGGACCCCCAAACAATTTGTACGATTTAAATTTCAAACATTAAAACAGTAGTTTGAAAAAAGTAAACACATGCTTGTGCACACCAAACAAATACTTGAATCACTAAAGATTTTAATATTTTATATAGAAAGAATTATCAAAATCAAAATCTTTTAATGGGATGGTTAGTGCTGCTTCTCGGCTAACTAACATTTCAATATTTGGTTCTATTTCCTAGTATGAGGCTCCTGCCTGGGCCAGACTGGAAACCCAAAGCCGCACCTGGCAAATGTTGTCAGACCAGTCCCAGTACTAAGTGCAGTGAATGAGCCTGGCCACTGCAAAGCAAACTTTGGGGGGCTCTCCCACCAAGGAAATTTGGGAAAAAAATTGTGCATTCTGCAACACATTTGTCATTATATATTGAATTGAATTTGCTTTTAAAGCATAGTAAATAATGACCTTACTATGCACCAATACAACAATCTTATTGGGGCTCTTTTGTGAATCCCTCACTATCACTCTCCAGCAGTGCCTCTCTTCTCTCAAAATCCCCTCTGTCACATGTATTCAATTTGTTTTATAGAATTTCTCATACAAGTGTAGGGTGTCAGAGCACTTTACATCACACACATACAGAGACGATCGGTGTATAGAAAATGTTATGTTATATAAGGCAAAGGGGACTTCAAGGTGTAGGATTCACATGTCATCCATACTGGTGAGCATTTATTTAAGAGTGATTGGTCTGGAGAAGCACACAATCTTGACACAGAATGTAACATAGGGGTTAGCTTTGACTTTAATTATAACAGTTTATTTCTACCCAAACAAACCTTTTTGGCAAAATGAGGATTATGAAAGACTGGGAAAAAAGATAGCATACTAACTTGTACCATGTAGTTTGCATGCAGCTGTTTGATGGCAGGTCATAGCTTCGGGTGCTAGATTATGATTGTAACTCATAAACTGCACAATAACAAAAGCAGCTCTGTGACAAAAGCAGTAACTCATTGAGCTATGCACATAAACTACTGTTTTTTTTAATGCATGGTACACATTCTTTGCAGCAGGCATATTAACCCTCTGTGCTACCTTAGATGAGTCAAACCTGATACTGAACAAAACACGCATCCCTCTCCAGCAGGTACATTAATCACTAGATGTTATCTTGACACTTTTATAGTTGCCCGAAAACTACAGATTATTCAAGGAACTTTGAAGTGAATTTAAAACTGTTGCTTGCGGACCCCCGGGGAATGTGTCATGGACCCCTGGGGGTCCGCGGACCACAGTTTGGGAAACACTGCTCTATCTTGTTCCTCATTGGTGCAAACTCTGGGAACTGCACATTTATGTAGAAAAGTATAAAATACATTGCTTAACGTATTATAAATGGATGTGCTTTTCAGGGTAGCCAGGCACTCCTACTTCCCACCTTTAGAATTCGAACTTATGCCGGATTTCATATACAACTTTACTAAATTCCTTGTGCTCAAGAATTGTATTGCTTTTCTACTAAAACTTTTGCAGACATATTTGGTGTACTTTGCCAATCAATCTCTTATATAGACATTTAGGAATGTTTCAGTCCTGAATACTGAACTTGTTTTAAACGTGATAGAGACTGGTCCAATTGTGGAGCACCAAAGTCTGTATCGGGACTACGCCAAATCTGGTCCTAGCCGTAGATGTGCTATTGACATAATCGTACCACACAGGGTTACACACTGACAGATCTGGTAGCAAAGGTGATAAAACCTATTGACCATGGAACCGAGTACTGTACCTTCAGGGTCCAGACAGTTTCCCCCCGAGATTCAAATTGACCTAGTCTGAGCCTGATCCTGGTTCCAGGAGACGAGGTGACTGAAGAAGGATGACATGAGAATCAAGTGCTTGAATAGAATGAACGAATTGTGAAACAGTGAATGGTGGAAGTTATAGTGGGGGCATTGTGGTGGAATGCAGTAGATTGGTTTGTCGTGAACCTGGAAGGATATCTCTTCGGTCGTTTCACCGCAACGGCATGGATGGTCCCATCCATGCCGTTGCGATGAAACGACCGAAGAGATATCCTTCCAGGTTCACGACGACGGAACCTTCAAACAAGTGCAAGAGGAGGAAGTGACCCGACTTCCTTTGCCAAAACTTCTAAACACCGGAACGTCAGACACAAATAGGGAAGGCCATGCTGTCCCTTATATCAGATCAATTGAAGACCTCTAGAGACTGCAAAAGAAACCAAATCGAATGTATTGGTATTCAGGATAAATAGAAATTTGACCGACAGGAATAAGATATACTAATTCGAATCATAAATCCGAAGGACCCATCTGTACGTTTCCGGTGAATTTTCCGTTCGCCCTGAAGAAACTCCCTGGAAGGGAGTGAAACGCGTTGGCTGATTTGTTTGTAAAGTGAACGGTGATTGTTTTTAAAAGATTGGACAAAAATAAATAAAGAACTTTTCTATATACACAAGTGATTATCTTTCTGGACTTTTTCTTGGTGCGCCCCCACAAAGAATCAAACAAAGTACCTTTTGATCTGGAAAGCACAGCCACGTCAATCAGCAGCTGACGTCGGGGTTGGCAGCACAAAACTTTAAAGACTATTTTTGGAACTGGATTTTAGGTGCGGCACTGTAGGGTTCGCTGCTATTATCTCTGTGATTATCACAAACTCAACAGCGACTTTACATCGCCCAGCAAAAAAACCTATTTGAAGAAATTGTTAAGAGAAATGTTTGAGAGGATTTCCTAGGACATTACAATGAAAATTAGTTGCTCTATGTCAGCAAGGAAGCAGCGAGAGGGGTGAAAGAGGCGCATGTGAGGATGGAAAAAAGTGTCGGACATGTGTAGAATTGACATAACCCAGAGAAAGAAGCTGCGGAAAATGAAATGCTGGGATGATGAAGGGTGAGAAGGAGTTATAATTGTTTAAGTTGAGAGGATTAAGGACTGATGTAAGGGAATTGATTGAGAGCATTAGGGAATGGAGCAAGACTGAAACATTCAGAGAGCTGTTGTCTAGTAAGGAGAAGAACATGGTAAAACAACAAATGAGAGTGCTGAGCCACAGGAGGGACGGTGAAGGAGTACCCTTTAAAAGAAAAACAGGGAGGAGCATAAGTACATGTCCAGTGGTCACAATCTGATCTTTTCTATTTTACAAACTATCCTTCAAAACTTAGAGGCCCATTAGGATGTAGGGCGGATCGCCACCGCCCGCATGATGGTGGCAATCCGCCTAACATCCTTCCCCGCCCACCACCCATTCACCCCCCCCCATGTGTGTATGGCGGGGCTACCGTGGCAGATGGGAAGACCGTCTGCCACTTTTCCGCCTGGTCGACAAGGCGACCGGGCGCAATAGGGTTTAATATGGTGGCAGTGTCTGCTAGACACCGCCATCCATATTAGCATGGGGGCGGAAACATGCCTTTTCCGTTGCGGCGTTGCTGCTACGGAAAGGCATGCAGAATTCTCTTACGGGTCCCGTTGCGGGCCCTCAGGGTTTTGGGGGTGTGGGTGGTGCACATGGGGGGTACCTATGGTACCCTCTGCATTGTCATGGACATGGTGGCAGGCACCTCGCTGTGCCTGTTACCTTGTGAAGGACAATTCACACAGTGCATTTCCAGCATTGTGGCAGGCGGTGCTGTGAACGGTGGCATCCTAATCACCGGTGTGGGACCGCCACCCCACTGGCGGCAGGTCCCAGCACCGCTAGGGTGTTGGGCGGACGGAAGACCGCCCGACATCCTAATGGCCCCCCTTAAGAGAGAACCCTGATAAGTGGTATACACAGATGGAACAGAATGTGACTATTTCAATGGTCTTGTTGGAGGATTTGGATATGTTTTTTGAGATGGAGGTCCTAAAGGACTTGTAGGCAGAATGTAATTGGAGAGTTGATTGGCAAACAAAAGAACCCCCAGGCAGTGGCAGGGACACATGCACCTTCGCCCAGAGTCAAAAACAAATATAATGAAATAATAAAACTTCTTAAGGCAAAAGTCACCCAAAGAGAAATGAATTGTCCCAGGATTTTCCAAACCTCGTCAAGAGCCGAAAGAGTCTGCAAACTTATTTTGAGAGGTAAATGCAGGTGTATAGGGAGCATATCGGAACCATCCACCTGGAAACAACATGGCAGGAGTTCTTGCCTCTTTAGTCCCAAAAGCTGGCATTCCTCAGAATTCCTCTAGATTACTGAAGATGCAGGGAGAGTGTTGGACCTGCGATGGGCAAGCCCAGCACAAAGGGGGGGGGGGGGTAGCTTGGCTTGAGTGACAAGGCGGTAGAAGGCTGCTGTGTTAAGCCGGCTATGACCGAATAATAACTCCCTGCACACCACACAAAAAGAAGGACACCACACCACTGTTATAGAAAAATATGTTTCGTTTATGTAAAAGTTCTCTGGGTTTGAAGGAAGTTCACTTAGGTAATCTCATTCACATTTCTTACATGGGTTTGATTAGCTGTGTACTGGTTTCTCAGGAATAAATAGTTGGACTCTAATAAATAAATATACTGGATAAATATCAGGATTCAATACATTAGAATAAATATCAGCAATGACTGGAATAAATATCAGCAATGACTGGAATAAATATCAGCAATGACTGGAATAAATATCAGCAATGACTGGAATAAATATCAGCGATGCAGTACAGTTTCCTAGCAGGTTAGATACTGATCGTTTCACATAAATATCACAGGGTCATTCTGGTATCGCTGCCACCAATTAATCACTTTTAGGGTAAACACATTACGTTTGTCATTCAATGTGGAATGCGCGCTCTTACAGTTTTTGAAGTGTTCACGGGTTCGGGCTCTCTGGGCACAAGATACGCGTGATAATCCCTTAGTTGCACTCACAACTCATTGCGCGTATCTCTGGAAGATAAAGGCATAAAATGACTACGGCAATTACACTCCGCGGCCAGCCAGTTAAATGCTACTGCTGCCGGAGGAGTCAGTGCGCTTCTGTCAGCGCAGGTGGGGTTTCCGAAGGCGGCTCCAGTTCACGAGTCTTGGGACCGTCGAACAGGCTGCCATGGGGCCAAAACACCTGCGCGCACAGTTCAAAATGAGGCCGCATCACAGTTCCACAACAACGCAGCAACTTCAGGGGAAGAGACGGCCCACCTCACTTCGGCGGCGCCGGTAAGCGCTCCAGTCAGTATGGCACTTCTCCCAAGGGCGAAGGGGGGTTCCAGGGGCTCCGCGATCCTCCCTCCGAGCTCACTCACGGGGGGGGCTCCCGCCCACACACCAGCTCCCAAGTCACTCGGGCAGGGCAGAGACAGTAATCTCGCCCAAATGAAAGCCAGCCTTTCCCCGCCCCAGCGCAGCACCTCACCTTCTATCCACAAACAGCGCGTCGACGGCGGTGGGTTCGGAGACGTCCGAACGCCCGCCAGGAGGCACTTAAGTTGAAGGTGGCACTTTTAAGAGTTGCAGTCGCGATCTCACCACTGGGGGGCGGGGGGGCTCTAACTATGGCCAAAGTCTCTTAGGGGCAATTGGGCACTCGCTGACCAGGCGCTGAAGGCGAGAGGTCACTGCTCACGCTTCTGACTGGAACGCCAGTCAGGGTCCACGCCAGCAACCTCTGCTGCTCTTCTGCCTGCGCTATCAGCTGCCTCAGGGGGTTAACAGGGCAGGTGTCAATCTGGGGTCAAGTCCTCTTCTTCTGGTGTTCTTTGATCATTCTAAAATGGCCACCAGGGACTGGCCCTTTTATAGCCAGTGCCCTAGGATGCCAGCACGAGCCAGAAGGTTCTAGAACCTTCCCTGGCTATGTCAATGACATGGCCCTTTCAAGGTATCTTTTTGGTCATTAGGAGCCACCGTACTGGGCTTCCTAAGGCAGCCATTTTGTGTACTTGTAACTCCTGAGGGGATTCCTGTCAGGTTTGCAGGTTACACAAAGTGCGCCAAAACCTTCAAAGGGTCAGAGGTCAGAGGGGCTCCAATGGGAGTCACTCTCATAGGGGACAATGGTGTCCACCATTTTAGGGTTGACAACCCCAGTTTGTTATGCCACCGGTTCCGTCAGGCGCCTTGTACATAGGTGCCAGGGACTTGTGAGCAACTGGGCATCAAGGAGCATCTAGCCCCGTGGGACAACACACAAAAAGGTCCTGGTAGACAAAGAAAAAGCGACAAATTTTAGGAGGCACGGGGGAACAAAATAAATCATAGTGTGAGGGGACTCTCAGAAGCAGACAGGTCTAACAGAGAGATTCCATGTTTCCAACCGAGAAACAAAATACTCCATAACCTGTCTCAAAACGTCCCAGACCCTATGATGTTTGAGACTTCCACAAATTTTGATGATGCCTGAGGTGGGAGGGGAAAAGTGCATACTTGCTGCAGTCCTGGAAGTGGACCAGATAGGACAGTATGTGGATGGAGAGGTCAAGAGACGTCAAGTCCTGTAAACTTGTGAGGAACGGGTCTTCTCTGTAAACTCAACTACGTCATTTACTGTACAAAGGACAGAGACCCAGAGTACAAGCTACATATGCCAGAACCCATTGCCATATTGTACCTGGCCGTTAATAAGGTGGATTTAACGATTGATTTAAAAGAGACAGTTAGAGAGGATGTCTGGTATTTCATTGGGAAAGAAATTGGATTACGGGTGCCAAACTCCAAAAGATCAATTTTCGACTCAGTGCTGTTTTCCATCAAACTGTTTCTTACAGAATGTCCCCAGAGGCCACTGCAAGAGTCACTCCTGTTATCGAGAGCATGATAGAACAGGCATTTTAAAAGAAGGTATCAGGAGTCCATGTAACTCACCGATCACGGCCTTACAAAAAGTCAACAAAAAGACGGGATTGTACAGAATCTCCGGAAAATTAACCAAATTGTCTTTCAATGTTATCCTGTTGTACTGAATCCTGCTGTGAATGTGTTACGAATTCTCCCAGAGGCCGAGGGGTTTATGGTCTTTGACCTCTGTCAGGCATTCTTCTCGGGTCCCTTACACAAAGAGAGCCAGTTCCTCTTCGAGTTCCGTTTTCTGGAGAAGTCTCTTGTGTTGTGTTGAGCTCCACAAGGGTAAACCGACAGCCATAATACTTCAATCAGATACTCAAAAAGAATCTAGATTCTCTGCATTTGCCATGCAGCTCAACCGTGATTCAATACATTGATGATCTTTTGATTGCATCGATGACTAAGGAATTTGAATTTGAATTTGAATTTAAAAACATTTGTACAGCGCTCGCATACCCAGCGGTTTCATGGCGCTAGTGGTGATCAGTGGATGGCAGAAGTAGAGAGATTTAAGGGTAGGCTTGAGTGAACAGAAAAGTTTTAAGGTTTTTTCGGAACAGGGGGTAGGAAAGTGAGGTGCGCAGAGCAATCGGGAGGGAGTTCCAAAAAGTTGGAGCCAGGACAGCGAATCTCGCTCCGCCCGCCCTCTGCTTTTTAAAGCGGGGGATGGTAAGGAGGGCCAAATGGGCCGAGCGAAGTTCTCTGCCTGGGCAGTATGGTTTGATGAGGGAACAGATGAACTCGGGAGCAGTGCCCGCTCTGGCTTGATAAGTAAGACAGCCGAGCTTAAACAGGGCACGCTCTCTTATGGGGAGCCAATGCAGAGTTTTGAGTAATGGGGTGACCCGATGATATCTGGGAAGGCCATGGATCAGGCGGGCCGCCTGATTCTGCACCAGTTGTAATCGATGGATCATGTATGCAGGGGCTCCGTTATAGACTATGTTACCGTAGTCTATACGGGACAGTACCATGGCTAGCATGATGATTTTTAAAGCTGGGGGGGAAAAGAAACGGGAAACTTTCCTAATTACTCTGAGAGAGAAGAAAGATGAGGAGACCACGGAGTTAACTTGTGGGAGAACAGTAAGCTGGGGATTAAGAAAGATTCCCAGGGTTTTCACTTTGGGAACCGGGAGAGGAGGGGCACCAAGGGAGGGGGGCCAGAAAGAAGAAGACCAGGGACTGCAGCCACCTCCGGTCAGGACCAGCTCGGTCTTGTCCGGATTGAGTTTGAGGTGGCTGCAGTTCATCCAATCTTGAATGAGGGTCATGATGGTTTGGACGTTCAGGGCAGATGAAGGTGAGTGGGACAGGTTGAAGATTAACTGGAGGTCGTCCGCGTAATTGAACACAGTGACCTCCAGTTGCTGTAACATAAAAATGAGGGGGAAGATGTAGAGGTTAAACAAAAGAGGGGAAAGTGATGAACCCTGGGGGACCCCGCATTCTACCTTACGGGAGGCCGCCGCAAAACCAGCCAGATGGACTCCTTGTGTTCTCCCAGCAAGAAAGGACTCCAGCCAAGAAAAGGCTAGGCCCTCTACACCCGCCGCCTTGACACGGTTAAGGAGGATGGTATGGTCCACCGTGTCAAAAGCGGCGGATAAGTCAAGGGTTGATGTCGATGCCTTCACGCAGCTTGTCCATGACTGAGATGACCACTTTTTCGGTAGAATGCAGGGGACGGAAACCAGCTTGGCAAGGGGAGAGGCAATGGTTTGCCTCAATGTGAGTGCTCAGCGTGGAAGTGATGTGGGTTTCGAGAACCTTGGCAAGGTAGGGAAGGAGTGAAATGGGGCGGTAGTTAGAAGCAGAGGAGGGATCGGCGTCCAATTTTTTTAAGATTGGGATGACAGTCGCCGATTTGTGTGAAATGGGAACATGGCCATGAATAAGTGAATCGTTAAGGAGGGTCAGAGGGGGGATGGGGCAGGCTAAGTAGACTTCCCTGAGTATGCGGGCAGGGGCAAAGTCCTGGGGTGAGCCTGATTTGACCCGTTGAAGCAGAGGACGGAGGGTGTCAATGGTTAAGAGTGGGAAGTTGGTCAGTTTAACAGTGGAGGGGGGGGAGGGGTCCACAAAGGTGGGGGAAGGTGGGGGGATGTTGTGTTTAATTTTTACAACTTTGTCTATGAAGAACTCGTTAAGCGAGTCACAGAGGGATTGGGACGGGGGGATGGTAGATGTGGCTCTGGTGGATGAGGCAAGCTCATGAACGGTGGAGAAGATTTCTTTCGATTGTGACTCCGCAACCAGTATCCTGTAAACAAGACACAATTGCTCTACTCAACCTCCTGGCTGCAAACGGGCATAAAGTATCCTGTGAGAGATCACAGTACTTTCAGAAGGCAGTCATGTATCTAGGACACCTAATAGAGAAGGGAGTGAGGTGAGTGTCTTATGTATGAATTCATAGAGACCGTTCTTAAAATTGAATTTCCTACCTTACAGAGAGAAGTGCGAATGTTCCTGGGCATGGTTGGCTGTGACCGACAATGGATCCCACACTTTTAATTTCATTTGTGGCAAAGCCTTAACTGATGCTGACGCACACTGATGTCAATGACCCAGTACCAAGGGATGATAAAAGTATGGAAGCCTTCCAGAAGCTCAAAAACGTACTTTGCAGCACAACCACTCTTGTAATGCCAGACTCTACAAAATCATTTTTACGCTTTGGACATAAAAGAGATGGGTGTGTATTGTCTGTGGTAACACAAGTCCATGGGTATTCTCAGCTACTCCTGACCCATGGCTGCAGTGCTGCCTGATTGTCTCCAAACATTTTCAGCACTGAGACTTAGCATTCAGCAAACTGAAGGGATAGTGTTGGAATGTCACTCTGATTGTTATGGTCTGTCTTTCGATTGAGATTCTCATGACCTACACCCACAAGCAACATTTGACAAACAGCGGCTTAACCCACCATGAGAAAAATATTTTGGCATTCGAAAATGTTTCCATCAGGACAAACCCTGCTTCACTGTTGCCAACCCCAGAGGGGGATGATGTGAGCGATTTTGGCAATGACTGTGTAAGTGTTATCAAATTGTGCAAAAAAACAATTCCCAAATTTGACCATACCCTTTTTGTTGATGGATCTTGCTTAAGAGACTGCAATGGTATTTTAAGATCCAACTATGCTGTGGGGTTATTGAAGAGTCTTGCCTGTGCCACATACCATCTGCACAAGTAGCTGAATTGATTGCCCTTTCTAGAGCCTGTTGCACCTCGGAAGGTTCACAAGTTACTATTTACACTGACAGTCAGTATGGGCACGGAGTCATACATCATTTTGGGCAGTTGTGGTTGCAATGAAAATTCATAACCTCTTCCACTAGAATTGGACGGTATGTCTTAAATTTGTAGGATGTTTTTACGATTGCCAATGGAAATTACAGAAGGGAAATGTTCTGCACACAAGAGTGGCAGTGATTTTATCACCAGATAAAATGGTTATGCAGATGAAATTGTTCGATATTGTGCTCTTGAGTCCAGCACCTTTCACATGGACGAGCCATGTAATGCAGAGGTAGAGACTTTTTCCAATAGTCTCCTGTATACCATACATACCTTCAATGAGCTGAGAGAATTGCTACATACTGCTAGAGAGATTGAGATGTCTAAATGAGGAAAGAAGGAATGTGTGTAAGAAGTCAGCAACATTTTAGTGTCCAGTGACGGGAAGCCAGTTCTTCTTGATCCTATACTGCCTGCTATAGTAAATCTGGTACTTTGTTTGGAACCATTTTTTTTGTTAAGCGCAAACTAATCACCCCTATGGCACTAGAGGCTGTTGGGGAGATTAAGTGAGCTATTGCCCAGAGTCTTGGCAATGACGCTGAACATCCTGTGATTCTGGCCAAATCACTTAATCTCCCTGTGCCTAACAAAAATAAATGTGTCCTCATGTAATGCAACTGTTGCTATGTAAAGCGCTCTGATACTTGATTCGGGTCAAGTTCTCGCTATCTAAACTCTGTATTTTTTTTTAAATGTCCATATTTAAGCTGCATTGGTACAATACTCATTTTTGATCAATGGCAGAAAGTTTGTGTCAACGTTGTGCTACTTGCCAGAAACAAAATGTGGGCAAAGAAAATGTCATTCATTCTTCGGAATGCTGTGCATAAATACCATGCATAGATAAGCAGCTTGACAGCTGCATTACTAATATCACAAACATAATGCATGAACTAACTGAGCTGGAAGAGTCAGATGCATGGGTAGGAATAGGTTCGGCATTTGGTTCCATTGGAAGAGGGTTTGCTAAGATAAGGGAGTGGCTTGGCCCTGTAAGTGGAGGAATTTTAAAACTGATTTTAACTCCTTTTTTGGTTAGACTAATTACCTAGTTGCAGCATACAGCTATGTAACCTGGTGGCTGTATCATCTGTATTACTGGATACTGAGACATCGATTTGGGTGTCATCAGCGTACAATATTACAGAGAAACCAAACATTTTAATGAGACTGGCCGGGGGTTGACATACAGATTAAAAAGGGTAGTACTCAGTGATGACCACTGTGGTACCCCACAAAGTAGGGAGAAAGTTACAAACAAATTAGTTCATGACAACAAATTGTTCTCGCGTGGACAGAAAGGATTTCAAGAGTGCAAGAGCCGCTCAATTCTGATTCTGTAAAGATGGTCAATTAGCAGGTCATGATTGACTGCGTTGAATACTGCCAAGAGTTCTAGTAAAGTAAGAGCTACCTTACCTCTTGTGTGCAGGTTGCCTCGTAGATCTTCTGAAGCGACAATCAAAGCCAATTTGGTGCTGCGCTAACTCCAAATCCAAATTGCGATGAATCGAGAAGGTGATGGATTTTATGAATGAAGCCAGTTCCAGATTGATTGCCTTTTGTACTATTTTGGCTGGGAATGGAAGGTTTGAGATGGGTCGATAACTGCTTGGATCCTGAGAGTTGAGGTTGGACTTTTTTAGGTACGGGACAATGGATGTTCTTGTCCATTCTTTGGGAAAGTAGTCAGAGCTAAACATTTCCTTAAACATATTAACAAGGTGGGCACATAGTGTCTCAGGAGCTAACGTTATGATTTTTGCAGGGCAGGTGTTCAGTGGGGAACCCTTAATGGAGTAGGCAAGGCCTGATACCTGCTCAGCCATCAGTGGGGAGAAAGAGCACAGTATTTCTGAGCTATTGAGAGGGGGAACATCATCTTAAGCCTCTGAAGCCAAATGATTATTGGAAGTGAACACCTTCTACTTTGGCCTCAAAGAAGCCTGCCAGCAAGTTACAAAAGGCTTGATTACAGTTTACATTATTTTTAACAGGATACTTGGCAAGTTTCTTAACTGTTGTGAATAATGATTTAGTTGACTTCTTGGATGTCTCAATTTTATGAGTGAAATACACGATTTTCTCCTTTATATTTAAGGTTTTGTAGTCACTAATTGTTTGTTTGTATATTTCTGTTTCTGTTGGATCATACTTCTTTCTCCACCTATGCTCTTGTCTGACAACAGAGTTGTTTCTGGATCCTAAGTTTGTCTGAAAACCAAGGTTCTGATGCAGTATTTCTACGACAAGCGCACATTTTTTTCAGGAAAAGCTGATTAATCACATTATCTAACCATGTGGAGCGATCTAATATGGCTGAACTTACGTCTTTAGATACACTGGACTTTGAACTCGAAAGAGCTAGACAAAATTGGGGTGACTCCATTTTGTGCCAGGCTCTACCCTTTGTGATTTGTTAGGAGAAGTTGTCTACAATCAGCTTACCTGGTATCCTACGCTCAAACATAGCTGTCCTGTAATCCGATCATGTTAGCGGCAGTGATGCGATAAATTTAAGAAAAGGATCGTCAGAGTAAATATCAACCAAGCAAAAGTGTTGAGACATCTACTAGTTGAGTTAGGCCCAAGCTAGCCATGGTGTCAATTAAAAGTTAGGAGACTCTGTCTGTGGGGGTCTCTAAGTGGAATTTGAAATCTCAGAGAACCGCAAATTCTGTGGAATTTATCTGGATTCAAGTATAGGTCTGACGGCCTGAATGTATGTGTTGTGAGGGCCACATGCCACAATTACAGCTCAATTGATGTTGAGGGCTGTATGAAGCCCCTTTAAGTATATTATACACATAGCATTGTAGTAAAATCAAAAGGTCTTGGATTATGAAAGACTTAAAAACTGTATTATGTGGGGTTTTATTTATTTTGAACGTATTCAGTTTAAAAAAAAAATTCTGTGATGTCTTCAGAATAGCAAGGCATCACTTCCTTTAAAATAATCGGTGTTTAATGGTTATGTGATGCCACTATTTATAATGCCACGGAGGGGTTCAAGGGTGCACGATGTCACTTATATACAAGCATTGGCATAGCAAATAGGTCTCACCTTTGGGATCTTATAAGTGTTTAGCTATACAACAGTTCATGTTGTTGCACCAAGGATATTGTGCTGGATAACTAAACACTTATAAGGTTCCAAAGGCGAAACCTATTGGCTATGCGAATGCTTGTTGTTGTGCCTGGTTGAAGGGCTGTGGGTCAAGAGTGTGGTCTCTGTGGGAAATGTTTAGATGTCATACTGAGACAAAGTGCAATGCCCTACTCGTGTTGCTGCAATCTTAGTTTTGCTTATGCATTGAGTGGACTGAGGCAGAGTGCAGTGTACCTTTGGAGGTTGACTTCTATGCTATCCTTAAAGAGGCAAAAGTTCAGATTCTTTATTGGGTCAGAGTGTCAGATGAGGAGCCCAGATGCGACAGGTGAGGATCATTAAAGTGTGCCAGGCTAAATACTTTAAAGAAACTACCCAGGAGGAAAATTGAAGCAGCCCACAGCATGCACTGAATACAGGCATCCATGGCAGAAGAGTCGTATAATCCACTAACTAGCTGCCGGTGAACAACACACAGGCTTGCACTGGGTAGAGGTACCATTGTAAATTAGCTAAAAAGTTCACCCAGAAGTGAGGGAGAAACCACCCGCAGCAATCTAATGGTTATAGGCAGGCAGGGGAAAATGCTCCACAGGTTCAATCCAGGAATGAGAGCACAGCCCATGGCATGCAGTGGACACAGACATTCATGAGAGATGATCTAACTGTCCAGAAGGAGCTACAAGGAAGCAAACCACAGGCATGCCCAGTTCACAGGCAGCGAGGGGCCTAACTTCATGATTGGGCGTGTAGACTCACAAACAATGAAACTAGGCAAGCTGTAAAAGAAGTCAAACTATAAACAAATGTAACAAGTTAACAAGAGGGTAAATCCTAATTCCCAGCTCCTGTAAATCATATTGATCCCTTTATCATCATCAATTAACAACACCAGAAAGATATTAGTATTTGCTTGTTAGGATGAGTGCTCAAATAAGTCAATCCAGGAGTGACAGATGAGCAGACAAGAGCAGGAACTACTGCCACATGACTATAGTAAATGTTCTATAGAGTTTCACTACAAGCAATAGATTAGCAGCCTACAAGAATGGACAGGATAGGGTCAGCCAGACTAAATCCCCTAGACTCAATCTAGGAGAAACTTGGTGGAATCAACATGGCGGGTATGTGGTGTTCCAAAGTACTTATGTTGGTTATAGGGCAATGCTGTGGAAAGAATACAATGATGGATTCCGATGCATTAAAGGGACAGGGTTTAACGAAGGATAGGCTTGGAAGAAAGGTCAAGAGCTATACCTTTATACCTTGCATATCAGGTACGTTGCCACAGGAAGATACCATTAACCTTTCCACCCTTCACATGGACGCTTTAGATAGACACCCTGAGAGGATAGGATTGGCAAAAAAACAATCAATCAAAGGGAAGGAAGTGGGGGTTGTCTGACTCCAGTTCCTTCTTCTTCATGAAGAAGGCAATTCTAGATGAGAGATTGCGGACCAGGTGATGTGTAAAGGTCAGTTGGAGGGAGGGCCAAGATCATGTGACTCAGGGTGCCAATTAAGTGTGCCCGGTCTCTGATATCAGTATGGGAGGGGACAGGAGGGAATAGACAACAATATGCTTACATACTAGCAGTGTCCCAAGACTGCCAGGCTACGTCCAAAATACACTTCCAAAACACAATTGTCAGTCTAATCCAGCACCCCAGCTGTTATATTGTTAAAAGTAGGCAACATTTGTGTAGAGTATTAGGCAAGGCTAGAGTGGAATGTGTAGTGTCCGCGAGACCTGGTATGCGTGTGCTGGTGTATTTAGTGTCATCATACGTATATTGTTCCAGGAATTAGAAGAATCAGAAGGAAGGATTAAAAAACTGGTCTCAAATGACAAAAGACGGTGTAGAATTGATCAATTAAGATTATATGTTGAAGATGGACCAACATACAACTCTAAAGCAAGATGACTAGAAGAAGGTATTCATAGTGGAAAAAGAGACATGCTATTAGTAGGACAAAATCAAAGGGAAATCACATAAAATGTGACCTAGATGACACAGTAAACAAATACTGAACGTAGGAAAGGGATTCAGTTCAGAGTTCGTAGTGGACTTCAAGCCCCAGGCATTTAAAGAGACATTAAGAAAGCTTGTGGGATTAAATGCAAGATGGTGAGCAAAGACTCAAGTATATAATGTATAGAAATTTCCACTGTTGTAGAGGAGCGTCTCGAAAGAAAATAAGAGTGAGTGCGTTGAAGATATGTTATTAAACCCACTAAGGCCTTGAGGGGGTTAAACAAGTGGTAATACTAGCAATCCTCATGGACTCTTGAATTCTCAGACCAGTAGATTCAATGGTAGCAGGGGGGTCAGCTTGGTGGTTGAAACTTCACCCAGATTTATACTGCCTGCCTCTTGGGATGTAAATGCTGCAAGCAGAAGCTTTTTGAATTAGCATCTACCTCTGTTGTATTCCAAAGGATCATACAAAACATTAAGGGTAAAGTGTGTATAACATTTCCAAAATGACATTTGGTTGCATCAACCACACCAAGAGCCTAATATTGAAATAAAGTCTCAGACTAAGTTACATCTGTATGACAGAAATCAGCAAGATGAACATCAGGCCCGAACTACACAAACCAACGGCATGACTACACCTGGATCACCAGAGAATCACTACCATGTCTCGGCACGGTCTTGACAAATTTTGTCTACAAAAATCCCTCTGTTGACACTGAAATCCATTTAATTGATGGATCAGTTCTGGCTGATTGCCTTTTCAGCCTGCCATCAGCGGAGCAATTGAAGCATATAGTACATGATCTAGGACATGCCACCCAGTACATGCATATACTACATGATAGAGAACTTGCCACCCATTGTGCACAAACACCCAATACTCTTCCTCGACTGGGAAAGATAAGGGACTTCACCTTACAACCGTACATGAATGAAAATGTCAAACGAGTAGTCCACCACCACTGTAAACACCTTTCCACTTTCAGAAGTCATTGAAGAAGAACTCCAAGAGCTCCTGCTGGCAGACATCATCGAGAAATCGCTAGGCCCGACCCCAGCAGCATGCCCCTAGTAGAGGTTCCAAAATGCAACACTCAAGGGAAAGTGCACATCTGTGTTGACATGAGGCTACCAAGCACAGCTATTCAACATGAACACACCCCTAGGCCACACCTAGCTAAAATGATCACGCTCCTCAATGATACAGAATTTTTTCCCAAGAAGAACCCCAACAAGGGTGCCACCAATTGGAATGTCATGAAGACTTGCAACACAACAATTACCACCCATCTGTGGCTATTTTGCTACAAATGTCTCAGCTTTGGAATGTCGTCAGCTGTAGCAATATTTCAAGGATGCAAAACAACAGTTGATGGAGAGAATGCAGAACAATGTCATACATTCACCCCAGTACAGAGATCTGGGCCTAAATCCATAGTTTTTTTGCACTCCACACCACCCCAGTTCAGACATGGCCATATGCAAATCAGCCTTGACCCTGTGCCTCATGGGAACAGTCCAGCCCGAATTGCCAAGCCACGTCTTTCCTGGACCGGAAACAAGCATCCTAGGACCGGTTTCTGGCTATCAGCCGTCTTCAGCCAGGATAGCTTGACTCCAGTGGTGTGGAGAGCATGGGACTCACGTCTGAGCATACCCATCCCACTCAGGGTGACAAATGCAAAACAACAGTTGATGGACAGAATGCAGAACAATGTCAAACATTCACCCCAGTACAGAGATCTGGGCCTAGATCCATCGTTTTTTTGCACTCCATGCCACCCCAGTTCAGACATGGCCATATGCAAATCAGCCTTAACCCTGTGCCTCATGGGAACAGCCCAGCCCGAATTGCCAAGCCATGTCTTTCCTGGACTGGAATCAATTATACTAGGACCGGTTTCTGGCTATCAGCTGTCTTCAGCCAGGATAGCTTGACTCCACAATGGATTTAGACCCAGATCTCTGTACTGGGGTGAATGTATGACATTTCGCAGGGTGTCCTATGCTTCACTCTTTTCATTTTACCTGGACCTGCTAAATTCCGTGACAGTCCCCTGCAGAGATCTGGGCCTAAATCCATCGTTTTTTTGCACTCCACACCACCCCAGTTCAGACATGGCCATATGCAAATCAGCCTTGACCCTGTGCCTCATGGGAACAGTCCAGCCCGAATTGCCAAGCCACGTCTTTCCTGGACCGGAATCAAGCATCCTAGGACCGGTTTCTGGCTATCAGCCATCTTCAGCCAGGATAGCTTGCCTCCAGTGGTGTGGAGAGCATGGGACTCACGTCTGAGCAGACCCATCCCACTCGGGGTGACAAATGCAAAACAACAGTTGATGGACAGAATGCAGAACAATGTCATACATTCACCCCAGTACAGAGATCTGGGCCTAAATCTATTGTTTTTTTGCAC
Source organism: Lissotriton vulgaris (assembly GCF_964263255.1). Taxonomy (NCBI): domain Eukaryota; kingdom Metazoa; phylum Chordata; class Amphibia; order Caudata; family Salamandridae; genus Lissotriton; species Lissotriton vulgaris. The sequence goes on along the minus strand of NC_141685.1, from coordinate 677,420,334 downwards.
TCCACACCACCCCAGTTCAGACATGGCCATATGCAAATCAGCTGTGACCCTGTGCCTCATGGGAACAGTCCAGCCCGAATATCAAGCCATGTCTTTCCTGGACCGGAATCAAGCATTCTAGGACCGGTTTCTGGCTATCAGCTGTCTTCAGCCAGGATAGCTTGACTCCAGTGGTGTCGAGAGCATGGGACTCACGTCTGAGCATACCCATCACACTCGGGGTGACAAATGCAAAACAACAGTTGATGGACAGAATGCAGAACAATGTCATACATTCACCCCAGTACAGAGATCTGGGCCTAAATCCATCGTTTTTTTGCACTACACACCACCCCAGTTCAGACATGGCCATATGCAAATCAGCCTTGACCCTGTGCCTCATGGGAACAGTCCAGCCCGAATTGCCAAGCCACGTCTTTCCTGGACCGGAATCAAGCATCCTAGGACCGGTTTCTGGCTATCAGCCATCTTCAGCCAGGATAGCTTGCCTCCAGTGGTGTGGAGAGCATGGGACTCACGTCTGAGCAGACCCATCCCACTCGGGGTGACAAATGCAAAACAACAGTTGATGGACAGAATGCAGAACAATGTCATACATTCACCCCAGTACAGAGATCTGGGCCTAAATCTATTGTTTTTTTGCACTCCACACCACCCCAGTTCAGACATGGCCATATGCAAATCAGCTGTGACCCTGTGCCTCATGGGAACAGTCCAGCCCGAATATCAAGCCATGTCTTTCCTGGACCGGAATCAAGCATTCTAGGACCGGTTTCTGGCTATCAGCTGTCTTCAGCCAGGATAGCTTGACTCCAGTGGTGTCGAGAGCATGGGACTCACGTCTGAGCATACCCATCACACTCGGGGTGACAAATGCAAAACAACAGTTGATGGACAGAATGCAGAACAATGTCATACATTCACCCCAGTACAGAGATCTGGGCCTAAATCCATCGTTTTTTTGCACTACACACCACCCCAGTTCAGACATGGCCATATGCAAATCAGCCTTGACCCTGTGCCTCATGGGAACAGTCCAGCCCGAATTGCCAAGCCACGTCTTTCCTGGACCGGAATCAAGCATCCTAGGACCGGTTTCTGGCTATCAGCCATCTTCAGCCAGGATAGCTTGACTCCAGTGGTGTGGAGAGCATGGGACTCACGTCTGAGCAGACCCATCCCACTCGGGGTGACACATGCAAAACAACAGTTGATGGACAGAATGCAGAACAATGTCATACATTCACCCCAGTACAGAGATCTGGGCCTAAATCCATCGTTTTTTTGCACTCCACACCACCCCAGTTCAGACATGGCCATATGCAAATCAGCCGTGACCCTGTGCCTCATGGGAACAGTCCAGCCCGAATATCAAGCCATGTCTTTCCTGGACCGGAATCAAGCATTCTAGGACCGGTTTCTGGCTATCAGCTGTCTTCAGCCAGGATAGCTTGACTCCAGTGGTGTGGAGAGCATGGGACTCACGTCTGAGCATACCCATCACACTCGGGGTGACAAATGCAAAACAACAGTTGATGGACAGAATGCAGAACAATGTCATACATTCACCCCAGTACAGAGATCTGGGCCTAAATCCATCGTTTTTTTGCACTACACACCACCCCAGTTCAGACATGGCCATATGCAAATCAGCCTTGACCCTGTGCCTCATGGGAACAGTCCAGCCCGGATTGCCAAAGCCATGTCTTTCCTGGACCGGAATCAAGCATACTAGGACCGGTTTCTGGCTATCAGCTGTCTTCAGCCAGGATAGCTTGACTCCACAATGGATTTAGACCCAGATCTCTGTACTGGGGTGAATGTATGACATTTCGCAGGGTGTCCTATGCTTCACTCTTTTCATTTTACCTGGACCTGCTAAATTCAGTGACAGTCCGCTGCTGAGAGTTGTTTGTTTCCCTGCTGCTGTTGGTTGTCGCGAAAGACGCTTTACCAAGCTGCTGCCCTGGGTGAGGACTACAGCCCCTAGGGTGTACTAGTATCCCCACAGCTGCTGCGAGTGAGGGTGAGGTGTGGTGACCGTGCATAAAGCGCTGCCTCTTCCCCCGTGGCGCGGGACGATACCTGGACCAGGGGCGGGCCAGTCTGAGCACGTCAGAGGCCATAAGAGCCTGGGCTGGGCCACCCCCCTAACATCACATTGTATATTTTTTATTTAGTTAGAGTCATTCTTTTTGGGTAGGCTTTGTGTTAGTATGAATAGGCGCAAAGACCGAGGTGTCGTAGGAACCTTAGATGCCTTCCTTCTGAGGGCAAAATCAGCTCTCATAAAGGAAATCAAATTAACTGAAAGAAGATTGTCCTTCGATCCCCTACCTTCACAGAGCAGACTCTCTCTCACGCCTGTATTTGCGAATCAAGGGAGGGCACCCACCACTGAGCCGTCCCCTATACTGATTGGCACATCACCACAAGCTATAACTGATCATGCAACAGAGATTGAGTCTCCCCCCTACGGAATCTGGGGGAGTCCCTGCTGGGTCTAAAGTCATCACTAGGGGCAAAAGCCAATCGTAGGGTAGATATTAGCACTGAACCCCCAAAGAAGAAGAAAGGCAAAACTACCCAAAAACTGAGTAAACCAGTCCAGTCTATAAGAAGGAAAAGAGGGCAGTCAGTTACCGATTCCGAGAAGGGCCCTCTCCTATCTACAAAACAGACCGAGACGCTAAGTCTGTAGATGGTACACTAGATGGAAATGTTTGGGGAATCTTGAGTTAATGATGACAACTCTTTTGGAACCTGTCCTGCTGAAGGTAACTAATATTGAATCTCGACTAGCAAAGGTGGAGGAGATGGTGAGCAGTCGAAATTTGGCTTCAACAGTAACTAGCTCCAAATTAAAAGAATGCCTTCCACCTGGTGGAGGAGCAGGTAGGGCCTCCGGACCATCTTGAGCCCCAACCTAAACAAACAACCACATAGCACTACTACCAATAATAATTCCAATAAAGATCTACTACTAGTCAACATCTTCCTGATAATGCTTGCATAACCCCCAATAATCCATCTGGCTTAGAGGGAGCGGTAGAGACCATCAGCTAGCCTGCTATCATGAAAGGTGATAATAGAGTTTCAGAGAGGGAGAAACACTACTCTGAATATTCTGATCCCACTCATAGTTCACAGCAGACCCTAAATATTCCTCCAGAAGCTACCCCGTACACAGTGGTTTTAGCCAATGTTCCCCTTTGCTCACATAACAACTTTGAGCACTGGTCTACCCTAAAGAACAAGTCCCTCCATTTCCTAGCTACAAAGATTGGTTTGTACAATCATCTCTTCTCAGATTTTAAAATGGTTCATAGGATTGGATGCGTGGGCCCCTTACCTAAATCACTGTGTGGAGATTGCATTGTTCTAACTTTTAGGTCACCCCTGTTGATACACATAATCCTGGAAAGGGGCATTGATGGTCTAGCTAACCTGAATGCCATTAATATATTACCACTGGGATATTTCTACAGATCATGTAGTTTTTCTCAACATGAGGTCTCTATGTTGGAGGGAGATAACCTTAGGTGAACAAAACAAACCCCATTCCAACTTATAACCGCTTTGATGCACTAAGCTCCCTGGAAAATACTGACTGACTGGATCCCGGGAAATTCCTTGTACCTCTCAGCCATGTAAACAGAAGTAAAGGAGGTACACAGGTAAAGGATAATGACAACTTCCCCTGCAAACCTGTATCTGGATATACCAGAGATGAGGCCAGAGGACACACGGACTTGAACAGGGAGAGCCTTGGGATACCTTAGACGTCCAGGCTCTAAACATAGATATAATTAATGATCTTCCCAAAAGCAGAGGTGATGAGGTATGTGGGTCTTTAGCCCCCGAACACAAAATCACGACCAACTTTGTTGACCGTCACAACGTTTCATATTTACCCAGTCACTCGCGCAAAGAATCAGAGGGAAGGTTTACTCACCCAACAAATTGTACCGACGAGGGTAAATTTCACTGTTGTAATATAGCATCATGAAATATAGCTGGGACTAGTTCTAAAGTAAGTAACCACCTATGGTGGGATTTTATCACCAAGTTTGAGATTTTGTGTCTTCAAGAAACTTGGGCCAAGGGAGAGATACATCTGAATGGATTTAGGACCTACCACACCCCAGCAGTCAAAGTACAGAGCAATAGGGCTATGGGAGGTTTATGTACATATGTATCGAATACCTTAGAAATAAAGAATGTCACGCTGTTCGCCAATGATGAATACCACCACCTAATTGAAATGGATGTGGACCCTACTTGTTCTATAGTCCTGGTTAACTTCTATAATAACATACCGTTAGGAAAAGCGGGTACTGTCCTAACAAATATCATGTAGTCACTGAATGCAGCTAGTAGAGGAAAGTTAAAAGATGTTATGGTCATTCTGGTAGGGGACTTAAATTGTACATTATGTCCCAATGCTGGGGATAATCTATGTGGAGATTTGAGAGAAGATGGGGCAGGCTCGTCACTCTTTAGGCACACTGCTAAGGGGAGCTGTTTAATGATTTTATTCTCAGTCATGATCTAGGATTTGTAAATGAGCTATGTCCATCTCCTGCCCCCCTACCATGGACCTTCAATGGGAGGGGTCTTTGTTCTACGATTGATTACGTGCTCATATCAAGTAATTATGCTCATAGCCTCTGTTTTTTTAATGTTTCTGGAAATCCACTTAGCGATTATTTTCCACTTTGCTTGAAAATCATACTGCCATCAAGTAGGAGGTTCAGAATCCATAACAACAATGATCAGCTATTAGAAACTGTAGCTATTGGGAGCACCAATGGATACTCCCTTCGTTGGGCTTGTTAGACCAAGAAAAACTGATCAATACAGTGGTAAAGAAATGTAAAACTGATATAAACCTCTGCCTGAGCGAAGAAGCTGCTACTGAAAAGATTTTAGCGTCATTTTTGGGTATAACCAGAGTAATAAGTGAGTCCCTCATTTGACGGAAGAAAAATAATGGTTCAAAAAATGGATGGTTTGATGGAACATGCACCCAAGCACATTCCTGGTTAAAGAAGGAACTGCAGAAAGCCCCTAGAAATATCCCATCAATAAGGATAGCCAGAGGGGCATATAAACAGGCATTGAGGGACCGAAAGGCTACAATGAAGAAGGAGACTTGGGAGGCCCTTTACCTGGCCTCATCATCCAGAGACAGTACAGCTCTGGAAGGCAATCAGGGCTGCCTTTTTAAATGGTGATATGGGTCCGACAATCAAGATAGCTGTAACTGAGGAACAGTGGATAAACCACTTTACCCAGGTATACAAAGGCGAGGGTAGCACCCTCATCGATGGTAATATTCCCGGGAGAACCCTGGTGTAATCTGTTCTTTGCAGCATAAGGAACTAGGGTTCAACCTAGAGGAAGTGGAGCGGGTTCTCCACACTAGTCAGGGTGGCAAGGCCCCAGGCCCAGACGTGGTCCCTATTGACATATTTAAATAAAACATCTCTATGTGGGGGCCCCTACTGGTACAGGTGCTTAACGTGAGCTGTAGCACTAATTTTTTACCTACATGGGTAGTTTCTACTATCATGCCTATATTTAAAAAGGGTGATAGGTACGATCCGGGATGCTACAGACCTATTTCCATACTGGACGCAATAAAAAAGGTGGTTGGCAGAGTCCTCCTCGAGCGCCTTCAGGATTGGGCTGAAGAGAATTCTGTCCTCTCAGACTTGCAATATGGCTTTCGGGCTGGGGTAGGGACTATAGAGAAGGATATAAATCTTTCTCTTCTGGTAGGGAAATATACAAGGGCTAAGAAAGGACACCTGTTTTTAGCATTTGTGGACCTCACAGCCGCTTTTGACAGTGGGGACCATAGTAAATTGTGGTTAACTTTAGAAGTTATGGGGTTGAATCAAACATTATGTATTTTCTTAAATGATTTTATAGTGATGCCAAGGCCTGTGTCCGTTATGGCGCGAGGGGAGAATGTTCAGAAGCCTTTTCTATTAGGAGTGGAGTCAGACAGGGATGTGTCTTGCCTCCGTTCCTTTTCAACCTGTATATAAACGGTCTAGGGGAGGCCCTTTTTAAGGATAATCAGGACTTTCCCCTAGTAGCAGGCCGTTCAATTCCAGCCCTCTTGTACGCGGACGACGCAGTATTAATGTCTCGTACCCAAATACGTCTTCTGCGTGTTTTGGACAGTTTTTCCCCCTTCATGAAAGACCTAGGCTTAAGAGTAAACTCATCCAAAACTTTTATTATGCGCTGTGGTACTGGCATCAAGAAGAATAAGGACATGTATTATGCAGGGCAAAAGATCGGGGTTGCAAAGGAGTTCTCATATTTGGGTATTCTTTTTGCCCATAATGATACCTGGGCTCAAGCAGTTTTAGCCAAAAGGATGGTACTTTTACGACTACGTCTGCTTTAACTACTTTTGGCAGAAAATTGGGATAAAGAGCCCCTGTAGAACTCCTAAAAATCTATAAAGCGAAGTGTGTTGCAGCGGCAATCTATGGGAGGGGTGTCTGGGGTTTTGCAAATCTCCTCCCAATGCAGAGAGTTGACAACTCTTTTCTAAAATATATTCTATGCTTACCGAAGTGTTCCTCTGCAAGCGTCTGCCATGCTGAGCTAGGGGTTGCATTTATCTCTGATCTGATCAGACTAGAACATGTGCTTTTATGGCACAGATTGTGGACAACAGATGAGGCTAAACTAAATAGACAAATTCTGTCAGATATTTTGAATCTGGAAGGAGCAATGAGGATACCATGGCTAAGATATGTGTATAATTTTTTTAAGATCTTGGCCATCCTGAGTTTTTTACTGACCCTAGTAACCTTAAGTTTATCTCGAGGAAAAATCTAAGGAAAGAAGGTATACTGTTCCTAGACTCTAACAGAATTTCGTCTGAGATCTTAAAACCGACTGTTATGCACAATCAGATGGTTTGAACTACTTTTAACATTCAACCTTATTTAATGTACAAGGTGTTTATGACAGGTTTTTACTGATTCGTTTTAGGCTTGAAGTCTTCCATAGGCTAGTCACTTTTCCGACAATCAATGACTGGTCTCAAAGTCTCCAAACCTGCCCTTGTGATAATTCTTCCCCACAGTCCACAATTCATGTTACCCTCTTTTGCAAGTTTTATACTGCTGTAAGGGCCTTGTACTTACTGCCTATCCTAAAACAACATGGGTTACGACAATGCCGACCAGCCCTATTGACTTTACAATTTTTAGATAATGAGCACACGGTTTTTAGGATATTGACTTTTTTGAAAAAACTCTTGTCCCACAGGAAGCAAATGTGCGACCATGATCTGAAATACTCTGTCAAGAGCTTTTCTTAGTTTAATACTATTTTAACTTTTTAAATGGCGGAGTATTAACTTATTCTTGTGTGAAATCCTTTTGTATGAATTAAGGTATTGTATTTTTATTGTGCTTTTATGATTGTCTGTTTAAACAATCAAATAAAGCTTTCTTGACTTGACTTGACTATGTCTGTGACTTTGGTTTGTTCTCAACCCCTCTATTTGTCTGTTGCACTTATATGCTCTTTTGCGTTGGCATATTTTATTGCTTCTGTATCTTTTCCAGTATCTTGCTTCTCACTGTTGATATTTTTTACCTGCACCTCTATTTGTACCTCGATTAACTTGTAAAGCGCTCTGATACTCGTTGGGTCACGTTCACGCTATATAAAACTTTATATAAATAAATAAATAAACATGGAAGAATCTGCACTACCTGAGGGAGTAAACCAGAAGGAACTAATTGTGATTCAACTGATTCATGATGAACTGACTTCTGCCTTCAACCTTCCAAGGCATCTTGTTGAGAGACCTGAAAAGTGATCCTGACAACACTCCTGAAGCTGGTGGTCAATTAACCCCTTCGAAGCTAATGACGAGCTGGGCTCGTCATGGCGCTTACCTGCCGTGCGCGGATGACAAGGCCAGCTCGTCATGATTTATGGTGTTTTATATTTTTTAGCGCAGGACGGGAAAACGCCTAGCAGCCATGTGGTTAAGCTCATGAATGACACCACCAAGGAAGCTCTCCAGGTATGAGTTTGGTTCCCAGGATTGGATCAAGTATTGGAGGAGACACTATGAGACTGTCATCAATGCCATCTCGTCAGTGAAACGTTCAAACTACAACCACTGCAAATGTCCCCATTACAGGAGGGCATCTAACACATCGCCATTGAAGTGTCTGGACTATTACAATTAGGCAAATACATACTATTTCTGATGGCTAAACACTCAGGACTCCCATTAGCCAAACTGATCACATCCTCCGGTGTGAAGAAAGTAATCCCAATCCTAGATAAACTCTTCACTGAATGTGGTGTTTCAGAAGTAGCCAAGACAGATTACGGGCTCCTCCTGTTCAATGGATATTATTTTGCTGATTTTGCCTTTCACCTGGACTTCCTGATAGAACGTCTATAGGGACAGACTCCATTTTCTCTATATGTGCATAATCATCAGCATGTCTGCCTTCGACCCAGATATTGTCTGTCTTTATCTTTCCAAGAACCTATGGAATTGTCAAGTCACTCAGGCAATGACATTGATAAGATCACCCGATGTAACATCAGTCTGGGACAAGTGCCTTTTTTCTCTATCTCAAGGTTAAATAAGAGCAATAACCAAAACAGTGTAGTCTGAGTTTACATGGTTTTACCCGATTTGTTTATAAGAATGTATCTAAGACTCACATCTTGATGCACATAGGTTATTTCAGACATTCCTGAAGTTATGTTAGAGATTCCAGTCTCCAATAAGAGGCAGTATAAAAGGACTGGTTGACCAATTGCCAGGAGAGATCATTTACCTCAGATTATCATGCAAGATTCTGCCAGGGAAGATCTTGATTGCCAGATTGAACAGATGCTGCAGCACTGAGCATTATGCTGTAAGCTGATAACGAGTAACGTTTGAGAGGAGAGGAGCTGCTATGACCTGTGTATCTTCCTTCCAAAGGGAACACTGCCTTCCCAACTTCTAGTAACTACAGCATTTTCCTGCACGCAGGTCTGCGGTGCATTTATTCTCCCTAAAAATCTGAGATCCAAGTTATGCTTCTCCATGCTATCCTGGGGTAGCACATAGAAGTAGGTTTTAGGGTGTTAGATGGAATTTTGATTATGGTAGAAGTGTTCATTTTATTCCTAATGTTCACAACATGCATCTGTGCTGTATTAATTATATTCTGTGTGGTTACTTCAGATGTGCTAAGCAACATGTTGAGACTGTTGAAATAAACGCTTTTTAGTGAAAGTGTATTTTTCTCAGTGCAGTTTTTGTGTTTGATATTGTAGGGAATAAAATTGGTTTTCCAAATTACCACAGTGTCCCTGGATCCTTGTTTAAGGAGCCTTGATTATGTCACGGGTAGATTACTGCAATGCACTGTATTTAGGCACAGGGGAAAAACAGCTTGCTAAGCTCCAGTCAATTCAAAATGCGGCAGCCAGAGTCTTACTTAATCTCCAGAAACGCCACCCCACATCTCAATCCATACGAGAACTTCAATGGCTCCCTGTTAGGCGCAGAGTCCAATTTAAGGCACTCTGTCTAGTCCACAAATCTCTCTATGGGAAAGGATCAGAAGATCTCACTAATCTTTTCCCTCGATATGTGCCTCTGTGCACCTTAAGATCTGGCAGCCAAAATCTGACTCATCTGCCAAGAATAAAGAGAGCCCGATGGGGTGGCAAATCCTTTTCCTTCCAGGCATCCAAATTGTGGAACATCCTGCCCATAGTGCTACGCTCTGACAAGAACAGAATGGGTTTTAGGAAGGCGATAAAAACCTGGCTCTTCTCTATGCCCTAATTGCTATCTGTATCTTCTTCTGTTCTACAGCGCCAAGACGCCTCGGCATAAGCGCGCTTTAAAAATAATTCAGTCAGTCAGTCATTAGTAACCCAAAAGCATTGACACCACTTCAACTAGGTATTGGGTGGGGTTCTGTAGGGCTAGAAAACCCTGCCTTCCAGATTCAATCGTTGGTACATTGATCTAAGTTCACTTGTGTCACCCGTAGTTGTGAAAACAAATGCTGTAGAGCTAAGGCAGAGTCTTAGTTACGCAGCACTCCAACATTGGAAACTAACCCCATCATGGCCACAAGTGAATGGCATGCCAGAGAGATTCAAAATGCACTGCACTGCACTACGGGTCCTTGGACACCAGCCGCATGTTTGGCTGGAAGCTCAAGAGAAGACTACTCAGCAGGAATCATCAACTGAATCTCAACTGTACTAGAACGACTGACTCAGACGTACAGAGAAGACATCAAGAAGAGAAACAAAAAATGAAAAGCAGACACAAAGCGATAGTCTCAAGCCACTAAGTTCGAAGTAGACAAGAGGGACCTGATGAAACAACAACTGCAATGCAAATGCAATGCCATTTCGAGCAACTGCAAAGAAAGCGACCATTATAACTACCAGGGCAGGAGACAAGCAAATAACTTAGAATATCTCAAATTTTAAGCTGTGTCGATAGCATCATGACTATGAAGATAAAGGGGCCATAGTGCAGAAAAACTCAGGCAGTGAAGTGTGGCCTCCCAAAGGTAGAGGAAGCCTCTTTGATAAGACACCAATCAAAGGGAAGTCACAAAAAACAACCAGACTGATTGTTGTGTTACTGCACAAATTCCACAAGGTCAAAAGAGGTAACCTGGTAGATGACCAGTGCACCTAGACATTTAAGGATTTGCTTTTTAAAGTACAACATTACTACTGCAGAACAGGCTCGAAATTGCCTGCTGTCCCCCCCATCTGAACTGATGTGTTTTAAAATATGTATCTTTTAAAAAAATTTTTAAACATATATTAAGGACGTAAAGATCTTTTGAGATATGTATGTTTACAGCACTTGCACCTTATCTTGACCTTTCGGTCATTATGACTAATTAGTTATGTTTACAACTGTGTACGTGCACTTTAAAAAACAAATCTGCTGCCAGTTATTGTGCACTTTATGACTGATTAGTTATGTTTACAACTGTGTATGTGCACTTTACAAACATTTTTCTGCTGCTAGTTATTATGCACTTTACAAAAAAAAATTCTGCTGCTAGTTATTGGTTGGTAAAGATCTCTGTAAAAAAAGGATGTACAGAGCACTTGCACTTTTTTCTTGACCTTCCAGTCCTCTTTTGAGATATGTATGTTTACAGCACTTGCACCTTATCTTGACCCTTCGGTCATTATGACCGATTAGTTATGTTTACAATTGTGTATGTGCACTTTACAAAAATCTTTCTGCTGCTAGTTATTGGTTGGTAAAGATCTTCTTAAAAAGGATGCATAGAGCACTTGCACTTTTTTCTCGATCTCCCAGTCCTCCTGACCGATTTATTGTGTTTACAATTAAGCATGTGCACTTTTTCAAAACGTGTCTTGCTGCTAGTTATTTATTTTTAGGATTATAACTGCTTTACTAAATTTGTTTCGCTGCTAAGTCATCATGTATTAGATCTTTGATTCTCAATCTATTAGGTTGGAATTAAGCATGGGCATCAATATAAACTTTGTCTTTTAGTTACTGACCTTTAGGATCTGATGTACTTTACTAAATCCATGTTTTGCTGCTACTGTGTACTGTATATTGAAATAGGCAAGTGTACGTTAGTGAACTACTTTGCACTGCTATGATGCTGCCGGTTACACAGTACAGTTTAGTAATAAATTATCATTATTATGCCCATGATCCAGTACTGCATCGTAAATTTTATATTCTGGTATTTTACAATACGTTTTATTATTGAATGTTTTTAGGACAGTATTAGATTAGAAACTCGTATAAATCAGTAAGAATTCATGTATGACAATTCAATTATTTAAAGTTCACCCCTTTCCGGCTTTGTAAATTTTAAGATCGACTGCTACTGCTATGTTCATTCGTGCTTTTAAAATGAAAATGATAACTTAAAATTATATTGAATTTTTTTGGAATGAATTGTGTTTTAAAAATGTATTTTTATGTGGAATTCCGCTGAATTCTATATCATAATAAATACATTGAAATTGTGACTTCTGAGGGCCGGCACACGAGGCAGGAAATGACAGGAAATTGGAGGAATGGATAAGTAGATTTGTGGCAAACAAACTCTCACATGAGTAGGCCTTTTCAACAGGCAGGATATTTTTAAATAAAGGAATCAAAGCCATCTTCCTGTGTGTCTCCTTGCACGAAGGAGGGCACGTACCCCATTAGGAAGCAACCCCTCATCCACCCTCTGTCTCCTAAAGAAATAACATAACTTACCAATAGCAGAGGACAGATTGCACACTGTAGAGAGCTCCCTAATGAAACAGCAAAAACAATCCAAATAAAATTTAAAAGAGAAACGCTTAGCTGTTTTAAAGTATCTGCATAGGAAACCTAATGTTTTATAGAAAAAGTAAAGAAAGGCTGTCACACCTTGATACGTCAACCTAATCTCCCAGTGTAGGACTCCCAATCCTAAGTGAAAATGTTCTATAATTAAGTTCTAATATTTCTCTCATATTGTTTGACGGAAACACAATGCTACACAGCACAACCTAATCATTTGCTTGAAGAATCTTTCACATTTCGCAATGCTACAGATTGCATATGACCATGGTGACTGGGTGTAAGTGTCACCCAAAACACATTTTTGCGGTAAATCAGCCAATTCACAAATCTTTTTGCATAGTGAACATCCTCAACTCGCGTAGCTGAAGGTGCTCTCATATGTATAAACAAAAAAAGAAGGCTCGGTGAAGTAAATTATTCACCTAGTATCACATAATTTGGTGAAGCAGGTAAGCCAGGATTGATACCAAGTTGGTAGCTTGGGAAAGAGCAGGAAGGCTTATCTAAAGAGGCAATGTATAAGGAATGTGTGCAACATACACACACACACACACACACACACACACACAGTAACACGAAGAATACACATCAAAAAGACTCCACACAGGTTTATAAAAGTAGATTATTATACTCTGAACAAAACAAGACTAAAATGATGAAGATCCAATGTATAGAAGTTGAGATATTGAATTGTAATGGAATAAATGCAGTAAAGCGCTTAGGAGCAAGTAGCACTAAAAACGTTACTTTAGGTCACTCTGCACCAGGACACAGTGAAAGTTTAGGCCAATTGCAAAGGAGTGCCAGCCGGCTACAGGACCCACACAGGCCCTGGTGAACTAAGGACCTTTCCTGGTCGCAAACTAGGAGATGCATTAATGTTGAGTCCCGCAGGCCCGGGATACGTCGATCTCCTCCACGCACTGATGGTGATGCATCAGTTCTGAAGATGGGTGCCAGAGTCAAGAGGCACTGAGCGGTGTTCTGGATTCTGCAAAGCAGTTGAGGGGATGCATTGATCTCACCAAGCTGCATCAGCAGCGATATTCTGTCCGATATGTTGATCTCTGGAGGCAAAGAGCTGGTTGCAAGGCGATGTACCGATTTTACCCCCGAATCCGGGCAATGGTTCTGCTACAAACAGACAGGAGATGCACCAAAATCCGTGTTGCAAGTATCTGGGCCACTTCCAGTGAGCCAGGCATAAGAGTAGGGATAGAGACTTTGATATCCTTGAGTCTCCAGTAACAGGATGAAACCCAAGAAGCTCTCGGAGATCATTTGGAGTGAAGGCAGAGTTCAGCCCTCCTTCTGCAGTGTCAGAAAGCAGAAGGCATCAGGGCAAGAAAAAGTAAAGCAGGCCTTCCAGATCTGCAGTCCAGTTGAGTCCTTTAAGCAGCACAGCAGTTCTTCTGGCAGAGCTTCAGTTACAAGTTCAGTTGTGTCTGATTTTAAGGGGTCAGAGACCCAGTACTTATACTCATAAAGTGCCTTTGATGTGGGGTGACCTCAAAGCAGCTCTCTGAAGTGCATAACTATCCCTTTCAACCCTATCCTGCCTGCCAGGCTATCTGTGTGTGTGTGTGCAGGGGAGGGGGGGGTAATCAACACTTTGTGTGGGGTCAGGCCACTACCTACTGAAGTGTAAGTGTCAGCCCCATCCTTCCTTCCTGCCCAGGAAGGGCCATCAGAATGCAGATGTATGTAGATGGGTACTCAGCCACACGTAGCCTTCCTGCATTTGTGGCTGTCTGGAGGGAAGGCACAAAGTATAGCTGTCACCCAGCTCAGATGTGTATTAGAGACAGGCTGCAAAGCACACAGAGTTATAAGCACAGAGAAATGTTCACTTTCTAAGAGTGGCATTTCTAAATTAGTAATGCCAAATCCAACCTTTACCAGCTGCGTTTTGCTGGTCAGGATTTGCAGCTTAAAAGTGTATTAAGGAATTCCCAATGCTAACCTATGAGAGGATTAGGCCTCACAGTATTGAAAAACAAATTAGGCTGTTTGCCACTACCAGGACATGTAAAACATACCAATACATGTCCTACCTTTCATTTATACAGCAACCTGCCCTAAGGGATACGTAGGGCATACCTTAGGGGAGACTTATGTCTAATAAACAGGGAGTTTCAAGCTTGTCAAGTAGTTTTAAATGGCAAATCGAAGTGGCAGCAAACTGCACAAACAGGCCTTGCAGTGGCAGCCTGAGACAGGTTTGAAAGGCTACTTTTGTGGGTGGTACAATCAGTGCTGCAAACCCACTAGTCAGAAAAGGGGGTGGTGATGGACTGAGTTTCTGAATTAAGCAGAATACTCCTACCCAGTCAACAGATCAGGGCTTGATCCATCACTGTTTTTTAGCTCACTGCACCATCCCAGCTCAGAACCTGGCTACATGCAAATTAGTCTGTCCCTGTCCCAGTGCATCATGGGAACAGGGCAAACCAAACTACCAAGCCAATTCTTTCACTGGGAAGGAAACAAGCTTCCGGGCACCGGTTTCTGGCATTACAGCCGTCTTCGGCCCGGCTTGCTTGAATCCTGATGGTGCAATGAGCAAGGGACTCACATCTGAGTATACCCTTCCACGCTTATGGTGGACAAAACGATTCAGAAAAGGGGGTGGTGATGGACAGAGTTTCTGAATTAAGCAGAATACTCCTACCCGGTCAACAGATCAGGGCTTGATCCATCACCGTTTTTTGCACTGGGCCAGGGACAGACTAATTTGCATATAGCCAGGTTCTGAGCTGGAATGGGGCAGTGAGCTAAATAACGGTGATGGATCAAGCCCTGATCTTTGGACTGGGTAAGAGTGGTCTGCTTAATTCAGACACTCTGTTCATCACCACCCCCTTTTCTGAATCGCAAACCCACTAGTAGCACTTAATTTACAGGCCCTGGGTATATGGCATACCACTTTACAGGAAACTTACAAGTAAATCAAATGTGCCAAGTAGGTGTAAATATATATTTCCCTGGCACCAGTCAGATGAGTTGCAATACTGTGTGTGCTACGTTATAGCAGTTCGGATTTGCAGGGCACAGACATCCGGAACCTTTCTGCAGTTTAACCCCAGAAGGAAATATGTGAGACGATAGAATTCTACCTTTTTCTGAGCTTGTAGAAAAGGGAAGTACTACAGGGTATGGGTGCAGGGAACATGTGTAATGAATAGCAGAAGTAGAAATGTGTTTCATTAAAGCAAAATCACATGATTTTAGAATGGACTTCGGGGACTTAATGTATAAAAAAATAAATCTATTCCAAATTGAAATGCATTTGAAGATCTATGCTCAGGCGCCTGTTCCGGAAGTGGGGAGTGCCACAGGTTAGGAGTGAAGTGCCCGCAGAAAGCTCTTCAATGTGATGGCATAACATGCATTACTGCAGGTCAGGAATAAGGTGTAATGGGTAACCTTTTGACTTCAAGTCACAAAGAGATACAATTTCCAGTCCTTTATTCTACTTTCAGAAATCATTGTTTCCAGAAGTGCTATTATAATAGGATCAAGTAACCTGAACTAGTACTGCATGGCAAAGAATACATTATAGTGATAAATGAACACCTAGGGCTGGAAATAGGTGTTTTCATGACATGGAACCATATTGTATCCCTAGATATTAATTTGTATAGTTGTGGGCTTGCAATAGTGTCATGGGTCAGTACTGAAGTGTTCTATTGGTGCTATGTGGGTACCAATACTAAATTCATAAGCAGGTATTTGTGTACATGGTCACAGCTGTGCTAATGCATGTGAGGACTTTCTTTCAGTTCTCAGGGTAGTTAGTGGTAACTGGATAGTTGCTGATTAACTATTGTGTATTATTGTTGTACTGCACATTGACTGCCACGTATTCCTAGAGTAATTGAGAATGTTAGGTGTAGTCTAGGAGTCTAAAAAGAGGTGAGAGTTTAGACACCTGATTTAGTAAAACATAAATGAATAGCATCCCCTAAAACATATTGTGAAGTTAGGGCTATGTAGCAGAGGTTTTTACAGAGCAACACACAGACCAGCTAAAGTAAACATACACACAAAAACAGAAGGTCCTACTACCTTTTGGGATTTGAATATAACCTTAAACAGTTTAACAGCAGTTTCAATTCAAATGGGCATCAATGCACTATGTTAAGGTATGCAGGAAATATTGTGGGTTTCATTCTTAAATCTGTTTGATCATGTGAGTCAGATCCAGGTCAATACATTGAGTGTTATTGTCTTAGGTAGTAAAGTTTACCAGCTTTTTATATTTAAATAATGTATCTTACTGTTTTGCCAGCCTATTGTAAAATGAATATGCCACAGCTACATGCACAGTTCATGATTTATGTGTCCCATGCGCTAAAAGTTCCTCCAGCTGCCACCAGGCTTAGCACAGTATATGATGGCTGCACTCTAGATAACACATGGGTGGTAACTAACTTAGGTTTTATCTACTTTTGTAGTTTTGTTGTAATTTTGTTAATTTTGCACGTATTACATTGTAGTGCTCTCGTTCCCTGTGATGTAATCATTGTCAGAGGTCATGTGGCATCACTTCCTGTGATGTCATCGGGGAGGTCAAAGGGTGTGTGATGTCAGTTTCGTTTTTGGTGAATTGACAGCTATGCTTCAGTGGCTCGCCCACCTCTATTTTTTTCAGCTACATTGAAGTGTTCCAGAGAATTGTGAATCTGTCATACTTGATTTACTAAACAGAAATCAGTCACATCAGAACAAAACCACACCTCACATACTTAAGCAACGCATGATTTAGGTGCTTCACTTTGGAATTATTTAACTGCAGCAGGTAACATCAGACGTTCAATCAAACATTGGTCTGTGCACTTAAAAGCAACCATCTTCTGTTGTCCCCTCTGTGATCTTCGATGGAACTATAACAATGAAACAAGCACCCTGAAAGTGAGCATTCTCTAATGAGCAGTATTTGGCAATGAGCGTTTGCTACTTCAGTGCCTGGCGTGTAAAAACAATTGAATGTTATTTTCATATGAGATGACATTGTAGGCATATTTTAGCTTACTTTTTGCCTATCCTACTGGTGGGTAGGAAATATGCTAATATTTAACACAAAAATGTGATGTAAAAGAACACTTTCCGCGAGGTTTAAACACCTCTGGCTGTTCTTGGTTTTAGGTTGGTCTAGCATTTCCTATTCATCAATTTAACGACCTCCTGTAGATACGCCACACATTTGGTTGTCCAGTGCTACACAAATTCATATCAGAAAACTTGACTCTACTCATCCAAGAACAAAAATGATCACTATGTTCCCGATAATGAGATTTTTTTTTTCATAAATCTTTTTATTAACAATCATCAACATATAGCAAGTCATACAAAAAAGTCAACATCATTATGGGCATGAGGGGATAAAACAATCATCATTCACAGTTGTACACAGTAAGGATAGATCATGGAGTGAGCAGGTCTTCTATATCAATACTACGTGGGGAAGGCATATGTCTCCTCGATACGAGTTCCCCGGGCTCCATATTCGGGACCACTTTTTAGGGCATCCTCAGGCCACTTACACTGTCTTTTCCCTGTACATGCACCAATCAAGATTTGTCTCCCATGCCTCTTCTGTGGGCGGTGATGCCGCTCCCCAGGCCTGAGCAATGTTTCTTTTGGCTAACATAAACCCCAGAGTGGCCCATTGTGTTTGGTGTGCGTTCAAATCAGTAGGTTCCCATATGTTCAGGAAACATCTATGTGCTTCCGGGCGAATAACTACTGCAAGTACGGCACCTATTACCTCATGTATTTCCCTCCAGTATGATTGGATATGTTCTCATTCCCATATGATGTGCATAAAGGTGCCTAGTTGTCCGCATCTTCTCCATCATTCCCCTTCGCTCGCCCTTCCCATATGTACAAATCGGGGTCCCGTGACATACACTTTATACAGGATTTTGAGCTGCACCAGCCTAAGTCGTGCCGGGATTGCTACCACTCTGGGAGAGGATACTGCCTCCTGCCATTCCTCATCGTCCATTTCTATACCATTTGCCACCCATTTATTCCGTAAAACTTGAAGAGGGTCATCCATATTATGTGTTAATTTTTTTTTATTAGTGAGATGGTTTTCTCGGGGAGGTGGCCATCCAGTACCCTATTCTCTAGCGGGGAGGACTCAGGAGGGGAGGAACCCCTTGGAAGGCGTGAGTGTAGCGCATGGTGAACTTGTGTATAGCGAAAATGTTTAGTGTCAGCTAGCTCGTGTTGGCGTTGGAGGGCAGTAAATGTTTTCACTCCTCCCTTCTCCAATAAGTCTTTAATCTGTGAGATACCAATCAGGTCCTATTTATCAAACCCCTTTGATTTCCACAGATTACCCAGTTATTCAGAGTCCCACAGGGGGGTAGTTAAATACAATCTATTCCCTCACCTGAGGGATCTGTTTGCCGCATGCTACACGCCTAACAAATGACCGTTCGGGCCCGTTAAGTGAAACCGGCCAGTTTTCGAGTAGATCGATCTATTGTAATTTCCTCCTAGAAGGAGCCACCTATCCATACGGTATCCAGGGTCGTCAGGGTTACCATAAGTGCCGCGGTTGATGGTTGCCATGTGCGCAGCCCAGTAATATTTCTTTATATCTGGGAGGCTAATGCCTCCATAATACCAATTTAACATGAGTTTACCAAGGGCTATATGTGGCGTTCCATTCCACAATAAGTCTCTCTGGAGGCTTTCAATTTCCCTAAAATATGTCATAGGGACTGGATCGAGTGAGTTTTGGAGGGCATATAGGAAACGGGGTAGGGACATCATTTTAAAAAGGGCAGCCGTGCCCAGGAGGGATGGGGAAGCAATTTCCAACTGCCAATATCTCATTTCAACCTCAATAGTGGGGGAAGCAGATTTCTTTTTTTTTTTTTTTTTTTTTTTTTTTTTTTTTTTTTTTTTTTTTTTTTTTTTTTTTTTTTTTTTATTTCTGAAATTCTTTATTGTATATAGAAAAAATCGTAGCGGAGCACCTGATCTAAGGAGAGAAATATTCCTAAGTACTTGAATCGTGTGGCACTTATCTGGATTGGGCAGTGCTTTGGGGGGGGGGGGGTGTCTCCCTGGAGGACATACAGGTGGGACTTGGTCCAGTTGATTGTGAATCCAGAATATCTACTGAATATTGCCAATATGTTTAGAACGCCCACCAGAGATTTCTTAGGGGAGGCCAAATAGAGCAGTATGTCATCCGCGTAGAGTGAAATGCGATCCTTTCATTTGGGGGACCAACGCATACCTCATATAACCGGATCCCTCCGGATCCATGCCGCCAATAGTTCCATAACTAGGGCAAACAGGAAGGGGGAAAGCGGGCATCCCTGATGGGTTCCCCGACTCAGGGTAAATGTGTCTGACTTTTTGTTATTAACCACACCTTGTGCCAAGGACATTGTATACAAGAGGCGTATCCATTGAATTGATCCCGGACCGAACCCCATTTTTTGGAGCACAGCTAGGAGATAAGGCCATTCAATAGTATCGAACGCCATGGTTGCGTCCAGAGATACAAGTATGGCTGGTTCCAGTATCGTGGCCCCTCTACCTAAAACACTGTGAACTCTGCGCAGATTTAGCGCCGTGTTCCGGTGTGGTTTAAAGCCGGATTGGTCCGGGTGTACAAGGCTTGATGTGATTTTAACTAAGCAATTAGCCAGAATCTTAGCGAGAATCTTATGCTCAGCGTTAAGGAGTGAGATCGGTCCATATGAAGCACAGTCTGTTTTGGGTTTGCCTTCCTTATGAATAGTGACAATGGTGGCTTCTCTTTGGTCCATTGGTAGCTCTCCCCTCTCTTTGCTTTCGTCAAACATGGCTTTTAGGTAGGTGGCTAATTTGTCAGGCCTAAATTTATATATTTTGATAGGAATGCCTTTGGGCCCAAGGGCTTTCCCTGAGTTCAATGATCTAATCGCCTGTGCTACTACATCTGTTGTCAAGGTGCTGTCCAATAGCTGTTGATCTTTCAAAGACAGAGTGGGTCGCGCTATGTCTCCCAAAGGTTCGTAGGAGAGTTTGTCAGTGTAAAGTGCAGCGGTGTATACCGCAGTAAAGTGTCTAGCAAAGCGATTTGCAATATCTTGTGGTTCAGTTATGTATGTGTTATCAGCGTCCCGGAAAACTGGGACCAGCCTGCTCGCCCACTCCTTTTTATCAAGCCAAACTATTAATTTCCCCACCTTATCTCCCAGGCCGTATAATTTGCTGAGTTTCTCTCTCCCCAAGGTTTTAGCCTTTTCCGTTACCGGTGCCCTATATTCATCCTGTTTAAGATGCAGCAAGTGGAGCGATTCTGGTGTGGTCACTGTTCTAATTTCCCTTTCTAGGCGCTAGATCTCCACGTCAGATATTTCCTTTTGTCGTTCTTCCTTCTATCCAGATATGAGAGATAAAGCCTCCCCCTGATTACTGGCTTAAAGGCTTCCCAGAGTGTCTGGGATGATTCCACTGTGCCCTCGTTTTCACAAAAATAGTTATCCATCCTTTTGATGAGATCCCTATGGATTTTGGGGTCCCGGAGATACCAGGGATTGATTGGGATAATTCTTCCCACTTTTACCTGATCAAGGCGTATACATACCCATACCGGTAAGTGATCAGAAATGCCCCTAGATAGGTGTCTGATTTCATGAATATGTGATATTTGCAGGCTGGGGACCAAAATATAGTCTAATTGGGAAAGGCTGTGGTGGGCCCTGGAGTGGAAAGTATATTGTATTCTGTCAGGGTTGTACATACGCCAGCTTTCACCAGCCCCAGGGCTTCAAGGAAGTCTGGCAGCCATCTAGAGGATGGCCCAATTTCACGTGAGGGATGGCGGTCCAGTTTACCCAAGCCCACTGAATTGAAATCCCCCCCCCGTAACAAGAGACCATCCGGCAGTGAAGGGAAAATTGTGCTCAAGTCCTGGGATGTAGTAGCTTGGAGGCCAGGTGGCACATAAATAGACAGAAGTGTTATAGTACGCCCCTCCCAAGAACCCATGATCCCTATGTAGCGGCCCTAGTCGTCAGCCCAAGTGGAATTCACACTAAGGGGGAATGTGTTTTTCAGCATAATACCCTCCCCCCCCCCTTTGAGCTAGTTGTGAACCCCGCATGCGCCACCAGTTTGTATGTCCATCTGCACATCGCTTTACATGAGTTTCCTACCAAGTGTGTCTCCTGGAGAAGGACAATTTCAGGGGCCTGTTTCTTAATATACTGGAGGACTATACTGCGTTTGATTTTATCTCCAAGCCAGTTAACATTCCCACTCAATATTCTAGCACTCTTATCCCACTGTGTATGCATTAGAACAAATTCAAATCTTCATAGTCTCAGTCACGCCATCAACATAGCTGGTTGATGAAAAAACAAATTAAATCCCTCAATCCAATAACCCCCCTACCTGCTTCACTGCCCTCCGAGCTTCAAACTGCCCATGAATAACTAGTAGATTGCCTGTCGTCCTAAATGTCACTAAAAGAAGAACTTTGTGGGGTGTTACACCCCACCGCCCAGTCTCCTTCAATAGCAGCAGTGTGATCCCCCAGGTAGAGTCTTGCTCTATGGTCAATTTAACACAATTTAATGAGCACTCCCACCCAGCAGTCTCTCCAGGAGTGCCCCCGGTACCTTACCCAATGTGGCTGTAGATCTGACCAAATCTGTTGGATTCCGTTTGTACTGTTAGGGCTGCTCACTTCCTGTTTCAAGGGGATGAATCTTTGCCACTGTCCCGGTCGTTGAGAAGCTGACCTAGCCGGCTCTCCAGCCAGTCTGAGGCCAACTCCAGTTGCTCGAAAAAACAGGCCCTGCCATCAGCCTCCTCACGAAGTTTTGCTGGGAAAAGCATTGCATATTTGAAGCCACCTTCCGGGAGTGGCTTCTTGACCTCTAGGAATGTCCATTTCCACTTCTGCATCATTTAGAATCTGGAAAAAAGGGGATTTCAACATTGTCATAACGAAACAGGGGACCTTTCAGTGCGTTTTGGAGAATCACGTTCCTATCTCAGAAGTTTAGGACTCTCGCCAACACCGGACGTGGGGGGGCCCCTGGCTTCGGGTGCCCACCCGGGACTCGGTGAGCCCGTTCTCTGACGAAGAATTTCTGAGGCCTTTAGGTTGTAGATGATTCAGTATGAGGTCCTCCACAAAAAGATCTGGGGCCTGTCCTTCAGCTTTCTCCGGCACCCTCAGTGTTTGCACGTCTGTGATCTTCGGTGGAACTATAATAATGAAACAAGCACCCTCAAAGTGAGCATTCTCTAATGAGCAGTATTTAGCAATGAGCGTTTGCTACTTCAGTGCCTGGCGTGTAAAAACAATTGAATGTTATTTTCATATGAGATGACACTGTAGGCATATTTTAGCTTACTTGTTGCCTATCCTACTGGTGGGTAAGAAATATGCTAATATTTAACACAAAAATGTGATGTAAAAGAACACTTTCCGCGAGGTTTTAACACCTCTGGCTGTTCTTGGTTTTAGGTTGGCCTAGCATTTCCTATTCATCAATTTAACAACCTCCTGTAGATACGCCACACATTTGGTTGTCCAGTGCTACACAAATTCATATCAGAAAACTTGGCTCTACTCATCCAAGAACAAAAATGATCACTATGTTCCCGATAATGAGATTTTTTTTTTTCATAAATCTTTTTATTAACAGTCATCAGCATATAGCAAGTCATACAAAAAAGTCAACATCATTATGGGCATGAGGGGATAAAACAATCATCATTCACAGTTGTACACAGTAAGGATAGATCATGGAGTGAGCAGGTCTTCTATATCAATACTACGTGGGGAAGGCATATGTCTCCTCGATACGAGTTCCCCGGGCTCCATATTCGGGACCACTTTTTAGGGCATCCTCAGGCCACTTACACTGTCTTTTCCCTGTACATGCACCAATCAAGATTTGTCTCCCATGCCTCTTCTGTGGGCGGTGATGCCGCTCCCCAGGCCTGAGCAATGTTTCTTTTGGCTAACATAAACCCCAGAGTGGCCCATTGTGTTTGGTGTGCGTTCAAAGCAGTAGGTTCCCATATGTTCAGGAAACATCTACGTGCTTCCGGGCGAATAACTACTGCAAGTACGGCACCTATTACCTCATGTATTTCCCTCCAGTATGATTGGATATGTTCTCATTCCCATATGATGTGCATAAAGGTGCCTAGTTGTCCGCATCTTCTCCAACATTCCCCTTCGCTCGCCCTTCCCATATGTACAAATCGGGGTCCCGTGACATACACTTAATACAGGATTTTGAGCTGACCAGCCTAAGTCGTGCCGGGATTGCTACCACTCTGGGAGAGGATACTGCCTCCTGCCATTCCTCATCGTCCATTTCTATACCATTTAACACCCATTTATTCCGTAAAACTTGAAGAGGGTCATCCATATTATGTGTTAATTTTTTTTTATTAGTGAGATGGTTTTCTCGGGGAGGTGGCCATCCAGTACCCTATTCTCTAGCGGGGAGGACTCAGGAGGGGAGGAACCCCTTGGGAGACGTGAGTGTAGCGCATGGTGAGCTTGTGTATAGCGAAAATGTTTAGTGTCAGCTAGCTTGTGTTGGCGTTGGAGGGCAGTAAATGTTTTCACTCCTCCCTTCTCCAATAAGTCTTTAATCTGTGAGATACCAATCAGGTCCCATTTATCAAACCCCTTCGATTTCCACAGATTACCCAGTCATTCAGAGTCCCACAGGGGGGTAGCTAAATACAATCTATTCCCTCACCTGAGGGATCTGCTTGCCGCATGCTACACGCCTAACAAATGACCGTTCGGGCCCGTTAAGTGAAACTGGCCAGTTTTCGAGTAGATCGATCTATTGTAATTTCCTCCTGGGAGGAGCCACCTATCCATATGGTATCCAGGGTCGTCAGGGTTACCATAAGTGCCGCGGTTGATGGTTGCCATGTGCGCAGCCAGTAATATTTCTTTATATCTGGGAGGCTAATGCCTCCATAATACCAATTTAACATGAGTTTACCAAGGGCTATATGTGGCGTTCCATTCCACAATAAGTCTCTCTGGAGGCTTTCAATTTCCCTAAAATATGTCATAGGGACTGGATCGAGTGAGTTTTGGAGGGCATATAGGAAACGGGGTAGGGCCATCATTTTAAAAAGGGCAGCCGTGCAGCGACGGCTCGTGGAGGGAGTTACGGTGGGGCAGGAGGGCGGGGAGGGGGAGGGGCAGGGTGGAGGTTGCTAAAAACCGGCATATGGATAATTGCAGGTAAGTAAACAATTTAATTAATAAAACGAATTTCGTAGTGCGCCTTGCATCGCAAAATGCAATGCAGTGCGAGCTACGAAATTCGTTTTATTAATTAAATTGTTTACTTACCTGCAATTATCCATATGCCGGTTTTTAGCAACCTCCACCCTGCCCCTCCCCCTCCCCGCCCTCCTGCCCCACCGTAACTCCCTCCACGAGCCGTCGCTGCAGCCGTGCCCAGGAGGGATGGGGAAGCAATTTCCAACTGCCAATATCTCATTTCAACCTCAATAGTGGGGGAAGCAGATTTCTATCGTAGCGGTGCACCTGATCTAAGGAGAGAAATATTCCTAAGTACTTGAATCGTGTGGCACTTATCTGGATTGGGCAGTGTTGTGGGGGGAGGGGGGGGGGGTCTCCCTGGAGGACATACAGGTGGGACTTGGTCCAGTTGATTGTGAATCCAGAATATCTACTGAATATTGCCAATATGTTTAGAACTGCCACCAGAGATTTCTTAGGGGAGGCAAAATAGAGCAGTATGTCATCCGCGCAGAGTGAAATACGATCCTTTGATTTGGGAGGCCAACGCATACCTCGTATAACCGGATCCCTCCGGATCCATGCCGCCAATAGTTCCAGAGCTAGGGCAAACAGGAGGGGGGAAAGCGGGCATCCCTGATGGGTTCCCCGACTCAGGGTAAATGTGTCTGACTTTTTGTTACTAACCACACCTTGTGCCAAGGACATTGTATACAAGAGGCGTATCCATTGAATTGATCCCGGACCGAACCCCATTTTTTGGAGCACAGCTAGGAGATAAGGCCATTCAATAGTATCGAACGCCATGGTTGCGTCCAGGGATACAAGTATGGCTGGTTCCAGTATCGTGGCCGCTCTACCTAAAACACTGTGAACTCTGCGCAGATTTAGCGCTGTGTTCCGGTGTGGTTTAAAGCCGGATTGGTCCGGGTGTACAAGGCCAAATAGAGCAGTATGCCATCTGCGTAGAGTGAAATGCGATCCTTTCATTTGGGAGACCAACGCATACCTCGTATAACCGGATCCCTCCGGATCCATGCCGCCAATAGTTCCAGAGCTAGGGCAAACAGGAGGGGGGAAAGCGGGCATCCCTGATGGGTTCCCCGACTCAGGGTAAATGTGTCTGACTTTTTGTTATTAACCACACCTTGTGCCAAGGACATTGTATACAAGAGGCGTATCCATTGAATTGATCCCGGACCGAACCCCGAAGGCCATTCAATAGTATCGAACGCCATGGTTGCGTCCAGGGATACAAGTATGGCTGGTTCCAGTATCGTGGCCCCTCTACCTAAAACACTGTGAACTCTGCGCAGATTTAGCGCCGTGTTCCGGTGTGGTTTAAAGCCGGATTGGTCCGGGTGTACAAGACTTGATGTGATTTTAACTAAGCAATTAGCCAGAATCTTAGCGAGAATCTTATGCTCAGCGTTAAGGAGTGAGATCGGTCCATATGAAGCACAGTCTGTTTTGGGTTTGCCTTCCTTATGGATAGTGACAATGGTGGCTACTCTTTGGTCCATTGGTAGCTCTCCCCTCTCTTTGCTTTCGTCAAACATGGCTTTTAGGTAGGTGGCTAATTTGTCAGGCCTAAATTTATATAATTTGATAGGAATGCCTTTGGGACCAAGGGCTTTCCCTGAGTTCAATGATCTAATCGCCTGTGCTACTACATCTGTTGTCAAGGTGCTGTCCAATAGCTGTTGATCTTTCAAAGACAGGGTGGGTCGCGCTATGTCTCGCAAAGGTTCGTAGGAGAGTTTGTCAGTGTAAAGTGCCACAGCGGTGTATACCGCAGTAAAGTGTCTAGGAAAGCGATTTGCAATATGTTGTGGTTCAGTTATGTATGTGTTATCAGCGTCCTAGAAAACTCGGACCAGCCTGCTCGCCCACTCCTTTTTATCAAGCCAAGCTATTAATTTCCCCACCTTATCTCCCAGGCCGTATAATTTGCTGAGTTTCTCTCTCCTCAAAGTTTTAGCCTTTTCCGTTACCGGTGCCCTATATTCATCCTGTTTAAGATGCAGCAAGTGGAGCGATTCTGGTGTGGTCACTGTTCTAATTTCCCTTTCTAGGTGATAGATCTCCACGTCAGATATTTCCTTTTGTCGTTCTTCCTTCTATCCAGATATGAGAGATAAAGCCTCCCCCTGATTACTGGCTTAGAGGCTTCCCAGAGTGTCTGGGATGAGTCCAGTGTGCCCTCGTTTTCACAAAAATAGTTAGCCATCCTTTTGATGAGATCCCTATGGATTTTGGGGTCCCGGAGATACCAGGGATTGATTGGGATAATTCTTCCCACTTTTACCTGATCAAGGCGTATACATACCCATACTGGTGAGTGATCAGAAATGCCCCTAGATAGGTGCCTGATTTCATGAATATGTGATATTTTCAGGCTGGGGACCAAAATATAGTCTAATTGGGAAAGGCTGTGGTGGGCCCTGGAGTGGAAAGTATATTGTATTCTGTCAGGGTTGTACATACGCCAGCTTTCACCAGCCCCAGGGCTTCAAGGAAGTCTGGCAGCCATCTAGAGGATGGCCCCATTTCACGTGAGGGATGGCGGTCCAGTTTACCCAAGCCCACTGAATTGAAATCCCCCCCCGTAACAAGAGACCATCCGCAGTGAAGGGAAAATTGTGCTCAAGTCCTGGAATATAGTAGCTTGGAGGGCAGGTGGCACATAAATAGACAGAAGTGTTATAGTACGCCCCTCCCAAGAACCCATGATCCTATGTAGCGGCCCTAGTCGTCAGCCCAAGTGGAATTCACACTAAGGGGGAATGTGTTTATCAGCATAATACCCTCCCCCCCTTGAGCTAGTTGTGAACCCGCATGCGCCACCAGTTTGTATCCCCATCTGCACATCGCTTAACATGAGTTTCCTACCAAGTGTGTCTCCTGGAGAAGCACAATTTCAGGGGCCTGTTTCTTAATATACTGGAGGACTATACTGCATTTGATTTTATCTCCAAGCCAGTTAACATTCCCACTCAATATAGTAGCTTGTGGTTATAGTTTCACATGGTATTTGGTAATTCGTGTTTCTTCTTTCACACATGGAATTATGCCACCTACACAGTTTGTAATATGAAAGAAAGAGCACGCTTATTGACCCTTCATGGCTGATATTTTGTTTGAAATCTGGATATATTGTTACCATTAGGAGGTATATGCTATGAGGAAAAAATGGGTGCCATTGTTGGCAGTTTGTGCTGCTCATTAACTGTCCGATTCTGTCTGCTGCTTAAATAAACGTTGCTTCTTTCCTTCTTTTGTAGGAAATCGATGGTAAGTCTCTGCTCCTCATGACTAGAAATGATGTCTTGACTGGACTTTCATTAAAACTGGGACCGGCTCTCAAAATCTATGAATATCACGTGAAACCTTTGCAGACACAACATTTAAAGAACACTTCGCCCTAATACGCAGACCCATCAAGGTCATGAAATGATGCAAAAGTGATTTGGTTTCTTAACGATGGAACAAGAACGTTACACTAGAGCAAATATATGTATAGCGCATTGAAACCAAATTAGCATTTATATCCTATTGGATAGGTTAGGCAATATGCTTGAAATGATCTGTGGGACATTTTCACATACTTTCTGGACATGAGGCGTTTCCTTTCTGGGCCTCCATCCAACCATCAAGAAAATTGATGACTAAGACGAAGAAGCACCGGATTGGAATGTCTTCAACAGAAATAGGATGATTTTATCCCACTGTGTATGCATTAGAACAAATTAAAATCTTCATAACCTCAGTCACGCCATCAACATAGCTGGTTGATGAAAAAACAAATTAAATCTCTAAATCCAATAACCCCCCTACCTGCTTCATTGCCCTCCGGGCTTCAAACTGCCCATGAATAACTAGCAGATTGCCTGTCGTCCTAAATGTCACTAAAAGAAGAACTTTGTGGGGTGTTACACCCCACCGCCCAGTCTCCTTCAATAGCAGCAGTGTGATCCCCCAGGTAGAGTCTTGCTCTATGGTCAATTTAACACAATTTAATGAGTACTCCCACCCAGCAGTCTCTCCAGGTGTGCCCCTGGTACCTTACCCAATGTGGCTGTAGATCTGACCAAATCTGTTGGAGTCCCTTTGTACTGTTAGGGCCGCTCACTTCCTGTTTCGAGGGGATGAATCTTTGCCACTGTCCCGTTCGTTGAGATGCTGACCTAGCCGGCTCTCCAGCCAGTCTGAGGCCAACTGAGGCCAACTCCAGTTGCTCGAAAAAACAGGCCCTGCCATCAGCCTCCTCACGAAGTTTTGCCGGGAACAGCATTGCATATTTGAAGCCACCTTCCGGGAGTGGCTTCTTGACCTCTAGGAATGTCCATTTCCGCTTCTGCATCATTTAGAATCTGGAAAAAAGGGAATTTCAACATTGTCATAACGAAACAGGGGACCTTTCAGTGCGTTTTGGAGAATCACGTCCCTATCTCAGAAGTTTAGGACTCTCGCCAACACCGGACGTGGGGGGGCCCCTGACTTCGGGTGCCCACCCGGGACTTGGTGAGCCCGTTCTCTGACGAAGAATTTCTGAGGCCTTTAGGTTGTAGATGGTTCAGTATGAGGTCCTCCACAAAAAGATCTGGGGCCTGTCCTTCAGCTTTCTCCGGCACCCTCAGTGTGTGCACGTTGTTCCGTCGAAGACGCCCTTCATAATCATCCAGTTTTTGATCTGTGAACTTGCAGGAGGATTGTAAGTCACGCACATTACCCTGCAGTTGCGTGACATCTCCAATTAAACTTGACGTTGTGAGTTCTACTTGCTTGACTTTTTAATTGATTTTGGAATGGTCAGCTCTAATAAGATTCATGTCAATTGAGAGGGAATCAATTGTGTGCTCCATATTAGTTTTAATACCAGATATAGCATCCATGACGTCCTTTAAAGTGAACTCCTGGTTCTCCCCACCTGGGTCAGCTGGAGATTTGTTTTTTAACTGAAGGTCCGGTAGAGCATTCCTGGAGAGGGTGTAGCTATCCAATTTATTCGATTGGTTTGCCTTGGGTCTTTTCGTCCCTCCAGATTTAGGCTTGTCCATTATATTCCTGTGAGGGTCTAGGTCGCTGCGGTCCAACTGCTACTCTTCGCAGTGCACTGTGAATTTCTGCGTAGTGTGGTGTTAACTTAAAGCCCAGTGCTGACAGAGCAGTGAGAGGTAGATGCGGTACAGGAGGAGGGTATTCCCACTGCAGTTTTAAATATGTAGTTCCTTGTTTGGTGGGCAATTTGAGACAATAGTCATGGTGCTCCACAACCCTCTGCGCTGCCAGACCCTGTGACTCAGGTAGCTTCCCCACTTGTGCACTCTCCAATGCTCAGCGTGAAATAGGTCAGATGTCTCCGCTGCCACCATCAATCCACCAGGGGCTTTTGTATAGACTGTGGAGTCTCGCCTGCAAGGGAGTGGGGCACTCAACACCCACTCGCTGCCACCAGTTTGTTGTTCCCCATTAGAATTGCGAGGTCAGAGGGACAAGGGGGGAGGAGGAGAAGCGGTCCCATAGTTCTCAGCACAAAGTCAGTTGATGATGTTTCCTGCTACCCCCGCCACCGCTCCTCCAAGATTAACTTCTCTGGCAGGCCAGGATCCTCGTATCTCGCCGTAATCAGGCCTCACTCCGTCCCCGCCCATAGCGCCGTCGGCACACCACATGAAAATAGAAATTTTTGCCTATGCCTCCAAACTGCTTCAAGTACACACTAGTTCATGTACAAGTAAACCACAACTTGTTAGTTTACAAAAAACAATTTATGTTTTCAATTTGGTACTCAGTTTACAGAAAAAGAATTCACAACAAACAGAACTAAGACCACTATCAACCTCATGTCTTAGCCATATAAAAATTCAAAACAATTAATACAAATATGCAATAAACCAAACATGTGGTGAACAATTAGAAAAACAGTGACTTATTGACATATACAAACATCACATTAAATACATGGACCACAAAACTTTATACATTTTTGAAACAGGGGCTCTTACAAACATTTAGGAACCCGGGGAGAGAATGGAAAACAGCGTTTTCAACAGTTAAACTCCCAAGACCTGAACAGGAGCTAATCAATTAAATTTCAGGAACATAGCCCATTTCTGCAACAAATAACAATGGCCAACTAGCCAAACAAGGAAAAGGGTGTGCCGACGCGTTTCGAATCCTGATTAACAACTTGCAGAATTCTCATCAGGGCAGTCTGGATCTAGTCCATGGGCACTATTTAAAATAAGAAACAAAACAAAGTGTTTACTATATAGCGGGTCCTCAAGCCACTATTCTCTGGACAGTGCGATTACCATACAGTTCGTACCTTGTGTAAATCCTGCCCACAGTCAGTTCTGGATTAGGGGAAAATGTCGTCTAGGCTTGGTGGCCTACGCTGCAACAGAGTAATGGGGTAAATAAGTGCTTGCCAGGTACACGGGAAGGGAATGCTAAAAAACCATTATCACTCGGTTACCTGGGTTATTACTGGAAGCTAAGCCACATCTTCGCCGCATGGGGTGAAGATCCTTTATTTTCTGAAACAAAGTGACAGAGTGCGACTTAGTACGCTGCTTGCTCGCCAACATGCTGGTCGCGTGTAGATTTTAGTGCTTAAAATAATCCACTTACTTGGGCACCGATCCACAGTGACCTCAGTGGGGGTTCTGTTTTTAGGACCACGTTTCTCCACGCAGAGAGCAGTTAATTATCTGTGAGGGTAAGGAGAGGGGCACCGTGTTACCGCGCTACTGTTTCGATGCTAAATAGATGAAAAGTTACAATTTTAAAATGTATCCGCATCTGCGCTAGTCGCGTGTGAATCTTACACTCTTTAGAATAGTCCACTTACTTGGACACCGATTCGCGGTGACTTCAGTGGGGGTTCTGATTTTAAGACCGCATTTCTCCAACCAGAGAGCAGTTGAGTAATTATCTGCGAGGGTAAGGAGAGGGGGGGACACGTTACCGCGTTATTGTTACTGTGCATAAACATTACAAAGTTAACAGTTTAAAAAGTGGCCGCTTCCGTGCTTACCGCAATATGTCTAAGAAAACTCCGATCAGTGTACTTGCTCCACAGCGACAACCAAGGGATGTGAGTGTCCCTGGGCGTCGCCGGTCTTGAAACCCAAACCATGTAGTTGGTAACGGGCCAATCAGACAAAAGGCCAGGTAATGATGCATGCTGGGACCTGTAGTGTCAAAGAACCAATCAAGGTTTTTGAGAACCATTGAGGTGCATTATGGGACATGTAGTGTCAGCCAGCGGGCACGGAGTGTTTTATGCCCTGTTTATTTCACTGAGGCTGTTCAGACCCTTATTTACGCTGTCAAACTTTAGGATTAGGTACGCCTCCTTGCGCAACAGCATTGTGTCCACATCTTGGAAATGTTTGGGGTCGATCCATGCCAATGTGGTCCATTTGAAGTCAGTCTCAGAATGGCCGTTACTGATAAAATGTTCCACCATGGGGGCAGTGATAACTTTTTTCTTAAGCCGGGAGCGATGCTGGGTAATCCGGGCATTATTATTATTATTATTATTATTATTATTATTTATTTTTATGGGCTGATTCGTTTTGCCTATATATACTCTGTTGCATGGGCAAACCACCGCATAGACAACATTTCGAGTCTTGCAATTCGTGAAGCAATCATGCTTCCATCTAATGCCATTGTTTACAAATGTGTCACCTTCTATGGTGCTTGAACATGAAACACAATTGCCACATTTGTGGTGTCCGCATATTGGTTTCAGTTTCCACTGTGTGACAAGGTCGCTTTTGGGTGCTGTGATATGACTATCTGCTCTGATTAGATGTTGCCCTATGCTTCTATTCTTGCGCATAGCAAAGATGGGTTTGGAGAGGGGATGCTCTAGAGTCTCAAGAAGATGCCAGTTATTCCGAATTATATTCTTAAATTGGTTCGTGTGTTGGCCAAATGTTGTCACGCAAACCAATTGTTCCAGATCTTTCTTTTCTTTTTTTTCGAATAATGTCTCTCTTGGAGTGAATTTGGCCCTATTCTTTGAATGTTTTAGCAACTTTTTTGGGTATCCTCTTTCTGCCATCTCATTGCAGAATCTCGTTGCATGAGAGTCAAAATCACAAAGGTTTGTACAGTTTCGCCTGATCCTCAACAATTGCCCGTAGGGCAAATTATTTTTTAAAGATTGGGGATGCGAACTGGTATAATGCAGAATGGTATTCCGGTCAGTTTCCTTTTTATGCAAGGAGGTAGTTAACTTAGCCTCATAGGAGCCTACCGTGACGTCCAGGAAAGTCATTTCTTTAGAACTGTAGTTAAGTGTGAATTGGATATCTGGGTGCCTAGAGTTCAGCCACAGATGGAACTGCTCGAGGTCCGCCTGGCTCCCCTGCCACAGGAGCCAGACGTCGTCGATGTATCTTAGCCACTGAGTAATGTGTCCTGAGAAAGGGTTGTCACTAAGGACAAATCGCTCCTCATATTGTGCCATGTACAGCACTGCCAACTCCGGTGCATAGGGACAACCCATGGCTGTCCCCTTGACTTGAACAAAAAAGCTATTCTCGAATTTGAAATAATTACTGCGAAGAGTGATCTCAGCTAATGCCACAATGAAGTTGGTAGGCACCCGATGGGGTCTATCCCTTTGTTCTAAATAAAGTTCGATGACCTCTAAAGCTTCATCCTGCGGTATTTGTGTGTAGAGCGAGGCAACATCAAGTGTCACCATCAACTCGGTCTGGTCATTGAATGGGTGTCCCTCAATCTGTTTAATGAAGGCTGTTGTGCCACTGAGATGCGATCGGACTTTTGCAATACATGGCTTTAAAAAGAAATCAATGTATTTAGATAATGGTTCAAGCACCGAATCGCATCCCGAGACAATGGGTCTGCCTGGGGGTACCTTTTCATTTTTGTGAATCTTCGGTAAGAAGTAGAGAATCGGAGTTCGAGGCATTTTTTTATTCAAAAATTCATACTCTTTAGGTCCTAAAAAACCTGTGTCCAAACCTTCCTTGGTAATTCGAGATATTTTGTCCTGGATTGCATGGACAGGGTCTTCTTTAGAGGGTCTGTACCATTCCCTATTGTTAACATGTGTTTGGCCTTCAGCAAGGTACATGGGACGTGGCCAAAGGACCACTGCCCCGCCCTTATCGGCTTGTTTAATCACTATTGAAGTGTCAGATTTCAGATCACCAATTGCTTTTTGTATACCCTTGCTGATATTATTCTTGGTGAAACTGTTTTTCTTCTCAAGTTTAGTAAGGGAAGACAGTACAGCTTGCTCAAAAGCTATGACCTGTTTTGGAATATTTAGAGTTGGAGTGAAGCGTGATTTAACTCTAAGTCCAGTGGTTTCCTGTGTGGACGTCATTTCGGCTCCCGCGAAGTAAGTTTTTAACCTTACCTTGCGGCAAAAGTCAAGTGCTTCTAATTTTAATTTAGTAAAATCCGTTCTTTTAGTTGGAACGAATTTGAGGCCAAGATTAAGAAGCATTTTTTCATCCCTGGATAGTTCCTTGTTGGAAAGATTCACTATAGTGGACAAATTTAATTGTTGTTGTAATTTTTTTTGCGTGTTCGCATTTGCCACGGTTGCTTGAACCGAGGACGCGATTGGCCGCCCCTGGACAAAAAAGGAGCCGACCCTCGAGTGGCGCCTCGTTTATTGAAATTAGACTGTCTTGAGTCTGGGGAAGAGTCAGAAGAAGTGGTGTCTGAGAAGGTCAAAAACCTGTTTCTAGATCTGCCCTGAAATGAGTTTAGGGCCCCTCGTGACTCACCAGAAGTGTAAAAATCCTCTTTTAAAAAGGGATACACCCGCTCCAACTGGAAAGATTTAGAATCTTTTTCAAACTGAGCTGCTTTCGTGTTCAGAGAGTAATCCTTGAAAGTGGCAATTTCCTTTTCAATTTTATCCAGGAGTGCCTTAGCTTCAGTCGTGGTCTGGTTGTCATTAATTGTTTTAATCAAGTCTTCTATCTCCTTCTCTTCCTGACTGCAAATGCGCTGGGCCGTTTCAATGGTATGCACCATTAAATCCCTGCTGCACTTAGTATTAATTTGGCTAAACCCTTTCTTGTACTCGGTGTCCTCTATAAAAATAACGGGGATGTTCTTAACCTGAAGGCCCCAAGGGATGGTGCCAGCTTTTAGGTGCCTTAGTAGGAAGTGGCCGTGCAGTTCCGTTCGGATATGCTTCTTTTGAAGCCTAATCAATTTATCTGCCTCGTTTTGTTGTTTTGCTGAGGCGCTCAAAGTGATCGTAGAGAATGGCGAGGACGCTATTAGTTGATCAATATGGCTTTCCGTGAAGGACAGCGTGTCTTTGTCTGCCATAATAAGCAAGAGTAAACACTCTTGCACCGCAATGAATGCTAACAAAATCCAAAGACACTTTCAAAGTGTCGTTCCCAAGCCACTCGGGCGATTGCCCGCACAAATAATCAAAAAACACAAAGGTGGCTGGGCAGACAAAGACACGCTGTCCTTCACGGAAAGCCATATTGATCAACTAATAGCGTCCTCGCCATTCTCTACGATCACTTTGAGCGCCTCAGCAAAACAACAAAACGAGGCAGATAAATTGATTAGGCTTCAAAAGAAGCATATCCGAACGGAACTGCACGGCCACTTCCTACTAAGGCACCTAAAAGCTGGCACCATCCCTTGGGGCCTTCAGGTTAAGAACATCCCCGTTATTTTTATAGAGGACACCGAGTACAAGAAAGGGTTTAGCCAAATTAATACTAAGTGCAGCAGGGATTTAATGGTGCATACCATTGAAACGGCCCAGCGCATTTGCAGTCAGGAAGAGAAGGAGATAGAAGACTTGATTAAAACAATTAATGACAACCAGACCACGACTGAAGCTAAGGCACTCCTGGATAAAATTGAAAAGGAAATTGCCACTTTCAAGGATTACTCTCTGAACACGAAAGCAGCTCAGTTTGAAAAAGATTCTAAATCTTTCCAGTTGGAGCGGGTGTATCCCTTTTTAAAAGAGGATTTTTACACTTCTGGTGAGTCACGAGGGGCCCTAAACTCATTTCAGGGCAGATCTAAAAACAGGTTTTTGACCTTCTCAGACACCACTTCTTCTGACTCTTCCCCAGACTCAAGACAGTCTAATTTCAATAAACGAGGCGCCACTCGAGGGTCGGCTCCTTTTTTGTCCAGGGGCGGCCAATCGCATCCTCGGTTCAAGCAACCGTGGCAAATGCGAACACGCAACAAAAATTACAACAACAATTAAATTTGTCCACTATAGTGAATCTTTCCAACAAGGAACTATCCAGGGATGAAAAAATGCTTCTTAATCTTGGCCTCAAATTCGTTCCAACTAAAAGAACGGATTTTACTAAATTAAAATTAGAAGCACTTGACTTTTGCCGCAAGGTAAGGTTAAAAACTTACTTCCCGGGAGCCGAAATGACGTCCACACAGGAAACCACTGGACTTAGAGTTAAATCACGCTTCACTCCAACTCTAAATATTCCAAAACAGGTCATAGCTTTTGAGCAAGCTGTACTGTCTTCCCTTACTAAACTTGAGAAGAAAAACAGTTTCACCAAGAATAATATCAGCAAGGGTATACAAAAAGCAATTGGTGATCTGAAATCTGACACTTCAATAGTGATTAAACAAGCCGATAAGGGCGGGGCAGTGGTCCTTTGGCCACGTCCCATGTACCTTGCTGAAGGCCAAACACATGTTAACAATAGGGAATGGTACAGACCCTCTAAAGAAGACCCTGTCCATGCAATCCAGGACAAAATATCTCGAATTACCAAGGAAGGTTTGGACACAGGTTTTTTAGGACCTAAAGAGTATGAATTTTTGAATAAAAAAATGCCTCGAACTCCGATTCTCTACTTCTTACCGAAGATTCACAAAAATGAAAAGGTACCCCCAGGCAGACCCATTGTCTCGGGATGCGATTCGGTGCTTGAACCATTATCTAAATACATTGATTTCTTTTTAAAGCCATGTATTGCAAAAGTCTGATCGCATCTCAGTGACACAACAGCCTTCATTAAACAGATTGAGGGACACCCATTCAATGACCAGACCGAGTTGATGGTGACACTTGATGTTGCCTCGTTCTACACACAAATACCGCAGGATGAAGCTTTAGAGGTCATCGAACTTTATTTAGAACAAAGGGATAGACCCCATTGGGTGCCTACCAACTTCATTGTGGCATTAGCTGAGATCACTCTTCGCAGTAATTATTTCAAATTCGAGAATAGCTTTTTTGTTCAAGTCAAGGGGACAGCCATGGGTTGTCCCTATGCACCGGAGTTGGCAGTGCTGTACATGGCACAATATGAGGAGCGATTTGTCCTTAGTGACAACCCTTTCTCAGGACACATTACTCAGTGGCTAAGATACATCGACGACGTCTGGCTCCTGTGGCAGGGGAGCCAGGCGGACCTCGAGCAGTTCCATCTGTGGCTGAACTCTAGGCACCCAGATATCCAATTCACACTTAACTACAGTTCTAAAGAAATGACTTTCCTGGACGTCACGGTAGGCTCCTATGAGTCTAAGTTAACTACCTCCTTGCATAAAAAGGAAACTGACCGGAATACCATTCTGCATTATACCAGTTCGCATCCCCAATCTTTAAAAAATAATTTGCCCTACGGGCAATTGTTGAGGATCAGGCGAAACTGTACAAACCTTTGTGATTTTGACTCTCATGCAACGAGATTCTGCAATGAGATGGCAGAAAGAGGATACCCAAAAAAGTTGCTAAAACATTCAAAGAATAGGGCCAAATTCACTCCAAGAGAGACATTATTCGAAAAAAAAGAAAAGAAAGATCTGGAACAATTGGTTTGCGTGACAACATTTGGCCAACACACGAACCAATTTAAGAATATAATTCGGAATAACTGGCATCTTCTTGAGACTCTAGAGCATCCCCTCTCCAAACCCATCTTTGCTATGCGCAAGAATAGAAGCATAGGGCAACATCTAATCAGAGCAGATAGTCATATCACAGCACCCAAAAGCGACCTTGTCACACAGTGGAAACTGAAACCAATATGCGGACACCACAAATGTGGCAATTGTGTTTCATGTTCAAGCACCATAGAAGGTGACACATTTGTAAACAATGGCATTAGATGGAAGCATGATTGCTTCACGAATTGCAAGACTCGAAATGTCGTCTATGCGGTGGTTTGCCCATGCAACAGAGTATATATAGGCAAAACGAATCAGCCCATTAATGCCCGGATTACCCAGCATCGCTCCCGGCTTAAGAAAAAAGTTATCACTGCCCCCATGGTGGAACATTTTATCAGTAACGGCCATTCTGAGACTGACTTCAAATGGACCACATTGGCATGGATCGACCCCAAACATTTCCAAGATGTGGACACAATGCTGTTGCGCAAGGAGGCGTACCTAATCCTAAAGTTAGACAGATTAAATAAGGGTCTGAACAGCCTCAGTGAAATAAACAGGGCATAAAACACTCCGTGCCCGCTGGCTGACACTACATGTCCCATAATGCACCTCAATGGTTCTCAAAAACCTTGATTGGTTCTTTGACACTACAGGTCCCAGCATGCATCATTACCTGGACTTTTGTCTGATTGGCCCGTTACCAACTACATGGTTTGGGTTTCAAGACCGGCGACACCCAGGGACACTCACATCCCTTGGTTGTCGCTGTGGAGCAAGTACACTGATCGGAGTTTTCTTAGACATATTGCGGTAAGCACGGAAGCGGCCACTTTTTAAACTGTTAACTTTGTAATGTTTATGCACAGTAACAATAACGCGGTAACGTGTCCCCCCCTCTCCTTACCCTCGCAGATAATTACTCAACTGCTCTCTGGTTGGAGAAATGCGGTCTTAAAATCAGAACCCCCACTGAAGTCACCGCGAATCGGTGTCCAAGTAAGTGGACTATTCTAAAGAGTGTAAGATTCACACGCGACTAGCGCGGATGCGGATACATTTTAAAATTGTAACTTTTCATCTATTTAGCATCGAAACAGTAGCGCGGTAACACGGTGCCCCTCTCCTTACCCTCACAGATAATTAACTGCTCTCTGCGTGGAGAAACGTGGTCCTAAAAACAGAACCCCCACTGAGGTCACTGTGGATCGGTGCCCAAGTAAGTGGATTATTTTAAGCACTAAAATCTACACGCGACCAGCATGTTGGCGAGCAAGCAGCGTACTAAGTCGCACTCTGTCACTTTGTTTCAGAAAATAAAGGATCTTCACCCCATGCGGCGAAGATGTGGCTTAGCTTCCAGTAATAACGCAGGTAACCGAGTGATAATGGTTTTTTAGCATTCCCTTCCCGTGTACCTGGCAAGCACTTATTTACCCCATTACTCTGTTGCAGCGTAGGCCACCAAGCCTAGACGACATTTTCCCCTAATCCAGAACTGACTGTGGGCAGGATTTACACAAGGTACGAACTGTATGGTAATCGCACTGTCCAGAGAATATTGGCTTGAGGACCCGCTATATAGTAAACACTTTGTTTTGGGTCTTATTTTAAATAGTGCCCATGGACTAGATCCAGACTGCCCTGATGAGAATTCTGCAAGTTGTTAATCAGGATTCGAAACGCGTCGGCACACCCTTTTCCTTGTTTGGCTAGTTGGCCATTGTTATTTGTTGCAGAAATGGGCTATGTTCCTGAAATTTAATTGATTAGCTCCTGTTCAGGTCTTGGGAGTTTAACTGTTGAAAACGCTGTTTTCCATTCTCTCCCCGGGTTCCTAAATGTTTGTAAGAGCCCCTGTTTCAAAAATGTATAAAGTTTTGTGGTCCATGTATTTAATGTGATGTTTGTATATGTCAATAAGTCACTGTTTTTCTAATTGTTCACCACATGTTTGGTTTATTGCATATTTGTATTAATTGTTTTGAATTTTTATATGGCTAAGACATGAGGTTGATAGTGGTCTTAGTTCTGTTTGTTGTGAATTCTTTTTCTGTAAACTGAGTACCAAATTGAAAACATAAATTGTTTTTTGTAAACTAACAAGTTGTGGTTTACTTGTACATGAACTAGTGTGTACTTGAAGCAGTTTGGAGGCATAGGCAAAAATTTCTATTTTCATATTGTGAGGCCCTGCCTACCCTCCTTCCCCTTGGGCCCAGCCACCTTTGTGTTTTTTGATTGTCGGCACACCACAGCAGTCTGTCGCTACTCGTTGAATGTCCCGCAGTCTCTATGGGGACAAGTGATGCTGGCAGTACACTTTGCGGATGAGACCCGGGATCTTCGCTGGGCGAGGCCACACCTCCCGGCTGCCTCCGCGGGTCATGTCAGCACTTTAGTCCCCGGCTGCAACGCATGCACAGGCCGCAGGAGAACGGGACTCCTAACTGCCGTCATGCGCAATCCTCAGCCTCTGGAGTTTCTGGGGTCACCGCCACTTGCGTATGGAGCGTTGAACACCTTCTGGGAGCCCGATCAGTGTGTCGGGTAGCCGATTAGGAGAGAGAGTCGGCGGAGCTGATGGCTCAAGCGGCCATCGCGCTTCGCTGCTTGGACACGCCCTCAATAATGAGATATTAGAAGTAGGGATCTAATTTTTAATTTGTTGTTCTTGCATAAGGCCATCCATCAGAAAAATCTGCTGTATTCGACCAATTTCTTTACTTTCTCAGGCGGACAACTGGGCCTGTGATATGTGATTTGCTACAAGTCCAAACAAAGATTGAAACCCACCACAGGGTATGAAGCAACCCTTCAGTGGCACACTATTCAGTCTGTGAAATTGTCTGCCGTTGCAGCAAAGAACTCAACACTCTCGCCTGTTCTTCATGAAACAACTGAAAATACATGTGTTCTGTTTACATCTAGTTTAAATTAGCCACCTGAGGTTCGCAGCTCTACATTTAATATTTCCCTTGAGTACTCCACTATCTGTTGTTTAACAATATTTTAACTGTTCCTGTTCCATGTAAAGGGCTCTAAGACCACATTGTGCGGCTGCGCCATAGAATATTGTTAAATCAATAAATTACATAACATAACATATTACAACACTTTGGTGCCAAAGAAACAGCCACAGGAATTCCAATGTATGCAGCAAAACAAGGTTGAAGCCAACAGTAATACAATGTTGTATTAGGGAAGGTCAAGATTCAAGATTTTTATTTGATTTAGTCCTCTACTGAGAACAGCACATTTAAAAAAAATACATTTGTCATAAAACCTTAATAATATAATAATTTCAAAACAGTTTTAAAAAGCTCTTTCAAAATCTGGCTGTAGAGAATCCTGTCTTGAATATGTTTGTGCACCTGCTAAAAACATACAGCTATGCTATTTTGCCTACTACTACCTCCTGTACGCTCGCCATCAGCCAATGTGAGCCACTGGCCCATATAGACCCTCCCAAAGATACCCACGATCTGCTTGCTCACGTGCATGCACTGCTTTCACCTGCCAGCTTCA
Source organism: Lissotriton vulgaris (assembly GCF_964263255.1). Classification (NCBI taxonomy): domain Eukaryota; kingdom Metazoa; phylum Chordata; class Amphibia; order Caudata; family Salamandridae; genus Lissotriton; species Lissotriton vulgaris. Next base: position 677,379,247 of record NC_141685.1, on the reverse strand, counting down.
TGAGGCTACACCCAGGCACCTAAAATTACATCTTCCCCAAATATTCCATGACTGGATTTAGAATAGTAAGTCTTCATGTCTTCAAACATTAGGATACAATTCTATCCCCCTCATGTTTCCTCCTTTATAGCAACCCACTCACTTAACGAGGAAGAGCGATTTTGACATCTGAGCCATTTTATCAGTATTTGTTGTCACCTTGAAATATGACATGAGTGACATTGATAACTATTGAAACAGGTGACGGATCAAGCACCAATTAGTTTGTGATATTGAGGAACTGGCAAATAAGAGCAAAGAAAATGAATAAGCAACTGTATGAACAATTGGGAAACACCCGGAGGGAGCAAGTTCTCTTGGTCTGAAAATGAAATAAAATAAATGCAGTAATTCCAGGGATGGTCAACACGGAATAAAAGAACACTATAAACAAAATATAGGTAAGCCCATAATTTAATCATTCCAAAGTCAATGAAATGAGTACCAGCTAACTGGGGAAAAATTAACATTTAGTTTGTATGAATAGTGCCAATATATCCATAGCGGTACACCCCTGTTATGCTATGCCCCATTGTCACATAACCGTCTTCAAGGTCATCAACAAGCCTCATAATGCTAGATGTGAATGTATGTTGTAATCAACATGTCATTCCTGTTCGTAGCATTCTGAAACTCACAACAAATGTATATTTTACCAACATATAATTCGCCCATTATGATCATACACTCACCTCAATATGTGCACATGATCGAAAGAACAGCATCACTATACAGGTTTCTGTCTCCTGGTCTGCCTATAGTGACATTACATACATTCACCCATTTAATTTTGTTATTATGATTCCATGAGTTCAGCTTACACATAAAAATCGCCTGAAATCATGTAATCATCCAAAACCTGGTTAATAACCTCATGGAAATATTACTATGCTCAATACTCTCCCCATACCAGTCAACCTCCTTTTGCGAAATTTCTTGGCATTGAACATGTATCCACCCAGATGAACTTTTCCCACTCTGGATTATCAGATCTGTTTACAAATGGAATTTGGCACAAACCTCACTCTGAAAATGTCATCCCTTTGGCTCAAAACCTACACTTTACCGTCCCCTCTTAAAATATAGTCAAAAAGTGCTTAAAGACAGCACTAGAGAAGCTTCCGATACATAGCACTATAAAATAATTTTTAGGTTGAGCCTGAGTCAGCGCACAAGCGCTGCTCTGGCGACGATCTGTTGTAGTACTCTAAGGGAGAGAAGCCCTGCCCACTCCCCACCCATATTTTTAATTGGCTCGTTTTTTTTTCCTTCGTAAATGCTGTCTTCTGATTCCTAAATAGGCTTGTTAGTCCCTCCTTAGTACCCCATGTCTTCATTTGTAACCTCCCATGGCTATTGGCCCCTTTACTTGGTTCTTACACGGTACGTGTACTATTTTCTTTATTGAGTTTCTCCTACATTAGTCACGACAACATGCTTTGCTTACATTCAGCGGGCCATGCCCGCTTTCACTTTTGAGGCAGCTGGGACAATGGCGGCCGTTTGTTTGCAATGCCATAGGTCTCGCATTTATACATGGCACATATTTTTGTTCGAATTGTGATTTAGTCAGAATAAGCAGAGCGGGACATGTAATCTTGAAGATCCGCTTAAAAGGTGCACTTTGAGTAACTAATACGAAAGACAGTGGTATATTTACTTTTTAATTACAATTGTCATGGAGTAGAGTTGTAATGCAGAGTACAGTGTCCGCATATTTCACGTTCTTGAAGGAAAGCGCTTGGGTCATATATGCAAACTACACGCATATAATCGCTACTACGTTAAAAAAATTGAAACCCCATGAGCAGAACGCTGGCAATGGTGTTGATCAGAGGTACAAGGACGTACTAAGGCAGTGAATAGTGTTGCCAGCATCAGTGCAGCCGCTACCTGCGACATCTGATTATTTTCTGATCGATGGAGAGAAGAACGCCACCTCTTACAATTCAAAACACATGCTCTGAAATGCACACACACAATATTGTTTCCATGGAAAGTGATGAGGAGCTCCACGTTTCATGATGTCTGGTGTGCGGTGAAGTGCCAGGCGCTTGAGCTTGGCATCTGCCGTGAAATGAGCTGGGATGCAGTCACCCCTCTCCCAAATAACACAAGGAATTCCTAGGAGCAAAACGCCAGCTGCGATAGGGGTGCCACTGACAGCTGCCCGTGTAAAATGGCCAAAATGTGACCTAGTTTGAAGTACTTATATCGGCTGGAATTATTTCTAATTTTAGACCCACAATATGACCCGAGGACTTGATCCCCCATTATTTCATTCATATAGTTCCCACTTACCGTAAATGAGGGTAGGCTCAGACACAGCACCACCTGCTGGAATTTTTAAAACGGATTGTCCCATTACTCTGTTTTATTAACATATACAATGACATCATGTTTCTTGCACACCATTTACAATAATTTTGTTCCGTTTTCTTTGGAAATTCCCCAGATTTGTCGTGCATTCTCAATTCTTCTCTGTGTCTTATAGATACATGCATGGGGAGACAGAATTTTAGATTTAGGGCCGTAAATGTTGTTTTAAAATGTGTCAGGTCTGGCCAACCGGTAATTATGCCACTGCAGGTTTATACCACTACAGTCTCAAACCTTAGTTTGAGAAGGAATGAGATTTCAAGAAGTGGTTTCCTAAATGGATCTCGGTTTCTTCAGTTGCCTGGTCGGACGTTCTCTGTGTAGTGTAAATTAAGTTGTTCTAATGAATACCTGTATACGTTTGAAAATAAGCAGGCCTTGCTTCCATGCCACCCTTAATCACAATGTAAATTAAGTGCCAAATGAATTCTGGTCTTAAAAAGGCGCACCTGCAGGGGAGAGTGTGATATATCAGATGGCTTATATCGACCCGAGCTCCCAGGTGCGGCATCTAACTACTTTGGCTGTGTTTTCTGTATTGAAAATTTGTTATGCTTTAAATCCTTGCTGCCTACATTGGATCACAGTGGTGGGTTACCTGGCAAGAGTATGGTTGTACACTTTTGGGAGGTTTTGATCAACCATGCTCAGACTCTCTTCCCTTTGGTGACATCAGACTCAGTGGCCCAACGCAAAATGTTGGGGGAGGGCAGGCTGCAGAATTTAAGGAGGGGCCAGCCATAGCTGCCATGGTTTACATCGCGCATGCCATTGTAATTATTTAGCTCTTATTACCCCTGACGAGGCGTCAAAGCACTTTTCAGTGAGTAGCTTGCTACTCCGGAACCCAAAAATAATTAGTGGTGGGTTAGTATAGGAAAATATGTTAATTTGAGCGTGGACATGTGAGTCTGCTAGTTGGATTGAATTCGAGAATGTAGGGATAGAAGAGGGTATATGTACTTATGGGTGACATTTAACAACTGTTGTCCCGGATTGTCCTGGGACTTCCAATGGGGGATTTCCACCTCACCCAGGAGTTTGCGACGGCCCGGAAATGCTGGAACAGATATCGCCGGAGATGCGGTGTTGCGGTTCCTTACGCACCAGAGATCCCGCTTAGACTCTGCGGGGCGCTTCCGCACGGAGGCTCGTGGCGCGGGCTGAGCGACTGGGACCAGCAGGGGCTGTACGAAAATGGAGTGATGTTGCCCTTCGACCTCCTGCAGGACCGCTTCGAACTGGCGGGTGGGGACTTCCTTCTTCATGCGGCTATAACGGCGGCGATCCGCAAACACTGGGGGGCGGGCATTTCGGAGCCACCATTGTCCCTGGGATGTCAGTACGTCGTGATGATGGCAGGGACAGTCAAAGCGGTCACGTGCCTGACTCGACGCATGGTCTCGGAATCCACCGCTCCGCTGCTGACCCTGAAGACGAAATGGGAGGCCGACCTGGCGACTGAGATCCCCGAAGAGGCCTGGAATGGTATACTGGAGGGGGCCCGGAACGGCACGCGCAACGCAAGGTTCCAGCTGGTGCACTTTTATGTCCTACATAGGGCGTATCTGACCCCTGATAAATTACATAAGTACTTCCCGGCTCACCCAGCGTCCTGTCCGCGCTGCCCGGCGGATCCCGCAGACTTCCGACACATGTTCTGGTCCTGTCCCGAGCTGGGGCCCTTCTGGGGGGAGGTGGTGGAGGTTCTGAGGGAGGTGACGGAGAGGGACCTGCAACTCACCATGGCACATTGCATACTACATTGGTTCCCACACACATCAAAGAACAAAGTCACTAGCAAGTTCCTGGACTTGGGGCTTCTCCTGGCGAAGCGGGCCATTACATCCCAGTGGAAGGCGTCCCGGGGCCCCGTAGTAGAGCGCTGGAAGGCTGAACTGCTTAAATGGGCTAGATGTGAGGGTGAGCTTCGCCTGCGAGCTGCGCTCAGGATAGACAATGACTTGGCACTGGAGAGAGCCAGGGCGTGGGAGGGGCTGGTCCTAGATCTCACGCTCCTGGACGTGGAGGAGGAGGAATCCCCAGTACATAGCCCGGCTCCAGAGGGACGCCCGCCTGACGGGGGGGCGGCATAGACCCGCTCGGCTATTGCACTGCCCTTGCGCTCCATCGAGATGATTTACGGATGATTGCAGACGAATCCTGGTACCATGCTTCGGGTCTGATCTTGGTGACAAGGTTGAGAGTTCAATTAGGTGATACTCTGGCACGCCTGGGGGGGTGGGGGGGCTGGGTAGGGGGCAGGGAGAGTTGGGGGGGGAATACTGGACGGGGAAGGCGGGGTAGGAAAAGTTGAGGGGGTTTAGGGGAAGGGGAGGGGGGTATGTTCACGGGAGTTGCACAGAAGCTCTTGGCTTCAACTGGACCTGGGACAGGGGAGAGGGAGTGTTAGGTCCGAAAAGCAGCGCTGCCGTTTCCCATCCACTTGTTGGCTGTAGCCACGCACAGAATGCTCCAGCGCAGTTTCCTATGTACCTGCGACCTTGCCGCTCGACCTCCGGGGTGCGAGCTGAATGGCTGTGTGATACTGGGGAGTGGGAGCGGAGCTCACACTGAGCATCAAGGGGAATGGCATAAATTGTACTGTATACATATCTATCATTGCTGCAATAAAAAGATATTTACCAAAAAATGGGTGACATTTAACAACCACATGTGTGAATCTTTGAGTGAGACTGTCTCGCAAACAAAATCAAACAATGAAGTCCACGGAAACAGATTCATATGGGAAATAACACCCATTTGAGCAACAAGAAACCCTAAAAAAACTTGAAACTACACCAAAGCTCCTGAACTTTGCAGTATACATGTTAACCCTCTGAACTAATTTATGGTGAGTCAAAACTGCCACTAGAAAAAACTCAATTTTCTCCAACAGGACCATTGATCAGTTAACTGTGACATATTTATTGTTGTCTGAAAACTGTTACACACACAAGTAATTCGGCAGCCGGCCAGGTGCTATTAAGCCCATGTTATCTCTGAGCACAGCCCCCCACCCCAGCTCAGCACTAGGTACAGCTGAACCACAAGTAAAACAAGCATTTGCAATGCAATAGGTCTCGCATTTGCAAGAGGTTAAGCTATTGGCATTGTAAATGACCATGCCTTTTATTGATATGTTTTGAAAACTTGCAAACGGTGCGTAAACACTATTTGTACTTATAGTCGTCGCTTACGAGAAGCAAGGCGGGCAGTAAAGGTGGCACAGTTACTGGCAGCCTTGCCTATAAGTACAAAGTGCGTATTTACACACTGCTTGCTGATTTTCAAAACATATAATTAAAAGACATTGTCATTTACAATGCCAATAGCTAAAACTCTCGCAAATGCGAGACCGATTTCATTGCAAATGCTTGTTTAATTTGTTTATCCTTATATCATCCTCAGATGCTCTTTTTTTGAACCTATTCTAAAACCTGTGAATGTTGTCAGAGCCATGGTGTAGAGTGGAGTGTGGTATAGTGAATTATAGTGTCATAGAGTGGAGTAGTGTTAGGTAAAGTATAATGGTGTTGAGTGTAGTGGCATAGAGTGTAGTAGAGTTGAGCGGTCTTGAGTGCAGCAATATACAATGTAGTGGTATATAGTGTAGTTATGCAGAATAGAGTTTAGAGTGTATGCTTGTATAGTGATGTGTTGCATAGTGTTGTAAAGTATAGTGGTGCATAGAGGAGTGAGGAGTGAGGTAGAGTACTGTGGTGCAGAGTACAATAGAGTAGCATGTAGTGTAGTTCGTTAAAGTGTCGTGAAATATAGTGTAATAGCATAGAGTGATGTTGCGTTTGGTGTTGTAGAGTGCTGTGATATATATTAAAATGTAATGTTATAGGCGCGTAAAGTGCTGTGGGGCATAATAGTTGTTTTAGTTTGTAGTGGTGTAGGATATATTTGTTTTCAGTAAAGTAGTGTTGAGTGTATGGGTATAGAGTGCAGTTTTAGACTGCAGTGGCATAGTGTAGTTTGTAGAGGCATGGAGTGAAGCACTTTTTAGTGTAGTGGCATAGAGCTGCATGTTTTGTTGTGGTATAGAATGTAGTAATGTATAGTATATTAGAGAGGATAGTGATTTGGTGTAAAGTGTAGTGATGTTGAGTCCAATGGTGTATAGTGACATATGTTGCAGTGTCATATAGAAGAATGTTGTAGTGTATGTTGGTGTATAGTGTAGTGGTGTAAAGTAGTTGACTTAGGTATAGTGGGTTGAGTGTATTTGTTTGAATAAAATGATGTAGAGTGAGGTGTTGTAGAGTGTAATGGTTTTCAGTAGAGTGGTGTAGTGCAGAGTGCATTGGTGTACAGTAGATTGATGTAGATTAGAGTGGTATAGAGGCATAGAGTGTAGTGTGGCGTGGAGCAGGATTCAATGTTGTGGTTTGTAGTGTAGTGGTGTATAGTGCAGTTGTATACAGTTGAGGGGCTGCCACTGGTGAAGGGCCACACAAAGCCAAGGATGGGCTTCCCTGCTATTTAATGAGATTTAATAAAGCCTCTTCAAAAAAGTGTATTTCTTTATCAAAGAAACTTTGACAGTAATAGGTACATTATAGCACTGCATTGATAAGTACTTATTTGTGTGCTCTTTTTAAACAACTGGTAGTCTTATATGTATCTGGAAGTGCTTTCATATGCAATAATAAAGAAAAAAGAGTTTTAGTTAAATAAGACATAACAGTGATGTTAAACCATGACATAAACCCTAAAGCATTAAAAACTAAACAATTACATGGATTAAGCTCTTCAAAAACAATCAGCAATAAAACCTTTGAAACACCTATTTAAAATGCACAAAATTGAGTAAAATCAGCTGTATAAGTGGTTAGTCAGTGACATTTCAGAGCAGCAGTGACTTCAATCCACGAAACAGGCTTGTATTCGCAAATCAAGACTGATGTATGGCACTGTACTGACTGCCTAAGCAGGTAACTTAGCTCAAGGGTTAATGCGCACGCTGCAGAAAGCAGTAAGGTACCTGCAAGTCACAAATTTGGATTATGGTGGTACTGATTCAGCCTCAGTGCTGCAATAGAGGGAGACCCATCCAAGCTCCTAAAGTTATTGCTGAGCCAAATCTGTGATGTAGGATAGCCCCCGAAAGGACTACTGGCGGGACCATGCCAACATGCTCATGTATTTAAAAAAAAACACTCATCAAGACTTCTTCGAGAATTTAACAATGACGGTCTACGTTACAGACTAAAACTGCGCAGATGTAAGTTTTTTGTCAAAAAAATAAACCCAGGCCTAAAGACTTGAGAGAAGTCTTTATCGGGAAGACAACAACTTTTCTGTGGGAGAAGGGGGTTCAGGAGGCAATGGGCGGTCACCCTGGGAGCACTTTCAGGAAATGCCCAGCCTGCGAAAGCTGTATATCCCACTTATTGCTAAATCCAGTTGCTAAATTGCACCCGAGAATTAAGCTCAGGTTTCACCCAGCGCCACGGTATTTAGCAGTAATTCTGACAGATGTAGTGTGACAAAACACAACTAGATAGTTCTGCCTTTAAATAGTCCAGCCTTTAATTTCTGGGGACCTTAGGTGGCAGCACTGTGGGCAGAGGAAAGCATTGCCAAGGGTGAATGATATGGTATAGGGAGGGGTGGGGCAGGCAACAGCGGGACAGGACTGTGGCTAGACTGAAGAACTGAGCAAGGTGCAGTGAAGGCGTAAAGGCAGGGAGGGACATGTTTGGGGAAGCGTGAAGGGTTGGCCAAGGGTAAATGAAGTGGTAAGGGAGGGGTCATGTGAGAGCATCAGCCCACAGGCAGTGAGGTGGATTTATTATTTTCACTTCCCAATGAGCCAACCGTAATGGGTTAACCCTTTCTGTGCTGATGACGGAACCGCTCCGTCATCAGCTGCGCGTGCGCTGTGCTGATGACGGAGCGGTTCCGTCATGGCCCGCCCGCCGCTCATGCTCAGCGCGAATTCCGCGCCTGCGCTGAGCGTTCTATTTAGTGGGCGGGGCCATGACGGAACCGCTCCGTCATCAGCACAGCCCAACCGCGGCTGATGACGGAGCGGTTCCGGCATCAGCATGCGGCCGCCGAGCGGCCGCCCCTCCCACTTAGCGCTGGGCGGAATAGCCGCCGCAGCGATGTGGTTAAAGTGAGTGGCGGCTTGGGGGCAGAGTAAGGCTGATATCAAAGTGCCATGTTGAGGCAACAATGTGGGCAGACTGTAGGACTGGGGAACGGTGAATGATGGGACAGGGTCAATGAGTAGGAGCACAGAGCAGGGCTAGGGCAAAGACTAGGACTAGCAACAGAGTCCAGGGCTAGGGCGAGGGCAAGACACTGAGGGCAGTGTGCTGGGGAAGTGGGGCAGATCCCAGGCAGAGGGAGTGCAGGATCGGATGCTGGGCAGGAAAGACGGGTAGAGTGCAGATCCTTGGAAGGAGGCTGTGGTGGTACTAAGCAGGGCTGCAACGGTGAATGATTGGAACAATTAGGTAATGCTGGACTGAGGCTTAATGAACGGCATATGGCATATCGCAGGACTGGAGCTGGTGAACGCTATTCTGTTGAAACATGCGACGAGTCAAGTTGAATTCTTCAGATGATGCCGCTTTCACGAAAACACTATACACAAGTTTCACAATGGTCATTTTGTGCTCAAGAGCACCTCCAACCTAGGGTGACCAGATTCTCAGAACGAAAAACTGGGACTGTTACAGGCATGGAAATAGGACTAAATGTCTATATGTATATATATTGTGGAGCAGCCCAAACTCCATGCAAATGCCACTGATATGCTTCTCCAAATCAGTGCAGAGGTTGCAGATGGCCTGTAGAATTTGGTCTGGGGCGACGTGCAGGCCTGCATTGTCCCCCTTGATTCCTTTTGGGGCCTTTGCTGTTGACGTGGTATATTTTATGATTATATTACTTTGGTTGGTTGCCACATTATGTCCCCTCTTGCTGTCTGTGTAGGCTTGAATATGCACGGGGTGTATCACTGGGCATGGGTCTGCTGCTCCACCACGGCGTCCCAGGCTGCTCAAAGCCGGCCGTGGGTGGCCTCATGAAAGCCACATTTTCTGGGAGGGTCTCTGCCACCAATGTCAAGTAAGCTTCACGCCGACTGTTGCCCACATCCAGATGCAGCAGCAGTGAGGGGTCATCAGTACAGAGGCGAGTGAGCACTCCTCTGCTCCAGGCCTCACCCTCTGGCACTCAGCAGTCCACTGCCTCGCCTCTCTCCGCCGGCAGGAGCCAGGTTACGTATAATTGGAGGTGGGGGAGATAATGAAAAGGGGGCCGAGAATAGGGGTCCTGAAGTGCCTGTCTGATGGGCTACCCGGTCACTGCCTCTGTGCCTGCACAGCTGGGCTAAAAGAGCAGCCCCTTTTAAGCAGGGCAAAGCTCGAATCCACTCACCACCACCAGGGCATGGTGGCATCTGCAGCTCCCCCCTCCTGCTGCAGATGATCGGTTATTCTTCTGGCTGGAGGTAGAAGCAAAGGGTGAACAACCTCATGTGGGCACACTGGGCCTCCTCGTCAGCCACCTCTCATTTGGCTAGGCCCACAAAGTCACCCAGAGGTTCTGTCCTTGGCAGCACAGCTCACCCTGGCGCGGCTTCGGGCAACAGCAGGCAGCCGCGGTGCCTCTGGGCAGTGGTCTAGCTGCACAGCAGCCCCGGTGATGCTGTGATACAAATGCGTCGGTTGTGCTACTGCAGATTTCACAGGCTTGGAGGAGCTCGCCTAGGACACTTCTGCCATGATGCATGGCAAGTCACACCCTTGGCATGCAGTGTCTCTTGATTTAATTGTAATTTACCTGTACACCTGAAGGATTCCACACAATTCTAATAAATGTCGATCATTTTACTAAAATGGCGCATTTTACTCCCCTTAAAGGATTGCCCTCTGCAAAAAGAATAGCTGAGGTCTTTATGCACTAAATAGTCTTGTTACATGGGACCCCATCAGTGCTTATTTTTGACATGAGATCACAGTTTCTTTCATGTTTCTGGAGATCACTCAGTGACTCATAGGTATTGAAGTCCGTTTATCATTCAGTTACAAACAGATGGTCAAACTGAGAGAATGAACCAGTCTCTATATCAGTATTTAAAGTACAAGACATTGCAGGATTGGGGCCTTGATTATAGAAAACCGACTTTGCATGCAATAATTCTACTAGAGGATCTTCAGGTTTCACATCTTTTTTCTGTAGTTATGGTCTTCACCCCAAAATGATGAATGCTGACATTCAGACCCCAGCCTGATACCTGCAGCTCATGAATTCTATGAACACCTCATTCACACCACTGCTCAAAATAATTTAGAACAAGTAAAGAAAAAAAAGTATAAGAAGTTTATTGATAAGCATAGGAATCCTACAATACTGGATATCAAGTGTGGCTATCTAACAAGTATTATGTCTTAAAGGCTGAGTTAAAATTCAGCTAAAGTTGAAAGGGCCTTTTAAGATCCTAAAAATTAATAATCCTGCTGCTGTAAAACTAGGACTACCCTCTACACTACCGGCACATCCAGTGTTTTATGTTTCACTAATCAAACCTTTAAATGAAGGAACCCACTCACCAAACACATCACCTCCAGTGGAAATAGGGGATCATGCAAAATATGAGGTGAAGGTTATATTCCATTTTAAGAGAGTTAGAGGACGTCTATTCCATCTTGTTTTATGAAAGGGTTATGGTCCTGAGAGTGGGTTCTGGGAATCAGTGGGTCACATACATGCTCCCAGCTTGTTAAGAAGGTTTCATTCACAATATCCCACCAAGCCCAAACCTTCGGGGAGAGTGTTGAGGGGTGTATTGTCATAGCTGACGCAAACGCACTGACAGAACCATGACCCAGAAATGGGATTTTGTGCAATACGTGGTCTAGTCTATTTTGGCCGTGCCCTGTGCATTGGGCATCCAAACCCACCCTAGAATACAGCTGACCTCGTGGTTTTGGCACGCAGGCATGGATGAGATAAAAGCTGTGCCTGGGGGTCAGCAACTCGCTTACTATTCCTAATACTTTCTTGTGTTTCTTACCATGTTCATGGCTTCCTGCTGAAATCTTTGTCTTCTGGGGTTGCAGTCTTGCTGTCAGCCCGTCCTAGTAGTTGGTTATGTGTTTTGTGTCCCCTAACTTCAATCTTCTCTGCTGCCTCGCAGGGAGCTCTGGAGTTGGCTCATATCTTTCTGCTGCTTTACTGCTCAGATGGAGGAACTTGAGGACTAATAAAAGAAAGATAAGAGACACTTTAACAACAGAGAAATTGCTTCCACAATTTGGTAAGGGTGATGTATAAATTTGATGTGAAGAAGTACTTACCCTAATGGATTTCTGTGCTTTAGAAGCATCTCCTCTGGGGTTTCTGAAGTTTCGCAAAAAAGGGGGAATGACTCTATGTGAGCAATATATAAAAGCTCTTATTTTTGTATTCTTTTTTCCAGGACTTGGGTTCTAAATTCTTGTATGAGATATATTGGAGCTCTAATATAAATCCCATTGTTGATTGCTATCAGGAAGAAATAAGAAAATTACTTGATAATTCACTGGATATTACACAATTGGAATTGGTCCTTCCTGTGTGGTTTTTTTTAGGTAATAAGAGGATTCTATAAGGACGTTACATAGGAATCTACATTTCAGCAGAACTATTTAGTGAGGGTCTTGTTTTTGTTTTGATAGGGTTTATCCCCTGCACATTATACTGACCCAAACGTCAAAGTCAAAGTGGAAACGAAGGAAGTCTTAGGTAAGCACAACATAAGGAAGCTAATAGGGTTTGTTTTCACCTTGTATCAAAATGCCATTACTTATCATCTCTCTTTATGTTGTTAGATGCACAAAGACCCAGGGTACATATAATAGTGCTATTCATTTTTCTATTTGTGGTGCCAAATTAGCATTTGTTGAGTATTCTACACTTAGTGTAGGATTTTGGAGACGTCCTCAAATACTCTGGTTGAAATTATAGTGAAATCCTTGTATAGCTGTGTGTGGGTACATGTTTACTATTGTAATTGTCATTGCTTGTTCAAAATCAATGATCATTTTCTGTGGGGAGTAATTGTTAGGTTTGGATTTGATTTACATCAGTATGTCATAGTACAAAACACTTGCTTATTCGGAAGACGTGTGTAGCTTAAAGGTATAGTATAGGGGGGCGTGGTCTGGCCACGCAGGAAGATGGCCGCCTGAAGGACAAGCTCTGCCGTGGGACGGACCGCTGACAGGATTTCTGGAGCTGTGCTGCTGGAGCTCTATTTACCCACCCTGCTGTGGTCGGACGACATGCGGCGGGGTCTGGTGGAATTTCCCGGCAGATGGCGATGGTGGTTCTCTGTCGCTAAGTGTTGGTGAGGTGCCCGCGCAGCTCCACTCTACACCGCGCTTCAAGTTCCAAACTCTGCATTAGGCTGCGCCTCCTCCACCTCACAAGGCCGCCCCTTCTTGGGTATTGAAACGCCTCTGCTCGTACCGCGCCTCCTCCCGGTGCTTCACAGGCATTTCCTGAGCTGTGGTATAGGCAGCCTTTCTAATGCCTAAATAACAATTCTCAGACAGCGCCCTCTTGTCTGACACAGAGCTTTTCTTCTCTTCACAGCTTTCTTCCGCTCAATGAAAATGTGCTTGTCATTACTTCAATAGCATGCTTATTCATTTTTGACCCTGTGCCTTTTGCCCCAAATCAGGTTAAACCTGTCATTGCTCCATATTGTAGTCATTTGTGGAAAATGACATTACTGCATACGTTGTTCTCTCCTTGCACCTTTTATTAAGGAGAGTCTCCTCACAGTTTTCAGCATATGCCTCTCTTACATTTGACTATAAGTCTATGCAGTACATTCATACATGATATTATTAATTAAATTATTAATTGAGGAGGAAGCAAATATCGCTTAACTCTTTGGCGGTATTGTACCTTCATTTGCTACTAATAGAGCAGAATGAATCGCATTGCTGGGAGTGTGCCTATATTTCTGACAGGGCCAGTTCTCCCTGTAGTGTCTTCAGAGCGCTTTTATCACCGTCTTTTCAGTCAGTCATAGTGTTTGATGCCCTTGCATGGACAATAGTTAAGGTTATATTTCCATCATCCTATGCGCACCCCCTCACAGCTGTTACCACGCGCTAGTTGAACATTTTACGCATATGAGCCCTGTTCTCACGTGCATCAAATCTTCTCACTACCACAGGCTTTTGCTTGATTAAACTGGCGCAGTCTCTATAAGCTTGTTCATTGAGGAGAGGGCAAATGTTGTTTACCTCTTTGGTAGTGTATCAATTTCCTCAGCTTGTATTTCTTATGAAGTTTTCTTATTGCCTCCACATATGATATATATAACAGTTTGAGATATTGCTTTTTATGTTGTATTGCTATTTTCTGCTTCTTGTTGTCAATTGTGAAACTGTTCTCAAAATTGCTTCTACCACGTTACCACATCAATACGTTACTGTAGAGCGTCTATGAAGCACAACATACAAATGTCTACTAATAGGAACGGTAATAAAATACCTAAACAACCACTCTTCACAGAAGTTTTGAAACAATCTACTGCTATGCCAATGAAAGGGAACTCATCCTCTTCCTCGAATTTACCCCAATTTTCGCCCTCTCATGGTGAACAGACATTAACAGACAGGGAAACATCCTTTACAACAAAACTTTTACAATGCAGTGCTATAACAACGCAGGTTTTACAACGAAAACCATTACAACGCATTGCACTGGGGGGCGCTCTAGGATAGGGAATAGATTTAATTTACAATCCAACACCTTCCCTAGTGTCCACGGGGACTGGAGTTGGAATAGTAAATTAAACTATCCAGCACCCCAAAGCCCTATGCGTTGTAAAGGTTTGCATTGTAAAACTGGCGTTGTAACAGCATGCGTGGTAAAAGCATGCGTTGTAACGTCATACATCCTAACAGACACCATGCAACGAATATCACAGGAACTTTATGGGGTCAATCGTCGATTGGAAGGGATGGATATCACAATCACATCTCTGGCTGAAGAAACAAAATCGATTAGAGCAGACCTTACAACTTTTGATACAAGAGTTGAAAGTCTTGACTCTAAAATAGTGGCCATGGAAAGCCTCCTTGATTCAGTCCAAAGCTCAGCTCAAGATCTTCTCTTTCTGTACAGCAAAATCATTGACTTAGAAGATCGCAGTAGAAGAGACAATGTCCGCTTCTTTGGATTTCCGGAAAATATTGAAGGACACAACACAAAAATATTTCTCTGTGATACCCTTCCAATAATGAATAGCATCTCCTTTACTCCACCTCTTGAAATTCAACAAGCTCACAGAATTGGCCCTCCACGCACAGGCCCTGATGCGCGCCCGAGGCCAATTATTGCCTGTTTTCTTCGTCATGAGCAAACCTGACGAATATTGACTGCAGCACACTCACGAGCCTCTTTTCTTTTTAAGGGTCATAATATTCACGTAGCAGCGGATTTTTCTAAAGAGACAAATGAACCACGGAAGGCATTTCTCTCCATGCGGCCTCAACTACGTCAGATGGACATCAAATATGTGTTGTTTAAGCCTGCGCGCTTCCGTATTACCAGAAATGGAGAATCCAAGGACTTCTATGACCCTGAACTTCTACAAAAATTCTTAGATGACATCAAATCTCAGGATATGGAAACGTAGTCCTCACATTGTGAACAGTTCCAACCATCTTCTTCCTTTTCCTCAAAATTGTTGGTGCAAAGTCCACAAGCATCTAGTAACTCGAGACAAAGGGGTAGAGACTTGAATAAAGTCAACCGTTCCCAGGAAGATACAACCTCAGCTTTACATTCTGTCTCTACACTTACAAAGGAGCCGCAGAGAGACAAATCTAGATCACCTCTTAAAACTCCTTCAGATGCTGACTGAATAATTTACTATTATTTAATTGCCTGTTTCTGTGCTTTGCTGTAATTTTACTATATCTTGTATTCAAGTACGGTCTTTCTTCATCAATACTATCACTAGAATTAATTTGTTCCCCTCTTCATGCTATTATATTTACTTATATATTATTAGATAACTTATAGTCAGTATTATTTTTCTGCTGTGAGACGTTTATCTACCTATTATCAAATTGTCTGTTGCATGCTTAGACATAGTTCATAGTAAACAGCATGTTTATTTTTCATCCTCAATCCCTCTTAGGGGTATTGGAATTACTTTATCTATTTCTGCATGTTTTATCATTCCTATGTTGCTCAATGCATTTCGGTTAGTATTGGTATTCCTTTTTTTTATACGTCCAAATTCTATGATTATGCATGTCCCCCCCCCTTATTCTATAGTGTAATACGTTACCTTTCATTGTAGTATATCATTTTAATATATATTTCTCTAGCTATAGCTTGGATATTAAGTGCTAATATGCTATATGCCTTTTGAGTTCTTTTAATTATGAGTGCTCATATTATCGGTAATTCACATTTTGTTAAAAGCTGCTGTTATTTGAATCCCTCATAATTCTGCCATCATATATTGCACTCTTCCCATACTATATTCCTATTGTTTTACCATGTTAAGGTTCTGTTTGTAGCTATTTCATTTATAAGCTGTAACACAATACTGCAGGGCATGATCGAAGGTAGTCATTTTAGTATTTGGCTGATTAATTATTACCTATGGCATTCTTAAATTGTCTCCATCACTCCTCTATCGTATTTTACTGTATCTACATCTCGTTGTTCATTAATTCTTCTGGGCTCGTTACCTTACACTGTCATCTGCTCTGCTGTTTCATACTTTTTTCTTTTCCTAGAAGGGGTCCTGAGCCGCGGTGGTGCTTCTTCTAATTTCCCTATCCCCTACATTTTTCTATTTCTATTTATTCTTCCAAATACAAAACATCTGCCTCATGTGTCCTTGACTATTCACATAACTCTATTTTGTCTGATTCTCTCCTTTTCTTTTCTCTTGCACTATTATCTTATACAATTCTGATACTGCCACCTCTTTTTTTTTTAAACTTTATTTATCATTTTCAAATAATAAGACAATGATTCATTTCTCGTTGCATATCATAGCGGGTAAATGATTTCAAAAATGGAAAGCGCGCATACAAAACATACATTAATACATGGTACATTGTTTGGGCTACTAAAAAAACAATGAACTGTATAAATGGAGGGTTATGTGAAATATAAGGCACAGAAAGAGGAAATGAAGAAGGAGAAAAAAAGGCATATACAACCACACTAACATTGCATCATATATGTAATAGCATGATACTCAGTCCCACAAAAATGACATCAAGGGGCAAAAAATCAAGTGAATATAAAACAGATGTATATTGTTTACAATTGCAGGGCACATCAGCCAATTCCCTCAGGAACTATGTGATTTTCTGGCTGAGACTGATGGTCAGCAGCAATCTTGTTAATGTAGGAGCGATATAGCCCCCAAATATCAACAGGTCTGGACGCACTAGGGACCTGTGTAGAGTACTCCACACAATTAGTATTACAAAAGGCCATGCTCCCAAGCCATGACTTCAATCTCGGAGGTAGTCTATCACACCATAGTAATGCAATTTCCCTCTTCGCCAGCAAGAATCCCAGTGCGGCAAGCTTTCAAACAGCGCGTGGGAAGTTGGAAACATAACCCAGCAACGCAATTTCTGGAGTGGGGACCAGGTTAATGCCTAAAATGTCACTGAAAGTACGGTGTACCTGGGACCAGTAATCATGGAGAAGGGGGCAGGTCCAAGAGAGGTGGGCAAAATCGGCAAAGGGGGCCTTGCACTTGGGGCTGTGGTGGGGACGACTAGGGTCTATTCTATGTGAGCGTGCTGGGGTGTGATACAGCCTACGGAGAAGTGTAAAATTGATGAGTTTGTTTCTACTGTTCAGGGAAATTTCCTTCGTAGCCTTACAGCACTGTTCCCATTGAATGTCTGAGATGGGTTTCCCCAGATCCTCCTCCCAAGCGACACAAACGTTAGCGTCCATAGCGGGGATTGAGGCACTGCACAATTTGTATAATTTAGAAACCATGTGTGCCCCAGATGGATGTTGGATGAGAAGCGTAAGCGGGGGAGCAGTATCAGGAGCCAATGGAAATGTAAGAAACGAAGCTCGCAACATGGAACCTAATCTAGTCAAAACAAAGGAGTCCATGAACGAGCATTTAGTGAAAGAAGGGTCCTCAGATGTGGAAAAAGCGTGGCCCTCAGGAAAGAGGTCACCAATGGTATGAATGTGGAATTTAGCCAATGTGTTTTTGACAACTAATTCCCCGGTGATCGGGAACCAAGAAGCATTGGGCAAAGGAGTGAATACAACTGGTCCAGGCCAAGAAGCCTACGCAATCTGTCCTAGGCCCAGCAGGTTGACGAGACAGTCTGTATATCCTGCGGGTCACGTGGGAAGCCCTTAGGAAGTACAGTAGAGAGGAGCCCAGGAAGGACCAAATCCGCTTCAGGTTTCAAATACAAAATGCGAGCATCTGGGTGGAACCAAGGGTATGCGCGGGAACATTGTGCGATTAAAAAATAGAGATAAAAATTGGTAACGCCAAATCCGCCTCTTTCATATGGAAGAGTCATTACACGCCAGGCGACACGTGGACTTTTGTCTGCCCAAACTAAGCATAACAGCAAAGAGCGCAGTTGGGAAAAAAACTGGGATATTATTAAAAAGATATAAAAATCGAGGGATAACAACAATTTTAATTATGGCAATACGCCCTGCCATAGACAAAGGGAGGCGAATCCACCTCTCAACCTGGCTCTCCAATAAACTAACCGCACCACCATGATTTAATCTAATCATGGCGGCGGTATCCAAATGAACATGAACACCCAAATATTTGACTGAATCATGACTCCACTCAAGGGGGAAGGGGCAATTCCAAATGGAAGTGCTAGGGGTAAGCGGAAAAATCCCTGATTTGTGCCAATTGATGTGGAGGCCAGAGAATTTGCCAAATCGGGTTACTTCCAAGGTAAAGGGTTCAAGATTTACATGAGGTATCCTGACATATAAAATCGTATTGTCCGCAAACAGTGAGATCACGAGAGGACCAGTACAGAACTGGAGCCCCCGGTGCAGATGCTTTTCCTGAAAATGACGGACCTGAGGATCAATCGCTAGAATGAAAAGTAGTGAGTGGGGATAAGGGACATCCCTGACGTGTGCCGCACGACAAGGAAAATGGCTCGGTAACGGTGCCATTAAGGCATAGTCTAGCCGTAGGTGCAGTATATAATAGCGCCACCGTGGAGACAAAGCATTTTGGCATGCCCATGCGTCTCATGATGGACAGGAAGAAGGGTGTTGTATCCTGTTTTACATTTGTATTACCTTGCTATGTTTCCCTTTGCTTTTCCCTGTCTGGATCTGCTGCCTGGAATGTATGATGCGTGCCTGCATCTTGCATCCTGGGTTCCAGATTCCAGACCAACTGTATTATGGTATTCTGTATCCTGAACTGATGTGCTGTGCTTCAACTCCTGTACAAGAATTACATTCTTATATTTAATTCATCTTTATGCCTCTGTGGATTTTTATATTGGCGACGAGGTAAATCTTGCAATTTCTGCCACTATCCTTGAAGCACAGGAGCAGAAATTCGAAGATTTTATTTTTGAACCCGGCGAAGAAAAGAAGAAAACTTGAAACTACCCTTTTATTCACTTTCCATTCAAAGGAAACACTGACTGATTCTACTACGTCGTAATTGCGAAGATTTACGACCTACCAGTTTTCTACTAGAGATTTTCACAGCTTTTCATGTTACCAACGGAAAAAAGAAAACAACAAGCATCACGTGAAAATCATCGCTTCTACCTTCGTCTGTTGCGCGCATTCTGGCGGTTCCAGTACACCTACTCCCACGGATTGGTGATGTTAAAATCCATTTTTATTGATTTTTGTGCCTTTTTCAATGTTGGTACGAATTGTGCGCGAGGCTGTCTGTAAACTCGAGGCATCTTCTGACGTACGCCTCCCCAACACGCACTGTGTCGTCATCACGTTGTACGTCTCAGCCGTCATCACGTTGTACGTCTCAGCGCCATCTTGTGTATCCATAGTAACAAGATACACAGTTTTACCGGAGACGCCGAGGAGTTTATGACAATTTCTACTGGATCGCACTACATTAATTTACACGCCGGAAGGTAAAATAGACAATATTTTTCCGTTTTCTTCAATTTTCGATTATTTCGATCAAACTTACGTTTTGTTTTAAAAAAAAAAAAGAGATTTCTCTTTCTATTTCCAATACTTGACTATTACCCTACTACCACCTCGTGGTCTAAAAGCAATATTTTTTTTAGCTTCATTCATTTTGTTATAGACTATTGCTCGTGCTCTTGAAGAACTGCATTATTTTAAAAGGGTATACCTGCACCTCTACTCAACTCTAGCCAAAATGCAATTTGACCCACCTTCAAAATTTTTACAAACTAAAGGAGATCCGCCCATCCCTTGGACTAGATGGAAAGAAGAATTTTTTACCTACCTCAAGGCTATGGATGGTGAGAGGATGTCGGCGGAAAGAAAAAAAAAACATTTTTCTACATTGCCTTGGGTCAGAAGGGCAACTTGTCTTTAGAACTTTACCTCCTGTGAGATCTGGGGGTGATACAAGTGTTTATGATGAGGCTGTGCAGAGAATAGAAGGAAGATTTAAACCAGTAACCAGTGTAGCGTTAAATAGGTTTAAGTTCTATACCAGAGTACAAGATGAAAATGAATGTTTCGATGAATTTTTAACTGCTTTGCGTGCTCTTTCTCTGCATTGCAATTTCGGTTTAATAACTGACGAAATGATCAGAGATCAAATTGTTGTGCATGTAAAGAGCAAGAAGGTACAAGAGCAATTGTGGATTTTAGGGGATCCAAGTTTAGAAACTGCAATAAGTACAGCTCAAGCTTTAGAACAATCCGACAAGTGGATTAAATCCTTAGACAAGGTTTCTGTTCATACTACTCCTTCCACATCCACTGGTGAAGTTAGCACAGTCAATGTGCGAGAAGTGAAAACTCAAAGTTCCAATAGATATGATGGTAAAGGTAAACAGTTTTATTGTTTTAGGTGTGGAAGTCCAGATCATATAGCTTCTTTTCCACAGTGTCCTGCTTTAAATAGACAATGTAATAAATGTAGTCGTACAGGACATTTTTCCAAATATTGTAAAACTTCCGTTAAATCTTTTAACGATTACAAGCCTTCTTTTAATACTCCCAGACGTCCTAACAGTAATGTATCTTATGTTGCGGAAATAGAGAGTAATGATTCTTCTGTTAAAGAATCAGGTATTGTAGTCTCTGTTCAAACCACGTTTGACATAACACTAGCTGATAGTTTGCCATCGCCTAAGAGTCTGGTGAGTATTTTAGGTAAAACTCTCGAACTCATGGTGGACTCCTGTTCTCCATGGACCATAATTACTCGTGATTATTGTGTGGAGTCATTTGGAAATCTGATTGATGTAAATTCCTTGTGTAAACCAGACATTGTTGCCTATAATTTTGATACATCCAAAATCTGTTTTATAGGTTTTAAAGAAGTCCCTATCATCGTTAAAAATAATTCTGCAATCATTAAGATGTATGTAGCATCTAAAGGTGTAAATGTCTTAGGTTGGAGGGATCAAGCTAAGTTGGGAATCTCTTTGAATCCTAGGTTGAAAGATCCTGTATGCGTACTAGCTATATCTGATGGGGACTATGACATAGCATCTATGTCTAAGGAGATAGCTGACTCCTTTCCTAATGTCTTTTCTGAAAAACTCGGAATGTTGAATGGTTTTACACACAAAATTAAAGTCAAACCCAATACTGTTCCTCTTAAACAAAAGTTAAGGGGCGTTCCCATTAGTGTCAGGGAGGAGCTCAGAGTCATGCTTGACACCATGGTCAAAGATGGTGTCATCGAGGAGGTAGAATCCTCTGAATGGGTTTCGCCTATTGTTTTGGCGATTAAACCCGACAAAACTATTAGGTTATGTGTAGACCTGAGAGCGTTAAATAAATGTTTGGTCATAGACTGTCACCCATTACCGAACATAAATGAAATGTTGTGCATGTTAGATGGAGCCTGTGTGTTTTCCACATTAGATCTTAGGTCTGCATATCACCAGATAGAGCTCACGGAAGACTCAAAGCACTTCACCGCTTTCATCACTCCCCATGGATTGTTTCAATTTAAAAGGATGCCTTTCGGCCTGGCGTCGGCCGCTTCAGTTTTCCAGAGGGCAATGTATCATATATTTAAGGATCTGAGTGTCTACGTCAAATGCTTTCAGGATGATATCCTTGTTTTTTCAAAGAATTTCTCTGAGCATGACAGTCATCTTAAGGAAGTTTGTTCAAGGTTGGAGAAGTTTGGTCTGACTATCAAAGCTAGTAAGTGCAAGTTTTTTTGCAAGGCAGTAGATTATTTAGGTCATTCTCTTTCAGGTGATGGAGTTGTACCGAAAAAAAATCTTGTTGATGCTATTGTTAAGGCTCCTTCCCCAGACAATAAGGAAAAATTGCTTTCGTTTGCAGGGCTTTGCGAATACTATAGCAAGTTTATCCAAAATTTTGCAAGCAAAATGGAGCCCCTTAGGGAACTAACAAGGAATTCAGCCAAATTTATTTGGTCTGAGAAGCAGGAACAAGCTTTTAAGCAAATCAAAGAGGAAATTGTTAATGCTCCTACTTTAAAGTCCTTTTGTGTTAACAAGAAATGCATTATTACAGTCGATGCTAGTCTTTATGGCATTGGTAGTGTGTTAAGTCAATCATCTGGTAAGGATGAGTGGTGCGTTGCCTTTTCCTCAAGGACTTTGTCTCCTACGGAGAGAAGGTACTCCGTTATTGAAAAGGAACTTCTTGCCTGCATTTGGGCTGTCGAACACTTCAGGAATTATGTGTGGGGTAATCGATTTGTACTACGAACAGATCATAAACCCTTGGTTGGGATTTTGTCTCCTGGTGGCGGATGGAATTCCACAGCGCGCATAGCTCGTTTGTCTTCGCGCCTCCAGGAGTATGATTTCGAGATTGTGTATGTTCCCGGTAAGTGTAATGTTACTGCAGATTTTCTTTCGAGGTTTCCTTGTGAGGATTCTCCCAAGGTGGATAATGACATTGACGTTGTTGCTTCTGTTGGGGATTGTGTTTCTAAGGAGTTTATTTCTTTGTCTGAAGAAGAATGGTTTGTTGAACTTGGCAAGGACGTGGTTTGTCAACAGCTGCTTGATTTTGTAAGGAATGGTTGGCCACCCTGTAGGGGTGTTTCACCAGATATAGCTCCTTTTTGCCAAGTTTCATCTGAAGTCGAAGAATTTTCTGGTCTACTTTTCAAAGCTGGTAAATTAATCCCGCCCCAATCCTTACAAGGGAAGATTTTGCTTCTCGCTCATCAGAGTCACATTGGCATGTCATCAATGAAACGTCTGATTAGAGAGAGTTTTTAGTGGCCGGGAGTTGATAGAATGGTGGATAGGCTAGTAAGGGATTGTTCGCACTGTGTTAACAGTGACAAAATGCTTCATTTGACCTCAGCTCCCCTTAAGCCTGTATCTTGGCCCAATTTTCCCTGGCAGAAGGTGGGATTTGATATATCTGGCCCCTTTAAACAGTTACCTTACAATGCTCGTTATGCTTTGGTCCTGGTGGACTACCACTCCAAGTGGCCTGAAGTAAAGTTTGTCAGCACTGTATCTTCTCACTCTGTTATTCTTTTCCTTAAAGAGGTTTTTGCAAGAGAGGGGTTTCCTGAAACTTGTGTCACTGACAATGGTGTTCAGCTTGTTTCGGCTGATTTTGAGAAATTCCTTAGTACTTGTGGTGTCAAGCATTACACCACCTCTTTGTATGAACCCAGGGAAAACGGTCAAGTTGAACGCTTTAATTGTGTTCTTAAGGATTGTTTGAATGGTGTGCAGATGTCTGATGATTGTTGGTTGGATGTTGTGAGGAAAAGGTTATGGACGTATCGCATCACTCCTCATTCTGTGACTGGGGTTAGTCCCTTCAGACTCCTTAAGGGAAGGGAGCCTCCTTCTGATATCTGTCCCTGGTGGATTAAGAAACTTGATGTAAATAATTCTGCTTTGGACCTTGCTGGCGTAGCCAAACGGGTTGAAGACAAACAACTACAAATGAAAACCTTGTTTGATTCCAAAATGAAGACCAGAGATAATGACTTTGTGGTGGGGGAATGGGTGCGAATTAAAAAACCTGGTTTTCTGGTTAAGGGTTTTTCTAAGTTTTTCCCTCCTATCAAAGTTGTCAAAGTTTTCAAAAATAGTGTTGTCACGCAAGATGGTAGAGTCTGGAATGTCCGTAGAGTGGCTAAGTGTCACAATCTTGAAAATGTACATAGTTCTCCTTCTTCTGTTCTTGGTAATTGCCTAAGGAGATCCGATGCTTGTTCCACTATGTCTTCTCCCAATGCTGTTCCTGTTGGTTCCTCTGTTGCTTCTAGAGTTAAGGCTTGCAATAGACAAAAGAATGTTCCCAGCAGATATTTAGATTAGTGCACTCCCAAAGTTTCCCCTACTTACCTTTTTTTTCTTTAGGGGTAAGATGTGTTGTATCCTGTTTTACATTTGTATTACCTTGCTATGTTTCCCTTTGCTTTTCCCTGTCTGGATCTGCTGCCTGGAATGTATGATGCGTGCCTGCATCTTGCATCCTGGGTTCCAGATTCCAGACCAACTGTATTATGGTATTCTGTATCCTGAACTGATGTGCTGTGCTTCAACTCCTGTACAAGAATTAAATTCTTATATTTAATTCATCTTTATGCCTCTGTGGATTTTTATAAAGGGCCACTCCAAAGAGTCAAACGCTTTCTTAGCGTCAAGAAGGATCGCAGCAGCCGGAGTGGAGGGGTCTATTCGATGTAAGACAGCAAACAGGGTCCTCAAGTTCAAAGAAGTGGAGCAATGTGTCACAAAACCAGACTGTGCTGGGGATATAATAGCCTCCATCAGCAATGAAAGCAAGATGGCGACAACTTTAGCCAGAATCTTATAGTCGATGTTTAATAAAGATAGAGGCCTGTACGAGCTGCATAATTTGGAGTCTCTACCCGGCTTGGGGAGAAGAATAATGACCGCCTCTCTGAACGTGGGGGGTAGACAGCCCGTCTCAATTGCCTCGGCATATACTTCCACTAATCGCGGGACTAAGGTTTCTTTGTAGGCCTTGTAAAACTCGGCGGAAAAGCCGTCTAGTCCAGGCGCCGAAGAACCCCTCAACGCATCAAATAGATTTGACTATGCTATCTTGAATGATGGGCGCAGCCAGAAATTCTTGCATATGTTTTTCCAGATAGACCATGGCGATCTCGTTGAGGTAGTCAACCTGATCCCTCAAGTCGCCTGTCAGTGTGGACGTATATAAAGTTTTGTAATAGGATAGGAAAGTGTTGCAAATTTCTGGCGTGTAATGCAGTAAATCACCCTGTGGACCCACAATTTTTGTGATGTAAGACGAGTTATAAGGGGGGCGAAGTAGCTGAGCAAGTAACCTGCCGGGCCTGTCGCCCTCACCATATTGACGCGCTACCAATTGTTTGGTAAGAAATTTCAGTTCCCTGTCTGCTTCATCTCTAAAGTCCATCATAAATGACAAGCGTCTGGCCTCCTGCTCACTGGAGGGGGTCAATAATAGTTCCCAGTCTAACGCAGCAATGTCTTTTTCACCACACCAACATGTTTAGCAATGCAAACTCCACAAATGTACGCCTTGAACCCCTCCCAAAGAACCGCCCAGGAAGCCACCGACCCAGTGTTGAGGTCGAAATATTCCTCGATTGCCTGCCGGACTTCCTCGGTAAAGACGGGGTCAGATAGTGCCCTCCCTTGAAATCGCCACTGTCTCTCATATCCACCCAGTCTGAGGACCATTAATTTAAGAACTATTGGAGAGTGGTCTAATAGTGTGCGAGGGAGTGTGAGGAGGTTTTCCACCCAACCGGCTACCTGAGGAGAGAGAAGCCAGTAGTCTATCTTAGTCCAGGTATTGTGGGTGTAGCCAGCCTCTCCTCGATGTCAATTAAGGAGAAGTGTGCGCACATGTCAAGCAGAACCGGGCGTGATCTAGTTTTAGTATCGGGGAAGAGGACATGCTATCTCTAGTGGGATTCATCAATAGATTAAAGTCACTGTGGAAAGGAAGAGGGGGTTTGACTAAGAGAACGAGTTCTAGACCACTTTAAGGTTTGGTCATTGTTCATTTATTCTCTGGTTAAACAAAGTAAGGTAATATCCATCCGGATGTAGCAAGAAGGGGTTTTTAAGTCTTTGGTCCTGTTCTGGGGTCCTTGGATGACACACGCTCAGCTTCGGCATCTTGCAGCAAAGGGGTCTCCCCGAGATGTACTCCGTCCAAAATAACCCAAAAGCAAAACAAAAGAAAAGGATGCCAGAGAATTACTTTCGTGTCTGATATGTAAGTATGGAGAGGGGGTCGGGGAGTGAGGGCTCACCAGGGACCACCACCGTGTCGGTGCGAGTACAAACACCACCTCACGTGTACGGGAGTGCCTTAAACAAAAGCAAATGCACTACACACAGGAACAGTCTCCCGTGACCTCCCTCAATATCTCCAACCCGTCCCTCTCCATGAAAACGCGAACCTCAGGATGCGGTCCCGTACCTTGTCCAGCCACACTTCTCCTGAGGTGTGGCGGGGTGACTCGTGAGGTCGTTGGCCTCCTGGCTTCTCGGTCCTCCGGGTCCCTGGGTCTTCAGATTCTTCCTCCGTTTTCTTCGCCGTCTCGCTGCGTGGCTCCTTCGTCCAAACGCCAGTTGTTCCGCTGGTAGTCGATGTGCTGCCTTCCTGCTTTTCCTTCTTGTCCGCCTCCCTCTGTCCTGATTGGCCCGTGGCGGCTGATGTCATAGGGAATGCCTCTGCCTCCTTTGTCAGAGATTGGCCATATGTTGCTGACGTCACAGGGGATACCTCCGCCCCGAGGGAAGCCCAAGCCAAGTTAAAGGGGTCGTGCTGGTCCTGTGGACGGGGCGGAATGGAACACGTATTAAAGTCCCCCTCATTGCCCGGTCCGGCCATGCCCTTGTGACAGTCACCCCCTACAATCAACAGTCCAGGCTCGAGAGTGAGAAGGTGCACCTGCAGATCTTGGAAAAAGGAAGGGGAGTCGACGTTGGGGCCATAGATCCCGACCAGTGTGAGTTTATGTCCCATAAGAGTCCTAGTGACTATCAAATAACGGTCCTCTTCGTCAGGCGTGGTGTTGGAAAGAGCAAATGGTACTTGCTTGTGTATAAATATGGCTACTCCTCTGGAGTATCTACTATAGTTAGAAAAAAAACGGTGTGAGCCCCAGTTTCTGGCAACCTGGGAGGAGTCAGAAGAGGACAAGTGTGCCTCCTGTAGGAAGGCGCTATCAACGTTGGGTCTAGTGATGTAGTAGAAAACCTGTTTACATTTTTTAGTATTATTCAGCCCCCGAACGTTCCAGGACATCAGTGAAAGCCCGGAAGATTCGGGCTGAAGGCCTAACTTGGCCATGCGAGAATCAATATCAAAGATAATCTGAAGTGGGCGCTACTCCATCTCAACCTAAGAGCATAATAAACAATGCAACAATCATAAATGAAAAAAACAAAACAAAATCCCGCCCCCCACCCGCCACCCAGCCTCTTGTCGACCCCTAAGAGGCGAACCCACTGAACCAATTTAGTGCAACATCGTAATGTGCATGACACTGACCAAATAGGAAACCAATAAGCAATTCTAAAAAAACCCACAAAAACCAAGAAATCAAAGGCATCCGCCATGGGGGGCAGCAACGCCACGACGGTCAGGCAGACCCATATGACAAGTCACGAATTAGCAGTACAAATGTACGAGATCATGTAACACAGCAAAATTAAAAGGATATGAAGTAGTTAATCATCAGCCAGATCCTGGATCTGTGAAGAGTTCTACGCTGTTTTGGGTGTCGCCCTGCACAGGAGAAAGCAAACCAGGAGCGACTGCAGCGCCCGGCCCGTTTTTCTTATAGGCCTGGCAGAACTCCTGCACCTCCGTGGGGGTGTCGAAAATGCAAAACTTGCCAGAAACATCCACCTTTAATTGCGCTGGATAGAGCATTCCGTACTTAAGGCCCAGGTTCCTCAGGGTAACCTTGACCCCATTGTACTTACGTCGTGCCTCTTGGACCATGAAGTTGAAATCCGGAAAGAAAGACATAGTACTGCCCTGCCACTCGACCTCGCCCTTCTCATGCGCTGCACGCAGAGCAGCATCTCGATCACGGAAATTCATGAGTCTTGCAATGAATGGGCACGGAGGTAGGCCGGGGCGAGGACGGGGCCCCATAGATCTGTGGGCCCGCTCCACCACAAACCCCAGTGTAAACACTTCTCTGCCAAACAGATCAATGAGTAACTTTTCCTCGAAGATATCCATGCGTCCAGTTGAGGTCGTCTCAGCCCCGCCAAGGATGCAGATGTTATTGCGTCTGCTAGGCGCTTCAAGGTCCTCGTTCTTGATGGCCACATCTTTGAGGATCTTCTCCACTCGCTCCAGACGTTTCAACTATTTGGAGGCACTGTCCTCTATATCCGAGACTCTGGACTCCACCACATCCAAACGCCAGTCGTGAGCCTGCACCTTAGACCCCATGTCAGCCAGCTTTTGCTCGAGGCTGTCAAAGCGGCTGTCAAGCAACTTGAAACCAGCTCTCCTCTCACTCATCATGGCAGTGACTAAAGAAGTCGCGTCGTCCCGGTCAATTAAATCCACAGTGCCTGTTGAGGAGCCTAGGGGGGGGCATCAGAGGTGATGAGGGAAGCTTTGTCGAAGCTGAGCTTACGTTGGTTCGGATCTCTCTTCCCATGGTGCGAAGCGGGAGATGACAGGCGGTGGCGGAGTGGTAAAACAGCAGGGATAGGCGTCTCTACTCACAAGGTTGGAATCTGGGCCCAGCGAAGGAGCACTCAAAGCCACAATCAAACAACAGGAAAAGTTAGCGAGAGAAGCGCAGGTAGCCAAATTGGCGCAATAGGAGCACTCGCGATGAAGCAGGTGGGGCCAATACCAAGGCCCGCGAAGAATCCACAATCCGGCCAAGCGATGGCGAGGGCGTAGAGCTGCAGCGCCTAGGGCCAAGGAGCGAAAGCAGATGGCCGCGTCCGCCTACAGGGCGAAAGCTTTATGTCCCAAAATGGCGCCTCAGTGGAGGGCAATAAGTTCGCACCAGAACAGCTATCAGGCAATCACTGAAACCTCCCCAAGTGTGGCAGTCATCAGCACCAATCACCAAATGTCTGAGGTGGGGGGCTCAGGGAGACCGGGAAGCAGTGCTGTACAATAAAGGCCGAGGTTGGCCAGGCGCTGGCAGCCGGATCGCCTGCAGCAGGGCAGGAGTGAAAGGGAGTGTTGCGGCCGGGGTGGAGGCAATGTGGAACAGGCGGGGCCGCCCACAGGGCAAGGGAGGGCGCTCACCCCCGCAGGACCCGCCACCGCGCCCCACCATGGCACACGGGCACCCGTCCCAGACTCCCCCGCCCACCGGAGAGGACCGCAACTCTAGGCCCCGGTCCGGGACCACGCACAAGGCCCAAGAGCACATCCCGGAGACCGGGATCCAGGCCGGCCCAGCTCCGAAAAAGATGGGGGAGGGTAACTCCCTCTTCTATTCTGCCCTATTCCCCCTATTCTTCTTCTTTATTATTGTTTGTTTGAATATTTTCCACTATGACTCATGCTCATCCTTTCTTTGTTGTTACATGGAATGTACATGGCCTCACCCAGTACCTTAAAAGTTCTTTCATATTTGCAGTCCAAACATGTGGACATAGCTTTATTGCAGGAAATGCACCTGGATGAAATTGAATCTAACCAACTCAGTAGTGACTGGGTTGGGAAGGTCATTCATAGCAGCATATAGAAAAAAGATCCCACCAATCCTAACCCTGTCTGTAAATCTGGAGTGGCTATTCTTATCTGGAGATCGCTTCCCATTACGATTTCCAAGACATGGTCAGATCCTGAAGGTCGCTATCCCATAGATGCATCAAGCATCCATTCTGCGAAATCCAAATTGCGAAAAATAATGAATCGAAATTAAGAATTCGCAGAATGAGATGCAACATGAAACTCGCCAACAATTAGTTATTCGCACCCTGCCGCAATCACCAAATGCAACTTTGTAAAATTCCTTCAAAAGTCATAAAACCGGCTGTTTCCAACCCCCAAATTGCGAAATCGCAAATAGCGATATCGCAAATAGCAATCTCGCACATTGCGAGATCGCAAAAACGATAAGTCACATTTGGAGCACAATGATGACATCACTACCAAGAAGTAGCCTGCTCCAAGCATCATTCAGAGCACAGAGCTGGATACAGGAGGAGGCAGAGAACTGAGCTCCTGGAGCCACACCCTGCAGTGCCCAATGCCCATACAGGAGTGCAAATCAATCTTCAATGTCCCAGGAAGCTCCAGGACCAAGTGAGAAAGCATGCAAGCGGAAACTAAAGTTCAGGGAGAAGGAACTGGAGAACCTCATTGAAGGAGTGAGCAGGGACCATGACCAACTATTTGGGAAGCTGTCCCGGAAGGTGCCCGAGGCAACCAAGAGGCGCATCAAGGCAAAAGTGCGCAGCAAGGCAAAAGTGAACTTGGTCACCCACCGGTCCATTGATGATTTAAAAAAGAGGTGGTATGACCTCAGAGGCCGTGCCAAGGAGCACATTGCTGAGAGACTGGGGGAGAGACTGGCTACGGGAGGGGGATACTACACAGTCCCTGAAAATACCCTCATGGAGGACCTAGCGGAGGACACCATTCACCTGGAAGTCGCCGTGGGCGTCACCCAACTGGACACCTCCCACACCACACACCAATCTCATGGTAAGAGGCATGCTACTGTGACCCCGTACCCTAACAATACCCATGCCCCCAGTGCAATCCATATTTGTGAGCATAGTATTCCAGTCCCTGCTCCTCCCAAACGCCCAAATGCATTGTGGAACCTGTAGTGTGTAAAGGTGCCTTGATAGCCAAACACAGTCAGATTATCAAAGATGCACAGACCCCTAAAGCCAGCTAGGGAATGCATGCATTAACCAATAGCGAGCCTGAATGCATGTTGCAACATCCCAGGTGCCTTAATCATGCCAGTAATCATGCACTCATTCACATCAATGGTGCAGCTGATACTGACACGTCCGACAGCGACATCCTCCACATTGCGGAGACACCTGAAGAGACGGAGGGGGAGAGGCAGCATGCACCTGCACCGACACCCAGGGCCACCCCTGCAGCTACAGCCGGAGCACAACGGCACATCTTGGCACATAAGGCAGTGGTGCAGACACCACCACCACCCAGGAGGCAGACACAAAGCACAGCAAGTGTGCGGGCCCACGCCAGCAGCAGGTCCAGGCAGCAGCACTCCGTGCCCACCACAACAACCATGGAGCAACACGCACACAACTTGGGCCTGGGCATTGAGGCTCAGATGCTACGTGTGCACCGCAAACAGGCGCAGCACATGGCAGCAATGCAGCTGCAGCTGTACAAAACAGCAGGCAACATCAGTCTCCTCACAGACAGTGTGCAGGAACTGACCACAGCGGTGAGGGAGAGCAACCAGCTGATGGTAGTGCAGGAAGACGTCACCTGCAGACACCACAGGCAGCTGCTCACACGGCTGTCAGCCTACACCCGTTCAAATCACCTGATCGGGAATGCCACATCCCAGCTCTCGAGGAGATCATTGGCCATTCAGACCCAGATGGTCCAATGCTGTGCGGACGTAGCAAGGTCCCTGGAGCATGTCCCCAATGCTGTGGAGCGCCAACAGGCGGCTGACCATAGCAATGCGAGGGCGGGAGGATGATGCCAGCGAGGAGGCATCTAGCCTCAGCAGCCTGTCTGTGCCGGTGCAAACAGACAGGAGGCACAGTGCCCGGCCCAACACTGCATCCCGACAGGAGCAGCCTAACATGGAGGGTCGGAGGCGACTGGGTGCGCGTGCCAGGAGGCGCTAGTTACATTACATTACAGGCTGTGTGGTGGTGAGGCAACCATGCACACCAGCTCAGGTTACATGACCTTGGATTTTTGAATACCTTACCCATATTTGTTGCTGATGGAAGCACATTGAGATTGTGTGAAATAAACACAAGCTTTATTCTGAAAACAAATCATCTTCATGTCAATCTTTGATGTGGCTTGCAAGAGTGCAGTGTTGTGTGAGGGGTATGGATGCACTAGAAATAGTTCTGTGTGATGTGCGTGCGTCGCCTGTGACCTTCAGCAGGATTCTCCCTGTGTGCATGATGCACATGTGCAGGTGGCAGGTTGTCCCCCTCTGACTAACTACCAGACACCTTAACTGGTGTCCTCCGCTTGGTGGCAATATTGTGTAGTATGGCGCACACGGCCACGATGCGGCAGCAGATCTCAGGCCGGTATTTGAGGACCCGCCAGTCTCGTGGAGGATGCGGAATCTACTCTTTAACATGCCAAATGTCTGCTCTATCACATTTCTGGTGTGTATATGCACATCATTGTACCTCCGTTCCGGTGGTGTTGCTGGGTTGAGGTACGGGGTGAGGAGGTATTCACGGAGGGCGGTGGCACTGTCACCTGAACGGAGGAGCAGAGGGTCAGTGCCTGTTATGCGCGGCAACATGGTCTTAACATACTGTATGTGGGCATGTGTATTCACCTAGGAGATGTCCCTCACCAAATTCAACCCTGGCCAAGCGGGTGTGCATGCCGCTGTGCCAGAAGATAAACTAATCATGCGTGCTCCCTGGGTATTGTGCCACAATGTCTGTAATGATGGTCTTCGCATTGCAGACCATCTGAATGTTGAGGGAGTGATATGACTTGCGGTTCGAGTACATGTATTCGGTCTCCGCGGGTGGACAGATGTGTATGTGGGTGCAGTTGATGCAGCCAATTACATGGTGGAAATGTGCGGTATGATAGAAGTCCAGTTTAGTTTGCATTAAGTCCTGTTGGGTTGTTGGGAAGGTGATGTAGTGATGTATCCGGATCAGTAGGGCGTCCAGGAAACTCTGTAGGCAGCTTGAAAGTGTACTCTGGGATATGCCCCCTGCAACTGCGACTATCCCCTGGAAGCTGCCGGAGGCCAGGAGGTGCAGGCAGCACAGGACCTGGACATGGGTGGGCACGGCATTGGTCCTCCGTGTTGGGTGCTGCATCAGGGGGTCAAGATCTCTGATGAGCTTCTTAATCATTGCCCCATTGAGCCTGTATTTGGAGTAGATCTCCTCTTCAGTCTGTCCCAGTAGTGTAATCCGCAGCCGGAAGATGTGTTCATAGATCCTGCGTCGGTTCTGGGCTGCAGCCTGGAGCCTCAGCTGCCTTGCCATGATGTAGAGACCTGCCATTGTGACTTTCCTCATGCCCCTACTGAGTCTCCTTAAGTGTGTTTGATTTAGCCAACACCTGTTTGTTGTTTGCAACAATTTTTATTTTTTGCCAATTTGACTTCATGGTTACCACCTGGTTTAACTTCTCCTTAAATTGCGACTCGTATTTAGAGCATTATGGTATTTTCGCTATGTGCGATTGCTTATGCATGTGGATAGTGATTTATTTGCGAATTTGCTATTTGGTTGCAAATTTGCTATTTGGTTGTGAATTCGCTATTGATTTCTCTAAATATGTGGGAAATCGCTTTTAAGGAATCGAAATGGGATTTTCAACGGGTTTAGCGATTCTTTGGTTTGCGAATTCACTATTTGCGGCATTGCGGAAGTGGTATTTGCTATCGCAATCGCTGTATTGCTGCGAATGCGATCGCAATTTCGCTTGATGCATCTATGCCAAAGTCCTCGCTAAATTACGAATTGGGAATTCTTCAATTAGTCTTGGATCAATTTACGCTCCGATTGGTACTAAAAAACAATTTTTCCTCCAAATGAATCGTCTTCTTGAAGAGATTAATTCTTCCCAATATCTCATCGGAGGTGACTGGAATTTGGTACAAGATCCTATCCTCGACAAAACCGGTTAGTTTGACAGGGTTAATGCAGCAGATAGGGCCATCTTACAAGATGTCCTTTCTGATAACGGTTTGGTTGACCATTGGCGTTTCAGTCATCCACATGATAAGGAATATACATTCTTTTCTTCCTTGCATGGCACATTTTCCCGTCTAGGTTATTTTCTTCTATCAGATAAAGCAGTTCAATTGGTCACAGATTCTAAAATTTTGGAAGCTGCCTTATCTGATCACTCTCCTGTTCTTATATCTCTCGATTTAGGTTTATCTAAACCAGGACGCAAACCATGGCGAATGAGTTTACAGAAATATAGGACACCTCGGGGTAAGCTTCTTTTGCAATCTCATTTCCAAGATAATCTCAATATCAATGAGGACTCTGTCTCTTGTAAGAGAACAGTTTGGGCAGCAGCAAAAGCCACTATTAGAGGGCAGTTAATGCGGGATGCTGCTCTTATCAACAAAAATAATGTTGCAAAACAAACAGAATTAGAACAAGACATTCAACACTACTCTCAATTATATCTATCGAACCCTACTTTACAAAATCGCAAATTATTGGAACAAGCATGCATGTCTCTTAATGGTCTCTTTACATCTAAGGCTGAGTATGCATTGCAGAAGATGAAAGGGAGCCATTACGAACAAGGAGAAAAGGCTGGCCGGTTATTGGCTGCACAATTGCGTCAAAGAGAAGCTGCTATGGCTATTCACGCTATTAAGTCGACTCAGGGTGAAATACTCACCAGACTTCAGGAAATAGTTAATGAATTTGCCTCCTTTTATCGCTCTCTCTATACCCCAAGTAATCAACTTGATTTGGATAAAATGTCAACTTTTCTAGAGAAGGTGAATCTCCACAGCTTTTGGAGGATGGCAGAGCCTTACTTGAAGGTAATATCACGAGAGACGAGATTTCTTCGGCTATCACTGCTCTGCCTTATCATAAAGCCCCTGGAGAGGACGGTTTCCCTGCCAAATTTTTTAGATGAACTGGTCAAAATATGAATGATACTTTATATGCTGCGTTTCTAGAGGCTAACAAAGAATCCTCCTTGGGGCCCCTTTCTAATAAAGCAATTATAGCTGTTTTACCCAAACCAGGCAAAGACCCTCTTTTATGCAGAGGCTATTGCCCTATCTCCCTCTTAAATTCAGATATTAAGATTCTAGCTAGTATCCTTGCGTCCCGTCTTCGCAAAGTATTACCCTCCTTGATACATAATTCCCAAGTGGGTTTTGTCCCAGGCCGTTCTTCCCGAAATCATCTTCGTACATTGGCTCACACGCTATGGTTTGCTAAACATCTTCGAGAAGATGCCTTGGCCCTTTCACTTCATGCTGAGAAAGCATTTGATCTCATTGATTTGGAATATCTCTTTACAATAATGCATAGATTTGGATTGGGCGACCAATTTATTAATAAAGTATGTTTATTTTACGATAGCCCATTAGCTCAAGTCAATTGTGGAGGTTTTTTATCTACCCCATTTCCAATTTGCAGAGGTACACGCCAGGGTTGCCTGTTGTCCCCTCTTCTTTATCTCTTAGCGATGGAACCTCCCGCTGCTGCAATACGACAATCTGATGATGTTACAGGTGTCCCACTTCCAATTGGACATTCTAAAATGTACTTATATGCAGATGACATTCTTCTTACTCTTACTAACCTCCCTCAATCTCTCCCAGCCCTTCTTCAAATTATTAATGATTTTCCCTCCTTTTCCAGTTATAAAATAAATTGAGACAAAAGTGAAGTGCTACCTATTTCAGTTGGCACTACGAAATCAGTAATTTATGGATTCCCTTTTCATTGGCAATATTCACACCTTAAGTATCTAGGAATTCTGGTTAATAGAGGTTTGGACAATATGGTTGCGGATAATTTGGCTCCTTTATTTTCTCAAATGCAGAGATTTTGACAAATGGAAAGCTCTAGGATTATCTTTATGGGGTAGAGTTCAAGCGATCAAGATGGTTACCTTACCAAGATTCATTTAGGTTTTGGGTATGCTTCCCCTCCAAATTCCTTTAGTACCCTTAGATCGATCGACTCCAAGAGCTCCAAAAGCTCTTTATTTGGGGCACAGCTAAACTGGTTCTTCCTGCTGCTAAATTAAAGGCCCATCAGTTATATGGAGGAATGGGTCTTCCATCCATTGAACATTGTTCACTTGCAATACACATTTGTAAACTCTTATATTTTCTACCATAATCTAAAGACATTCCACATTGGGTATCAATTTAACGTCATCTTCTATCTCAGGATTCAGGACTATCTCTTGTGTACGGTAGTGGTACTAGTTCTTCTGATCCTAAAAATCCCATCTTATCAGCCATGCGTAGATCTTGGCAGAAGGGTCATCACATATTAAGTTTGAATCTGCAAATTCACATTAAAGCTCCCTTGTGGAATAATTCCGCTATTCGTATCAATGGTCGTACTTTATCCTGGCCTTTGTGGAGAGAAGCCGGCATTTATTCTCTCAGTCAACTCTTACATGATGGAGATTTTAAAACTTTTCCCCAACTTTGTGAGGAATTTAATCTTCCACTCCTACATTCCTCTAAATACTTTCAACTTCAACAATGTCTTAAAAAACAATTAGGTTCTCCACCTTGGTTGCTTCAGGTTTCTCTAATATTATCTTATCTGCAATTATGGGGGAAGTTCAAGGGGGTGACCTCTGGTCTTTTTAAAACCTTTTTGCTTTTTTTTTTCACAACCTCTTTTTCATACTCTTCAGACTAAATGGCAATCTTGCTTATCTATTATGTACTCCACTGCTCAATGGGATCAAGTTCTGGAGGATTTGCACAAAGGCGTTCGAGAAGTGAGTCTCATATTCTGTATCTTTAAAATTCTTCATGATTGGCACTGGTCACCGATTAAATTACATCAAGCTGGGTTATTATTGCATACTTCTTGCTGGAGATGTTCTAATCCTGGTTGTTACATAACATATATCATTTGCGAATGTCCACGCACCAGACCCTTCTGGACTTTTGTTGGCAAAACTTTGAACTCTACAATGGCATTTATTTTCCCACTTACACCTGCCACCATTATTTTACATGACTTCAGTGGTTTTCCCAAACTTTCTAAGTCACAGACTCGTCTTCTTCACACTGCTTTGGCTACAGCCAAAATTTGCATTTTACGCCATTGGAAGTCTTCATCTGCTCCTTCTAAGGAAGAATGGTTGGTGGCAATGATGCAGACAACCTTACATGAACGCACAATCTACAATCTTCAGGACCAAGTTGACATCTTTCTTCAAACTTGGTCCCCCTTTTTGCAAATTTTGGTCTACGAGCTGGTGCTCTTTTCTCTCCAACACCCTTATTATTATTTTTTCATTTTCCACAGAGATGTGCACCACCTCTTTTGGGTGTTTTGATCCTTTTTGAAACTGTACTCTTTGGAATGATGTTCCATGTCTTAGAAATATGAGATGAATATTCACGGTTTACACCACAAGAGAGGCTTAAATGAATAACACTGCTTCATGGATTGCAGCTAAATTGTTTACTAATCAAACGAAAAGCTACTTAAGAACATCACCCATCAGCATTAGCGATAAAAGTATTTGCCTGTAAAAAAATAAAAATCGGAAATTACAGAAATTCATATTTGCTGAAAAACTAAAACAATGTTTAGAGATGTTTGTTAAAGTAAACATATTTCTCAATTGTCTGCTCAATATATTACTTCGTCAGTGTTGCAAAACCACATCCATAGCAACAGCTTGTGCAATAACAAACAGAAGAGGTTTTAAAATTAGGATTAGGAGCAGGAAACGATGTGTCTCGAAGCTCACCTGGTATTAAGTATTTAATTGGCCTTAGCTGGTATCCTTTGCAAAATGCACATTTGCACGAATTCTCGTTTATTATTTCATGCCACACGCATTTTTTTTTAATCTTGAACAGCAAATCCTGTGCACAAGCAGGCTTTTGAAGCTACTGCAAGTTGCAATAGGGCAATGACTACATATGTAACGTTGCCTGTGTATCATGGGTGAGAGTGCAAAGAAGGAAATGGCCCCCTAGTTGCTGCTTCAATTAAAAAAAGAGCAATAATCCGGGTTCATAGGGGCTCTTCTTTCCCTTGTGCCACTGTACCTGCTGCACCCACGAAAACTGCACCCCTAGACTACATTACTCATAGATAATGTGACTACCACTTCCCCCAAGCATGTTACACGTTAGTCTATGTTTACTCTTTTTCGGTATTCACAAAGCTGCAATTTAAAAATAATTTTACGACTGCAAAGACAGGCCTATCTTTTTCTGTGTGGAGTTCTCTGCCCTAACTGTGGAGTCTCTGCAGTCAAAAAGTTACTACTAAATTGCAGTTTTGTGAATACCAAAGAAGAATAAAACTTACACAAATGTGAGTAAAACTTAAACAAATGTGTAGTTATGCCTTTGTGAATCAGCCCCTACGATTATTATGTTGGAGAAATGTAAAGTAACCGAACATTGAAAGATGATTTAAGTAATGCACCTATCAATAAAGCTATCAAATCAATGTTTGAAGGATAGTCTATTAAAACATAATGAATGAACCCTGGGAAGATGTGTACAGCCTCTACATACGTATGAATTATCATTGTCATGTAGTTTATTACACATGCTAAGAAGTTCATTGATACAGTGGAATCAAGTTATTGTGATCAGACTTTATATATTAGAAAACATATAGCTATTTCTTTCCATTATACATTTATTATTGTTTATAGGCTGATTTTGTTTTCTAATTGTACATTGCTGCATGTTATACAGTGTGGTGTTATGTTGCCTGGAGGGTTCACCTTATGGATGTATTTAGGTGTGAAAGCTAAACCAACAGTGGTACTGGTTTGCGCTCAAATTGCTTCACACTCATCAATTTCTAAAGAGCATTGAACAACACAAATGTCAACTGATTTCTACACTGAGGAGATGAGAGGCAGGTTGACACTAAATGGTGGGTGTGTTCCAGTAACCAGCCTCCAGGGAAGAGCACACATATTTTCTCATGTGTTGTTTTTAATTTTGGGCACTCCTAAGAGGTGATCCTTTGAAACTTATGATTATCCATTTTAGGAAGCTTTACTGTGGTATATAGTTACCAAACTATAAGTTTTCCTACCTGTATTTATTTTAAAAAAGTGAAAATACAGAAATGAGTTCTCTTTTTGTGTGCCCGTGCATGCTGTCAACAAATAATTGGGCCAATAACTGCACACCTACCTCAAGGGGAGTGATAAAAAGAAGTGATCAGATTTCATTAAGGGGCTTAAATAGCTGCAGATGCATACACAGGCAGGTACTCTATGATAATATTTTCAGGTGAGTAAACTGTATATAGTATGGGCCTATATAGTGTACTAAAACCGTAAAGACATTTGTTTGAGTATAGGTTTCTCAGTTTAATACATTTTTACATGGTATAGTTGAAAAAAGGAGATATGGATACATATCAATTAGATAAAAATAGAATTTAGATCAAGCAGATGGTACCTCAGAAAGATTATTTTAATCTTTTTGATATACCATCTGATTGATCTATATTTTATTTTTGTAATCTAATTGGTATAAAACCAGGAGCCTAAGGTATAATCACTATGAGTAGATATACTAAAAATGCATAGGAATAATAGATCACTTGACTGGCCCGCTATTACCACTACACTGCTACCACCCCTATACCTTCTTGGAGCTAGTTAGTGCTTATAGTGGTTCAATGTTCTCTAACTCTCTACCTCTGGGACCCAAATCTTCAACATATATTTAAACCAATGGTATGCCTATTTCTGTGTGTTTAATTGGCAAGGATGTCAGCCAAATATCTCTAATATCATATTTCACACAGAAAAAGGGGGAATATGGATAACTTGTTGTCAGGGTCTTCAAGCCACCTCTAATTTCTTTCTTTGAGGCTAGCTATTTGCATATCGATTCATGATTATCCATATCACGCTTTACAATGAGAGAATCTTACCAAATCAGAATCAAGTACAATTCTTTACTCCAAGAAGTAGACACAGGGCCTGATTCACAAAGGTAAATTTACGATTGTTTGCTATTCAAAAAAGGTATTTTACTAGTAGTATCTTTACAACTGTGGAGTCTTCGCACATGCAAATATAGGACTGTCCTATTTTTTTATGTGCAGAGACTCCACAGTCATAAAGAATCTACTAGTAAAAACCTTTATGAATAGCAAGCAATCATAAACCTGCACAAACGTAGGCCTGGGTAGTGAACTCCTATCCATTCATGGAGATTGCATAGTTTTCTGCACTCCAAGCTCCGAGGAGACGCAGTTTTTTCCTCATTTCAGCGAGCAAAATCCACCTCCCTGTGAGATTTCTCAATGCGGATGGTCGCAACCCCTTCCATTCACGTTGAGAAAGCTGCAGCTCGGGTAGAAAATCTACTCAGGTGGCAAGAAGGGATGCAGTGCCCTCTTGCGCTGTGCATGGTGCACGGGACAAACACCCGGCGCAGAAAATCAATGTGAAAGGCATGGCCAAATGCACACCGCCACGCATGGTACTCCGTGGAACTTGGCAGAATGTTTTGGTAAATTTGCAGAGTTCCACTACTCTGCCCAGGTCTACAAAAAAGTCTAAGTTTACCTTTATGAATCAGGCCCTCGGTGCACAGTATCCATGTAGGGTTTGATGTATTCTATTTGGGGAAGGAAGCCTGATTGATTCACTTTGCAGCTCGTCCCCTATATCCTTGCGGCATGCTCACAAGATGGAGCGAATGCTTAACGTTAGGTTGTGTCCCTCTATTGCAAGTTGCTGTGCAATTAATTTTATTATGGAAGAGAAGCCTTCTTGCCAGGGCATTGTTTCCAGCTTTCTGTCCTGGCCTACGCAGATCCCGGATAAGTCTCAAATATTGTTTCCCGATGGTGTTTATGATTCACATCTATTGTTATTCCACCTCTGAGTTCAGATATGCTTCATCTGTTCAGTTTGGGGTCTTTTTTTTAGAATGCTTTTTTAAGAATATGTAAATAAACAATTACAATTGTGAAAAGTAATACTCAATCAATTCAAACCCATCAAGGAATTAAAGAATAAAATATGAACACATATTAGGTTTCAGGAGAAAGAAAAACAAAAAGTAAAAATATAAACCAACCACAATTAATGATACATAAACTGATGAATTAACAACAGAGACCAAGGAACATGAATTGAGAAATATAAAAACACTATTAAACCGTATGCATTTTTAATAATTTTAAGAAAGTTGAGAAAGACATGGAAAGAGAGAAGACAGGAAGGAAAGAAAGAGAAGAGAAGTAGAATAAACTTTAACAATAATGCAATAATAACAGGATCAACTATTTACATTTCCAATATTTATGTAAGATCATAACTGGTAACATTAGATGTAGATTGAACGAATTGCCTAGATAAGAAGGAAGTGGTGAGTATAACAAATATTTTTTAATCATTTAAAGGAATAGAAGTAGCATACACTAGGTCCAATCTGTGATGATGACATAAAAAATTCCACCAAACAGTAAAAGTAATTTTCGTTTTGACTTTCCAATTTGCGGAAATAATCTGTAAAGCAATAGCAACAGTCAAATCGATAAACTTTCCCACCATACTCTGAGAGCCCCACAAGGGAGAGGAGCCACCTAAACAAATGTGTGCGATATCTAAAGGAATAGTCACGGACAGTATTTATTTCAGTTTACCACACATGAGCAACCAAAATTTATTTACAAATGGACAAAAAAAGAACATATGTAAAAAAACACTTTTAATATGGGAGCAAGACCAACACCTTACATCATTAGTAAGTTTTAATTTATGTAGGTCCTCAGGAGTCAGGAATAGTCTATTGTAAAATTAATATAATGTTTGGGTCGTGCTTGCTGAACAAGAAGAAGTATGAATCTTGGCCCATATGGAGACCCAGGTCCAGAAAGAGAACTCCTGTTGAAGATCAGTTTCCCACAAGAGTTCTACCTTGGATTTCATCCTCAAATCGGAAGAACGAGACAAA
Organism: Lissotriton vulgaris; assembly: GCF_964263255.1. NCBI lineage: Eukaryota > Metazoa > Chordata > Amphibia > Caudata > Salamandridae > Lissotriton > Lissotriton vulgaris. Next base: position 677,337,819 of record NC_141685.1, on the reverse strand, counting down.
ATCTTATAAGTTCCAGATGCCTTCATTTGAGAGGAGAAATCCAATGTGAGAAAGGGAATCTGATTATGTGGGTCAGAAATAGAGTTTTAGAGAGGAGTAGAAGAAGAAGATTCCTGAGGTGTAGATAATGAGTGGTATGATAAGAAGATATGTTATAGTTTTTCCAAATCTCTGAAAAATCCATAAGTGATCCATCAGAGAGTATATGACCAATGGATATAATTCCTTTGTCAATCCATTCCTTCCAGTAGAGAGCTCAATTATTCAATTTTAAATTATTACACCAAATAGGAGTTTGTGAAATAACATCAAAACCTTAAATAGAGGAGGTAAGTATTTGTTTAGCAATGGCTATAGAATGGGTAAGTATAGGCGAGGAAAAAGCTCTGGGTGGTTGAGAGATATGAACCGCCTCAATTAAAGAAAATGGTGGACATTAAGCCTGTTCCAGTTGACCCCAAATTGTTAATACTTCATGAGGATTCGCCAAAAGGGAAGTCCAAATGTGTTTTAGTGTAAAGGCAGAATGATATCGCCTAAGATTGGGAAAGTTAACCCCACTTGTGTCCTTGGGTTGTTGAAGGCAGGCTAGTGAGATTCGAGACTTACTTTTGTTCCACAAAAATGTGATCAAGGAGAGGTTAATCATTTTAAAGAAAGAAAGTGGAAGGGTAATCGTTATAATGGACAAATAGAAATTAGCTATCGCAGTAGCATCATTTTAATCGTTGCTAATATACCCCACCAAGACAAAAATATAGGAGACCACCATTCCATCAATGATGTCATTTTTATGATGATTTCATTAAGGTTAATTTTAATGGTTGCTTTGATATTGTTTGAATGTAATATGCCTAAACACTTATTGCTTCTTTAATTCCATGTGAACCCCATATCCTTAAACATATCTGGGAGGCAGTATTTATTAAGGGGCAATCCCTCTGATTTATCTATATAAAGTTAGTATACAGAAACTATAGAATAGTTGTTTAATAATGTAAAGAACTCAGGCATGAATGTATTAGGGCTAGCTAAATACTAGCTAAATATAATAAGATATCATTTGCATTTGCAGTGAATTTTCTATCCATGTTCTTACATTGGAATCATGTGAAACTTGAGGATCAACACATTTTTTTCCAAGAACGGTTCTAAAGATAAAATAAATACAAGTGGAGATGAAGGATCACCCTGTCTCGTTCCTCTGTGGAGGGAAAAGAAATTGGATTGATTACCCAGATAGAGGTAAAGCGTTCGGAAAATAACAACTGAATATATTGAAGGATATGAGGACTGAAACCGTACCATTTCAATGCTCTAAAAATGAACACACAATTCACCCTATTGTAAGCCTTTTCAGAGTCAAGAGTGATAGCAGGTATGGAGGAGTTAAACTTAGAGGCCAAGTGAATGATATTGAGGAAAGTTCTAGAGTTATCTGCTATAGAGCGTCCTTTCACAAACCCTGACTGATGCAGGCTAACTAGATCAGGAACAACCTGAATAATACATAGTGCCAACAATTTGGCAAACAGCTTATAGTCCATATTTATCAGTGAGATAGGTCCATAGTTACTACATTGAGAGGAATCTTTACCTTTATTTGAGATCAAAGAGAGCATGGCCTGAGTAAAGGAGCCTTGTGTCCTTCCCACATTTAGAAAATGAGAAATAAGAAGCAACAGCTTAAGAACTAACCGGTGCATGTAATGGAGAAAAAAATGCACAGAGAAACCATCTTTTGGAAGTTGTATCTAAATAGCTTTTAGAATTTCTTGCTCCGAAAGTGGAAGCTCAAGAGAGACTAGGTCAGCAATGTTATCTGGGGACTTGGAAGCTGATAGGAAAAAGCATCTATCTGTTCAGCTGTAGTAGAGGACTCGGTGTATAAATTAGTGTAGTATTTAGTGAAGCACTCTAATATTTTGAAATCACTAACATGCCTGATCCCAACAGTATCAGTTATATCGATAATCTTAGATTTTTGATTTTTAATTTTAAGATAATTAGCCAGAGATTTATCAGCCTTACTACGACCACCATACATTTTAGCAGTAAATTTGAGCAAGCTACCACACACATTATCACAGGACTGTTTACTATATTGCATTTAGCCCTAATAAGTTTAGATAATGTATCAGTGTGATTTGATGAAAAATATTCATGTTCTAAGGATTTAATTTCGTTTAAGAGAATCAATGATTCTTTGAGCACCTTCCTCTATTTTTGCAACAAAATCTATAATAACCAGTTGCTTTAAAGGCATCCCAAACAAAAGTTCATCTGTGAATCAGAGGTAAGGCTATTCTAAAGAAATTCATGTAGAAACAAAGTAAAATGCTCTGTAAATAGTGGTAGGATACTCCAAATCAACTATGACAGGGGCATGGTCTGATATAAGTATTGAACCTATCTCTGCGTGTATCGGGAATTGAAGAATAGATTAAGTGAAAAATATGTAATCTATTCTAGAATGGGATCTGTGAACAGGAGAGAAAAAAGTGAATTCTAAAATATCAGGATATGAAATTCTCTAAACATCTATCAGTCCTCTAGAGGTAATGGCTCTTTGATAAGACATGCATTTTATTAGGAATACATTTAGTTTGAGATTTGCAATCTACAAAAGGATCCATAGGTTGATCACAATCCACACCCACTATAAGGTTTTCCAATGTATGGGAAGATAAGAGAGTGGAAAAATTATACCAAATGCTAAGTCTACACCATTAGGACCATAAACATTTCAAATAGAAAACAGAGTATCATTTACCTTAATCTCTAACAAAAGCCAACAACTGTTATCATCTTTAACCTCATTCCACAGTTGAATACATAATAATTTAAGAAACAATATTATAACATCATTCTTATTATTTACAGCAGGGCAGCAAACAATACTCCCAACCCATTGCCTACGAAATCAATCAATGAATCAATCAGGAGTTTGTTAAAGCACAACTACTCACCCGTAAGGGTCTCAAGGCGCTAGGGGTGGGGGGGGTGCAGGTTCCATTCCATCAAGGAGGGGGTCTGTCGAAGAGCCAGGTTTTGAGGTTTCTTGCGAAGATGGGGAGCGATGTTGTCTGTCTGAGGTGGAGCGGAAGGGCGTTCCATGCTTTGGCCACGAGGAAGGAGAAGGAGCGGCCTCCCGATCTGGTCTTTCTGGTGCGGGGGACCACGGCGTAGGAAAGGTGGGCTGATCGTAGGGTCCTTTGGGGTGCGTGGAATTTGAGTCGGCTGTTCAGGTATGCTGGTCCGGTGCCGTGGAGGGCCTTGTGTGCGTGGATGAGCATCTTAAAGGTGATTCTCGCCTCGACGGGGAGCCAGTGGAGTGTGCGCAGGTGCTGGGAGATGTGGCAGTGTTTTGGCAGGTTGAGGACAAGTCTTGCGGCGGCGTTCTGGATGTTCTGTAGCTTGCGGATGAGGTTTTTGTTTATTCCGGCGTAGAGTGCGTTGCCGTAGTCGAGTCTGCTGGTGACCAGGGCGTGAGTGACTGTCTTTCGGTGTTCGAGGGGGATCCATTTGAAGGTCTTACGAAGGAGGCGGAGGGTGTGGAAGCAGGAAGATGAGACAGAGTTGATCTGGCGGTCCATTTTGAGCTCGGAGTCCAGGATAATTCTCAGGTTGCGTGCGTGGTCTGTGGGGGTTTGCGGGTTTCTGAGGGAGGTGGGCTACCACGTGTCGCTCCAGGCGTTGGGGTTTGGGCCCATGATGAGTACTTATGTTTTGTTGGTGTTTAGTTGTAGGCAGCTGTTTTCCATCCATTTGGCGATGGCTTCCATGCCTTCTCGAAAGTTGCATCTGGCGGTGTTGGGCTCGTTGGATAGGGAGAGGATGAGCTGGGTGTCGTCTGCGTATGGCACAATGTTGAGTCCGTAGGTTCTGACGATGGGGGCAAGTGGAGCCATGTAAACGTTGAAGAGCGTCGGGCTGAGGGAGGAGCCCTGGGGGACTCCGCAGGTGGTAGGTGTGGGGTCCGAGAGGAAAGGGGGGAGTCTGACCCGCTGCGTCCTGCCGGAGAGGAAGGAGCAGATCCAGTCGAGGGCATTGTCCTGGATTCCTGCATCGTAGAGTCTGCGTATTAGGGTGCAGTGGGAGACTGTGTCGAACGCCGCTGATAGGTCGAGGAGGATGAGGGCTACTGTTTCTCCTTTGTCCAGTAAGGTGCGGATGTCGTCTTTTGTGGCGAGGAGGGCGGTTTCCGTACTGTGGTTTTTTCTGAAGCCGGATTGGGAGGCGTCGAGGATGTTGTGTTCTTCAATGAATGTGGCGAGTTGGCTGTTGATGGCTTTCTCGATGACTTTCGCTGGGAACGGGAGCAGGGAGATGGGTCTGTAGTTTTTGAGGTCGGTGGGGTCCTCCGAGGGTTTCTTTAGGAGGGGGTTGGCCTCGGCGTGTTTCCAGTTGTCGGGGAACGAGGCGGTCGCCAGAGAGCGGTTGATGGTTTGGCGGAGCATGGGTTAGATGGTGTTGGTGGCTCTGTTGAAGATGTGGTGGGGGCAGGGGTCCGTGGGGGCCCCTGAGTGGATTGACTTCATTGTCTTCAGTGTGTCTTCGGAGGTGAGGGCTGTCCAGTCATCAATCGCTGGTTTCCGGGTGTTGGGGGTGGTTGGTGAGGGTTCAGCGTGTTGGTTGTCTTCGTCGAAGTTGTCGTAGATGCTCTTGATTTTGTGGTGGAAAAAGATGCTGAGTTTGTCGCAGAGGTCTTGTGAGGGAGGGATGTCGGTAGACTCGCTGGTGGGTTGGGCGAACTCCTTGATGATGCTGAAGAGTTCCTTGCTGTTGTGTGCGTGGGTGGAGATTCTGTCTTCAATCGCTTTTTTCCTCGTTTCTCTGATGAGTTGATGGTGGGCGTTGGTGGCGGCTCTGAAGTTGTTGTGGGCTTCTGTGGATTTGGTGTTTCTCTAGGCCTTTTCGAGGCGGCGGCATGTGCGCCTGGACTCTCGAAGTTCGGTGGTAAACCATCTGGCTTTCTTGGCACGGGTATTGTTATTTTTCTTGAGGGGGGCTATGGTGTTGGTGCTGTCCGAGATCCATCTATGCAGGGTTCGGGCTGCGGTGTTGGAGTCGTCGTTTTCCGCGATGGTTGGGGTGGAGTTGTTGAGTGAGGAGGTGAGCTGGTCATCGGTGATTTTGGTCCAGTTTCTTTGTGGAAGCAGGTGCTGGTGTCTGTGGATGGTGGGTGTTCTGAAGGTGAAGTGGACGCAACGATGGTCGGTCCATGGGAGTTCGGTGGTGTGGCTGAAGGTGATGGAGTTTCCTGTAGTGAAGAGGGGGTCGAGGGTGTGTCCTGCTGAGTGCGTGGGCCCGGTCACGATCTGGCGGAGTCCAATGTTGTGGAGGTTGTCCAGGAGGCATGTGGTGTTGGGGTCCAGTTGATTGTCGAGGTGGAAGTTGAGGTCTCCCAGCAGGGTGTAGTTGGTGGATGCGATGGCCTGCGGGGAGATAATGTCTGTGATGGAATTGGCGAAGGGTCTGCGGGGTCCAGGGGGTCGGTAGATGAGGGTTCCTCGGAGGGCGGCGGTCGGGCTGGCCAGTATCTTGAAGTGAAGGTGTTCCATCAGTTTTGTGGACTCGTCAGGGAGTGTGCTCAGGCGGAGGCTGGATTTGTGGACGATGGCGATTCCTCCTCCTGGGTTGGTGGGGCGGTCCTTCCTGGAGATCTTGTATCCTTGGGGTATGGCGATGGCGATGTCCTGTCCCGAGGTGGTGTTGGTCCAGGTTTCGGTGAAGAATGCTACGTCTGGGGTGGTGCTGTCGAGGAGGTCCCAGATTTCTGTGGCGTGTTTGTGGAGGGATCGGACGTTGAGGAGGATGCATTGCAGAGTCTTCGGTTCGGTTGTGTTCTTGTGAGCGGGTTGTGCTGGATCCATGTTCTTGGCAGTGCTGCAGGTGTGCCGGCAGCGGTGACAGCTGAAGGGTCCATGGGTGTCGGCTGGTGATGCTAGCTTGCAGTTGTTGTTGCAGCCTGGGTTGAGTGCGTGGAGTGCTGCTGGGTCGTAGCGTTGGTGGGGCGGAGGTCCAGGGTTCCTGGTGCTGGTCACGGATGGGTCGCAGACGGGCTCAGACGTGCTTGCCTTTGGCACGCCTTCCGTGCACCAGCGCGCCCGCGGCCGCTGCGCGCCCGCGAAGTAGCCGCCATTAAGTAGGGGTCGGGGATGGCTGGACAGCTGGGAGGCGGGAGCGGGGAGGGAAGCTGGATTGGGCTGGTCGCGCTGGGGGGGGGAGGGGCCGCGGGGGCAGCAGCGGCGGGGAAAAGTAAAGGGAGGAAAGAAGGGATAAAGAAAAAAGGGAAAATAAGCAGAAATAAGCCACAAAAGAGCAGAGATGCAGAAAAGAGCAGAAAGGTGAAAGATAGAAAGGGTAGAAAAACAAGTGAAAACGAGTGAAGGAGCAGAGGGAGAGAAAGGAAAAATGGGCAGAAATAAGGCACAAAAGAGCAGAGGTGCAGAAAGGTGAAAGATAGAAAGGGGAGAAAAACGAGTGAAAACGAGTGAAGGAGCAGAGGGAGAGAAAGGGAAAATGGGCAGAAATAAGGCGCAAAAGAGCAGAGGTGCAGAAAAGTGAAAGATAGAAAGGGGAGAAAAACGAGTGAAGGAGCAGAAAGAAAGAAAGGAGACAGAGGTCCACTGGACCACCAGGGATGAGGCGCAGGTAAACCTGCGGGTGGAGGAGGGCCTCGATCACCAACACTCAAGAGTGCAGGGGCAGGGGCACCTCACTTAATGGTGGAGCTGCGAGGGTGGGAGAGCAATTTCACTGACAATGAGTCAGTGGTCTTGCTCGCCTGTCCCCGCAGTGGCCGCCATTAAGTAGGGGTCGGGGAGGGCTGGACAGCTGGGAGGCGGGAGCGGGGAGGGGAGCTGGATTGGGCCGGTCGCGCTGGGGGGGGGCGCGGGGGCAGCAGCGGCGGGGAAAGGTAAAGGGAGGAAAGAAGGGATAAAGAAAAAAGGGAAAATAAGCAGAAATAAGCCACAAAAGAGCAGAGATGCAGAAAAGAGCAGAAAGGTGAAAGATAGAAAGGGTAGAAAAACGAGTGAAAACGAGTGAAGGAGCAGAGGGAGAGAAAGGGAAAATGGGCAGAAATAAGGCACAAAAGAGCAGAGGTGCAGAAAGGTGAAAGATAGAAAGGGGAGAAAAACGAGTGAAGGAGCAGAGGGAGAGAAAGGGAAATTGGGCAGAAATAAGGCGCAAAAGAGCAGAGGTGCAGAAAGGTGAAAGATAGAAAGGGGAAAAAAACGAGTGAAGGAGCAGAAAGAAAGAAAGGAGACAGAGGTCCACTGGACCACCAGGATGAGGCGCAGGTAAACCTGCGGGTGGAGGAGGGCCTCGATCACCAACACTCAAGAGTGCAGGGGCAGGGGCTGTGGTTCTGAAAATTATGGACCCTGCTATAATGTGGTACCAAAGCCCAACACTTGTTTCAGAAAATATCATCATACCATGACGAATTTGGTATCGGCAGACCGGTAATGATTAGTACATTTCACCTGTGCATTTGCGTCATGATCGAGCAATGCAATCACTTTAAAACAGTACTTTCTGTCTCGAACCCTCGGATTCCATTTTGTGAGCGGCATCCATCTTGTGGTTTGCCCTTACATAGTCAATTGACCAAGCCCGAATTCGAGCTGAAAGGACACGTCCACCTTTACTGACTCCTCTCTGACCTGGGCGAGCTGCCTCCACTGCCTCCAGCCAAACCTGTTCGGGCAGTCCCCAACCCACTGGCCGAGCGAGATTAGCATCAAGGCACAACATGTCATAAACCATTCACCGCATACAAACCACGCTTTATCATACACACACCTGTCTCTGTTTCTTCTTTATGGCTAGTTTTACAAGGAGGAGGTGCCCGTTTTTATTAGGGGTTCATCGATATCTGATGGAAGTTCTGGGCCTGGCTGGGTAATCCATCATGAACTGGACAAACTGAAATGTGGGCTGTCATCATGACTCTGCTTTTTCTTTGTAGTGAAAATATTTGTAGGATACACTGTAAAATAAGGAATGTTTGCCTAGGGCATAAAAAATGGTATAAAAGGTCTGTGCGGAGTCCATAAAGGCAGACTACCTCATTCAGTTGCTTTAGGTGTGACTGGGCGACGTAGCCTCACAATTAATTGTAATAAAGATGTCTTTTCATATTTCAGATTCTCTGTTGATTTCTTTGCTGCTTTTGAATGGACTACTTATTGGTAAGACCCCTGAGAAGGAGTATGAGGATTCTGAGGTACCTCAAATGGCGCAACCAACTCGGGCCTCATCAAGAAGTGACTATCTGGAGAAGTAATCTTGTCAGAGGACAGAAATCTACTGGGGAAGGCAAGACAGAAATCTACTAAATGAGGTACTCTGTGCACAGAGGTTCTGGGGGATTCTCTGTCTTTGCGGCTCAGTATATTTTTGATTTTTTTGACTTAAAATCTCCAAAAGATGTCACTCCTGACTGAGGAACCCTTTTGGCGTAAGTTTTTTTTAAAAAAAAGAGACTGTAAGTGCAGTTAGAACTTGGCAGTTAGAATTTGGACAGCTATTTGTTTGGTATAGCTTTCATAGATTTGTATAGGTTTGTATATGCGAATTGCAATTTGTGTAGGCAGGTAATGGGATTTTTCTCCATTTGCTTTACTTGAAGTATAAGTGGGTCGCTCCCAGTCCTTTGTTTTTGCTTGGTTTGTATTTGAGGATTGCAATTTTCAATAACCGAGGGTTTTGTATATTTACAAGTGTATCGATAGAGGTAGCCCCTTGAAGTTTGAAGCTAGATTAGTGAGCTATAAGATGCCCGATCTTAGCAAATTTGAAGATTTGTGTTGGCCAACTTTGTATACGTTTGGATTAGCCGGTTTACCCTAAAGGGAATATCTAAATAGGTTAGGTTTGCAAACATATTTCTTCCTTGGTGATTTTGTATCCCCAGGGAATTAAAATATGACATAATACAAAACAAGGATCCTTTGCTCTGTGCAATGTTATGCCTGCACATACAGCTAGTGCTGTTGTGCTGTTTATACAGTCTTTTGGAACACTATTGAGAAGTGTTTCTTGTAAATATGACTTACAGCTACATACAGTCTGGACTGTCTTGTTTTCGTCCTGAGTGTTGCTTTGTGGGTTAAATGTGTGTTTAAATGTATATGTGATTTTTCCCATTAGTGTAACTTCAGTATGTACATAGCGTTTGCGCAGTTTATGAAAGCACTGTATTGTGTGTTCTGAATGTTTCAACACTTTTTGTTTATGTCTGAAATGAGCTCAGTGTGTGTGTGGGTCACATTCAATAGATATAAATAAGGCCCCCAAACAAAAACGAAATTACCTATTTTTGCAAAAATATATAAATTTACAGCATTTTTCCTTAGATGCACTGTATTAGATGTTCACAGGCAAACCTTTCAACTGCAGTATATTTGATTAGAATGTTCATTCAGCCAGCACTTTTTTAGTTAAACACGGGTGGAATTTTGCATACCCGTCCTTTTAAATGTGGCGCAAAAATGTGACGTAGGATTGTGACGCGTTTTAAGTTAGGCATATGCACTTAGGTTTGTGAGTTAATGCATCTAAATGATAGGCAAGGGATGCAGTGGACTCTTATATGTACAACAATCACAAAAAAGGGATAAATGGTTTTTTTTTAGAAGACAACAATTATTAATTATGAAAAATAATTATTAAAAATTAGTGCTACAAAAATCGTTTTTTAATATTTATAAAGCTTAACACTTATACTATGACATCCTAGCATTAAAATTTGATTTAAGTTACGTTGCATCACTAAAGTGACAAGTATTCGTGTGTATAATTACCCCTTGGCATAGGCGCAAGCAAGCTCATTTTTATAAAGTGTAAGTTATTATTTTCAAATGCCTGACTCATGGGTTATGTAATAGACCTTCTAGTAATGCATATTATGCAAGAAAATTGTAGGATATTCATTTTTTAGTGCCCAAAATATGAAAGTCGATTTTGAGTAAAAGCACTGTTTAAACTGCATTTTGCTTCCATTCAGAGTGTTTTTTAAAGTGTCTCAGGCTTATGCAAATGCATAGATTTAGGTTTTGATATATATTTGCAGGTTGTGCCTTCTTATGATTCAGTGGGTTAATGTGCCAGTACAAAGGTTTGTTTTAATATTAGGGTTGAAGGTTCTAGCTTTAGCTAGGCCTACGGAAAGTTTGTTTATTTAAGGCTGATGAAGTGTGTACCATAGGATTGCAAAAAGCTTTTACTCTAAAAAAATGGTCTGTGTGTCTTTAGGTTTCGAGAAACATTGACAGTTAATGTAGTTTAATGATCTGGGAATAGAGATAATTTGGGCGCCTAAAAAAAAAGAGAAATTATTTTTCAAAATAGAGTGAATTATTGCAGGTTAGATAGAGCCTATTGGCTTTGTCAGCTTCAATGTGGCAGAGGCCGGGGGCCGGGAGAATTTGCAGAGGCTGCTCAATGCTGCTGAGATGTTATCTTTTAGTTTCCTGTAAACAATGGAGAAGGCTGTCATGTTGACATTTGTGACCCTTTAATTAGGACTTCGCCTCTGAGGAATGCAGAATGACCTCTCTGAACGGGCCTCTAGAGGTGGGGTTTCTGGTTTCTCTGTGAGAACATCAATAAAATGAAAGAACTTAATTTACAAGGGAAAATAAAAAGGGGTTTCTTTGGAAATCCCAAAGTGTTAAATGCTTTGCAAAACTGATACATTTGTGTCTCCACGCTAAGAAAAATAATGTTTGCTAGCTGCTTTTATTTTTGACAGAAAATTAGGCATTACATTAAGTTTTAGACAGAAAATAAGAGGAAGCTCTTTATTCAAATGTTGAAGGCTACATGCCCGAGTGAGAACCAATTGGGGGTCAAGGCTAACATGGAGTGTCAGTGAAAGAATTGCACTTTTGGAAAATTAAAAGGGCTTCATGTTGCAAGGTGACTGACAAGATGGTAACAGTTAAGTAATGGAAACTTATTTTTGTGTTTTCTTAAATGTGTATCATGTTTTGTCTTCTGATTAAAAGTTATAATTGATATTCGTTTGTTAGCAAAAATGTCTTTCTTGTGTGTTGTGTATTTTTCTTGTTTCTTCTGCCTACAGATTATTCATGGATTGTTCTAAGGCAGACAAGACACGTGAGTTTGGTTAATTGAACAGAGATGTGTTTTTGTGTAATTTCTTTGGAAAAAATGTTCATGTTTGTGTATTTGGCCCTATCGTGAAATATTTTAATTGGTCCTGTATGTTAGGTGAGAGACAGTAAAGTTATACTTGACAGTAGACTCCAACCATGTGTTCTACTGTCAAAAGGAGGGTACAGGCCCAAATATTGGGTTTTGGGTTGCATGAATGCATATGTTACCGCTTATTTACATGTGATCCATGTATATCTGATGGCTTGACATATGTTGTTTTTGTTTTATGTTGCTGCTTGAGAAAATATTACAAGTTTACCTGTGTTGTAAAAGGAGATATGTGACGATGTGTATCCTGGAACAATTGGGTAGATTTGCTTTGACACTAAATTTCATAAAAAGACAGGCAGCACTTTTACCAGTGCATGCCTAAAATTTGGCTATAATGATATTAAAGAAAACTATAAAGATATACAGATTCAAAGTGTATCACTTGATGTTAGTCACTTACTGCACATTCCCTTAAAGGAATAGGCAGCCCTAAATTATTATGTATCCTTGATTGGACCTAAGGATGGAATTATAGATCTGTGACTCAAGGTGACCTAATTTCTATATTGCATTATTTAATCATGTTTTAGGAAACAAGGTTTCATTTTTTTTCTCTCCTGAAGAGAGAACAGGAACATTAGTTAGGATTACCGTATATGGTGTAGTTGCCAGAGGTAGAGTTAGAATTTGTGTAACTTTGGTCTTTTATGTATTCCCCATACTCTTGGTGCTGTGTCACATGCCTGAGGCACCTAAGCAAACTCTTGTTCTTCCTATAGATTTTTCTTTTGTTGCTTCTCCCCTGACCAATGTCGCATTATGCTGTCAGCCCATTTATTATGAGTGTATTGTTTATGTGCACACTTCTAGACAGCAGTGATGTATCAGGGACCCCCCATGTAATGTATAATTTTCTTTTGTATGACCAGAATGGTTTGCAAGAATTTTCCTTAGGCCACCTTCAAAATGTTTTTTTCAGACTAACTGTCGGGGTAGTGATAGACTGGTTAACTGACCCAATATTATAGTAAGACAAGTTTTCCATCTCATTAGGAGATATCTTAAGTTTACCCTTTTGAACATGACGAATTTTCAATGCCTATTTTAATTTTTCAGTTCCCTTTTGTTCCTGCTGCTTTAATTTTTGTGGGATCAAATGTGTCCTAATCATGCAAATACCAGGACTTTCTAGTGCTTATCTTTTTTTCCTGCACATTTGATCATTAGCCTTTGTATTGCATAGTGCACCTGATGCACATTTTTTTTAAAGGGACTTTTCTTCATGTCCTTGATAATCTGTATTATGCCATTTCTCTATTTGAGAAGTTCTAAGATAAGAAATTTAGGAACACCTAGGCTCAATAATTGAGGAAAATATGTATTCACCCCATTAGACAATGCCACTGTGTGAGGACATCCATTTAGATTTCTATGGCATATTACCACTCCCTTGCAGATTGCAGGCCACCTGCTTGCAGTCCCCTTGTTAAAACACATGAACTGTTTTGTGCTTGATTTGAGGTAAACTAACAATTGTGTTACATTTCCTACATCACTAGGTTCTGCGGGATCTTCCAGAGTCAAAGGAAGAGTGATACCCTGCAGACCTGTGATCAAGACTAAGCCCACTCCCCATCAGTGACCGCTACAGATGAATGACAGATTTCTTGGCTCTACAATTTCTGCAACAAGGAAGTCGCGAAGCTGGTCAGCGATCATCAGCGCGACATCAGTGGTACCTCCCAAGCAAGGCATTTGCTTCAACAAAAGGCGTTGCGGAAAAAAGGAGGAGCTGGTTCTTTTGTTTGCCATAGAATGAGAGCTTCTGTGTGTTTAAGCTTTGTACCTGTTATGTGCTGGAAACCTCTGTCAGTGTACAGTCCTTTGAGCTCTTAGCCCGAGTTTTGGCCATACATACACCTCTTTTGCTTTGCTCCAGCAGAAAGGCAGTGCACCCAAGGATCCACGTTTGGGGAAAGGCACTACATTCTGGCGTCCATGGGAGAGCAGCTTTAGCGCCCTCTGACACTAAATAATGAGTGTTGGAGTCTGAAAGTGCTGCTGATCTTGAAAGGTTGTTTCTCAGTAGTGCTTGGATCTGCACGAGATGCTTTGTGCCCTTGATCAATGAAGAGCACATCATTTGTAGTGTCTGCCACGAAGAAGAGACACTGGTGCATTGTTTTGAGACATTGAGACTTTCGAGTGAGCTGTGGGTGTTTTGCCAGGAGGGCACTCCAACTAAACAGTATTTTCTTTCTTATGAAAAAGCCTGAATTGAAGAGGCCAAACGCGAAGAGGACACTGGAAGCGGATTTGATGGACAATAGAAGTCTGCCAGGAGAGGCTTTGACAGACTCTGGGTATTTTCTGTGAGCTTGTATAGAATTGGAGTTTGGAAACTAATTTTTGCTGCTTTGCTGGCATTGTTTTAAAGTACTATTCTGTTTAGTAAAAGCAGAATAAAGTCCACTCTCTGTGGAAGAGTATCCCTTTTCATCTGAGAGCATTGATCAGGAACACCACTGTTTCACTTGAACATATAATAAATTACTGAAATGCATAGGAAGCTATATAAAATGTTATTAGATAATTCTAGGATTTGCTTTCTGCTTAGGATTGTGGAAAATTATGATTTCGTTTGTAATAGTGGTCACTACCTTCTCCTGTTGTCTATATGCTCTCAACAACGTGTTTTTTAGTGGTTTTTTAAAAAATGACATTGTCTTTTATGGGTGGAATTGTTTTTGTTGCTACCCAATTGACATCTGTACCCACCTCCCAACCTATGGCTCTTCCTACTATTACTCCTTTGCATTCACACTGAGACCAAAAAGAGGCAATTTCTTCAAGTATTTTGCATTTGACTTTTGTTTTTCTTTTTCTCTTGCTTTTTCTGAAATTGTATTATGGTTTTCTGTTAAAATTTTGATTGGTTACCATTTGCCAGTTGCAGGGTCACGTAGGAGTACCAACGGTTCAGTTTGTGACCTGAGTAGTGGCAGTAGGTCTGCAGGACTTGCAGTGTCCCTACGACCTGCTAATAATCACAGCTGAAGTACTCTATCAAGATTGCGTGAGCGACATTACAAAATGGAGATTGTATTGAGGAATGACGATAAAAAGCAAGAGATGAAAAACCGATATTATAGAATGTGTTCTGTAAGTGTGGTATAGCTTTATTCTCCTACACAATTGACGTCTGCACCAACTTCTCAACCTACTTTTTCTTTTCCTACTGTTTCCCCGCACTCCTTTCACCGTCTACCTGAACATGAGTCTGCCAGAAGTTTAGAATTTGTAAATAACTCATTCGTTCAACTCCTACACCAGCACCAGTCTGTAATGAACACAACGAATCGTTGGGTGTGTGGACTTATGCCACACATGACAGATAAGGGTACACCGTATTTTGTCCTGCCATTTAGCTACAATGGCTCTTTGTGGGCGATTTCAGACTATGTTTATATTTACCATCGAACCATATTCCCCACGTTCAATGAAAAGTAACTCAAGCAATAAAGCATTGGTAGAAGGAATTGCAAATATGAGCAGAACAATTGACTCGTACAGAACGATTCCTAGAGATGAGTTGCAAGCTTCTGGGGTGGTTCTGGGAACTGATATCTGCCTGGGGATGGAAAACTCTGATATTTCATTGGAATGGTCTCAGCCATCCTGTTTCTGTTCTGCCTGTGTGTGTAGTGCGCTCCTGCAATATGTGGCCTCTGCGCCACATCATGTGTAAGGAAGCCTGTGTCAAGGGACGAACTGAGCAACAGGATTATGCTACAGCAGCATCTCCATGACTTCATGAATACAGATTTGGACTCAGATTAGCGTGAGTTATTGCCTATATAAGGGCAAAAGGAGGGTCTATGGTTCTGAAAATTATGGACCCTGCTATAATGTGGTACCAAAGCCCAACACTTGTGTCAGAAAATATCATCATACCATGACGAATTTGGTATTGGCAGACCGGTAATGATTAGTACATTTCACCTGTGCATTTGCGTCATGATCGAGCAATGCAATCACCTTAAAACAGTACTTTCTGTCTCGAACCCTCGGATTACATTTTGTGAGCGGCATCCATCTTGTGGTTTGCCCTTACATAGTCAATTGACCAAGGCCGAATTCGAGCTGAAAGGACACGTCCACCTTTACTGACTCCTCTCTGACCTGGGTGAGCTGCCTCCACTGCCTCCAGCCAAACCTGTTCGGGCCGTCCCCAACCCATTGGCCGAGCGAGATTAGCATCAAGGCACAACATGTCATAAACCATTCACCGCATACAAACCACGCTTTATCATACACACACCTGTCTCTGTTTCTTCTTTATGGCTAGTTTTACAAGGAGGAGGTGCCCGTTTTTATTAGGGGTTCATCGATATCTGATGGAAGTTCTGGGCCTGGCTGGGTAATCTATCATGAACTGGACAAACTGAAATGTGGTCTGTCATCATGACTCTGCTTTTTCTTTGTAGTAAAAATATTTGTAGGATTCACTGTTAAATAAGGAATGTTTGCCTAGGGCATAAAAAATGGTATAAAAGGTCTGTGCGGAGTCCATAAAGGCAGACTACCTCATTCAGTTGCTTTAGGTGTGACTGGGCGACGTAGCCTCATAATTAATTGTAATAAAGATGTCTTTTCATATTTCAGATTCTGGGGGGGAGGGGCCACGGGGGCAGCAGCGGAGGGGAAAGGTAAAGGGAGGAAAGAAGGGATAAAGAAAAAAGGGAAAATAAGCAGAAATAAGCCACAAAAGAGCAGTGATGCAGAAAAGAGCAGAAAGGTGAAAGATAGAAAGGGTAGAAAAACAAGTGAAAACGAGTGAAGGAGCAGAGGGAGAAAAAGGGAAAATGGGCAGAAATAAGACACAAAAGAGCAGAGGTGCAGAAAGGTGAAAGATAGAAAGGGGAGAAAAACGAGTGAAAACGAGTGAAGGAGCAGAGGGAGAGAAAGGGAAAATGGGCAGAAATAAGGCGCAAAAGAGCAGAGGTGCAGAAAGGTGAAAGATAGAAAGGGGAGAAAAACGAGTGAAGGAGCAGAAAAAAGAAAGGAGACAGAGGTCCACTGGACCACCAGGGATGAGGCGCAGGTAAACCTGCGGGTGGAGGAGGGCCTCGATCACCAACACTCAAGAGTGCAGGGGCAGGGGCACCTCACTTAATGGTGGAGCTGCGAGGGTGGGAGAGCAATTTCACTGACAATGAGTCAGTGGTCTTGCTCGCCTGTCCCTGCAGTGGCCGCCATTAAGTAGGGGTCGGGGAGGGCTGGACAGCTAGGAGGCGGGAGCGGGGAGGGGAGCTGGATTGGGCCGGTCGCGCGGGGGGGGGGGGGGGCGCGGGGGCAGCAGCGGTGGGGAAAGGTAAAGGGAGGAAAGAAGGGATAAAGAAAAAAGGGAAAATAAGCAGAAATAAGCCACAAAAGAGCAGAGATGCAGAAAAGAGCAGAAAGGTGAAAGATAGAAAGGGTAGAAAAACGAGTGAAAACGAGTGAAGGAGCAGAGGGAGAGAAAGGGAAAATGGGCAGAAATAAGGCACAAAAGAGCAGAGGTGCAGAAAGGTGAAAGATAGAAAGGGGAGAAAAACGAGTGAAGGAGCAGAGGGAGAGAAAGGGAAAATGGGCAGAAATGAGGCGCAAAAGAGCAGAGGTGCAGAAAGGTGAAAGATAGAAAGGGGAGAAAAACGAGTGAAGGAGCAGAAAGAAAGAAAGGAGACAGAGGTCCACTGGACCACCAGGGATGAGGCGCAGGTAAACCTGCGGGTGGAGGAGGGCCTCGATCACCAACACTCAAGAGTGCAGGGGCAGGGGCACCTCACTTAATGGTGGAGCTGCGAGGGTGGGAGAGCAATTTCACAGACAATGAGTCAGTGGTCTTGCTTATGTGACACTTTGTAAGTGCACCTCTTGTAGTAAAGCTACTTGAAATTTCAATTTTGATAGGTGAGACAACACCTTTTGCATTTTCACTGGGTTAGGAATACTTTTAATGTTCCAGGAGACAATACGTAAACCACTCATTGTAGAAACACATAAAGAACTGTTAAAATGGACATAGTACAGAACCTAGAGTTGATATATGACTTAATTAACCATAGCAACTGAGTTAGAAACTGGTAGAAATCAGAATGTACATGACTACAAAGAAGCAAAAGAAAAGCAGTGCTGAAAAGGAATATATATAGGGATTTGAAAAAAGGAGGAAAAGAAAGAAGGAGAAGGAGAGTGAAAGAACTCCCTCAAGATATATGTAGAAGGAGAATGACAAAAAGTTGAAGGACTTTAGCAATAAGTATAAAGAACAAGACAAACAATGACGCAGAAAGGAGGGGATGAGAAAATATAGAGCCACTTTTTAGGAGAGGCACAGAGAAGAAATAAGTCAAGAAACACACATTGGAGGAATAGTCAATGAAAAAAACAAAACAATATTAAGATCAAACAATGTGGCGTTAATAGAACTTAGCAAATGCTACAGGGAACAGTGTGGACATTCAAAACGGGAACACTGGTACAGAGAGACAATAGGGAAAGGAGACAACTTGATCCATAAGACAGGGGAGGACAGGGAACCTGCAAAGAGATAAAAGAGATTAAAAGAAGAGCACTAAAGATTTATTAAGTTCCATTTCTCCTCCTTTATGAGTGTGTATACATTTCTTATGCTCAGCACGATCCTCAAAGGTAGTTGATCTGTCCTTATTAGTGACCTTGAAACCACAAGGATGAATAAGGCCATAGCGAGCATTCATAGAATGAAAGCATTTATCTGAAGTCGAGAAACTCCTTCCAACGAATAACAATAGCCCTGAAGACATCCTGACTGAAGAAAATATTTTCACCAGACCAAAGCATTTGCCTGTTTTGCTTGGCTGCTGTAACCACCATCATGAAATTAGAATACTGGAGAAAAAAGGCAATAATCCCTCTTGTTGTATTCAATGCTGAGGCTTGTGCAGGACCAATCCTATGCACTCTCTGACTATTGATATCAACTGATTGTTGTAGGCCAACTATCTTAGGAATATGGGGCTTCAAAAAATGAATCATATCAGGGCCGTCAGAACCTTCTGGTATGCTATATACGGGTAAGTTATTGTGCCTGTTACGATTTTCAAGGTCCTCTAGTACCTTTTTTAGTTGAGTCACCTCTTTAGTTAATATACCAACTTTAGATATCACATCTTATGCATCACTAACTCTCTGCTCAACCTCTGAAAGTCTGGAGTCCAAACAAGACCATTTCTCTGCAGCATACTAATTTCCCAACCATTCATTTGGCTATCCGAGCACTGTTTTTAGGCAACTATTCACTGAAGATAAATATTTGAAACACCACAGACAATAACATGACGTGGTTTGTATTTTTAAATGACTAATACATATATGACTAGCATACTCCTTTTTCTAAATTGAAATGAAAGGGGATAGACAACTGCTAAAGTTTGCATATATATTGTCTAAAATAGTTGTGTGCACATGTTTAGAGTTCATCAGCGTAATTGCATTTTTGTAAGGGTTCATAATTTGGATGTCTTTTTATCCACCCATACAGATTACTACCGTTTCTCCTACAATAAGGAGTGAAATTCAAATTGAGGAAGATTTTCCTATAGGAGCTTCGACACCTACAGGTCGTATTGTTCCATGTAACCACCACTGGGTCCGAGCGCTTTAGCGTGCTCTGATCAGTGAGCGGTACTAATTTTCATACTTGGTCCTGATGAATGCTGAGCGGAGTAGTGCTCATAAAGCAGAAACATGTTGACCACTTTTTAGTTTTGTTTTTCCTCACTTTATCAAGGGACTGATTGGTTCAAACTTGCACAGCCTTTCAATAGTCCGGGAAAATTATCACATTTTCTAAACACTGGTTTTAATAGAGTTAGAGCTACCCTCCTATTAAAATAATCTTGAGGAGTAGTCCACACTCTTTTTAACTCACTTCCACCTTCCCTAGCTAACAATGAGAACCCAATGAAGACAACCGGCTACCAGTGTTTCACTGGTGCCTGAGGGTTCTTTTTAGCCAGGCTTCTGAGCACGTGCACTCTGTCTTTTCCTACTGATAATAACATTCTCTTCTAATAGTTCAGTAGTGCCTGTTCAAATCCTCCACTTGCCTACTGGGTTGAATGTTTGTATTAACACTCTCTCGTTGTTTGAAATATTGATTTGATGAGGGGCATGGGAGTGTCTATTCCGACCCTTACTCTCTTGTTGATTGAATTATTTAGCATACTAATTTCCACCATGAAGGGTCTCATATTTCTTAGTGTCCATAACATCTTCCAATGTCTGAGGTAGTGGGGATTTATTTGGAGAGAAAGGGTCTTTTTTCACTCTATTGTTTGCATTGCCTCCAGACTCCTTGTGACCATTAGCATTAGAGACGATAGAGGCTTGTACTTTTGATGAACGTGCAGACTCCATTGTGACTCGGATTGGGATAAAGGTACCTTCCTAATAGCTGCATGGAAAAGAACACCAAGGCCCACTGCTAAAATAAAAGGACCTGATTTAGAGTCAGAAGATGGGTCACAAAGCGATATAAATAAGCCAAATTGCATCTCTGTATTCACCCTCAACAAGCCAATCCATGGTTAAAATTATCCAGAAAACGTACTCGGTGGAATTTGAGCACAGAATAATAACAAATTGCTCATGTTAGTTCATCTCTACGAGAAATATGAAATTCCAATGTAGATTGGGAAGAAAACAAGGTGGAAAACACAAGACACGCACCCTGTCTGAAAGGCAAAAAAACAAGCTCTCAAGATGGCGGCCACATTCCTGAATGTAACGGGAGCGGCGATGAAACAAAACCACAGCAAGTAGTAGACCAGTTAAAGGTCTAATAACTTACCCAGCCACTCCCGAGAACTTCTAATGCAACTCGGCATGTTCAAACGAGCCACATAATTGGTGAAAGCATTCCTCGATGCAAAAGGTTCCTCGGCGCCTCGGGAGGAACGCTAAAGAGCGGCCATCTTGTCTCGCCGCCGCTCGCGCTCCCTCCTGTTTGGAGTCTTTAACTTTGATTTCTCCTCTTTCGTAGGTATCGTGTGTGGTCATTTGTTTGGGATTTCTGTTTACCTCATTTATTCTTTTGCGTCGCTTATCACTGATATTCGCTATTGAAGCTTATAGAGCAAAATTTAATGTCACCACTACATGTGCACAAGTAGCAATTCACTAGCAAGACGTGTTGTCATCAAGAACAAACTTTATGTCACCATACACCTTGCATGTGTACATTTCACAAGAGTGAAGAAGGTTTTTCCACAATATAATTAACGCTCTAACTTTTCTTAGTGTGCATATACTTTTCTATTGTACAAACTACCTATTTTCATTATTCTGGTGGCTTGTCCCAGCTAGAATCCTTCAGAGAATAAGAGAGAAAGATAGAGACTACAACTCAGATGCATGCTGTAGGAGAGAAGTTGCCACCCAAAACCAGCCTCTTCTTTCTCCCAATTTACCTGGAGTTTCCCGTCATCCTTTATTGTGGGGGCAGGTACGAAGGTCAGATGTCAATGGAACTCTTGTCACTGACCTAGAAAGGACCAATAAACATTGTGATTGGTTCTGGCACTGCGCTAACCATGTGCAAGGCAATGGTTTAAACTGGGAGTGTGGGCATTTAGCGCTCCATATTGATACCTCAATTTTGAAGCCACAAATTGGTTGGAATGTGCAATTAAAAAAAAGATGGAAACTGTATCTTGGAACAGTGTCCTTTTCATAGTCAGCTCAGATAGGTACATATCCAATATATTAAGTCAAGCTATTTCATAATATATATTCTTCTTATTGGTTTCAAGAGTTTCAACAGAGAAGAGCCCGCACTTTAAGCTGAATGTAAATGATTTTATGTGCAGAACAGTACAACTCATTCTCCATAAATAAATAAATAAATAAAAAAATTCAAGCCAGACACCTGTATTTGTCTCTGATGTACATTCCTCAGTGTAACATTAAAAAAAGGAAACTTTTACAGCTCCAGGTTGTCTGCTGACTTTTACCATGTAGGTTTGTAAATGCTGTGCTTGTGCTTATACATGCTGGGAACTGATTCCACTTCAATCGAGACAAGGCTCTGTATCATGAAAATACATATGCATTTGTGCTTGCATCCTTCTGAGTGCCTTACATTGTACTTACATATACTCTGGTCATTTGGAAGCTTAATGTTTCCATTTGTTACTAAGGGCACGGATTAAAAACTAACTGACACCAATTCAAACCTCAGAACATAGCCAGTGTACAGAACTTTGTACTGTCATGGATGACATAGGTAATGTTCCAATACCAGTGCAGCCTTGGCCACAACAGCACGTTACTTTTGTTTGAAAATACATATTGTAAAACTATATAATGATACCTCTCATTAGAAAAATATGTTCGACACAGAATTTAGGACATGCACAAGACTTGGTTGTTGAAGGTCGAACAGGCTTTATTCTCAGACAATTACTTTTTGCAATGCTTTCACAACACGTTGAGGAAACAAATTGTAAATTAGTAAAAGGAACCACTGCCAGGTGTACAAATGGATGCAACGATGACTTTCAGCCTGGTGAGGTGGGAACTTCTAAGACTGGCATTAATGAAGAAAAAGATCGCCTTCCAGATTATCAGAGTGATTGGATTTTGATTGACATAAACCGATTCCAAACTATTTATAATACATCAGTGGAGTAAATAACAACTGAAAGGTTGCTAAATAACTTTACCCCCACTCCTCTTGCTGTTCCACCTTTTTTAATCCTCTTGTTATGGTTATTCAGTGTTTAATATCAGGTTACCCAATAGACTATGGTTTAAGTGACTAGGGAGACAAGGTACATGGAAAAGATGGAAAACGGAGTAATGGAGAATAAGGAATTACATCACCAGAACTACAACTCCCAGTCACACATGAAGCCCCAGTCACAGTGGGGACAGACCAAGCCACACTAAGGGCGTTTCCTACAGGTACACTTTGGGATGTTAGCAGCAGACAGAGTATGTAAGGCCACACAGGCACAGGGGAAGTTCTCTGACAACATCAGGAGTTGTGATTATCTTTACGATTGCTATAGTTCGCATCCAGCTATTCTGCCCCCTTCCGTTAATGTTCCCTCTTCTTCAGTACACTTAGCCACCTTGTGTTTCCCTGATTTGTGGCTTACCTGTTTTCTGCACTTTGTCCTTCAGATTTCAGTTGTCTCTCCTCTCCCAAGCTCCATCCTTGTTAGTACTATAGTGAAGTTCCATCCTGTATTTGTCTCTGTTGTACATTCCTCAGTGTAACATTAAAAAAAGAAAACTTTTACAGCTCCAGGTTTTCTGCTGACTTTTGCCATGTAAGTTTGTAAATGCTGTCCTTGCGCTTATACATGCTTGGAACTGATTCCATTTCAATCGAGACAAGACTCTGCCTTTATCATGAAAATGCCACATGCAAGGGGCAGGCATCTGGGGGCGTCCCTGAGGTGCACGGGTGGACCCTCGAGGGAGGTGATAAGAGGCCTAGCCACCAGGAGGAAGCCCTCTTTGTTCTCTTGCCCCGGGCGCCCAGCGGGATGTAGCCTGAAGCGAGTGTGCAGGTTGTGGTGGGCACCGGGGTGAATGGGCCTCACAGCGTAACAAAGGAGGTCCGGGCCTGGCAAGGTGGGTAATTTAGTTACACTTGGCGGTTGCCTAAACAATTTATTTTAGCACTTTATTTTAATAAGTAGGAGGGTTCGTAAAGGCTTCCTGGTACAGCGTGATGTTTGTCAAAACGCTAAGTGCGCTGCGGGTTGAAGGAGTACTCGGTGTAGCTCATTGGGGAAGAACAGGCAGTATTTTTTGATGAGCTTGGAGTTCGAGGCAAGGGTCCGACCCGTATGGATTACTTTCGAATGAGCTATAAGAATGAAGGAAGGTCCGTTAAAGGCTTCCTGTTAGAGCGTGGGGATTGGTGCTTTTATTGGCAATTCGACAGCAGCAGTGAGTAAAATGTAGAGGCGCTTAGGCAATACAGCTTTGATGATGCTGAGAGGCAAACTAAGCAGTACAAAAGGGGGCTCACTTTGCCACTGGAATCAAGCAAGCCTGGCTGAAGACGACTGCAATGCCAGAAACCGGTCCTAGGAAGCTTGTTTCCGGTCCAGGGAAAGCATAGCTTGGCAGTTCGGGCTGGAATGTTCAAAGGAGGCACAGGGTCAGACTGATTTGTATATGGCCATGTCTGAACTGGGGTGTCAGAGTGGGCTAAAGAATGGATTAAACCCAGATCTGTTGACTGGGTGTGAGTGTTTGATTGGTTCAGATGCTCCATCCATCACCACCCCCTTTTGTACCGCTTTGTTCGCCATAAGTTGGCAGGGTATGCTGAGACGCGAGTCCCTTGCTCACTTTGCCACTGGATTCAAGCAAGCCTGGCTAAAGATGGCTGCAATGCCAGAAACCGGTCCTAGGAAGCTTGTTTCCGGTCCAGGAAAGGCATGGCTTGGCAGTTTGGGCAGGACTGTTCCCATGAGGCATAGGGTCATCCTGATTTGCATGTGGCCATGTCTGACCTGGTGTGGCAGAGTGGGCTATAGAACGGTGATGGATTAAACCCAGATCAGTTGACTGGGTGTGAGTGTTTGATTGTTTCAGATGCTCCGTCCATCACCAACCCCATCACCACCCCCATTTGTACCGCTTTGTTCGCCATAAGTTGGCAGGGTATGCTTAGACGTGAGTCCCTTGCTGACTTTGGTACTGGATTCAAGCAAGCCTGGTTGAAGACGGCTGCAATGCCAGAAACCGGTCCTAGGAAGTTTGTTTCCGGTCTAGGGAAGGTATGACTTGGCAGTTCGAGCAGGACTGTTCCCATGAGGCACAGGGTCAGACTGATTTGCATATGGCCATGTCTGAACTGGGGTGGCAGAGTGGGCTAAAGAACGGTGATGGATTAAACCCAGATCTGTTGACTGGGTGTGAGTGTTTGATTGGTTCAGATGCTCCGTCCATCACCACCCCCTTTTGTACTGCTTTGTTCGCCATAAGTTGGCAGGGTATGCTCAGACGTGAGTCCCTTGCTCACTTTGCCACTGGACTCAAGCAAGCCTGGCTGAAGACGGCTGCAATGCCAGAAACCAGACCTAGGAAGCTTGTTTCCGGTCCAGGGAAGGCATGGCTTGGCAGTTCGGGTTGGACTGTTCCCATGAGGCACAGTGTTAGACTGATTTGCCTATGGCCATGTCTGAACTGGGGTGGGAGAGTGGGCTAAAGAATGGTGATGGATTAAACCCAGATCTGTTGACTGGGTGTGAGGGTTTGATTGGTTCAGATGCTTCGTCCATCACCACCCCCTTTTGTACCGCTTTGTTCGCCATAAGTTGGCAGGGTATGCTCAGACGTGAGCCCCTTGCTCACTTTGCCACTGGATTCAAGAAAGCCAGGCTGAAGACAGCTGCAATGCCAGAAACCGGTCCTAGGAAGCTTGTTTCCGGTCCAGGGAAGGCATGGCTTGGCAGTTCGGGCTGGACTGTTCCCATGAGGCACAGGGTCAGACTGATTTGCATATGGCCATGTCTGAACTGGGGTGGCAGAGTGGGCTAAAGAACGGTGATGGATTAAACCCAGATCTGTTGATTGGGTGTGAGTGTTTAATTGGTTCAGATGCTCCGTCGATCACCACCCCCTTTTGAGAGGCAAACTAGGCGTAATGGGAAGGACCGGAAGGCAGCCGGGGAAGAAGCGCTTGGTGTCTAAACATGCGCAGGATTGTCGAGATGGCCGAGTGTGAGGCGGGGAACCGGGGGCGAATTTTGGCACCCTTTGAGACTCGCCAGGTTTGGGAGTCTGTCCTCTTCCCTGGATAGTTCATTAAGGGGTTCCACAAAGTTTACTGCTGACAGTAAGATGTCAAAATTAATACAGAGGAGGGCAACGTACAACAGAGAATTGTTGACGCATATCAGTTAAATGCCTTTAAATGTATTTCTGAAAATGTTGCTCTGCGATTGCACTGCTATTGGTTATATGGAGGAGATAAGCACACAGAAGTTTAATTGCTGGAATTTTTCTCTTCCTTTTATGTCGGCGGGAGGCGCATCACGTGAACCTGGTGACAGCGGGGTCGCAGGTCGGCGACTGGCAGGAACCGGCAGATGGGCAAGGTCTCGATGGCAGCAGACATTGGTGAAAGCTGCTGCGACTGGCAGGAAATTGCAGATGGGCAAGGTCTCAATGGCAACAGACATTGGCGAAGGCTGCTGTGCTTCGTATGTTAACTAAACTGTCGGCAATATGCAGATTGGCTCAGGGCAGGTTTAGCCAGTTTGGCAGAGCGGGTAGCCCATTAGCAACACAGAGCCTGCTTCGAAGCACTGCAAAGCGTCTAGCATAGTCGGTGGGGGATTAGTACGGCCGGGCTGATGCCACAGAGGGCTGGGGGAACACAGGCCAGTGCGGTGAAGATAAGCATTGCACAGGTTAGGTAGTCGCAACGTGATATGCGGGGCTTGGAAGGCAGCACATGGGGACTTGAGACAAGCATAAGTACGTCTAATGTGAACTGATACACATAGCGGAAGTGGAAATACAGGTTTCTGCCTTTTGGAAACTCTGGAATAAGGAAACTGTCCTCGGTGTGGGGGCAGAGCTGTGCAGCGTCATTACCCTTAGGTGGTATCACCTAAGGCCGGGTCCGCGCTCAGTGATAGCGGAGCACAGTAGGGTTAAAAAATGCAACCGGGTGGAGGTGCAATTGGGCATTTTGTGTGCTTTCCTAGGAGGTAAAAATTAATAAATTGTTGCCCAAGGAAGCGGTTACATCAAAGGTTACAAATATACAGCAGACTGAGGTGGTAAACTGAAGCTACTCGGAAGGGGGAGATAAAGTGGCAAAGCAACTAGGGCGTTCGCTCTCAGAGCGAGGGAACCAGGCTCGAGTCTCGGCTGAGACGCGTAACATGTGGTTATTCTGGACCAAACACTTAATCCCCGTGATGAAAATAGAATGGATTTCTATGTCTGGGGCTAATAGGAAGTGAGTGGATACCTTCGGGACTAGGTAGCACTATGTAAAACTCCATGTAAGAGTTTTCCATTTGGGCCCATAGGTATTGGATGTGTACAGCTTCCAGTCTCGGCAGGGATGCTGGGCAGATCACTTAATCCCTCATGCCAAAAATATAATTCAGGTGTCCATCGGTAACGTAATTGGGGCCCAGGGCTTAATTTGATCCGATGGCTTTCCTGTGCTCAGCACTAGCATTTAAAGCATTAGACTGAGAGAGCGCAAATTTGAATAAAAATTATGTATAGGCCATATTTACAAGCACATCGTATAACGTAGGAATGAAATGTGTGTCGTAATGTGAAGTTGACACTTATAACATATAGATAACCGATATAATCCAAAGTAATATAGGAAATGTAACTGTATTCACTTTAGGACATGTATTAGATTTAGAAGGCCCGTATACGTAGTGGGCAGATGTAGAAATGGTGTAGAAATGCTTACGAAATATAGAATGTGCAAAGTAGAACTCATGTGCGTGTGTAACCTTAAACGGAGAAGCGGTGAGAAATGAAACGTGAAGAAATGTGTGGAACATGTATAAAACGATAGCGAATGAGAATATAAAGTTATACTCTATGTAGTTTGTATTCTGTGATAATGTATTCATTTATATTCTACGTAAAGGAT
This sequence comes from Lissotriton vulgaris, assembly GCF_964263255.1. Classification (NCBI taxonomy): domain Eukaryota; kingdom Metazoa; phylum Chordata; class Amphibia; order Caudata; family Salamandridae; genus Lissotriton; species Lissotriton vulgaris. Next base: position 677,310,950 of record NC_141685.1, on the reverse strand, counting down.
TTGTTAAATACGAATATATATATTAAAGGTTATACTGTGTACAAGGTTTTTGTAAGAATGTTAGAAAAGTTTAGGTCATTTGTGATTTTAACCTGACTGACCAAGGCTTCGCAGAAGTGTAGTCCGCTGTGTGTAATTTAGTGGACTCACAGGAGTCGTGAATAGCCTTGCTGTGAACGTGCGAGCCAAGGAGTTTAGCGCTTGCTAGATTTAAGGTGACAACGCTGGACAAAGTTTATGGTCTAAACGTGATAAGAAGCGCTTGGAATTTGAGAGTTGTTTTGAGAAGTCCATTCACAGGACCAAGAAAGGTTATATATATAACTATAAAGATTAAAGTTCTGCTGAGGTAATGAACTAATGTGCTGAAAGTGTCAATTGTAAATTTGAATGAAGTCAACAGTAAGAAGACGAAGATGACATCGGAGGAGAAAGGTCAACTTAATGGACGGCGGAAGAAACGAAGCAAGGAAAAAGCTAGAAGATGATCTCACGGGGGAAGTCCGTGGTGGGCGTCAAGGGGCGTTCCACCCACACTGTGATTATGTATTTTAGGGACAGCACCCCGGGGATAAGATAGCGAACAGCTCCGAGCAGAGGCCATCTTAGAGAGCTCAGAGTAGATGACTTGAACAGATGCGCTGAGAGAGATCAGAGCGCAAGGGAGCAGTAGGCCGAGGACCCTTAGAGAGCAGATGGGTAGGCAGCAAGGATACTGCTTCTTAAACTTAAAGATACCTTTAGAGGCTAAGAGAGTTTGAACTTCTTTGGGAGTCAAACTGCTGACACCTTTTTAGGTTAGGAACTTGCGAAGTAGGGATGTCACTTAGTATAGAGTAGGGACAGAAATTAACTTGATTAATTTTGTCTTTCTGTAGATGACGCCAAGGAACCACTTCACATCGATGCTTTAAATTGCAGATTCTGGAATTGATTTTGTATTCTTTTGTATACTTTTTGAGATTATCCTGAGAGGATTGTATACGCATTTAATCTTGACTTTTATATAAAACTTTCAAAACTTCATCAGTTATAAGTGGTTCTTCAGAGTTGCGTCAGTTTATGGGGTTTATCTAACCTATGCGGGGTTTGTCTTTTACTCAATGACAGATAATAAGCGATCCAAAATAGATGAATGAGATAAGTTATTAAATTGATCATAAATTGATATCAAAATCTCATTCTCCGCAGTTGGTAGCAGAGAAAGATGGTTATCTTCTTGAGGAAGACAACCTAGGTCAGGTTTAGATTACCCCAAGGTCCCTAGTCATCGGCGACCAGAAGAAGAATCCCTGCCGAAGAAGGTGCTGACGGTGCGTCGAGAGAAAAGCAGCAGAGTCGGTCGAGAGTGAGTATAAGGGTCATGCGTTGTAAGATTGCGGTATTTTATGTTGTTCCTGTGTTGTAATGTCAAGCGGAGTTGAATGCCTGTAGTGTGATTGAGGGAAGGTTGTGAGCGCGCGCAACCGGATGAAATCTTAAGATCCAGGGAAGGACTTAAGTGGTTCGGGTGTATCGAACACCCAGGGTAATTTGTCTACCATTGAAAGGGGGTCATGAGGTACCATTGATCGCCCGACAGACCGATGATAGGGGGAGCGTAAGAGTGAGTGAATGAGTAACGGACGCTGGTCGTACGTTTACTGTGTGTAAGTAACCTATCAGTTGAGGCGATCGTCCGACCGTCAGAGGGAAGACGTTTCGTCAGTTGAGGTAGCAATTACAGTTAGACTGTGGCCGTACAGTCAGAGAAAAGTGATCGCTTGGACGGAAGTAGTCATTTTTCAGCGTATGAATGAAAACGCATGCGAGATCGTGAGACGAGTTGAGAACGGAGGAAAACTGCTGCAAGAGGGAACGAGTGACATCAGCATAGAACCGCGCCGAGATTGGTTAGTTTGTCAGACGTCAGCGTAGAGTCGCGCTGAGATAGGCCGATTCAGCGAGAGCGGCGTAGAGATTGGTTGGTGGTTGTCATCGGGACGTAAACAAGGAAGAGTAAAGAGAAATTGTAGATTATCGGAAATGAAGTGTTTTAAGAGTTTAAGAGCACTCTTTAGGAGGAATAGAAGAAACTTATATGCCGGAGAAGAAGCTCCACCAGAAGGCACACCAGCTTATCATATGGCAGTAAATGTAGGCTTACACTCGATACTATGGATCTCCGAGTGGAATAAGCTAACTGAAGGGAATAAGGAACTGACGTTTCCGAGATTCGGAACGTTCAAGCTAGACGTGTTGAACGAACTGAAAGCGGTAATGCTTGCAGCAAGACCTCTACCGAGGCCAACACAGTTTGAAGCCCTTAGTGCATGGTTTAGAGCAGCACACGAAAAGAGCGTAAAGAGGCGCCAAGAAAGAGTGAGAAGATCGGTAAAAGCAGTGCAGGATGCTAAATGGGATGAGGAAGCCAAAAAGTGGAGGGTGCAGAAGATAGAAGCAGACAAACTGTACCCGATGCTAGAAGTTACGGGAGAAAAGAAACCTCTAGAAGAAGATGAGGAAAGCGAGACGGAGGAGGACCTGATAGAGAGGCTATTAATAGATAGACCACCTCCGTACAGCGGAGGGGCCGCAAGTCCCATATTACCACGGGAAGACGGAGCTAGATGGGGGGAATATAAATCGATCCCAGTAACAGAGTGGGATCCCAAGAAAGATGTGGAAATACCTCAATCTAGTTCCGAACAGAGAGTAGTGGGAAGAGTAGTGGTCCAGAAGGTGCCAGAGACACAATATGCAAGGTCCTATCAAATGCCAGATGCTTTACAGGTACCTGTTACCATAGGCCCTATTGTGTCAATCTACAACCCAGAAGGGGTCCAGCAGGAGGAACAGGCACGATGGGACAGGGAAAGAGCAGAGATGGAGAATAGGAATACCATGATGAATCCTCAGAGACAGATACTAGCACCGATGAGTCGGAGTACCCCATTAGATGCCGCAACAGGTCCCTGGATAGAACAGGGGGGTCAAAGAGGGCCAATGGACTTAAGGGGACCAAGACTGAAAACCCATAAAGAACTAAGGGAATACCTGAAAGAATGGGATACTGCCGAAGAGGCTCGGAATAAAAGTTTAGAAACAGGAGCAGAGTGGAGAGACCAAGATAACAGGATTCTCTCTCATTGTGGAGCTGGCGAAAGCAGCCCGGAGTGGGAGAGAGGGAGTCAGGAAAGCAGAGGAATTAATTGTCCTACTATCAGCGGCAATAGGCAAATGTGTGACGACAGGAGTGCAGGGTGTGGCGAAGTGCCTCGCGTCACATTTAGTGAGGGGGAACGAAGGACGCAGGAGTACCGAAATACTTTCAGATGCACTCACCATACCACGGGTGAAACAGTGCAACATTGGAATCACATGAACATGGAGAGTCGTGAAGGGTCTCGCCATGCATCCGGTGAACGTGAGCGAAGTCACGAGAATATAGGGAGTCGCGAAACGTCTCGCCATACTTCTGGTGATCAGGATCGAGATCGCGGGAGCATGGGGAGCCATGAAGGACCTTATCGTTTATTGAGCGACACCAGACAGCAAGAGAGTTATAGTGGTTTTGAACAGAACGGTGGATCCTATCTCGTATCTGGAGAAACCGAGCCAAAAAGACGGAATGTAGGGATGGGGGATGGAGTAATGTTCCACCACACCCCACGGGAAGATGGAAAGGCTTGGGATCTAGAGAGGTGGGAACAAAGAGATGGGAAGAAAACTCCTCATAACTCACCTGTGTTTAGGCGTAGGGCGCATAGTGGAGGTGAGAGGGGTACGAGCGAACCACCTAAGACTGACATACTGAGAGCTGAAATAAAAGCAAGACGGATTGATGTAATGAGCTTAAAATCAGACTTGGACGAAATAATAGACGGCACAGTGGCAATAGAGAGGTTGGAACTGTACGCACCAGATGAAATATTGTTCTTATCCAAGGATGTTACTCGGAAAGCAAGGGCAGCTCATGAAAAACTATCTGAATTAGCGGAAAAGTATATGATAGACATGTCACGAACCAAAGCTTTACAGCCCAATCATAGGCTGAATTGCACAGACCTAGATTTGGATGAACGTAGAACGATTGGACTAAGAGTACACATACGGGAACTAGTCATGTGTATCAGAATATGGAGGGATCTGGATAGATGGGAGGAAAAATGGTCTAAGAAGGGATCAGTCAGAAGAAGTGCAATTGTGAAGTCCCAGGACGCAGACCTAATGCGAATGGAAGCTTTCCCTTTGCGAGAAATCGCGAACGGAAACTACGTTCACGTACCCTGGAGTAGGGGGGATTTGGCGGCATTTACCAATTCCTTCCCAAAGCTTAGAGAAAATCCCGTTGAGTGGTACAAGCAGGTAGAGAGGTTCGTGAAGATCTCTAAGGTGCTGTGGATCGATTTGAACACATTGTTCGATATCGTAGTACCCGGGGATTTGTGGACGGCATGCAAGCTTAGTATTGAATGGCCTACTTGTGAGCCTCCGAGAGATACCCAGACGAATGGTCCATCAGACAGAGTCATGGAAAAATACGAAAGAGTAATAACATGGCTAAAAGAGAAGGTGCCAGTGCAAGACATAGACTGGGTTAAGATAGATCGAACAACTCAGGAGCCTAAAGAGACAGTTCACGAGTTCTATGAGAGGCTATTGAAAGCATTTAAACAATACAGTGGGTTGGACGTAATGGATCCTAAGGACATAGGACAGTTTGTGTCGAAGTTTGTTTTAGGATTAAGACCAGACATAAGCCTAATGATACAACAGCATTTGATCTGTTGGCAGAATAAACCTTTAGACGAAATTCTGAGATATGCAAGGTACTGTAGCGACGAAATAGACTCAAAAGCAAAGAAACTTAAGGAAAAATTAATGCTGGTACAAATGCAAGCAGCAGGAAAGGGTGGACAGCGGCAACAGGGAACAGGAACGCAAGCAAAGAAACAGAATAATCAGAGCAGAGATGAGGAAGAAAGACCGAGACCAAGAATGGATATCGCGACACTGAAAAAGACAACGAGGTGTCATCAGTGTAACGAAGTGGGACATTGGAGGCGCAAGTGTCCTTACAATGTTGAGACAGGGGAATTGGAACAAGAGGAGGAAGAGGTACAGAATAACGTGGTTAAGGGAGCAGCAGTCCCGAAGGGAAAGTTTATCAAAGGGGGGACTCAGACTCCTCGAGCCCCGTTTCCTCAACCGCCTCGCATCACAAACGGAGGGAAAACCTATAGACAAATGCCATTGTTTGTAGGAGGAGAAGAATGCTATTACGTTGATCCTCTTACAGGGCAACGAGTGAATAGGGAGGAGGATTGTACTCTAGGTGCAGCCCTGGAAGTAGATCAAAGAGGACCATACGTAGAGGCTGAAGTAGCTGGATGTCCTACAACCTTTTTGGTGGATACAGGGGCCACTCGATCCACGTTGAGATCAGCGGTAGTCCCAGGTCTGCCAATATCGGGAGAGACGATTCAGGTGGTAGGAGTCGCAAACAAGAGGATGACGAATCCTCTGACCGAACCAGTGTCAGTAAAGATAGGGAATTACAGTGACGAACATCAGTTTGTGATCTGTGATTCTAGCCCTGTGTGTTTGCTAGGAAGAGATCTGTTGTGTAAACTGAATTGCACAATACATTGTACACCTGAAGGAGTAGAAGTGCAGACCAATGATGAGGATGCTGATTTTAAGGTTGTAAACTCGCAAGAGTGCGTGGAACTATATCCTACCTTAACAGTGGAGGAGCTTCCACAGGATTTGAGGGAGAAAGTGTCAGCTGAGGTGTGGGATTTTACTGGAGAAGAAATAGGATTGATCAAAGGAGTAGAACCAGTAAAGATCTTGGTAAGACTTGATGCCGAATATCCAAGAACACCGCAATACAAGTTGACACCAGAGACGATTGCAGGAATAAAGCCTGTGATCGAATCCATGATTAAACAGGGAATACTGAAGGAGATCGTGGGTAGTCCATGTAACTCCCCGATTATGGGTTTGCAGAAGCCTAGTGGAAAATACAGAATAGTGCAGGATCTTCGAAAGATTAATAACATTGTTGTCTCATGTTGTCCAGTGGTACCAAATCCATCAGTGATATTATTTCAGATACCGTTCCAAGCTGAATGGTTTACTGTGATAGATTTGTGCCAGGCTTTCTTTTCGATTCCTTTAGATGAAGAGAGCCAGTATCTTTTCGCTTTTAAGCTGGAAGATCGCGTTTTAACATGGTGTCGTATCCCTCAGGGGTATACAGAAAGCCCATTGATCTTTAACCAGCTATTAAAAAGAAATCTTGAAAGTCTAGTACTGCCCAAGAATTCGGTTCTAGTACAGTACATAGACGACCTCCTAGTTGCGTCAGAAACTGAGGAAGCTTGCAGAGAAGACACCATAACTTTACTGAATCACTTGGCCGAGAACGGACACAAGGTGTCTCCAAGTAAATTGCAATATTGTATGACTGAGGTGCAATACTTGGGCCATAGGATTGAAAAGGGAAAACGGAAGGTGTCTCCAGACAGAATAGAGGCGATCATGAAAATGAACGCGCCTACAACACAAAGAGAAGTCAGGATGTTTCTAGGCATGGTCGGTTATTGTCGGCAGTGGATAGCCAACTTCTCACTGAAGGCAAAACCTTTATCACAACTGACGCACAAGGGAGTAAATGATCCGGTACCATGGGACAAAGATTGTTTGATGGCGTTTTTGCAGCTGAGGGAGGACTTATGTCGTGCCCCGGCTTTAGGGATGCCGGATTACACAAAACCATTTTTGCTTTACTGCTGCGAAAGAGAGGGATGCGCGTTAGCAGTTTTGGCCCAGATACATGGAGATGCGCGTAGACCAGTGGCGTATTTTTCGGCTACATTAGATCCAGTAGCCGCAGCGTTGCCCGGATGTCTCAAATCCGTAGCTGCAACGGGTGTCAGCATTGAACGTTCTGAAAGTGTAGTAATGGGTCATCAGTTAGTGGTGTATGTACCTCATTCTGTAGAATTGTTAATGACCAGGACTAAGACTCAGCATCTGACAAATAGCAGGCTCACACGCTACGAGCAAGTCATACTGGCTGCCGAGAATGTGACCCTAAAAAGATGCTCCGTCTTGAATCCTGCAACTTTGATGCCACTTCCAAATGAGATTGACGACGAAAATTGTACAGACCATGATTGCCTTGATGTGACTGAACTATGCACCAAACCGAGACCCGATATTGTAGATGAGCCATTGACTGACCCCGATGAAATTTTCTTTGTTGATGGTTCATGTGTAAGAGACAATATCGGTCAGCTGAGAGCAGCTTATGCAGTTTGCACAATTACGAGAGTAATAGAAGCCGCTTGCCTGGAAGGAGTACACTCCGCTCAGGTAGCTGAAATTGTTGCTTTGACTCGTGCTTGCTTAGCGGGCGACAAACTTCGAGTCACAATATACACCGATAGCCAGTATGATTTCGGGGTAGTTCACGATTACGGGCAGCTATGGTCTCAAAGAGGTTACATGACCTCCTCGGGTTCTCCAATTAGGAATGGAGAGTTCGTGAGACTTTTGTTAGAGGCATTGCAAGGCCCAACAGCTATTGCAGTGGTCAAATGCGCAGCGCATACAAAAAATGTCGATTTTGTGTCACTAGGTAACCGCTATGCGGATGAAGTAGCGCGTTATTGCGCAGAACAGGGATATTCTCACACTGATGTAAAAGTGGGGGGAGTCCAAGAAAGAACTGAATTGACAATGTTGTTGGATACCGTAGATACGTGGGATGAATTAAGAAGTGTTCAGGAAAATGCACCAGATGATGAGAAAAAGAGTTGGAAAACAGCGGGTTGTTCCAGAAGTGAGATGAATTTCTGGATCTCCGCCGATGGGAGAGCAGTTTTACCAAATGAACTTGTTAGTCCAATGGCAAGGAAATTGCATGGATCAGCACACATAGGTAGAGATGCTATGGTGAGAGTATTCAGACAAACGTGGTTTAATCCAAAGTTTAGAGTAGCGGCAGAAGCAGTGTGTCAGCGATGTACGATCTGTCAGCAACTAAACGTGGGAAAGAGAACACCAGTCACGCTGAGTCACATTGGGAGGTCTGGGGGGCCTTTCAATAGAATGCAGCTTGATTTTATAGAAATGCCTAAATGCAATAGACTCAGATACGTTTTAGTGATTGTTTGCATATTTTCTAGATGGGTTGAGGCTTACCCTACACGTAGGTGCGATACACTTACAGTAGCAAAACTGTTACTTAGAGAGTTGATACCGAGGTTTGGGGTGCCATCCTCTTTGGAATTGGACAGAGGAACTCATTTTAACAGCGAAATAGTGAAGATGCTATGTTCAGCTTTGGGTATCGATCAGAAACTTCATTGCAGCTATCGACCAGAAGCTTCAGGGATTGTAGAGCAAATCAACAGCACGATAAAGTCCAGACTTGCCAAAGTTTGTTCAGCAACATCCCTGAGTTGGCCAGACGCACTTCCAGTGGTTCTTATGAGCATACGTAGCACACCAGATAGAAAAACAGGTCTCTCTCCACATGAAGTGCTAATGGGGAGAGCCATGAGATTGCCATCGGTTCCGACTGCAGCACTAGTGAACATCACAGACGATTTGATCTTGGACTACTGTAAGGGACTATCTGATGCCGTTAATTCTGTGTCCCTCCAGGTCCAGGCTGCAGAGGTTCCATCAGCACAAGATTTGTGCCATGACCTGAGTCCGGGGGACTGGGTTTTGGTGAAAAAACACGTCAGGAAGAACTGCTTAGACGTGCGCTGGAGAGGACCGTTTCAAGTCATACTTGTGACGAATACCGCAGTAAAGTGTGGAGGCCTGCCAAACTGGATACATGCCTCACACACCCGAAGAGTGCCAACACCTCTGGAAGAAACAGCTCCTCTCTCGGATGAGAATCCAGCAGAAAGCGGAAAGGCCATAGAGGGGGAAAGCCAAGCTGTGGAGGTGATCGAAGAGGCTGAGACTGAGACGGAACAGGTCGACGAAGGTCAGGATACCAGTGGGACCGAAGTCGCCTCAGGAAAAGAGAGTAATTGGGAAATCGAATCAGATACTGAACAAACAGAGAGTGACCAAGAGACAAGTCCAAGAACAAGGAGCGGGAGGACAAGGAGTGATGAAGCTAGTTGGCCGGAGAGAAGGAGAAGGTCAAGCTTGAAAGCAGATCACGAAAGAACACTTGTCCCAATCGCTGAAGAATCGGACCAGGAAGAGGAAACTACAGACTCAGGAACTGAAAGTCCAAGAAGATCGAGAAGGGTACGTGTACCCTGCAGAAGGTACGCCACCCCAGAGTGGACTTATCTAGCAGATGTCTTGGGGACAGAAATCTGGGAGAGTGAAGAAAGTGAAAGTAATCGATCACGATCCATTTGTGGCAGTGGAGATATGGATGTTGACGCCTGGACTCGAGACTGAGGGATTACTGACTTTCACACTTCCACTACCCCCATATTTGAGTCAAATTCAAGATCTAGTGCTAAATAGATTACAATTTCCGACTTTTGGTCATCAAATTCCAGAAGAAGAAGAGAAAGTCATTCGTTTTGAATTATTAGAAATTGTTGTGAAAGCTGCAGGTCCGAGAATAATTGTTGATGCATAAAAGACTTTTGTATATAAGCTATAAAGAAGAAGATAACCTAGCGCCGAGTGGAAAGAAGAATAAAATTAGGGATTACATTTAGAGGACGGAGAAGGGTTAGGGTTGTCTGTTGCTAAAAAGGAAAAGACATTGTTGCGAAAAAGAAACTTTGATGATAAAGAGCACTTTAAATAAAGCAAACAAAAAACTGGAAAAGAAAATTTTTCGCAAAAGAAGGAGCTACGCTGTTTTGATAACATGGAGAACGGCAACCCAAACCGAAAAGCTAGATGTATAGTAGGTACACTAATAGCAATAGTAATATTTCTCATAATTACAGTAGTGACAATATCATACAAAATAAGACATGAAACTGATAAACAAACAGCAAATGTACAGCCTGTAACGACTTTGAAACCTGCTCTTGTGGGGAAGAACGAGGAGAGCAATGAGATACGTGAAAAGGCGTTATTGGCAGATGAAGCTCGTAGGTTACATGTAGACGAGTCACAGGGAAACTTTAGGTCAAACGCATATGCTAAACTGTTATATGAATATATCGATGCCATGGAGGCCAAAGATTGCTATGTTTGTATGCAATTGCCGGCTTCTGTAGACGAAGGCATCAGATATCATCATCTTCCACTGACTTATGGGATAACATGTAGTTTACTGCTTAGTATATTTTATGGTAGAGAAGGATTTGAGTACTACTTTTCAAATTATGATTCGGTACTGCCTGAAGTTCCGAATTATAAACAAATGAATAAGTGGGACTATTATAAAAAGGAGGATAGATTAGCTAAGTTCTTTCTTCCATGGGATACATTAGATACTTCATACGCACGCAGAAATAATCTAACTTGCAAGATGTCGGAGGTAGAGAAGAAGTTCATAGGACAAGTAGATGATAGATACAGAAGACAGAAGATTCTGAAAATGTCAGGACAATGGAAAACGGATTGGACCGAAGAAGAGAAGGCACATAAAAAGAAAGGTAGCAATGGTCCAATAGCATTGGATAGAACGCAGAAAGGAAAGTTATGTTTAACTCGAAGCAAGACGTATTACGAGAGTGTATTTGTAGGTGAGGTAAATTGCGAACATGCTTTTAGGTTAGAGTACTATACGAAAGATTTTATGAAAGGAATGCAAGCTATTCCGAATGTGTATTTTGTATGTGGAAGAAATGCCTATGTAAAACTACCTGACAATTGGTATGGTTCGTGTTACTTGGCAATTGTCTTCCCCAAAATATATCATGCAAAGGATGTAGTGAATATAGAAGGAAAGGCTTCGACGAGAGCGAAAAGGGAAGTAGGAGATGCAGAAGTAGTAGGAGATGTATTTGGAGCAATGTTTCCTATGTTAGGTTTAATACTTAACGATGTTAAGATCAGGAGACTGGCTACAGTTGTGGATAGATTATCTGCAAGTACTGCAAGGTCATTAATGTTAGTAGAAGGGGAGATGCAGTCGATTAGAGCAATGGTTCTTCAGAACCGACTTGCTTTAGATGTACTGCTAGCAAAAGAAGGCGGAGTTTGTAAGGCTTTGAAGGTTCAGGAATGTTGTACTTATATTCCTGATAATTCAAAACCACTTGAGAAAGTCATACAAAACATTACACAGATTCATAAAGAAATCGAAGATTTATCAAAAATAAATGTTTGGGAAAAAGTCGGTCATGAAGTAGGAAAGGTTGGAAGTTGGTTTGCCAACCTTGGTAAAAGCATAGTATGGTACATATTAAAACCTGTATTAATAGTATTAATTTGTATAATCACCTTATTAGGGTTTGTGAAATTGTATAAATGGTATAGGTCGAACCGGTTACAAAGATCCATGAGAGAGCAAGACAGGAGATTAGCTGCTTTACAAGATCAACAGTACAAAAGTTTAAGGGCTCTCGAAACGATGAAAAGAGGGAATATTGTAACCAGTTCTGTGTAAGGATGTTATTCAAATTGCATTTAGTGATGACTCCTAGAAGTCATCAAAGGGGGGACTGAGAGAGCGCAAATTTGAATAAAAATTATGTATAGGCCATATTTACAAGCACATCGTATAACGTAGGAATGAAATGTGTGTCGTAATGTGAAGTTGACACTTATAACATATAGATAACCGATATAATCCAAAGTAATATAGGAAATGTAACTGTATTCACTTTAGGACATGTATTAGATTTAGAAGGCCCGTATACGTAGTGGGCAGATGTAGAAATGGTGTAGAAATGCTTACGAAATATAGAATGTGCAAAGTAGAACTCATGTACGTGTGTAACCTTAAACGGAGAAGCGGTGAGAAATGAAACGTGAAGAAATGTGTGGAACATGTATAAAACGATAGCGAATGAGAATATAAAGTTATACTCTATGTAGTTTGTATTCTGTGATAATGTATTCATTTTTATTCTACGTAAAGGATTTGTTAAATACGAATATATATATTAAAGGTTATACTGTGTAGAAGGTTTTTGTAAGAATGTTAGAAAAGTTTAGGTCATTTGTGATTTTAACCTGACTGACCAAGGCTTCGCAGAAGTGTAGTCCGCTGTGTGTAATTTAGTGGACTCACAGGAGTCGTGAATAGCCTTGCTGTGAACGTGCGAGCCAAGGAGTTTAGCGCTTGCTAGATTTAAGGTGACAACGCTGGACAAAGTTTATGGTCTAAACGTGATAAGAAGCGCTTGGAATTTGAGAGTTGTTTTGAGAAGTCCATTCACAGGACCAAGAAAGGTTATATATATAACTATAAAGATTAAAGTTCTGCTGAGGTAATGAACTAATGTGCTGAAAGTGTCAATTGTAAATTTGAATGAAGTCAACAGTAAGAAGACGAAGATGACATCGGAGGAGAAAGGTCAACTTAATGGACGGCGGAAGAAACGAAGCAAGGAAAAAGCTAGAAGATGATCTCACGGGGGAAGTCCGTGGTGGGCGTCAAGGGGCGTTCCACCCACACTGTGATTATGTATTTTAGGGACAGCACCCCGGGGATAAGATAGCGAACAGCTCCGAGCAGAGGCCATCTTAGAGAGCTCAGAGTAGATGACTTGAACAGATGCGCTGAGAGAGATCAGAGCGCAAGGGAGCAGTAGGCCGAGGACCCTTAGAGAGCAGATGGGTAGGCAGCAAGGATACTGCTTCTTAAACTTAAAGATACCTTTAGAGGCTAAGAGAGTTTGAACTTCTTTGGGAGTCAAACTGCTGACACCTTTTTAGGTTAGGAACTTGCGAAGTAGGGATGTCACTTAGTATAGAGTAGGGACAGAAATTAACTTGATTAATTTTGTCTTTCTGTAGATGACGCCAAGGAACCACTTCACATCGATGCTTTAAATTGCAGATTCTGGAATTGATTTTGTATTCTTTTGTATACTTTTTGAGATTATCCTGAGAGGATTGTATACGCATTTAATCTTGACTTTTATATAAAACTTTCAAAACTTCATCAGTTATAAGTGGTTCTTCAGAGTTGCGTCAGTTTATGGGGTTTATCTAACCTATGCGGGGTTTGTCTTTTACTCAATGACAGATAATAAGCGATCCAAAATAGATGAATGAGATAAGTTATTAAATTGATCATAAATTGATATCAAAATCTCATTCTCCGCAAGACCGTAAACACTTATTCCTGCCCCCCCCCCACCCCCCCCCAACCATTCTTACAGCTTTTGGGGGCCTCATACACTCTGAAGTGGTGCACGTGTAGCAGTGCGACGGCAAGTAGTTTGAAGTACTGTGATTGGCAGCAAAGGCGCAAGCTCGGGTGGCCTTCTCATGAGGGCCCTGGCACTTATTGGATTACACATGATGGGGCTTATGTAAAACGCTTTGGTACCTTGGGTGTAGCTCACGCTATGTAAACCTCCGTACAAGAGTTTCTATTGGGCCTGAAGTTATTAAATGTATACAGCTAGCTAATGGAGACAACTACTTTACAATTTAGGCCTAGTTGAACTTTTATTTGCTAATTGGGTCAGAGTGAATTTAGTTCTTGCTGACAGGCCGGCATGACGTTTGTCAAGACAGACCGGGAGAGGGTATAGTTAGGTCAGAGTCTCAAACAATACGGCTGCTCAGAGCTTTGACTGAGTGAGGAAGGTTTCAGGGTGCTAACACAGAAAGGGTTTCTAATGAGCTGCATGGCAGGGTGTAGTGCCGCACGCAGAAAATGAAGCCTGAACTGATTTGACAGGTTTTACATTACTTTCGTGCTGACTCCCAAAGAGACACAAAACAATCATGGCTACTTGATTGCTCTCATGGGAATATGTCACTGTTTCATGTCCCGCGAAAGATGCTTGTGTAATTCAGTATAGCGCCTCCGCTTAGGCGAAGTTTGTTCAATGCACAGAGGGAGGACGAGGGGCTGAAGTAAGGTTCCCATGTGACGGGGCTGAGGTGTCCCACAGAGAGGGGTCTTGAGTAGCACAGCGCTATGGCTTCAGCGCTACGGCTTCACATGGACTACCACAAAGACACAGCAGGAACAATGAACACCCTGGTGGATGTGGGCTCGCAGCTACCCAGGTCAGGGGCAAAAGACTCTAGAACCCATTGCCAGGTGGAAAGCAGCAAGACTCGGGTGTGCATAGCTATGAGACTGGTGTTCAAGATCCCTTGGGCACTGCCACAGTATGCAGGTTGTATAAAGTTTTAAGGTCGGAAGGATCCAGCAGGGCTATGTCAGCATTTCTCGATCACTATTTAATGCCAGATGTTTTCAGTTTTCGACCAAGTAGGATGGCATTGCATCATGGGGGTGTTATGAGAGATGTCTGCACACTTGCATTGGCCGTTGGATTCAGTGGAAAGCCAGGGTAGGGTGAGAGAAATAGAAGAAGCTTTGGAACTAGTCACTGCACTCTGGCGAAGCAAGTACGCTTGGGGGGGGGCATCAGATATAATGTAGCTCCCTTAGTCCGGTCTGGAGAGCACCAGCTTCGGTACTACAGTTTAAGGTCCTGCTCGAAAAGGAACTGCCTAAGTCACCATAGCAGTATAAGTTGGCGGCAGTTGCTATTTGCCCAGGGTGGATTTTGCTTCGGTGAGTTAAGTAAATGGTAGCAGGCATCTCGGTAATAAGGAATTCCGGAACTACTCAGAAGTTGCTCCAAAGTGGTTTCAATGATACATTAAACAAGACTGGGAACAGGAACATAAGTGCCCGGTGGGAACCCTGGTTTTAGACAGTCTTGATGGAAAGATATCGTCCTGTTCTAACTATTTGTAATCCGTTAGACACATAGGGCTGGGGACAGTTAAAAGGGCGCCATTGATGCTCATTCATTAGTTGAGGATGTGAATTAGAGGAAGCAAAATGTAAGCAACACAGAGGCATTTTGCATCAAAGACAGCAGGGAGCCAAAAACCAGATTGGAAGGAAATAAAAATTATCAGCCTGGATATGAAAGAATAGTTGTACAACTACAAAGCTTTCAATATTAGGATAGCTGTACTTAAATGGCCAGTTACGTATATGCAGGGTTGTTCTTTTTGCTTTAAGAGTCAGCAGTCCTGGGTGTCGGGTGAGGGTGGCAGCACAATTGACATGGAGTGGGTAAGACATTTGAAAGGCTCGTCCCACTAACAGGTGATAAAGTTCTCTGTGAGAACTGAGGGTGCGCAGCACAATTAGCAAGGAGTGGGTAAGGCATTTAAAGGCTCATCCCACTAACAGGTGATGAAGTCCTCGGTGAGGACTGAGGATGGACGTCTCAATAACAGGTGGCAAAGTCCTGGATAAGGACGGTAGGTGCTCAGCACAATTAACATGGAGTGGGTAAGGCATTTGAAAGGCTCATCCCAAAAACAGGTGGCAGACTTTTGTGGCATAATACACAGGCAAGGTGGGGATTGGTGGACAAATTAAATATTAGGGTAGCTCTACTTATGTTGCCAGTCACAGACAGGCTAGGTTGCTCCTTACTTTTAAGCGCCATCAGTCCTGTGGAGGACTGAAGGTGCGCAGCACAATTAACATGGAATGGGTAAGACAGTTTAAAGGTTCATCCTGGTAACGGCTGGCAAAAAATTAAATACACAGGCAATGTGGGGAATTGCTAAACAATTAAGGAACATTTGGCGACCCACGCCAACAGCAAAAAGGCACTGGAGTTGTCGAGGGCATGGGAGGCACTGGTAGCATTATTGAAAATTCCTGACTCAGCCTCTGCCCTGGATTCGGATGAGACAGCTTTAGATGTGCTGCCTTGAGGGTTTGCTTTACCTGGGGGAGTTGAGCGCTCTGTTGCCTTGCTTGAGGGATACCTCTGACAGATATAAACGGTGCCAATGCTTGATGTTGTAATTTTGCTTAATGCCGACCACCTAGCTCATGTGGAAACAAATGAATTTATATAGTTGTTACACCACTGGGAAGTGGGGTGCAATATCAGGGGTGGACCGGAGTGTTTACCTTAGCAATACCAGGGTAGAGATATTTACACTTGCTTACCAGGTTGGGTGACGAGGACATATGAATTGCAGTTTCTTGGGATTATAATTAGCCTTTGCCTGATGCTGGTAATTGTCCTTGATCATGCCACATCTCCTTACATAGTAGCCTGATTGCATGTTTCTTTGTAGTTTATATCTATATGTGTTGTTTGAAATAAAACAATACAAATATATTTAAAACAAAAAAAAGTTGTACACAGAGCCTGTAAGTTAAATGCCACTAGTGAACTTCAGCACCTATTGTGAAATTCACTAGAGTGGCAGAGCAAACATGGCTTTAGGCCGATCATTGCAGCCTGACTGGAGGTATTCGGCCAGTCAAACGTTAACCATTTTGAAAGATCTCAACCTTCCTTTTAAATGTTAATACGTCACCCCTAAGGAGGCCTTATAGCACATAAGCCAGGGTGCATGGTATTTAAAATTGTGAATGTAGAAAATGTATGTTCACATGCCCTTGCAGTGTTAAGCCTTCAAAAAGCTAATTAACTGTGGAAGGCTCTGCCCATCATATAAGAAAAACTAGACTGCAGATTAAAATATAAAATCAGTATTTCTTAATTGTGACCAGTAAGAAAATAAGTCAACCACTCCTATTAATGTTTATTCAAAGCCCAATTCAATGGTAATGTTGAATTTGTAAATATCTAGGAAAAGTAGTTTTTAGAAAGTTACATTTTCCATGCCTGAAGCTCCTGGGGGCTACATTTACATCAGCTCTTCACCAGCATTCAATCAAGTGCTTGACCTTAAGAAGGCATGAAATCTTCTCCCAGAACAGGAACAATGGCCTGTGACTGGGGAGGAGTTTTGTTCCACTGGAAGGAAGACTAGTTGGGTGGGTCCAAGAACTTAATTAATTTCAAAGAGACCTGTCCTGTCACAGGTAAACAGCAGGTTTGAAAAGGCCCAACCTTTGTTTCCATAGTCAGACTGTCATCAACAACAGTGGGAGGTAAGCTACTCAAGAACCATTTTTTGAGTGACTACAAAGGCCACACATCTGGGTGGGAAGACATGCTTTGCTCAATGGGAGAATGATTTACCCAACTTTGATTTTGAGAATATAATGCACTGTGGGATTGTTCGTAGTAGGCCAAACCGGAACTGCTGGAAAAGTGGGGAATATTTCCGCCGTCAACCTTAACCCCCATTGGTTAAGAACGAGCTAAGAGCCACTCTCATCCACAACCTAGTGCCAGGCATAAATGTGGCACCCAAACGCAGCTCCTCAGAACACTATCTGGACATGTGGAACAACAAAAGAAGGTCTGCACCTGCAGATTGACTCCTGTGTGAGGACCTAAAGGGCTGGATCTACTCCCTCTTGCACCCTGGACAAAGAAGTGGGCTCTAAGGGTGGTGACAGAGACACAGCAACCTGCAAGAGACCTTTTTCCTAAAGTGCTGATTTGACTAGTAACAACTGGACCTGGACTGGACCGTGCTGTTTGCCTCCGCCTGATACCCTGAGAATCACTAAGGACATCCTACGAGGCCTTGGGCTTTAGAAGTGTACTCCTATGAGCAATAATATAACGTTTGGAAACTATTGAAATATTGTCCTCCAGAGCTTCAGTGGGACCTACTGGGAAACGCATCTCAGTAGCAGTTCTACAGCATTAGATTGAATAGATCAAAGATCCTCATATGTCCGGAAAAATGACTATGTCCGATTCTTCATTGGGGTGAAATTTTGAGCAAGAAATTCAGGAAATAGGTGAGGTCCCTTTCTGGAGTGGGACTTAAAAACATTTTCAACTTTTTAATTTCTAGAATTTGACTGGCACCAATCCACTTGAGGGCTGATTCTGATGCGGTTAGGAAAGCATTCCCACCTAGGGACTGATTCTGATGCGGTTAGGAAGGCCTTCTAATGGCATTTGCTCCTTCCAAATCGGATCGGGAATGTGTCTTCCCAACCCAGGGCCCAATTATGATGCGGTTAGGAGCATATGCTCCCATTGAAGTCAATGGGAGTCCAACCAAATCGTATCTGGAAGCATCCGAATATATCGTACTCCGTCGGTCGGACTCTCCCGATCAGAGTGGGTCGGAAACCATTTCCAAACCGATTAGGTCGGGAATCTTTCCAACCCGCTTCAGAATCAGGCCCTTGGTGTTCTCCATCAAGGTTAGCCTAAAAGTGCAACTTGGATCCCGGTCTACCACAGCCATTGACTTACTTTAGGTGCTTTATACTTCTTGGTGATTTTCCACTTAAGTCTTTAAAAAATCATATCTCCAATTCCCATTATTATTTGTAATTTTTATATCTCCTTGCTTTTTATATTTTTCTCTACTTTTATAACTTTTAGAGGGATATTTATTTAGTTGTATCTTTGGCTTTTTAACTCCTTGGGTTCTTCTAAATGCTGTACATATTTTCTGTAAATTAAGCCTGTCTGGTCTGTACCATAGCTACCGGTAGTTGTGCTCAGGTTTAATTTGTTCACACCTTTGACTGGACCTAACAGGCTAGTGGCTTTACAACTTGTGATGGACTGCTATCCACACCTTTTTAACAATTCACTTTCTTACACTATAACTATGACTTACCCATTAAAAATTCATCACCAACTTCACGTCTAGCAAGTCAACTGTTTAGTGCACAATACCTGAACAAATTAGAATTATGTTTGCTTCCCGGATATTTAGTCAAATGTCTGGTATGACAAATTGAGCAATGCAGACCACCTGTACATTAAGGGTATCATAATTTTTTCGATAGCGATACAAATATCTGTTGCAGATTGGAGACAGATTTATGCATGGCATCAGCACAGCCAATTGCATGCGATAAATGTGTAATTCTATAGAATTACATATTGGTGTCCTACAATTCATGTGGAGTATATTTGAAATGTGTATTTATTTATTTTAAAAGTTTTATATAGCTCTGGCTTGACCCGGAGGTGTCAGAGCGCTTTACATGAGGACGAGCATTGTTTCAGAGCATAGTTAAAAGTTACATAGTTACAAGTTACACAGTTTCAGAGCATAGTTACAAGTTGCTGGAGCGTAGTTACATGTGTTAAAAACATACGGAAGGGAAAAAGCAGGGAAGAGGAGAGATTCAGGGTAGAGGGAATAGGAGCAGGGGAGGTAGACAAAGAATGAAAGAGGGAAAGAGGTGGGGGAGGGTGAAAGAAACACAACCTTGAGACGAGGAAAAACTGTACAACGTCCGGTGTGCTGTGATCCCAGAGGAAATTGTGTCATTCCCACACCTCCACTGTGTGTAGCTCCCTTTACGCTGTGGACTCTCTCAGAGGGGTCTCTGAGACTCCAGGGCATACAAACTGGATCCCTCCACAACGAGGGGTGAGGAAGTGCTTTGGTAAAGGGTACATGGTTACAATAGTTAAAGTTGCAAAAGTCCAATACAGAAGAAAGAAGTCCACAGGAGAGGAAAGAAGGAAAGGGGGGGGCAGGGGACTGGGAAGCCGGTCAGATCTGGCAGATCAGCAGTGGTAGTTGCATAGTCAAAAACAGAAGAACAAGTCCCCAAAATAGGAATAGATGGAATGGAGAAGGGGCGTGGGAAGCAGATCAGTTCTGGCACATCGACAGTGGGAGAAAAGTACCATATAGGGGCCAAAGAGGTAAGAGTAAGCGGGCCCAAAGCCCAATAAACCTGAATATTAATTATACTCAATATAGCATCTAAAAACCTTTTCAACATCTAGATAGTTTACTCTGTGAGACCTCGCCTGCTGCTGCAACACTGCTTTGAAAACTACCTCAAGCAATTGAGGTGAAGAGGGCATAACACTTCATAGTTCCTATTAGGTTCTGAGTGATTGGCCCATTCAGCATGGTAAAACAAGGGACTGCTTTGTAATGATATTTGAAGATATAGATGTATGTACCATATGAGCAACGTTTACAGTCACATGAACTTCACATTGGCAAAGCCTTTACTTCAACATGGCCATTCTTTCTGGCAGACTTACTGTTTCACGCAGGTTCTTGCAATTTGAGCACTAGAATGATGTCACCCTCATAGTAATTTATTTTAAATGTCTGAGATATTCTCTGATTCAGAATCTATGTATCACAAATAATAATTTGTTTACTTAGACAAATAATTTAAAAAATAATTTACCAACAAACAATTTCTCTGTCATTGAGACAATCTATATTCAAGTACAATTTAACCTTTACAAGTTGAATATTAGAAAATACAGCCTTTGACTTTCGATGTATGCAGCCAACATGCATTTCATGGGTACTACCTTTTCTTTAGGACAACAATATGGTGAATACCATTCAAATACAATACTTTTTATGATCAAAGATATCAATATAATCAAAAAGGAGACACCCATAGATATTCATGCTCAGCATAATATTCCAAGAACAGTCCGTTACTGCAAAATATATTTACAGTTGATAAAGCATTCAGTTACAATACAGTTCATGATCAAATAATATAAAGCATTATTTTCAAATAAGTAAAAAACGTATGGGTATTCATTCCGGGCAGGATATTTCAAAAACAGCCCACATTGAAAAACATATTTATAGTGCATATAACAGACAGTCATGATGACCTGTACCCATATTACATTCCAATATTATCGTAGACACACCACAGAATATGTGGTAAAACAGAAATCATATCCTGCGTCATATAGTATCTAATGAAAATGACAGATTAAGATGGTAGAATCAAATATCTATTTATCTAAACAAGTAAATAAACTATTCTTTGGAATGCATAGTTCTGGATTTGAGTATTGTTTGTTCCACCACAAAATTGCATTGTATATCATAACTTATGACCAGTGGAATATTTCAGGTGTAGGATAGAAGGGCAATGTTTTCTGACTTAAAATCCCATGATTTCCATTTTATTTTAAAGGTAATTTTCGTGCACATTTTTTGTGTACCCTAAAGGTTTTGCCAATCATTTTCAATAACATTTTTGTGTACTCTAAGGATTGTACCAATCATTTTTATGCCAAAGTTGAGTGTACTGTAAGGGTTTTGCCAACGTTTGTTTGCAACTGGAGAATGGAGAAATGAAGTGCAGAAATAGTTGCGGTCAGAACTAGTCTGTATTTTCCAATCAAGGTTTGCACATCAGATCACAACAAATGCTGATAGAGTCATCTCCCTGCTTTACCAGGTGTAAATTGTTGATGGACTATTAGGTGAGGACTCCAGGCACTGATGCCAGAGAACATTGAAGGGGAGAGAGGAAAAGGAGTTCTCACTTACCTCTCTGAAGGTTCACCCCAAATGTTATGCCTTCCTTCTCTTTTTGCTGATTAGTTTTGTTGGCCTTAGGACTCTGAGCACTTTACTACTGCTGACCAGTGCTAAAGTGCATGTGCTTCTCCCCTAAACACGGCAACATTGGTGTATACACAATTAGCATATTTATTTTACTTGTAAGTTCCTAGTAAAGTGATTTACCACATACTCAGTGCCTGTAACCTAAATACTACTTGTTTACCTAGAGCACTGATTGTGCAACCCACACAAGTAGCCTTTCAAACTTGTCCCAGGCCTGCCATTGCATTACTGCATCTTGACTTGACATGTAAACCTACTTGCCAAGCCTTAAACTCCCCTTTTATTTCATATAAGCCACCCCTAAGGTAGGCCCTAGGTAGCCCATAGAGCAGGGTGCTGTGCAAGTAAAAGGTTTCTTATAGTTACAAACTGTCAGGACTGTCAGATTGAAAACCACTGACCTCTGTGATCCAACCCGTGGGGCGATGATATGAGGCCTCCTGAACCACTCCCCTTCATGTTTTTTTTCGAGGAGAGAATATATACCGTTATACCGAAAGAAAATACCAAGGGGAGAGGGGCCGTAGAGAAAATGATAAATACTGCCAAGGAGATCTGGAAGGCCTCATCGGCAGAGTCCTCAAATATTGTGGGAACACTTTTCACCTGAATGAGCCAACCAATCATGAAGTAGCCTGTATGGAAAGGGAACAGCAGCAGACAAGGGGTTAATGTCCAAGCACACACCATACAGCTTCATCTGTCATTAGAACAATTGTTCCACCCCTCACTTCCAATACTCACATCACAATCATCATGCAAACGAATAATGAGAATACTTAAGACAAGGTACAGGCTTCACTCAGCATCCAAAGTCATACAAATCAAAATAGAAATGTAAAGTTCTCCTGTAGGTGACAAAAACCAGCCACAGACTCCATGCAGCAGGGATAACAAGCACAGTAACAAAATTCCTCTACCTTAGAGATACTTCTCTCTCTGGAAAATAAATAGCACAAAGTCTTAAACCACACGAGACAACCGAGTGGGGAGTTAGTGCACTCAGATAGCACTTACCTGCCTGGTTCTCCGACTGCAGTGTCCCCTGGCATTTACCCACACTTTAAGCAACAACGCATTGAAGGGAAACACTCCTGAGGCAGTTTTGCATGCTCGTCGAATATGTCTGTAGCTGAGCAATAGTAAAGTCCAACAGAATAGGAGCTTAGATATCAGCTCCTCATGAGACACAGGAAACGCCAGCGGCTGAGAAGCAGCCGGCAAGCAGTAAATTCCAGAAACGCACAATCACAGGTGTAAAAGACACACCATCTCTTGGGAGGTGCCGACGAAGTACAGCTGGAAATTAGAACTCCAAAGGTGAGCCCAGGCAACTGTTAGTGGAACTCTGAACAAAGTTGTGCTCCACCCCAAACGGGTTGTCAAGCAGTGAACAATCTTCGGGGTGTGGCTTTACTGTCACCATGGCCACAAAGGTGTCATCTCGGTTTGTTTTTCTCCTGACAGCCCTGATGTCTTCTGGGACATTAAGTCCTGAGTTACATCTGCCACATACATATTTTCTTTCAACATACTCACACCACCCACACTGTGATACCATTGTGGTTGGGGCTTAATATTGTTGTGCGTGCATGCATCACCCAGCCTAGAAAGCCAGACAGCGGTACACAATAATAACACAAACACTACTTTTTTCACTACTGTGAGGTTTACTCCTCTCATAGGTTAGCACTGAGAATGCCTTAATGCACTTTTAAGCTGTAATTTCTGATTAGAAAGGAGAACCCGCACTATGTTTTATATCTTTGGAATGGTATTGATAAATCCTCTATACTGGCAAAGTTGGATTTAACATTGCTATTTTAGAAATGCCATTTTTAGATAGTGGGCATATCTCTACTGTTACTGCTATGTGTGCCTGCATCCTATCTCCAATACACATCTGGGGAGGGTGACAGCTACACTTTGCGTATTCCCTCTAGACAGCCACAAACACAAGAAGGTTAGTCGTGTCTGAGTACTCATCTGCACTCATCTGCATTCTGATAGGTCTTCTTGGCCAGGAAGAGAGGGGGATCTGACACTTACACCTGAATAGGCAGTGCCCTGTTTCCCACACATAGGGCTGATTACCACCTACTGATGGTCTGGAGCCAGGGCTGGGAAGAAAGGACCCTTCTATGAAGTCATCCCCACTTCAAAGCCACAACTGGGGAAAAGTACTGGACCTCTGACCCTACCAACATAAGACACTACTAACCGAAGTTCTGCCAAAAGAACTACAGGCTTATTTACAAGCCACTTGTGCCACCAGTGAGTCGCTTTTTGTGATGCACCAGCAGTGTAACCTGCAACTTCATATTTATAAGGACGGGTGAAGCCACCCTGCATGACATTTTGTGTCCTTGTATATATGACTGCTTTACACGCAACACTTTGTGTGAAAGGGGCATGCCATGGGTTTTGCTGTGGGTGTTCCCATCAACATCCATGGCTTGTGCCACATTTCCAGATTTACGAGAAATCGTTAACCTGGAAATTCGTCAAAAACCTATGTGTCCCCAAGGGAGGTGTAGGGAGGCACAACAATGTTTTAATTTCTCCTGGTTGCATTCTGCAGCACACATAGGAAGAGGAAATCACCTCTTGTGTGATTGGTTTTGTGCAGAAGGTGTCCCTTCCTTAACAAAAACAATCCTTCCCGTGATGCAGGCACCCTTGTACAATGGTGTATTGGTGCCTGCGTCGGCGTATGGCACCTAATTGTGCACTAGCGTTGGGGAGAGGAAAGGAATCTGTCATATCGTGTGATGCATCCCTTAAACTCACCGCGGCACAGCCAAATGCCTTTCGGCACCATGCTGCTTTAATTCCTTGTAAATAAGGCCCCTACTGTGCTGGTTAAAAGGGCTAAACTGGACTGCTGATCTGGAAGGACTGCTTTTCTGTTTATTGCCCTGCTGCCTGCTGATCTCTGTGCTGAAGGAGAACTGGACTCTGCCTTTTCTTCAAGTGTACTCCAAAGGCTTCTTAGTTTGCCTCCTGTTGCTTGCGACCCAGGGATATCATAGTCTATACCCCTGTGCCTGGTTCACTGGAAGTGGACCCATATACTTGCAACACAGGCATCGACGCATCTCCTGTCTGCGTGTAGCTTAACCAGCGCATTAACCCAGTTGCAGTAGTAAAATCGCTCTTGGGATCAACGCAGAGCCTCGGGAGCACAATGCATGGGAACCTTGCATCCCTGTTGCAGCAGCTCAGAGAGATCAACTCATCCCAGTGCATCGCTCTGTGGAACCAAAAACATATCGGCCTGGCATCTCGCCTTCGGAACCGACGCATAGCCATCCCTGCATGGAGATGAATCGACGTATCCTCAACCTGCAGGATCTACATTGACGCATCTCCCAATGCATCTCGCAGTTGTGACCAGGAAAGGTACTTTGTTCACTGGGGCCTGTGTGGTTCCTGTAGTTGGCTGGCGATCCATCGTGGTCGGCCTGAACTTTGACTTTGCTTCTAAGTGCTATTTTTCACTTTGAAATTCAATATCTCATCTTCTATACATTGTACGCAGAAGCGACCCTTGACTCTCCCCTTGGGATCCTCGGCACAGCCTTTGTGACCTCGGCACCCTTTAGAGATGGCAAAATCAATGCCAAGAACACAGGGTGAATCGCCCTTACGGATCTGTCGGTCGAGGCTCAGTCCTCTTGTTCTGCATATTTTTTTATTTTACTAGTGGAATTGCAATAGCCTTATTCACTATTACTGTAATAACAATGGGGCACAGATAGCTGGAGTGAGAGATTTGCAGGCAGTTGAGGTCAATAAAAACTTGCTTTTAAATGTATGCTGTGTGGGTGTTTGAATAAAAGCAACAAATAGTGAATGAGAATTAGTGAGATTGTGTCAGTAGATGAGTATGAGTGAATGAGACTGAGAATACGAATGACTGTCAGTGAGCAAGAACGAAGGAGTGTGAGGGAGTCTTAGACAGAGTTCGGTAGAATGAGTGTGGGTCCCTTTTAGTAAATGTCTGGCTCACTTGTTCTCGCCCACTTGGAGAGACAAATATTACATATTTCAATTTAACAAGGTCATTGTTTTTGGTATTACCTTTTTGTGGTTGATTGGCAGAAATAAAAACAAAATGCACATATCTACGTTGAGTACCTTAATTCGTTTGTGCATTCACATTTATACTTATGTTGAAATGCATACAAGTCAACAAGGCTAAGAATATTTCAGGAAAAAAGTTGACGTTAATAATGGATGAGCATGTAAGGCACGCTCTAAAAGTATCTGCATATTGTTTACCTTCTCACTGGATTAAGTGTACTTTAACAGTACCTTGCAAAACTCTGACACACCAATTGCGGTATTTAGTTTAATTCCATTAGGTGAATGGCGTCATTGTGTTGTGGGATGGGTGGTGTTGTGTTTACTTCTATTTTGTCTACAGCCCACTAAATGCAGTTTAATGCTGAAAGCTCGATGACGAATAATTTCCCAGAACCCGGAAGCTCTGCGTTTAGGCATAAACCCTGCTCTCTGAGCTGTTAAGCACACGGCAAAAAGCTCATTGCTAATCTGCGTCCTTATACCTGCTGGCACTTACACAGTAAAACGTGGAGATAACACTTCATAAAATCCAGCATGCTGTCTTGGGCATTGGTTATTGTCTATTGCGCATTATAGAGTGTAGGTCAGATCAGATTTTCATCGACAAAGAGATGGTAAAAGAAGCCAATGGACGATAAGAGGGAGAAAAAAAGAGATTCATGGACAATGCCTCTGGTCGTGGTATAAGCAGCAAGTGCTAAGAGCAGCTGGAAATGGAAAAGAAGTAGTTGGGAGGGTAGGAAGATGCTCAATCGTGCATGGTATTAATAGTTCCGGATCCTTGGTATTTTCTGAGCTAGAGAACAAAACATGAAGGGGTGACTGACACTGCTGACGTGCTCTGGTGAACAGAGTTGACCTCTTATGGAAGAGCAGTCTTTGCAAAGTGGAGTTGAAGGTATCTGGGGGCATATGTACAAAAAACGAACGGAGCGCAGAGTTACGCCAAAATTGGTAATGCCGCGCTCTGTCAGTTTCAAAACACAGGGATGAGCCGTATTTACAAAAATATGGCCCACCCCAGCATTTCCCCTAGAGCTGGTGCTAAAGAAGCTGCCAAGCACCAATGCAGGCACCCTATCGCCATTTTGCTAAGGTGCCTGCGCCGCAGGGGTAACTGTTTATGTGCAAGGAGGGAAACCTTCCTGTACATCAACAATCTTAACAGGCGAGTTGCTCTATCCATATGTGCTGCAGAATGTAACACATATGGAAAGAGCAATATAACTGTGTTTTTTGCAATTTTCACCCCGAGTGTGCTGGGTATACTCAGACGTGAGTCCCAGGCTTTCCACACCACTGGAGTCAAGCTATTCAGGCTGATGAAGGCTGATAGCCAGAAACCGGTCCTTGGATGCTTGATTCCGTCTGGGAAAGACTTGGCTTGGTAGTTCGAACTGGACTGTTCCCATGAGGCACAGGGTCAGAGCTGATTTGCATATAGCCAGTGTCTAACCCAGGGTGGTGTGGAGTGCAAAAAAACGATGGGTTTAGGCCCAGATCCTTGCACTGGGGTGAATGTATGACATTGTTCTACATTCTGTCCATTAACTGTGTTTTTTGCAATTTTCACCCCGAGTGGGCTGGGTATACTCAGACGTGAGTCCCAGGCTCTCCACACCACTGGAGTCAAGCTATTCAGGCTGATGAAGGCTGATAGCCAGAAACCGGTCCTTGGATGCTTGATTCCGGTCTGGGAAAGACATGGCTTGGTAGTTCGGACTGGACTGGTCCCATGAGGCACAGGGTCAGAGCTGATTTGCATATAGCCAGTGTCGAACCCAGGGTGGTGTGGAGTGCAAAAAAACGATGGATTTAGGCCCAGATCCTTGTACTGGGGTGAATGTATGACATTGTTCTACATTCTGTCCATCAACTGTGTTTTTTGCCATTTTCACCCCGAGTGTGCTGGGTATACTCACACGTGAGTCCCAGGCTCTCCACACCACTGGAGTCAAGCTATTCAGGCTGATGAAGGCTGATAGCCAGAAACCGGTCCTTGGATGCTTGATTCTGGTCTGGGAAAGACATGGCTTGGTAGTTCAGACTGGACTGTTCCCATGAGGCACAGGGTCAGAGCTGATTTGCATATAGCCAGTGTCTAACCCAGGGTGGTGTGGAGTGCAAAAAAACGATGGATTTAGGCCCAGATCCTTGTACTGGGGTGAATGTATGACATTGTTCTACATTCTGTCCATCAACTGTGTTTTTTGGAAATGAATTACAGCATACAAAAAATAGCAATTGGGAAAAAGCAAATACATGAACACTGTGCATTTCAATAAATAACAATGAACTTTAACACATTTCCGAAGGCAACACAATGCCAGCCAGCTGCAACATGTAGCCCACAAATGACTCTGTACTAAAGACATTCCCATGTGAAATGAGCACAATACACCCATTCTGCTGTCAAAAAAGGAAATACAAAGGTAAAACAGATGAAAGAAACCATTGGAAAGTGTCACTAGTGCTCATATCAGCAAGCTCTGACTTCCCACAAGTGCAGAGCCCTAGTGCTGAAACAGATCGAGCAGTTCATTGCAGCTGGAAACCTCAACCATCCAGAACACCAGAAGAAACGCTCATGAAGCATCCTCACTCATGTGTAACCAGAGATCACTATACAGTTCACAAAGAGGCAACCTGAAGTTACCAAACCAGCAGTAGAAGACTAGTGAGATTAACTGCACTTGCAGTGACCCATGGGTGACTATTCACACACAGTGCCCCTGCACCAGACAGGTTGAGTTAACACTAGGCCTAATTTCACCCTAAAAGGAATGATAATCCTAGCCAAGAAGGTATCACTACATATGCATCTACTATCATTCTACCAAAATACACAGAGCCCTGCAAAAAGCCACATTGACTGCCAGATGAAGCTGATACTGTGCCCAAGCTCACCACAGCCAAACTATGGGGAACTGAAGGACCTATAACGCTAGAGGAGATTAACTGTGAGAAGTGATTTGCTCAAAGATATGCTTTCGCAAAGGCCACTGGCACAGTTCAACGGACCCCTAGTGAAATGATCAAATGAACCCCATAAGGGACGAATATCAGGGCTTGAAAGGGAAGCTCAGAGCAGCAAGCTAAAAACAGGTAACCCAAACCCACTGTGCCACTGGACAATAGGTTTAGGAATGGGCCAGTGTTCTGGGAATAAAAGTTTATTTGTGATTTACTGAGAACACTGGTTAATAGGCTAAGCTGTGAATGCATGCCAGACATAATGGAGGCGTGGAAGAGAGCATACTTCTTGACTTTTAGTGTTCTTGGGATATTTTAGACACAAACCCAATAGACAATGATTTGTGGATTCCCAGGCTTCACCATTGGCCTTTAGAAGGGGTATTACCAGTCATGATTCCATCTGGAAGCTGAAGTGTCTATACACAGGATAGCTGTACATCTCCAAAGCTGAACATAGATTGTAGGGAAAATCTTGTGTATTGAATATGTAAGGAACTGGCAACACCTGATCATGAACTTCCAGATACCTCTTCCAGGGATAATGATACAAGATTTGCACCAATTTCAGCTGAATGTAGCAGTGCTATAGGAGATGAAGCTAAGGTTTAATCGGTGTGGGAACGGAGCAAAAAGGCTCTTAATATGTGATACCTCTCAGACATTGCTTTTACAGCCACTACATTGGGCTATCGTTTGTTCTCTTACTTTATCTTTATTTCTCAAGCTTCTACCTTTGACCACCTGAATAGAGGCTTAAGGCTTTCTTCTAAGATCTACCATCTCCCTGCATGTTGAGATACCCGGGTTTTTGGAGGGAGATTATGACGCTCAAAACTGTCTACCGTAGGAAACTTTTTGATATATGTGATGTGAACAAAACTTGATAATAGCGGAACGGACTGAAAACACATCTCTCCCATCAAGCATTTTCCCTATGTTCCATGCCCTTATGCCAGTCATTTTTTAAATTGAGGTGACTCCCACCTCAGCCAGGAGAGAAAAAGAGGAAGTAAAGGGGTAAGCCCACCCTCCACCTGGGTGCTATAAACTTCCTTCTCCCTACAACAGTTTTTTCTCCTGTTTTCACAACGATGGGAACATGGAATGTAGCAACCCTGCCTGGAATAGTTCTGCAACGGTTGCAGCCGCGATCTCTTTGTACTGGGCACATGGGGAGAAGGGCCTGCAGAATATTTAAACTAACACTGAAAGTTGATACATTGTGACACTTTAACATAGACAGTGTTGTGGAGGATCAAGTTGTTGGGTTTGTGGTGTGTGTGAGAACTGTCAGCCTTAGGGTGATCTTCCCCCAAACATTTGCCTTCTTACCTCCATTTTTGTGCTGAAATTCATTTTTGTTGGCCTTACCACTGCTGACCAGGTCAAAAGGTCTTCTGCTCACTCTCCTAAACACGGTTTGATTGGCTTACACCTGATTGGCATATTTAATTTACTTGGCAGTCCCTTGTAGAGTGGTATACCATATACCCAGGGCCTGTAAATTAAATACTACTAATGGGCCTGCAGCACTTATTGTGCCACCCACTTACGTAGCATTTTAAAACCTGTCACAGGCCTGCCATTGCAGCCTTAGTGCAGTTTTAAACTGCCAATCCGATTTAGCAATATAATCCCTTTTTCCAAGTCTTAGACTCCCATTTTTATTGCGTATAAGTCACTCCTAAGGTAGGTCATAGGTACCACATAGGGCAGCGTGCATTGTAAGTTAAAGGTTTGACATGTACTTTTAAATTTTTTTGTTTTGTTGTATTTTTTGTCCTCGTTCACCTCAGATAACTCCTCAAAGATCTTTTCCTGTTTGCGCCCTTATCTCAGAGGGAAACTTTTTTTTTTTTTTTTGGAGTTCAACTCTGCTTTATTGTGTAATTGGATACATGTCACACAGCTTGTCATGCCACAACCCGGAGGCTGGCAGCAATAAAAAAACAGAGATGTACACAGCCTTGTTGCCGGCATCCCGGAGGCCCGGCGGCATCACGTAAGAGAAATGAGGTGGGAGTGTGTCTCCGACGTGGCATAGAGAGAGAGGATGAACAGCAGTTGAACAGTGTTATTTATTGGAGATAAAAAGAAAGCTCTTCCCTCTCCGTTTTTTGGTGTGTAATAAAACAACTAAAACAACATTACCCAACAGTGTAGTAACTACGAGGCAAGTCATGCGTCATGGTCGGTTAAGTATCAATGTATAGGTGTGGCATGCTATGTGAGCAGAGGTGTGCTTAAGAGTGGGTGTAGGTCACAATCAGTCCAGCAAGAGGGCCTCTGGTAGCCAGAGGTTAGGTCGGGTGCAGGACCCTAGAGAGTCAGCCATCGGTGGGTGTTTTGACGTACTGCCAACAGGGCATAGGTGAGCCTGTGGGAAGTGAGGGAGAGTGGTGGCGAGCCAAAAGAACACAGCCACGGCGCTGGCGGAGCCTGGAGTCAGGGGGCGGGGGGCAAGGCCGACAGGCGTGCAGTGGTCGAGTCTAGGGGAGGGAGCCCCAATTGGATAGAGCACGGAGGAGGCATGCGCGCAGAATCAGGGTCTCCAGACAGGTCCAGTAATGGAACAGTGTGCTAACTTATGACGGGTTGATCGCCCGCCTGGTCCGCATCATCTGAGAGTGCAAGTAGATATCGCATCAGTGGGTCCCAAATGTCACCGGGGCGACCCGAAATGGGCAGCAGTTCGGCAAACGTCGTGTGCTGATCTTGGCAGTATGTTAAATCACCTAGCCAATCCTTGAATTTGGGCGCCCTGCCCCGTCCCCATCGGCACGCCACGCGTCTCTTGGCCAGCAGGAGCGCAGTATCGACAAATTTCCGGCAGGATCTAGGGAACCGTGCAGTGTCTCCGAGTAGGGCCACCAGTGGGTCGGGAGGTATCGTTTCTTCAACCATCTCAGCAAGAGCATCCAGCACTTGGCGCCAGAAGTCCGCCACCTGAGGGCACGCCCACGCCAAGTGTAGGAAATCGGCACCAGCGACATGGCAGCGCTCACAGTGGTCATCCTCCGCCAGGCCGAAGCGCCGCTTCCTCGCCGGCGTGTAGTATACACGCTGCAAGTATTTATAATGAATGATCTTTAATCTGCTGCTGGCAGAAATGCGAGAGGTGAGCGCGCAGCAGCGATCCCACTGCTTGTCTGATATCTCAAGACCGAGTTCGGCAGACCAGCGCAGCCGCGCATTGGACTCTGACACCGGGACAGCTCCCCTAAGCTACGGGCCTGCCAGTGTTTTCCCCTAAACTTTGCTTCCCGCGTGGCCTCCTCCTCGTATCGTGACAGTGTTTTCCTAAAAGTGGCTTGTAGGTCGGGGCTGGGGTCGGAAACCAATCGCAGTTCTAGATCCTGCAGCTCATTTTCTAATGTGCTAAGTGATGCGAGGATGGTGCGCAGTACGCCATGGCCTTTGGAGATGCAATACCCTCTGATAGTGACCTTGAATGCCTCCCATATGTGCTCGATTGAGTCTACTGAGCCCTTATTCCTAGTGAAGAAGTCTGCGATCTCTTCCCCTAGTTCAGTACGAAACAGGTTATCAAGGAGGATATCAGGGCGAAGTCTCCATTGCGGTCGAGGGCTGTCCCAGCCTGGTGCACGAAAGTGGAGCAAGACAGGGCTGTGATCAGAGTACGTCCTCGGCAGGTGACAAACCCCTACCAATTCGACAGCAACATCTCTTGTGATGAGGAAATAGTCCAGCCGTGCCCAAGTCCCGGTGTATGATGTAAAATGTGTACCCTCCCGCCCCGCTAGGTTGAAATCTCCTCCCCAAACCACATGTCGTGATGCAATGGAAAGGATTATGCCCCAGAGTGTAGTGAAAAAAACTGGTGTGTCAACATTGGGCGCGTACATGGTTACAAATGTGAAGGTGTCACGGCCTATCCTGCCCCACAACAAAGCATATCTGCCCTCCCTGTCGAGTAAGTCCCCATACTTTTGGAAGGGTATCCTGCGGGCAATGAGGATAGCGACTCCCCTCAAATAGGTGGAGTAGGAGGAGAAAACTCGTTCTCCAGCCCACCTACTCGCGAATGACGTCCCGCCCTGTGGCGACAGATGCGTTTCCTGTAACATAGCGACTTGTATGTGATGTCTATCAAGATAGGCTATGACATCGCGGCACTTTCTGGCATTGTTCAACCCTCTTATGTTCCAGGATAAACAAGTTAATTGTGTATCAGCTACTGGAGTGGCCATGGATAGCACAACAAGAAATATAACAGTACCAGTATAAGCAGTACGAATACATCACCTCCGCACTACAGCAGCAATGCCCACACCGAGATAAAATCCAAGCATATAGTCTAAGAATTGAGTGCCTCAAAGAGTGAAAAAAGAAAAGAACATCCCACCCCACCACCCACCCCAGCATCCCAATCATGCCAGTAGCCAAGTACTCCCACCCAGCACCCCACCCCCCTCCCCCCTTCCCCAACTTAAGCAACGTGAACAGCTGGAACTCCAGCAAGTCAAAGGGGATCACCCAGTGGGGGTAAGACATAGAGTACGTACAGCCACCTCCTAGGCCCCAGCTCCATGACTGTGCCACCCTCGGTGGAGACTAGGGCCAGGAGTGTGGTCCTTGGGTTACGTTACCATAGGGATGAAGAGTCCATGCAGCGT
Organism: Lissotriton vulgaris; assembly: GCF_964263255.1. Classification (NCBI taxonomy): domain Eukaryota; kingdom Metazoa; phylum Chordata; class Amphibia; order Caudata; family Salamandridae; genus Lissotriton; species Lissotriton vulgaris. Next base: position 677,277,882 of record NC_141685.1, on the reverse strand, counting down.
CCCTGTCCATACGGTTTATTTAGTCTGTGCATCAGTGTGCGGGATGAGAGCAAGTCGACGTAGGCAGGGTGTGCAGCATAGCAAATAGCAACAGTCAGTCTTCGTGAGGCGCCGGGGGCAAGTCTGCGTTGTCACGTTCCTCCTCCGCATCCCGGTCTTCTCTACGTGCCCTCCGGAGCGATTTGAGAAAGTCTTCCACCTTCTGCGGGTTGGTGAAGAACGTTGTTTGCCCTGGTGGGTGATTCGTAGCTTTGCAGTATAAGAGCGCATAGTCGATCTGAGCCTCACGTAGTTTTTTCTTCACCGGGAGGAACTTGCGCCGCTCCTCCTGCACCATTGGCGTAAAGTCTGGGTAGATGGAGAAGGTGACTCCATTATACTGTTACGACCTTTGAGATCGGGCTGCCCGGAGGGCAGTGTCCCGGTCGCGGTAGTTTAGCAGCCGAGCAATGATGGGGCGTGGAGGGAGGCCAGGTTTGGGCATAGGCGCCAAGGAGCGGTGTGCCCTCTCAACGATACATTGAGGCGAGAAAGCGTCCTCACCGATGGCCCCCTTGAGCAGTTTCTCTACGTACAGCTCCATTCTGCCCGTGTCTGTGGATTCCGGAACATTGGTAACCCGTATGTTGTTCCGGCGGCTACGGGCTTCCAAATCCTCATTTTTGGCTGCTATGATCCGGAGGAGGTTGTCCATCCTGGACAGCTGAGTGGTGTGAGAGGTGGCTACATCCGAGGTATCAGAGATACGTTGCTCCGCAGCCGTGAGGCATTCCTCGTGGCGGTCCACCTTGTGCACCAGCGCGTCCAGCCGCGCGGTGACCCCGCCGACCTTTTCTACAACAGTGGCGAAGCCCTGTCGCATCTCCTGTATCAGGCTAGTTAGGTCAGTGTCTTTAGCTGTGGGGACGGCGGCCCTCGGGGACGACGTGCCAGGGTCCGGGTCCAGCTGCGTTGTTTTCGCGCCTTTCTTCGCAGCATCAAAGCTGAGCTTGGTTTGGCGGTTCTCCAGCCGCACCATGATGGCGCCGGGGCGCGAAGCACCAAGCGCGGGAGGATCAGTAGCGCCACAAGGTGTCTAACTAGGATATTATCCCCAGGAAGGAGGGCCACAGCAACGGTGAGGCAGGGCAACGCCCCGAATGGGCAACAAGGATCCAGGCGGTGGAAGCTCGGGGATTTGGCGAGTCCGTACAGACCCTGCGCGGCCCGGCGGCTGGGAGGGGGGTAGTGAAGCCCCAATGGCAATGGTGGTGGGGCACAGCCCACCAGCGTCTCTGTGTATTGTGGCGGCTTGACAGGTCCAGGCGTGTGTGGGAGATAGGGCAGCTGGACCCCAGCGGGGATGTGCCACGCAGGTGTGATGCTCTGCCTGGGTTAGCCACACCAAGGCTGCCTTGCAATGGACAGTTGGCGGTAATGCAGGAGGGATGCCAGGCAAGTGAATGGGGAGCGGGGAGGGTCCCAGCCCCCTCAGCGTGGAAGGTGCAATCTCTTGGCAGAGAGGGGGCAGCATCCCGATGCCAGGCACTATGCAGGTGGTAAGGGCCAGCAGAGGCTCTATGCAGGAGTGGCAGCAAGCTCAAGAGCCCAGGACCAAAGGTCAGTTCCCCCGTCTGGTAGTGCAGTGCTCCGTGCCGTTTCCCGCCGAGCAGGTCCGGCACTCTCCGGGGATCGGGAAGGCAGTTACACACAGGGCAGTAGCAGCCCCAGCCCAGCAGCGGGGGAGGCGAATGCAGCGAGGGGTGGGGGGGGGTCCCCGCACCGCCGAGCAGACCGCCACTCACCCCGATTGCGGGTCCGCCGCTCTAGGTCCGTCTAGGGGTCCGCCAGTCTTCTCGGGGAGAGGCCCAGCTCCTCGTGGCAATCCCGGTCTGTAGTAGTCCTGCGTAGCCGGCCTCGCGCTCTCCACTGCACCACAGCGGCTGCCGGTGAAAGTTCAAAGGGGCACCGCTCCGGCCCGAGTCCCCCAGTGTCACCAGACTTGGACCGAGTGCGGGGATAGAGGCCGTACTGCTAACCGTCCGGAATTCAGGCCGTTTTGGATCCTTTTGGCAGAGGATATCAGCAGGATGATGTCCCAAGGAGCGGGAGCTGCGTGACTAGGCAGCCATTCCGCTTGTGCGCCCTCTAGCGCCCCATCTCAGAGGGAAACTTCACTCCAAGAGGGGTGCTGTTTCTTTGGTGCACCACAGCTTTTTGGCCCGATATGAAGTGCCAGAGCAGCAAATAGGTGTAATCATAAGACAACACACTAACTTCTAAGGCTCGTATGATTTCATTACAAGACCGGAGGCTGACATTATGCATACAACTTTTAATGCAGATCCCAGCAGCCGCATCACAATACAAAGTTCCAAATGGAACAAAGGCAACAGCTAAAAGCCATGAGCCAACAACACACAGCCTCTTTTAAATGCGGCTCCCAAGCAGATAAGTCTAACCTTATATTCTTCTCTGATTATCTGTGTTTTCTCGTTTTTTAGAGGTTTTATATATTACATTTGTAGTGTATTGGGGTTATTTGATATTACTATGAGTGTGTACTTATGGTGTGGTAGTTCCCTTCCCCCAAAATCCTACACACCCTTTCCACTACCGATCTCCAATATACCGATCTCCAATATATGGAGATTCCCTCATTGCAACCCCCCCCCCTCGCTTACATGCAGTTTGGTTGAATAATTTTAAGACTTCTACCTTAAGTCTGTAACTTTCTCACTCGACTCGCTCGACTCGTCGAAATATTCAAATCCTTGTCTCCCCTCTGTCTGTGCCTGGCCCGTCTTCAATTTGGCGATAAACATCGTTTTTTATAAGGTAAGTATCTTTATTTAATTACTTTTCCTCTATTTCTTGGTCGGCTTTCCCCTCGCGCTCAACAGCGAGAGACTCGGGCGCATTAAAGGAATGACCCTGGGCAACGGCGATGCCGCATCGTCAGGTTGCTAAGGGCATTTCCTTCACTCACATCGCATCAGCGTAGGATAGAAGGTCGTTTCTTTAACAACCCCTCAATGACAGCACGCGCTCGTTTACACCGGCGAGTGACAGTTGGCATATTTACGAGCAAGTGTTTTTTTTGGCATATAAATGTTTGGAAATAAGAGCTCGTTTATTTAAAATATCCCTGATTGCCTGAATCTAAGAGATTATTCACTCTTAGGATATTACCGATTAGATTTCTCACTTATTGGCTGTGTCTCTTCATATAAACCATGTCCAGCTCTGGTTCAGAGGAGGCTTCTGCACCTTCTCAAGATATCACCAGTGACAAATTAAAAAAATTGCTCCAATTAGAGATGAGATCTTTTCTAAAAGAAGGACTTTCTAGTGTCATGAGTTCTAAGCGTCCTACACAACAAGATGACCCAGTCTTTGGTAAGAGGCTAAAGAAGAACAATAATGTTGGTTTGAGCATGGGAGGTTTTAGCACCTCGTCTATTAGTCGAGGTCCTAGTACCTCAAGGAGCGAGGGAGGTCTTCGCACCTCAAGTAGCTTGGGTGCCCTTGGCGGCACAAACAATAATGGTGTCCGAAGCGACACACATTTTAGAAATGCTCACTATGATGATGATGGTACCTCAGATGAATCTGAGTTTTTAGACGAATATGTACTTGATCTCAATGACCAAGACCATGATTTTGGCGAGGGTCTAGAAAATACAAATTCCTCCACTAAGGACGTGATTTGAAACCCTTTGGGTGAGGAGATGCTCTCACCTCAAAATTTGAAACACCCACGGAGCTCAGAGTGGTACCCTCAAGAACATGTTTCCAAATTTGTTAAAAAATGGATTAGATATCCCTTGGAGAGAGAAACTCGTAACATCTTAAGAGCAGAATGTACAAGACCCTCGGTCAGTGATAAGACTTGTTACACCCCCAACCTTGATCCTGATTTGATCAAATTTCTTTTTAAATTGGGGCGTGACCCCAGGAAGGGTATGGAGAAATCCTTTAAAACCTGTCAGGATTGTCTTCTCGGCGTCCTTGGCCCTCTTACGAGAATCCTCGACTCTGCAGAGGAGTCCCATTTGGAGGGGACTCACCTCGATACTGAGCTAATAAGAGGTTGGAGCCAAAGGGCTATTATTCTTTTGGGGAATGCCAATGCAATCATTAACGCTGAAAGGCGTAGAGTGGTCCTTACTCGTATTAACCCTAAACTCGCCGATCTTGCTGATAAGAACCTACTAATACCCAAAAAGGGCTTCTCTTTGGCGAGGATTTAATTAAATCTCTTGGCAAGTATGTTTCCACATTTACTGCCTTAGACAGAGCGCAACAAAACATGCGCAAGGCATTCCAATAGATATTGTTACCTTGTACAATTTATTGTAATGTTTACTTTGATTTATGACCTTTGAATTTGATCTTTTCTCATGACATGTTTTGATTAGTGTCTGTTGAGATTTTTTAGATTAATTCCTTTATCTTTTTCAGATAATGCCTGATCTGGACTGCGCCTTTTTCAAGACTACGTCCTGCCTGGACTTCTTCCTTTTCGGCCTTCTCCAGTCAAGTTTCAAGTTATGCTGTTTTTTTTCCTTGTACCGAAGTTTGATTATTTTCCACCTCAAGCATTTGAACTTTGAACTTTATCTTCTTTGATGTCCTCATTTAAAAGAGGCTGTGTGTTGTTGGCTCATGGCTTTAAGCTGTTGCCTTTGTTCCATTTGGAACTTTGTATTGTGATGCGGCTGCTGGGATCTGCATTAAAAGTTGTATGCATAATGTCATCCTCTGAGTCTTTAATGAAATCCAGATTCTCTAGTCATGTAAATATGAGAATCGCAATTCTTGTCGTTTCCACAACCCTTTCTCTCTAGCCACTTCACCAACGGCAACCACAACTTATATCATCCACCCTCCAAATCTATGATGTCCATTTTTAAATAAAAAGTAATCGAGCACAGCCAGTCAATGTAAGTTGGTGGGAGGCAACTATGCCACCTATTACAGATTTCCTTCTAAGCCTGAAGGATCATATAAATAAGCAGTTTCACGGTTCTTTATTCAATTCAAGCTGGGCCTTCAGGGTCCTAAACATAACAAGGGAAAGGCTTACCTGAATCTTTATAGTGATAATATTACACAGCATTGCACACATCTTCCCAAAAGAACCGCCTTTCCCCATCTTCGATAGCCTATCAGGAGTCCAATACGCTCTGTGGAGGGAAAAGAGATGGTTTCTCCTTAACAAGCAGGCTTGACAGTGCTATATAAAAGATTCATAGATACTTGCCATATATTCCTTAACTGCATCCCGGCAAGTATTTTCCCCACACCTTCTCCGGCAGTGAGAAGTCTCCGGCCGCTAGATCCACCAGCAACCAGTACCATCTTGAGGCTTCCTTCTTTTTTTAGTTTAACTTGAAATAGGATGTTTTGTAATTCATTCGAGCCTCCTATCTCTGTTCCCAACTTCAAGACCAGATTTTTACTTGGAGGTAGTTAAACTTCGATATTTTACCGTCCCAAAGCTCATCCCATGCTAACAGTGTGCCATTTTGAAATAGTGAGCCCCATTTACGGAAGCCCTATTTAACGTGCCATGAGTGAGTGGATAGGAGAAGAGACAAAAGAGCTTTGCAAAAATATCAGTGCACTTACAGAATTTCATACAAACCTAGAGGAAACTATAGCGTAGCGTGCTAATTGTCAGAAGAGCTAACCCTCTGTTCGTAAGGGAGAGCTTGGCAACCTCACAAAGTATGAGGAGCAAAGTTATAGAGTCAGGATCAGACAGACAGCTACAGCCAGCCAAATAGGAAAGGAAACAGCAACAGAGCTCTCTCCTCAAATCAATCGCTTCACCTTTCCTACCAGAATATATTCTAACACACTTAATTATACCTTAAATTATAAAGTCCATCTCTAATTTTGTTTCAAATCTCAATCATTCACAGTCCTCATTGGTCCAGAGACGTAGGGTGTTCAGTCACACCACTTCCATTGCACATGACTATCAAAAGTTCTTTGTTAGAAACAGGTTGTCGTCATCGTCCTTCAGCAGAGAAAATCATAATATCCTCCTTCCGAAGCTCTCGCTAATTTGGTTCAGTTGTTGCAAAAATTTATTAGGACAGTTATCCACAGGAATAAACATTTGCTCGGTCTGCAGGGAAGTTCCTTAATTATCTCCAATACATAGCATCGAGAAGGGAATTATAAAACTGTCATTGTAAGAGACAAAATACAATTCTTTTTCCAGCCTACATTAAAAAGAAAAGCTAATTAACCCTAACAGTGGTGTGAGGCCTTCTCTGCAAAGGTTGCCATTTGTTCTAGGAGTTCCATTTCATTATTTCCTTTTAGTTTCTTATTATTCTAATATAAACGCAAATGTTCTCTCTCAAATGTTTTATGCAATTAGTATCACTCACATACCGTTCTTCACATTCTAATTACTTTGCGCTCTTGTTTTACTGCGGGTTTAATGATTATAAGGAAAAACAAAACCCCTTCTAATTAGAACATGAAAGCTCAAATCTCTAACATTAATTTTCTCTGCTACCTTCTATGTAGAAATTATTTGCAACCTACAGGAATCATTTGTCATTTTCTCCTGCACATTTTCACGATTCTCTTTTAAATACCCCATGTTAATATTTTCTCAGGATTTTTTCACAACTTTTGTTAATAATTTATACACAGAGGGAGGTTTAATCCAAGCAGGTTTATTTTGCGAAAATCCTGCTCCATCAATCAACCCTTTGATGGCGACTTTAAGACATCATAAATCCAAAAATCTGATTACAATCTGATTTGCCTAGAAAATAGTAGTTCTCATTTGTTTCAACCAAACCTCATCTATGTCTTTCATTACTTCATAATAATTTCCCTTTCTATCTTCCATTTCTATTTCTTCTCTCTTTCTTGACTTGGCTCTTCGTTTTGTCTCTAGCGTCTTACCCTTACACTTACAGCATTTATATATTAGAAACAGCATTAGTATTCCAGTAACAATATTAGGTGTTAGTATTCTCCCTAACAAGCTGTTACCAAAAGTTAAAAAACAATTTCCCACAGAAGAGAAACCCTTACCAAGTTTCTCCCAAGCACCATCAACCTTCAGTTCAGTCAAATCTTTTCGTAAATGCTTAACATTGGTAATATATCTCTCTAGATTCCTACTTTTGTCAGGGACATATGTACCACATTGTTGTATTTTCAATATACTACAGACTCTGCCCTCTTTTGCCAATAATACATCAAGAGCAAGTCTATTTTGCAAAACCCCTAGACCTTACAGCCAGCATTTCAGTATCAATCATCAAAAACCCACCAGCAGTGTCTGTTGATAAATGATCAACCACTGTGGACAATTGTCTAATTTTGTGCAAATTTTGAATAACCCCAACTGAAATTATCAAAGTTCCAAAAATATCACCCGCAATTTCATCAGCGCTAATTCCCCTTTTACTACGAATTAGTCCACTCTTACCTCTTTTCATTGGCACCATGACTCTTACTTACATGGTATATCTTCGGGAAGACAATACCCATATCAATGTGATGGTAACCTATAATAGGCATTTTTACCACACATAATAAATTCCAGGGAAAACAGGATCTGTACCACCTATTAGTCCCTAACCCCCCATAATTAGGAAGGTATGGTCACATTCACTAGGACCAATGACAATATGGTTATAACCAGTCTTTTGTCTTAGTAAGTAAAGCTTTCCCCTGTGATGCCAATCCTGAGTCATTGCAGCATATGTCTCAGCTTTCTTGTAATCCCATTCCCTATGAGCCCAAGGAGGTATGTTACTCTTTTTCTCAGCAGCTTTTTTCTTAAAACGTTCCCTTCTATCCTCCACATCACTTATGAATTCAGTTTCCTCACTCTGTAAACTACATGTTAAGTTACTTTGATGAGCATATACAGTATCTATTGGTTTAGTAGTATGGAAGAACTCTCCAAAATATTCTGCATTCTTTGTACTACTCTCTATATTTATATTCTTTCTACCAGGAAGTTCTAAATCAAAATTTGAGTAGTAGTATTGCAATTGACCCTTTTCATAGAACAAACTTGTTAGTACACTACCCGAAATTCCATATGTTAAAGGAAGATGATAGTAGGTCACCCCCTCTGATACAGAAGGCAGTACTTGCATGCCCACATAACAATCTCTTGCATCCATAGTGTTAACATACTCATACAGCAACTTAGTAAAAACATTCAAAGGAAAATCATTAATAGAGTTATCTTGGTGTAAATCATTCCTGGTTAATCTCTTAATGTTAGTCTGTGGTTCTTCTTTAGGATCTTCTCCCACTTTTACCTTTACATCCACATACTCATTAGTAGTATTAATTTTAGTAGGAAAATTAAAAATAAGGCAAATAATATTAACCTAAAAAATGAAGCAAAAGGGCCCAGGGGCAAAGCTGGGCCCAGGGAGGCAGCCCTCCTGGCAGGTACTTCTGGGCCCAGTAGCAGCACACCCCGCAGGTTTAGGACCAGGTTCAGAACAACATCATGGGGTCACAGCCCCTATATTTATACTAGCATTTCCCTTTGCGTCACAGCACAGGGCTTGAGGATACCAGTCAGAACTGGTTTAGGGGGGATTTGGAGCACTTTGTTTACCAAGCTCCTCTTCCCCTTTGTCAGGTGGGGGCTTGGTGATCAGACACATCACAGGGGACGGAGCCATCATTGTACAGGGCAGGCCCCATCCTATTCAGAGTCAGGGGATTACCATTCCCACTACTCTCAGCCCAGATGTCCTATTCAGCACAGCGCTGACTCATACTGCCCCTCCTGAAGCCAAACACATCTCCCAGCTCCTGTCACTCACAAGTCAGACATGCAATTCACATCAGGCAGGCAGACACATAGTACACAGAAATGCCAACTTCTAAAGGTGGCATTTCTAAAATAACCACAATAAATCTGCGCACACCATTGCATAGCATTTATTCACACAATTTCATACAGACCAGACTTGACCACATTGCTCCTCTCATTACAGGAATTACCACTGGCACACACTATGTGTGGGAATCCCCAATGCATTCCTATGGGAGGGCAGGCCAAACTTACAAATGTAACACAGAGAGCGCACACGCTTTACACTGGACCACAGTGCTAAAGTGCCCAGACTCCTAAGACCACAAATACCATGTCAGAGAAAAGGCAAAATGTTTATGGGTGAACCTGTCAAAAAGAGCCAAGTCCAACACAACCCCCTTCCAGCCAAAACGCTGGAAGGGGGTTGTGTTGGACTTGGCTCCCTTGATGGGCTTCCCTGATTCAGGTGAGAAAACACGGTCCCTGGCCTGCAACCGCAGGGACACCGTCCGGTTCTACGCCACTCTGAACCAACGTGGTTCCCTCTGGGAAAAAAACTCTCAGGCCCAACTAGGCTACCCACTGATACTCCCTAGTTGTCCACGGCCAGGGCTAGGACCAGGCCCTAGGCCATCTAGACATCACCGGTCCTTGCCAATCCACAGAGTGGGGGGCAGTAACCCCAGGCACATAATAGCCAATCTCCACGCTTCCTCTCAGTGAAGTTCCAAACTGCCACCGATCCTCCAACCTATGGTCTGTATCCTCAGGCTGACCCGAGATCATGGGCGAAGCATCTCCTCACCCTACCTCCCTTCTGGCGTTCCGCACTCTCCCAGGTGAAGCACCCCCAGAACACAACTCTTCCAACAGTTCAGGACCTCTCTCCATCAACTGACCTACCACCTGGGATCTAAACCCACCGGCTGCACCGGGGTCAGAGGCAAGGACTCCCTCCCTCTGCACCCCCTTCCAGAGCCCTATACCCCCCAACTGGAGTGGTACCCCTAGAAGGTAAACCGTCAGGACACTGATTACAGTTGCCCTTCCGTCCAGGAAAGGAAATACCTGAACCTGGCTCCCCAACCCAGGGACGGTACTTTATTTATTTATTTATGCATTTTTATATAGTGCGGACTTTACCCGACGGCGTCAGAGCGCTTCACAATAGGAACAGAGATGAAACATGATGGAAAACATTACACAAGAACAGATTACAAAAAGCAGACGTTACGTTACATAAGGTAATAGTGACAATTGTGAGCGAACAAAATACATGAGGTAGTAAAAATTGTGAGCAACCAAAATACATGAGGTAGTAAAAAGTGCACAAGAGGAAAACGTGACAAGTGTGCAGTTACAAGAGAAAGCAGAGTATAATTTGAGGTATAATACTGCAATAAGTGCTAGACACTCAAGCACAAGAGCAAGCGTTACGTAGGCAAAGGTGGCACTTGTACAAGTATCAAAGGTAAAAACATGTGAGAGGTAGCAAACTGTGTGTTACAAGGGCAAAGTGGTGTGTGCATGTTACAAAAGGGCACCAAACACAAGTACATGGAAAATACTGCAAAAAGGCAAACACTCCAATCACAAGAACACACTGGGAAGGCACTTCCATGGTCATGGAAAGTAGAAATTTTCAGTAGTGGGAAGTCTTTCTCCAAATAACAAGAGGATGTGAATTACTTTTGGAGGTGTCTCTGGAGGAGGAGAACTTTGAGGTCCCTTTTGAAGGCCTGGGAGGAGGCGGTGGTCCGGAGCTGAGGTGGAAGGGAGTTCCAGATTCTCACTGCGTTGCCTGAAAAGGATTGGGCCATTGTTCTTTCCTTCTTGAAAGTGGGAGGTTCAAGCAGTAGATTCTCCGCATTGCGTGAAGGTCTAGAGCCTTCAGAGAGTTTCAGTTTATTCGCCAGGTAGCGAGGAGAGGAAGAGTGCAAGGCTTTGTGGGTGATACAAGCGGTCTTGAGATAGCTCTAGCCTCGAAGGGAAGCCAGCGGAGGGTGGATAACATCGGTGTGATGTGATCGCTTCTTTTGGCCCCATAAATGAAGCGAGCTGCTGAATGGAAAACAGACTTAAGTGGGGACAGGTGAGATTTGGGGAGGCCAGTAAGAAGAGAGTTGCAGTAGTCTAGTCTGGAGAGGACCAGAGATTGCACCAGGGTTATAAGATCCTGCTCCGGGAAGAAGCGACAGATTCCCCAAAGAAGGCGCAGTTGGTAACAAGCAGATTTTGCAATAGAATTGATGTGGGGAGTTAGATTGAGTTTTTTGTCTAGAATGACACCAAGGGATTTTGCGCTGTCGACAATGATGGGTTTATTGTTTAGTAGATTCATCTGATCCATCCATGATTGAACCGGGGGAGGAGAGAGTGAGGAGGAGAAGAGGAGGAATTCAGTTTTGGAGGGATTCAGAATCAATTGATGAGTTGACATCCAGTTTTGAATGGAGTCAAGAGTAGAGCTTAGGATGGAGAGATCATGAGCGGAGGCAACCTTGAGGTAGAGTTGAGTGTCGTCTGCATAGAGATGATAGTGAATCCCGGATTTGCTTAGGAGGTTTCCCAGTGGTTCTAAGTAGAGATTGAACAACGTGGGTGCAAGTATAGAGCCTTGGGGAACACCTTGACCCACCACCACAGGAGAAGAAAGACTGTTCGCTATTTTGATCATTTGAGATCTGTCAGAGAGGAAGGATGCAAACCATTTAAGCACAGTGCCCTCCATGCCCATTCTCTGTTGAAGAATATTGAGGAGGGTGTTGTGATTGACAGTGTCAAAGGCTGCAGAAAGGTCAAGGAGAATTAGCAGACAGGATCCCCCTGAGTCGAGTATCCTCAGCGCATCATCAACCACTTGCAGTAGGGCTGTTTCAGTGCTGCAGTTTTGGATGAAGCCGGACTGACAATTGTCAAGAAGATCATTGTCCTTGATATGACGAGAGAGTTGTTTTGCTACACATCTTTCTGTGATCTTCGCAAGAAAGGAAAGGTTAGTAATGGGGCGGAAGTTGTTGAGGTCATTCGCATCAGCAGTGGGCTTTTTAAGTAGAGGGGTGACCTGCCCAGTTTTGAAGGAGACAGGAAGGGAGCCTTGCCAGAGGGAGAGGTTGATCAGAGTGGTCCAATACGAAAGGGAATGGGTATAGAAGTCAAAGGCAATGGCACTGGGGATAGGGTCGAGAGAATGGTTGGAGTGCTGTTTCGCATATGCACTTGAGAAGGGCATCTTCAGATATGGGGTCGAAGCTCTGCCAAATGGCTAAGGATTTGCGCTCCTCTGGAGGTGTAGGATGAGCGACCTGATCCACAAGTGATTTCACTTTTTCATCGAAGAAGATAGCGAAATCCGCTGCTCTCTTTGTAGAATCCTCCACCTCGGAGGTTGGGGGAGAGCAGCTCGGAATCTGATGAGATCGAATAGTTTTTTGGGTCTATTTTTGGCGGCGTCAAGGAGGGTTTTGAAGTGCGCCGCTTTCTCAAGGAAGATGTGCTTGTGGTACTTGGATCTTGCTGTACGAAGCATGGCTAAGTTGTAAGTGGAGGGCACTTGCCTCCATTGCTTCTCCAGGAATCTTAGCTGCTTCCTTTCCTCATAAAGGGATTTGTTGAACCAAGGTGCTGAGGGAGTGGGCCTAATCCTTTTTCTTTTGAGTGGAGCGACGTTATTAATTTCAGTTGCAAGAACTGTGAGGCATTGGGAGGTGAGATCGTCAACAGCTATGTTCGGGTCTAGCCTTGGAAGTGATAGAAAAGCTGATTCACAGAGGGGACCGACATCAATATTTTTGGCATCACGGAACCAGGAGATGGCCCTCTTGGGTTGGCCAAGAGTTATAGAGTTTGAAAGTTGAAGAGAGAATGGGATGAGGTGGTGGTCAGACCAATCTACATGAATTGGGGTAGTGGTAGAAAGCATGCCTGCTTTAGAAATAACAAGGTCCAGGATTGCGCCCTTAGAGTGGGTTGATTCAGTGCAGTGTTGGATAAGATTGTTTGCAGAGAGGAAGGTGGCCAGTGAGTTCACAGAGGAGTCTTGCGGTTCGCCCCAGTGGAGATTGAAGTCACCCACGAAGGTCTGATTGTCCCTTTGTGAGTATTGGTCGCTGATGAAGTCAGTGAGATCTTCTATAAACGAAGGGCCACTACGAGGTGGGAGGTAAATGATATGGAATCTGAGCGGTGAACGGTGTTGCAATTGAAGCTCAAGAGAAAGGCATTCAAAGGTGTGAGAGGAGCTGATTGGAGAAGCCTTAAGTTGGAGGGCGTTTCTAAAGATGACTGCAACACCTCCCCCGTGTTGTCAGTTCTGTCATTCCTAAATATGGAATAACCTGTGGGTAGTAGGAGATAAAATATAGAGTGAGAGGTATCTTTGAACCAGGTCTCTGTGAGGAAGAGCATGTCAAGTTTGTGAGGGGTGATGGTATCGGAGATTTCAAGTTTGTGTTTTACTGCAGATCTGCAGTTGTGAAGCATACAGCGCAGCTCTGTCAAGACTGTTTTGGCGATGGGGGCACTTGGGCTCTGAAGGGTGATCGGGATATTGTACTTATGCGGGGTGCTCTGGAGGGTTTAGGTGGATGCTTTATTCTGACAGAGGTGATGGTCGGAATAGTGTAGATAGTGGGGTTGCTAGGGTATGCCTGTTGAAGAAGGGTGGCGTTCAAGGGCTTGTGTGAGTTAACGACGTTTGCAGACAAAAGGTTGAGCTTGGCTGTATTGGGGTGAGGGGGCGAGGTGCATCTCATGGGAAGTTGGGAGGGAGTAGAGGTGCATGGAGGGGTGGAGATCTTAGAGCATAGAAGTGAAATGGCAGCTGTAAGCTGGGAGATGAGGTGATCAGAGAGCCTAGCGTATTTTCCAGTGAGAATGAGGCAGAGCACGGAAGGTTGGGTGGCTCGATTGAAACAAGGGGGGGTGGAATTGGTGGTGGAAGGCAGGGAGAGGTGGGGGGACAGGAGGAGAGTTGAAGTGTGGGGTTCACAGGGAGAGTTGTCATTGTTGGTGTTGCACGAGGGAGAGGAATTAAGGACAAATTTAGAGGGAGAAAGGTGCGGAACACAGCGGTAGGGAAGTAGGAGGGGGGAGGCCTGTGTGGCGTCAAGGGAATTGTTAGAAACGGGACCCCGGCCGGCCAAGACTCGCGTCGAGGTCAGTCAGGGATCACCATTTCTAAAGTCAGGGCAGGGGAGTCACACACCAAGGCAACCCCCACTCGCCCTCTAGGTAGCGTGGCGCGAGCAGTCCAGGCTAAACTTGGAGGCGGTATGAGTTAAGTATTTGCGCACGCACCCCAGCAACAACACCCAAGGCCCACCACAAAGAAAGGACTCCACACAAGGATATATAAAAAATAGCCTTTGTATTATAATAAACAAAACACATTAGATAACACACGCAGACTGTACAATGTGCCAGAGGCACGGGCAGAATTTACAAGGGGAATTATGTACAGGACAGGGCCACATGGACCACTGTCAGGGGTAGGCACTTGTCAGAAAATGATACTGGTAGATATACACTTATGTCGTAAACATAGAATGAGTAGCACCAAAATTACAAATGCAACACACATCCAGTAATCACTGGAACAGTAAGGACCTCCTACGCAACCCTAACTCACTGTAGGTAAATCACGCAGGTAACTAGGACCTAAGGAAGGAATACCAACACCTAAGCAGTTCACTCTTAGCAAAGGGAAGGAAACCTAAACATAACATGAACCATCAACAATCTACTATGCAGGTCACATCTAGCATAATGGATAAACATAAACCATCCTCTCTGTAGGTCACATTTAGCCAAAAGGGGATAACCATAAGAATACCTAATCAGGTCACTTTTAGAAAAGGTACAGGTTAGAACACATGCGCAAGAATTGCATCACAAGAAATTACAATGCGCGGGGTGCACAAAGCACAACACTCATAAATGTCCCTCAGGCCAACTGGCCTCGAAAGGGGCGGAATGCCCTGAGTCTCAATGTCAGGGCAGCTGTGCAGGCAGCACAGCACACCAACCTAAACGTGGCAACTGTCCACTAAGTGCTGGACAGTTGTAAAATACAGATGCACAACGTTGGAGCCAGGAGGGCTCAAGAACAAGGTGGGCAAGGAGCCTCTCAGGGGCTCACCACGCAAAATGTGCAAAGGTAGAGCTCAGCGCTCTAAAAATAATCAAATGCCCCCAGAGCCTCTCTCAGGGCTCTCAATGCGATGAATGCGGCACGGTGGAGTCCCTCACGGGGGACTCAGAACAAGCAATGCCCAGAGCCTCTCAGGGCTCGTCGCTAATGTGGCCAGGGGGGGGCCCCTCTCGGGGGACCCCAGAACAACTGTAGAGCCACTCGGGGCTCAAAGAACAAATTGCCCCCCAGGAGCCTCGGGGCTCCACACAACAAGGATGCGGGCGTCGTGGGAGCGGCCCTCTGCCAACCGGGGCCGCTCTGCTCTCAATGGGGAGGCCCCAGCCCTCCTGCACTCACCGGCTCTCCTGGTTGCTCCGGTGCCGCGGGCGGGGCTCCTCTCCCTCTCCAGGTGCCTCGGGGACACGGCCGGCTGCTCTCCTCCTCGCTGCTCGGCTCCGGGGGCGGGACTTCCGGTTCGCCTCTCCCGGGCCGCGCAGCGATTGGTTGCCGGTCCAGGCACTTCCGGGTCGTCGCGGGCAGCGCGGCGGCCCGTTTTAGGCAGGCAGGCTCCCTCTCAAGTATCCAAGTACGGGGCAATGCCGGGTGGCACCGGCCTTAAATTAAAATAGAACACAACGGGGCAATGCCGGGTGGGCACCGGCCTCAAATTAAAAATAAAGCGAGGTGGGCACTCGCTATGCCGAAAATCGGCAAATCGGCTCTGACGCCGGGTGGGCACCGGCAATGCAATAAAAGCGCTCTCAAGCGCCAAGAGAAGGGCGCCCAGCGCTATCAGGAAAATAAAGCGCGCCCAGCGCTATAAATCAGAATAAGAGCGCTCCCATGCACTCTAAGTAAAAAGCAAAAGCTCCAGCAAGGACTGGAGGCAGGCAGAGGGGCAAGGCAGGGCCAGAGCCAGCACACTGGGTCTCCAGGCAGGGAGACAGCCCAAGTGGCGGTCCTCTTGGCCCCAGCAGCAGCAGAGCCCCCTCTGGCAAGATCCTAGGCAGAACCAAGAACAGGACAAATTGTATGGGGACACAGCCCCTTCTTATACAGAAAAACCCCTTTGTCTCAGGGTGCAGGGTGGGGGGAAAAACCAGTTGCAGCTGGTTCTGAAGTACTCTGTTTACCCCAACCACCCTCTCTATTCACTGGCAGGGCTAGGGCCATCAGTCGCACTACAGGGGGTGGAGCCAGCATTGTCCGGGGAAAGTCCAGGCCCAGCAGGGACCAAGTGCACTCCTCCCAAGCCATCAAGCATGCTGATCTCACACTCACCACCGGGCAGACCCATCCAGCCTTCCTGGAGCCAGGCTCACCAGCCAGCTCCAGCCAATCACACTGCAGACATATTTTACAGGAATATGCCAAGTCCTAGAAATGACATTTCTACACATGCCACACTCACGCAACATACATCATTGCGAAGCATTCATTCCCACGAACACGCACATACCAAATTCGAGCATGCACTCCCCACACATCAGGAATTACTAGGGACACAGACATTCCCCATGCATCCCTATGGGAGAGCAGGCCAGCCTCACTACATGCACGCACTTTACTCTGGGACACAGAGAAAAAGTGCGCACAGACCAGAAAATCATCCACACATATCACAGATTAAAATCAAAAAGATTAGGGGTGAACCTGCCATAAGGGCCAAGTCCAACACAACCCCCTACCAGCCAAAACGCAGGGCAGACCAATCACCACGTGATGGACTTCCCTGCTTGGGGCGATAAAACACGGACGCGGGCCCGCAACTGCAGGGACACCCTCCTGTTTTACGCCACTGTGAACCCCTAGGGTTCCTTCTAAAGCTACTGTAGGGACTCACTGGATTACCCCACTGGTACTCTCCAGCTGCCCTCGGCGAGGACCAGGCCCTAGGCCACCCAGGTGCCACTGGTTCCTGCCAACTCACCAAGTGGGGGGTAATAACCCCTGGCACATAACAGCCATGCTCCACTCTTCCTGTCTGCAAGACCGGGCTAGACTGCCACTGGTTCTCCAGCCTAGGGTCTACAACCTTAGGTGGACCAGGAGTCTCAGGGAAGGCTCTCCTCCCCTTACCTCTTCTCCTAGGGTTCCTCCTCCTCCTTCGAGGGGTACCCTCTAAACACCATTCTCCCAACCTAGGGTTTAACCCCTCAGGTGGTACCGGGGTCAGAGGTGGGCTTTCCCACCCTCTGCACCCCCTTCCAGAGTCCTGCTCCCTCCCAACCGGGGCGGTACCTCTGGAGAAAGAACTGGTTAGGACACTGCTTACAGTATTCCCACCCTTCAGGTCAGGCAAACCCTTTACCTGGACCTCCAACCTCCGGTCTAGAACCTTTGGTGGAATCACTGCCTGGCACTCCAGGACTTCTGAGGACTCACAGGTCACTCCCAAATCACTCATCTCACTGGACTTCTGTACTCTCCCTCCTGGAGCAGTACTGCCAGACTCCACAACTACAGAAACTTCGCTCACAGATGCTCCAGGTCCCCCACACACTAGGAGATCTCCCTCAAGTGGACTAACAGGTAAGCATAGGTCCCCACCCTGGTGTTCCCTAAAGTAACCATCCAGGCTCTGAGGCAGGGCTTCGGGCATCTGGGGACTCTCGGTCTCACACTTACTTCCGCTCCACTGAGACAGACAGCAAGCCCCTACACCCTCCTCACTATACTGAGACCTAGCTGGGCTACTCTCACCCTCCTCCACCACGCTGGGTTGGAGAAAACCTGACCCACTATTATTGGAATCACTCACTAGCGGCGCTAAGGAACCTCTTGCACTCTCCCATCGGTCGGCTTCCGCTGCAAGCTCACATGCACTAAACGATCCAAACTTCAACAGGTGCTGGCGCAACTCTGGCACACAATAACTGAGCAGGTGCTCTGTGACAACCATGCAAAACAATCCGCCAGACTTGTCGTTCACGTGAGCCTTTTCCCAATCAAACAGTGCTCCACAACACTCATCCTCAAAGTCTTCCCAAGACTGATGAGGCAGTTTCCTAAATCTCCTGAACTTCAACCCAAACTCTTCGGCGGGGGAAACAGGCAACATACTCGGGGAACTGGGAGTGGGACTGTCAACACCAACACTTAAAAAGCTGCCACCACTGGACTCCACCCTCCCTGGGGAATCCAGACAATTACACATGCACTCAGGGGGTAACCTACTCTCTTGGGCTACCTTCTCCCTGAACACGGCCCTCTCAGCCTCTAGCTTGGCATGCTCCAACCTGAGCTGTTCCAATGCTAGCTGATACTCCCTCTCTTCCTTCCTATCCAACCACTCCTCTGGGGACAGGGAAAGGGATGGGGCGCTGGTACTGACACTGGACCCAGCAAGGGACTCCCTATCTATGGGGTCATCACTCTCTGCTGACATCCATCCACTGTCATCACCATCCAATTCACATTCATCATCGGAATCTTCAGGGCTCCCCACAGACTCACTACCCTCATGGCGTGCGGCCCGGGCCCTATCTCTCTCACTGTGCTCGAGCTCCCACTGACCCTTTTGCCACAGGATCAGGCTGTCCCTAAGCTCGGACTGAGTAACCAACTCACTCACCTCTATGCCTCCCTTTTCGCAGAATCTGACCAGCTCTAATCTACTGTACCTAAACAGACTACAGAGATCAAAAACTAGCTCCATTTTGGCGGACGTTCTCGGGAAAAGTTTGACACAGGGAACCTGGGGGTCTGAGCTAAACAGGAGAACACAATTAACACAATTCAGCAAGATTCCTATCTCAGAACTTGCACTCCACTGTCCAGCGTAACACACACTCATTCACACACAACCCTCCCCTCGGACTGGTAAGGCAGTTTCTACCACCCCTGATTTTCTCAACCTGACCACTAGCGACACAGGTACCAAACTCTGGGAGCAGGGCGGGGAACAAGGTACTGGACAAAATACAAATGACACCTTTCAGGAGAAGCAAAACTGAACTTCCCTAAAAAACAATAATCCCCAAAATGCGGTTATCTAAAGAATGCAGAGTGTGGCCTGTGGTACAGCGCAAACACAAATTCTTATCCTCACCGCTTGCCGCCAATGTTAGAAACGGGACCCCGGCCGGCCAAGACTCGCGTCGAGGTCAGTCAGGGATCACCATTTCTAAAGTCAGGGCAGGGGAGTCACACACCAAGGCAACCCCCACTCGCCCTCTAGGTAGCGTGGCGCGAGCAGTCCAGGCTAAACTTGGAGGCGGTATGAGTTAAGTATTTGCGCACGCACCCCAGCAACAACACCCAAGGCCCACCACAAAGAAAGGACTCCACACAAGGATATATAAAAAATAGCCTTTGTATTATAATAAACAAAACACATTAGATAACACACGCAGACTGTACAATGTGCCAGAGGCACGGGCAGAATTTACAAGGGGAATTATGTACAGGACAGGGCCACATGGACCACTGTCAGGGGTAGGCACTTGTCAGAAAATGATACTGGTAGATATACACTTATGTCGTAAACATAGAATGAGTAGCACCAAAATTACAAATGCAACACACATCCAGTAATCACTGGAACAGTAAGGACCTCCTACGCAACCCTAACTCACTGTAGGTAAATCACGCAGGTAACTAGGACCTAAGGAAGGAATACCAACACCTAAGCAGTTCACTCTTAGCAAAGGGAAGGAAACCTAAACATAACATGAACCATCAACAATCTACTATGCAGGTCACATCTAGCATAATGGATAAACATAAACCATCCTCTCTGCAGGTCACATTTAGCCAAAAGGGGATAACCATAAGAATACCTAATCAGGTCACTTTTAGAAAAGGTACAGGTTAGAACACATGCGCAAGAATTGCATCACAAGAAATTACAATGGGCGGGGTGCACAAAGCACAACACTCATAAATGTCCCTCAGGCCAACTGGCCTCGAAAGGGGCGGAATGCCCTGAGTCTCAATGTCAGGGCAGCTGTGCAGGCAGCACAGCACACCAACCTAAACGTGGCAACTGTCCACTAAGTGCTGGACAGTTGTAAAATACAGATGCACAACGTTGGAGCCAGGAGGGCTCAAGAACAAGGTGGGCAAGGAGCCTCTCAGGGGCTCACCACGCAAAATGTGCAAAGGTAGAGCTCAGCGCTCTAAAAATAATCAAATGCCCCCAGAGCCTCTCTCAGGGCTCTCAATGCGATGAATGCGGCACGGTGGAGTCCCTCACGGGGGACTCAGAACAAGCAATGCCCAGAGCCTCTCAGGGCTCGTCGCTAATGTGGCCAGGGGGGGGGGCCCTCTCGGGGGACCCCAGAACAACTGTAGAGCCACTCGGGGCTCAAAGAACAAATTGCCCCCCAGGAGCCTCGGGGCTCCACACAACAAGGATGCGGGCGTCGTGGGAGCGGCCCTCTGCCAACCGGGGCCGCTCTGCTCTCAATGGGGAGGCCCCAGCCCTCCTGCACTCACCGGCTCTCCTGGTTGCTCCGGTGCCGCGGGCGGGGCTCCTCTCCCTCTCCAGGCGCCTTGGGGACACGGCCGGCTGCTCTCCTCCTCGCTGCTCGGCTCCGGGGGCAGGACTTCCGGTTCGCCTCTCCCGGGCCGCGCAGCGATTGGTTGCCGGTCCAGGCACTTCCGGGTCGTCGCGGGCAGCGCGGCGGCCCGTTTTAGGCAGGCAGGCTCCCTCTCAAGTATCCAAGTACGGGGCAATGCCGGGTGGCACCGGCCTTAAATTAAAATAGAACACAACGGGGCAATGCCGGGTGGGCACCGGCCTCAAATTAAAAATAAAGCGAGGTGGGCACTCGCTATGCCGAAAATCGGCAAATCGGCTCTGACGCCGGGTGGGCACCGGCAATGCAATAAAAGCGCTCTCAAGCGCCAAGAGAAGGGCGCCCAGCGCTATCAGGAAAATAAAGCGCGCCCAGCGCTATAAATCAGAATAAGAGCGCTCCCATGCACTCTAAGTAAAAAACAAAAGCTCCAGCAAGGACTGGAGGCAGGCAGAGGGGCAAGGCAGGGCCAGAGCCAGCACACTGGGTCTCCAGGCAGGGAGACAGCCCAAGTGGCGGTCCTCTTGGCCCCAGCAGCAGCAGAGCCCCCTCTGGCAAGATCCTAGGTAGAACCAAGAACAGGACAAATTGTATGGGGACACAGCCCCTTCTTATACAGAAAAACCCCTTTGTCTCAGGGTGCAGGGTGGGGGGAAAAACCAGTTGCAGCTGGTTCTGAAGTACTCTGTTTACCCCAACCACCCTCTCTATTCACTGGCAGGGCTAGGGCCATCAGTCGCACTACAGGGGGTGGAGCCAGCATTGTCCGGGGAAAGTCCAGGCCCAGCAGGGACCAAGTGCACTCCTCCCAAGCCATCAAGCATGCTGATCTCACACTCACCACCGGGCAGACCCATCCAGCCTTCCTGGAGCCAGGCTCACCAGCCAGCTCCAGCCAATCACACTGCAGACATATTTTACAGGAATATGCCAAGTCCTAGAAATGACATTTCTACACATGCCACACTCACGCAACATACATCATTGCGAAGCATTCATTCCCACGAACACGCACATACCAAATTCAAGCATGCACTCCCCACACATCAGGAATTACTAGGGACACAGACATTCCCCATGCATCCCTATGGGAGAGCAGGCCAGCCTCACTACATGCACGCACTTTACTCTGGGACACAGAGAAAAAGTGCGCACAGACCAGAAAATCATCCACACATATCACAGATTAAAATCAAAAAGATTAGGGGTGAACCTGCCATAAGGGCCAAGTCCAACAGGAATGTAGGAGGTTTGGGAGGAAAAGAGGTGCAATGGTTGTGGAGGTCCTGTCAGTTAGGAGAGGTGGCAGTGAGGGAACGGTCAACTGGCAGAGTGAGGGGGGTTGAGAGAAAGGGAAGTTGAGGAAAGGAAGAGGTTCTGCTGGGCCCGAGGGAGGGAGATGGAAGGGGTTACTAGGAGGGGAAAGGGGGTAGTGCAGCAGTACTGGAGGAGTATGAGGGAGGAGAGAGATGCAGTGGGAATGGGGCGAAAACGGGGTGAATGACGAGGGGAAGAAGGGGTGGAGAGGAGGGATGGAAGGAGGGATAAGGGGAGCATAGGGAAAGTTAATTGGGGGAGAGGGTTGGAGGAGAGGTGGACTAAAAAGGGGGGTGATGGGAAGAAGTATGGGGGAGGAGAAGAGATTGGAGTATTGTGATAGTGCAGATGGGACGAGGAGGGTATTAGCTAGTGGTAAGGCTGAAGTAATGTGGGAGGGGACATACTGTGAGGGGGGAGGAATAGGAGAAGAGGTAAGTGGGGGGGAGGGAAGAGGGCCGACCTGTGTTTCTCGAGAGTGCAGCCAATTGGAGTGAGGTGGGGTCGGCGGAGGAGAAAGGGAGTAATGGGTGGAGCTGGAAGGAGAGTCAGGGGGAAATCCGGTTGCAGAGGAGGGGAGTAAGGAGGGGAAGAGGTGGTCAAAGAGCGAGAGGCAGGTGTCTTTGCCTTGGGTCATGACAGTACCATTGTTATAGAGTGAGATAGTGAGGTAGCCATTAAAGCACTCAGAGTGGGAAATTTTTAGTTGTTTCCCATACGGGATAGAGGAGGAGGAGGTGACGTTAAGGGAATTGTAAAAACTGTTGTACCAAGAGAGGGTGTCGCGAGTGAAGAAAATGAAATCGTTTTTGAGCCTCCCCGGACAACCATTGTAGAATTGATCAACAAAAAGGGAGTCCGGGAAACGTTCAATAGTGTTATGCTTCAGTCGTTTTATTGTAGCTTTAGTCTGGTCGGGAGGATAAATGATTTTGTAGCAATTGGCTCCAGACTTAACTCGAGAGGTGGCCATGTTGGGAAGATGAGGCGAAGAAGGGTGGGGGAGAGATGAGAGGGGTGTTACTGGGAAAGCGGTGGTGAGGAGAAATAAAAGGGCAAAAAGGGGGCGCATAATCCAAACGTTTATGGTGAGATAACCGAGTTAATGTGCCGTCAGGGAAGTGAGGTGGGTATTTGTTGGGGCCTTCATCTAGGAGTATGAGGTGCCACCTGGCACTGGATAAAAATTACAAGGGAAATATTTGCAAATAGTAGGGACCCATCACAGAGCAAATACAGACAAAGTAGAACAGACTAAAAATTACCACCCGGTGACCATTGGAGAACACTGAACTTAATACCAGCCTGTTAATACCCTTTGGTCAGAAAATTGCCCGGTTAACTAGGACTTCCTGAGGGTGACACATAATTAATGTTTCCTGTGACAGTCTGCCTGGCGCAGAGCCCATGACCTCCTGTACATCTGACAGTGCGTGAAGATGCCCCAGGACAGAAGTGGTGTCACCATGGTCACTCATTGGTGGCTCAGCCCTTGTGAATGGCCCCAGATCCAATGGTTCTTCCACTGGGGACCCTTTCCCTCTCTTACCCCTCAATCTGGACTTCTGCACCCTCCACTTAGGAGTGGCACGGCCAGACACTAGAACTGATGGAGGCCTGAATACAGACACTCCCAGCTCACCTAACAAGGTAGATCCCCCTCGAAGAACGGACAAACAGGACAGACTAGGCTCCCCACCTGGTGCCCCCTCTAAGAACCATCCAGTACTGGAGACTGAGGTGCAGGCACTTTGAGACACATCCCAATTTCACGCCTTCTCCTGCGAGACAGGATGCGAGTCCCTACAACCTTCTCACTATAAGGTTACCTAGCTGGGCTACTCTGAACCACTACCACCACCCTGGGTTGGAAGACACCTGCACCATTCTTCTAGTATCACTCCCTAATGCAAGCTCTCTAGAATCAAAGAGTTACACACTCCAACGGATGTTGGCGCGATTCCTGAAAACAATTACAGGGCAGGTTCTCTCTGACAGAACAGATTGAACAGCCCTTTAACACCATTTACCATGCTAACCAATAACCTAAACGTCTAGTGCACCACAACATTCATACACACTCCCCCCATAAGACTGGGGAGACAGCATCTTACTGCCCCTGAAAGACAACCTGTCCCCCTCTTAACCGGGAACCAGTTACCATACTCTGGGAAATGGGAACAGGACCAACTGCACTGGACAACATATTGCTGCCACCACTGGTTCCCACCCTTACCGGGGATTCCAGAAAACTACAACTGTACTTAGGGGATAATCTACCCTCCCGAGCTAGTTACTCCCAGCCAATTAAGTCACCACTGTAGGCCAACCCTAGAAATAGCAGACAGTACAGGGGTAGTACAAAACTCCTTTAGCTTAGCTTGCGCTACAGGCCAACCCCATAAATAGCAGTCTGCACAAGGGCAGTACAAAACTCCTCCAGATTCTCTGGTTTCTGCCCTTGGCAGGACACCCAACTCATAGTGCAACACAAAACACATTTCAAAAGAAATGACACTTAAAACAAACTCAGACACAATAATCCCCAAACATGTGACTATCTAAATGTAGAGCTTGTAGTGCAACCAGTTGTCGCTACGGTATTGAGCAAACGCAAGTCCTATCCTCACCGCTGACAACCAATGTTAGAAATGGGATCTCAGGTTGGCTGAGGCTTGCTCCAAAGCCAGGCAGAGACCACCACTCTAGTCAGGGCAATGGAGTTACACGCCAAAGATAAACCCTGCTCACCCCCTTGGTAGCTTGGCACGAGCAGTCAGGCCTATCTCGGAGGCAATGTGTAAAGCATTTGCGCAACACACACAGCAATAACATACTAGGCACACCACAAAAGGAACCTCACACAACGTTATATCAAAAATAGCCTTTGTATTATCATAAAACACATTGGAATAATAATCACGCAACATACACTGTGCCAACTGGCACTGGGCAATATTTACAGAGGATTATATACACATGACAGGGCCACGTGGACCACTGTCAGAACCATCACTTAGTAAAGATAGTAAATGTAGAACATATAATAGACGTAGAACACAACCAGTAATTACTGGCAAACACTATACTCAGCATCCTCCTGTAACACAAATCATTTTATGCACAGTATCACATAAGGCGTGAAATATATTCTGCGCCAACCTCATAAGCCTAAACATATTAGACCATAACCTCCTAAGAAAAACTCACATTAGGAAATTATCTCCCTAGCATAAACCACAGTATGTAAATAACCTCAAACCTAAACCACCGTAGGGCATAACTCAAACATAATACAGTATGCAAAACCTCATTATCATAAAACCACTTTAGAGGCATGAAACAGGGTGCATAAATCATACTATATAAATCACATTTCCTAGCACCACATAAATAACATTAGGGCCTGGTGCCCTATAAACCTAACAGTCCCCTGGGCCAACTAACTGGCTTTCTCAAAGGGGCTCAAATGCCCTATATCCAAAAGTCAGGGCTGCCGCCAATGCAGCATAGTATCCATGTGCGCAATTGTGCCGACCTAAACATTGCAGCTGGCACTAAGTGCTGCACAGCTGTGAAAGTACTGGGGCAGCGGAGTATATCTCACTCCTACCTCATGAGACATGCCCCTAAAGAAAGAATGGCCCGTTGCAGCTGCCCACTACTTGCTGGGCAGCTGTGAAGTAATAAGGCCTGGCAGCACTATGCCTCTGGACCCCACTGGGGCCCTAAGAATAAATTATGCCCAATGTTGCAGTGGCCCTCTAGCAAAATGGGGCAGCTTTGGAAAGTGGCCAGAACTGGACGAAAGTACGGGCACCACTGGCTCTCTGGACCTATAATTACTGAAAACTGCCTCCTCGTTGGAGAGGCCCACTGCCGGATGGGGCTGCTCAGAAACTTAAGCACCGGCATGAAGCCCCTCTCTGGGGCTCTTTAAATGAAAAATGGCCCCGCAAGCCCCACTCCGGGACTTGCTCATACTAAATGCGTCCTCCCGATCGTAGGAGCAGCCCGCTCTCTGGCGGGACCTCTCAGCACTCAGGACTGCCACCCTACCAGGTTGAGCCCCACTCACCGGGCTCCAGGGCGCTACTCCTACGGTCTCCTCTCCTCGCTGGCACTCTGCTCTTCACTTTGCCAGCATGAAGCGGGGCTCTCTCCTCAAACACAGGAGCCCCGCGCTGCCATCGGCGGCCGCGGCCGCCACTTCTGCTCTGCACCCGGGACCCCTCCTGGGACCCGGACATGGAATGCAGCACTACCTCTCCGGCGCCCGGGCTCCCCATGGGTCACGGGAGCCCCGCTCGGATCCAGCACTCCGGAGGAGGGTATCAGAACATTCAACAGAAATCATTTAGGGTTCTAGACACACCTCTGTTCTAAAATCCTACTCAAAGCATTGGACGAATTTGAAAGAATGGCCCGCCTCTAGGTCTTTAACTCCAGTGGCATGTTAGATACCATCTATTTTACAATTTCTTCTAGATGGCTTCACAAACAATTGGCTGTGACGACATTACAGGCTCAGTGGCGGCCTTTAGAACATTTAGAGGCCCATGGTGAGACTTTGGCAAAACGTTGTATTGGTAGTTAGACTACTAAAATGTTTCCCTTTTTCTAGACCTCTTTCTAGACCTACTGTTCCTAAGTGGGATCTACCGCTAGTTTTAAAGGCATTACGCAGCATACCTTTTGAACCTTTGATCTCTGTTACTCTAAAGCACTTGCCCTTCAAGGTGTCTTTTTTATAGCCATCACTTCTGCTAGAAGGATTAGCAAACTTGGAGCCTTATGATGTAAACCATTATTCTTAAAAATCCTGGAGGATGCTGCTTTATTCAACCATAATCAGGTCTTCCTCTCTAAGGGGGCTTCTAATATGCTTAAGGAGCAGACAACCCTATTGACTGGGTTTTGCCTTTGTCCCTCTTGTAAGGAAGAGAGACTTTTGCATTTGCTGGATAGGAGAAGGACTGCGTCCATTTACCTCTAGTGTTCTCAGTAGCATAGAATGCCAGAGCATTTGTTCGTGATTTTTTGTGGTGTTAACCTAGGTCAAACGGCTTCTAACATGACATAGAGCCGTTGGATTCGATCAACAATCGTATTATCTGATTCTTTGTCTAAGGTCGAAATACCTGAGGATATACAGGGACGGTCTACTAGAGGGGTGATAGGCTCTTTTGATGAGGTGCACGGTGTACCTTAGCCTGAATTAAGTCGAGCAGGAACATGACCTTACAGTAACACTCCTGCTAAGTTCTATCATATTGAAAGTGCACTTAAGGGACCATGTTTTGGGGAAAATAAATTGAATACAGTGTTTTCCCTTAAAACTTCAGTTTGTGCAATTAAGGAATTAAGTAATTCCCAATTACTTACCAGTAAATCTTATTATCTAACTGCCTCATTCACCGTGGTGGCTTTTGTGCCCATCTATCCCTTGCATTAAACCCTTGCCTCCCCTTGCTAGCATCGGAGCGAGTATTGTACAGCAGTTGATCTATATTTGAAGTGAATGTTATGTGCTTACTATTGCTCTCCTTGTACAATGCAACAATGAAAGAAAGGAATACCATGACAAGCTGCGGCAGGTGGTGGCCCAGAGATGATAGAATTCATGGAGTTGGCTGGACGTGGAGAAGCGGCAAATGAAAGAACAAAGATACAATAATATTGTGGTATAATACAGTAACCACCGATTGATAAACCATGAGTATTGGTTGAAATAAAGAATATAAACCTTACTCACAAGACGTCTTTTGGCAATTTGATAAGGAGTTTTAAACAATTGAGTGGATTTAAATATGCATTAATAAGGATGATCATCAAGAATCGATGGGAAGGCTCGGAAGGTGCAAGATATTTATTATTATATACAAAAAGTGAGAGTAATTATTTTGGGCTTGATAAAGAACGTGTAAACTTAGAACAATACCATTGAAATGCGTCAACACTTTTGATCCTTAATCTGTGAGATGGGTTGGCACAACAGATGAAATATTGTCAATCCATCGTGTACTAGCACGGATGACATATTGACACATATAGGCTGTTTTTTGACTAAGCGAATGGTGTTGCGGATACTCTCTTCCTTCCTTCTTTTTCTCTTCCCTTTTCTTTTTTTGATATTTGTTGGAACTTTATATACCTTAGTAATGTCTGATGTAACAATAACACAATCTGGGTTTAAATCAATGTAACAAACTTGTATATGTGTTGAATAACAATATATAAAAAATGACTTTTAATAAAGTCTTTTTTGAACATATAGGTGTTTTGCGGAGTGGCACACTATATATAGAGGAGTACACATATAGATATACTTCCCTTGTTTATGGAAGAGTATATAGGTTTATGAATTGAAGCTGTATGGGAATGAGTGAAATCTGATACAAATGATAGGATGGTAAGTGGTCTGCCAAAGGAAGAATTTATTTTTATGTCAAGCCTAGAGCCAGCGCACATGCGCTGCTCTGCGAGGCCTATTGTACAGGAGTAGGTGAATAGAAGCTCCACCCACTCTCCTCCCATATTTGCGATTGGCTTTTGTCATTGTCTGTCCTAAATGCTGGCTTCTGATTCGTCGATAGGCTTGTTAGTCACTCCTTAGGGCCCCGTCCTCTTCATTTGTCACCTCTCTTGGAGACTGGCCCCTTTACTTCGGTTGTTACATGGTACTGTTATTTAGACTGTGAGCACTATTTTCGTTAAAGAGGTTCTCCTACTGAAGGCATGACCGGCTTTGGTGCCTTCTTCCCCCCTCGAACGCCCTCCCTCCCGTTGTCCGTACCTTCTCCACCCCACCGCCTGTCCACCCTCCCTCCCATTGTCCATGCCTTCTCCCCCCATCCTCCCCTCATCCGTGCCTTCAAAATCCCCCCACCCATCCTCCCTCCCGTTGTCCATGCCTTCTCCCCCTCTCCTGCTCTCCCTTCCAGGAGCTTTGTATTTAAAAAGACGGAGAGTGACATAATAAGGAGAGCTTCTATTTTTACAGAGGAGAGGAACATGTTGACAGTCAAGCAGGTATGTTGAATGTGAAGATCGGAGAGATTAGGATGAGGGTGGTTAAAGAGAAGGAGTGACCTAGAAACGAGACGGTAGATGGTGGGAAATTAAAGGTTTGGCTGACATGTGAAAGGAAAACTGTGGGAGGAAGAGGGTGTTGGAGAGTAATTACGGAAGAAGAGTAGAGAGTAAACTGTGTAGACCCGAAGGGAGAGTGAAGAAGCTTATAATTTATTTGTAAACACACGAAGGGAGTGATGTTAAGTAGACGAATTAGATGGAAAGAGGGTATTTGAAAAAGTGCAACACAAAGGATACATTTAAATAGTACTTATGGATAACATGCAGTATAAAATGATAGTGTTTTAAAAGAATTGGAGTCCATGGTTTAAAAAGTTGGTTGCTAATATATGTTTTATTGTTACTTACAGTATGTTCCCTGACGAAGGACCTAATGGGTCCGAAATGCATTGGATAAATAAACAAACTGCTTGAATGGAACCCTGCATTAGTACATGTTTTTGGTTGAGAGGTTCGGATGGCCCGCCATTACATGGGAAACTTGGGAAATCTGCATTTGCCTTGCATGAGGAGGAGTTTAAGAAAGATGACTAAAAGCAAAGTGATCGCGCAGCGCATAACATAAGAGAAAAAGTTTAACATTAAATAATGGAAGCATTTGCATTCTTGAAAATGAGGCTGTCGCCGCTGCAGTGGGGTCAAAGAAATACCCCACGATTTTGGTGTTTATGATCTGCTTTGGTGCCTTCTTCCCCCCTCGAACGCCCTCCCTCCCGTTGTCTGTGCCTTCTCCACCCCACCGCCTGTCCAACCTCCCTCCCATTGTCCATGCCTTCTCCCCCCACCCTCCCCTCATCCGTGCCTTCAAAATCCCCCCGCCCATCCTCCCTCCCGTTGTCCATGCCTTCTCCCCCTCTCCTGCTCTCCCTTCCATTGTCGTGATACCAATCATTTGCGTAAATTCGAGACTTATTACATTGCATTTTTTTTTTTTTTTTATATTTTTATTAGAAATTTTTATGGGCACACGTATAGCACTACACAAAATTCACAAAATATAAATACTTATATTAATCAAGTACTAAAGAACAGAAATTCTATATAACATTATACATCACTTTACTTCCATTTAACCCAGAGAACATAACAAAAAGTGTTACATCAGTTATGACTTTCATTTATCCTTTCTTTCCATCGATAAACTGGTTCCCATATTTGCCTTCCCAACCTCCTTGTCCTTCTTCCTTTCCTAGCATAAATGCCTTTTTCTAGATTAAAAGTCCCCAATAACAAGGCAATCCATTGTTGAGTTACTGGAGGTATTATATCCAGCCAGGCTCTAGCGATCAGCAATCTATACACCGCCACTGCTGCAAACAAAAATTCACAATATTCACCATCAAACCCCCTAACCCCTAACATAATTACAGTTGGTGTTAACATCACCTCCAACCCAAGTATACGATCCATAAATTCTTCAATACCTTTCAACAGTGTTCTTAATTGAGGACATAACGCAAAAATATGTATACTATCCGCTGCCGGAGTACTGCAGCGAGGACAGGTAGTCCCTGTAATACCTCCCCACTGTGCAATGCGATCCGGTGTATGGTAAAGTTGATATAAAGTTTTGTAATGTTGAGATTGAAGCGAGGCAGAACAGAGAACAGAGCCTCCTAATTCCAGCGAGTCCGAAAAAAAATGGCTCTGTATTCCTAATTTCCCAGCCCATTTATTTCCATATTTTTCAATATCATCTTGCTTCAATTCTAGCAAGATAGCATAAAAACGACGAATAGAAAATACCCCGCCTTGTTCTATAACTTCCAGAATATTATTTTTTACAAAACCAGCCTCACCGCCTTTTTTCCTGCTGAGAAAACTCCTGATCTGCAGATACTTAAAAAAGCTCTGTCTAACAATATTGAACTTTGCCATCAAGTCGGAAAATTGCAATATCTTTTCATCTGGGCCCAGCAGATCTCCTATTTTTATAATTCCTTTTCTAGCCCATTCTGCCATAGTAGCATCAGCAAAAATTAAAGGTGGGAGGGTTTTATTCCTGTAAAGTCTGGTGTATCTGTTGAATCTACCCAACCCACACTTTTTTGCTACAGCTGTCCAGATGTTATGCGCCGCTAAAACAGTCTTAAATCGAGTGCGTTTATAGTATGAAGAATCGGCGCAGTTTAGGAAAGCATTCGCAGTTTCAGAGCCCAGTACAATAGAGTATACCATGGTCGAAAAGGCATTAACATGCAAATCTACTCCGCTTGCACCAATCAGACCCTGTATATATTGAAGAGCCGAAGCCCAATAATATAATCGAAAATCTGGAACCCCCCAACCCCACCAGCCCTCGGTAAAGTCATGTATTTGTAAGCCCGCCTGGTCTTCCCGTATGACCAAATAAACGTATTCAAAATTGACTCAAGCTTATTAAACCAAGAGGACTCAAATATTAAGGGTATTGTTCTGAAAAAATAAAGAAAGTTAGGGAGTATAAGCATTTTAATCACGGTGGTGCGACCCACCAATAAAAGTCTAAGGTTGTTTATCCTGACCAAATCTAGGCTTACTTTTCTCAATAAGGGGGAGATGTTCCGTTCTACCACTGTCTCCAAATTAGACGAAATTTCAACCCCTAAATAAACTGCTGCCGAAACCACTTGTGTATCGTCACAACATACCATTGCGTTCTTAATGATTTGAGTTTTGGCACTATTAAGCCTGTAACCAGAGATTATGCCAAATTTATGGGCCTCTTGTTCAATTTCTCCAATTGCCGTTGATGGGTCTGGGGTGATTATAGCAACGTCATCTGCGTATGCCAACACATTAATTTCTAACCCATTCGAACAAAGGGGGGGAATTCTAGGATTAAAATTAAGATAACGTAAGTAAGGATCCATATAGAGTGCGAAAAGAAGTGGGGAACTCGGACACCCTTGCCTTGTCCCTCTTTTTATCTGTACCGCAGCTGTGAGTTCTCGATTAATTTTAATTCTAGCCGTTGGTGCCTTATATAAAACCTGAATTGCTCTAATATATCCTTCACCAAAACCATAATGCCTCATTAACTCCCACAGATACCCCCAGGCGACCCTGTCGAAAGCCTTCTCGGCATCCAGAAATAGAGCTGCAACAGCCGCCCGAAACCTCCATAGCATCGAAGGAGGTAATCACTGTCCTAACATGTTCCGTAGTGCCCTTCCCTGGGATGAACCCATGTTGGACTGGAGAAACTAACTTCTCTATAACAGCAGCCAGTCTTATTGCCAAAATGTTCGAATATAGCTTCACATCCGCATTCATTAGAGCCTTTTTTCAAGATGACTATGATTTCAGTACCACCCCATGAGTTTGGAATTGAGGCTTCACTCTGAGCTTGAGTGAGCGTATCCAGTAACTCCAAGCTGAGGGCCGCCAAGAATGTTTTATAGAACTCCACAGGGATCTGATCTGGGCCTGCAGCCTTTGATGACGGAAGGTCTGATAGGGCCAATGTCAATTCTTCAATAGTTATAATAGAGTCTAAATTTTCCCTTTCCGCTACCTCTAACTCATTAAATTGGATGTTTCCTAAATAGTCTTTAAATTTAAAGAGACTTATTACATTGCAAATGCTTGTTTCTTAGGTGGTGGCCTGCTCCATTGGTTTCTGCACTCAGAAAATAGGTCACATTTTTACAAATGTCCCACGGTATACTGCTTCTGGGGCACGTTTTCATCGACTAGATATGTACATTGCCTCATTATCAAAATGTGTATTTTACTTCACCTTTTGTTCTATATTTTTTAGAACTACATGAGTTTTTTTTTTTGGGCAAAAGTACTTTCTAATATTCATTTTATTTGGTTCTTTCTGTGAAAGACAATCAGGCGTTACAGGACACAAAAGCGTCACCTCAGAGCAGCTCGTTCGAAATACGAAACCAGTAACTCCACTTGTAAATAAAAATAGTTCACTTTATCGTCGTAATAACAGATATGTGAACTACTTTATTTGGGAATAACAGCGCATTTGCCTTATTACAGTTTCACAGAGGTGTCCGTTTTCCTAATATTACGTGCACTCAATTACAAGTTGTGGAGCGTTCTTGGAAAGCTTGGAACGCTCTGCGATAGATGTTCAGTAAGGTTAGCAGCAAGGGATAGGTTTTGTTTTCTCCAGGGAAGGCGTGCTCCGCTGATGATGGGTTGTCACGTGGCCGCAGGAGGCTCACCTGGAGAAAAACATCATTCTCTTTTTTTTCCCTTCTGCGCT
Organism: Lissotriton vulgaris; assembly: GCF_964263255.1. Taxonomy (NCBI): domain Eukaryota; kingdom Metazoa; phylum Chordata; class Amphibia; order Caudata; family Salamandridae; genus Lissotriton; species Lissotriton vulgaris. Next base: position 677,244,802 of record NC_141685.1, on the reverse strand, counting down.
CAGAACCTTTCCTGCAGCAGACAGCGAGGGCACGTAGAGCGCGACCGCAAGGTAAGTGCGCCCTGCGTACTTCAGGCTAGTGGAACTGAGAAAGCAATGCAGATAAGAGCTGGATGCCAATTTCAAGATATTTTATCCCAAAATAGATGCAGTGCAGAACTGTTACTGGGGGTTTTGCATCTTTTACGTGTACGCTATTGTACATTAACTTCACTATTGGGACCTAACATTTCATTCAGTGTAACAATGTGTTGCCGGCACGTTCCTTCCTTCATAGCTAGAAAAAAACACCTCTTAAATAATAGTTTCTGGGACCCGAGTTGTCAGGAACAGCATTCCGAGGCATTCTCTCACGCATTCGATAAGCATCCTGTGTAAAAGTCACTTTATCAGTTATGGTGTTAACCTGGCAGGGTTTGGAAAACCGTATTATTAGATAAAAACGTAACTGCACGTGTTTTTCTATTAATTTAATCACAACAAAAGTCTCACATATTGCATGTTGATTATTTGGGCACCATTTTAGTTCATGTTCTCATTCGGTTTTATGTCATCAGGTGCTCTGGGTTACTGTCCTAAGTCCACCTTTCACTATTCATTGCTTTCTGTTGGGTTAGTCCAATTAATTTAGCTGAAATGAATGAACACTACCAGTACCACAATGCATTGTGCTGGTAAATGAAAAGCCCCAAAACGTAACCTTGTGCCCCAGGCGACATGATGTAGTCTTAATTTTAGTGTATTTATTCCTTTTGGTACTACTGAAGATGTGAACAAATGAAGATATTTGGGAGCCTGGATTTCTGTACTACACAAATCAAAGTATTTTAGAAGATAATGTAAATTACTTTGATCATTGGCAGTTCTGTTCTAATGGTTTCGTCCTGCCGAGGCACCTCGTGCATCCGGTCTTTCTAGTTTCCATCCTCCTCATCCTGAGAGTCATTTATTCCTGTATGACCCGAATGCCTCTTTTGTGTTGCTTTGTTACCCGGGGCACTGTGACTGTAGGGAGAGTTCACATCTATTATGTGTCTGGTGCCGCCTCTTCTTACGCGCCCCGCTCCTGGGGATTTCCAGGGGGCTCATGAAAGCTTCTAATTAAAGACGATCTTAAACTTTAGTTTTAGGTGAAATCTTTGGCGACATAAACTCCGAAGGGCGCTAGGGTGTCTACGCGCGAGATTCCCTCCAAACATAGTACACTATGTTACTTTCCATTACTGTGTCATGCTATATTTGAGTTCTAACCCCTTTGCCGCATTCTGAAGTATGCCTTGACTGCCCCCTATTGGCAATTTTGGAGAGACAAGTTTACAAATGGAATGACATAGTGTTAACATCTGAAACACCAATGGTAAACAACAGTATCCACCACATATGCCGCCCAGTAATCACCTTTTCCCATTATATGAAAATATTGTAGGGGGTGGAAGGCCTTAGAAATAGACAGGGAACAAGTCGAAGGTGCAGGCGGGTAGACGTGTCTACCGACTCTTTTCGCTGGGCAACACAGAAATATACTAAATTATACTAAACACGTCCAGTGTAATTTTCAGATAAATTCAGTAGGGCGTGCACATTGTCTGTTTTTGTCCCCAGCAGCAGCAACGTTCAGGAAGCAAGCGGGCTTTGTTATTTTAAATTCCAGCTGGGCCCAAAATGAAGGCCAAAGTGAAGGGGTTATGAAGGCACTGAGATTGTTATAAAATATACATATTACACATTGACAATTAATCACACGTTTGTAAATCAACAGGATGTGTTACAGAAGATAGTGAGGGTTACAAGGTGTAAGAGTCACATGTCCTTCAGAAGCTCACTGTGCTATATTAGAATGATTACAATTACGATTTCCTGGGCACACAAATATCTCTGCAGTAGGTGCCTGAACCCCATAACACATATCAAAACTTTGCAGACTTTGCAACCAGTTAAGCTGAACCGATTTACTGCCACGTTTCTCATTGTTGCCAATTTCTTTGTGGCAGAGTTTTAACAAATGAATGCATACATTGAGGCCCAGATTTTGCATTGGGATTGCGTCACTTTTTTTTTGGAACAAGCCTAATTTGTTGAATTTTGTAATGCACACAAAGGAGCTCATGATACACCTGATAAACATATGTGTGAGGTCTTAAGATCTGATGTCACTTCTTGTGAGGTCATGGGTTGTGATGCCACGTTCAACGTCCACATTGTGATGCCACACGGTGTGATGTCACATGCCATGACATCACTTGCATACTGCCTAACTTGGTTAGCCCCCCCTTCTGTTTTTTTAGGACTATTGACCTGCAAATAGGTGCAATACAGATAACAAGTGCTATAAAATAACATATATTGACAGACCTAAGAGGGTGGCCGATTCGCTACAGTGGGCAGATACCCCCACTAAACTTAACTCCTAATCCTGACTTTATCACCTCATCTAAATATTCTGGAAATAATCAAGGAATTCTTAATCTTGGTAAGGCCCGCAATACAGTGCAATTTTCTGGGGAGGTAGTCCTTTGTGCTTTCTTTCAGAACCACTGACACCCGTGTTATGGCCTACTGGGCTAGATAAAACTGTGGAACATGGAAAAATGGTTTGATCCCGACCTCTCCATTTATCTAAATGCTCTTTGACAATTACCTTTTGATATTATTAATCTATTACCATTTTTTTTGTACCAGATTGGCACTATTTAGAATTAATCTATAAAGTGTTAGTATATTAGTGGTAAAAAAAGAAAAACATCTAGATGGGATATTACCTATTATCATCTGTAAAGGCGGCCATGTCCATGAAGCTGCATTATGCGGAACCAATTATATGCTGCAGCTCCTCCTTACCAGTCACAGACAGGCACCCCTTTCATCGCTTACTGATGGCTGACACAGCGAGATGCAGACACCGTGAGAGGTAGCTGGACGTGTCTCATCTGACATCAGCAAAAAGCAGCACCAAAAAGCAGGACATCTGGCGTTCAACACCAGCTGAGTGCAGACAACAGAGTAGATCACCCAAATGTGTGACAAACCTATCAAAACTGCAAAAAGAAACAATTCCCAACTGGTCTCAATAGAAGTCAATTAAATACAGTATGCAATTAGCATTACAAAGAACAAGACAGAACCAAGGAGTCTCAAAGACGTTTTTTTAGAAGAAACTTATTATTTAGCAGGTTTTTAGGGTCTTTCACATGCTAAATACAGTTAAACAGCACTGTGTCGAGCAAATCATGTGACAACCGAAGAGGCACTTGGTGAATGGTGATATTTACAATAAGTGAAAGTGCAAGTGCTAAAGTGAGCAGCGTGGACGACGCATAGTGACAAGAAATATGTACAGTGATGGCTCCACAGTTTCAAGTTGCAATTACTTTGAAGCAAAATTCAATAAATTGTTTGGAGCACAAAACGTAAAATGCGTCAACAAGGCGTGGTAGGCTCGCAATGGATGCAGTCGCTCCTGCATCCATTGCGAGCCTACCACACTAGGAGAGCACTCACCGCCCGCTCCAGTCCCTAAGTAATACAGGCTTCCCCGCCGCTGACTCCCTGAAGCCACGATCAGCCCGCCCCTCCGCAGACTCAGACCGGAGGACTTGTCTCACGCAATCAGTGTATGCGTGCGCGGCACTGCCCTCATCGACAACCTTGTCCTGATGACGATCCCGACTCACGGGGATCGAAACGCCGTCGACACTGCAGCATTATTTGTTGACGCATTTTACGCATTACTCACACATCCCAACGTGGTCATGGGTTTACTCCTGTTTATCTTACACAAACCTATCAAAACTGTCACCCTTGTTATTTGATAACATATACTTATAAAAGGAAGGAAGGATGAGAGGCTGAGTAGATCCACCAGGATTCAAACCTGCGACAATGAGGACATTCACAGATCCAGAGAGTTGATGCAATAGTCCATTGAGCCACCAAACCCAGCAACAGCGGGACTGGTGTAACTAGTACAAAAACTGCTGCAAATGTCATTTGTGCCCATTTTTGAATGAATGCCGATTACGAACTAGCTGATATTATATTCCCTAGCATTTAATTCTGGATGTTACCACAAATACTTTGCTGGTGGTAATAGCGTTAGCTGATAGAAAAATAAAGCATCCAGGCAAAGACAATGTAGATAGCTGGCAACTAATTAGTATAACAATATAAACACAAGTAAAAGAATATTTTTAAAACAATAATTGTAATCACATATGAAATTTAATCACATTGATAAAAATTGATAGACATGTTCAATCAAATACAAAAGTCATATAAAAACAATAAAAAGAGAGTACATTATTCAATTATAGTAATCTCTAATGTTAAGGGGAAAGTTAAAAACTATGATGATTCCCACAGCTGATTGTCTGAGTAGATGTCTTTCTGCCAACGCGTTTCGACGCAGACAATGCGTCTTCATCAGGACAACATCAGCGTTTTTCGGTAATTACTTTTCATTCGTTTTTTCAGGATTTACTGGTTCAGAAGGTGTGATGTATAGTACACTGTATTTTCGTTACGTCGCTGTCTGTAGATATGCAGGCCAGGGAATATTCAAACATGTAATACTGCTCAGTTGATTAAGTCCTCATCTTGATAGCAACCACCCCAGTGCCAATTCTTCAAGAATTAGAATATGGTCATAGATAATGACATCCGGAGATTTGAACACAGGTGGTACAACACGTGTCGAGCCGTCTAGGTATGTCATATGTTTTTTTGAAATTGACAAGCCTTGCTCGTTCGTGTTGCAAAATCACGGTAAAAAGTAGTACGTGTGATGGTTTGGGCAAGAGCAATATGTCGAACAGCGGAACCCAACTTCCAATGTTAAAACAATGCCTGTTTCAGAAATGCAGTCAAACGTGGTTAATGGCGGCGACTCGGTCCGTAACGAGGAAAAGAGATTTAGCAACAGCAGTAAAATGCTACAATAACAATCACAACATGAGCACGAAAATCTGCTTTACCAACTGTCACTATTATTAGAGCTAATTGGTGAATCAGGCACACAACCATGTGAGAATCCCCTTCAAATTAGTTTGTTTCCAGTGTTTTAACCATTATTGTTTTGAGCCCATCCATGTATGTAAAGTCAGCGACAAACAACAAATAAATTCCAGCATTTTCAGACATTACTTCTGCACTGAGTGTCCTGCCATCCCCTGGCCTTGTTCTCTTTTTAAAATATTTGCTGCCTTAATTAGAACTTGTCAATAGGAGCACCAGATAATCTGCTCTTTAATGGCTGCAGCAAAGCCTATGTGTTTGCTGTTTAATTCTCATCACTTACCCTGCATATGTGCCGCCGGCGAAGTGAAAGAAATGCAGGTAGGAAGGAAGAATGAAAGGGTTTTTTAGCTATTTTTTTTTTTAAGTCAGCAAATTGGGCATTGAAAAGTCATCCCAAGAAGACTAATATCCCATATAAATGTCATTATACATTAAGAAAGCCAAATTGCGAGGGCAAGATGGCCGCTACTGGGCTGTAGAGGACGGTCGCATCATACTCCCTCTCCTGACCAGGATGCTGACGGACGATTAAGCCTGGCATGCTGGTGATCTATGGGCGAATCAGGACCAGGGAACGGTTGCCACAAGCTCAGAGCTTTGGATTCACTGGGCAATAACAACAACGCTGAAGGCTATTAATGATTGTTTGGGGAAGTTATATTACGGTGTGAGAGTCTACAAAATACCCAGTAAAATTTCCCAACGTACGAGGCAAGAGAAGGAGAAGCCCCCGCCGGCCCCACCCAGCACGACAAAGGTGCTAGGCCATAAGGACCGTTTAAACTCCGGGGGTAACGTGAAAATGCCTCCCATGAGCAAGAAGTCAGCTTCTCTTACCAGAGCGGCAAAGACACAGCAGAAGAAGGCAGAGAAGGAGAAGAAGCTCGAGCCGAGACTGAAGCCTCCTGAGTTAAACATCTGTGAAGAAACGCGCGGAGCTGCAGGATCAAGATCGCAGCGGAATACTAACTCAGCTAATAAAGATGGCACATTACAACAGCCTACCTTATAGGAAGCCTTCGGCACGAAGCCCCATGCCCCCCCCCCCGGGACAGCAGTAGCCGCAGTCAAGACACCGGCAAGCCACACAGCTCTGTAGGACGCCGAGTAGGGGAAAGCTGTCCTCGAGGACGCAAGCAACGTGGTTGCTCGGCAACGCCAAGGAGCAGAGATAGCCTCTGAGAGCGCGGCACCCGCGGTAATCATTCAGACCTCAGACGGATTGGAGAAAGAGCAGGAGGTGAGTGGGGGCGCCCCGGTGGTGGAGGAGGCTGCGGTGGGAAGCAAAGAGAGGCCGATCAATGCGCAAATGATGGATGCACTGCTGCAGGTCAAGGCAGAGTTGGGCAACACGCAGACTACTGGAGCGAAGTGGGGCAGTCTAGTTAGCTTGGATGCGCATAGGGAATATGGAGAGACTTCTGGCCAGAATAAAGAAGACAGGGGGGGGAGCTCCCCCGAGGGGGATAGATTCTTCTCAGTTAATGAAGAAACAGACTCTATGCCTTCAAGTGAAGGGGAAAGCTCCATAGGGGACAGCTCAGAATCTGAATTAAGTTTCACTGATTAAGGTGGTAAAAGTACGCAAAAAAGAAGGAAGTCCAGTGCCAGACAATTAGGCGGTGGCTCTCCCGCTAGCACGAATAAAAAGTTAGTATGGGATTACTCTGCTACTTCCAAAATATATCAAGAAAGTAATCCCACGGGAGCGGTAGTGGCAGGAAATTACAGTGAACCTCCCCCGCAGCATGCTACAATGGATTTACTGTTTAATACGCTAAAACAAATGCAGGGGGAAGCCAGAGCAGACAGCCGGAGAGCTAGACAAGCAACTAAGAAGATTCAAGCATCACTCAGGAAAATGAATAAGAAGTATGAAGAAGTGAAGGACAGGGTGACCCAGGTGGAGGAAAGGACTGGCAGGCTTAAAGATGATGTGGTGGTTTGGCAGTCTTTTAAGGTGGAACAAGAGAAGGTGGTGGAAGATCTTCAATGGAAGATTGAGGACTTTGAAAACCGCTAGAGGCGTAATAACGTTAGACTTCTTGGACTGGCAGAGGGGCTCGAAGGGCAGGACGCAAGAGGTTATGTTATTAACCCCTTTGATGCTCATGACGAGCTCAGCTCATCATGAGGCACGGCTGAGCTGTGCTGATGACGAGGTGAGCTCGTCATGAACAATGGGATTTACTGATAGCTCAGCACAGGAGGGGAAAACCATCAGCAGCGATGGTGTTAAGCTACTGAAGGGAGCTTTTCCTGAGTCACACTGGCAGTGGGAGACAGAGGTCCAAAGGGCACACAGGTTCCCACTTACACTTAAGAAGAGAAGGGATGGCAACCCGGATAGCCTGCCTAGGGCAATGTTGGTTTTAGTTGGGAATTTCTTGGCTAGACAAGAAATTATGGATAAAGCCAGACCAGACTAAAAAAAACATACAATGGGGCTACCTTTTTTGCAAGACCTGATTTCTGCCACGTGACGGTGGAGAGAAGGTGGAAACTTAGGCAACTAATTGCACCCTTCCAAGGTCAAGGCTCAGAAGCATATCTTTTGTACCCAGCTAGACTAAAGGTCATTACTAGAGGGCAGGTTAGGTTGTTTTACTCAGAAATCAAGGCAAGAGAGTTCTTAGAGGAACTAAGAGAAAAGGGAAGGGGGCAAACGAACAGAGGAAAAGGTCCACCTGCAATAAGGGAAGGCTCATAGGGAGGACACAGAAATCATCAGATTGGTAAGGGAAGGAGAGGGATGCGACACTACATCCTGCAGCAGTCACACATAGGTCATGCGTGACCTATTTGCCTGTAGAAGGAATGGAGGGATGTCAGTGGGAGGGGGAATTCAGGGGGGCAGAGTGGGAGGGGGTGGGGGGTTGGTGGTGGTAGCATGGTAGGTACAGCACAAAACAAGAAGACACAGGGACACACTTTTTTTGTTAACTGCACTAGGGAAGATGAGAGGGAAGATGGTTGCAAGAAAGGAAACATCTAGCAAATACAGATGGCGTTAAGGAATGCTTCTATGAATATTTGCAGCCTTAATGATAGAAGTAAAAGACAGAAGCTGGCTGTTATGTTGAGAATGTTGAAACTAGATGTAATATGGCTCCAGGAGACTCACATCGAGGGGAACAATAAATACATGCTTGGGCAATTAGGCTTTGAGGTTCTTGCCCACACAAGACCAGGTACTAAAACAAAAGGGGTTGCCATTTTAGCCAAGAAGGGAGGGGTTAAGGTTAAAAGGAAAAAAGATCAGTGGGGGAGATGGGTAATGGTGGAAGGGGAAACGGCGGCTGGAATTTGCACAATTGTTTCTATTTATGGCTCCACAGACGATGAACCAGATGTCTTTGAATTTCTAGATACGGAGCAACCTCTATGGCCAGAACCAGTAATCTGCTGCGGGGATTTTAATATCAATGGGTTGAATGGGCTAGGCACAATGGGGGGGGGGAGATCTTATGGGGGTCGAAAGAAGAGGACAAGTCAGGCTATATGTAATTTAGCACGACATAATGCATTAGTGGATATGTGGGCCCAGAATAACCCGCCAGGGACGGGTAGTACGTTTTATTCGGCCCCGCACAGGATTGTGGTCAGATTAGATAACTTTTTAATCTCCAGCTCTTTGGTAGGCCGCAGTCAGTTGGAAAGGCTGCCAAGGATTCTATCAGACCACAATCCGCTTGTCTTAACACTTTCACTCTCCAATAGAAGGAAGAAGGAGCACTCATGGACTTTTGAGAGAGAGCTTCTAAGGGAAGAAGAATATATCAACCATATGCATGACTGGATCGCATTCTTTTGAGAGACTAATAGGGGAACAGCCCCTCTGGGTATGGTTTGGGATGCGTTCAAGGCTAGAATTAGGGGGGAAACCCTGAGTTATACGTTGCATAGGAATAGACAGGAGCAGATTAAGATGGATAAAAGGCTTAAAGATCTGGCAGACTTAGAAGAACTTCTTATAGGGGCCATACCAAACAAGATCCATTAGATGACATACTATTAAAAATTGAAATAACCAAAGCAGAGGCAAGTATTGCAAGGAAGGCGGCGGGTAACTATCTCTCCAAAAAAGAAAAATGCTACGAGTATAGCGAGAGGGTAGGTCACCTGTTAGCAATTCGTACGAGACAAAATTTGGCAGCAGCTGAAATAAAAGAAATTGACGGGATAGGAGGGGTGGCGAATAAAATAGAAGATGTGAGGGAGGTTTTCAGGAAATTCTACGCAACCTTGTATGATCAAAGCCTCTTTAATACAGATATAGAAACCATGGAATACTTGGCAGAAATATCACACGTAGTGCTAGAAGAAGAGGGGAAAGAGGAGCTAGACCTCCCAGTCACCCTACAGGAAATATAATCGGCTGTGAACAATCTCCCCTCTGGGAAAGCCACAGGCCCGGATCAAATTCCGGCAAATTTTATAAATTTTCTGGGCCACGTTGGGGAAAGCTCTGCATGAGACTCTTAGGCAGGCACAGTTAGGGCTCTCAGTACCTTATTCGTGGGCAGGTGCAGACATCATAGTTATACTTAAGACAGATAAACCTCCGTTAGAACCAGGGTCCTATAGACCAATCACACTTATGAACGCGGATGCTAAAAAAAATTCTAAAACATTGGCACAAAGATTAGGCAGGGTCATCGAGAGTCTAGTTAGCAGTACACAGCACGGGTTTATCCCAGGGAAAGGGACCACTCAACACACAAGACAAATGATTACCCTTCTGGATGCAGCGGAGGTTTCAGGAGATCCTGTCGCAGCCATATTCCTTGATGCGGAAAAGGCTTTCGACAGGGTCTCCTGGAACTATCTTTGGAAGGTCATGGAATGGTTCGGCATTGGTAAGGGTTTTATTAAAGCAATTCAGGCCCTATATATACAGCCGACTGCAAGGGTTAGGATTAACAAAGGGTATACAGAGGCAGTACGGATAAAGCGTGGGACAAGACGGGTGCCCGGCCTCACCTCTCTTGTTTGCGTTGTATTTGGACCCTATATTACGAAGATTAGCTGGTAATAATAACATCTTCCCAGTGAAGTTCCACAGTAGGGAATACAAAGTATTCGCTTATGTTATGTTATGTTGTTATAACTTTTATATAGCGCACGGCTACTCAAAAAGAGTGTCCCGGCGCTTTTAGTAAGGAGGGCTGCAACACAATAACATAACACAGTTAAAAGAGAAAAGAACGGAAGGGAAGATGGCACACAAAAGAAAGCGGCCTACTGGGTAAACAACCAGGTTTTGAGACCTTTTCTAAAGGCAAGTAGGCTGGTGGCTCCCCGAAGAGAGAACGGCAAAGAGTTCCACAACTGTGGGGCCAGTAGTCCAAAGGAACAGCCTCCCAGGCGGGCTCTCTTCACTCGCGGGACAACCGCCAGGAGCAGGGATTCCGACCTCAGAGAGCGCGTCGGATGATAAAAGACAAGTCTCTTTTGGAGGTACTTTGCTCCCACCGCATGGAGGGCCTTATAGGCCAAAGTCAAAGACTTAAAGGCGATCCGTTTGCGGATTGGAAGCCAATGCAAAGTCTGCAGCAGGCCCGCAGCATTGGTACGTCTATTCAGACCAAAGATGGCTCTCGCGGCAGCATTCTGCACCACTTGGAGCCGCTGAAGCAGATACTCTGGCAGGCCCAGGTAAAGAGCGTTCGAATAATCTAACCTGGAGCCGATCAGGGCCTGCACCGTCAGCTTCCTGTGCTCCTCGGACAAAAGGGGAAGAAACCTCCGCAGCATCCTGAGGAGGCCGAAGCAGGTGCCCGACACCCCGAGGATCTGGGATTTCAGCGTTGGCCCCTTGTCCATCTTGACCCCCAAGTTCTTAGCGATTTGGGAAGAACAGGACGGGGGAACATATTGATGGGCCACCAGACCTGCCAATCTGGCTCTGTGTCACACCCAAAGAAGAGTACCTCGGACTTGTCGGAATTGCACTTGAGGCTGTTTAGTTGGAACCATTGAAAAACAGCCCCAAGGCAATCCCGGATACTCTCCCCGTCAAAGTCTCCTCCTCTCTTACACGAGAAGAGGAGCTGGGTGTCGTCTGCGTAGGATACGATCTGGGCCCCAAACGACTCCGCCAACGCCGCCAAAGCGGTCATGAAGATGTTAAAAAGGGTCGGGCTCAAAATAGAGCCCTGTGGGACCCCGACTCCCAGAGGCGGCATCACGGCGGAATCTGGCGAGGCCCAGACCGTTTGCCGGCGGCCAGCTAGAAAGGAGGAAAACCAGCTGAGCACCGTCCCCCGCAGACCTATCTCATAAAGTCTTACGAGAAGGCCATCATGGGGGACGGTGTCGAAAGCCGCCGACAAATCCAACATCACCAGCATGGCTTTGCCCCCAGAGTCCAGAACCCCTTTAATGGTTTCTGATACCTCAAGGAGCGCAGTCTCTGTGCTGAGATGAGGACGAAAGCCCGACTGGGTGGCGTGCAAGATCTCATTTGTCTCAAGAAAATTGGAGAGCACCGCCTGAACGTGCTTTTCCACAATTTTCGTGAGAGCCGGCAACAGAGAGATAGGCAGATGACGTGGCAATTATTACATCGGATCCAGGGAGAGCCATTGTGGAAATCGAGCAGGAGGCAATGAACTTTGGCGCAGTCTCAGGGTACTCGATTAATAAGGGAAAGACGCAGATTGTACAAAATAATTACTCATTATATCAGGATGCTAGGGTGGTTTCCGTGTCAGTCTACTTAGGGATAAAAGTGACCGCAGATTTAGATAGGCTGGTAGAGGTAAATATGGAGCCTCTATAAGCAAAAGTTAAGAATAGACAATCTACTTTTAACCCTGATGGGCCGAATAAATGTTATTAAAATGATCACATTTCCTACATTCTTATAAATTTTCATAGCTATTCCACTATTCTTTGACCACTCATGGTTTAATCAACTAGAACTGATTCTTAATAGGCTTATCTGGGTGCAGAGAAAAACTAGGAGAGCATATCGTCCTATCACTCTCCCTAGGGAAAAAGGTGGCTGGGGGGCCCCAGACTTTAGGCTTTATTATTTGGCAGCAGCCCTGCAATATTTACAGGGGATGATAGGGGGTGGAGGAACTGACCAAGTGGGTAACATACCTGTCTTCATGAATGTATATACTACACTGTTGGGTGGGGATGCTGAGAATGGTTTTTTAAATACAATTGACTTTAGCTATTTTAAGCACACAAGGTTTAAGACATTAAAATCAGCTTATAATATTTGGAAAGCAGTCTCAAAAAAGCTAGGACTAGGAATATACAATAGATATACTCGTTTGTTTACAAACCTTTCACTTCCAGGGGATATTTTCAGAGACACAGTCATGATGTAATGGGAGAATAAGGGCATTAAGAAAGTAGGGGATTTGTGTGATCAGTGGGGTATCCTTCAGTTCCAAGAATTACAAACAAAATTTAATTTATGTGGTAGGAGTTTCTTTAAGTATTTGCAGGTGCGAAGTTTTTTTGCAAATAAACAGGGAGGGCCTCTAGGATTTGGCCAGTGTCGCATAATGGATTACGTTGAGCGCTGTGGACATTGTACAATTCGACAGTTATATGCAGAATTATATGTATTCAAAAGTGATGCTAGGGAAAAATATGCCACCAAGTGGGTAGAGAAAGTAGGCTCACCCCAGGAGGGCCTGCAGGTTTCCTCAGATTTGGGTCGTACTGTTTTGTGCTCAGCAACGTCACAAGTGCAGCACTATAAGACACTGTATTCTCTATACCATACTCCTGCTAGGATAGCACAATGGGGTGGCACCTTGGGAATAACTTGTCCGCGCTGTGACTCAAACAATGCAGACATTATCCATATGTTTGCGGAATGTCCACAATTATACTCCCTAATAGGTGCAATTGAGAAATTCATGGAGGTTTCATTGGGAGTGAAGGTGATAATTTCATCTAAATTAATAAGGCTGGGGGTGTCGGGTGGGGCAGAGGGGCACCCTACAGAGTTCCTGTTTATGGCCATGGCAGTCTATTCTAATCTGCATAGCAAAGGTGTGGCTTGACAGAGCACCGCCAACTTTTCAAATTTTAATTGCTAGGTTACTTTCCACTTATAACCTAGAGAAAGCAGTATACAATAGGAAAGGTCGTAGAGCCAGAGCGTTGGGGGTGGGGGGGAAATCTGGCAACCTATAGAACAATGGAAAAGAGGGTTGGACACTGGCTCTGTGTCTGGAGCTGTACTTATACACACTGTTTAGTAGTTTTTTTGTTTTTTTTAGGGGAAATGTCTCCGGGGGCTTACCCCCACTCTACCTGTTTAATTTCGCTCTTGGTTAATGGAGGATAAGCAATATTGGGGCCTCAGGAAGTAGAAAGTGCATCTGTATAATTACAAGTATATGATGGATAGTATGAAAATATGTTATGTTTTGATTACGTGTGCTGTAACACTGGTTGGAATATGTGTAAAATATAAAAAACTTTTAATAAAAAAAAGAAAAAAAAAGCCAAATTGCACAACTTTGAGAAAGATGGTTTTCCTCGAAGTAGGTGCTGGTTGTGGTTCTAGGGTGAATATTTAAACAAAAGATGCTGTATGAAGCAAAACACATGGATTGTGTTTGTTCTATAAATAATGATTTGCAATTGGATGTATTGAGCACAAATTTCTTTTCAAAATAAAAAGAATAAGTAGATGGACTTCCTATTGAAGAAATATCATCATACCTTTCATTGCGTAGGACCTTTAATGCCCTTACTGCATGGGGTCATTACTATAACTTTATAGCCCAGGGTAAAGGCTACAGCGGCCATTAAGGGCCCGCTCAAGCGTTCGGCAAGGGCCTTTAACAAGGTAGCAGGACTTTAATTGCTGGTATAGTTCTGCTACGGCGGGCTATAATAAAGCTATTAGAACATCTTGCCCCATCCAGGCAGTATGTTCTAATCTGTAAAATTAAGGCCTCACGGAGCCTGAAAGGGGTTTAAATCCCTTCAGGCTCTGTGAGGCCTTTGTTCACAGCTCTTGATCTGAATGTTCTACAGCTAACAATCTCATACCAGTTCATATTGGCCGCTGCTGCTCCATTATCTTCAATGGAGCTCTCAACCTTCCAATGCCTAGGGCCATTAAAGTTCACTATTATGTGGGGCCTTTCAACTTTTATTTAACTGAGGTAATTTATTTGTGTCCTGCCTGGGGCTACTGGGACACATAACATTTAAAGAAATTGATGCATGTCCTGCTAGGACCACAGTTGCATATACTGTCTGGTATCATTGCTGCTTGACATCGACTAGGCCATTGATGCATGTTGACGTTGAGAGCACAGACACATTAATGTCTTGGAGGAAAATTGATATCACATTTCTGCCTGGGATCCTGAATATATTCTGTGGATTCGCAAGCATATCTATCATTAGAGTAAAATAAAGGGACCAGTGCATCTTAGTAATCATGTGTTTTATGCATCTGCTGGTGCACTTGATTTACCAAACCTCTCTCCAAAACACAGCATGGATAAGACTTCGCCGAGGCCTGGATTAAAGAGAGACGCAGGGCCAAATGTATTGCAAATACTTTTTAAAATGTATTCCTGACTTTTAGTTAACATAATCAGGCCAGTCAGAGGTAGTTTTAGAGTACTTTTCCAAGCAGCAGTTGGGAAATATTTGGGGTGTGAAAAGGTGGTGGAGTCTTCAGGTGCTATTGGATGGTCATACGTCAATATTTTCAATCAGAGGTTTTCTGGTTGATTGTTTTAAATATGAGACCGTGTGGGAGCATATACCTATTCAAGCACAATGAATGACTACCTTAAGACATGACTGGCTGATTAATTGGCCATTTGTTCCATAGCTCCACAAATTAATGTATGTAAGAAGTGCCAATTGATTTTGAAATAGAATCACTTTTTAATGAGAAGCCAATGATTATTATGTGTTTTGCAGATGACGTTTCCAGTCTTCCAGACACTCCTTCTTGTTACCCTTGGGCTCCCTATGCATGTGCTGTCTTATGGGAATGGAAAGGTTGAACCCGCCTGCGTCACGATGGAACCACAGCATCAAACCACTGCACAGACTTCCGCTGCGCCTTACACCATAACTGTAGATAGAACGGTCTACAAATCTCAAGACACTATTGGAGGTAAGAACACACATCAGCAGTGAATAAAATGCAGTCAAATTCCTTGTACATGTATTTATCTAATAAAGGTCTTTGCTAAAAGAGAGGTTTGGAATAAACATAACTACAACCTCCACTAACGAAAGATAGACAACAAAAACAAATAGAACAAAAGAATAATTTCTAACTTGGTGCCCGATACACAAAGGCCACCTCAGTGCATAAATACCACAGTAAGTGTAAATGATCGACCACTTCTCGTCAAGCACATTTCCTTCAAACTTTGCGCATGACCTATTGCGCTTGGAGCAACACCTGCTCTCTTTATCCACATGGCAAACTGGCTCAATATAGGCCTGCAAGAGCTCTCAGCATAGCCTCTCACCATCAGTTTCAAGTTCCTCATATCCGGCATCAAAGACCAGGAGGACTGTCCTTCTCATACCAACTGATCTCAAACAACTAGCCTTCTGGAAAGCACTCAAAACCAGGCTTTTTCGTTCTTGATTCTTACACTTCTGTTTTATTGCTTCCTCAGCAGGCTCTTAGTGCCAGGATCCCCATACGGGTGATAGCCACGCTCTCCATTTAGTTTGATAGATTTTAGATTCATATACTATCTAGTTTGAGTCTCAAAAATCACGTAGCAGTGGTTGAAAAGTAGCACACACCCCTTTACAAAACCCATTAACTATTCAACACCTCACACTGAACTACTTGAAATCGGACACCAAGTGAGGAATTTTAATTCTGTTGTATTTTTTGTTTTTGTTTGTCTACCTTTTGTTAGTGGAGGTCGTAGGTATTGTTTCACATACCAAAACATCCTGTATGTCCGCGTACTTACCAGTAGTCTTGAATTTGATTTTCCTACTTATTCTGACTAATGCTGTGGCCCATCACACCTACTGATTCTTACTGTTAACACACCAATATAGTTAATATAACAATTGTGATTGAAACTTGCAACACAATAGGTCATACTGAAGCGTCCTGCAAATATAATCTTGAAATTTAAAAGCATTTAGAAAAATCATTAAATCTTTCTATTGAAAGGTAATAAGACAGAAAATCAATACAAGCTGTGTTATGTCTTTAGAGTTAACATTGTCTGCTTTGCTGGCTTCATCTCAAACGAATTATTTGCAAACAATAAGAATATGAGATGTGGTACCTATAAATGGTGGGTGACGAAAACAGCCTAGGTTCATAGGTTCATTAGACGTATATTCCTAACTTTTAAATTCTCCATTGTTGAAAGACCATTCATACCAAGCTTCCATGAACAATCTTAGCTTGATATAATTGTGCAGTTTGCCAAAATAGGCTTTGGATTTGACCTTGTCTCAAAGTCTAGCCATAAACTGTTTTCTGTCATGATCTGTGGCCTGAGCTCACATCTTTGTGCTCCCAACTGTCTGGTATGGTACACATTCAAAATAAGGATATAATGGTGGTGTGCACAGACTGTTGACATTGCTTGGAGGGAGTCTTCATGTCTTCTCTGTATGCACATTGCTAGACACATGAGCCAAGGAATCTGCATGTGCTTTGAAATCACTGGATACTCCCAAGATTTGCAAGTGGAAGAGTTAATTTTAAAAGGCACATAGTATAAGTTCCTCATGGTCCAGAGCATTGTTGCTAGGCAATCAAGACATATTGTTGCTGCAAGTAGTGCCTTGCTGTTAAATCTAATTAAAACCGTGGAAACTATTTTGTGATAATCTTTAAAATCAACATAAGGCTGAGCTTGATACAGAGATGAATTTTTAGGAATCCACTTTTGTGGAGATAAGCTTGGTTGCTAAGTACTGTTTCAAGAACTACCTTTTAAGGATTATAAACTCATAATAATGCACACCTTGGTATTCAACATAAGGAAGGGGAAACATCCTCATCCCTTCACTGACTTCACATTTTTCTTTTGTTACCTTTATATTTTAAGTTGGTGATATCGATTTGGAAAGAAATTTCTTGTTGCTAGTTGAGCCTAATAATTCTAATGTGTGTTTGTTAGAAATTGGGTTGTTAGTTGGCTGGGGTAGGAGCCGTGGTCAAGCAGCAACCACAATCCTAGTCTGTGTAAGAGGCAAGCAAACCCTACATTTACCTGTGCTCACCCTCTGGTAGCTTGGCACAGACAAGTCAGGCTAAACTTTAGGCAATGTGTAAAGTATTTGTGTAACACTTCAAATAGTAAAACAGTAATAATACCAAGCAAAACGATTTCACACAAGGTTAGACAAGTAGAGCTTACTTTAGTAAAGAAAACAAGATTGCAATGACAAAAATCCAATAAGTAGAACAGAAGATATTGAATTTCAAAGTTTAAAGTAAAATAGTGCCAAGAAGCAAAAAGCACTATTTGGGATATCTGGTCATGCCGAACTAGGACAAAGTCAAAAGTTCAGGCTGACATTAATGGAGCACTGACCAGCTACCGACACCTGGTTCAGCCCCCTGAACCAAGGTACCTTAAATCCTGGTTGCGGACGTTAGTGTGGTTTCACGTCGAAGATCCTATCGACAAAGCTTGCAATGCGAAGGCCGATGGAAGGCACAGTGGAGAGGATGTGTCGGTTCCGATGAAGGGTGAAGCTGTGATGCAGAGATTCTTCATCGTCGTCGAGGCTGCCGTTGACAAGGGGCGCCAGGAACTTGTGCTGGGAGAAGCATTGTGCAGTGGCAATTCCGAAGTCAATGCGTCAGTCCCAAGATGGGGGATGCAGAGGCGATCCGAGTAGTTTGAGATGGGTCCAATCAACGCAACGGCAGCGATGCGTCGTTCTGCTTGAAGATGTACTGCTCATTCTAGGAGATGCGTCAGTTCTACTCAAGGATTCATCACCACCCAGAGCATATGTCGGGTCCACTGGAAAAACAACTTATGCCCACTTCCAAGGATATAGGATTGGGATTGCACCACTTGGCAGGGCAGACTCGCAGATGTGCAAAAGCAGGGAGATTGGAAGTCTTTTATGCCCATGAGACCTCCTATCAGTAGGCCAGGCAGCTAGCCCTTGAAGTCACTCTGGGTTCAAATGATCCCCGTGGAGTCCTTCTCACCCAGGCAGGAGGGCAGCAGGAAGGAGGTCAGCACACCAAGGCAGGAGTTTAGGAAAGCAGAAGTCCAGCACAGTGGAAGACCTTTGAGCAGCACAGCAGGACTTCTTCCTGGCAGAGTCTTCACTAGTCCAGAAGTATAATGAAGTGGTAGTGTCCGAGATCAAGGTACTTGTGCCCAGTGGTGCCTTTGAAGTGGAGGAGACTTCAAAGACAGGCCTCTGAACTGCACAGAGGCCCTGCCCTTTCTGCCTTGGCTACAGACTCACTAAAGGGGGGTATGTGGCCAGTTGTGAGGGGACTGGACATAGCCTATTTCGGTGTGAGGCTGGGTACCAGCTCTCCCTCCCATCCTGTCAGGATGACCCATCAAGTCACACCTAGGCTTCCATTGTGCGTTGCAGTCTAAGGGAAATGCACAAAGCCCAGCTGTCACCCACCCCATACATTTGATCAGCGACAGGCAGCATGCATCTTGTAGCTAAAGTAAGAAAATGCCAACATTCTAAAAGTAGCATTTTCAGAGTAGCATTTTAGAATTTGCATTTTAAATTGTGATTTCGGAGACACCAGACTTGAAGGGTTGACTCTTCCCGATTGGGAATTACACTTATGGATTGTAACAAGGTTTCCCAATGTTATCCTCTGGGAGAGTTATACCTTACAGCAGTGAAAACCCATTTGAGAGTTTTTCACTACCAGGACATATAAAACGTAAAGGTACTCATCCTGCCTTTTAAATACATTGCACCCTGCCCTACTGGGTTGTCCAGGGCCTACCTTAGGGATGATGTATATTTATAAAAAGGGACAGTTGGGGCCTGGCAAAAAGTTTGTTTTACCAGGTCAAAATGGCAGGTAAATTGCACCCACATGCTTTTTAATGAGAGGCCTGAGACATGATTAGAGGGCTACTAAAGTGGATGGCACAAGCAATGCTGCAGGCCCTCTAGTAGCATTTACATTACAGGCCTTGGGTACATGTAGTACAAGTATAAGTAAATGTATTATGCCAAATGGAGATGAACCAATATTTTCATGTTTAGGTGAGAGAGCACTAGCACTTTAGCACTGGTCAGCAATGGTTAAAGTGTGCAGAGTCCTAATACCAGCAAACAAAATCAGAAAAGTGCAGGAGGTAAGCAAAGAGTGTAGGGGAAGACCACCCTAAGGTTGTGCAATGTAATAGTGTTGATGTGTTGCAGTTTATGAAGCAGATGGATCTGGCCCTTTCTGCAGTGTCATCCCCAAACCTTTTGCATTTGTATTGTATCTTTATTTTCAATTTGCAAACTGCATTATTCCCACAGGCCTCAAAGCACTAGCACCGGTAAATAATACTGCTGAGCAAAGACCAGAGCACTACAGTCACAGGAGCGGGAGGAGCCAGGTTTTCATTTGCTTGCGGAAAGCTACATAGGAGTTCAAATTCGCAATGTGGGTGGACAAGGTATTCCACAGTTTGGCTAGGCTACTGAAAAAGAGCAACCAACCCACCTGGCTATCCGGAATCTAGGAATGGGCACCTTTGTAAGAAGAGATGATAAAAGCTGTCTCTTAGCGGTATGCCAATGAATTGCTGTTCTCAGGGGTAATGACCCCTGATGGTGAAAAGCCAATTGGACCATTCAGAGCGCTTTAAGAGTCACTGGCTTTCTAACTGGGAGCCGGTGAAGGGAGCGCATGCCTTCCCTGACTGAAAGGCGTTGGGGTAAATCCAGTACCAGGCAGGCTGCCACATTTTGAATGGCCTGCAGTCTGTTAAGCGAGGACTTGTTAATGTATAAGTATAAAGCAAAAATCAAGGCGTAATATAATTAATGCTATAACCACTCATACTCTGAGTTCAACCGGTATGAGAGAGAAAATCTGTTTCAAGGTTTTAATAATGAAAAATCAAGAACTCGTAGGTAAGGGTATTATCAAAGATGACCCCTAGATTTTTCACAGAGACAACTGGTGTAGGTAAAGGCCCACACGTCTCTGGCCACCAAAGTTCTGACCACACCTAGTGCTGAGACCCAAAGATCAAGATCTCAATTTTTTCTGCATTTAATTTCAAACAGTTCTCCTTTATCCAGACACTGATATCAGTCATACACAGTTCAAATTTCTCTGCAACCAGCAACATATTGTCTGATAGAGAGACGATGATTTGGGTATTGTCCACATAGGACAACACCTGAAGGCTGAATGACTGCACCAGTTTAGCCAAGGGGAGCAACATATAGATTAAACAGGGTTGGGCTGAGGGGGGACCTATGCAGAACCCCACAAGGCAGTTGGAACTGTTCTGCCTTGAAATTTCCACAGCTGACTGTTTGAGTTCTGTTCTTCAAGAAAGAACTCCGCAGCTCCAAAGCACTATCCCTCAGCCACGCTTGATACGATTTTTGCACCAAGTGGGATGGGGATATCGTATCAAATCCAGCCAAAAGATCCAACATTACTAAGATGGCCGTGCCTTGTTGATCCACTTGGCAATAAATAGAATCTGCCGCAGCAACTAGTTCCAATTCCATACTATGACCACTTCGGAAACCATTTTGTGAGGGGTCCAGGCGGTGCTGAGCGGTAATATACTTGGCCAATTCCTGATTGATATATTTTTCAAACATTTTAGCCAGAGCAGGCAGGAGGGAGAATGGACCAAGATATTTACGGTCCACTGGATCTCCATTTGGTTTCTTTTTAAGGGTATTAATAAATGTTGCCTCCTTCCAGAGTTGGGGGAAACCCTGCAACAATGTTTCAGAAACTTTGAGAGATCCCCAATGTTTGCTAGCCCCGAGTAGTAGAGAGCTCTTTACCCACCTTGAAAAGTTTGTTGGGAGTATTGCAGGCAGATCATATTTTATTAATGTAATAAGAGGATTTGGCAGCCACAATGATATGTTTATACATAAGAATCCACTCTTTATGTTTGCATTTCTCCTCGGACATAAGATTTGCCCTCCATCTCCGTTCTTGCCTATTAAACTGTAATTCGAGGTATTTTAGTTCCTCTGAGAACCACTGTACGGATGCTGTAGTTCTATACCCCAATCTTATTTTTAATTGGGGCAACCCATTCAATTGTGTCCGTCACCGAACTATTACAATTCTCTGCCACTGGTAATGCCTCCCTGAGTGCTAATTCCATATTTTTGGAAGAGATTTTACACTGCACCTGTTCCATTCCCTTCTGCAGTGTGATATAAAAAGTCACCTCCAGGTGGTCTGTCCAACTTAACGGGAGAATGTCTCCCCTCCACCATGGCCAAATGGTTGGCAAAAATCCGATCCAACATATGGCTTGCTGTATGGGTTGGGGATTTGACCAGTTGGAAAATTCTAAAATAAGTCATAAGTTCTAAAAAAGTGACAATCATTGCACCTCTTATTTTTCAAATAGATGTTACAATCACCCAATATTGTACAATTGGGGTTTGCAATGTAGGGATCCCAGACTTGATTCCAGGCCTAGATGAACTGAGTTTGAGAGCCTGGGCGGGCAAAGCAGGGGGGCGGGGAATAAAGGAGAAACCCAAATAGATTGGGTTTATTATTAGCTTTTAGTCTAAACTGCCCCACCTCACAGGTGTCTTGCAAGTCCTAACTAATGAGCTCGAAAGTACAGTTGATCGAGTTTCTGGAAATAATAGCCAATCCAGCACCTCTACAAAGAGGTCAATCAAGTCTGGATTTTGTATAACCCCGTGGAATGGCCCCCACTAAATCAGGGTCCTAGTAGTCTTCCTTGGTCCAGGTTTCAATAATAAACAAACATTCTAAGACCTGGGTATGGATCAACTTGCATCCCTACATCCTATGTTTGACCGTGGAATGCGCGTTGCTCAAAGCACATGTAATCTCCTTCTGAGCGTGAGTTTCTCTATATCTTTCTTTACTATTAAAACCAGGCATTTCATGATCCAAGGTCAGCACAGGGTGCCAGTTACAGTGAGCATAACTGCACACTGATGTGTTTACAGGGATAATGGTGTCACAAAACTCTCTCCCATCTTTGGGACACCAATTCATGAAATCAGACCTAGAATATTGGTACGCTTACGGCGTGCCATCCTCACACCCGTGCTGTGCATCCGTGCATCTGGACGCTTTTTTATGCAGTTAAGCACATTGCAATGTCAGCGCTAGAATGCCGACCTGCTCCTCTCTGTAGCAAAGGCAAAATGGCCGTTGGGAAAGGAAATCAATGCAATCTCACAATTTCCAGCACGGTAAAAGAAGGGTTTTAACAGATGTTCTCACAGGCTCTGTGTGAAGTGCCCCAATATGTGCAAAAAGATGCTTTAATAAAAAAAAAATAGCAGCGGTTATATTAATATTCCTTAAGATAAAAATCCCTCCAGACAAATGTAAAGATCACCCCTCAATTCAAATTTCAGCCAAAGGAAGTTAATCCATCAAACAGGATTTATAAAGTGCAGTTAACCACAACCGAGGGTATCCAGTCACTGAGAGCCAAGCTGCTCGGGTGGCATCAGTTGAATAGCCATGTCTCTTGTCTCCTTCTGAATTCCTGAAGAAAGGCTTAGGTCTGGAGATGGAGGGGGAGGCTGTTTCAGGACTTCGTGGCAAGTTAGGAGCAGGGGTGCCCTCCACTGTTGCTTTGGCAGATGCATGGGGTGTGTGCCTGGGATATGAAGCTGGAGAGCAGGAGTCTGGAGGGTGGGTGGAAGCTCAGGCAGTGGTTGATGTAAGCTGGTCCTAGGTTGTGCAGGGCAATGTATGCGTGGTCAGCATCTTGAATTGGCATCTCTTGTGGATGGGGAGTCAATAGAGTTTCTTTAAGTGAGGTGTGATATAGGTCCATCTGGGGAGGTCAAGGGTGAGTCTGGCTGCTGAATTCTGAATGGTCTGCAGTCTCTTCAGGAGGTGTGTGGTGCTTCCTGCGTAGAATGCATTGCTATAGTCCAGGCAGCTGGTGGCGAGGGCTTGAGTGACGGTGCGTCTGGTGGAGACTGGGAGCCATTTGAAAATCTTTCCCAGCATGTGCAGCATGAGGAAGCAGGGAGAGGAGACTTTGTTGATCTGGTTCTTCAGTATGGGTTTGCTGTCCAAGATGGTGCGCAGGTTCTGGGTGTGGTCTCTGGGGGTGGGAGAAGGTCCCAGTTCAGCAGGCCACCAGGAGTTGTTCCACAGAGAGGTGTTGTCCCTGAAGGTCAGTATGTCTGTCTTGTCTGTGTTGAGGTTGAGGCAGTTGTTTTGCCTCTAATCAGCGGTTCTGGTCATACACAAGTGGAAGTTTTCCCTTTTGGTGGATGGATCTTTGGATACAGAGAGGATGAGCTGGGTGTCTTCTGCTTAGGAGATGATGCTCAGTCTGTGGTTTTTGACGTTGCTGGACAGTAGTGTCATGTAGGCATTGAACAGAGTAGGGCTGAGGGATGAACTGTGAGAGACGCTGCAGAGGATGTCATTGGGCTCCGAGTTGAACAGTGGAATGCAGATTCTCTGTGTTCTTCCAGTGGGAAAGTATGCGATCCATTTGAGGGCGTCTTCTTGCATTCAAATCTGATGAAGCCTCTTTATCATAGTGTGGTGAGACACAGTGCCAAGGAGATTCAGCTGCCTTGATCCAAGGAGGATCAAGGCAGCTGAATCTCCTTGGTCTAGGAGGGTCCTGATGTTGTCAGTGGCTGGGACCAGGGTGGTTTCTGTGCTGTGGTTTGAATCTGGATTGGGGTGCATCCAGAGATCATACTTCTTGAGGAATTCTGTGAGTTGGTGTTTGTTGGCCTTTTCTGAGACTGTGGCAGTAAAGGGGAGCAAGGATATGTGTCAGAACTTCTTGAGTTTGTTGGGGCTGGTGGATAGTTTCTTGAGGAGGGGTTTGACTCCAGCATGTTTCCAATCATCTGGGAAGGTGGCCGAGGTGGTGGATGATTTGAAGATGGCTGTGAACTTGTTTCTAATAGTCTTGTTGCTGCGGCTAAACATGTGGTGGGGACAGGGGTCTGTGGGTGCTCCTGAGTGGACAGTGTGCATGATGTCTGTGGGGATCGGTGTGGTGAGCTAGTCCTGGCAGTGATCTGGTGCTTGGATATTGTGACTGTGGGAGGGTGGAGGCTGACGGTGTCGGCGGCTGCAGGTTGGGTTTTGAAGTGTTTGTAGATAGTGGAGATCTTGCCCTTGAAGCCGTCAACAGGGTGTCGCAGAGTTCTTGGGAGGACGTAATAATGTTTTCAGTTGCTGAGGGGTCGGAGAACTCCCTGACGATGCTGAATAGTTATTTGATGTGGTTGGAGGTGGCTTTGATGCAGTCAGCTAGGGTTTTCCTTCTTGTCTCTTTAAGAAGTCAGTGGTAATGGTTGAGGGATGTCTTGAAGGTGGTCCGGTCGGTGGGCTCCTTGCTGGTGTGCCTTTTCCTTTCCAGTTGCCCGCAGTTGCGTTTGATGGTTCTCAGTTCTGGGATGTACCAGCTGTCATGTTTGGAGGATCTCTTGAGTTTGGTGGGTTTGATGGGGGAGACTCTGTCGGTGCAGGTGGAGATCCAGGTGGTGAAGTTCTTGACCACCTGTCCAAGGTTGGTAGTGGTGTCAGGGTGAATGGTGTTGAGGGTATCGGTCCATTGACTTTTGAAAATACTTTTTTCCAGCTGTGTTGTGAGGTGTTGGGTGGTATGGTAATGTTGCTACAGGCTGCTGTGTAGGTGAAGTGGACGATTAAGTGGTCCCTCCAGGTGAGCTCGGTGACATTGCTGTACTTGACTCTGTTGCTGGCTGTGAAGATAGGGTCCAGCATGTTCCTTGTGATATGTGTGGGGTCGGTGACTAGCTGGATGAGGCCGATGTTGGTTATGATTTGGAGGAGGTTGGCTGTGTTGGCGTCATTGGGGTCATCAAGGTGTAAGTTGAGGTCTTCAAGGAAGACATAGTGTTTGGAGTTGATAGCTTGAAGAGTGCTAAATTTGGGGATGGCGTCGCCAAAGCTGGGGCGTGGTCCTTGGGGTTGGTAGGTGAGGGTGCCTCTAATGGTGGTCTTGTTGTCTGTTTGAGTTGGAAGTTTAGGTGTTCCATGATCGGGTGGTGTCATCTGTGGCAGTGGTGCCTTGGATGGAATCTTTGTGGATGATGGTGATCACACCTCCGTGTTTGGTGATACGATCCTGGTGTGCAATCTTGTAGCTGTTGGGCGTGGCCAAGGCAAATTCAGGTGTGGACGCAGGAGGCAGTGGAGATGTCCAGGTGCAGTTGTGGCAGGTGTGGGGGTGGCAGCTGTTTGTGCGGGTGCTACAGCAGGCAAAAGGTCCCACTGTTGTGTGGCGAGCTGCAGCAGCAGCTGTTGTTGTGGAGTCTGGATTCCAGGGCTCTGATCTGGCACCGGTTTAGCAGCGGGTGATGGGAAATCCAGGGTTCCTGATGCTGGTAATTTTATAAAACAAACATTAACACCAAGAAAAGTGCAAAAATGAGCTTAACATGTGCTCTAATCACAGCGGGATCTGCTTACTGAGGCCCTCCACTTTTTGCTGAAATCGTGTTTGTTACCTTTAGGACTCTGTGCACGTTACCACTGATAACCAGCCCTTAAATGCTTGTGCTCTATCCTTACAACATGTAACATTGGCTGATACCTAATTTGCATATTTAATTTACTTGTAAGACCCTAGTAAAGTGGCACTATACATGCCTAGGGCCTGTAAATTAAATGCTGCTAGTCCGCCTGCAGCGTTTATTGTGCCACCCACTTAAGAAGCCCTCTTAAACATTTATCAGGCCTTCCATTACAAAACCTGTGTGTGCAGTTATAAACTGGCATGTCAATTTGGCATTAAAACTCCCTTGCCAATCCTTCTACTCCCATTTTATTACATACAAGTCACCCCTAAGGTAGCCCTACATAGCCCATAGGGCAGGGTGCTGTGTTATTAAAAGGTGGGGCGTGTACTTTTATGTTTTTCATGTCCTGGTAGTGAAAAACTCTTAAATTAATTTTCACTACTGTGAGGGCTACCCCGCCCAAAGGATAACCTTAGGGATTCCTTATTGCATTTAATAAGCTGTAATTTCCAATTGGGAGCTGGCAGCTATGTCATTTTGGTGTCTTTGGAATTTTGGTAAAGTGTCCTACTTAATGGTTAATTTATTTACAAAAAAATCCAATTATAAAAATACAACTTTTTGTAAGTTGGCAATTGTCTTCTCTTAGCCCTTTTCTGCCTATATCCTGGCCTTGGTCACATGACTTGGTGTAACTGACAGAATTTGTGAATTCCTCCCAGACAGTCACACAATAGAGGGATTAGGTGTGCCTGGATGGGCCATCTGCTGGCAGGATGGGAGTGGGCCAGAGTTGAGCACAGGGCCACTTACAACGGAATAACCTGTGCTCTGCCTTCACACAAAGGGCCTAACGACCCTGCATTGTCACTTCAGCCAGCTTGGAGCCAGGGAAGGAGAGGCAGGGAAATCCTTGCACTTCAAAGCCACTGTTTAGAAGCTTCTCTCACCTTCAGGAACCAGGGCAACAAGGTATAAAAGTAGGACCTCGGGCTCCAACTCTTTAGAACTCTACGGGACCTGTGGATACTCTGCTAAGAAGAAGGACTGCTGCGCTAATACAAGGACTGCCACTCTACTGGCTTGCTGCTCTAAAGGAACTGCTGCTGTGTGGTGATTACCTGCTGCCTTGTGCCATCTTGCCTGGGGAAGAAGAACTGGACCTGCAACTTCTTCTTGACCTCATGACCCCAGAGTGACTTAAAGGGCTAGTCTGCTGGACTTCTTATCTGAGCCTCAGAGGCAAAGAAGGCTCCCCATTAGCTCCTGGACTCAGCTATAAAGTCTTCCTGACCCTAAAGTCATACCCCTCGGGTCCTGGACCCTTTGTGTGACAAAACATGAGAAGGTAAATCTTCAGCAGGACCTATCTGGGACTGTATCCAACCCGTGCTACTTCGCGGTCTGCCTGAACCTTTGACTTTGACCTGGTGCAGTGCAAGCAGATATCCCCAGTTGGTGCTTAATTCTTTTAGGTGCTATCTTTCACTTTATTCTTTAAAATGTATACCTCTGGTTCTACTGATTTTGATTTTTGTCATTTGGTGGTGTTTTACTTATTAAATTAAGGTCAATTTCTCTAACTTTGTGCGGGAATATTTTTGTGTGGTGTTTGCACTGTTTACTGTTTGAAGTGTTGCACAAATACTTTACATATTGCCTCTAAGTTAGGCCTGACTGACAATCCAATTTCTCACAGAAGCGACCAAAATTAAAAGTATTTTGAACTAGAGAGTTTGTTCTTAGCAGACAGAAAGTAGTTGTATGTAGTGAGAGACCCATATCTAAACATGGGCGAATTTTGCGAATTCGCAATCCGCGAATTTGTGGATTTGCGAATTCGCGATCTGCAAAATTCGCGAATTTGTGCGAATTTGCGGATTTTTGTTTTTTTGCGTGTTCGCTGTTTTTTTTGCGTGTTCGTGGGTTTTTTTGCGTGTTTGCGGGGCTTTTTGCGTCTTCGCGAGCCACTTGCATAGCGAAGTTACCCATGCAGTCGTTTATGGGAGAGGGAGAGAGAGATAGATAGATAGATAGATAGAAAGAGAGGGAAAGAGAGAGGGAGAGAGAGAACGAGAGAAAGAAAGAGAGGCCGGATCTCTGAAGGGCCAGATTCCTGAGTTGCCCCTACAGAACATACAGCTTTTTATTTTTAGCAAAATGCATATGAAAATTGTGCTGTAAAGGTCTCTTTTAGTTTAACCCCTCCTGACAACTCAAAATGGGTGTATTTGCCATCCTCTCCCTTCTTCCTGTTTTTTATATCTGTAAGTGCTTCCTGATGAGGTTTAATTCCTTGGACAGGTGCCTCGTTGCCTACTTGTAACTATTCTCTGACCCTGCTTCAAGGGTCAGAGCAGGGACAGAGAATAGTTGCAAGTAGGCAACGAGGCGCCAGGAAGCAATTAGCAGCAGGTGTCCAAGTTGAAGTTAATTTGTTTGTAACCCTTTTGTAAAAGGTTACAAAGAAATTAGGTTCAACTTTTGAACCTGCTGCTGTAACCCTTGCTTGGCTGAAAATTCGTCCCCGCTGATTGCGGATTTTACCACGATTTCGCGAGATTCGCGGATCGCGAAATCGTGGAAAATCCGCAAATTCGCCCGCGAAACGGATTTTACGCCCACCTTTACCCATATCTCTGGATAATCTTTACATCTCTTTCATAGATATTTGCCTTTTAGCTCTAGGAAAACTCTGAGTTTCATCGGACTTAGAGAGTTCAAGGCACATATATATTCCAAAGGTATATTATTTGCAATTTAGTTTTACATGCTTTAGTAAGGTTTATAAGACCTTAAAGATCTCTCCCTATTTTTAGATATCAGCATTCCCTCTAGTTGAAGGCAATAACCAGCTGAATGTTAAGTCAATAGGACGATATCCAAGTGTTTCTGATTTCTCTCTTCTCATTCCCCTTTTCGCTGGTGTTCTGCTATTATTCTGTGTATGGTTAGTAGTGGATTCAGAGAGGTGTGGAAACCTACATGACTCCTTTTGGAATTGGACTACATGGTTATTGCATTTTGGCAGTGTTGTCCTCCTCTAGGCTTCTGATAAGGGAGCTATCTTCTCTTTTTTTCTATTGTCTCCTGCCATTCGAAACCCTCTTTTTCAGAATAATGTTGCCTTTTAGAAGGAATAGTTCACGATTATTAGATAGTATGGGAAGCTCTGTTGGGCTAGGGGTTATTATGGGGTTTGTTTGAATCATTTCACCTAGCAGGTGTGTATACATGTTCAACATCCTTTTCCATACGTAATTGCTACTAATCTGACTACTTAGTCTGGTTACTGCAAGTGACATCTTCTCCAAGCAGAGCAGTTGGGCTACTTTGGGTTTATTTTCAGCAGGGTCCAATTCTAAAATGTCAATTGCAGGGCTTCAAGCCTGGTGCTCAAGCTTGCCACACTGGGCACGAAACATGCAGCCTTAAACATTTTGCCAAGATGGTTATACTATTGGGGCAATTCACACAAACCTTCACGGGTATAGGAAATAGTACTTCATAAATACTTTTTTAATGTACTTTCCATGTGTGAATAACCCTGAAACGTCCAACTCTCTGTTAGTGAAAGTGCAAAGAAGGCACAGTCCTTTAGATCTGTATTAAATGTATTAGAATTTTTCCATGACTATTCCCATTCTTGTTCCATTTTAGGTGGTTTACAGCCGGTTCATAAAGGCGTGTGAAAGTACCAGGCATAGTACTATACTACAGCAGCACTTATTTATGTACTGCAAATGCCCAGTGTTTCCATATTAGACCGAGAACTTACGAATTGTTTCAATTGGCATTTCTAACTTCTTCAAATTTGCAAGCGGATGCAGATCCATGTTCATGCTTAGGAAGACTATACATCATAAGCACTTCAATTTTCCAGATTTTTATAGTTTTTGATCTTCTAGTATGAAGTTCTTTATTTAATGAACACTGCATTCCACTAAGCAAGGATTTTTACCTGTATGTCCTTATTTTTCAAATCGTTCTCTTTGTAGTGCACTGTTCTAGCATTTAGTTGACGTTGTAGAGCATTTGTTGAATACTGGCACAAGTACAGAGTCATTTATGATGCTTCTTTAACACAGGGTTTCGACAAATCTGGAGCCAGTAGTGGTTTTGCTGTACTACTTTGTTAGAGGAAACTATTTCTGAAAGCTTTCACATCATACCTGTTTGATTTGGGATTATGTTTGTGAGGGGGACTCATGATGACACTGAGAACAGTGGTTGTTTTCAGTGTTTTCAGATAAGTTGTTGTGTAAATAAAGTCAAAAGCCATCTAAAAGTTTAAGAAATCAGAATAGACCGACATAACTTTGAAGGTTCCAGATTTGGGAATAAAATGGTGTCATGAATGTATAGTTCGTAACAGAGAGATGAACCCAATGTGCCCCTGGATAGGGGAGGAATATGTTATCCCTCCCTCCCCGCCTTTTCTTCCTTTCTGCCTTTCCCTCCTTCTCTTCCTTCCTCTCCCAATTAAGCTTTTGCTATCCACATGAAGTTCTCTCATCTATCCCCATGTAGATTTGGCTTTGTGAATTCCCATGAACATCAATTTAAGGTGGTCAAAGGTAGTAACTGCTAACCTTCACTTTGGTAAGTCACGTCCTGCCTGTACTAGTAGGTAGGGACAGGAGGTAAATAGGATTCTAAAAGCCTTGTTTATCATTTTTTTTTGTCCTCATATATGCCACCAGTAGATATTAACTCTAAATAGGCACGCTTCAGGCCACTGACAAAACCAACCTTTCCTGCCCTTGAGTTTGTGGATAGCCAATGGAGGTTGCCCAGAGTTAAGGCCGTTTCCAGTCCTACTCCCTTTCACTATGTTACTTGCCACACAGGGAGGACAGGACCACTTAACCTCTGGCATAATGATTGGACTTTTGTTGTTATTTCTCACACCATGATTTTAAAGCAGACCAAAGTTTAACAGACGTTACCCCTCCACATAGCATATCCAATCTACTAACCGCCATGATATTTCTAAGACAGTCCGCAAATTTAGGTGGGTGTTCTGATTTCCACTCTTTACAGATCTCCCTCCTGGCAATAACTACCACATAAAAGATAAACTGTGATATACAACTATTTATGTCCTAATCCGAAGGAAAACCAAAAAGAACCAATCTGGGAGTACATGTGATTGGTAATGACAGTACCTCTTCCAGGAAACCACACACCTGTCTCCAGTAGCTACTTATTTCAGGGCAATCGACGAACATATGACCGTCGTCTGCTGCTGGAAACTTGCATCTTGGACATAAATACTGTTCTGTTGCGATTTTTGAAAGTTTTGCCAGAGTCCAATAGGCCCTGTATGCTGTGAATAGGTGGTTTCTTCTCAGATTTGATGGTTTAATAATTTTTTGAGAAGGAGTGAAAGAATCTGTCCAAACTTTTAGTATATCACCCGGAATCTGTATTGTTGGAGTATCCCATAGTTTAGTTATTTCAGCCTCTAAGTTGTCTTTGCTTCCCATTAAAATTCTGTACCATTCAGCTACCTCACCCTTCCACCCTTCTCCCTACTTATTAATTCAAAAAGAGGACTCTCCACTTCTATGTTCCAGTTCTGACTTCCCCACCAAGCAGACAATTGGTAAAACTTGAATCTTGTGATGGTGCCATCTGTGAAGCTTGATAGGGAATCCCAACTTAATAGTGTAGAGCCATTGCACAAGTCCCCCATTTCATAAAACCAGCATTCCTCAGCGGGAGAGTTAATTGATCCATTAAACATTCCGGCGTACCGGGGGAATCCCAAATTGGTCTTGGGGATGGTAGTAAGGGATACCTAAGATTTTTCGTATCTGTTGCCAGTTATCTAGGGCTGTCCGCAAGCGCTTTAAACGTATTTTTTTTTAAAACTTCGGATCTCCAAACTTAAAGAGAAAAAAATCTGAACTATATGGAAGGTCCAGTAGCATTGCCTGAAAAAGTCTGCCATATGAGGTAGAATCCAATTTATTAGCTAAAAGTCTAAAGTTTTTAAACTGAAAGGCATAGCAGTAGAGAAGTAAATCCGGAAGTGCCAACCCACCAATTTTTAGCCCCCTTCTCAGCTTCTTTCAAGCTATTCTGGGAGACTTAGTAGCCCAAATAAAAGAACCGATCCTCCCTTGTAAATTGGAGATATCCTTTTTATTAAAAATCAAAGGAATTGAGTTAAACAAAAAAGTGACCTTTGGCAGGATTATCATTTTGACTAGGTTCACCCTACCATAGATGTTTAAAGGTAGGGTGTTCCATCTAGTCAAAAGCTTCCTCACTTCTTTTACAACTATTGACCAGCTGGTCTTGGGAGTTTCTTCCAAATTGTGTGTAAGATAAATCCCCAAGTATCTAATTTTGGATTTTGCTTCTATGATCGGGGCAGGGTTGTTCCAACTCATTATGTCGGTTTTATCTTTGTTGATACTGTACCCCGATACTATTCCAAAGTTTCCGGCCAATTCAAATAGTCTTGGTATTGCCACCTCTGGATTGGATGTATAAAGAAGAAGGTCGTCAGCATAAAGAGCTGTCTTGAGGACTAAGTCTCCCATTATGAATGGTTTAATTTCCAAATCCTGCCTTAGGGAACAAACGAAAGGCTCAATATAGATATTGAATAAAAGTGGGGATAAGGGACAACCTTGCCTGGTTCCTCTAGAAATGTTCAGCCATTCAGACAGACTACCGTTGACCGGAATTTTTGCCCTGGGACACCTATACAGTGCCTCGATTCCTTTAATAAAGATCTCTGGGAAACCAAACTTTGACATTGACTTCCATAAGAAGAGCCAGTTGACTTGATTGAACGCCTTAGCGGCGTCTATTGCTACAATAGTGAGTAGCATCTTCTTTTCTACCTCTATGTCTATTGCTCCTATGACTTGGAATGTCAACTCATTCAATTGGCGGCCAGGTATAAACCCCCTCTGGTCTGGGTGGATAATAGACTTAATTATTTTAGCTAGTCTGGAAGCCAATATACCAGAGTATATTTTTGAATCCGAATTTAAAAGAGAGATAGGTCGATAAGACTCTATCATTCTCGGGTCTTTATTTGGTTTAGCTATCAGGGTAATTGTAGCATCTAACCAGGAGGGTGGAATTGGCTCTCCCTGTATAAATATTTTATTAAAGAGTCTCTAGTGGAACTAAAACCTCTTCCATATTATATTTATAAACCTCGGTCGGGAGTCCGTCTGGGCCAGAGGCCTTGTTTCTAGCCATCTTTTTTAGTTGTGCCCTAACTTCACCCTCCGTGATCTCGGTAGCTAAAAAAGCTTTATCTGAATCGCTCAACTGTAGCAGTTCTCTCATAGCCCACCAATTATCCAGATCTTCCGACCCCCGACCGTTCTTCTCCCGATAGAGTTCCTCATAAAAGGCTCTAGCCTCACTTTTAATCTCTGTGTCCTCTGTTAAAGATAACCCAGTGCCATGCTGTAATAAGCATTTAATATTATTTCTGCACCTCTCTGACCTTGCCTTCCATGCTAACAAAGAACCACATTTCTCACCATACTCAAAATTACGAAGCTTACTGACTTCCCACTTATCTATAATTATTTTTTCGGCTCTAGCTCTGAAGTCTGTTTGTAGTTTTAAAATTTCCTTTTCAAGTCCCGGAAAACTAGCTCTGTCTTCGGAGACAGCAAGTTGAAGTTGCTGTCCTTTAGTTTGATTGTTGAGCTCTTGTTTATCTCTTTCTATTTTGAGCTTCCTGTTTAAAATCATATGAGAACCATAGATTCCTCTTAAGTAAGTTTAAATGTTTCCCATATGATTTGATCTGAGGCTGTATTCTCATCAAACAAAAAGAATTCCAATAGACTTTCCTTGATTTTGTTTTTAATCTCGTCATTTAACAAGATAGTCCTATCAAGTGTCCACCTATATTCTGAGGGACTATTCTGAAAATTCATTTTTAGCTCAACCACAGAGTGATCTGATAGACCAACTGGAATATAAGAAATTGAGATATTAACTAAAAAAGATTGATCTAACAGAAAAAGGTCTATTCTTGAAAACAGACTATATTTTTTGCTATAGAAAGAATACTCTCTTTGATTGCCGTGTTTAGTTCTCCATGCATCTTGTAGCGTATAATCTTTCATAATGTTTTTTTCAAGCTTGAAGGGATTTATTAGGGGGATTATATTTAGCTTTGGAGGTGCGGGCCAATTGTGGGTCCAATAAGAGGTTAAAGTCACCTCCTAATATGATTGGAACTGTATGTTGTAACATGTATCCTTCTAATTTATGAAGAAAACAAGCATTATCCTCATTAGGACTGTAATATACCCCACACAAAAGTTTAGAGCTGCCAATTGAAACAACTGCAGCCAGCCATCTTCCAGACTGATCTGTATCCCAGTTATGGACCCTGATCCCTTTATTAGCGCGCACCACCATAGCTACCCCTCTAGTAACACCAGTTTGTTTAGAACAAAAGATGTCCTGAACCCAGTTATATCTTACAAATATTTTCCTACACTCTTCTGCTTCCAGATGAGTCTCCTGTAAAAGATATACACAAGCTTCGGAGTTTTTCAAAAATTCACAGACATTTTGTTGTTTTTCCGGCTCCCCAAGCCATTCACGTTCCAGGAAAGGATTTTGCTACTAGGTGTTAGATTTGAAGGCATTATATGATGTGACTACCCCTACACCTGTAACCAGTGGTGGCCCATGGTTGTATTCAAATTTTACGGAAAAGTAAAAATTTATGGCAAATGAGGACATTTTTATCTGTTTTTCCCCTTCCCCCTGTGAACCCACCCCGCTCTCCTCCCGAGGAACTCAACCCTCCTGTTTGGCGTGAACACACCTTTAGGAGGCCCTGCACCCTCGACACCCCCACCTAAGTGAAACATAAATCAGGTTTTTCTCCAATGATTTTATTTTTTATTTTTTTTATTTTCCTTTTATCTAATAATCATTTCTTGTTTAGACAGAAGACCCTTTTTTTTCCTTTTTTTCCCTAACTATAAAGGCACAATTTTACGAGGAGCTGGCATTGAATTAGCTAGTCTCTTTCATTTTAGCCAACAACTCGTCAACTTCTTCTGGGAAGTGACAAGTATACATCTTATTGTTCCACATTATTTTAAGCAAAGCTGGGAACTTCATTTGTACCTGAGCCCCCATTGATCGTAAGTCTGGCATCCTTGAGCCCAGCTACCATTGCCTTTGAGCGGTTTTTCCCCCTATATCTGATCTGATCTGATCTGATTTGGTATGGGTTGGCACGAAAGTGCAAAGAAGTGCGTGCCAAACATCTACTAAGGATCAACTCTTTAACACTGTATGTTTGTAAGTACACCAGAATCTTCCTGGGTGCTTTGTGATCCGGGTGCAGCCTAAACGGGTCTCTATGCACTCGCTGAATCTCAGCCTCCAAGTCAATATCTAATCGATCCTTAAGTATGTCTTCGCGAAGCAATCTACACACAAACCCCTTTATGTCTTACACTTCTACTCCTTCAGGAATTTTGAGAATCCTAAGATTGTTGCGCCGACTCTGCGTCTCCAATCTTTCCAGATCCATTGTTAGGGTCAGATTCTGTGCTTTGATGGCTTCTATGTCTTTAGGATTCCCTTTGGCAGTCTCTGACAATGCAGTAACTTTACTTTCCAGTACGCTAGTCCTGGCATTGATACCCTCTAATTTAGCCTCTAGTATGTCTAATCTGTCATGTAGACCTCTTTGATTTCTCTCCGAAATCTCAAACTTTCCCAGAAGATCGTCTTTCAATGCATGGAACAAAGAGCCAAGTAAATCTCTCTCGTTTTCCCTCCTGGTTGGTCTATCTGCACCATCAGGTTGAGGTTCTGAAGTATAAGTATCATGGACTAGGGGGGAGGGAGAGATTGAGCTTTGTTATAACCGTTTGGTGCGATCAGAGGGGGAGATACTACAGCAGAATTCGAAGTTGCAGATTTTATTAGTGGAGGAGGGAGTGTTTCTACTACATTCGAAGGGGGGTCTGCAACTGAGGCCAAATCTTGCCTTGGGCTGATATGCGCTGCTTCCCCCTCTGGCCTCTCCTCATTAGGTGTTAAATCTAGTACAGCATACTTATTACTTAAAGATAACATAGAGTGAAGAGAGGGGGTGGGTACCTCATTAGGCTGAACAGTTTCATCTGTTTCAACTACTTTAGAGCTAGTATTAGCCTCTGCCTTATTTGTAGTGCCTGCCTTAGAATTCACTGCCTGCTCCATAATTTTGAAGTAACTTTTAAGTGAGGAAGTCCCTCTAGGCACTTGTGGTTGCTTTGTCACCTTAACTAACCTCCCCCTTCTAGCTCCCACCTTCCTGTTTCGTGTGAGTGGAGAAATAGGTATCGGACCCCCCTTTCCTTCAACAGTATCAGTGTCCGTGGGATTCCAAGCCCCTTGTTTCGATCTTAGCTGGTATCTGCTCCTTACTTCTCCTGCCTTTCCTTTTTCAGGAATAACCAACTTTATGGAGCATTCAGTAGAGGCTGCCCCCTTGATTCCACCGCCAGCCTCAATTTCTTTGGTTCTATTATCAATTTGGCTGATTGATTTATATTTTCCTGCCTCCATGCAGTCCTCCCTTCCAAACACCACCTTACCGCTATTCAGGGATGCATAGGACCCTCGGCATATTGAGGCTCTAGCTCGAGCGAGGAGCGCTGCCCTTGAACGCAGCCACAAACTTCTACAGCTTACTCGAAGCCCTCTTTGGACGTTCTCCTCCACCGCAGCCTGACTGCTACCAATGACCAGCTTCTGTGTCTGCTGCCCGCTGAACTCGCCGCTCGGGATTCTACACAGCTGACCTGTCCCTGCCTCACTTGTGTATCGACGCTCAAGCATTCCGCTGGGTCCTGGATCCTGGCGCTGGGTCCTAGCGCACCCGCGTTCACCTCTCACAGCTCCGACCTCGAAATAGCAGAAACGGGAGAAAATTCAATGATACATAGCACTACCTTCTTGGAGAAAGATCATTTGTCCTCACCGGTTGTTAAACGTCGTCATCCATAAGTGGTTCGGAGAAAAGAGCGGCCAAATCCATTATTCAGGGTGTTCTTTGAGTGCAGAGCCTCGCAGCAGCCGTTAGCCTGCCGCCACCATGTTCCTCTTCCACCACATCCGGCCTTGTTTATCATTTGCATTTTTCAATCACTGTCCTTCCCCAAGACCCTCAGTGGGAAATAAGAGGGTGTGGTGGGCGGGTACCAGAGTGGAACCTGCTTAATTCATTGGGACCAAAATGTACCTGATGTCTCTTCTGATATCGCTAACATTTTGGTGAACTGACGTCTGAAAGCTGCCTGTGTGAATGTGCTATGTGCAATACGTGGCTTTCTAAATGGGTGAGTGACATTGGCATGCAAGCATAATGCTTCAATAATGGTGTAGCCTTTCTGCCCTACATCTGATATATTGTTAAATATATAATCCTGGTTTAGTTTTTTTTTATATAATAAATGTTATTTATTTTCAGTAATTGAATGCAGTAACAAATATAGCATTGCATGTTGAATTTTTTTTTTAACACACCACGCTTTGTCTTCTTCCACTGCATAGTCATGTTAACTAGGCTAGGGCGGTAAATTCCACTCCGCTCACGTAGTTTGCTGAATATTGGCAATTCTACGTTCTGCGGAGAACGCGGAATTGTCAAAAATTCCGCGATCTGCAGCGTAGCGGAAGTTTTTCCTTGTTCGCGCTTTCAAAATGCTTGTTCATGTGCGCAGGAGCGACTCTTTGGGATCCCTACATTCGCCGACGAGTTTCCTATCCGTTTGCATGTGCCACGAGATTTTGGTAGCCGGCTGCACAACCCTGCAAGAGTGTGCAATCGTGAACACTTCATTCGGACGCGCCATCGGTCATCCGCATTCGCGAAGAGGAAGCATGCATCGCGAGCGGGCGGGACAAGTGAAACAAGATGGCCACGACCGCATGGGTAAGTTTGCGAGATATTTCCCCCTGAGCACGCAAACAGCGACCCCGAACCGGAAAAACAAAATGCGAACGGGCGGAACAAGCAATTCCGCGTGCTCACCGAATTCTGCGTAGCTTGCTGAGATTTTTTACCGTTTCGCGCAACTTTGCGTAACACGACTATGCAAATTCCGCCCACCCCTACCCATGCATATAAGTACATATTTTACAAATTAGTTAGTTTGTACACATCTTTGTATTGCATATTGAGTGTTCCTGGGTGTTCTATGGTTGGGAATGCGTAACAATTGTGTAAACATCCCAGCCTATTCTGCTAACACAGCCGTTTCATTGGTCATATCTTTGTGTGGCTTTCAAATATTGTTTGTCTTCTAAAGCCCATTTAATTTACACACCAAGAACAGCGTTCTGCCATGTTGGGAGTGGGCGGAATAGTACATTCTGGGCTATCTAGATGCCACACTTCTTAGGAAGCCATCGTCGGGCAGGATGGGACCTGGTAGCCCATTGGCTAGTTACTCCACAACCCCTTAGCCTTGTAGTGTGCATATAAGTGGATCATGTGTATACTGTAGAATGGTCTTTAGGAGGACTGCCCTACTGTTAGCAGGACCTAACAAAAGTAGGCTGCACCAAAGGCTTGACTGCCCCTGTTGCATCTTGGGCTAGCAAAGAAAGGTATGTGCCTGTGGTGTTCCACTCAAAGTCGTCCTTGAACAGCAACTGAGGAGGTTACTCCTTGTTGGTTGACTACTGTCACAGCTTCAAGGCCATAATAGCTAAGAAGCCAGCACCATTGAGAGCCCAGTATCACGAAGGCTGACCGCTCATGGGCACCGGGGTGCAGCCTGAGAGACTGAGGACTGACCCTCAAAAGTTGCATGCGAGTCTACTGGACAAGGGAGAGTCCTAAGTGTGGTTTGATCACCCAGCATGGGAGTTACTGCAAGTTAAAGGGAACAGTTGGTTGTAATGTAATCGGAGACCAGTAGCAACTGGTTTTGTGTTGGAATGCATCCTGACTTTATGGGACATTGATCCGTGACACCTGCCACAGGAAGACCCTTGACACTGGCTCAGCATCCTCAGCATCCTTGATCATCCTCAGTATCCCGCATGCCCTGCTGTTCCCTATACCCAGCAAATGGAGGCTACACCAAAGGCTGGAATGCATCTGCTGCATCTTGGGTTAGCAAAGAAAGGGCTATGTTTGTGGTGTCTCAATCAGTGGCCACTGGCAACCACTAAAGAGGTGTGATTCAGGCAAATGGATGGTGGGTGGGTGCAATCACACACTTTCGCTCTATCAACGACCATTTGTAGAGCGCAGAACTCTCACCGCTAGTGGTATATGGGCACAGTCCATGCAACGTCTCCGTCGAGGAGAAAAAGGAAAAACAAAGGTCAGAAGCAAGCAGAAAGAGGAAAAATGAATGTCGGAAACAAGCAGAAAGAGAAAAAAATAAAGGTCAAGAGCAAGCAGAACGAGGACAAATAACAGGACAGAAATTAGCAGCAAGAAGCAAAATAAAGGTCAGAAATGAGCAGAAAGAGGAAAAATATCAGGCAAAAAGAGGAAAGATAAAGGTCAGAAATTAGAAGAAAGATGCAAAATAAAGGTAAGAAACAAGAAGAAAGAGGCTAAATAAAGATCAGAAACGAGCAGAAATAGGCAAAATAATGAGCAGAATAAGCAGAAAGAGCACTTACCCACTCCTCTGGCTCGCCTCCTCCAGGCCTCTTCTTCAGTCCCTCGGTGCTTGATGCTTAAAGCAGTTGAGTTCTCGGCAACAATTTGGATGGTGCTCTCCTGCTGCTGATAATGTTCAGCCAGCAGCGCCAGAATTGGCTAAAGCGAGCTGCCTTGACGCTCCTACAGGCACTGTGTGCCTGTGCCTGCTCTCCACCCAGTTGTCTCAGACAGCTGGGTGGAGAGGTTTACACTGCGCATGTCATGGCCAAATATTCGGCTAGAAAATCAGACATTTGAGATGAGCAGATTTATAGATACAAGAGAGAACCTAGTGTAAGTCCAAACAATACACTTGCAGGCTTAGAGTGCTGCATAAATTATGAAAAGCAGAAGTAGGGTACTATGGTTAGTTTCAAGTCTTTAAGTGGAGAGCCAGTGATTGATTGTGGGGAACAAAATAAAAAAGTTAAAAACTTACCTGCAACCGGCCACATCGTGCTCTTCTGCTCCTCTTCTTGATAACACAGGCTGCCAGTCTTCATGGTGCACAATCCTGATGCTGCTCTCATGTCATAAAAGCAGAATCAAGATTGGCCTGAGAGCCGAGGATTTGAATCCCAGGGAGACTGGGAGCCTGTGGCGGCTGCTTCCAAACCCAGTAACGCAGCTGGGTTGGAGACCGCTTCACTGCGCATTACGGTTTGGCCAGCCTAAGGCAGCAGGCTAAACCATCACGCGCAGTGAAGGCAGTACACTAATCAATCAATCAGACCACTTGTATAGCGCGCTACTCACCCGGAAGGGTCTCAAGGCGCTTGGGGGAGGGGGGCCGCTACTGCTCAAACAGCCAGGTCTTGAGTTGTCTCCTGAAGGCGAGGTGGTCCTGGGTCAGCCGAAGGTGGATGGGGAGGGAGTTCCATGTCTTGGCCGCCAGGTAGGAGAAAGATCTGCCTCCGGCGGTGGCTCTTCGGATGCGTGGTACGGCGGCGAGGGCGAGGCTAGCGGATCGTAGCTGGCGGGTGGGCGTGTGGAAGGTCAGGCGGTCGTTGAGGTACTTGGGGCCCAGGTCGTGGAGAGACTTGTGAGCGTGGGTGAGGAGTCTGAACGTGATCCTCTTGTTGACTGGGAGCCAGTGCAGGTTCCTCAGGTGGCTGGAGATGTGGCTGCGTCGAGGGATGTCCAGGATGAGTCGGGCGGAGGCGTTCTGAATTTGTTTCAGTCTTTTCTGTAGCTTGGCTGTGGTTCCGGCGTAGAGGGTGTTTCCGTAGTCCTGCCGGCTGGTGACGAGGGCCTAGGTGACCGTCTTCCTGGTTTCGATCGGGATCCATTGGAAGATCTTGCGGAGCATGCAGAGGGTGTGAAAGCATGAAGTGGAGACGGCGTTGACTTGTCTGGTCATCGAGAAGGAGGAGTCCAGGATGAAGCCCAGGTTGCGTGCGTGGTCTGTCGGCTTGGGAGCGATGCCCAGGGCTGGGGGCCACCAGGAGTCATCCCAGGCGGAGGGTGATGGTCCAAGGATGAGGACTTCCATCTTGTCTGAGTTCAGTTTCAAGCGGCTGTTCTTCATCCACTCGGTGACATCTTTCATCCCTTTGTGGAGGCTGGTTCTGGCGGTGTCGGGGTCTCTGGTGAGGGAGAGGATCAGCTGGGTGTCGTCGGTGTAGGAGATGACGTTGAGGTTGTGTTGGCGTGCGATGGCTGCGAGAGGTCTCATGTAGACGTTGAAGAGGGTGGGGCTGAGTGATGATCCTTGCGGGACGCCGCAGATGACTTCGGTGGCTTCGGAACGAAACGGGGGGAGGCGGACTCTGTGTTCTTCCAGCGAGGAACGAGATGATCCACTTCAATGCCTTCTCTTGGATGCCGGTGTTGCTGAGGCGTTGGACTAGGGTGCGGTGGCAGACAGTGTCGAACGTGGCGGAGAGGTCCAGGAGGATGAGTGCCGCTGTTTACCCGTTGTTGAGAAGGGCTCGGATGTCGTCGATGGCTGCGATGAGGGCGGTCTCGGTACTGTGGTTGGCTCTGAAACCGGACTACGAGGGGTCGAGGGATCCATTCGTCTCGAGGAAGGCGGCAAGCTGTCTGTTGGCGATCTTCTCGATGACTTTGGCAGGAAAAGGGAGGAGCGAGATGGGGCGGAAGTTTTTGAGGTCGGTGGGGTCCGCTGCCGGTTTCTTTAGTAGGGCGCTGAGCTCGTCATGCTTCCAGCTCTCCGGGAAGGTGGCGGTGTCGAAGGAGTTGTTGATGACGTCTCGGAGTTGGGGTGCGATGGTGGAGTCGGCCTTGTTGTAGACGTGGTGGGGGCAGGGGTCAGTCGGAGAACCGGAGTGGATGGTGTTCATCGTGCCGGCTGTGTCTTCGGTGGTCACTGCGATCCAGGTGCAGAGGGTCGTGGTGGGGTGTGTTGGTTCGACGGTTGGGTGTGAGGATGGTGTGCCGAAGCTGTTGGGGATGTCGGCAATTTTGCGGTGGAAGAACGAGGCGAGGAAGTCGCAGAGGTCTTGTGAGGGGGTGATGTCGTTGTTGCCGGTGCTGGGGTTGGAGAACTCCTTGATGATGCTGAAGAGTTCCTTGCTGTCGTGGGCGTTGTTGTCCAGTCGCTCCTTCAGTGATTTCTTCTTGGTGGTGCGGATGAGCTGGTGGTGCTTGCGGGTCGCGTGTTTGAGGGCGGTCATGTTGTCAGTGGTCCGGTCGAGCAGCCAGGCTTTCTCGAGGGTGCGGCAGGTCTTTTTGGACTCCTTGAGTTCGTTGGTGAACCAGGGGGCCTTCTTGCCTCTGGGTTTGCTGGGAGGGTTCTTCAGTGGTGCGAGGTCGTCGGCGCAGGTTGTCAGCCAATGTGTGAAGTTGCGGGCAGCTTCGTTGGGGTCCGGTGTGCTGGCAGGTGGGTTCTGGCTGAGGGAGGTGGTGAGCTGGTCGGCGGTGATCTTGCTCCAGCTTCTGTGGGGTACCACTCCTCCTTTGCCTGTCGTCTCCTATGGCCCTGCCCACAAATATTCATCAGGAAAGGAAAAATAAAACAGGTTTATTATTGTTTTATTTTTCCTTTCCTGATGTTTTGAGGCAGCTGCGGGGTGGGGGGGGGGGGGGCATAGCACAGGAGCCGCGGCTGTGGAGATCTACTCATTTATATGGAATACATCGACAACATTACCCACACTATAAATCTGCTCATCTCTGATGTCGGATTTTCCTAGCAGAATATCTAGCCATAGGTTAAGCCCGATCCAACCACGTTCAGCTAGAAAAGTAACAGTGTTGGTTGTGTTGTAAATGCCCTCAACGTAAAGGAGCAGCTCTCCATCTAAAGACTGGGACCTCCCCTGGGGTCCCTACTGCTTAGCATAATTAATGAAGCCCTCCAAGCCTGAAAGGGATCGTTTGTGCTTGTTTTATATATGTATATATTTTACACAGTGGCAGTTTAAAATATGACGTTATGACGGACATTTTCACCGAACTATAACGCCAATGTAACATTTTTTCAGTGAATTTCTAGTTTTATTTACGTAAAGTAGATAGTATTACTATAACTAACTAAAATATGACTTTAAGCTTGCTTTCTCAGTGATTTTCAGTTTTTTTATAAGCCTAAAGTAAGTTCTTATTACCATACCCAATCCCTACTGGCAGCAAACCCATCATCATGCATGGCTTTTGGCTTTGCACTGCATGCTGTTGACTGCAGGGCATGGCCTAGCCTTACCAACCCCCACCATTCATATTTAGCCAAGGAGGGCCCCACCGTGCCCCTTACCACGTCATCATTTTTACGCAAGCCCTCATTTTCATTTCTGTAGTGGTAAAGTAAGTAGTATTTAGTAAGTTATCTCCTTCAGTATTTGTTCACCGTCTTGGGTTCAGGCCAGAATCCTTGTTTAAAAATAACAAATCTCCTCTTGATCCAATCCTGTAGCATCCGATCTATTTTTAAACCATTGCATTCATATTAATTAGCTGCCGTTGTGACTCTTTATACTTCTCAGGGACATATTCTCTCCATAGCAACGTGGTGTTATCCCAGGCAAAGATTGGCCTTTCATTTCCTAAAATGGGAGTCCACCTGATTGACTGGACACACTCTTTATTTCAACCCTATATAGACTGTATTGACATCAACTGCTTTTTTTTGTCCCATGTTCCACATTCATCAAATTCTAAATCTACCCCTTTATGTCAAAAGAGCATAGGAAATGTACGACTATGCATCCTGTATTTTTTGTAACAACAGTTAAAAATGTATGTTGGGGGTGCTACTCCAAACATGGCAGTCTGCCTCCCCAAATAACTACAAGTACAATCATGAATTAATGGCAAAGCTGCTTTACAATGACCACAAGCCTCCACAGTTTAGTCCACACCAGCTTCGT
The DNA here is from genome assembly GCF_964263255.1 of Lissotriton vulgaris. Taxonomy (NCBI): domain Eukaryota; kingdom Metazoa; phylum Chordata; class Amphibia; order Caudata; family Salamandridae; genus Lissotriton; species Lissotriton vulgaris. Next base: position 677,201,113 of record NC_141685.1, on the reverse strand, counting down.
CTGTTGAGGAATAGATTGAAATAATCAATTATATTTGGTTTGTTTTAGCAGGACAGTATAGCAACATAGTAACACTTACAAAGGGCAGCTGCACTGTAGACCCTTTTATAGTAAGTCTCGCAGGAGACGACATTGAGTCACAATGTAATTTGCTGTCAAACAAACAAATGGTGTTTCATACAGATTTTTGCTCCTGTATTTTAGTGACCATCAAAGGCAACACAGCTGCTCAGATCTTTGAAGGGTTTCTTCTTCAAGCTCGTTCAGATTCAACATCCACTACCCCACATGGTACTTTTGTAATCAATGGTGCTGCAGCCCAGACATTGAAATGCACAGCTTCTGCGGTAAGTTTTCGTAATGATATTTACTGTAAAACTCCGAATCCGAAAACAAATGTTTAAACGTATCAATTTAAAGTAAAATCATTTGTCATTTCACTGCTATAACCACAGGTTTCAATGAATCCTGGTCCTTTGTATTTAGACTCTTAAACACGTGATTGTTCACAGAGAATGAGTTGAGCGTTTTAGATTAATTGGCGATTGCCATCGTCGTACCTTAGAGCTCCACTTTGACCGTCGCTGGCAAGATTGTCAAATGACCACATGTCACTGAATTAAATGAATGCTTCAATTTGGAGGGTCTTTGGGTACCGTTCACCGGGCCACCGAGCTCCCCTGCTTCCTCTCCGTGGATAACAAATCTTTAATGTATATACTGGGAATAATCAAAGACCATAGTACTGACAATATGTACACACAAGGGTTCTGAATCCACGGTGACTAGAGTTATATTAAGTTGAATTCAACTCACCCTGCCCAATGGGTACAAGCAGAGACATCGATAACTATTCTCTCAGTGTCTTATAACATCTGATCCAATCACCTTCTCCTTTTCTGATTTGGTCTCTTATAGCTGATAATTGGTAAAAGGCCAGCACAGATCATGACATCATGTGTTTGCTCTTTTTCTTTGGATTTCAGTGTTTCTCTCACCTGCAGTCTCCCTATATTTTCTGCTCGTGCTCCCAGCAGGCAGAAAAAAACTGTTATAGAACTGGCAGAGGGAAAGACATGTCATCTCAATAGAGGAATTGCTAGAGGAGGTATTTTGCTCTTGCAGCTGGGGAAACCAGCTACGTTGTCCAGCCTTGCGTTCCAAAAAGTGACAAGGTTTGAAGGTAAAACCTTGGACTAGGGGAGGTGGCACATATACCATAGTAGCAAAGTGACTTCAGTGGCAATGACATTCTGCCTTGTCCTCCTCAGAACTTTTGATGCTGAAACTGATGGCTTCCGCAGGAGCTTCATAATGACATATATGATTTCAAGACTCCTTTGTTGGCTTCCAGCATCCTGCCACCCCCGCTGGAGAAGCTAGAGTCAAAAACTTGGATAGGTGTGACCTGCTTGGCCTTCCTGGATTCCTTTCCATTGCTGCCAGCATCAGATTACACCTAGGACCAGGTCAACCGTAAACTGACATTCAATGTGTACTTTTTGTGATGCTTTTAGGCTTAAAACATACAAAATCATATTTCTAGTCCCCCTTATTGAATTTTAATCGATTTAATGTATTTTTATAAATTGTTTAGGCATTTTGTTTTATATTATGTTCTTTTTTTTTCTTATTTAGAAGATTTTTGACCTTAACATTGGTTGGTATTGGTTGCTATTGACACACACTTTGCTATGCTAATACCTATTCCAAGTGGCAATTACCACAAGAGGTTGACCACAGTTTTTTGGTATGAGATGACCTGACCATATTGCTGTGGTAGGTGTACCTCCCTTCCCAAATGAATAACTCAGTTTCTGACAGGGATTGATTCAGACCGCCTCACCATTCAGCGCAACTTTGGTCGGGTTCTTCTTCAGTCCTCCTTATGCATTCGGTGTGTTTAGCTGACTTGAGGGTTCCTTGGTAAATGTTATCTGCTGCATACAAAAAAAGAAGCTAAGAGGGAATTTAGAGGAGAAAATGGTTGCCCTCCAGTCAATATTATAGAACAATGCAAGATAAACCCTTACTCCTTCACTCCTGATAGCACTCAATTTTGTCACTCTTCAAAATGAAAAGTTAGATAGGCAATGACCGTGTCTTATCTTGTTCACAAGGGGTGTCTATACTTTGAGATCCAAACACTACTGAGTGCTGTATCAAGAGGAGGTAAAAGTAGGAGACACCTTGCATAAGCAACCACCATAAGCCCTGGATAAATAACAGACACTTCCCCTTAGTTCTCCCTTGGATGCGGATAGCCCTTTATTGTCCTGTGTTATCTGCTACCATTCTCCCTATGCACATATAACCTATTGCTGTCTCGTTCTTTTTCACCCTTACCTAATGTGTCAGTGGGGAAGACGCTTTTCTTGCTTTCACATTGCTTTGTTCTGGGTCTAGTACATTGTGGCTTCTCACCACTTCCTCCTAATTTTCATTGGCAATCACTTTTGCATTAGGTTTGGCCTACTCGGAGGAACAATGACTTGCAACAGCTCCATCTTGTTTTGAGACAAAAAAGCCCTGGTATGGACTACTCACACCTTTAACTATGGTTATGGTTCTAGACCTTTCCGACACTTTTTTTATTTGTCTTGAAGCAAAAACAATAGGCTGGGCCAATCTGCGCTGGGTTTTATGTATGAGCTGTACTTTATGCTTCATGAGGGTGTCCACCTGCAGATGTTCTTGATTTCTGTAAAGAGCACTCTATTTATTCTCCTATTGTAATAGCCCCTACTCTATATGAGATTAGTGGAAGAGAACATGGAACAGCTTACTTTTGAGGTATGAGAGTGATCCGGGGAGGAGCTCCTATTTTCTATGAAACTGCTGCAAGCCCCAGGGGTAGTCGTCAAGGGACTAACCTTGCTGTGACCCCCTAGTTCCCTCACCCTCAATGTGCCTTTTTCCCACATCTCTTCAGGCACAGGCCCTTCTCTTTTGTCACTGCAGAGTACATGTCCGGGCTCCGCACATTTATCTTACCAGTCACAAACCTATTGGTGCCCACTCTGCCAGTTCTGGACACTCATTGAACCAGATCAAGTTTTTAAGAGAGTGATACCATAGGTTCTTCTTTACTGCTCTTTCTAGTTATTCAACAGAAGCCTGTTGCCGACGGATATAACATTTGTTTGTATAAATACATTTGCAAAGTTATTTGTAGTTACTACCTTTTTGCTTGCATATAGTGATGGCTAAAAGCCATTACTTGAAAGAATGATGTGAGTCCTAAGGACAAATGTATCTTCTCTTTATATTTATACGGTACAATTTTGTTTCATGTTACTTACATTTTTATCAGTAGCCTTCACATCACAATATTAAAAAGGATTATTGAAAACCCAGGGCTGCAGGATGTTGAGATCACAGGTTGACAATGTACACAGTCTCTCCACTTCTAAAACTAGCAAAACCTAAGGACATTTATTTCTAAGTCTATTAATGGAGACTGGGTCTGCTGAGCTATAGGATTGCCACATTCCCCAGGTGATCTGGCACAGCTTTGTCTTTGGGTCTGCTTGCCACCGCTGTGGTCGTAACAGACCCTTTTCCCTAGAGCTAGTGGCTTTCACGGTCACAAATCTGCAGACTCTTGGGGATGGTTAGATCCTGCTCTTTTCAGTTGTGTATTGTGACCACAAGGGTGACAAGATGAATATGGCCCACTGCGGCTTACAGTCTGTATGGTATTGGCTCGCTCAAGTATACTGAGGATGCAGCAAATACCATTTGAGTCCTCCAGTGATAAGTGGATGCAGGAGGAGTCTCCTATGGTAGAGGTAGGAGTTTTACCGAAAAATGGAGGCAGTATGAGTCCTGAATGAGGGCCTGCCTGAGGCCTTGTCCTTATTCCCTCCACTGTGGCAATCTGTTTTATATACTGAGATATCAGGAGCCAGTGGTCATATTTCTGGAAGCTTACCAAAAAGAAGAATGAGAGTCTGTGATTATGTCCACATTCAGAGGTCTGCAAGAGCTGTCAACTGTATAGAGGCAAAAGTGTCACTAATGGAGGGCTCACTTCAATCACTCAAGACCCACAAGATGGAGACAGAGTGTAGAGTCTGGACCTTGGACCAAAGGTTTGCCACTGTGGAAAAATCAGTGCATATTTTTGAAACTGGGGCTAGAATGAACCAAGATTTGAGGACTGTGCATATTTTCGACTGTGAAACTCCAGTCTAAGATGCAGTGGCGGCTGGCATGTACCGAGGGTGATGAGGCGGGTAGCAAATATTTTCATTTTTAATAAAATACACTTACCTTCCTGTGCGACGCAACATCCTCCTCAATCAATTTTCTCTCTTCGAGGTAGGCTCCAACGGGGGATCCAGCCAACTCCCCTAACCAATCTCTAGCCCAGCTATATAATCAGAAGGGTTAGAGAGGTTTAAAATGCCCATGTCTGGCTGGCTGCCGCATGTTATACTTAAGTGCACAGCTCCCTGATGCCACTCAGCAGCAATGACCCCACCCTGTCCTCACACTCAGTTCAAGATGTGTTGGTTGCTGAACAATAAAATGGTATTAAATACACTTTATTACCATTTTATTTTCAGCTCTGGCCTGGGGCTTTTCTTTGTGGGGTGATGCTGCTCCACTCAAATGGTGGAGCCGCCACTACTAAGATGAAGCTGGAGATGTTGAACGATGCAGGTAAAGCATCACAAGTTCGTATCCTGGCTGGAATGTCCTCCTACAGCAAAGGCTGGGGATTTGTGGAAGGGGTTCAACGTTTTTAATATAGTAGCACTTGATGAAGCTGTCAATTTCCCAGTGACAGTAATTAAGGCATAATACACAAGATGATGAACGGAATGTTGCACAATGGCAAAATATTCACCCCCTGTCCATCAACTGTTGTTTTTGCAGTAATTAAGGCATATCACATATCTACTAGATGTCGCCTGACAGAAGAACAAAATTAGTCATGACATTATTGGTAGATCTGTCTGATCCATGGAAGTGTGAAATGGTTAATCAGGTTACTTCCAAGAAGCTAGATATTAGTGTGAATGGCTTCAGAGTCTATAAATGTGCAGAGTTCACTCACATAGCTCTTACGCTGAGGCCAGAGTTTAAATCCCTCATGGAAGACCCCTCCATTGGTATGAAAGCAATTGGGCTTTGTTTCCAGACCAATTGTGTGTCAGGGACATGTGTGCATTCAGAGCCAGAGGAGGCTATAGATTTCCTGTTAAAAAAAACCAGAAAAAGTCCTATTCTTCAGAGGATGCACTGAGTGTTTCAACCTCAAGGCCTATTAATACATATGAAATATGAGACTGTCAGATCGTATGCTGCCTTATCAACTAGTAGGCCTGACATGACAACAATTTGAGTGAGCGATCACTGTTATGGAAAGTCTGACATTTATAAAAGTAGATTTATATCATAAGATTCAATTAAAACAGATTGGTTAAGTTAAAGAGGTTTTAAACCATTCTGCGAAAACTGCAAAAAACACATAGATGTAGCAACATTTCCTAATTCGTAAAAGAATGATTGCCGGTGCCCAAAGCTCTGATGAGTAACCTGTGTCCAGCGTTATTAAATGTCAGCGCAACGAATACCAAGGCTACTAGGCTTGAATCTATCTCATTCCCCTTTAATCCACTGCCAGATACTCCCTGTCCCTTTATCCCAATCCTACGAGTCCTTGCATTCTCCCTTTGTGACGTTTTTTCCTAGAGGTGGGCTAGCCAGTGAAAGCTAAAGCCTGAAGCCTGACTTCGGCTCAGCTCGATGTCCTATTAAAACCTCAAGCACATAATGAGACAAACTTTCATGTTGCTTCTGCTTGCCTCCAACCTCTCTCTACCCGGGTTGTGGTGTTACAACCAGAGCTGCTGACTCTGTAACTCTGGAACCAGGTTTGACCCTTGGTGTTGATTCAACATTCTGTGATTCTGAGCAAATCACCTAATCTCACCATGCCTATAAACAGTGTATGTGACTTTGTATCATGCAACTGGTGCTCATGTAAAGCACTCCAATACCTTTGGGTCGAGTTTGCACTATATTTTAAAAACTGCAGAAGAATGCACTAATAGGTAAAAACAAAGCCAGAACATAAGGAAATACAAATAGATACCATTTACTGGCTGATTTATAGAGAGTGAACCAGAAAACCTGGATAACGCACAGCTTCCCTGCTTAAATTGTGTGAACTTCTCCCAAGATTTTATTTCACTAAAAAGTTATTTTGATTATGCGAGTTCAGACTACCAGTTTTACAAAATTACCACTTTAATTAAGTACTTCTAAGGGCGCTTCTTGAATGTGCCCTTTTAATGTCAAAGCTTCCACAAGGTAATAAAATACAATTTTTTGCACATTAAAAAGACTTGATCATATTTTAAGTTTTGTTTTGGGTGATTTACATAACACATATTTTCTGGGCTCGCCTCATTGATGGGCTCAAAGATCCGTGCCAGCAGGGCCGGAATGGTTGTAGCGGGCATCGGGCGTTTCCCCGGGAGGCTGGAAGGGTGGGGACCTGTTTGTAGTGATGAGGGCAGGTTTTGCAGCAGTGCTGCAATATCGACCCCCAGTAATAAAAGCAGCAGTGCTTGACAGCTGCACCCCCGCCCCCCAGGGAGTTAGTGGGGGCTGGTCTGATAAGATTGCCAGGGCTGCTTTGGGTTTCCAGTCCAGTTCTGCGAGCCAGAACCTTGGCTCCCATCTCCAGGTTAATTTGTTGACTGCTCACCTCCAGAAATAACCCTCACATTCCTCACTCTTCCAATTGCTTTTGGGGAGCTGTATATGGAACATTTTAGACAGTCAAATCTACCATGTCCAAAATAGGCCAGGATGCTGTAACTTAATTATCTGTAATATTTGTTATCCTTGGTCCTAAAAGTACTAGTCAGAGGCAGCCAGGCCAAGTGTCACATATCATCTGTGGTACTAATGCATTTGAGTGCACTCGGGCAGCAAGCACAGGAAAACATCATGCATTTGAGAAGTTTTAGGGCATGAGCAATTCACTTTTAAACTTATTTCTGCCCCCAACCATTCTTACCTGTACCAGGACAATCAATGTATTCTTAATGCTGCCCACCCAGACTGCAAATTTGTCAATTCCGCGCCTCTGGGTTAAAGTGAACACACACCAGGGGATTGGCAGAGGACCCAATCCTCAGGGGTAGTAAGCACTATATAAATAAATACAATTTCAATTACACTGCAGAAAAGAAGATTGGGAGATGATGGGTACGTTAAAATGGAGGGAGGAGAGCGTGCTTGAGAGACGAGGAAGAGGAGACACTTTTAGAGGGGCCAGAAAGCTAAATGTTGGACGGATAAAGGTGAGATCAAAGAGCAGGAAAAGAGAAAATGGCAGGAGAATTGCAGGACCCGAGAATGATTGTGGGATGGAAAAGAGGGCAACTGAAATTGGAGAGAAGTGTGAGGGAAATACGCTGGAACATAGACACTGTATACAGATTAATCTCCATATAGTTTTTAGCAAGATGCTGGAGTAAGGATGGAGGGGGAGAATGAGAACAGCTCTAGAGTTGAATGGGAGGAGAATTAAAACCCAACAAAGCGAAATATAGCAAAATATTGGAGAGAAGGATAAAAATACCAAAAGAGACTGAAAGAGGAAAAAGTAAGATGGCGGACAAAAAGAGACTGCAATAGGAGAGATGAAGATGTAAAGAGTGAGAAATAGGACCAATAAGGAGAAAAGTTACCTGAAACAAGAAGAAAGAAAGAGGTATTACTAGAGAATAGGAAATATAGGAAAAATAAAGGGAGATAGTCTGTGTAGAAGGGAGAGAAATGAGAAAGAAGAGGAAGAAAACGAATCAAAGAACCAGACCCATCCTGAGAGGAGGAGAAAAAGGAGACAAGATACAGGAGAGAAAAAAGGGAGCCATTTGTATGCGTAAGTAAGAAGGTCCTTTACCTGTGCAATACTGTGAGAAATTGGGTTACTGATTGAGGGGGGGTGAAACCCTACTCCAGCAGAAACCACAATCGTTGTCAGGGTGAAGTCGCAAGCAAGCCCCAAACTCTCCTGTGCTCAACCCATTGGTAGCATGGCACAGAGCAGTCAGGCATAACTTAGAGGAAATATGTAAAGTATTTATGTATCACTTCAAACAGTAATAAAGTGAAAACACAACACAAGAAACATCTCACACTAATTTAACACAAAGGGTGAAATGCAATAAATAATGTGAGACCAAAACAACAAACATCCAAACAGTAGAACCAGAGATAGACAATTTTAAAGAGTTACGTAAAAATAGCACCTAAAAGCACAAAATGCCAACTGTGGATATCTGGTCGTGCCAGACCGGGAAAAAGTAACAAGCTCAGGCTGACCATGATGAAGCTCATGCCAGCTAAATGTGTTTTTGCTTTGTTCGCTCTAAGTTTGCAGAGTATGCCCAGATGTGGGTCCCGTGCTCTCCATGCCACTGGAGTCAAGATATCCTGGCTGATGAGGGGTGAAACCCTGAAACTGGTTCTAGGATGCTTGTTTCCAGTCTAGGGAGGACCTGGCCTGGCAGTTCGGCCTGGACTGTTCCCATTGGACGCAGAGTCAAGATTGAGTTGCATATGGCTGGGTTTAAACTGGAATGACTTGGGAGGGAAAAAAATGATGGATTTAGACCCAGCTCTCTGTACTGGGGTGAATGTATGACACTGTTCTGCATTCTATCCATCAATGTTCTTTTTGAAACTTTCTAAAGGTGGCATTTCAGAATTGTGATTAAAAATTCTACTTTACCAATTAAGAGGGCTTTAAATTACGATTCTTAAACTTGTCTACCTGCTCCCAATTGAAATTATGACTTATTAAAGGTAATAAGGTAACCCAATGTAACCTTATGGGAGAGGTAGGCCTTGCAGTAGTAAAACCCGAATTTATTAGTTTTTCCACTGCCAGGACATGTAAAACTTAAAGTTTTATGTCCAACTTTTTAAATACACTGCACCCTGACCTCTGGGCTGTCCAGGCCTACCCTAGGGTGGCTTATATGTATTAAAATGTAATCCAGTATTTGTAAAGCGCACAGCTACCCGGAGGCATCCTGGCGCTGGAGGGCGTCAGGAAGATTAAGCATACTTTTGCCAAGAGTCACATGGTGCTTGGCTGATCTGCCGCTGGCCCCGGGGATCGAACCATGAGCCCCAGCGTCTGGTGTCAGTCGCTCTGGCTGCAGCGCCACATTTCTTCCTTAAAAAGGAATGTTTGAGCCTGGCCAAAGGTTTATGTTGTCAGTTCGAAATGGCAGTTTAAAACTGTACACACATGCGTCCACTGCGAGCATGAGCCAGGTTTAAAGGACTTCTTCAGTGGGTGACAAAAAACATTTCATTTACAACTCCTGGGTAGATGTAGTACTACTTTACTAGGGCTAACTAGTAAATTAAATGTGCCTATTGGGTATAAGCCAATTTTACTATGTTTACAGGAGATCGCACTAGCAATTTGTGAACTTTACCACTGCTAACCAGTGCTAGAGTACTAAGGCCAGCAACATGAAATCAGGAAGAAAATGGAGGCGGAAGGCAAAATGTTTGAGGGCAGACCAGCCTAAGGCTGACGTGTCTAACAAATACTTAAACATTTTGGCCTTGTTAGAATGCCTAGGCATTTATATTGCAACATCAGGAGTAACTTGTACTATAAAAAGTTTTCCACAGTCTTCAGCACACACTTCAGTTTGTTAGAAAGTATCACTCCAGTATCACTCCTAGTGTGAAACTGTTGACATGGAAATGTCACACCTAGGCACAATGAAAGTATGGAAATGTCACACATGGGTGAGCTGACAATCAACTTGGAAGCTCCTCAACCATATTACTTTTCAACCTGCACCAGAAACACCCTAGAATAGACGCCATTCTCCTATCCTGTAATAATATGAAATCATTGTTTTTTTTTTAGGATTAGCCTCCTGATCTACGACTTCATGGCTTGCTTCTGCATCAAATTCCTAAGATAAGGCATAGTTATGGTCCTACAGTCTGGAACTATCGAAGCAAAGTCTATTTGCTAGACCGTCTCCATTACTGGAATCCCCCAGGAATTTGAAGTAGACCTTTCCAATGCTTCCTTGAAAACATTGTCCTACTTCCTACTGGCCACTCTTGGCCATTTCCTGGATTGTCATGAGCAATGGCTCTTGGAATAAGGATAACTCCTGTTCTTCTGTTCAGTCTGATTTCTAGATCCCTTACCCCTGCACCTCCTGGGGTAAGAATGTGATTCAATACATCTTCTTGAAGGCTACCTTAACAATGATTTGAAAAAGAATCCAAAGAACTGGCACCTATAGACCAAGAAAGAGGAGTGTTTCTTTTCTGTAAATAGTTTATGAAGCTTTTCTTTGCGTTCAGCTCAAGAGGGCATCCTTAGAGCCGTACATTTTTGTGCTGAATCTGTGTGCTATGAATTCTATAATGGCTACTTCTGCCAGGGCAGCAGCTCCTACCACATCAAAAGACATGCCAGAAAGGAATTAAACCTGTTCATGACTGCTCTTAAGAGAAGAACATTTCACTCCCTCCCGAAAAGCCTTGAAATGGCCTTTAAAGTCTGAAATCACAGGCTGCGGGGCATATGCTCCATAAATGCTAGCTTGCATAGCTAGGTGAGATCTAGAATAGGATTTCTTGAGAGCCAAATCAATCTTTGTACCTGCCTAGTCCTACAGAATACTGTCTACCGCCATGGAAGCATGACTCGCTAAGCTGACCACCAGGGAATCCACTAAATCAAGCATTCTGATCTATTTGATCTAGAGGCAGAATGGAAATCTTGTAAAGGTTCGTCCATTCCCTGAATACCACATCAAACACATGTTTATGTATAGGAAAACCCAAGGAATGAGCCTTCTCTAAGAACAGGATCCACAGAAGTAGTAGCAGGCTGGTCCACAGGGAAATCCATATTCCTCCCTGCTCTTCCCAGACTTTCAGGTAGAAGGTCATTAACTATGTATTTAACGTTCTGGTCAAAGGATATATGCTCTGTATTCTCCTCTTCAGAACTTGACGCAGAGGATTCAGAGGTACTATGGCAATTGCCATAGATGAAGCAGGAGGAGGAGCCTGCAGTTATTCCATTGCCACTTTTACTATTTTTCATATAGACTTTTCAATCGCTGGATACACATTCTCCCTTCTGGATTTCTTAGCATGAGGGGAGAGTGACTAGAGGAAGAGGAAGCCAAGTTTCCTTTTAGCTTCATAGTTGCCCATTTTAAAGTGCATGAAAAAAACACTGCAAGAGGCACTTGCACTTATGCAGGTAGTGTGCTGTTATTAGGAACAGAAAGTGCGCCCAGAAAAAATGAAAGCCTGCATATGTGCAGTCACACAATTGAACATGCACGCGCCTCTCCTACCTGCATACCAAAAAGAGACGCACAATCCCCGCACACCTCACCTTCCGCCATACAGATGCTGCATCTGATATCGGAGGCCCTGCTCTCCCACATTGGAAAAGTAGGTATTCGCTTTCATAAGGCCTGGCTCTACTGAAGAGAAAAGGTACACTACCTAATTGCTATGGATCCTTAGCCGACAGCCTGTCTACAGCCAAGGGTCTCCATAGAAGCTGGCACGCCCTCAATAGAGCAAGCCTTCATTACACATTGCACCCCACCTACACTCAGATGCCCGGCACACAGTAATATGGTCATTGCCCCCCTCCCTGTGGCAGACTTGAGGCAGGATAAAGAAACAGGAAGTGACCTAGGGATGCTAGCATTTAACTAGAGGTGGGTGAGCTAGGCTTGAGCCTGTCTCTGGCTCAGCTCGAGGTCCTGTTGAAAACCTGAGCCCATAATGTGCTGATTTTTGTGTTGATTCTTCTTGTCTCCATCCTTCTACCAAGGATGTGGCATTCTGGTGAGAGCTGGAGACAGTGGAATTGGGAAGACAAGTTCGAGTCTCGGCTTAGTAGTTAATTTGTGATTTAATTAGTGCTGGGGCTCTCGTGGGGAGGCAGCTTGCACCAGCTCTTGTTAGTGCATCTATACCAGAACCAACTACTAACCATGAAATCTGGCAAGTGGGGAAAGGATGTGGCGTAATGGCCCGAGCTGCCAACTTTGGCGCTGGGGAACCATGTTCAAGTCTCGGCGTTTGCTCAACATTCTGTGATTCTGGGCAAATCACCTAATCTCTCCGTACCTACCAAACATGAATGTTTCCTAAACCAGTGCTCATGAAAAGCACTCTGGGTTGATTTCGCCTATAAACGCCAGTGCTGACTATTAAGTGCTGGTGCCGAGCACCGGAAACCACTGGCTCAAATTAAGCACTGTCTCGGCGTCGGTTCATCATCCTGTGATTCCAAGTAAATCAGTTAACCTCCCCATGCCTATAAGAAATGCATGTGACCTTGTGTAATGTGACCTGTGTTCATATAAAGCGATGGGCTTTTGGGTCGAGTTCACGCTATATTTAAAAGCTGCACTAATAGGTAAAAACAAAGCCTTAGCATAAGGAAAGTTAAATGGGTAACCAACAGTTTGCTGACTGATTCGTGTGATCTTATGCAAATATTTTACTTTACCAATTTTTTTGTCTTCATTATCGTGTATGGAAGCGCCTTCAAATATGTAAGCGCAGACTACCAGTTGTACACTTTTCATAGGTACTTCTCACTACAGTGCTTTAATGTACCCCATTAATGTCAAAACTTCCACTTGGTAAGTAACGCAAAATACTTTAACATAGCAAATGTTTTCAGGACTCAGCTCCTGCACGGGCTCCGGGAGACGAGCCAGACCCTCGGCCCGGCTCGGCTCTGCTTTCACTGTTAATCTTTTGGCTCGCCCACCTCTAGTTTTTCCATCGATCACTCCCTCCTTCTTTATCCTTTGTCCGTTTTCACTCTCGTGTTCCGGAAATGTCTTATGAGGAAACATAACTGCCGACTTAAATTAAGCAGTATGTAGCAATTGTATCCTTTAAAACCTCTAAATCATCCTCCAGACTGCGATTAAAACATCATAATAATTTGTTTTGTTTGGATAACCTCCAAGTGTCAAATAAACGATTACATAATACAAATGTATACTAAAATGTTGAGATAGTACATATTATTTGATTTTATCATGTTCTTATATTCAAAATCCTTTTTTAGGGAACGTTTCTAATAAATGAAACTCAGCATGTGGTGGTTGAGTCTGGTCGTTGCAGACTCATCCTTGCATTCGTTTAGCTGCTAAATGTTTGCTTTTTCTTTTTTGACAGGATGCTGCGAGTCACATCAGTGATCAACCAAAGAACTCAATTACAGTAAACTGGAAGCCTCCTCCTGGTAACATCAGCAACATTCAAATGAGGTAATTAATTAAAACACGCTTTGAGCGTAAGCATAGCTATATATAGTAATCAAGCACTGTCAAAGCCAATCAGTCTGGCTTTGCCTAACAGCCAGTGTTTTTTTTTTTTGTTAAAAAAAACCTAAAACAAATAAAGTGCCTGCCCCGTCAGGAGGCCACTGCTCCTTGCCCCTGCCAACTCTGCCAATGACAGCACTTATACCACTACTAGCCTCACACTCGCACAAGTGACAATTCAAACTATTTAATCCTACTCACAGCTATACCAAGCATTTGCAATGCAATTGGTCTCGCAATTGCGAGATTTTGAGCTATTGGCACTGTAAATGACAATGCCTTTATGTGTTTAAAAAGTTTCAGAGATGCGAGACCTATTGCATTGCAAAAGCTTGGAAGGCGTACTTCAAACTGCCTTGGGGTGATATATGGATCCATTTGCAGACAAGATGTGCTCGGGGAGTCCCACAGACCATTTGAAGGTGGAGCATAAGGGGCACAGGTGGAGGACTAATCCACTCATGGTCCTGAGTTATGCCATGACGAATGCACAAACAACCATCAATTCACCAACTGACCGACACACCGCAGACGCGCACACCTGACTACCCCCATGAGAGACCTACCAACGAGTGGGGAAGGAAGGTTGGGAGACTACCGACTGAGATTGTGAATGGCTGTATATTTTGCATTCATAAATGAACATCTGTATTTTTATACACCTTGTTTCTAAATGCTAACAGCAGAGAGAACCAATGCCGGAGCAGACGGTTTTGGCAAGAATCACTCACTTGGCTGCTGGAAGGAGCAGCGCCACTTGCTTCCCAATGTTAGAACGAGCAGAAAGTTATATGAGATTGGCTACCGAGGGAGACCTGGTGTTATTTTAAAAGCCTCCGATAGAGAAGTCCAAATCTGGGTTAAGTGTGCGAACATCCCCAAAAGTGCTGCCGTCAGGATAAGAGTCACTTACACAAACTCTTAGCACACCGATGCTAGTTTACCCGCACTCTGACATGCCACTTTCAGGCCCTCCTGCGCAATTTTACTTTGCATTATGGAACACTTACCAGCGAGCACGTGGTATTGTGAGTATGAAGTCACTGGTTGGAGACATCACTGGGCAGAGGGGCTTCAATGTAAAGAATTACTCAAGGGATGGCTGCTGTGCCAGCCACATACACTGTCTGAAGAGGCGCCTCTTTTCCCACAGGTCCATAACACTTCTAAAGATTCGAAGTAGCACCAGCTAACCATGTTTCTCAGTGACGTACAATATTAATGGTGGGCCCTCCACTGTTCCAAAGCAGGTGCCACAAGACATGCCTGCCCTTGCTAGTTACTTTGGTGAATGCGGGCACAACTCGGCCCTCCCTTGCCACACTGTTCCATCATCCGGCCTATAACAAGGACTAATGGTATGATGCAACTGCGTAGCTAGAGTGCTTTCTGCACTAGCCACATAATCCATCCACTGTTGCAGAATTTGCAGATTAAGGGTAAAAAAATGTTCAGAGTATGGCTAACTAACATTTACTATGTGCAGACTGTAAATACTGCCCTGAGGAATATGTTACAACAGTCAAAGTATGCCGCCAAAGAGACAGGCTGGGGTTTCTTAATCGATTCTGTCTATTTGTGTGTGGTACTAAAATTACATTGCGCTTGCTAGCATGCCTTGCGTTGCTGGTGGAGTAAACCGCCCCCAGGTTTTGCTTCTGACTTCCAACTGGTTATAGACTTCATTGTAGCTGCTATGTTGGTGAAATTAGGAAATAATTAGACATTATCAACCATCTACAGACAAGTGAGAAGGGGTGGGGCAGACTGCTCTGTGAGGCCAACGGCTGCACACACCCCACGTTCGCACACAGCACCTGAAAAAAGAAAGTTCTGAAGAAAATAAAGATGTGGGGACGCTATACTAATAGCGTGCCATGCTGCCAAATAAAAATACTATTCATAGATTTATAAAAAATTAAAAGAAAACATTTCCCGGTGCCATTTACCTTGTTTGCTGTTGCAGATCGCTCTTCTTCTTGCATCGCTGCTGCTGGGCAGTGGGGGCGGGGAGGGGTGAGTCTGGGACGGAACAATGCTCAAAGGCATACAGGGCTGCTGTATGAAAGTGCGGAGTGGAGAGTGGAGGTTTAAGTCCATAGATGAAGTGATTTACCACATACGTGTGTTCGGCGGCCGAGATGAGTGTGCATGTTAATGCGCACTATTTTAAAAAAAAAAAACAATTACGCAGTCTAAGCGTAAGGATACTGAAGTAAGGAAGTGCTGCTTCCGGAATGAACGGAATTTACGTATGGGATGAAGACCCAATAATAAGGCTGAAAACAAAAAAAATGCACAAGTTAACTAATGGCAAGCGGCGAGAAATTACCCAGCAATAGGTGGAGTTTCACCGCCCATATAGATTACTAGATATCTCGGAGAGACAGCGCATGCGCGCTGCCTAGGTGAGATCTAAACATGGCTTGAATATCAGGTTTTAGTTATTTTAAATGTATAATACATTATTTAGCAAATATTGTTGTGCACATTTCAAAATTAGATAAACAGTTCCACCCTCCGGTGGACTATAAGTGCCGGTGTTAACAATTAAGTGCCTGTGCTGAGCACCAGAAACCACAAGTTAAAATTAAGCACTGATGACAGCCATTTAGCTTTGTCAATGCTTGTTTTGCTTTGCCAAGGTTTTAAAAAATACATTGTTTTAGAAGCTGCCAGAGTCTCGCCATTATAAAAAAAATGGTAAAAAACAGATTTTTGGGGGGCCTCAAACAGCACACATTGCCATAGTAGATCTCTGCATTCATGTTTGGGGGATATTCACAAACTGAATTTTCTTGTAGATTCAGTAGTACTATAATAGCACTACTAAAGTACTACAAAATGGGGGGCGTGGGTTGACCGCTGAAGATTGTGGATGTGTGAGCTTGCAGCTCATCGCCGACTCTAGTTTTATCCTGCAATGTCGGGCCGAATCTCCACACACACTGGCAGGGGGCGATGACCTCTAAACAGTGAGGGGACTGACGCGGTAAAGGTGAACCCAGCAGCACCTACATATGAGGATGGATGGCGCTCAATTGCTGAGTAAGCGGAGGGTGCGGCTCCCAGCCAAAGACAACCCCTGAGCTGAAGAAGGAGCCGAGGGCCGCTACTGGCTGGCTGCTGAAGGGGAGCGGCTTGCATCAGCCTATTGGCCAGGGCAGGGTCTGCTGGGCGCTGTAGAAGAGATAGAGGATGGCTGGAGCGGCGGAGACAGAAAGAGTTCCGTGTCACTTCGAGATAAATGATGGCGGCGACATCACAGAACAGAGGTGAGAGGTAAGGCCGGGCCACACAGGATGCAGCCGACTAGACACGAGTGTTGACCCCAGCGGATTGGGGGAGCGAGTTGCATACTATGCTTACTCCGTGGACCGCACAAACGGGCCCCTGGAACTAGGAGCACATATGTAACTGAGCCCGGTGCATAGAGTTGTGGCCCCCGGGCAGGAGAGAAGACAGGAAGGCCCCATGCGGAGCTGCATGGGATAGAACCGGTGGTCCCCCTGTGCAGAGGTGAAGACTTGGGGCTTGGCCAGGGCCCAGTGCCGATGGACTACTAGACAATTGCAGGGGACCCGGCGCCTCCCTGCGGACTCGTGGTGAGTGTGGAACGAGGCCACGTGAGGCCGGAGCGGAGTGGGGCTCCTAGCTGGGGACTGAGTGCTGTG
The DNA here is from genome assembly GCF_964263255.1 of Lissotriton vulgaris. Taxonomy (NCBI): domain Eukaryota; kingdom Metazoa; phylum Chordata; class Amphibia; order Caudata; family Salamandridae; genus Lissotriton; species Lissotriton vulgaris. Next base: position 677,184,045 of record NC_141685.1, on the reverse strand, counting down.
CCCTGAGGGTGGGTGGGGTCTGGGTCCGGTCGGGCTGGATGATTGGATTTGCTGGGGCCTGCTGACACAATCGGCAGCTGAGGGAGCGGCTCAGGGCCTGGATTGGGGCCCAGTGCTCAATGTTCCTTGACTAGTTGGGGTGAGGCCACTTGGACATCCTGCAGTGCAGGGCCTGGGTTCGTGTGAGGAGGGTGACAGTGGACCTCCGACAACCAACACTGCTACAGCTATAGACACCTAGCACAACATTGGGGGGCTTCAGACCGCTGGCTTCAACGGGGAAGGCATCAGAGAGGGATCCAGAGTCCAGGCCTCATGGGAATATAAGCATATGTGGGTCCTCGAAGAACTGGAGTGGAGGTGATAATACACACTGTGTTCTAGTCCTAAAGACCCGTGTTATGGGCTCATTGTCTGGACCATTGCACTGCCTGCGCCAGTGCACATGCAAGACTGGAGGCCATTAAGCAAGCTGTTGTGCAAATCCCCCCCGAGAACAATATGTATGGTACCCTTACAAGAAGGGGCAAAACCAGACAAGACAGTCTGAGCTGCCACAAGACCAGGAGCCATCGCCGGGACCACAGAAAATGGATCTGGAACCAGTACAATCACAACTCACTAAAATATTGGAGGCCAATGCAGATACAAAAGCCACCCTCCACCAGGACATTAGTACAGTGTCAGTGGGGTTGAGGTTGCTTAGATCAGAGCACCATAAACTAGCTCTCCCGGACATCGCCCGCACCCAGTGGTCGAGAAACTACGCCACTACAAGGACAGAAATACATTATTACACAAAGCTAGAACAACAGATCCTTACATGGTGGGCAACAGTAGGGTTTCTCTTTTTCCAGACTACATGTTGGAAATAGGAGGAGGAGGGCTTCCTCCACTGAGGTTAAGAGGACAATGAGGGAATAAGGCCTACACTATGCTCTGATGTTCCCGGCTAGGCTCCGGATCCGGATCCAACTGGATGGAAAAATCCACTTCTGTGCATGGATCGAAACATACAAATCTGGCACGCACCCTTCGACTGAACAAAAGACCAACACCCAAACCTGGAAAGTGAAGGACGACACATCACAAACGTCCTCGGAAGGGCACAATAAAGAAACCTGCTCCATCACAAATGAAATAGGAAAGATGCGCAGCCCTGAAGGCGGTAGCAATGATCATTTGAGGACCTGGGGGTGTATCCGAGCCCCGCTTCCCGTCGGGTAGGGGGGCAGGAGAATCGGACTCTGAATCCTCACAAACATAGTAGTTGCATCGGTACACCTCGCCCCCCCTCCCACAACTTTCACCGCCCAAATAATACACAGACAAGTAATTTGGGAGAAGAAGTTGCAGGTTTATTTGTGATACAAATAACGGAGCGGGTTAACTGACAGGCGACCTCCCTAAGCCCCGCCACCCCTCGTGACGGGGCGCCTGAAGTTGAGACAATGATGCGGACACAATGGCCCTGGCCAGGTGTCGATCCTGGGAGGCACCAGCCTCCCACCGGTGGACCTATCGTCCACCTGCCCCACCCTCCAGACAAGGGAGAGTCAACTCACACCTTGCCCATCCAGGCGGGGCATTATTAGCAAACCCCCGGTTGTTCAGGCTTACAACCGCCCTAAGGACTAACGGGGTGCCGTTGAACCAAGTCCTCGAGAAGGGCCCCTCGGCTTATATATGACTCATAGCTGTGCATTTGCACTGGGGCTTCAGGTCCTGTTCCTGCGCCTGTCCTGCATGGGGGTCGCCTTGCCACTTTTCCACAGCCTTGGGCGTGGCACCCGCTGCGCCCAGGGCCCCCACTACCTAGCCTTAGTCCTACCCTATCTACACCCCGCTGTTTCTAGCGCTTCCCCTAGGTCTAATAGGAAGATCGCCATGCCCACTTTGGACAGGTGCACCCCATCAGATTCCCAGCACCCAGTGGATTGGCGTGCAGCAAGCCATGCCTAATGAAACCTACCCCTCTTTGTTCGCTGAATTTCCGCATTGCTGCGTTGACTCGCCTGCGAGTGACTTCCAATGCCCCTTGTGATACTGCCCCGTGCCAAGTCGGTCTGGGGGTTATCTCTGACCACCAGAGGCCACTCAATCCATGCTCACTGTGTTTTCAGGGGCAGATGTATTTCTTTACCTATGGTTACTCGCTTGTTGTTTGTTACATGCACGTGTTCTAAAATTATCTTGGCAGTATGGGTGTTGTCATTGCGAGGCTCCGGTGAGTGGGATGAACGCCAGCTGAGAGACAATACTTGTAAATCTTGCTAATGCTCCTCCGTGAGGGCAAGTTTCTTGAACTAATAGATGAGAACCCTCGTGCTGGCATCTATTTTTAGATGTTCTAGCTTTCAACACTGCCCTTTTCAGTACATTGTTAGTTTATTAATTCTTTGCTTATAACCACTCCGATTACTAATTCCCACCAGAACTATGTAACAAGCACCCGGGCTGTGGGCAAGCACGAGGCTACGACTAGCCTTATGGTAGGGAGGGCCGGCCGGGGCCTTAATAAAGGCAAGCCCTGGTCCCAGGTACCATAGCAGAGAACTAAAGACAAGAACATTGTTTTACCTCTTCTTATGCTCCTCCTATGCAGGCCAGGTCTGTGTTGTCATGAAATGGCATTGTGTTGTCTTTAAATATAAAATACTATGCGATGCACTGCATAGGTGTTATATTCTCCCTCTACTAATTGAGTTTTTTATGGAATGAATGAGATATGCAACGAATGAAGATTCCATGGATGTTGTTGTAGCCTCCCTGTGCCAATTGCGTTTTGCATGTAAGGAATAAGAAATACTAATCTTCGTAACTAAAAAGCCTATAACCAAGGACAGCCTAACCGTCCCGGACGGCTTTGTAACGGGTCGCAATTCACGTCACCTGGATACATTCTGGGGACCGCTAAATCCCTATGGAAAATTAAATTGATTCTTGGCGCCTGTACATGCCACTTTACCTGTGATGTACTTTATGTATATTGCCTTGCTACCCTTGGAACTGAGCAGGTGGCTGTCCTTCCTACTGGCAGTGTTGCAGTATAAAGTAGGTGCCAGACTTCTCAAATTGTTGAGACAGGGACACCCGAGGGCACCATAATCTGTAAAGGCTACTCCTCCTACTTCTTAGCTATTGTTGGCTCAGTGTGGCCCCAGCCTTTCCCTAGGCCTTCCCTTACTTCGTGGCTTTGTACGTATACCACTTTCTTACTATATGGTTTGCTTGGCCCCCAGGGCCTACCCGCCCATTGGTATACTAACTAAGTGTATAGATATGTGCTTGTGCCTCCGGCCTCATAACTAGTTCAGGGGGGGTAGTGATAAAATTAATGCATCTATATTTTATATATATCCTGGGTGGTGTCCTTTTATTTGGTATTAAAAGGATTACATGTGTTAATCCAGCTGGCTTTACCCGCCCTCTACAATCTAGGACTCTTTTGCTGCGGTCCGCGCTATCTAAGAAAGTGTGACATCATTCTGAGTTCTGCATTGCCGAGCATGGGGGGGGGGGTGGGGGGGGGAGGCTATGTCCCTAGAGCCCTTACCCTGTGCGAGTACGCATGCGTACTGAAACAGCTGGAAGGTCCAGTAGTCTTGAAGTCTCCTGAACCATCTGAGACTTTAACATACCCAATTTATTTATTTGTTTTTCCTAGGGTATGTCTACGGGACATTTGAATATCTCACTTGAGATCTCAGAACCGCTGCTAAATATGTCCCCACTTCTACATTGTCCTTGGCTCAAATCTCCCTGCCAATAAGTCATCGGAAGTACAACACCGGTATAAAATCGTGCTACGGCATGGCAATTTGGACTGCACATTATTGTTTATGCATGTATAATGTTTTCTTCAGCTAAAAGATTATTTCTAATATTTTAAAATCTAGTATTTTATTACTAGACTTTGACCAACTAATACTATAGGAGCACTAACGCCAGGGCGATGCAAGTCTGTTATCTTGTGGTTAGTTGTAGACATGGCTTTGCTTCTAATTTTCGTGGAATGTTGCATTTGCTGCCAACAATTTCAGTTTCTCCCCCCTTCTATGCACATCTTAAGCTTTCCACATTCCAAGTTTTTAACTCCTATATTGTGTTGTAATTCCAGGTACTGAGGGGACAGCTAGATTTAAAAGTCCATGTACTTAATAACAACCTAAAATGTAGGCTCTTGGATACAAGATAAACCTGAAATACTAGGTATGCAGTAAGCTCCAACCTTCGAGTTAGCTAAGCATTAGGACTACAGGTGCTTCTTTGGGGATAGGTGTTACTTGCAACATATTCCTCATCCTCAGAGGTGCCAATATCCCGTCGCAGAAACCGGTCTATATTTACTTGTGTTCCTGTCCAGAGAGAATGTTACCCCTCACTTCGAACAGGACTGGTCCTACGGGAGGGAGTAGGACTAACTCTGATATGAATACTGCTGGGGCGTGTTTGAAGTGGGACAGCAGGCAAATTATGGATTGGAATAAGGTCCAAGTAATTACACTAACTGGGATTAAACAAATCGTTACTGTTCCCGCCTAACCAATGTTTTATTCAGACACTGATATTACATAAGGGCCTACAGGCGCCCGTGCCACACCTTCTGTAATACTGCTAGCACTACTACACATACAGAGCACCTTTATCTTAAACGTTAAAATGCGGGAAGGGGCCTGTAATAAACAGTGTAGTCTGATGCAAAAGAACTATAAAGCTATTAGAAATATCCACCCACTGAGAGTAGAAAGGTTTTACCTTAAAAGGAGAGAAACAGAAAAGCAAACACCGGGATTTGGATAAACGGTCTGTTTAAGGCATTATCACTCTCAACCACTCCTTTGTCTTCAATGTAACCGTTATTATTCCAGAATAGTAATGAATGACCCCATTCCGCACCTTTAAGTTGGCCGATCAAATTTCAGCGGCCCACAGATGGTACTAACCGATGCCAGTGTTACTTGGTTCCATGGTATATGTTTGACCTCATGAGGATGGAAAGCCAAGGTGTCCCTGCCAGAATTCCACTTTGCTATCTCACTAATGAATTAATCCGAACCGCTAGAGCAGTCAGTCTCAGGGCTGACACCCTTCACGGACGAAAAGAGATGTGTCTTAAATTATGGATCATTGTCTACCTTGACACCCTTAAATTGCAGAGGCAAGTGGCGATACCTATCTCAACATTTCCCCTAAGTGGCGCAATATTGGACCATTCGAGTTCTTGGTTTGTGAGTTCTGGCACCTGAGGCTGCACTCCCCGTTATTAATCAGGACTGCGAGTGCACCTATTTTCCTCATTAGCCGTCAACGCAGGGCATGACATGTTTATTTGGGAAAAAACCCAACGGGTTGGCCTTATAAAGGAGGTAAACCACCTTGCTGTAAAACCGCAAGATGCCGTTGCAAAATACCTCTGGGCAGTTTACCACCTAGCAGTCCCGAAAACGTCAGGGCCTAGCTTTTTATTGTTAGTCGCGCTTATTCACCCTATGTCATATTTACTGATCGAATCCTGCTCCTGCCCATGCAGTAGATCGTGTTTAATCTACATTGCAGTTGTTAAAACGAGCCACCACAACAAATGGCTAGCAATATTTAAACAGAATTTAATTTAAAGCATTGCAACCGATGGGTCAACTGCTGTGAGAACAAAGGACGGGGTAAGTTTCCAAAAGCTGCTGGAGTGAGAGGCATAGCGTTCGAAACTCCGGGCTCTTTCATTAAGATGTTATGTCTACCACAAGGTTTCTGCCTCGTAAACAAGCAGTAACGCAAAGGATAATGGGCACAAATGTATTTCACTCGAGTGAGACCAAAGCTAGATCGCAGTCTCACTGAGGAACTAAACACATGCGTCACAATTACAGAAATGTAAGGGAGAAATCCAGAGGATGTGAACTTTATCACACCACTCGTCATTGCAACCACTGAGCTATAGTTTAGCAGGGCCCACAATTTTAGAATGCACTGATAACCGAGGTCCTAATCGTAATACAGAAGGCCATTGAAGTGGCACCTCATGATCTGACTCAGCCGTAGCTAAAAACAATGCATAGAGGAATGTAAATTACTAATCTGTAGAATGAAATAAGCCATTATCTATGATTCTAGCGCATACCAATGACTTGCTTTCCGGATTGCTCTGTATCCTAACTATTTCATGCTGCACATAATGCCCCCGTCCCCAAAACACAAGACAGTTTGTTTCAAATTGGCGACCTCTGATGGCTGCAACATCAACGTAATACGCTTTTTGATTCGTTACAATCATACATAGTCGACCTCTGCATTCGCGCTAATACAGTTAGTGTGGGTCTAACCAGCACTTTGAGAATGCACAAATGTTGATCCTTACTTCCTACACGCAAATTAAAACAACGACAGTCGCCCAAATGTTCAATTGCTTACCGCTGTACGGGGGCCCCCAGAATTCTGAATTAAAGATGGCTACGAAATCAATTGGTGATATAAACCAACGCACAAGTGTGATGGCATGTCTACCAGGACACAGCCCAACCCGGTGTTTGACTGTTCTGCGCTGCCCCTCACAACATCCTGTGGCACATCCGGGAGGCCTGGGATGTGCAGCGCTCGCTGTCTGCCCTTTTCTGTGTCTGGCACTCATTCATGCTGCTCTCCATGATGGATCCCTGCAAGGTTGCCGGATTCCACGTGTGAGACTGACCCAGTTGGGCGCTGCACTTAGAGAAGCAGGGACACTGGCCCGAGGATGGTGTGAAGGACAGACAGGGCCATCTAATAGCCTCATATATCCTACCCCTTAGACGAGGGTGGAGAGGCACCGGGAATCGAACACTTCCTTGAGGGTGAGAGTCAGCGCTCTATCCCTAGGCTACCAGACTCGAGAAAATCCATGCCTCCTATGTGCACTATTGGCTGATGTATCTCCCGTCAACACCATGGTGCCTTGACCCTCGAGGAGACCCTGGGCCAGCCCTCCTGCTTTGGGGGGGTGGGGTGGCACACGCAATTGCCACCTCGGAGCAATCTGGGGCCGGTGCACCGTGACTAGACAACGCAAACAAAAGCAAGAACGTACGACTTTACACCAAACACTGCGCTCATGCCTGACTTAATTCTACTTTTGAATCGGTCAAGCACAATATTCACATTTTGGTAAACGAGCTAATAACGGGATTGGTGACCACACGCCCAAATCCTGTCAGCTCTGTGTTTACCTACTCTCCCCAGGATGCGGTCAAGTGCGGGGGAGCCTGGACCGGTTCCTATGTTCGCCTGGGAGATGTGGGAGGGGCCGCCCAAAGATGGCCCCCGCGGTCTGGACCGACGCCGAAAAGGCCTAGTGACCACGTGGCCCTCGCGAGCAGGGTACTGGCAGAGCCAAGCAGAGTCTATGCTGGCACAGTCGAAGACCCCCTGGCTGGGTCAGGAGCGGGGTAGCCGGCACCGCGTGGGGTGTTGGGGAGTCCAAAATTGTACTTCATTTACACGGCGCTACCCTAACAGATAGGAAATACACAATGAACCATGAATGTGTATGGCATGTCATGAAGTAGCAAAGAGTTTGTACGAATCCCACAATGCAATCCCATGTAGTATAGCTTGTGAGCAAACCAGTTCCTTGATGTAGTGTTCCGAAACAACAACTTAAATGCATCAGAATCTCAATTGTGTGGCGTTGAAGAGCCCTTAGCAGATCTCTTTTCAGTTGCACACCTTGAGCATGCAGCCAACGTAAGGCATGCTGTAAAACATGACTTGGGCTGGCCGCCTGACTACTGCACGCACCACGCAGTGCACAACAAGCAAATGAGGGTGAGAGTAGAAGGAGGTGGCAGATTTGCGAGTAGCCTGAAAACGGGTCACACCGAGATTACATGTGTGCGCCCACTTCTAGGAAGTTCCCAGCTCCTCTCACCTCCTGGAATAGATAGCTGCTGTCTCTGCTGAACGGGAATAGCCTGTTGTGGTAGACCTCGGATATGGAAGGCTCACCGCGCCTTCACCGTCAGCATCCTTCTGATAGCGCTGCCTGCTTTCCTATCAAATGCCAGAGAAACTAGGAGCTCTGAGGATCTACATAAAAGACACAGCGTGCCAAACAGTGTCCCTCAGCGAAAGCAAGAATGTCGCCACAGTGGAGGAGGGTGGTTGTGCGGACCTTCCGTCAGCGGGATCGCCGCCGCTGTTGTGTGGGGGGGGAGGGAGTGGGGGGGGGGCGAAGACGTGCCCTAACCTAATCTCTCGCTAAAGCGACTTCGGCCTTCGACCTCCCGCCGGCTGGAACCCGGCTCCCCACCTTTGAAGTCGGCGCGCCCGGATGCCCCAGGGCGCCAGACCGGTCCACTCACTGCTCAGCCAATTTTCGCAAATGGGCATATAAACGATCCATCACTTTACGGACAAGGATCACAGCTCAGCCAACCGAACAAGGATATAAAACTGGAATTACCGGGAATAGACTCGGGGCAACGTATGTGCGAAGCCTGCGCTCTACAGCTGCATCTCTGATCTAATGAACGAAAGGATGCGCTCTGTATAGCTCACCAAAGCTTTCTCCGCACTTCCCCACAGACACACGACAGGCCCCCCGGGGCTCGGCTTATATCTCAATGCCACATGCCTCTCCCCGGACAACTCCACCCCCCGTGGTCTCTGACCACAAGGCCTTGTGTAACTTGGGATTTGCCCAAGGACGGGGCCCGGGGGTGCGGGGGGTGAAGAATTCCTGCGCTTCCTCGTTCCCTACGGTGATCGACGAGGGAGATGAAATTGCGCCATTAATCACTGCCTCTCCATCATGGCAGCGTGCCCACATGACGTACCCCGCCGCTTCAAATACACCCTGGCCCCGTCGGCGCCATTCATCGCTACCGCTCCCTCCGCCCGCACAACACATCGTAGACCCCGCACGCCACCAGAAAAGATCACTGGGCTCCCCCGTGGTAAAACCACGGAGCCCTGTCAACTCGGATAATCCCGAGGACGGGGCCCGGGGGGGAGGCCTGTTAATCCCTTACCCACTGTGGAGCTGAAATCGCGGGCCTGCGTCCGAGTCGAGGGGTGAGGGAAAGGGGCCTAGGAGGGGCTAACGGGCCTAAGGCTGGCGAGGCAGCCTTGCGACCGCCAAGGTGGATGGGGCAGCAGCAAAGAGGCCGCCGAGGGGGAGGAGCTCACCTATAACCCCCCAGAGGATGGGGGGGGGTGGCCTGCCTAGCGTGACCCCGCCTCCCCGCCCCCTCCCACCCCAGGGCTGGCCTCTGTTTCCTGCGCCCTACTACGGGGTTTGCCCTCCCAGGGGGTCCCTTGCAGGGACATCGGGCATCCTTCAGATAGCGTGCAGCTCCCAGTTCTGACCCCGAAGACAGCGGATAAAACAATATGAAAAGGCATTGAGCAGAGGGGATGTGACATACACTTTGCTGCAAGTTCTTTGGTCACTGGGCAGAGTGGGAGTTATTGGACTCATATTGAGAAATAGGGCTGGTGTGGAGGCGGCATCTAAATAGCTGTCTTAGGTACACAACCCACCCCTATGGGAAGGTTTACAAACCAATGAGTTTGGACCTTCTAATTCACTACCATGGTTTCTTTGGGGTTTGGGCAGCAGGCCGTTTCTGGGTTGTTGTGGGGAGGGGGAGTTCATGTTCAGAGGGATTGTTTACCTCGTTTAGTACTAGTTTGTGCCTTATGCCTGGGTGGCTCAATTGTGCACGGCCTGGGGGACGGGGGATGGGTTCAGGATTGGTTAATGTGAAATAACTGCAATGGCTGCACCACATTACATAATTTTCATGGATATTTACATAGAAGGGGATTGCAGATAGCTATGCTGCAAGAAACACATTTTATTCAAACTGAAGTAGATAGGTCAAATATTCACCACTGCATACTCCGTGTATTCAAGAGGTGTATTGCTATGGATCAGGGCAGGGGTCTCATTCGAACTACAGAATACAGATATTGATAAGGAAGGATGGTTTGTCTTGACTACTGGGAGACTATAGGAGAGGGAAATAACACTTGGCGCTGTGTATGCCCCTAACCAGGATCAGATCCCCTTCCTGCATTGACTCTCACTTCACTAGCTGACATGGCCTTGGGGAATAGGCTACTGGGGGGGGGGTCCGATGTTTTGTTAGACCGCTCAACACTCCTCTTACCGGGAGCCCCAGCACATCGTAATGCAGCAGGTATGCAAGACAGGATGGCGAATTGGGGGATGGAGGACATATGGAGGGCGCAACATGCTTATATGAGTGACTACTCTTACTACTCACCTACTTATCACCTAGGTTCAAGAATAGATGCCTTTCTCTGCGCACACTCCCTTGGGACAATTATACCATATGCTGAGTATCTAAGGTGCATGATATCAGACTATTGCCCGCTATTACTTGAGCTTAAACAGCTGAGGAATCACCCCCTGGTCCCTTTGTGGTGGCTCAAACTATCGACCCCAAAAGACGGTTTCTATAGGGAAACCCTAAGAACCACCATCAAGAACTATTTCTCAGAGAATGCGCAGTCAACATCTTCGAGATTAGTGGAATGGTACGCTTTTAAGATAGTGATGCAAGGACATTGCTTGGATCAGTCTGTAGGGGCCCAGAGGGAGTTACACTCAGAACTGAAGGCACTAGAAGATAAACTACATCAGTTAGGGAACTTGCAAGAGATACAGGCAGCAGGCACGGAGGGCCTGAGGGAAATGCACGTGCATTATAATGAGGCCCTAGAACGACTACGGTGCCATGACTATAGGGGTTACCTCACGCGTATCCAAGAAGAGGAAGGGAGGCCAGGGCGACTGCTAGCGTGGCTGATTAGGCCAGTGCCAAGAGGGTTCCCGATCACACACATAACTGGGACAAATGACAACATTATTTATGACCTGGAGAAGATCAACACCCTATTCTTCGACTATTACAAGGATTTATATAATGCACCCCTCACGGTCACACCGCAGAAATATATAGATTTTTAAAAATAATCTGCCACTTCGGAAACTATATCCCTGAGCAGGAAGGTTGAATCAAAATTAAAGGCATGGCTAATATGAAGACCCCGGGCCCTGATGGCCTCCTAGCGGTATTTTATTCTGATTATGCTCCAATCTTGGCCACTAGATTGATGAGTCTTTACGAGGAGTCTCTTGGGTACCTCCCTGAAATGATGTGTGACACAACTGTTATACCACTTCCCAAGTCCACACTCCTTGACGCTGGTACAAAAGATTATAGGCCACTTTCCATGTTGAACATGGATTTCAAAATCCTTAGTAAAATCATGGCGCTGCGGCTGCTTCCACACATGACAATTTAATGCATCCAGATCAGAATGGTTTCATACCACCTAGAAACAAATCGCTCAACCTGAGGAGGCTCTACTCGGTTTTGTTCCACTTGGATGACCAGGCAGTTTCCCAGGCTGCACTTTTGTTGATTGACCTGGAAAAGGCCTTCAACACTGTTAGATGGGATTCTTTTTTGAGGTTCTGCCACAGATGGGACTGGGAGATGGGTGGCTAAAATGGATGAAGCTGTTATATGGCAAACCCACAACAAGAGTGCGCACAGGTAAAATTGTTTCCCACCAATATGGAATTTGCTGGGGGACAAGCCAAGGATGCCCCCTGTTACCGCTTTTGTTTGCCTTGGCGATTGAACCCCTAGCGATTTTATTTAGGGCAGGTTGGTAAGGCATAGGAATACATATACAGGGTTGCACACACACCATCTCACTATATGCAGATAATCTTTTGATATACCTAAATGGTGTGGTAAAAGGAACAGCCACGGCCCTCAAACGCCTTACATACTTTGATTTGATTTTACATTTTATAAAGCGCAGCGTATGCCCAAGGGCGTCTTGGCGCTAACAAAGCCTAGGATCATAAAAAAAACAACTCTTTAATTTGTGTGAATCCTAGTTTTTGAATAGCCATGTTTTCAAACGACTTCTGAACAGCATCAGGGAGTTACTATTTTTAACCTCTAGAGGTAGGGAGTTCCACATCTTAGCCGTCTTTAGGATGAAACTCCCCTCCCCCCCCCGCCAACTCCCTCCCCCCCAATCGTAGCTGCCTGTACCTTGGGACTACCAATAGATGTGACTGTACTGATCTTAGATTCTTAGATTTCTGGAAGGGTAGTATTTCCTAAAGTGTGTTCTCAAAAAAAGGTGCCCCTTTCCCTGTAAGGCCTTAAATGCAAGACACTGAGCTTTGAATGTAATTTTCTTCCCCACTGGCATCCAAGGGAGATCTCTTAAACGATTGGTTACTGAATCATGTTTGGGGACATCCAAGATTAGTCTTGCCGCTGCATTCTGCATCCGTTGGAGTCTGAGCAGAAGCTGTGCCTGAAGTCCCACATATAAAGCATTACCATAATCCAACCGTGATACAGCCAATGCAGTTTCCACCGTTTTTAGGGAGTCTGTAGGAATAAACGTCCGGAGTCTGTAGGAATAAACGGACGGATCTTCTTAATAATTTTTAGGATGCCCAAGAAGGTAGAGGTAAGTTTGTTAATTTGACCTTCAAAAGTCAATCTTTGGTCAAATATTACTTCCAGGTTTCTAACCTTTTCAACTGGTATTGGGCAATCGCCCATGTCATTACAGGATGCATTCCTGTAAAAGAAACAAAAGGACAAAAACTATTTTGTGTTCATCAAACAAAACAAGCTAGAAATGTCATAAGGACCATTATAAGACTCAGCGAGGCTAGTCCCTATTAGAACAACCATTCAATATAATGTAGGTTGCAATTAGAGTAAACCACAGACATTACTGAATATAATTTTTCAAAAAGTGAACAGGACTTACCCAGCAGTATGTGGGAATGCATCCTCTATCAACACATTTGTACAAGGGGATACGGTAGGATGGTCCATGTGACCACACCATTAGTTTGACAGTCCTCGAGGATTTTTGGTCTGTCTTTTTCACTTTATAGAATACCATCAGAGTGTATCTTTGCAGTAGCAACAGCTTATTTATATGGCCCTGAAGAATGCCGGTGCAGTTTCACCAGTTGGCAGAAACATGTTGGCCGATTTAATAACACAGCTAAGCAAACAGTGATTTTTTTCACACTGTTCTACACTTCTTTTAATCTGACGTCCTGGTGAATATCAATAAAGAATTATTTTTGCCTTGAACGTCATTTTAACATCACTTATTCACCTTTTCCGTTTGCACTGCACTTTACCAGCACCACTCAGTGGCATGGACACTTCCATTGTATGAACCAGAATTGTGTGCTGTCTGGCCAATTCATCTGGGCCTGGATACACCACCCTGGTTCTAGACGTCCTACATGACGAGGCTCCGCCAAGTGGGTGGGCTGATAGGATATCTATCATACATCTAGTATCGCGTGACCACTTGGTCTGGTCCAGTGCAATCCAACAGTGTGGTTTCTTAATAAAGACCTTATAGGCTCAGCTTTTTGTCTCACAGACCCTCCAACTCTTCTTGTTCGTTTGTAGTTTCAGTAGGGGTATTTGAGTTTGGATGGTCTATAAATATATTCCCCTTGACCCTCCCCAATTTGTTGTTTTTCACCTATATGACACCCCACAGATTGAATGTTGTCTATGGCAAAGAGATCCACAGTTGCCCTAGGTGCAACCAAGAAGACGCAACCTTCCTACACATGACATGGGCATGTCCAAGATTAGTGACATTTTGGGAGGTGGTGATGGCGGCATTGGGCAGGGCATTAGGAAGTGAGATTAGTCTCACAGCTGGCACTTGCCTGCTGGGGCTCTTCCCACGGCCACCTAAGCGAAAAGTTGGAAAAAGGTTCATGGATCTGACTCTAGTCCTCACCAGACAACGAATTGTCATGGCCTGTAAATCGGCCACCAGCCCAATAGTGAGTGTTTTGGAGGCAAGATGTGGCATATTGATTGTGCCGGTGCAGAACACAGGGCACTGATTAGAGAAGAGGCAAGGGGACTACTTAGGCGTCCTATAGCAGGACAATGGAGAAAAAACTCTTTAAAACTGGGAGCACCAAGAGCTAGATGTATCCCCAGGGGATTAATTAATTAATAGTGGTAGGAAGCAGGACAGGGAATCACAATATCCATGGTAGCTCAGAGGTTAATGACCTGAGCGGACATCTATTAGGTACTATATACTGTGGGTGGCGTGGAAGGCCCTGCAGCAACCGCCCGAATGACTAGACCCAAGATAACACATGTGTGAAGTGAACACGGCTGAGAGGTTTCTGCGCACGTAATACGCAATGTAATATGTGACATCATCAGCAGTGGATTGCGGGCGCGCGAGTTATAGTGAGTCCAACTAACTAAAACGTGGGAATTTCAATGGTTTTGTATGATTAAAATGTTCAGCTAACTATAACTGGTGTGAAACCTATGGTTTTTTCAGTGAATTTCAAAGGTTTTTTAAAAGCTAATTCCTTTGTATGTCGAGTTTGTAACCTACGATTTTTAAATTACATTTTTTTATTAGCTGTTTTTTTCAACTATTAATTATGATTTTTTTTTCTCAAAAAAAATTTTTTCAATGTATTTTTCATGTAGGTTTTTTTAAAAATAATTTTATCTTGTAGCGCTTAGGGTGCGCGCACCGGTAAGCTCACCCGAGAGCGCAGAGAGAGCGCTATTTCCGCTTGCAGAAAAAAAGTATGTATTTATACTAAATAATAATGCAAGATATTCAGTGGCATACATATAAAATTAGTATTTTTGATTTTAAATAACCGTATTTTAACATTAAATGCATTTCCGAAAAGCTAGTAAAACGTCATTCAGGCGCGCCGCGTGAGCGCCCCCGGAAGCGCCTACGTTTGCGCTGCGTAAGCGCCCCCGGAAGTGCCTATGTTCGCGCCACGTAAGCGCCCCCGGAAGCGCTCCGGTGCGCGCAGCGTCAGCGCGTCAAGTCATGTGACCTTAAAATAACTCTTTTCATTGGTTGTTAACAGTTTTTTATTTTTTTACAACTAATGAAAAACCCACCCATTTCCTTCAACTCTTCTTTCACTTTGGAGACAGCAAGACCTGTTCCTTTCTGTTCAACTATTTAGTGAAAAGAATGGCTGCCAGACCACCCAGCAGCAGTGAGGACTCAGATGACTTCATTAAGGAGGAGCCTCCTCAGCCCAAGGTGAAGGAGCACTTTATTTGGAATTTTTTTACCATACCACCAGGTGAAAAAAAAGGTTAATGCTCCAAAGGTGGAGTGTAAAATTTGCCAAACAGTTCTTTCACGGGGTGACCCTAGAAGAAAGTACAGTTTTGGCAACTCCAAAATGATTCGCCATGTCCAACGGAGGCACCCCCAGAACTATGCCCGGGAGAGTGTCAGAGACCTGGCACGTAATCCCTCAAAAGATGGCGCCTCAACATCCACTGGAGGAGCAACAACATCATCCGTGAGAGGAAGACCTGAGCAGCTGATCCCCAATATTCAGCCTGTTGTCAATGATATCACTATCAAGTTTAAGCAGTGTGATGAACTGCTTTGCTACGGAGAACAGAGTATAATGAACATTGTACGCACAAGGAAAAACCACAGCTGCCGTCCCCAGCCCTAATTTTTCCCCTTTTTTTTTGCTCTTGTTGAGCAGTTTGGCATTACCTAGTTTTTTTTTTGTTAGGAAAAAAAAAAACCAAAAAAAGTAAAAACGTTCGGAAAAAGTAAAAAAATAAAAGAAAACTAAAAAAGAAAATAAAACGGTTCTTTTTAGAACTACCTCCAATTCTCCAAAAAGAGCTATATTCTTTATATATTGTAAAAGAGTGAGTGAAGTGGTGAGCTCAGGGTGCGCGTACCGGTGAGCGTACATGGGAACGCACCCAGCGCTTACCCCGCGAAAATTTCAAAAAAATAATAATAGTTTTTTTGCCCTTCAGGGTCCTTCTAGGCCCCCCACAGAAAACACAGGGGGTGTATACCCTGCCCTCTTTCAATCATTTCCCCCTTTTTATTTTCACCGCAGGTGTCTCGATTTTACCGAGACACAAGATGGCGGACTCTCTGGACTGTTTAGAATGTTGACAGACATCCGACAGCCAATCACCTTTCCGCTCGCGCACTCCCGTAGCCCGACGGGTGCGCTCCCCGGTACACGTACCGGTGAGCGCTCTGAGCGCGCCTATAGATATATAATGGTTTTTGAAGTTAATTTTCGTAAAAACCACTGGAGCAAATTTCACCAAATATAGCAAAGGCACATCTGTGTACCAGTCCCTACAATTTTGCAAAGTTTGGCGTAAATCCGTTCAGCGGTTCGAGCTGTAGCCGTGTCAGATCGTCCTATGGAAAATTGCATGGGGAAAACACGTTTTGGGACCCCCCTTTTTTCTCAGCCCTCACTTCACGAATCCCCCCAAAACTTTAAGGGAAGGAGCGTAGCTGGCCAAAATTTTGGGAAAATTACACGCAAATTCCTCAACCGGCACCAAAGTTATTCCCAATAGAATGATGCGGATTTCCTATGGTAGCTAGGTCCTAACTATAACTACCTACTGGCGACCGCCAGTAGGTTTTATATATATATATATATATATATATATATATATATATATATATATATATATATATTTATATATATGAACAAGGGCTGCTAAGCCCGAAATGTGTCATGTTTGGTTGGTTGTGGAAAATACTGGAAGAATAAAAACACTTATCTGAACATTGCGGTCTGTCTCCTGCTTCGCCAGTCCGGCTGGATTGGAGGTGGTGTGTTTGGAGTCACTGTTGATATATATATATATATATATATATATATATATATATATATATATATATATATATATATATATATATATATATATATATATTTTGAAGGCAATCGCCGAAACGCGTTGACCGTCGTCCTTGTCTGAACGAAATGGTGTTGTGAAAATAAAAATTAATCTTACCTGAAGAAAATCGTGTATTGGACCCTGTTTGTGCTGTGGTGTATCTGGACTACCTGGCTGCATACTGGAGCTGGGCTGGGTCCGTTCTTTGCCAAAAAAAATAAAAATATGTATGTATATATGTATATATACATACATTCACTATTGGGCTGTAGGCTGATTTACAGCTTTCGCTTAGGTGGCCATGGGAAGAGCCCCAGCAGGCAAGTGCCAGCTGTGAGACTAATCTCACTTCCTAATGCCCTGCCCAATGCCGCCATCACCACCTCCCAAAATTTCACTAATCTTGGACATGCCCATGTCATGTGTAGGAAGTTCCTTTCCCAATCCTTTTTATTACGTTCTCATTACTCCAGCAATGCAAAGTAAGAACCAACGCGTTTCGCAACCAACTGTCGCTTGTTCACGGTCAGTGCAGTAAAATTCATACTCCTCCTATATTTCGAAAGACCCGCCAGAACTCCTCTGTTACTGATCTCACTTCCTGTTTACTTACAGGAAGTTAGATGGGAAATGTAGTTTCTTTGTAAAAATTCAACAAATTCTACGTTTTTTACACAAAATTATCGTTATGGCAGGCGGCAATTACATTTCAGCAATATTACATCATGTGTCCTTAGCCCTCGTTATTAATTCAGTGGTCCGATGTCCTCATGTAATTTTTCCCATCATTTACGTCACATTGCTGTTTGGCGTAAGACGATCTAGCCCTCTAGTGGGCAATTTGATCATCAGCCGCACAATTCACACAATAAAGCCCTCAGGTGGGCATAGAAGGATACTATAAATTTCCAGCGAGTTGTTGCAAGACCAACCTTGCTCTCTACATCCTCTGTTATCTTATAGCGGGTGCTTTGCATTTTTGGGGCTCACCTGTTTTTGATAAGTTTCCCCGCCCTAAGAAATGCAATTGCAAATACTTTTTCCGTCGCAGTTTGTAACACTCCCACTGCATACAAAATAACCAATCAAATGCTCCCATCATTGGTGAATGTGCCCTTTAAATTTCTTGCACCTCTTTCAGTGCGCCATGTGACCAAGGCCTCTGTGCAGGCCGAAACGTTATGCTGCCGTGGTGTGCTGTTGAATAAAAGAAACTCACCTGCACTCTGGGTCTTCCTGTTCTTTCCTGTGTGGGGTCGGTAATTGGAGACTGTCGCAGTGAAAAGTGCAGTGCGGATACATTTTGAGCCGGTTAAGTGTTTCTCCGGCGTTTGGAAGACCCCTCCTCCGTAAGTGGCTGAGCAGCAGGAAACCCTGGCGTCCGGTGACCCAGAAGTCTTTATTTCTCCCGTTGGGGAGTTACTGCTCGAGCCCCTGGACATCTGGAAAATTGTTTTGCTGTTGCGGTTTGCTGGTAGCCGTGTTGGGACGGCTGTCCCAAATCCCTGGTGCCCGCCTATCTGCGACGGCGAACTGTGGCAAAAGAAGTGTTCCGGTGGAGGAGTTGTGCAACAGCGGAGGACGAGCCGCGATTACTGCAGCTTCCCCGTTCAAAAGTGAGTGCGACATTAGTTTTAAATACAGCAAATACCATGGCGGCCGGCGCACGCAAGGCGAGAGAGGTTGCTGCTTTGGAAGCGTTTGACGACTCCCCGGCTGGGGGGCCGTCTGTGACTGTCTCTGAGGATACTGGTGCCAATGCTGCGGGAGGTTCCAACCTTCGTGACAAATTTAAATTATTGGAAAAGCTCTTGAAAAGAGAGCAGTCCAAATGGTGGGAACATCGCTCATTAAGCCGCTACCTAGAAGTTAACCGCATACCACGTGGGCTCAGGGTTATGCTCGCCCCCAGTTATGAATATATGGACCCAGCAATGTTGAAGGACTGGGCGGAGTGGAGCTTGGATTCATTGCGCCGCTTAGTTACCATGCTGGTGCGTTATGCGGAGAGTGACAGGCTGAAGCTACAGGCGGAGATTGATGAGTTAGAGACAGAAATATCTAGCCTATGCGAGGAGGACAACAGCATCGTGGTGGAGTGCAAAAAATATCGTGAGACGATGGAACAACGTGTGCAAAAAGAAGAAGACATCATCAGAAAGCGCAAAACGTTCAAATTTCAGCGCGACAAAACAGATTACAGTGAAGGGAGAATCTTCACGTTTGCGCGGAAGTTTGATGCCATTAAAGCCTCAAAACTAAAGAACTCACGCCCAGCGCAGAATAAAGCTCACAGCACCACCCAAGCACGGTCCGCCTCTCCGGGGGGCTCAAGCCTCACAGACCTAAGCTCAACCATTGACAGCGGGTCTGAAGCTGAAGCTGGTAGATACTCGGAGCGCTTGGGGTTTACACGGCTGACTCCGGAGGAAGAACTGGAGTGTGTCAGGCAGGACAGGCGCGAGACATTGCGCCCACGCAATCCATTGCCAGACAAAGCCCCAACGAAAAACGACGAGAGCGCAGAAAATGCAGCGCCAAACGAAAAACCCAAAAAACGAAATTACAAGCGTTGGAACGCCACCAAAAAGAAGTAATCAGCACAGCACCAAGTAGCAGCCATCAAACACTGGACAATGGTCTATCCGTCATCAACTTGACCAACACTACTTTCTCTGACGTTGAAATCAGCATCCTGTCCAAGGGATTATCATATTGCCCTCCAAGTAGTCTCAACTATGCGGATACTAGAATAGATCTTTTTAAATTCACGCGTAAGTTGAGACTTAAGAAACATTTTGCCAACAGTAAGTCACGGGGGACGGCTAAAAGGCCAGGTTTGGAATCTACCACTCGAGGCCTGGCAGTTCATGATATCCCGTTGATGCAGGACTTGGCGGGCTTGCGTGCAGAGGCTCCAAATTCACAAAGCACGCAGAATGAGGGGAACTTTCATACTGGTGGCCTTAGTGATCTGATACCACGGTCCACGTTTACTCCCATAACCCCCTATGATAACATCGACATATTCCAGGATGCTGCCGTCAAACAGATCAAGGCATTGTATGTGAAAACGTTGAAAGCCAATTATCGTAAACATCATGATAATAATGAGTATCGGAAATTGATCACCAAAATGAATGCAGATGGAAATATAATTGTCAGACAATCTGACAAAGGTGGCAATATTGTGCTTTGGCCCAGAACTCAATATATGGAGGAAGCTTACCTGCAGCTCAATGATCCGAGCTGCTACAGACATTGTGATTTAACTGCACTAAAGAAGGCACAATCAGACTTTCACTCTGTTAATGGGATGGCGTTCCAGCGGACTGCTCAGTATGGATGAGCTGAAGTGCCTAAAAAATGACCACCCTGTAACCCCAGTATTGTACCTAATTCCGAAGGTGCACAAGGACGCAACAAAGCCGCCAGGTAGACCCATCATATCGGCGTGCGGGGGGTTGCTGGAAAAGGCCACCATTTACATTGATTTGTTCCTCCAAGAGCATGTTCTATCACTTGAATCATACATCCAGGATTCGAGTGATTTGTTGAGGAAATTGGAGGGGTTTGAGTGGAACAATGATTATTGGTTGATTACACTAGATGTGTCATCGTTATACACGAGCATAGTGCATGCAGATGGGCTCAGAGCTGTGGAGTTCTTTTTGGGCAGACGACCCATAGAGTTGGTTGAGCATAATAGAATGTTGCTAACTATGATCAGTTTCTGTCTGCACCACAATTACTTTATGTTCCTTCATCGATATTACCAACAAGTCAGGGGTGTTGCCATGGGGGCCTGTTTCTCTCCCAGCTACGCCTGTCTCCACATGGGGTACTGGGAGAGACAGGTCCTCAGAGGCATTCACCATGACACCTGTACCCATCATATCATCAGATGGTACAGGTATATCGATGATATACTTATGGTTTGGCGTGGAACACGTGAAGAGGCAGTCAATTTCATTGAAACCTTAAATTCTAACTCATTCAATTTGTCTTTCACGTCTCACATCAGCCAACAGGTGGCACACTTTCTTGATGTTACATTAGAGGTCAGTGAGGGCAGACTTGAAACTAAGCTGTACAGGAAGCCCACATCGGGCAATACCATCTTGCATGCGGGAAGTCATCACCCCCCACATCTGATTAGAAGCATCCCCTACGGGGAGATGCTTAGAATCCGTAGGGTGTGTAGCACGGACTCCCACTGCAAAAGCGCACAGGCTGCTAGCAAAGTAAGATTTCTTGCACGCGGGTACAGCGAGCAGCTTATCGATACAGCTATCAGAAAAGCTAATGCTTTGTCGCGCACTCAAGCACTGACCCACAGGAAAGAGCAGAAAAACACGGTAGCCAACACAGAGCCCCCTATTAGGCTTATCTGGACCTACAATAGTCAGCACGGGGCGCTTAGAAAGATTATCAACCAATACTGGAATCTTATCAAACTAGATCCAGTTATTGGTGAGCACATGCCTAATAAACCAGCTATTGCTTACAGGAAGGCATTCTCTTTGCAGGATGCGCTAGTTAAGTCTAGCCCTGAGGTAATACCACCCAAAAACTGGCTAGCTGCCAGTCGAGGGTTTAGGAAGTGCTCCAGCTGTAAAGCTTGCTCTCAGGGGCTCAATAAAACTGAGTTCCTCACAGCATTTTCATTAGTACCCCGTAAGATCAACAAGCAACTAACGTGCAAATCGGAGTACGTGGTGTATGTGCTGGAGTGCCCATGTGGCCTGCAATATATTGGCAGCACCAAATTGCAGGTCCACAAAAGGGTTCTCCAGCATATTAGAGCCATCAATACCAATGACACCACCTACCCGGTTGCACGGCATTTTAAGGAGTTCCATGGTAACAACAGTAGTCTCCTTAAATATTATGCTATTGACTCGGTAGGCCCACTAAGGAGAGGAGGTAATCGGGATGGGATCTTGAGGGCACTCGAGACCAGATACATCCTGGAGATGGACAGCAAGAGCCCCAATGGCCTCAACTCCACAGAGGACTTTTACACTTGTTTGTAAATCTTACAAATCTGAACAACTCTCTTGCAGTAATCTTGCCCCGTCTCCGTTCAGATAGCGAATGGGCATTTCCAATTTCTGTTCGTGTTGTCACCTGTAATATCGTAAAGTAGTGTTGGCCCAATTTTGAAACTAGCAAGATGACTATATATGAATTAACACACTAGGTCATCTTAAGTAGTTTTATGGTTGCTATAATTTTCTCAGAAAACAAATGTCACTGAAATTTTTAACGTAACTTGAAAAAATATGTATTCACTTATTTTATCTTGCATTTTTTCCGTAGCATGCACATTAGTGATGGGTGATTGATGTGGTAGATTGATATTCCTTGGAAAAGTAGGGGGAGATGTCAGAAGGTATATAAAATAGTGCCCTGCATAGCCGGCCGTGATGTCTATTATTACATGGCATCTTAGTAGCATGTTGGGGTAGGGGTATAAAATCTATGGTGTATATAGATGTATATATATTAAATATGTTGTATATATTTTAAATATGAGGTACAACTGTTATACTGTGCATTGAATAGGTGTATTTTTAGCATTTATGCTGACAGCCTTCTAATGACCCTACCATAATGACATCTGATAGACATTTGTCTTTTGCACTTTATGTAAATATATGTAATTATGTATTACTTGTTGTACATACCTCGGTTGCCCACTGATTACCCCAAATAATAATTTTTCTGAATTTTCACAATGGTCGGAATTCACAAATGTATTCATACAGTGATCAAACTTCTAGGGCTCACCTGTTTTTGATAAGTTTCCCCGCCCTAAGAAATGCAATTGCAAATACTTTTTCCGTCGCAGTTTGTAACACTCCCACTGCATACAAAATAACCAATCAAATGCTCCCATCATTGGTGAATGTGCCCTTTAAATTTCTTGCACCTCTTTCAGTGCGCCATGTGACCAAGGCCTCTGTGCAGGCCGAAACGTTATGCTGCCGTGGTGTGCTGTTGAATAAAAGAAACTCACCTGCACTCTGGGTCTTCCTGTTCTTTCCTGTGTGGGGTCGGTAATTGGAGACTGTCGCAGTGAAAAGTGCAGTGCGGATATATATATATATATATATATATATATATTCAAAAAGATTTGCCCTGCAAATGAAGATACCCACGCAGCGTTTCGTTTCCTCCTTTATTAGCAGGGTAGCAGCAGCGTGCATGGATTCGCCTTCAAAGTGTCTGCCAATAAATGCCTACGCGTTTCAGAATTTTCTTCCTTCCTCATGGCTTGGCGATATTCCTTGTGGGTGGAGAGCGGCCATGTTAATGTTCATTTCAGGTAGGTACCCCGCCCCTCTGGGCGTGCCGCCAACTCAGCATTCTGGTACTTTGAGTTCTTTTGTTGATATATTATCCGTAGTGGATGCCGCTTTCAAGACCCCTCAAACATTGGTTTCCATCGGGTCACTGTGAAGTCAATGCCAAGCCAACTGCTTTCCTTGCGCTAGTCCCCACCAGGCACGTTGCTCTGCATCTCGTGTTCGTCTTGCAACACGCGGACTCGCAGGGCAGCGAGGGGGTGATCTCCGTGACCCGGAACCGGCCACTTAATATTCAAAAAGATTTGCCCTGCAGCGTTTCGTTTCCTCCTTTATTAGCAGGGTAGCAGCAGCGTGCATGGATTCGCCTTCAAAGTGTCTGCCAAAGCGGCATCCACTACGGATAATATACCAACAAAAGAACTCAAAGTACCAGAATGCTGAGTTGGCGGCACGCCCAGAGGGGCGGGGTACCTACCTGAAATGAACATTAACATGGCCGCTCTCCACCCACAATGAATATCGCCAAGCCATGAGGAAGGAAGAAAATTCTGAAACGCGTAGGCATTTATTGGCAGACACTTTGAAGGCGAATCCATGCACGCTGCTGCTACCCTGCTAATAAAGGAGGAAACGAAACGCTGCGTGGGTATCTTCATTTGCAGGGCAAATCTTTTTGAATATATATATATATATATATATATATATATATATATATATATATATATATATTTTGAAGGCAATCGCCGAAACGCGTTGACCGTCGTCCTTGTCTGAACGAAATGGTGTTGTGAAAATAAAAATTAATCTTACCTGAAGAAAATCGTGTATTGGACCCTGTTTGTGCTGTGGTGTATCTGGACTACCTGGCTGCATACTGGAGCTGGGCTGGGTCCGTTCTTTGCCAAAAAAAAAAAAATATGTATGTATATATATATATATATATATATATATATATATATATATATATATATATATATATATATATATATATATATATATATATATATATGTATATATGTATATATACATACATTCACTATTGGGCTGTAGGCTGATTTACAGCTTTCGCTTAGGTGGCCATGGGAAGAGCCCCAGCAGGCAAGTGCCAGCTGTGAGACTAATCTCACTTCCTAATGCCCTGCCCAATGCCGCCATCACCACCTCCCAAAATTTCACTAATCTTGGACATGCCCATGTCATGTGTAGGAAGTTCCTTTCCCAATCCTTTTTATTACGTTATCATTACTCCAGCAATGCAAAGTAAGAACCAACGCGTTTCGCAACCAACTGTCGCTTGTTCACGGTCAGTGCAGTAAAATTCATACTCCTCCTATATTTCGAAGGACCCGCCAGAACTCCTCTGTTACTGATCTCACTTCCTGTTTACTTACAGGAAGTTTGATGGGAAATGTAGTTTCTTTGTAAAAATTCAACAAATTCAACGTTTTTTACACAAAATTATCGTTATGGCAGGCGGCAATTACATTTCAGCAATATTACATCATGTGTCCTTAGCCCTCGTTATTAATTCAGTGGTCCGATGTCCTCATGTAATTTTTCCCATCATTTACGTCACATTGCTGTTTGGCGTAAGACGATCTAGCCCTCTAGTGGGCAATTTGATCATCAGCCGCACAATTCACACAATAAAGCCCTCAGGTGGGAATAGAAGGATACTATAAATTTCCAGCGAGTTGTTGCAAGACCAACCTTGCTCTCTACATCCTCTGTTATCTTATAGCGGCTGCTTTGCATTTTTGGGGCCTTTTATAGCACATCTTGACCACTTTGATTAAGCTTAACCACATTGCAAACACTTGGGGCTACTTTCTACATGAATTGCCTTGTGTGTAAAGTCAAATCGCCTGTCCCACACGTATGCATTGTGTACAACATATCCTCATATAACAGTTTTTCTCTGTTATATCTACATTTTTACATTTTTTTGTTATTTTATATTTCTACTACTGTCTCTCTTTTTTTATAATCCAAGGGACCATATAATGTCAATCAAACCCTCCACGAAAGATTTACAAGTGTACATAAAGTTCTTCACTCTGGTTTAATCCCCATGGGGTCATTGTTCTAAAATATATTGGTAGCACGAATAATTAATTCAAAAAGCGCATCGTAGAACATATCAGAGCGACGACTAACAAAGATAGGGGTAATGCAGTCGCCAAACATATGGAGGTGGCACAAAACTTTTGAAAGTATAGGCACTCGAATGCATATTGCCACATGAGAGGGGTGGAGATCAGGAACAGAAGCGGAGGTGCAGAGAATCAACGCAATAATCAAAAATAGAATGGACACTGGTATCTACAAAACCTTTGGTTTGTATTCGAAAACCCTCATAGACATCCTGGTTTTATCGTTGCGGTGTATCTTTTATCCGCCCCCTCAGGAGTCATGGCGTATTCATAGGGTAGTCGATTAACGTGCTGGATGCCTGCCTCACCCGAGGCTACCTCCGGTACAGGTAGAAGTGTCCAGAGATACCGGAAAAGGATAAAAATGGGATAAAAATAGTGTCTCACCTAAGAATTTATTTATTAGAAAAAAGAGGGGTAGGCACTATTGATAAAAGAAAGTGCGATATGATGGTAATCGTGTTACTGGATTACTGCATGTCTTGAAAAATGTGTCAACATGTTTCAGCTCTCTTGGCCCAGCCGGGTCTACAGAGCTTTCGTCAGGACAAAACACAAACGTACAAAGGATAGAAAGTTATTAACTCACACCACTTGTGTAGTTTTGATGATAAGTATAGACAACTTATACTTAGATTCCCTGTGCTGTATTGAGCTCAATGATAGCTTCAACAGGGGTCGGAGAGTCGCTTGTGGTCTTTGCCACGAGGTTCGGCGCAGTGTCCCCTGTGCTGACTCTGCCCCTGGCTATGTTATGTGCAGAGAATCAAGACAAATCCTGAATTTCCGAACAATGACCCCATGGGGATTAAACCAGAGTGAAGAACTTTATGCACACTTGTAAATCTTTTGTGGAGGGTTTGATTGGTGCATGTGGGGAGCTGGGGGGCCCTGGGGCTTCTCCAACTGGTCGAAGTGTATGGTGGGTGCCCTGGGTGGGCACCAGGGCACCCACCTGTAATAATGTGGTCCCCTCCCCTTTATTAAAAATAAAAGCCCTGGGGATATGGGGTCGACAGGGCCTAATACAGCTCAATGAGGGGGGCCACACAGACCCCTGCCCAGGGCCTAGAGGGTCTATTTTTGTGTACGTTTCACCCAAGGGGGGGGGGGCTCCCCGGTGCCAATAATGACTTGGGAAGAGGGCCCTGCAGCCTCCCTTCCCTTTAAAAAAAAGAAAAGCCCAGTGGATGGAGTTTCCAAGGCCTAATGTGATTCGGTGATGGGGGCCACTTGGCCCCCCTCCACTTTAAAAAACATAGGGCCCTAGGAGATATGGTCCTTGTGATGAGGTCTCCAGGGCCTCTAGTAGAGGTGGGTCGTATGGACCTGCCCCTAAAGAAAAACATAAGACCCTGAGGGCTGGGGTTCCAAAGGCCTAATAAGGTGCGTGGATGGAGACCACTTGGTCCCCCTCTCCATTCCATTACTAAACATAAAGCCGTGGGGGGATGGGGTCCTCAGGACCTTCTGAGGCTCAAGGAGGGGTGTACTTGGCCCCCCTCTCTTTTAAATAATGTTGGGCCCCGGGGTCCCCAGGGCCAAATGGCCTTACTGAGGCTTGGGAGGGGGATCACTTGCCCCCCTTTAAAAAACGGGGGATCATTTTACGTATTATACTGAATATTATTTTACAAATAAATAAAAACTAAAACTAGAAACTCACTGAATAAAACAAAAGTTAATGTACCGCTATAGTTAGGTGAATTTGTCAGTGACAAGATTAACATTTTGATCTAAAAATACCACAGAAATCCACCAGTAGTGTGTAACTAACTACTGAATTTCAATGGGTTTGTACGAGTGAAATATGAGCCTAACTATGACGTCCCTGTAACCTTTGTTTTTCTTAGGAAATACCATTTACAAAAAACCATAGGAATTCACCAACTATAACATCTCTATCACCTTTGGTTTTTAATGAATTTCATTTTTTTAAGAGAGTTAGTGTGAGTGAGTGCATGAGTCTCTCTGTGGATCTGTCAGTGCATGTGTGAGTTTTTGAGTGGGTCTGGGAGTGGTTGCATGAATCTGAGTGGGTGTGTGAGCTTCTGAGGGGGTGCTTGAGTCTCAGAGTGGGTACATGAGTGTCTCCGTGGGTCTGTGAATGGGTGTGTGAGTTTCTGAGGGTGCAGAGTAGTAATATTGACGCAGAAATATCGAGTGGAACAAATATCGACAACAAAAATATAGTTTGACCAGAATATCGACTGACAGGTAAGTAATATCGACAACAATAATATAGTTGTAATAAATATCGTTTACAAAACTATAGTTTACAAAAATATCGATTTATTAATAATGTTATGTATTTTAGTGTTTTAAATGAGAATTGTTTGTTATTTTATTATATGTTTTGGAATTGTATTAGTTATTAATGTTTTTTATGTTTAATTTTGTGTTATTACTTCCGTAGCAGGTTGTGGGTTTATAGGGGAATAGGGTGGGAAGTAATTTAATTATGTTAATTAAAGTGTTAATTAATAGTGTAATAATTAGTTGTTAATTTAAATTAGTCCATTAATAATCAATTATGTTAATTGTTTAATTAATTTTAGGTGTGTGTTGGGGAGTTCATAGGTGTAAATGGTGTGAAGGGTGGTAATTAATTTATTATTGATTAATAAATAATTTTTTAATTAATTACCATTAATTAGTAATTATTAATTGTAAATGTGTTATTAAATGTAGGTGTATGCTGTTGTGTTTTTAACTGTATATGGCTTGAAAGCTGGTAATAATTAATTAATAAAAAGAATACATTAATTTTCATTAATTAATTAGTTAATATTAAATGTAATTGTGTAATTAATTTTAGGTGTGTATGGTGGATGTTATTGTTTTAAATAATGTGTAATTAATTAATTTTTATTATCTTTGTTAATAATAATATATTTAAATGTATATATTAATTATGTTTATATTGGAAATTAAATAAAAATAAAAATGTGATAGTTTTTTTTATTGTTTTGTGTTCCAGCGCTTTCCTTACTATTGTACTCACTGGAGTGAGAATAGTCATTTTTACCCCTACGCTATCCAACGCTTTCCCTACTGTTGCACTCTCTGGAGTGGCAATAGTAATTTTCACCCCTAAGCTATCCAACGCTTTCCCTACTGTTGCACTTTCTGGAGTTGGAATAGTAATTTTTACCCCTACGCTATCCAGCGCTTTTCCTACTGTTGCACTGTCCGGGGTGGGAATAGTAATTTTTACCCCTACGCTATCCAGCGCTTTCCCTACTGTTGCACCCTTTGGAGTGGGAATAGTAATTTTTACCCCTACGCTATCCAAAGCGTTCCCTACTGTTGCACCCTTTGGAGTGGGAATAGTAATTTTTACACCTACGCTATCCAACGTTTTCCCTACTGTTGCACTCTCTGGAGTGGGAATAGTAGTTTTTACCCCTACGCTATCCAACGCTTTCACTACTGTTGCACCCTTTGGTGTGGGAATAGTAATTTTTTATCCCTACGCTATCCAGCGCTTTCCTTACTGTTGCACCCTCTGGAGTGGGAATAGTAATTTTTACCCCTACGCTATCCAACGCTTTCCCTACTGTTGCACTCTTTGGAGTGGGAATAGTTGTTTTTACCCCTTCGCTATCAAATGTTTTCACTACTAATGTTTGTATTTTGTTATTAAATGTATGTATTATTATTTTTTAATACTTTAATGTGTTAATTAAATATAGAATATTATTTTTTATTCGAAATGTTTTATATATGTGTTTATTTTATGTTTATATAATTATTAAAGTTTATAAATTAAATAAAGATAATAAGAAAATGTAATTAAGAAAATATACACATTTATTGTGTTTATATTAATTAAATTAAGTTTATTTGTTATAGTTAAAATATAAATGTAATTTAATAAATTTTGGTAATAATATTAATATTATTTAATTATTTAATTTAAGTTATATTATTTTTTAAAGTCGATATTTTTTACATCTATATTTTTTACATCTATATTTTTGAGTCGATATTGTTGTACTTACCTTTTAAGTATAGGGATTCAATATTTTTACAGTCGATATTTTTACATCTATATTTTTGTTAACTATATTTTTGTTATCGATATTTAAACATGGAACCTTTCTGAGTGCCTTCTTTTTTGCCCTCTTTTACTCTGTTTTGGCTTTTTTGCTTCTTTTACTGCCCTCTGTTTTTTTGTGTTCTATTTCTTTGAGTCATTTTGTATAAAGTTACAGAAATTGTAACATATTTGATATACTTATAAAGAATATATAAACAAATGCATGAAAATTATACAGTATAAGATGTATATTACACGTGTTTGATAATGAATAAATATAATTTAAAATTATTAAAGAAAGTGATAGAAGTGAAATATATATTATACAATTAGACTGTAAATTAGCAGAAGCTTAAGATGTTATACAAAGTGAGCATAAACAATCAAAGCTTAAATAGATTAGAGGTGATAAAAACTAGTAGTTAAACATGGCTAATAATAAAACATAAGAAGAAAAGTCCCCTGACTTATGAACTTACAAATAGATTGATACAACATGGATAATAATATTATGAGAATAAAAATTAACATACTATATATATAAAAAGGATTTCCCTCAAAGAATAGTTTACGTTTTCAGCACATATAATCCAATTCATCTAAATATCAAAATATCAGAATTTAAAATGGGTTTACTGCAAATTCATATCTGAAAGAGAAGTATAAAATATATATATGCACATTCAGAAATCAGAAGGAGAAGAATAAAAAACATACATAAAAGTAAGAAAAGGTAATTATGTTAGGTATTTAATGATCTGTCGTTTTAGCATTTTCTAGATTGGTTATTTTCTGAACTTAGGAAAGGATCCCAGATTTGGAGAAACAACTTCGTCTGATCTTAAATATTGTAAATGATTTTTTCATGAGATGCTGTTTGTATCATAGCTACCATCCAGGATTCATGTGATGGAGGATTTGTTGATTTCCATGGCCTTTTCTGCTCGTTTTACAGCCCTCTGCTTTGCCTTTTCTGCTTGTTTTTCTGCCCTCTATTTTGCCATCTTCTGCTCTGTTTTACCTTTTCTCCTCAGTTGTATGCTCTCTAGTTTCACTCTTTTGCTCTGTTTTGCCATTTCTGCTTGTTTTTCTACCTGGGGGGCCATGCTGTGATTTCCATCTCGGGGATGCAATCTCCTGGGGACCAGCCACGTCTACCTGAGTTCCCTGGCGCCCACCCAGGGCACCCAGTGTACTATGATGGGGACTGCGGGGAAAGCCTCCATGCCCTCATGTTCCCAGTTGACTCCCGACCACCTGTGGGGGCCAACATTGCTCCCACAATCAGGGAGCTGCTACATATGCAACGCATCTCCCATGTACTATCTCCCATGGGTGGGTGCCTCGGGAGAGAGCAGGAGTCATCCCTGGGGGGTGGCTGTCCTCAGGGCCATAATTAGGTCTAGGAAGGGGAGCCGCACTACCTCCCTTTACTTTGCATGGGCCAGCCCTAAGGAGGTTTTGGTCCCCAGGCCATATGTGACCATGTGGCCCCCCTCCCAGTTTTAAATATGCCCTGGGGAGGTTGCAGTCCCTGAGGTCCAGAGGGGCCACGTGGCTTTCCTGCATATATTTTTATTACGCCTCTGGGAGGTGGTGGTCCCTAGGGATCACATGGCTCCCAAAACATTGTTTTTCTATTTCCACATGCCCTCGGGGCTCAAATGAACCCATTGAGAGGGCTCCATGCTACCTCCTTTTTTTCTATTCCCAAATGTCCCTGGGACCTGGCCAACCCGGGGGCTATACTCTAAACAAGCTCAAGAGACTGATTCTTTACCTTGGTGGGGTCCTAGGGAGACCACAGAACCAGGGCTAGGAGGTCAGGGGATTCTTACCCTGTTCCCTTTTTTTTTACTGTCTTTATTTCGGCAGTCGGCTGAAGCCGAGTCCTGAAAACTTGACTTCTTGCGCTTCCCACTGTAGTACAGAAAGAGGCGAGATAATTTCAGAAAGAAGCAAGAGAGTTGCAGAAACAGGTAAAAGAGGTGTAGAAAGAGGGAACAGGGTTTGGGAGAGAGGCAAGAGAGGTGCAGCAAGAGGGAAGAAGCGTGCATAAAGAGGCAAGAGGGGTGCAGAAATTTGCAAGAGGTGCAGAAAGAAGCAAGAGCAATGCAGAAAAAAACAACAGAGGTACAGAAGGAGGCAAGAGGGGTTCAGAAAGAGGCAAAAGAAGTACACAAAGAAGCAACAGGGTGCAGAAGGAGACAAGAGAACTGTGAAAGAGGCAAGAGAGCCACAGAAAAAGGCAAGAGAGGTGCAAATAAAGGGAACAGGGGTGCAGAACGAGGCAAGAGAGGTGCAAAAAGAGGGAAGAGAGGTAAAGAAACAGGCAGCTAAGTGCAGAAAGAGGCAAGAGAATTGATGAAAGAAGCAAGAGAAGTGCAGAAAGAGGCAAGTGAGGTGCAGCAAGAGGCAAGAGAGGTGCAGAAAGAGCGAAGACGTGTGCTGAAAGAGACAACAGGGGTGTAGAAAGAAGCAAGACGGGTGTAGAAAGAAGCATTGTAGGTGGAGAATGAAGCAACAGGGGTGCAGAAAGAGGCAAAAGAAGTGCAGAAAGAGGTAAGAGAGTTGCAGCAACAGGCAAGAGAGATACAGAAAGAGGGAACGGGGTTGCAGACAAAGGCAAGAGAGGTACAGAACCAGGTAAGTGGGGTACAGAAAAAGGCAAGATGGGTGCAGAAATTTGCAAGAGAGGTCCAGATAGAAACGAGAGCAGTGCAAATACCCAACAGAGGTGCAGAAAGATACAAATGAGGTGCATAAGGAGGCAAGAGAACTACAGAAAGAGGCAAGAGAGTTACAGAAACAGGCAAGATAAGTGAAAAAAGCAGCAAGAAAATTGCTGAAAGAAGCAACAGAGGTTTAGAAAGAAGCCAGAGAAGTGCAGAAAGAGGCAAGTGAGGTGCAGAAAGAGGCAAGAGAGGTACAGAAAGACAGAAGACGAGTGCAGAAAGAAGCAAGACAGGTGCAGAAAGAAGCATGGGAAGTGGAGAATGAAGCAACAGGCATGCAGAAAGAGGTAACAGAAGTACAGAAAGAGGTAAGAGAGTTGCAGCACCAGGCAAAAGAGGTGTAGAAAGAGGGAACAGGTGGGCAGACTGAGGCAGGAGAGGTGCAGGAAGAGGGGTGCAGAAAAAGGCAAGAATGATGAAGAAATTTAGAACAGATGTGCAGCAAGAAGCAAGAGCAGTGCAGAAAGAATCAACAGAGGTGCAGAAAGAGGCAGGAGGGGTATAGAAAGAGGCAAGTGAAGTGCAGAACGAAGAAAAAGAGGTACAGAAAGAACCAACAGAGGTGCAAAAAAGCGAGAGGGGTGCAGAAAGGGGTAGGCAAGGTACACAAAGCGGCAAGAGGGGGATAGAAAGAGGCAGGAGAGGTGCAGAAAAAAGGAAGAAAACTGCAGAAAGAAGCAACAGAGGTGCTGAAAGAGGTATGAAGGTTATATAAAGAGACTAGAGTGGTGCAGAAAGAGGGAAGAAGGGTGCAGAAACAGGCAAAAGGGGTACAGAAATAAGCAAGAGAAGTGCAGAAAGAGGCAAGAGATGCAGAAAGAGGCAAGAGAACTGCAGAAAGAGGCAAGAGAACTGCAGAAAGAGGCAAGAGAACTGCAGAAAGAGGCAAGAGAACTGCAGAAAGAGGCAAGAGCAGTGCAGAAGGAAGCAAGAGAACTGCAGAAAGAGCCAAGAGAGTTGCAGAAACAGGCAACCGGGTACAGAAAGACGGAACAGGTGGGCAGAAAGAAGCAAGAGAAGTGCAGAAGGAAGCAACTAGGGTGCATAAAGAAGCAAGAGAAGTGCAGAAAGAGGCAAGAGAAGTGTAGAAAGAAGCAACAGAGGTGCAGAAAGAGGCAAGAGAAGTGTAGAAAGTGGCAAGAGAGATGCAGAAACAGGTAGGAGTGGTGCAGAAAGAGGGAACAGGATACAGAAAGAGGCAAGAGGGATACAGAAAGAAGCAAGTGAGGCGCAGAAAGAGGAAACAGGTGCAGAAAGAGGCAAGAGAGGTGCAGAAAGAGGCAAGAGAGTTGCAGAAAGTAGAAGAGATGAGCAGAAAGAGGCAAAAGAAGTGCAAAAAGAAAGAAAGGTGCAAAAAGAAGCAACAGAATGCAGAAAGTGGAAAGAGAGGCACAGAAAGAAACAAAAGTGGTTTGCACACCATTAGTGTCAATGTAATACCCACTTTTAGCAATAAGTAACATGTGACCATTCTAGGTTTGCAAAGCGCCTTCCACCACGCTGTCACACTTGTTGCTGCATTTTTGGTAGAGTTTGAGCAGTTTGAGCTAGAAACAAGGTTTTCTTTGTTCAAATCTGCAGATTATGCAGCAGATGATGAATTATGTGGCAAATGCGGAAAATTTATAATTGTGCGAAAGTTGGTGCAGCCAAACAGTTGCATAATTCCACTGGCCCTGCTCAAACCTCTGACTAGGTCCAGAAGTGCTCCTCAGTGGTTCCTTCTTTTTTTTCTCTCATTGAGTTGATAGTTTAGCTGCTATGGAAATGAGGAAGACTAAACCTGACGTTACCACTCCACAACAGAGACTACCATACCACATAATTAATTTCCATAACACATAATCCCACTCTCCAAAATTCCTATACAATAAATACCAGATACCTTCTATCCACATCAAAGTCAAAGTCTATCCACTTAATTTCACCACTGCACATCATACCACATAATTCCACTACACACATCCTGCATCCACTCCACTCCAAGAAACATTAGTAAAACACTTTTACATTTACAACACCTGTAGGTCTAACTCTCTGTAGTATCTTCATGTTATGGTAATAGTGTTCCCCTTACCTTGTAACTATATGCTCAGCCAGTGTGAGTGTTCTAGGTGAAATGTTGACATGTTTGGAATGCTTGGGTGCCTGGTGTGAGAGAGACAGTTGGGAAGATGGGCTGAGCACCTAGTGGGGCTGCTCCTGGTGAGGCTGCTGTCCCTGTTACTATGGATGTTAAGAACTGAATAAATAGCCTAAAGACCTCTCTCGCTACGTCTCCTGTGCCACCTGTACGCATGGAACTAACTTATTTAATTTGGCGATGATTTGGAGACTTATTCACGCTTAACTAATGGGTTCAAAGAAGTTAAAGATGACAAGCCATGGATGTCTTCAATATGGAAGTAAACAACAGAAACTATAAGAAAAGAGAGTAATTGGAACACATAGTGGTTCTCAAATGACCACAGAGTCTGCGCAAGTACATTTTATGGACAAAATGGTACTAAAGAATCCACAGAGAAAGTGTGGTCTCAAAATGAAAAGAGTTACATGAAACTAATGAAATGGAGTAAAAAGAAACAAGAAAAAACTGAAGCAATATGCCTTGCAGCCCCACCAGTATCCATTACACTGGACAGCCCCAGCCAAGGCGTGCTATTGCCTACTACTCCACTACTCCACTGCTCCACTACTGATGAACTGCAAGGTAACGAAAATTGTTTTTTTTTTTGCTGGCTCAACAGAACCTGCAAGTGTGTTGTACTCTGTTTCATATTGCCTCACCTACCAGAACTGCACCTTGAAGGAAACCTGTCACCCGAACTGCGTCTCCAAGGAAACCGGTCACCCTGCTTTGTTTTCCTGATTTGTGCGATAGAAGGCAGATTTCTGCACAATGTGTTTTCTTGCTACTGGAAACCTGGTTCTGGAGAGATGTTCAGAGGAAGTTTTTGTTTGGTATGTGTCTCTCCAAGGTTGTATTGGTTTGGTGTCTACAAGCTGATTTGTATTCTGCACTGGAGCGGAAATCGCTTTACACTGGGACTAAATAGTTTGCATCATCGTCCTGTTTGGAGAGACTTTGATGACTTTGGTCTGGCACTATTCCATAATTTCGAGTACTTTTGGCACATTTACAATTATGCCCAGTTTTTGGCGCACAGAGCAGGACATTTTTTTGGGAAGAGACCTTTGTCTCTTATTGTTATTTTACAATTGAGATCTCTCTGGCATCTATGGCAGTTAAACCGCTGTTGGTGCGGTTTAAATATGGATGCGTGAGCTCACCTACTGTCATCTGTCAAGACGTATGGATATTTTTCTTTGTAGGTTTCGTCATTATGGATCCCGGTGAGCTGCTGCATGGCCGCTTTGCAGCATGGACGTGGCGTGAGCCACCCGGCACAAGTTAACAAAGCGTACCGCCATCTTTAATTTGTGTCTGCACAAAAGTCAAGAGCGTGGTTGCTCTTTGTGTTTGTTTCTTGCTATTCAACCCAGAACAGCATGTTTTTTTGGAAGTCAGCATCACATTGTGCATCAGCTGAGATTATTTTTGCCTCTTATCGGAATCGCAGGATGTGGTGGTTGACTCTTCTAGAGATCTGTTATTTTTTAATCGTGTGTGCAGGTATTTTCAAACACATTTGGTTCTGGATGTGTTTGAAGTTTTTGTTATAGTTTGAAGTGCGATTCAGCGTGCGTACCGCAGAGCACAACTATGGTGACTGTTGATGTCTTCGACAACGAGCATGTTGGGTTGGCACAAGGCAAGTGACTGTTAATTCTTTATGTCATTTAAGAGTGGTGTGTCTGTCCCTGAAATGTAACACGCACACCACTTGTGGAGCATGTGTGACTTGTTACGCAACTACTTTGGAGATATGCTCTTCTCCTTACGAGTCATATTTGTGTGTATCTGCCAACCAAGTGTTGTTGTCCTGTTTCTTTTAATACACACCTTTATTTTTTACGTTAGCTTACCAAGTTTATGGGGGGCTGCAGTGACATATATTTTAGCATGTTTAGGTTCAGGATTTTGTGAGCCAGTTCTTCGCAGAACCTAGTAGGACATTTGCTGCTTAGTGCCAATATCGGCCCACTCACCATCCCTCCTGTAGCAACATACAGGTAGCATAAATAAGCGGACAAGACAACTTTTTGCTGGAGAAAATTGCTGCAGGTTTATTAGCATACACATATGCCAACATGGTGGGTTATCTTACAGGCGATCCAAAGGCAAGCCGCCCCTCGCGGCCTACCACCTGATGGGCCAACTTGCATTGTGGCCTTAGCAAATCGTTGCTTAGCGGTTGTGGTGAGGGGATAGCCACTCCTACTTCCGGTGAACCATCGGTCCACCCTCTTGCTCACGCCCCCCCCCCCCTACGAGGGGCGGAGCGTTCAAGCGACCCCCGGTTTTACAGGTTTCCAACCGCCCATAGGATAGCGGGGCACTGTCGCACCCCAGGGTCCACCGCACAGACCTCCTGGGGATATTAGTCCTCAGCACCCTTTGTGCTACTGAAGAGGGTACCCCTGAGTACCTTTCCGCCTCTGGATCGCCCTGTAACTCCGCCACAGCCCTGGGTGTGGCGACCGTCGCAGCCAGGGCCCCCCACCAAGGCCGGAATTCTTACTTACATCCTGCTGTTTCTAGGGCCTCTCCCCTATCCAGCAAGAACCAGTCCAAGCATATAATGGGCAGATGTAACCCTCGCTCTAAAAACACCCTGTGAATTTGGCGTGTATCACCCAAGCCTAATGAGGCCCAGTCTCCTCTGCCCAGCGAAATTACGCATAGCGCAGAACTTCCTGCGCACAGGCTCCATCGCCTCCCCTGCCAGGCTCCCTGCCATAGGAGCCTGGTGAGATTTCGGACCACTGACGTTTACCCGTCCTCCTGGACGGGTAAACGTCCAGAGTGGTCATTATGGTCTTCTAATCTGGTTCGTACTTTACCACATTGACCAGACAATTCCCTTGTTGTTTTTAAATTATCCCTGGTGCACATAGCAAGGTGTCAAAACAGGCTTGAGGGAAGAACTGTATGGTGTCCGTCCTTAGACCCTGCACCATTTCGTGAAGTGCCGACCTACAGATGGCCGGACCCTGTTATGCACCTGTGACCCTTGATATTTACACCAGTATTGGTGTCTAACTACAAGGTTGTGCGTCACATCTTTCGCTATAGTCCTTTTGGAGGCTTCGCGGGGACCCATCTGTGTCCCTGCAAATGCTGTGTCCGCACTTCAACCCTATCCTGCCCTAGCCCGTCCCTCAAAGACACCTACAGCCCGCTGCCCCCGCAGCTCAGGCGAGGTTTTTAAGGCCCAGGACACCCCAGTCTGTGTTTCTAACATAATCACCCCTACAGGCTCCAGCTATTGTGACTGGCTACCCCTGTCCTGGTAGGCCTGACAGAGGCAAATCCCCCCCCCCTTTGGTGACTAACTTGCCAAGGGGGAAGTGCCTTAAGCACGGGTGTCCTCGCATATTTGCCGTGGAACAAGAGGGGAAACCCATGAGCGAATACTTGCCCGTTTTTGAGCAGTTGGAATGCCCAACAATCCTTCTTCAAACATATTTGCCAAATTAAGCTCTGCCCCCATGCTCCCCTCAGCATATTGCACCCAAACTCATAAAATAGCTGGCCGCTTCTGCCAAAGCCTGGCTATAGGCCGGGACTTTTAGTCTGTTTTGGATGATCTCAAGGGCCCATCTCATGGTGCATGCTTGTAACACTTAACCTATTCCATTGGTTGGACAACCCACTGTCTGTCCGCTAGCTTCTCTGTCATGAGCATAAGGCCAGGTTGAGTTTTGCATAGGCAACGTCCCTTCTATCACTGTGTAGAGGATCTCTTTATGTTTAACACATGTTCTAATCGTCCCCCTTTGCCTGGCACTAGTTGGACCCTATGAAGCTTTTAACAAGCACCGAAAGCAACTGTATGTCATGTTGTGCAACTAGGTGAACTGTTACTTCATCACTCGTACTTCCTGGCGTGTGAAAACTGCAACCGGAACCTCACTTTAGTACCTGAATAACCCTCAAATAAATTACTGTCTAGGCGAAAGCTTACCAGTGGACTTAGACAAGGGCCTTCCACTGCGTGTCAACCCAAGCTGTTGAATTTTTTACTGTCAAATATAGCCTGCCCACATCCTGACCCTTCAAGTAAAATGAGTCAAAACAATCGCCTACATGGCCATAAACGCACCAACCTCTGTCCAAAGAAATTAGACAAGTTAGAGTCTTATTGTATCAGCCAGACCGGAAGCGGAGCCAGACTAGAATGTCCTAGTGGGGGCAGACTGGAGGAGGTATGTGTGGCTAAGTCAGGCCCAAAGTTCGGTTCACCTTGATCCCACATCACCAAATTGCCAATGGGCATGAGTATATAAGAAACTGGTGATGCTGTGATGCCACTTATGTGAA
This sequence comes from Lissotriton vulgaris, assembly GCF_964263255.1. Classification (NCBI taxonomy): domain Eukaryota; kingdom Metazoa; phylum Chordata; class Amphibia; order Caudata; family Salamandridae; genus Lissotriton; species Lissotriton vulgaris. The sequence continues at coordinate 677,145,584 of NC_141685.1, read as the reverse complement.
TGTCTCAGTGGGGGCCAGAAAGTCGCGCCTACCGAAGTCCAGACTTGACAATACCGCTGCCCCTGACCTCCTGGACAGGCCTTCTCCCCTGCTGTGTGCAGACCCTATAGTGTGTCCCAAGTCCTGACCTTCAGATAACTACTGGAAAAGAGCCCTGGGCACCCCTCTAATGGTTACGATACCAGTCTTCTGTCAATCTACCCGTGTGGTTATCCCTCCTGTATCTATGAGTAGAGGCCGGTAGTTGAAAAAGGTAAATGAGCACCACTGGGCAGAAGTGTAATGATGACAAGGTAATTGCACAACCGCTACACACAACACAGCTTCTACTTCTCCCCTACAAGAAGTCTGAACCGAGTTGCGACCTTGCCCCCCCAAGCGCACTTAACTAGGAACAGCACACAGGCACCTGGCCCGGAGCACGCCCTGGCAATTCCGCTTCCGTTCCCACCTGTCCTTCTCAGAGTGGTGCATGTGTACTTGATCCGGTTGTCCTGCTCCAAGCCCTGGCAGGCTGGTCTGCTAGGCGTGGATTGACCATTATAGCTTGAAACCTGTGCGTTTCTGGAAGAGAGAACAAATCCATGCAAACAGCCCCTAACCAGCACTGACCAGTAAGCCTGTTGCTAACTCGATCGCCAGGATCAGAGCCCCTTACTTGCGCACCAGTTACCGTACAACAGAACACATTCCATTATTGCACCTGGGATGCATGATATGCCCAGACACACCATTTGTTTAAATGAAATGGCATTTCAATATTGTCACAGGGGATGCACGATTTGCCCACACTCTGCCATTGCTTACCGAGCGAACACCCCAATTAATTTAATAGTACATAAACAAATTGCCCAGACTCATCAGTTGTTTTAAAAGAGAAAAACTTACCATTATCGCACAGGAACTACCTGCTCTGCTCAGATTCACCAGTTGACTATCAATGTATTACTTCCAAGGGGCGTAACCTGCGTGCCCCACAACGGGGACAGCAATGACTCCTGGGGAGAACCTGGGGTCCCAGACCCTAGCTCACTGCCCCCCCAGTGTGCATGACCCTTATACCTGTTGATAGTTCAGGTGGCCCCCCCATGTGAGTCGGGCGGTTCTCCAGCGCGGTTCCTGCATGTGAGACATAAAACATCCATTAGAAGCCCTGCCCCCCTCATATACCAATATATATTCTGTGCAATGAGGCAGGGGCCATCGATGCCCCCCACGCTACCAAGGCCAAGCCTGTTTGTCAGTTACGAGAACTAGTTAGTCCATATTACATTCTCGGAAGGAGTTGGGTGGGGCAAACACTTGTGTACCGCCAGAGGCAGTAGAGTAGTGTCGTGTCTTGAAACTAAGTCAATTAATCAAATGCTAAGTCTGATGATGACCATTGCACTTAGGTTTGTGTGCTTTAGGATCCCCTCTCTTTATCGTTACCTTACCATTCTACCTAGGAACACCTCATCCCATGCCTGTAAACTGACCTCAAAGTTCTCCTCCTTTAAAAACACTTCCAAACAATAGATGCCCCCTCTATTATCTGAAGGAAGACCCTATTATATAGCAAGTTCTATCCTCCTTGACTATGGAAGGTCTTCCCAGAGTGTTCTAGTGGTTAGAGAGTCTGCCATTCATTGCAGTATTATCCTTATACCTGTTTTAGGTACTCTTTTGTAACATGCGCACGTCACTTATATCTAGTACAGGGTGGAATCTATGTTCGTTTCCCTCCCTCTCCAAAAATAAATACCTAAGTAACCCAGCAAGAGGTCTGACGATGACACATGCGATAGTCAACCTAGTACATCTCATTGCATTTGAAGAAGGGACAGGCGACCGAGGAAGAAGTCATGGCACATCCGAAAGGCTTGGAACGACCTTGCCAGATATGTAAGAAAATTGTAGCTGCAACTCGCAGTGCACTGGTATCCTGCTGTCGTTGAGAAGCTTCCTGGTGCCTCCGGGCCAAATCGTGCTAACCAAGTGGCTGATACTAAATGCCTGCTACAAGAGAAGTGTAACTCGCAGAAACTTATAGGGCAGGGTAGAAGATGATAGAATCTCTCCCCCACTGCCTTCCGATTGATTTTGCTGCAAGGTAAAAATCTGTAGCCACATGAAAGGAAGGTCGTCAAGTATCAAAAAGTACCCAGGTCTAACACACGCTCTCTTGCCTTGCCATGTGGCTACTTCAAGAAACAGCCAATTGAAACCGGATCGGGTGAAGGCCACCTAGCGCTGAGGAGGCAAAGCCTCATGCCGGATAAAACTAGCCTCCTGCCCATCGTAGCATGTTCGAGTAAAAGAACTACACACTACAAGACGCAACGTTTAGTTGAATGCAGGAGGGGCGCCCGAACTGCCTGCTAAGGATAGTTACATAACAACCTACCATGCACCGACCGCAACGCTTAAGAAATAGATTAAGGTTTATCTTAGGCCGAGCCAAATAGAGTAACAGAGCACTACAATATAGCACCAGCTAAGGAACGAGAGGACATAAACGTATAAGGCATGGGGCGATAAAGTGCTTTGCCCAGAATCACAGGACGTTCAGCGTCGTTACCGAGACTCCAACCCAGATCCCCAGGTCGAGCGCCCTAGCCGTTAGGCCTACTGACAGGTCAGTGTGAGTGCTGTTTTATGGCTGACCGTGGGCCTGATAATTGTCTTTCTAGCTGGCCATACTTGATAACTTTTTTAATATAAAAACAACATAATAAAACAGACATGGCAGCGAGTACAAAACCAAGCATACTCCTACACCTTGCACAACATGTAAGCGGTGGCTTCACAAATTGAAAACTGCCCAAATTGTCAGCACCCCTCTTCTTACACACCGTCCCGGTGCACGGGACGCAGAGCGTAAACATTTTTGCTTACTGCAACCTGCCCCACCGTGCTGCAGACTTGACAACAAGCTTACAGCGGCACTTCTGTGCACGCACCTAAGTGTATAGCACTTTCAGCCCACATAAGACTAACGGAGAGGATGGGCAACCGGTCTGGCCAGCAGCAGCAATGCCGTCAGCACTCATATACGCCATATTCTGAAAGCAACATGCTTGCATCCATTGCCACCTTGCTCGACTAAACTGAGCCCTGCTGCACTAAAGACCAAGACACTAAAAAGGACACCCTGGGACTCGAGACGCTTAGGAGCTCTGAGCCCCGCTAATGACTACACCCGATAGAGACTAAAGACCGTGCTCCTGGCAGATGGCAAACTGGTCTGAGGGTCCTGCTGCCTTGCACACCGAGACAGACCAACTAAAACTTTCCGCTGCACAGTGGTGTTACAACTCACCCTCAATGAGCACGCACGTGCAGCTGGAAAGAGCGTGCCTTTATTTTCTCGACTGCTCAGCCCACAAGAGCTATCGGCGGAAAACCAGTCAGCATGATTCATGAAAGTGAATAAAAAACTATTTTCCCACGAAATAGCAGGGGCACAAACCACTGGTCTACCCGGACGCGACAGCATAAAACTGTAAAAAAACGACGACGGAGGACGGATATCCAACCTGTAATAGCACACGGGCCAACAAAACCCTATTGTGAGCGATTTGATGTTCCCTTCTCCGCCTCAAGACCCTGAGGGGGGGCTGTGCAACCTCTATGCATGGGCGCCATTTCTAAACTAATCGGGCCCCCATCTGCTGTGCCATAGGAAAATCCGGATATGTGGCCAGATCCCCCAAAGCCAATTCCAGAAAACCCGGTCGACGGCAAAGCCAAGCAATACTAGAGCCACCTGTCGTCAACCCCTTAGACCCATACATAACACACAATAACTGGCACCACGCTGCACTATCCGAGTCTAGCGCCTTAAAATGTACTCCTCCTCGTGCCCCACTAATAACCTCCTGACCAGCACACAAACTCGTCACTGAAAACTGGGGCTTACAAGAACCAGACACAGCCCATCTGCGTGCATCCTTTGAAGCCCCCCATTGAACTTGCGCATATACTAGGTCAACGGCAAAGGGGAATCTAAAGCTTTAAGTACCAACGCTGAGCCAGGGGCAATCCCTAAGGGAAGGAAGAAACTCCGAGGCACTCCCCCCGCTTACTCTCCCACACCCGACACGCTCAGGGGGGGGGGGGTAAAAGGTACGTTACCCATGCCAAGCCCGGCCTGCACCAATCCATTTGTTACCTCTTCTAGGTTGTCCCCTGCTCTGCATGTGTAGAACAAGCTGCACTACCTGAAGGACAAATCGAGAGAAGATTCCCCTGGGCAAACACAAAACATGTAAAGGTGTCTGAAATAAACCAGCACCTCTTCTGCCAGGTCACTAAAAGAAGGAATTACTCAGAGAAGGTTACTCTATACTGTACTAATGATGAGATGCTGGAGAAAACCTATAAAATATGGACGACAACATTTGGCGTGTACGGCGATCAAAACAGAAGGATAGTGCCACCCTGTGGCGTAAACACCTCACTGCACCTAGTGTATGTACACGGCCGAGCAATAGGTTCCTTGGACACCATCATACACCATTTTTACATCCTTCTCACCCTGTGAGAGGCCGGTACTCCCATTTAGAAGGCACATTTGGATAAACCATAAAGTTGGTCGACTCCCCATATTAGAGTGCGACAAATACTGATGCTCTGAGAGCACAGAGACTCCAATGCTCCGCTCACCGTCGAGTCCTCATTGATGCTGCACCTCTGCCCGCAAGGCGGAGACAACCCCTGCTTCCTAACACTAGTCGGGCACCGCAGGCTTCCCCTCAAAAGCGTTCCTACCGGCGGTCAAAATTCTTACTAGCCACAGTAACAAACAGGTAAGAACCAAAAGTCAGCAACAGCAGTTCTGCATCCTTGAAGCGGAGTCAAGGGCAGCAGTCCCGCGATCACCCCCTCCCCGAGCTATCCAAGAAGCAAAGAATAGTTTAACAAGCCTACAATCCCTCCCGGGACCGCTGATATGGGGACCTCAAGGGGGGGGGTTCATTGCGACCGGGACCCTGGAAGCCAGCGCTCAAGATGAGTGGCGAGTCGCATCCCACCATACAAGGCCTCTCCGAGGAATTAGGCACCAAAGCACACTCACTTCAAGAAACGCGGGCCCGCACAAGTGACCCCACATGCCCCCGCACATTACCGAAGCCGCGCACCGAAGTACCTCCCGGGGTGCAGGGCAGGGGCTCAGCGCACGCGGCATGGCCTCTGCACCCCCACTGTCCCCTCGCCTGACTATGGCGAAGAAATCACAACCCATCCCCAAGAGGGAACGACTCACCGCACAGAAACCAACCCGGCGACCGCAGGAAAAACAGCACACCGACGCCAAACCAGGCCTCTGGATGGAGCGACCAGAGGGCACACAAACGGCGACAGGGTGATGGGACAAAGAGGACGCCAGGCGGGCGTGGGAGGAATTTATACCACCCGGCCGGAAGTGACGAGCGGGACCCAGCAGGGCCGCGGAACACTGGGCTGCCCAGTGTGCCATCTTGTGGCACTAAGGGGGCCGCCCTCTTATGAGGGTCCCCTGCGGGGACGTGTCGGTCGGCCCGCATTCTTTTGTTTGCTTTTTACATTGGGAGAAGCACTTGTTCTTTTTTTATGCTTTGTTTATTTTTCACCTTTTGCTGAATGTTGGGATTGGGTTTTAGTCCCATTTTCATGCTGTAGCTGTTTTTCTTTTATCCCTTTCTTCAGGGATGGTTAAGGTCTGCCTTTCCCTTTTTGCTGCATTTTGGTTGTTATGGTGTGTATGAGTCACGGTGTGCTGCACGTGGGTCTTCTAGTGTGTGTGTCAGTCACGTTGTTCTTCACATGTCGTAGTGGGGGTTAGTCCCACCAAGGTTTTTTTAATGGGTGTTCGTCCCATCTACTCGGTGTATAGGGGTTGTTAGTCCCACCTATGTACTTTGTGATGGGTGTCAGTCCCATTCACAGTTTTTATTATGGGTTGTAGTCCCATTTTAGCATATTTGGGTTGCAAGTTGTGTTATTGTCACTTCCCCACTTTCTGCTTGTTTTAGTTCCTTACACAGGGAACATGTACATGGGTACGGTCCACCCAGATTTTGGTGTTTGTTCGATGTATGTACATAGGTGCTGTTAACCCATATTTGTAGTCGTGGTACATGGGTGTGGTCCACCCATTGTGTTTTAATTGATTTTTATGGAGTATGTACATGGGTGTTCTGTTTTAGTTCTGGGGGTGTGTCACTTCCATGTGTCTTGTCACTGTGTAGAGTTCTTGTAGTCTTTTTCCACTGTGTTTCTCTGCATATTTGTTTCACATGTATGGTCATGTGGTGTTTTCTCACTTCTAGTCAGTGAGCTCAACGTTCTTTGCTCTATCTTTTTCAGTTTTTTTATTAAAGGAGGAGGATGGTGATAGCTTGTATATTTCATTTCACTCTTCTTTCTTCCTTTGTGTAGTCTCGTTCCCTCTCTTGGTGTGGTTTTTACCATTTACCCCTGGGTTTTAGGCTGATGATTTCAGTTGTATATTTTGTGTATAGATGACTTTCTTTTTAGTAATGTTTTATTATTAATACTATATAATATACTATATATATAATATACTATAAAATACTATATAATATATAATATAATATTATTAAAAAAGTAATGCGCGATCGATGGTGAGGATGCCAGTGATCATCTCCGGAGCCTGATAAGTGGAGCGCGAACGGCGGCGTGCTGGTTGCCGTGAAGGGTAGCGGAGGTGCCACTGACTGCGCTGCCCCCTCTGCAGACATCGGCGATCTCACTGTGCCGATTCACATTGACAGTACTGGCGTGGAGCTCCCGTACACGTTTGTGAGGTGTATTAGAGGCCTGCACTGCTTGTGAGAGCGCAAAGGCGGCCTGCTTACGGCAGCAGTGAGGCTGCCTGTTTTGCATATTAATCTGTGGCTGCACCAGCTGATATATTGAGCACAATCGTATTGATTGCTATGGCATACCTGCATTGGGAGGCTTGATATGGCGCGATGATGAGTCGGCCTGCTGACATCTACCAAGGCCGGTGAAAGCGTCTGTGGCCACCATTTCGAGCTTCTGCGGCCGCCATTTCGAGCTTCTGCCAATCCAGTACCTGGCTTCTGCTGGCGTAATCACTTTGTATGAGGTGCGCTAGGGAGGCAAGGGAGACTAATGCATTGGATGTTATGAAGCAGTCAGGACCGTGATGATACCATCTGCACATTGTTTGCAGCGTGCGCTTATATCACTGCACAATTTGGAAGCCCTCAAGCGGCCTGCCTGACTTCAAAGTGGCAGCCGCTGGGACTAAGACAGGCATCAATATCTCCGCGAGTGCCAGAGACGGCGTGGGAGGCAAAAAATGTGCAGGAGAGAAGGGGCAACCCAGACCCCGACAAGATTGGGAAATCTGGCGGTGCCTTACCTTATAATGATTCAGAAAAGGGGGTGGTGATGGAAAGAGTATCTGAATTAAGCAGAACACTCCTACCCAGTCCAAAGATCAGGGCTTGATCCATCACCGTTTTTTAGCTCACTGCACCATCCCAGCTCAGTGCAAATTAGTCTGTCCCTGGCCCAGTGCATCATGGGAGCAGGGCAGACCAAACTACCAAGCCAATTCTTATACTGGGAAGGAAACAAGCTTCCGGGGACCGGTTTCTGGCATTTCAGCCGTCTTCGGCCCGGCTTGCTTGAATCCTGAAGGTGCAGTGAACAAGGGACTCACATCAGAGTATACCCTTCCAAGCTTATGGTGGACAAAACGATTCAGAAAAGGGGGTGGTGATGGAAAGAGTATCTGAATAAAGCATAACATTCCTACCTAGTCCAAAGATCAGGGCTTGATCCATCACCGTTTTTTAGCTCACTGCACCATCCCAGCTCAGAACCTGGCTACATGCAAATTAGTCTGTCCCTGGCCCAGTGCATCATGGGAACAGGGCAGACCAAACTACCAAGCCAATTCTTATACTGGGAAGGAAACAAGCTTCCGGGGACCGGTTTCTGGCATTTCAGCCGTCTTCGGCCCGGCTTGCTTGAATCCTGATGGTGCAGTGAGCAAGGGACTCACATCTGAGTATACCCTTCCACGCTTATGGTGGACAAAACGATTCAGAAAAGGAGGTGGTGATGGAAAGAGTATCTGAATTAAGCAGAACACTCCTACCCAGTCCAAAGATCAGGGCTTGATCCATCACTGTTTTTTAGCTCACTGCACCATCCCAGCTCAGAACCTGGCTACATGCAAATTAGTCTGTCCCTGGCCCAGTGCATCATGGGAACAGGGCAGACCAAACTACCAAGCCTATTCTTATACTGGGAAGGAAACAAACTTACCTTATAATGTTCATCATGCTGATCCTCTGCTTAGTTTGCACCCCCTTTCATCTGGATTATAGAAAATTGTGGGGACCCTCTGAATTCGTACATCAAGGACTCCCTGTCTGACGTCAAGATGGTCGCCTCAGTCATTGACTCTGTGAACTCTCCATCGACAGCTGAGACCCACCCATTTTGATTGATGCCCAGTGGAGCGAGCTAAAGGGTAGATGGGCTTTGGATTCCCTCCTTGGCCATCACCTACCCAGCCGGTCTTTGGGCAAACTCTCCTGCATCTCTCCTGACCTTATATTCCTCCTCCCCCTCCACCCTACCCCTACCGCTCTACCCTTCTCTTCTTTCCAGCTATTGACCTCTGCCCTCATCCGTCCTTGCTCTTAGTTCTGACCCTGTTTATCCACTAGATTTTCTTCTGTGAACTTTTGCTCGGCAGTTGAGACCTAGCTATTTGACTGATGCGCGATGGCGCTACCGTGTTTAGCTAAAGGGGAGACGGGTTGTGGATTCCCTCCTCGAACGTCACCTACCCAGTCGGTCTTTGGGCAGACTTCTCTTCATCTCTCCTGCCGTCTATTCCCTTATCCTCCCCTTCACACTTCCCCCCTACCCCCTCCTCCCTTCTTCTCTCACCTCTCTTTCCTCTTACAATGTGTTGCTTATTTTTGACGTAATGTGTAATTGTTATCATTTTTTGTAACATTGTGTAACCTAATGTAAAGCGCTCTGATACCTACGGGTCTAGCCCGCGCTATATAAAACTCATTAAATAACTAAATAAAATAAATTAAACATTTTTTTCAATTTTAAAGGGAGACAATAATGTAGTATCTTAATGTTAAGCTAATAGTGTTCCCCTTACCTTGTAACTAGCTGCTCAGGCAGTGTGAGTGTTCTGGGTTGAATGTTGACATGAGTATAAAGCTTGGGTGCCTGGTGTGAGTGAGACAGTTGGGAAGATGGGCTGAGCAGCTAGCAGGCTGCTCCTGGTGGGGCTGCTATCTGTTACCTTTGATGTTATGGACTTGAATAAACAACTTAAAGACACAACTTGGCTTTGTCTGCTGTGTCACCTCTACACAAGGAACTAGCTTACTTCACTATCGCAAATGTGAAACCTATTACATTGCAAATGCTTCTTTAACTAGTAGTTGTGTATGCGGTGGAGAAATTGGGCTGGGCCTCTGACCAGCGCTCAGGAATTCCACTACGTAGGATTTCCAGGAGGTACCAGGAGAGCTTCTTGGCCCCCAAAGTCCCTCAGGAGAAAAGTGGACTTCATCCCCCAACCAGTAGTGTGCCAGGAGGCGCGTTTGCAGAGCGGTGGAGAAAGGGGGGGTGGCCTCTGAAGACGTCTTACCAATACCACTGTGTGAGACTTACTGGAGGTAACAGGAGGGGTAGTTGGCCCCCAAGGACAACCTTGGGGGCCAACTATCCCTCCTATTACGTCCAGTAAGTCCCACACAACAGCATTGCTAAGTTTTCATTGCAGGCCACGGCCCCTTTCCCCAACTCTCTGCAAATGTGCTCCCTGGCGCAGTCTTGGATGGGGATTAAAGTCCACTTCGCTGCTGGGGGTCCTTAGAGGCCAACTAGCCTACCTGATCCATCCAGTATACACCAGAAAGTGGGAAAACTGACAGGTGGACACAGGACATGCCCCCTTTTTCCACCACTCAAACACGCCTCCTGGCACATTCTGGGTTTGGGGATTAAGTCCCCTTGACTCCTGAGGGTCCCTGGGGGCCAACTAGCCCACCAGGTATCTCCAGTAGGCCCCACACACCTGGATTGCTGATAGTGGTCCGAGGCCACGCCCCCTTCTTACACCACTCTGGAAATGCGCCTCACGGCACACTGCTGCTCGGGGGATGAAGTCCACTTTAGTGCTGAGGTCTTCTTCCCCCACCAGCAATGCACCAAGATACACATTTGCAGACTGGTGTAAAAAGGGGTGTGGCCTCAGACAACCTCTTAGCAATCCTACTGTGTGGGGCTTACTGGAGGTACCTGGTGGGCTAGTTGGCCCCCAGGGACCCGATCCCTGGGGCCTGGCCTCTTTGATGGGGACCGCGGGGAGCCCCAATGCCCCTGCGGTCCCTGCCGGCTCCTCGACTCCTGCGGGAGCTGGCATTGCTTTTGGACAAGTGGAGCTGCTAACATGCAGCGCCTCCTGTCCGAAAGCAATTCTGCTTTGCTTCATGGAAGCGAGAGCAGGTTTCCTACTGTTGCTTAAGGAAGAGGTGTGGCGCCGCGGCTAGGGCGACTGACTCTGGAATCTGGGGATCACGGTTCGATCCCCGGCACCAGCGGCAGATTAGCCCAGCACCATGTGACTCTGGGCAATAGCTTGCTTAATCTTCCCGACGGTCCCCAGCACCTAGAGACCCTTACGGGTGATTGTGCGCTTTACAAATGTGGATAATAATTCCATGCAGCAAAGTAGTGTTTGCAATTACAGGGCGGGAGCCGAGCTCACACATTCACTCAGACCCATAGAGGCACTCTCACACCCTCTCACATGCCCACACAAGCACTCACACACCTACTCACAGTTCAATGCTGGCACCTTCACACCCACTCAGAGTCCCACACAGGCACTCGCACATCCACTCACAGACCTATGCAGGTACTCACACGGGAAACATAATTTCCAATGACAGCTTACCAATGAATGCCTTTACAACGAAGGCGTTACAACAAAAATGTCCTAATATCGAATTTTTTTACAACACATGTTTTTACCACAAGTATGCTTTTACCATGGATAACTACAATGAATATCTTTGTAAAAGCAAAAGTAGTAAAGGCATACTCGTGGAATTATTTTTATATATAAATGTACGTATTGAGGGAAGTATTAGTGGTAAGTATTAAGGGGCCTATTACGAGTACGACAGTCAACAGGGCCACCATACTCGCAGTGGTGGTTCGACCACCGCCACTCTGCGGACCCGCCCACAGTCTTAATAGTGTGGCAGTCGGACTGCCACAGGACGGCTGTGACCACCAGGGATCCAGGATCACACGGCATTCACGTAGTGATCAGGAGACACAATATGCTGCAGTGGTGCTGCAGTCACCACCGAGCATATTCTGAGTTGGGTTTCCACTGCCCCTTTCATGGTGGTGAGCCCACCATGCAAAGGGTGGTGGAGAGGCAACTAAGGGGGCCCTAACAGGATCCCCTGCCACTCCTGGGGGTACATGCGGGGGAGCACCTGCAGTGTCCCTCTGGTATTGCACCACCAGTTCCTGCATGGTGTGACATGCATGCCACACCATGCATGCCACATCTGTGCTCTTACTGCGGCAGTCTGCATGTTAGTCTCATCAATAAAGCTAACAAACTGCTGGCAGGCAGGTGCACCGTGGGTTTGGCGGTCCTCCAGCAGACGGCATGGTGCTGCCACTTATGGGTTTTTGGGTAGAAAGGATCATTTTTGGGTTTAGGGCAGGTGTGGGTTTTTGGGTGGCCAGGGTATTGTTTAGGTTAGCTATGGCTTTTTGGGTAGCAAGGGTAACTTTTGAGTTTAGGGTGGGTATGGATTTTTGCATGGCAATGGTAATTGTTAGGGTTTTAGTGTGGGTATGAATTTTTTGGTGGCAAGAGTATTTTTAGGGCGGTGGGTTTTTGGGTGCCATAGGTATTTTTTAGGGTTTCAGGCAGGTATGGGGTTTTGGGGGTAAGGGTTACCTTAAGGTTTAGACTGAGTATGACTTTTTGGGTGATAAGGGTAATGTTAGGGTGTGTATGGGTTTTTGGGTGGTAAGGGTATTTTTAGGGTTTAGGGTATATATGGGTGGCAAGGGTAATGTTTAGGATTTAGGATGGGTATGGGTTTTTGGGTGACAAGGGTATTTTTTAGGGTGTTGGGTGGGTATGGTTTTATAGGTGGTAAGGGAAATGTAAGCGTTTAGGGATTGTTGGTTAATAGGGTGATATATACAAATCTCAATAACAAAAAAAGAGAGTGAGGGAAATTTTACAAGTATTATGTGAGGTGGGAACTCCTGGTCCCCGGAACAAATTACAAAAAACAGTAGAGGAGTATCCCCTCAAAGGCAGAGAAATGTTTCTCTGGATCTAGGCTTGAGTGCTTCAGTCAGCACAATATGCCCCAACCTGTTATCGGATAATGCATATCCTTATAGAAGACCCCTCACTCACCAACCTAGTTGGTGACATGCTTCATCATCGGAGTCCCACCCCATAGGCCCAGTGCCTACAAGGTGTGCTGCGACACCTGACTACAGTGGAGCTGGTTAATATTTTTCTTTTATGTGTGCATAACTATCAAGAAATGTTTTTAAAAAAGGCCAAAACTACTCACTTCAAGTGTTTATTCTTGAGTGCTTGAACCTTTATTAAAATGGTGTGGCACCTGTGCCTAATTAGGTAGGCTTTGGTGTCATAAGAAGTATAGTGCATTAAAAATAGCGAAGTGTGCTATGTGAGATGTGAAATTTACAAAAACTATTGATTAAAAAGGTCTACATGTTTCAACCATTATATACATTCAAAGGTTTTCGCCAGGACCGTGGTGTTTCGAACTGGGTGGTCCGCACATGCTAAGGCGCGTCCTGCCCTAGTCCAAATAAGAGACCGCAAATTGCGATCTCGTGTAAAAGGGTGCGTTTTTCCTTAATCGGAAGGAAACAGGAGGACAAAAGAAAGGAAGGGGTCACATACCAGGGTAGACAAAACAAATGTACAACATTTAACACATATGTTACTAGTCTTTACCCCAATTGTATGATCAATAGATGGGGTCATGCCAGCGTTTGAGATCAAACAGTAGGATCCATCTATTGCGGTCACGCAACAGTGCTTCAGTGATTATTACCGAACTGTGCCTACAGTAAAGGACCAGCGCCAAAAAAGAGGTGTCGAACTGGTTTTGACGTCTGGGGATATGGTGTAAAAGGGGGGCCGTAGTAAGGGAGAGTGATCTTTATCGTGCTGTGATGTGGGCGGCTGCATAGGTTTGTTTGTGAGCAGTCGTGACGTCGCTATAGTGAATCATAAAAGCGACTTGTTTTAGCTTACGCTTAGATGCGGCACTACCGCTTCATAGACACCAGCGTTTCCAAGACGGCAAGAGTCCGTCTCCTGTAAAGTGGTAAAGAACAGATGCCAAATGTGAGCTAAGAGCTGCCCGGGTAGGGCAGTTTGGTACAACTTGCGGGATCGTGCGGTAAATGATTTCCGCATTCAGGTCAGCCCGATTGTACTTACTTGCAACTTCTGTTCATCAAGCGGAAAACCTACTTGGTTTCTGCTGGAGGTGCCCGAGGAATGACCGGAGTATCCGTGCGGTACCGGTAAAGTAAACTGGTTGCATTTCCTGGTTGGGCATGGCCTCGTCACGTGGTCTTGGCACGTGGTTCAGCGAGAGCCAATCGGATCGTTTGTACGGAGAAAGTAGGAAGTATACTCCTTCCCCGAGCGCCAATTTTTAGAAGCCTATTTGCGTTGCCATGGAGATTATGCTGGCTTTTTATTCTTTAACATGAGAGGGTAGTGGTATGAGAACATACCATACGGACTCCCAGTATAAGTGGGATTTCGAACAGAGGACAGAAAAAGGTGGATAAACCACAGGGGTTGGTTTCGCAATATTTGCTGATTAAATCTAAGGATAATGCGTGTAACAATGGAGAATAGCTGCTTGATTTAAGTTAGTATTCGTATGGCTAATGGGAACAGTACTTAAGCCATCACGCTATTCCACGGGATGTTATCGTTCAAACCGGACTTGTGGGTGGAGAGTCTGTAAACCCACCTCTGTTCTTTTTCGAATAGTCGTTGAGTCAGGTTGGCTCCTGGTTTGACTTGTTCAATGATTGTCCATTGAAGGTCATCTGGTGTGTGACCTACGGACAAAAAATGTTCAGTAAGTCTTGTATTTGTTTTTTTGCATCTAATAGTGCTTCTGTGCTCTCCGATGCCTAGTTTAATCTTCCTACTCGTCATTCCTACCTAATGTAGGTCACAAGGACATGTTAGTCTGTAGATGACATTTTCGCTATTGCAATTTGTCTGCCCTCTGATTGTCCAGATCTTATTAGGTTCCAATTGTAGTGTTTTGGTATTCCTGGTGTACGAGCAAACGCTGCAATTTCCACATTTGTAGTGGCCTGTCACTTTCGGTAGACCCCATAAGTTGGTTTGTGTTTCTTTCTCTGGGGACTCCTTTATGGGTCTTGTATTGACAACTGCATCTTTTATGCTCCGTGCCTTCCTGAATGAGAAAAGGGGTTTCTCCCATCTCAAATTGCCTGTATTCAGGATGTTCCAGTGTTTCTTTATTATTCTGGAAACATCATTGGATATGGTGTTGTATGTAGTAACACAGGTCAAGGGGATTTCTTCCACTGTTTTGTTTGTGTGTTCCAATAGGGCTGCACGCGGTTGATTCCGCGCTCGCTTTTGGCTTTTTTGGAGGATTCTGTTTGGATAACCCCGGTTACGCAATTTTTGAGTAAGATCCTGGGCTTGTTTCTTATAGTCTTCCAGCTCGCTACAATTTCTGCGGATCCTTAGGTATTGCCCGTAGGATAAGTTTTCACGTAAGGGTCTGGGGTGGAAGCTTTCAAATCGTAGTAGATTGTTTTTGGAGGTTGGCTTGTAATGGGTGACAGTTGTCAATTTGCCTTCCTTTTTTGTGATCGTCACGTCTTGGAAGACCAATGTGTCTGTGTCTTTTTTATAGGTGAACCTTAGGTGATCATCACAGGTATTGATCCAGTTGAAGAAGGAAGTTGAGGATTCTTCGGTGCCTTTCCATATGGTCAGCACATCGTCAATGTACCTACGCCATAATAGAATATTGGGACTGTAGGGGTTGGTATCACTGAGGATGTATTCTCCTCAAAGTCATACACGTACAGTCCCGCTACGCTCGGCGCAAAAGTGCTGCCAATGGATGTACCCCCCGTCTGTAGAAATATCTTGTCTTCGAACTCAAAATAATGTCTTTTGAGTGCCAGTCTGGCACACTCCATGATGAATTGCCTAGGGGTTCTGGATGTCCACTCTTCTTTTTCTAGCGCTCTTCCTAGTACATCCAGCGTGGCATCCTGGGGGATGCTGGTGTACAGGCTCTCAATGTCAAAACTCACCAGGATGGTGTCATTGTCCACGGTGAGTTGATCCAAGATTTGTAATAGACTTTTGGTGTCTTGGAGGTACGTGCTGGTTTTTTGCACCAAAGTCTTGAAGAACACGTCGCAGAATTGCGAAAGTGGTTCCAGAACCGACCCCAGTCCAGAGACAATTGGCCTGCCAGGGGGTGGTGTCTTGTTTTTATGTATTTTCGGGAGTGTGTAGAAGTAGGGGATTCTCCCCTCACTCTTACATAGGAAATCTGCCTCCTGTTTTGATATGAATCCCTCTGTTTCACCGTACTCCACTAGTGATTTTATCTCACTTCTCAAGTCTTCCGTTGGGTCCACCAGTAATCTGCGGTAGCTGTTTTGGTCTGCTAAAAGTCAGAAACATTCATTTTGGTAAGCTGTGCGATCTTGCACGACAATGCCTCCGCCTTTGTCTGCAGGCTTAATGATAATGGTGTCACAGTTTCGCAAGTTGTCAAGGGCAATTCTCTCTCGATTTGTGAGGTTCATGAATGTTTTTTTGGGATTCGTATTTTCAATATCGTTGAAGATGGCTTGCTCGAAAGTGGAAATTTCCACAGGAATCACATGTGGTGGTGGGGTAAAGGTGGATCTGTTCCTTAGCCCTGTTTCATTAGTATCCAGAATTTCCTCTGTGTTGGATCTTTTCTCAAAGAATGCTTTTAGTCTCAATTTACGGAAGAATGATGAGAGTTCACAGTGAAGTCTAAATTTGTCTAGATTCGCTGTAGGTGCAAAGCCTAAACCCTTATTTAAGACTGATTCCTCGTCTACGCTCAAGGGTCTGGTGGAGAGGTTTGTTATTAAGTTCTCCGAATGCTCGGCCCTGCTTGTTGAGGTTTGTGCCTGTTCTGGTTCGCACTCGGATCTTCCGCGTTTCGCGTTTCCCCGACGACCGGGGAAAAGCGATTGAGCGGTTCTATCCTTGCGACCAGGCTCATCCCTGTTCATCCCTCGCTTTATCGGCACTGACCGCCAGCCCTTACATAGGACTACCACGTAATTCCACGACAGTGTGCCCGGCTGGGTTGACTGTAAATTGACTCTATTATTTTTTTATGCATGGGTTGCGTTATTAAAAGACACCACGAGATGTCCCGCACTGTTTAGTCCTGACGAGACCCTCATCCAACAGGTCGAAACGCCGTCAACGCCATAGGGAATGAACCCCTCAGACACAGTGTTCTATGATTGTAGATAGTCACTGATTATAAATTGACTTATTATTGTGTTTGGTCATTTCCCTTTTGTAAATATCCATAGCTGAAAATTGTACAGATCACTTACTGTCTATGTTTTGTGTTTTTTCGCTCACAATATCACTGGGGACACATTGCTCCTTTTTGTATATATGTCGCTGATATGATTACAGTATTATTTGTCTTACCTGGAATACAAAAGCATTTTCTATAATTTGGTAAAAGTGTGCTTTTTTCTTTGCCAAACCCCTCCTCACTTCTGTAAAGGACAAATGATTCTGACCTCCTGGGCTTGACCAAGGCAAAGCAAGTATGTTTGCTCTGCAGTTCCACATTGAAAGAGTATTTGAAATGCTTTGTGGAGATAAATGCATAGTTAATCTATTGGAGAACAATCTGTAGTGACCGTGACAAGTGGGTTCTTTCTTGTCCTTACCTGGTGAGAGCAGAGTCTATGGTTCCCCCTTTAAATTACAACAAGTATATAGATGTGCAAATCACTTGGAAGCTTCACTCATTTGACCCATCCACACTAGTCGTATGCAAAGGTCTTGCCGCCTTTTGCCAGGATGATGGACAGCTTAACATGAGTACCCCAAGTGCCTTTCCCACTGATTTTGGTGATGCATTCTTGATGCTGAGGAATATGAGGACATCTCCACCAAACAAAGAAACACTTACTTTATATAGTTAAGTAAAGCTACCCTTGTTTGGTGGAGATTTACCTCTTTGTAGTCTTGTTCTTGTCTCTATAGGAAGATTTATGTAATGACACATTTTTAGCTAAAGAGGCACAAGGAACAATCACATTGCCAAAATGCACATGAAGTCACAGGTGACATTTCTTCATGCTCCATTAGGCAGATGTAGTATAGAATATGTACTGGACATTTAAAGAACCTCTCAGACACCCACACCCACTCACAGACCCATTCAGACACTCCTGCAGTCACTCACAAACTCACTTAGACACTGATGCACCCACTCAGTGAACCGCTCACACTCTCACTGCCCCTCAAATACCCATTCAGACACTCATGCAGCCACTCAGACATGTACACCCAACCATATACCCACTCAGTCACTCCTTCACCCACTGATAGAACCCCTCAGACTATCATACCCACTCACAGACCTACTCACAGACTCTCACACCAACTCACAGACTCACTCACCAACTCACAGACTGACTCACACACTCATGGAGGTACTCACATATTTACTCGGACACTCTCACACCCACTCACAGACCATCTCAGACACTCATGCACCCACTCAGATACCCACTCAGAAACGTACGCACCTACTCACAGACCAACTCAGACCCTCACATACCCACTCCTAGACCCTCTCAGACACTAAAACACCCACTCACTGACCCAGTGAGACTCACCATGTCATGAGCGATATAATATATGAGCTTATAAGCAGTGCATAGCAGGGATATAACTTATAGTTAGCTCAGGTATCTATAACTGCTGAATTTATATGGTTTTGTGAGTAAACAAACTGTGCCTAACTATAATCTCCCTGTAACCTTTAGTTTTTCAGTGAGTTTCTAAGATTTTTAAAATATTTTTTCTTAACTGTTGGGTCCCTGTAACCTTTACTACAAGGTAGTATAGTTAGGATCATGTTTCCAGAGGAGAAGTGTTTCTTGACTTTCCTATATCTTTGACGCCATTTCAACATTTTGCAAAAAAAGTATTACGGTGATTCTTGTTGCACATGGAAAGTTTTGGGGTTATCCGTCAAATGTGGGGATCAAAAAACTTCCCCATGTTAAATCCCAGAAGAACTTTAGACATGGCTATAGCCCAAACTGCAGAGTGGAATTACATCAGAATTGGCGGAAAGGTAGCTGTTGGTCCAGAAAGCCCCTTTTTTATAATTTGGTGCAAATCCATTCAGTAGTTTTGGAAATATTAAGGAAAATCCCAGTTTGTGTATATGTAGACGCCCACCTGCCAGGGATTCGACAGTCCCTCTGCTCATTTATGAACCAGGAAGTGTTGGCAGCTATCTTGGGACTCTGCTTGAGCTGAGTCCCAAAACAAACATTAAAAAAAATAAACGGGGCAGGGTAAAAATACCCTGAACCCCTAGACCTCTTGGGGAGGGGGGGGTCCCACTGGGACCCCGCAATGCAATAAAAGCATTTTTTAAACATTTTCAGCAGGAGTCATTTTGGGTTCTCAGCTCCCGCATCAAAAAAAAGCACAAAATAAAAAAACTGCATGGACTCCCATGCTTTGTCATTAATTTCCCCCCATGGGCAGGTCTTGGGGCTTGGGGCGCATGCGGACCTCCCAGGACTTATTTATGCCCCAGGAATCACCACCTTCCCGGGGTTTCATCTATTCAAAACAGGGGCCTCTCAGACCCCTCCAGGTACCGGGGACCACAACCTCCCCAGGGCCACATGCCAATAAAGAAATTAGGGACCTATTAGAACCCCAGATTCACCACCTCCTTGGGCTTTTTTAGTGATAAATGGGAGGACCTCTCCAACACCCCCCTGCCCCTGGGGCCTCCACCTCCCCGAGGCTTTAATTTTATTGAATAGGGGCGGCACGGACACCCCAGCCCTGGTGACCACCACCTCCCCTGGGCTTTAAGTTGAATGAATGCGGGGGGGCACGCATACTACCTGCAGCCCCAGGGACCGCCACATTCCCAGGGATTTTCTTAAATGGAATGCAGGGAGGGCCATGCGGACACCCTCACAGCCCCAGGGGCCACTACCTCCCGGGCAAAATGCAAAAAAGGAGGGGAGGGTGTGCAGCCCCCCTCCTGGAGCCATAGATGGCGCTGGGGACTGTCACCCCCGTGGGCCAGCCCCTGCTATGTCCTGGAGTGCCCACCCCAGAGACATAACTGTTTGCTGTGGCTTAACAGGAGCTTTACTGCTCCCACCAAGCTACAGCAAAAGCTCCACTTCCGTCAGACGAGAGCATTAAAATGTACATGCTTGCTGGAAGTGTAGCAGAATTGCTTTTAGACCGGGGGATCTGCATGTTTAGCAGCTCCCTATGTCTAATAGCAATGCCAGCTCCTTTTGGAGGTGGGGAGCCGGCAGGGACCACGGGGCCTTCGGCTCCCCCCACAGTCCCCAACAAATGTAACTGGGTGCCCTGGGTGGGACCAGGGCACCCAGAATAGAGTCCGGGCCCTGGTGATGTGGTGCCCATGGCCAGAAATGGGGTACCCAAGGCCATGCAGCCCCCCTGTCCCTTTGAAAAAAGGCCTGGCCCCAGGTTGAAGTCAGTTCAGGGAAGAGGATCCCATGACCCCTCTCCATAATCCAGAGATATTTTTTTAATGTCAGCCTGGAAAGTTGATGGAGGCCTCCCTTTGTCCACCACTCTACAAACGCACCTCCTGGTGCACTACTAGTTCAGGGATAAAGTTCCCTAGACTGTGGAGGGTCCTTGGGGGCCACCAAGCTCTGCTGTTACCTCCAGTAAGTCCCAAACAGCAGGGTTGCTGTGAGGTCTTCAGAGGCCATGCTCACTTTCTCCACAACTCAGCAAACACAACTACTACTTAAAAAACCTGGGGGCGCTAGAGGGCGCCAAGCAAGGTGGCCACACCTTTGTGAGGCTCCTGCTGCTCGGGACGCGATCCATCTGACATCCTCCTCTGATCCAGCCCCACACGCCTGAAAACTTACTGATGAGGCAGCCCTAGTCATCTGCTGCCTCCCACAGCAACTAGTTTGTTGAAAATCATCTATCAACCCCAGCAACAGCCTCAGTTTGTGCTACACCGGACTGCATCAAAATGGCGGCTGGGTTGGACGGGCCTCTTAAGCAACCTGTCACGGAGCGATCCGCTGGCTCCTGCTGCATACTGAGCCCGGTGGAGAACACCGCATATATCGCATAGCTAGCCCGATCGGAGAGCCCGCCTCACCTGCTGTGGTGTGTCTGAGCCCCTGCTGCTGGCTCTTCATGCGACTACACAGAAAGGCTCCTGCTGTGGCCCGGAGTATCCAGACTGGTGCTGACTGGAGGGGCGCCTGTGACCCGTGCTGTCACCGCAACGCCCTCTCGCCCCGGTGATCCTGAACTGTGGGCTCGCTGGCGGGGGAACTGTGGTGAGCATTGTCGCTGCTCTGGGGACGAGCGTTCCTTCCTGTTTTGGGCATGGCCTTGCCTGGGTCTGAAAGTAGGCCATCAGCGTCTACACCGTCCAAGTGTACATCCTGTGACCAGAGAGCTGTCCGCACCGGGGGAGTGACGCCCTACCTCGGAGGCCCTGGTGAGTCCACTGCGGTGTTCTGCTGCCCCCGCTGGCTGCCTCGCGCCCTCCCGATATTCCCCGCTGGAAGCACGCAGCCCGCCGGCCTCCCCCTGTGCAAGGTGATCGCAATAGGCTGCTGCCGGCCTGAGAGCCCTCCCGCCATTTACGCCTGATCCCTGCCGGTTGCTGACACTGCCTGGAGCGGCCCTTATGCCATCCTGCCTGGCTCCCGATGGAGTTTTCATTCCCCATGTAAGCTGCTAAACATAGGCCCGACAGACACTGCGTGGGTGCACTTTTGGGTCCAGCAAGGTACTGGAGACGCTGCTCGCCTTTTATATCCCATATAAGAGGATAATACCACACATAGCTTGGGAGGAGGCAACGCTGCAGGACTGCTTCCCCATCCGCCCGTAACTCCGCTGCCACTACTGGGCACCCTCCTCAACGGCCTGCCCAACCATGCCTGCCTTGTAACTAGTGTGAGGAGTGGAGTGGAGTGGAGTGGAGTGGACTGACCCCGCAGGATTAGGAGGCAGCCGGCTCTTCCGGCCGACATACAGTTGTACCATTAGGCTCCACTGAGACAAGTGTAGGCACTGCGCGTGGCAATCTACCCCCTCCCTTCTTGACAAACTCACTACTGCCTTTCTAGCCCAATCAAATACTACCTGCCCCCCTGTGGAGCTAACACCCTACCATGGGCCGCACAGACGGTAAACAACCCAAATGTACCTCTAAGCCAGGAAATGTTTGCGCTCCCATGCAGAAATAGAGGGCGAACAATCCACCGCCTCGGATCAACTCACATCCACAGATGATCTGAAGGCCCTCCTTCTCGCCATACAATCCAGCCTAGCCTGCATCAAAACTAAAATGAACACTATGAATGCGCGCATTGACACCCTAGCGGACAAAAGTGATCAACATGAAGAGAGGCTCAAGGAAATTGAACAACGTATTTCTGACTTAGACGATGCCTCCTCCACCACCATTACTAAAACGCTGGATATGGAGAAAGTTCTGAAGCTCATAGCCGCAAAGAATGAGGACTTGGAATTGCCCTCCAGGCGCAACAATTTACGAATCCTAGGAGCTACCAGAATCCACGCCACTGGCAAAATGGAGGACTATGTAAAGCGTATGCTCATAGCCGCCTTTGGCAGAGAGGCGTTCTCCTCAGTGTTAATCATAGAGAGAGTACATTGCTCACTGACCTCCCTCCCAGTGCCTGGCGCCCCTCCTCGCCTTATTATTGCAGGAATACTTAACTATCAGGATTGAGACACTGCCCTCCAACTCGCCAGGGAACACAAAAAGGTACTCTTTGATGGAACAGAAGTCTCACTATACCTGGACTTCACAATGGCTGTTCAGGAGGGGCGCAGAAAATTCCTCCCAGTGAAGAAAAAACGCCAACAAATGAACATTGAATACGCCATGCTGTTCCCTGCGCGCCTCAAGATCACTTACCAAGGGAAACAGCACTTCTTTACAAACCCTCAACATGTATATGACTTCCTAAAAACTCTACTTAGAGTGGTGATGGACCATTCCTCCCCTTCCAGCTGACCCCACAACGATGGCAACACATCGGACGTGGAATGACAACTGTACCCTGCTCCATGGGTCCCATATCCATCTCCATGTGGCAAACTCCATGATGGGGGGCCCCCCTTGTTTTCTTCATACTAACTGGAGGCTCGTACACCCCGCAGCAAACTGCAACACATATTCTGCTGCCCGCTGCTACAATCGCTTTGGACTGGTGAAGAATACGACTCATACCCCCGAGCACCTTTGCTGAAGCAAGGGGTTAATGGCTGCACTCTCTCACCTACCCACTCAGGTGAACTCTAAACTGACTTGATTTAAAATGGTTAATCCCACTCACCCCTGTTGGGTGTTTCATTTGGACTTTGAGGACGGGGTGGTATGTCACAGCAGCGTTGGGCTGCTGATGTGGTGGGGGGGAATGGGGAATGTTTCATACCACTTTTTATCGCACTGATTAGCACATGTATGCCTTGGCTGACTAAACATTCTAGACGGCATCCACTTTCCTCCATTATCAATATGCACAACTGCTATGGAGACCCGACCTAGCCCCCCCAAATATAATTTCCTGACATGGGATGTGCGTGGCCTGGGTAAACCCCGCAAGCGTAGACATGTCCTTTCTTATCTAGATCACCACAATATCCACTGCTCTATTCTTCAGGAAACGCACCTTGCCTCCACCACACCCATCACATTCGCATCCCGTTGGGCGACCTGCAGATGCCTCTCAACAAGTGGTTGTAGGCAGCTCAAAGTGGTTGTAGGCAGCTTGCTGTGTATTCCTTCCCCGTCTATAATGCTTTGAAGAACAATGCTGGCCCGCTCAGGGATGTAGGCACCATGCTGTGGTCAATACTTCTTGCCTCTAATAAAGGTTTTTTGTTCTTTGAAAAACCTTAGAAATTCACTTAAAAAACCAAAGGTTACAGGGAAGTTCTAGTTCGGAAATATAATTTTAAAAAAACCTTAGAAATTCACAGAAAAAAACAAAGGTTACAGGGATGTTATAATTAGCCTTAGATTTCACTCGTACAAAACCATAGAAAATCAGTAGGTATAGTTACCTGCGATAACTATAACTTACGCCCCTACTAATGCACTACTTATGACCGCACATATATCACTCATGACATGGTCAGTTACATCATTCATGTCATCACTGATGTGATGACATCACTCATGACCTCTCAAGTTACATCAGTGATAACATCATCCACAGAACCACTCACACACTCACTCATACCCCATATAACCTTTCATATGCCCACCCACACAACCACTTACATAGCCATTCACCTACCCATACCAGTACTCATACACCCATTCACTCCTACATAGAGCCACTCACACATTCATTCAATCACTTGTAAAGCCACTCACACAGCCATTCACTCACCCATACAGCCATTCATACAACCATTCACTCACCCGAACAGTCAGTCACATAGCCATACACTCACCCATACATATACTCACACACCCACTTATTTACTGACAGTCACTTACCCACCCAGTCACTCACCCATATAAGGACTCATGTACTCACACTTTGCAAACAACCACTTGCATACTGATTCACACATACATACAAGCACTCACAGATCTTCTCACTCAGTCATACAGCCATCCACACAGACACTTACTCTTAAATACAGCCACTCACACATCAACTCACTTAACCAAACACCAACTCAAACAGCCATTCACTCCCCCATTCAGTCACCTACACACCCAGTCACTCATAAAGCCATCCAGACACCCACTCACTCACATATAAAGTCACTACACACCCACTTACCCACCCATAGAGCCACTCACCCCACCACTCACTCAGCCATACAGTCACAGACACACCCACCCACTCACTCACCAACACATCCACTCATGTAGCATCTTACTCACCCACACAGGTACTCACACAACCACATATACACCCATACAGCCACTCACACACCCAAACACACAAGGATACTTACAGTCACTCAGCTTTAGAAGTAGTATTACTCTGTAGTAGTGCACCTAGTATACGAATTTACCTTTTTTAGTAGGTTTGTATAAAGGTTTAACAGGCATAAACTCTTAAAGACACATACACTCGCTTGATGATGTAATCAGTAATATAATTTGAGATGTCATCAGTGATGTCATGAGTGATGTCACTGACCATGTCATGAGTGATGTATTATGTGATGTCATAAGCAGTGCATTACAGGGGCTTACAATATAGTTAGCTGAGGTAACCATAACTGCCAGATTTCTATGGTTTTGTGCATGTACAATCTAAGCATAACTATATCGTCCCTGTAACCTTCGGTTTTTGCAGTAAGGAATTTTTCAAGGCTCAGGGAGGGGTGGAACATATGGGTAGTAAGCAACTTTTAGGGCTTAGGGATGGGTAGTTCATATCGATAGTAAGGAGTTTTAAGGGCGGCTCTGGAATGATGGCACATAGGGGTAGCAAGGAGTTTTCAGGGCTCTGGATCGGGAGTGCATAGTTGTAGTAGGGAGCTTTTAGGGCTCACTGATAGGTATTGCATGTGGGGAGAAAGGAATTTTTGGGTTCCGGGATGGGTAGCACAAAAGGGTACTAAGGAGTTTTTAGACCCCATGGGTGGATAGTGCATAAGGTAGGAAGGATATTTCAGAGGTTTTTAGGGCGCAGGGATGGGTAGTGTATAGGGGTAACAGGGTGCTTTTAAGGAACAGACTTGGGTAGTGCATAATGGTAGTAAGGGGTTATTGGGGCTCAGGGATTGATACTTATGTATAAACATTAAAATGTTATG
This sequence comes from Lissotriton vulgaris, assembly GCF_964263255.1. Classification (NCBI taxonomy): domain Eukaryota; kingdom Metazoa; phylum Chordata; class Amphibia; order Caudata; family Salamandridae; genus Lissotriton; species Lissotriton vulgaris. The sequence continues at coordinate 677,120,362 of NC_141685.1, read as the reverse complement.
GATAGTTTCCATATAAAATATTAGAATATTAGTAGAATATTTTTTACATATTGTAATGAAATTAGTTGATTTGGTATTTATATACTTAATATATATACACACATGTAAATATATATAACATTAAACTCTACCTCTTTATGCCAAGCAAAAATAGTATGTAGAAATATACAAGACATAAAGGGATGTAAAAGAAGAAGAGTTGGGTAAAGTTTAGTAACAAGGTATAAAAGTAAGTGCAACTATTAGGACGATTGGGTAGATTAGAGGAGAAAAAGTAGGTTTAAATAGAAGTAACAGAAGGAAAGGTATGAGCAAGTGTAAATGTAAGTAGAATTTTGAGTTGGGATGAAGAGTTAAATTTGGAATAAGAAGAAGCAAGTGTAGCAGTAATAAGTAGAAGGAGTAATAAGGAGTATGAATACTAATAAGGAGTATGCATTGAAGTAAGAGAAGTAGGACTAAGAGTCTGACTGAGAGAGTCATAAATAACAATATTGGTAGAAGTAGGAGCAGGGATAAGGGAGGAGTGGAAGCAGAAGTAGAGATCTGCATTGGGGTGAGAGTAGGCATATGAATAGGAGTGTGGTGGTAGAGGTAGGAGTTGGCATAAACGTTCATGCGTTGCAATGGAAGTGCTCTTTAGGTACATTAATATAATTATGAGCCACCACTACAGTAAACAGAAAATACTCCTGAGGATAATCCAAAATAAGAATGACACTTCATCAAGCAAAGGGAGTAGGAGGATAAGCCAAAGCAACCAGTGAAAAAAGTGGACTGACCCACCTACTCTCTCTTTGCACTTTCTTTTGTTCATCAAATGAGCTCTGTCAAACAGCTAAAATGTTTCTAGGCTTGACCAACAAAAATCAGTCATTATGGACTGGCCAGTGTCCCATCAATGTTGGTGATTTATTCTCATGCTGTGATATGGTTCCAATTCATTGATGAATTATTTTTCATTAGGGGCTGAGACAGGGAAATATTTTTACAATATTTGAGTAATTTAAAAAATGTACTGCATAATAATTTACTTTGATGTAATGTGCTAATTGCTCTATTAATATCCATTGTTGAATATTTAATTATTGCTTTAACCGTGCACAGAAATATGATGTCATGTTACGTTTAAGTATTTGCACACTTAGAAAACGAGTAGCCACTAATGTGTTGAATACCATGTGTGAATCAGCCAGTCTGTTTTCTTTTACTGCAATGCAACAGTTGGAGTTTTTATTTTCACATTTAAAATGTAAGCAAAGAAGAAAACAGGACTGAATAAGCTGCTCATACCTGACCTGCCACAAGACTATTTGAGTTATAGGGAAAAACTTGAAATAAATATTCCTGGACTTTTCTTGTGTGCGATCCAATTGGCTCAATCAAAACAAACCAAGACTAAAGCTCACAGAATGCACTGATAAGCAAAAGCAAAGTCATGGAGTGGAAAAGTGGTGTCCTTGTCACACAGAGACATCCAATCAACCCAAGTTTCCTCCTTTGGTACATTTCCTCTCCTGATTCAGCTTTTCCTGAGGAGTATACAGTCACAAGACTAGACAGGGTGAGCAAAAGGGGTGGGGGCGGCCATAGCCCTACGCGCTCCACATTGCATTAAACCAGTGGACACAGTGTCGACTGCCGGTATGGAACTAATGGTGTTTCGGTTGGAGTCTTTGAAGGGAGCTAGGTGGATGGGGGCAGTAGTATATCATCCCCCGGGAGAAAGCAAACAATTGTTTGGACTTCATTATTGGAGACTCTTGCCCCGTACATCCTGCAATCCAACTATTTTTTTCTGGTTGGAGATTTTAACCATCACTTAAATGACTCTTCCAATACAGACTCGGCTGGCTTACTGGCTGCCATGGAGTCACTAGGTCTCTCTTCAAGAATTCATGAACCTACATATGTCGCAGGACATACCCTGGACACCATTTTCTCGAATATAAGTTTATTAGTAGAACCTCCGTTGACACTAACTTGGACTGATCACCTGCCATTTAAATTCTCCTTTAGCAGGCCAGAAATAGGAAGCCAGCTCCAACGTAGAGATGATCTTCGTAGAGCTTGGAGGAAAGTCACTCCTACAACGTTTAGTGGGGCATTTAGATCCGCCTCATTTGAAAGGGGAGGTAAGTGACAAAGCCTTACACAGATGGGAGGCCTCTATTAGTGACACCTTAAATAGCATTGTTCCCATTAGAGCAGGGAGCATTTAGGAAAGGGCTGTTTCAGGTTCCTGGTACTCAGATTACCTTTAAAAGGAAAAGGTCCTGTGAAGATGTAGAGAGAGGAAATGGAGGAAAACTGAACGACCAGAGGATAAGTAGGTTTATAAACTGTCACATAAAGCCTTTTTAAAAAGCTGTAATACAGCAGGAAGAGATCATTTAGGCACGCGAATACGGGAGGCAAAAAACTCCTATAAGGAGCTCTTCAAGATACTCTAGAGTTCATAAGGCCTATCGTAAACAGTCCCTCTATTCCCCCTATGCAAAAGCTTTGTGATGATTTAGCAAATTATTTTAAGGAGAAGATTGATAACATTTCTAGCTCTCTGGCGGTAGAAGTGGTGTTGAAGGGGATGGTCTCCCCCTGGAGGGATACATCACTACCTAGGCTCAACTCCTTTATAAGTATTACTACAGAGCAAGTGGAATCTGTACTTGCGTGGACGAAATCAGACTGTGCCGTTTATCATGTCAGAACCAGAGCCAGTCTTATCCTCCTCCCTCTCGGAGGTTTGTAACATTTCTCTGGCCAAGGCCACATTTCCTAAGAAATGGAAGAAGGAACACATAAAACCTCTGCTGAAGAAAGTGCTGGCAGACCCAGCAGACATGCAAAGCTGTAGGCCAATCTCCCTCCTTGCATGCTTTTCTAAGGCCATGGAGACACTGATCAATCAACAACTAATGGGTTATCTGGAGCAGTATACTTTATTGGATCCCTCTCAATCAGACTTCCGAGCAGGACATAGAACTGAAGCTGCCTTGCCGGAAGTCACAGATACTCTAAGGATGTCATTGGATAGAGGTATCCCTACTATGTTAGTGCTCCTGGACCTGTCGGCAGCCTTCAACACCATCTCTCACAGCATCCTGCTGGATAGGCTGCAAGAGACTGGTGTCGGAGGTATGGCTTGGGCCTGGCTACAAAGCTTCTTGAACAACAGAACACAATGTGTCCAATTGGACACATTTGTATCTCAGACCACTGTACTGGATAAGGGGGTCCCCGAGGGATCCATTTTAATCCCTACCTTGTTCAACATCTATGTGGTTCCGCTGGCTGCCATTATTAGATCTTGCGGTTTTGAGACGATCTCATATGCGGACGTCACATAGGTGATAATTCCCATCGAGACGGATCCCTCGGCAACCAGAGCAAAGTTTAAGTCCTGCATGTTGAAAATAGCCACATGCATGAGCAAGAATTTCATTCACCTAAACTCCAATAAGACGTTGATTCTCTTGTTTGGGAAGGCTGTAGAGTTATGGTCGGCGGATTGGTGGCCTGTGGAACTTGGTGAGGCACCTAGTCCAAAAAATAAGGCAATAAACCTGGGAATCATGATCAATAATAAACTATCTCAGGAGGATCATGTGAAATTGGTCTTGGGCACATGCTTTGCAATAATGCGGATGTTGAGGAAGATCTTTCTTTGGATCCCCCTGAAGGCCAGAAAGACCTTAATACGGGCACTATTAGTTAGGAGACTAGACTATGGCAATTTACTACTAGTTGGAGTTAGGGAGGATCTTGCATCTAGGCTACAAGTTGTGCAAAACACAGCAGCACAGCTGGCTCTCAACAAACCAGTTTGCACCCCATTACTACCTCTTCTGCAACTGCTGCACTGGGTGCCCATTAGGAAGAGAGCAGTGTTTAAGCTCTTGACGATAGTGTTTAAAGCACTGCAGGGGACTGGCCTGGCATACTTAAGGAAGAAGTTAATTCCTTATGTTCCTGTTCGCCAACTTAGATCAAGCAATCGGAAATTGCTCTGTCCCTGTAAAAATAGTAAAATCAAAATGGGTGGGCGTGCATTCACTCATCGTGCCCCTTCCACTGGAACAGACTACCAGATGAGATACGAGCCTGCACAACCCTGGTGCAGTTTAAGAAGCAGCTTAAAACTTGGTTGTTCGAATTGCCATATTGTCATAAGCTACCGGTACTGTGCAGCCAGGGTGCCGAGAGATCACAACCACAATATATGTGTGACTTTCAATAATATTGCGTTTTTAATGGTCTTGTAGGTTTGTTTTACAGTACAGCTGTCATCAGGTAGTGTTAATCAAAACATGGTGTACTCCTTGTAAAAGTTTGATTTAGCAGTAATAAGACTGCTTTGTTTCAACACCATTCTACTGTGCATGGGCAAATGCCCTTATATTCAGAATCCAAAGATGGGAATGAAGTGTGCTATGCAAATATCTGGAACATTTGTACAAGCTACAGAAGAGCCAGAAAAAATGCATTTCCCTATTCAGAGCACTTTTGTACTTGACCAGGTGTAGTTTATTTGGGAGTAAATCAGGGAATGGGGATTAGACCAAATCAGTGTATAACGTCACGTTTAGAATTGATCAACTCTATTGACATTTCAGAACAAGAACGAAGTGAATAAAGAAGCCATATACACATAGAGTGATTTCACTCAAACACTGTTTTTTGTTATACATGTGAAATGTGTTTTTTTGGTTTGGTTTCTAGGGCCACCATTGCGCAGAACAAGGCAACCTACTGGGTAAATGTCAAAGGCCCAGTGATGACATACAATGGGACTGGCACTAGCTCTGGCACTTCAAATGGACAAAGACTTACGGTTGGTACTACACTTATTTTTTTTACATAAATAACTGTACCAAATTGAGCACAAACCTAATACAGAACAGAAGTGTGTTTTTGATCTGTTCATTATACTTACTATAACTTTTTGCTCTAAGTTAATTTGCACTACCGGTTTTATAGTGCTCTTGCATCTGTTAATAACAGAAGGTGTTTGATACAGCCCTGGGTTTCTTCCAGCAACCCATTAAACAATGTTTCATAAGATTGTAAGTCGCCAGTGGTGGTTGAGCTACCCATTTCTTGTATGTAAGCCCTATTGGGTTTTTACATCTTAATATATGAATCCAACTCTAATCGGAGCGGGATGAGACCTTATCACAGTGCTACACACATGCTACACTACAATACATTTTCTTACCATCAGCCATGGATAATCATCTCTTTCTATGGTATATCCCTGGTCAATTAAAACTATTTGAGTTGCACTCTGGCTTTGGATTAGTCTTCCTTTTCTCCCATTATTTTTCCCCTTTGCATTTCACCTTATGTGCTATGTACTTCAGCTTCCCAGAGTCCTGAACACTCAGCAGTGTCTATTTGTTCTTAAGTTCCCCAAAACCTGTACAACAGATGTTAGATGTTAGCACTGCTCATTGTCCTCTCTTAATCATAGTGCTCTTTTTCATTAAAGGGGTGTAGCCAGAAGCTCATTCTAGGTCTTTCTATTTCAGTGTTTGATTTTTGTGAATTCCAGTGGGTGTTTTGCAGTATTTCCCCAACTTCTAAAAATCGGTGTTTTTCAGTGTTTAAACTTTTTAGCTACTCATACATTTGCTGGAGAGTGTGCTTTTCAAGTGCTTAGAAAATACAATGGTGAGATCTTCGATTCTAACATTTTTATTTTAGCTGTTCCATATCTAGCATGACACAGTCCATTTTGAATACTGAACTGGAAACATTGGGAGCACTTAAAACCGGCTGTATTTAGATCTCCCCCCAACCCAGTTGTAGTTTAGTGGCCAAATTGAAAACTGCAGAAGCAGGAGACTTTGGGGCAGATTTACAAAGTTGTCATGCACTGCAATGCAGTAAACACACAAAAGGTGTAGGGTGTATGCAATAAGTCTAACCACTGGCACATGCTTGAGGAAGTATTCCAACTCATCGTTCTTTTGCCCACTATGCCTTCTCATTTTGGGCCAGCCATATGCAAAGCTGGCTTGGTCGTGCTCCAGTAGGAACAGGCTATAAAAATAATATGTACCACCAATGGCAAGAAAAAGGCGGGAATACTTAGGTGGTGGAGCAGTTTAACTGTTCACTGGTCAGCCTTAGAAACAGAGGGGCTCTTGACAATAACAAGCTTATTAGTGAGGTAGGCCAGTGGTGCATAATAATGAGCACCCCAAGAGTGTCAAAACACTTATTCTACATACACAGGGTTTACATTACACCTAAGAAAACAAATACATTCTTCCCGAGAGCTCAAATAAAATGGCTGAAATGTGGAAAATTGGATGGAGATTATTATCACATGGTATGGAGTTGCCCCAGGATCGTTGCCGTTTGGAAGGAAGTCGCGCAGTTTGTACAAAGAACAATTGATAAGACCATTGGGGTGGACTCAAGAAATTGTATACTCGGACTGTATGAGTTTAACTGATGGAAAAAGGCCATTAGTGGATCCATTGATCTGGCTCTGGTATTAGATACATTTCAAATTGCAGTGAGCTGTAAAATACAAGAAGGATATAGTTTGAATAGGTGGAAACCAGAGGTGCTAAAATGGGCAGATTGTGAACGCATTATCTTGCACATAGAGACTCGGAGAGAGACAAGGAAGTCTGTTGTGAGAGCATGGGAAACAGCCTTGACCTCAATCTCGGAACAGGAGACAGTACTGGGAAAGGACAAACAAGTGCTGACCCAATGTAGACTTCTGGAAGAAATACCTGATACATTGGTGTTGCTGTTGTGTTACACTGATCATACAAAAGTTTATTGGCAGAGCTACCGGTGGGAGGCCCAAGTTGTTAAGTGATGAGTACTGATGTTCTTTCTTCCTCTTTTTTGAAAGTCTAAATCAGTGATGAAATTACTCAGTGATTATATATGAATAAAAGCACTGCTTTCGTTGTGAGAAAGTATGCATGATTTATTAACACACTCGTAACATTTTGGTAAGTCTCATAAAACAATAACGTGGTTTTTCTTTCAAACAAAAAAGCATCCAGAGGCTAATAATTTCAGAACAAAACAGTTAAGAAACGCTTACAATAACTACTGTTCATGTAGCAGTTGTAATTATACCCCTTGACCTGCCCATCATATGTGTTTCTCTAAAGTCACACAGAGGTGGAAGTGCCATTGTGCCTGTGACTAAATGTATTGAAGTGATATCCCTTGATTTGAGGGCGAAAACACTCGCCAGTAAGTGAGTGGGTTTCTACTGGAAAATCTGGCGCCTTTGTTATGATTTTGCGACCTTCCCACAATCCTGCCTTGATGTATTATGTATCATGAGGGTTTGATTGCTCATTGATATTGAGCTAAAAGGATGTAATTTGTGATCAAATCATTAGGGATTACATGATTGCATCACAATTGTAGCTGCCCTTCTGACCTAAAGACCAAGTATGGCGCTGATTTTTTTGAAAGACAGATGACTCAAACAACATCAACAGCAACATCAGTCCGTCAGTCGATTCCCAAGTGTCCATTGTCCCTTCACTACAGGACTCAACTAAAGTGCTGCCATTCTGTATTCAAGATAAAAGTGAGGCACTCCTGGATGCTATTTTGTTGATATAGGGGCTGTTGAATGTGAAGATTTTCCTGTGGAGCTGGCAGAAACTAATTAGCAATGAGGTGTTAATGCAGATAAGAAACCAGTTGAGTAAAACAATATGAGGGGAAGTATGTTTTTTTCAGTTATGTGAGACATAAAAGGTTGTGAGTAGATTCTTTTAGAAGTACAGAAATACAGGAATCTATTTTAGACAGATCTCATATTTAAAAGCAATAGGTTTGTTCTCCAGTTGATAGTGAGACTCTCAGAAGATGCTTGTTTGAACATTTAATTTTTAATATTTGTTTTTATATTGCTGTACTTTCTCTCATTAGTATATCTGTAGCCCCCTGCATGAGTGTGCACTGGCTGTAAAATAATTGCTATTGTGATTTATATATAAAGCAATGTTAAAACCTATTTAAAAATATATAATTACTATCTATACACAGTGTATTTATGGGCACCTTAGAAATTGCTACATTCAAAGATAATTATTAAAACTATATTTTAAAATATTTAACGGTATAAATTAGACAAACATTTAAAAACAGTGAAAACTGTCCACAATTTGCATTGGCTCGCAACACTTTAATACCAGCACAGAGAAATAAATATTTTTCAGGCAATTGCTTACTTCAGGAACTTGTGGCACCAAAGATAAAAAGGATTTGTATGTATATATTCAGCTTTCTGATAGGAGAATGACTGAAAGCTCTAAAGCTGTTTTTTCCACTAGCATGTTTCCCAGTGTATGTACATTCTGGGTAAATAGAAGATCATGTTTTTGTAATAGAGCTCTGTGGTCTTAACAGGCTGCTGTTATGGATAGAAGGCATAATGATTTGCAGACTGTAATGAGGTATTGACCGATTAGGGGCCAATCAAAATGCAGCATTTTTGGTAGGATGTAGCTGTCTGATTTACAATAGAAAATATTAATACTAATCTTGTTTTTTCTGTATTCCAGGTTTCTGCTCAGAGTCTTCTGTGTTCCTGTACCCTGTTACTAATTATATTTTTCAGAGGATTTTGACTCTAATTTTTGTAAAGCAGATAGCTCAGCAAAGAACTGTACCTAAAGATTTTACATACCTATGCAGCATTTATAAGGAATACTTTTCTAGTGAACGTACATTTGCAAGTGTATTTTGCATTTAAACATTATCATATACATCTTAAATTTACTGCCACAGTCTACCTCTGATTCTGTGAAAACAGTTCCAGGCTTTAAAGTCATCATAAGTAAATCACAATTATGCACTTTCTTCTTCAGTCAGTGGGAGAATATGTGCACATATGGCTGTCCAGTTTCAATACATTATAATTCTTTTGTGTCAAAATAACTTTTTCAGTTTGTATCAATGAAACTAGGATGCCTACAAGATATGTTAGGGTATTACAGAAGTGGTAGTAAAACAAATGACAAATTGACTACCACTTCGGTAATACCCTAACAAAGGATCTGAGAAAGGGCTTGAAATGTGTTGGAGGAGAGAGCTGGATAATTGGTTTTAAATTAAATTAAATTAAAATAAAATAAATGTGGTGGTGCTTCATTAATTTAGAGCTGTGCGGTTTTGAGAAGTTGGTTACCAATCCAACACTTGCAGAAATATGGAATGGACATAGGCTGATATGTTAATTTAGCTCCGCAATGAGGCCCTCTGCATGTGTGTTGCAAATAAGAACTACCTGCTGCCTTGACCTAAATCAACAAGTACATGCATAGTTTTACTCACACACAGAACTCTGTTGAAAACCTATAAGAAATAACTCAGAGCAGGAAATCTTAAACCAGGTATGTTTTCTACTCTGACCTTTTCAGTTAAATTTTTTGGTATAGGTCACATAGACGTACAGGGTTATGTATTTCACTTAAAAGTAAACAACAGGGGCTGTGGCCTAGTAAGGAATAGTGTAGGACGTGGAAGCTCCTGCAGCCCTCGGGCCCTCAACCCTCATTAAGCATCTTTAACACCCTGATTGCGCTCTTGGAGTCATTACTGATCACATCGGCCATTGCTGGGACGTGTTTGTGGTCCTCTGAACTTGAAGAGTGCTGCAGTGGCTGCCATTTCTGTGACTGCATGGACCCTCGATGCCATCTTGGCCTAATAAGCCCTGGGTGGCAGGTCTACCATTTGAGTTACCGGTCCGCGTTTAGCCCTTTGATGGGGCGAACCTCACACAGGGCCACCAGGAGGCACCAAGAGCCCATTGTAAACTCAGTGGTGGTAGCTCTTACTGCTGAAGAAAGTGCAGTCACCAACCAGCCCCCACACATCACAGTCTGGTGGGCCCGCTGGGGATGGGCTTGGGGAAGTCCAGGGCTGGTATCATGGCAGAGTGCCTTCCTCCCTCCTGCCACCTGTTGCACTCGAATATGTGATGTTACAAAGCTGTTGTTAGACTACGGTACGTTACATCACAGTTATTACAATGCACGTCGTTACAACGACTTGCGCTGGAGGGTGCTGGACTTATGAATAGTATGATTTACTATTCCAACTCCAGCCTATGTAACAGTAGGGAAGGTGCTGGAATAGTAAATCATACTATCCCTTAGTGTATAGCTCCATCCAGCGCAAGCCGTTGTAATGACGACGTTGTAAAGGTTGTTCACCACTGCACTCACCCCTGAGTCTCCGCTGCACCCATGAGGGGTGTGGTGCCACCTATGCTGGGAGCTCCACTGTGCTCTTTCTTTTTGCCTGAAGCCTGCTTCCCGCTGCCACTGGGACGGCAATGGTGAGGCCAATGGGCTGCCTTGCCACCTCTTGCGGGCCTGTGGTCAGATTAGCGGTAATTACAGAGTGGGTTGTAGAACCCCTTACCCCGGGTGCCACAGGAGCTTTCCCTCATGTGGACTACACCTTCCTTGCAAGCACCTGACATGTGGCTGATGGCGAGGACTTCCTGTTTTTGGGCCTAGCGGTGCTCTAGGCGAGGACTGAAGACAGTGCGGTCAGTGGCTGCATGTGGGGGTTCGCTTAAGCCCTTCCCTATCCTTTTGCATCTTTTGGAGCTCTCCTACAACACACACACGCACCAAGCAGAGCTCCCCCACAGTATCTACCAAGCTGTTGCAGTACCTATGTGAGCATGTGTAACAATGCGATCCAGCTTTCTGTAGCACCTGAAACACCTTCTGCTGTGGGGGACAGTGCAGGTGGGCACCTGCTGCACCCCCAAATTCATTGACCCACTCTACTCCTGTGGGCCCCCTTGTTTGTCTGGGTGATATCCTTGAGTGGCTTGCACCTGCCACACTGGGTCTCCTGCTGAGGGCCATGCCTGTCTTCTATCTCTGCTTGTAGGCCCAGGTGTACCCTGATGATCCTGTGTCTGAGAGCCGTTGCCTCTTGGACATTTATGGCCCCTGGGAGTGCTGGGAAAGGCCGCCAATGTTGCTACAAAACCTGTTGAGTGCAGGGGGAGTGATCTGTGGCTCCTGTGGACCTGAATTGAATTTAATTGAATTGAAACTGCACTTGTATAGCGCTATCTACCCGGAGGCCTCGTAGCGCTTATGACTGGAAACTTATTTAGCGCGGGCTCGGGTAGATCAGCAGGATTTAGCAAACAGGTGAGTTTTCAGGGCTTTCCTGAAGGAAAGATGATTGGTAGTTCCTCTAAGGGTTAAAGGAAGAGTGTTCCAGAATTTAGCCGCAGTGTGTGAAAAGGAGCGGCCTCCCCAGCGGGCTTTCCTGACTCTGGTGGAGGAGGCCAGCTGGAGGGTACCGGATCGGAGGGGGCGTGACGGAACATAAGGAGTGACAAAGGGCTGTAAAATTGCAGGGCCAAGGTGATGAAAGGCTTTGTGAAGAGTGCACATAGCCTTGAATTGTACTCTGCCCGCTATGGGGAGCCAGTGAAGTTCCCTTAGGGCATTCCTTGCTGACTGCCAGCGAGGGAGGTTGTAGAGCAGGCGGGCTGCACTGTTTTGGGTGACTTGGAGCTTCTGGATGGCAAAGGAGGGGGCTCCCATATAGAGGACGTTAAATAGTCCAGGCGAGATAGTATGAGAGCCTGGACTAGGATCCTCCTTGCCTGAAATGGAAGCAGAGGGAGCACCTTCCTCAGCATCCTCATCAATCCAAAACAGGTGGCTGCGGTCTTTGTGGCTTGGGCTGAGAAGTTCAAGGCTGTGTCAAACCAAATCCCCAGGCTTTTTATTTGGGTCTTGGGAGCTGGGGGCGAGCCCAAACATGGTGGCCAGATGGAAGCAAAGACAGAGGGGGAGGGGTTACCCAATAAGATGACATATGTCTTCTCCCCGTTAAGTTTTAAACAGGAAGATTGCATCCATCTGGCAACAGCCTCTAGACAGGGGCCTAGGGTGTTGGACGATACCTCCGAGTGGTCTAAAGAGACCACCAGTTGGGTATCGTCCGCGTAGGTGATAATACGCACACCGAAGGGTTGGACAATGCTGTCTAGGGGTTCCATGTAGGTGTTAAACAGGGTGGGGCTCAGGGAAGAGCCCTGACGAACCCCGCACCTGAGAGGATGTTTAGGCGACACTGCCTCGCCCTCAAAGACCTGGAAGAAGCGGTCAGTCAGGAAGGATGTCAGCCAGTCCAGAGCCGGGCCCGACACGCCCATGTCCGCCAGTCGTTGTAATAGCGTGACATGATTGACCGTGTCGAACGCGGCGCTGAGGTCTAATAAGATGATGGCAACTTTGCCACCCTGGTCTAACACTGCTCTTGCTTCCTCTGTTACCGCTAGGAGGGTGGTTTCGGTCCCATGTAGGGGGCGAAATCCTGTCTGAGAGGCACGTAGAAGGCTATTTGACTCCAAATAGTTCATCAGGGTGTTATTTACGTGCCTCTCAAGCAGTTTACTCAGCCAAGGGAGGAGGGAAATAGGACGATAATTCGCCAAGTTGGATTGGTTGAGATTGGGCTTCTTCAACAAGGCCCTCACCATCGCGCACTTCCAGGAGGGAGGTACGGATTTAGAGGAGATGGAAGTGTTGAGAACGTCCAATATGACCGGGCGAATTATGTCCATGGCCTTAATAAGGGTCTGAGGGGGTGCTGAATCGTTAGGGGAGCCTGAAGTGACTTTGAGGATGAGTCTATCTAGAGCCGGAATGTCTAAGGGTGGGATTGTGTCAAGCCTACACGGGACAGGGATATCGGAGGTGGGGGAAATAAGGGGTTCCAAGTCATTAACATCCCCAAAAGAGGAGTATATAGTCTGTATTTTTCCAGAGAAAAAATCAGCCAGTTCATTGCAGCGGTTTTGTGCACCATCAGCAGAGGGGCATTCCGCAGGGGGTGAGATGAGTGACTTGACAATTGTAAAAATTTCCCTTGGGGCGTTAGCGGCTGCATTAATTTTGCTGCCGTAGAAGGAGGCCTGTGCCGTCTTTATCTCCTGTTTATAGAGCCTGATGGCAGCTCTATAATCATCCTTCCTAGACTTGGAGTAGTCCTGTCTCCAAGCTCTTTCATATTTGCGACAGGCTAATTTCATGGTCTTGAGAGTGGCAGTAAACCATGGGGCAGCTCTAGGTCTTTTCGTGAGGTTGCTGGCCTGTACAGGGAGGACCGTGTCGAGTGTGGAGGAGATCCAGTCATCAAAATTGTTGGCTGCTGTAGTGGGATTCAGCACCTTCCCGGGTATGTATTTAACCAGGGCGGCTTCCCAGGCGGGGAGGGGAAGTGAGGACCATTTCCTACCTCGACGTTTAACGAGGCCGCAAGTGGAGGGAGAAAGATTGGTGCGCCAAGTGAAGGGTATAAAAAAATGATCCGTCCAGGGTAATGGGACAGGGGGTTCGACCAAGAGATCACCAATATTGCTGTAAATGTGGTCCAGCAAGTGACCTCTATTATGGGTTGCAAGAAATCCCTTTTGGTGTAAATCCAGCGCGTGAAGATTGGAACAGAGGGTATTGGCAGCAGTATCGTGGGGGTCATCTAAATGCAAGTTAAGATCTCCCAACAAAGTAAAGTTGGGTGAGGATAACACGATATCTGCAGCAAGATCCGTAATATTAGTAATAAAATTGTTGAGAGCACCAGGAGGACGGTAGGCTAGGATGCCAGAGAAGATAGTGGTGGGGGAGAAATCAAGCGAAAAGTGTAAACTTTCGCAAGTTGGCACGGTTGTGGGAGTAATTCGGCATTTGTAACTGTCACGATAGACAATAGCCACTCCTCCACCTCTTCCAATCTGGCGATCTAGTCTCTTTAGCGTAAATCCTTGAGGGATGGCCCAGACGATAGCTGGATCATTGTCCATATGGAGCCACATTTCCGTTAGGAAAAGTGCGTGAGGATTAAGGTCTTCAATCAAAGAGTGTAGCTCAGTATGGTGTTTACAGACGGACCTGCAATTCAAGAGGAACATTTTCCATTCCTGAGTGGGTGGTGATGGGCGAGTAGAAGGGATGGAAGGGCGCCAGTTGCAGTGTTTGCAGACGTAATCAGTATGATGAGGAAGGTAAGTGTGGGCACATGTCGGATTAAAAGAAGGACAAAGGGCATGAAGCAATGTTACATCATAAGACAGCGGAGGGCCTACCATGGTGAACGAGACTAGGCACCGGTCAGCGGGAAGCGTCTGGACGCGGACTGGCGCAGACTGGCTTCTCTCTGGCGCCTCTCCGGCGCGTCTACGGCGCTACCGCTGCGCGTCACCGCTGCGCGGACAAGTGCGTGCTAAAAAAGGTTAGGCGGAGTGGGAGACTAGCGCGTCAACCCACCGAAGATGGCCGCCTCAGATGGAGCAACCAGGAAGTGGTGCCGCTTGCCTCCCTCCACAACAAACAGCACTGGTTGCTGCGGTGGACCGGGGAGTAAGCGCGCCCAAATCAGGTAATTAACACAGTTACAACAGTTTTTAAAATGAGCTAAAAGCAGAGCAGAGATAGGAATACAAGAAAACGCTTGTAGCAGTCCTACTTGCTACCAAGCGCCAGCGCTACGATATTCTCAGGTCAATTTCGAGCGCGATACTGTCCAGCCCTTAAGTAATCAGGGCGGAGTGGGAGACTAGCGTGTCAACCCACCGAAGATGGCCGCCTCAGATGGAGCAACCAGGAAGTGGTGCCGCTTGCCTCCCTCCACAACAAACAGCACTGGTTGCTGCGGTGGACCGGGGAGTAAGCGCGCCCAAATCAGGACCTGTTATGCTGCTGTAACCTGCTCCTCAGAGCCACTCTAAATAATGGAGATGCTGCTTACCAGCTCTGTTCCCCCCTATGATTCAGCCCAGGATGAGTATACCTACCTTCCACAGCACCAGATTCATGGAGTCTGGCTTATAATGTAACACTCCTTGGTTTGCACTGCCCCCCACATAGACTCTCACTCTACTCATCAGACAGTGCACCACACAGTAGTCTTGCCTACTATGCCCAGGGGCACCCAGAAACAGCTCAGTGGTCTCCCTTTGGGCTAAATGAACTACTTCTAATATGGGCCGCAAAAAGTATCCTGCTACGTAGCCTTCAGTGGTGTATACCGCCCTCTCCATGACGCAGGACTGCCTGGAAAATGTTTTTGTAGAGATTCGCCAAGAGACAGGCTCCTTCAAGACAGACAGGCTGCCTTCCGAAAGGAACTCAAAACCCATCTCTTTTCTGTCATCTAGTCTTCTGTTGGCTATCCCACCCACTCCTCAGGTACTGGTTAGGTCAGCGCCGGGACGCTCCGTTGCTGGGGCAGCTGTTTGCGCTTTAACAAAGGGTTAACATAACATAACATAAAGGTTGCCTCAGCAACTTATGTGAGGACATTACCACAGTGGGGTACCATGTAGATGACTGGGAACGCACATGTGTATGGAGGTCAATGCACTAGAAGAACAGGAGGACCTGGAAAATCAAGGGTGGTGTAACAATCTACGTAACAGAGGAATCCTCCATGGAGCAGAGGGGGAAGACATGTCTCTCACCAGTGACCTCCTGATCGCCATCAAGATATAGAGATAGTGCTCTGTGGAGCGAGGGCTAAAGCGAATATAGTATTCCGGGGCCACACTGTGCAGATTCATCAATATTTATCCCCACTGACCCTGAAGGAGCGGTACAACTTCAAACCTATGACTGAACAGCTGCGTGCTTAGGGAATCGAATATCAATGGGCCCACCCCTTTGGCCTTCCCTTTGTCTGGAGTGGGAGACAGAATATGGTCCGTTCCCTTGTGGAGGCCCAATCGATCCTTGGCCTTCGGAGTGACTTCTGGCAACCCAAGTTACAAACGGTCCAGCACCGAGGTCATGGTTGCAACACAAAGCTGCTCAAGACTCAGACACAATGGAAGAAGACATTATTGCACACCTTCAAAAGATGAAGGCGGAGCAGACACACTCCTTGGCCGAAGACAGCTAAGTGGAGAAGTGTGGCTCACTGGTTAGGTGGAGAAGTGTGGCTCACTGGTTAGAGCAGGCAGACCCTGAAGCAGAGGTCAGACCCGGGACCAGGGTTCAATTCCCGACGCGGCAGGGTCTTGAGCTCAAATGTCCATGGACTCGATAATTCTCGCTTCGGTGCCTGACCTAATCATGGGTTCACACTCTGCAACTCTGGGCATTAAGCTTGCTTAATCTCCACAACGGCCCCCCCGCGGCGGGATGCCTGGCTTTCACCTTGGGGGTGCCCTGTAGGGGCTATCTTACAGGGAAAAGCCAGGACGGGTTCCCAAGGCAAGCGCGGAGATACCCCTTCGGGGGTCGATTCAGGCGCTATATAAGAAACATAATAATAATAATAATAAATAACACCCAAAACATCTAGATCCCCCTCTTGAACAGCTACTGTTACTCTCTGGCCTCCGAACTTGTGCTCACCCAGTAGGGCACTGGGTTAGGACCACAAACTCTGATGTTGATTGTCTGTCTGTTACACTGGTCCTTATTTCCAATTTTAGAATTGAAGAACTGGGCTCACTACTGTCTTATTCCTGACTTCCGGCCCACAAGATGAGCTCTCGCCCATTGAAGGGGACACCTCGTTAGTGTCTGATACTTTCCTCCTGACCCTCTATGGAGTGGTTCAAATGGTTGGCTCTCCTAGTTTCTCCCTGTGCACTCCTAGGCCATCTGCTTCCTCGCTAGGTCTCTCCACTTTTGCTATGTCCATTGCTAGTCTATGGAGCACAGGGGAGCCTCTCACTACAACATTCCCTGCTCCAGGGATGACTCTCCACTTATTGACAGGCACGCAGAGCGTTTACTCCTTTCCATGACCACCACACACAATTTAAAACTTACTCCCTCAGCATCAATGGGCTTAATTCTCCTAGTAAACGTGCCTGGTCTGGTGCTGCCTTGCACAGGGCGACCCTGACATTATTCTCTTGCAGTAGATCTACCTGTTTCATACTGAATGCCACTGCATGGTTTACCCTCATTACCCACACCAACACTGGGTGTACACTAACTCCAATACTCTGGGAGTTGCCATTCTTTATAAGAGGCGTTTCTACAGTAAGGTACTTAAATTGACTAGAGACCCTGGTGGGAGATTCCTCGCCTTTACTTTAGCTAGGGGTAGTGACACCCTAATGCCCCTTAATCTCTGCACTCCTAACCAAGCGCAGGACACATTTATACATTGCACCCACTTGAACCAACTATGGCTTGCTAAGGGTAACACTATTGTGGGGGCAGATTTCAACTTTGCTTGGGATCCCGAACTGAATAGAAATACACCACATATACAGGGCACAGGAGCAATGTTTGAAATGCTAAAGAAGGATCTTTGTGACGCAGGCCTAGTTGTTGCCTGTCGCTATTTGCACCCAGAGGCAACATATCACTCCTTATCTTATTCCTGCATAGACCATTTGTTTGCCTTCTTATCTTTAGTGAGGTCCGTCACCTCTGTGCAGTTATCCGAAATTTCCACTTTGGACAATACACACGTTGAGATTACATAGACACCACACTCAGACTAACCACATATGCCTGTGCTGGTGCTTTGCCCACCAGCTCTTCACTGACCCTCTCGACAAGGCTGCTATGCAAGATGCCATCACTGAATACTTTGCAATTACCTCCTTACCAGATACCTCCCCCATGTCCTCTGGGATGGGTTTAAGGCCACCATACCAGGAGTGCTCACCTCTATTTCCATAGCCAGGAAGGACTCAGGATGTGTGCCCATTAGAAGCAAAACTTACAGAAGAAATTCTCACACTAGAGCACACTAAAAACAGCGCCCCATAGTAAAGGCCAAGCTACAACTGACTATCCTGTGGGGCCAACTTCGAGCGCACCAGGTCAACAAAGGTGAGCGTGCCCTACTCACTCTCAAATAAAAATAGTATGAGGGAAGGGATATGGTAGGCTCTCTACTCAAGCGTAGGCTGCAACATCTATACTCTAAATCCCATATGTGGCTTTTCGAGCTTACTACCAGAACATCTATACCCCATTTGGTGAGGACCCAGCCAAGATCACTACGTTCCTTAAGATCTGTCCCAGGGGGCCACTAAACCACTCTCTGGCCCATGACCTGGAGGAACCATTCACAAAAGCTGATTTTCCTATGGGTAAATTTCCTGACCCTGATGGCCTTAGCCAAGCTTTCTATATGGTCTTTGTACCTCAGCTGCAAATGCACTTGCTCACACTTTACAATTCCTTCACCCACATCACAGGCCTTACCCCGACCATGGCCAATTCTGAAATCACACTGGTCCACAAAACCGGGCAAGGACTCTACATTTTGCTCATCACACCGCCCAATTGTCCTGTTGAATACTAATGCAAAGCTCTACACTAAGGTGTTGGCCAACCATCTAGAAAACCTTCCCCTGACCTAATAGACCCGGATCAGGTGGGCTTCATACGACAATGACAGGGATTTGACAGCATTCAATGCCTTGCACACCAAATTAAAAAGGCCTAGCGGCACTCCATCCCTGCTCTTCTCCTTTCCCTAGATGTCAAAAACGAGGTAAGCTGAGCTTTCTTGCAAGCGATCCTCAGGAAAATAGTATTAGCCCCTGTCAAGATTAGCAAAATCATGACCTCCTACTAGGCGCCCACTGCCTCCATCTGCATCAATGGCCAGACTACTAACTCTTTCCCACTATCAACAGGGTTGACCTTTATCTCCCCTCCTATTTGCCCTCATAGTGGAACCTCTTGTTATCCACTTACGACACTAAGCTGAAATCAATGGCATCCCTTTCAGGGGTCAGGACTGTAGGAAGGTGGAATCTGACTGCATGGTTGCCCACACTTTTTTTCTGGTGTTTTGATAGTTTTTGACTTCGTTTGGCTGGGATTCTCCTATTCAGGGCCCCAGCCTATCTGCTTTCATCTCTAAAAGGATTGCATGTATTTTAGGTTTACTCCTGATTGGTTACTGGGTTACTCTTGTGAGTCCCTATTATATTGTACCTTAGGCACTAAGGGCATAGGTACCCCAGAGGAATACTAGGGGCTGAAGCATGTAATATGCCACTCCTGGGAAGCCTTCCAAAATGGCAGCACAGGACTGATACTGCAGCCTGGGTAAGGTGGTGCATGCACCCCTAACTGAGTCACAAATACAACACATTTACATTTACGTTTACTCCTATGGCACGCCTTATTAATCCTGAAGGCAGAGGGCTTGGTTTTGTGTGAGACTGCACCCATGCATGAGCAGGATCCCTCTGCAGCTTTCGGAATCTATTTTCTGACACTGTTCTGTGATGCAGCTAGACCATATACTCTTAAGTGCATTATAACCTTGCGGTAAAGGCTAACTTTTGAATGGCTGCAAAGAAACATGTTGTGTTTGGTGTCAAACACTTTGGAATCTGACCCCCTGCCAGTCCTGGCAGTGGGGGTAGAATTCAAGTCTTCTAGAGGGAGAATACAGGTACACACTGACCTAACCGGTAATAGTTTAAAAGAACTCTAGCATCACAAAATGGATGCTGCAGCCTCAGACACAGGTCTGACCTCCTGTTGCTGGACGGAACTCCGGCAGGAGAGGCCTGGACAATAGGGTTCCTTTCACAGGGAGGCGCAACCACCGCCCAGACAGACTTTAGTGTATTGGGGCAGGTGGGTGCTTTCAGAGAATGCTTTTCAGACAGTGCTGGGGGCACACTTAGTGTCCCTGTGCCTACCCCAGTTCAAACTAGTTGCAGGGGTACTCTGCCCCTGCTCTGGTGCAAAACTGGACAAATGAAATGGGTGTAACCACCCCTCTTTCCTGGCCCTCCCATAGGTGGGTCCCCAGAGTATGTCCAGCCCCCTTTCTTAGTATAAGTAGGGGCCCCAGTCCTTAGGACTTCAGATTGCACCTGGATGAAACTCTGCAACATATATTCTGGAACTTTGACATTCTACACAACTAGAAGACCGAAGAATCTCCCTTGGGGTCAAGGAGTGACTCCCATGTTCAAACAGGCACCAAAGAAGCATCTTGCCTGTCTGCATTTCCGAAGCTCCCGCCAGACTCTGAAGTATTTGTGACTCAGGACATGGACTTCCAGACTTCTCAGAGGCCGACAGGAGATCCCAGCAAAGCTGAGACCCGCAGCCCTCATGAGTGACGTGGAACCGGAACCTCTAGACACCGTGCACATTTGCAACTGCATCGACTTCCTGAGGTTTCCTGAAGTTGTGCATTGGGCTAATTGTACTCCAAGCCCCGAGCACCATTTGCAGTGAAGATAGCGGACCTACACTCCACAAGTGTTCCGTGAGACCGCTTCTAGCATTTCGCTTGAGGCCCCTTCACGCTCCCTGGTCCGTTGACTGGTTGGTCACCACGATGGTAACTCTACGTTCCTTTGGGCTTCCCTGGTTGCTCCAGATATGCCCTGACTCCCCACCGAATGATGAGTCCCTCAGACCTTGCTAGTCTGCACCAAAGCCAAACTCTGCTTTCTACGTGGGTTGCTGTTGCCAAGGCTGGTAGGGTCCAATCCGGAAACCAACCCTGCAGCACTTGACATCCTTTGTAGGACAGCTCGAATGCAGCTCCTGGTAGTCATTGACACCTCCCGGTCCTCGTGGCTGAAGAGCCAAGCTTCACCTTCTTCACCTGAAATCACCCGACATCGGTGGACATCCGCTCATCGCCTTCCTGGTCACTGGCAAGTGACCCAGACTCTGTCCCATCTACTTTCAGGTTCTTCACATCTCTGATCCACCCTTGGATCAACCCAGACACTTTCCACTTGGTCGCCAGCAGCACTTTGCAGCAGATCGCCATTGAAATCGACGACGAAACTCAATATGAAAAGACACCCAGCTTCCCTGGGTGAGGTAACTAGAGTACTCCGGTGCTCCCAAGGGTGTTGACTCTAGAACCTCCTAGTTCTAAAGAGGTTTGCTCTTCTAAGAGTCCTTTATCTTTAAAATTCCAACCACATATTTCCCCATAGAAGTTAATAGTGATTTGCGGCTGTGTTTAGACACTGCACGCGTCTCCCGTTGGTCCCCTGTGTCACTACCTTGGGTGGTTCCTGGTGGCCCCAGTGGTTCTAAAGGCTCTAGGCCTTGTATCTATGTCAGTCATAGTTGTTATACCACTTTCTTAATATATGGTTTGGTACGCCCCTAGGGCTCAACATATATTGTGCTAATTTACTGTGTGCTAAATAGGTTTACTGAATGTACTTTTGCCTCTAGCCTCATAAAGAGACTGGAGGGATGTGTTTAGAATAAATACATATATTTTAGAAATATACCTGGTGTGGTTCTTCTTTCATTTGGTCATTCATGAGATTATAGACTGGTAAAACAAGCTGATTTACATTCCTTCAAGACATCCTGAAGGCTGCTCTCTGTAGCTACCACTAGGATAGCTTTCTCTATATGTTGCCTTTAAATCTACCACCAATAAGGGTCGTTTGGACTGTTGCAAGGTGTCCACTAGAATAGTGGACAGCATATGCCAGGCCAACTTCTCACAAGGACCACAAGGTTCTATTATATGATGATGACCTCATCCTGGCCCTCATGGAGTCAGACACACCCCTCCCTGCATTAGTCCAACCACTGCAGACATACAAGCAATTATCAGGATTTAAGATTAACCAGGAGAAAGCACAGGCAATCAACCTCTCCCTTCCACCACAGAGTCATCCTCACTTACAGATGCTTTCTCCCTTTCAAAGGACCTCTCACAAAATACAGTATCTAGGTTTCACAAACTCCTTAACTACTTGGACATGGGCAAACTGGTCACATCACCACACAGCCATCCTGGAAGACCTTTGGAGGGGAAAAATGCTCCATATCTTTTGGTTGGGCTGCATGTATGTGGTAAAAATGAATGTCCTCCCCAGGCTTCTGTATTTATTCCAATCCTTGCTCATGCCTATCTCCTCTACAAACATTAAACAGCTTCAGGCAGACCTCGGCTCCTTTATATGGAAAGGCACGTGCCCCCGCATTTTTGATGCACTGCTCATGCTTCTAAGAAGCCAAGGGGGACTGGCCTGTCCCAACCTCTAGGACTATTACTGGGCACCTCACCTACGCTACATTTCTGAGTGGGTAGTGAGAGCGAGAGACGGAAAGAGCGAGAGAGAGAGAGAGAGACAGTTCCTTGTCAACCGCTATGGGACCTAAGTTGGTTACCTTGACTCTATCACCCACACAGCGTTTACATTGCAACGCTGACATGCACTGTGCTGGAGATACAGACTTGCTATTGGAAGGGGACTGACTACATTCCAGTCCCCAAACACTCAAATTGCACGTAACCCTGACTTCTCTCCTGCTCTCCCTCAAGAATCCTTCCCAGATTGGGTTAAAGTTGAATGTAGACTGTTGCAGCACCTCTTTCAGGCCACACTATAAAGTCCTTCGACCAGTATAGGAAATAATTTCACCTCCCTCAGCCGGCCCATCGCCTATACTTCCATCCCAGACATTGGGCCCTCTAATGCAGAAGCCATCACCCACCCATTTACTCTCTTTGAGCAACTGCTTCACAACTTTGAAGGTACTCAAGGTCTGATCTCTAAGACATATGATGTTCTGCAGCAGTTATGCTCCTTCCCTGTCATCCCTTTAAATGGAAATGGTCTTCAGATAATGCCTCTGACATCACCCAGAAAAAGTGTGAACTTCTGTGGTGAGAAATCCTGAGAATGCATAGAAGCGTTTCCTAACAAGAAGCAGCCTATAAAGTCATGCTTCAGTGGTATTATACCCCAGCCCATCTTCGCTCAATGTACCCTGCAGCCTCGGCTGCATGCTGGCAGTGTAATGCAGCAGTTGGTGACTTCCATCATATATGGTGGGCATGCCCCTCCTTAAAAGCCTTTTGGATGGAGATCTTGAGTCATATTCAGGATTCCCTCCAATTTCCAATATCAGACAACTACCACATGGCCATCTTGGGCATCCGCCCAACATCACTGAATACCATGTCTCATGCGGACTGGTATCTGGTGCACCACATGACTGGTGCAGTCAAGCAGCTTATAGCTCAGACCGGACAATCCTCCTCAGCCCCATCGGCAGCATCATGGTTTACACAACTCTGGCACACTGTTGCTATGGAGCAGATTACTCACAAGCTGTACCTTATGGAGAAGGGATTTCTGCACATCTGGACACCTCTTGTAGAATATATGCCTCGCTTGGAATATTTTTGCTTTCATTCTCCCAGATTACGCACACTTCACCTGTTTTACACATAAGCGGCATTTACCCCCTTCATTACGCACAATTTCTAGAACATGAGAGACTGACTGGGGACCATTTACTCTCCTATCCCTTCTTTCCCCCTTCCCAGTTCTTCCGTGTTAACTAGGCTCACCCTTCGAATAGACGCACATAATCAAAGTTATTGGTGGAGAGGCCTCTGTTTAGGCTCTATCAAGCTCCTTAATTGGAGTAAGTTTGTCCACCTTGAACTCCCACCTGTCCAGAAGACATGGACAATTGGGTTGAAATGCTTTCATAAGGTCCTAAGTGTACTACTACTGATCTTTTCTATTGCATTTATGCTGTAATGTTTTTCGGCAAAATTCAATTTGCAGATTTTGATTTTAAAAACAGTAAACATCAGTGCTACCAAACACAAATATGTGCCAGTAAAAGTTAGGGAATAGAATATGGATGTAGTCTACTTTTGTGAATAGTTCATAACACTAGTTCAGATAGTCAATCAACTTGGATTTTTAGAGCACAACTAATCACCCGTTAGGGTACCCTGGAGCTGGGCTCTTGCTGGGATCAGTCCAAGAATCAGGTCTTGAGTCCTGTTCTGAATTCAGGAAGAGAGGATGCTATTCAGAGGTGCAGGAGGAAGTTGTTCCAGGACATTATCAGTTGACTTCAATAGTCAAATAGTACTCTCTCAGCAAATAGCATCTATACACAAGGTGGCCGTCATATTGTTAGCAAATTTGCAAAGTGATCATCAAGGGAGTTTGTAGGAGTGTGGTAAAATCGATTACCTATACTTAATTTGCTATCAATAATCAATAAGAATAACTCAGAAAAATAAGAGGCAAAATCCGGGATATTGAGGTTAACTCAAAAGGGTTTTATTCCTGTAAAAGGAATTGGGTTATTGGCTCGAGCCAAGGTGGCATAACCATTCCATACACCACACAGGGTTCAGGAAGGGAAGACAGACAACATATTGTTTACAGAAACACATATATATAGTCAATGCATTACAATGTATGAGCATATAGTAGGCGTAACAGCTGGAAAACTAGAGATAAAACATGGAAACGTCATTAAAAAGGCGGTATAATAGGCGTGCATGAAGGCGTACACTAGAAACGTCATTGATCATGAGGTCACAAAAATGGGTGGATACATAAGAGAAATCTTGCAATGTCAGCAGAAATATAAGGCAGAGATGCGCGCGCAGCAGCATGACGTGTGTCTGACGTATAACCAGAAGGTGAAAGGACTTGACATTTAGCACTACAAGTGTAGACATAAGTCTGGGATGTCAGATCAACCTAATCCCAAATCGTATCTGGTATCGTATGTTTAAGGAACAGTAGTATCTGGAAGGGAAAAGGTCTCTCGGGCGGAGACTACTCTATACTGTCTGCATGTATGCGTCTACGTGTTGGCATGCAGGGTGAGGGGGCATGGGCCTACCATGGCAACGGAGTCTATGAATTACTTGCACGGAGACAGAAGAACCGGGCCCTCTGCTCCTGCAGCTGGGAGGATGTTTACTTGAGCTACGAGACAGGAATGTGTTTTCGAGGAGTGGAGCAGATAATTCGAAGGTTGAAGACGGTCTTGGCAGGCAAAGGTTAGGCTATGCGCCGGAGCCGCGCAAGGAATAAGGTGGGGGCCACTGGTACAGAGGTAGCCTGGGCTGAGGCCCTCGGAGTCATAAAGCAGGAGAGAACTCGAAAAAGGCTCAATGGCATATTCTGGGCCTACTTCGCCAGAGCTGAAAAACGTGTAAAGTGTACCACAAAAAGACGGTGGCACAGCATATATAGAAACTGAATATTCAATCCGTTCATGGCGGATCTGAAAGAGGACAAGTTAAAGATGGACGCAAATGTATTTGCGTCTTCGTAGCTGGCACAGGAGGGAAATAACATGCACTGCAAGCTAGTACATGGAGACGGTGGGGTACTCGCTGGGGAACACTACTCGATCAAAAATTATATTTCCTCATTCCCTCCTTGTTCCCCACGGACCCTTCATGAAACATCGATTCTCATTAATTGATCGACTTGTTCACTTAACATCAATTGCTCTTCTTGCTTTATGCGCTTTGAATGGGAATCTGAACGTGGAACACATGAAGTGGCACACAGGCCGCAAATTGCCGGTCCACATTGGATACACAGGCAACAACTGAATACTACGAGAAAACCAATACCTAGGAGGGATAGGATCTTCCACCCCCAGGCTGACAACGTTGTCCAGAACCAACCGGACCAAGTCCAGGTGCCTGGAGTCTGATGAATTAAACTTGCAATCTTATGGAGACGTGTAATAGCTTTGTACACGGATGGCGCGTTATTAGGGATGAAAATACAGCAGCTTGACCCGATGACCTTACAAGCTCCACCCCTATCTGCCAAGATGACGTCAATAACAAGGCGGTTCTGAAGAACAACAACCCGCATAGCGGACTGTTCCTCCGTTAAGTTACCTAGAGCTGAAGCGGTCTCAAGTACCACTGCTTCGAGGGTTCTGGTTAATCTACGGATTAGTTTACTATTTGAAACAGTACCTAGATAGGGGAAGAAACCTTTATTGAAATCTGTATATTGTTCCCATGTAGTTTCTTTATATTATATCTATATATTTATTATATCGATGCTTAATCAGATTGGTGTTTCTATGATAGTCGGGAGGGGCTAGAAAAACAGGCGGCAGAAGGAATGCAATATAACAAGTGCCATCCCAGTCTAAAGGCAAACGGACATATGCGGTATGACCACAAACAAAATAGGAATGACGTAAAGCCCTGAACGTGGATCTACCATGATCAGTAAATTCGACTACAGTGGTGCATTTACTATGACCTACGTGTACAGAACCATTTTTTCGAACACATAGTTCACCAGTAACAGGTAATACTGCCATAGCAGGTAAAACAGGAGCAGCTTCGGATTCGACAGATAAAATCATAAAAGTGACTGTGTAATTTCCTAACCCATATACTTCGTTTTCTAGATCAGTTCCAGTATCAACGGGGAATCCCTCCTTGTCAGGGTAGCATACCTTAAGCAGGACTAAGTTCAGGTCACCCCAAACCCAGTTACCTTCATAAATAGCAGCAGTAGAAACTAGGGAATTGAGCATTTTAAACCATGCGGCACATGTGCCATTGTGAGTGAACGGGTACGGAAAAAGGGGCAAAACACCCTTGTTTTCTTGGTAAGGAGGGAGTCGACCACATATCCAGCAATTAGTAGCATTGGTAGCCTGATGGGAGTGATGTAACATACTAATGAAAGTGTTGTTGCGCAGCGCAAGTCTATATGATAATTCATGAGGCGGGAGTTCACTGAAAGAATGTTCAGTAGTAGCATTATAAGTAGCACGCTTGAATATAGGGTAATATATATGCAGTAGAATACCAGCAGTGATAACCAGCAAACATAGAAAAAACATAACAAGTAGTGTCACTATACAGCGACTACGAAGTGATTTGCAATACGCCCTTTTCTTATGTTGTCTTTGTCTATCTGTCTCTCTATCTCGATCTAGGGGATACATGTCAGAAACTAATTTAACCGATTCACCTAGGGGAGGACTTAAACAATTAAACTGTCTGACTTGCTAGATCGTAACTTTTGTCTGTAAATTTCTGAAGCAGTTTTCTCAACCAAAGGGAGTTTCGTGTCAGTTTGTGGAGGAGGGCAGGGCTTAGTGTCCAAGTCCGAAGGAAGTCCAAAGTATTTTTTAATATGGCTGGAATGCAGCCATCCCTTCCTGCCCTCTATCTTAACAGCTGTCCTCGTTGTTAGCAAAACCAACTTCGGCGATTGCCAGCGGGGCTCCAGCGGACTCTTCCGATCAAAATTCCTCACGTATACGAAATCGCCAGGAACCACCTCATGGGGCTTCGTCTCGGTATTGTCGGGAAAGGCTGCAGCTACCTGTGAACGACAAGATTGTAGTGCAGACATCAAGGAGGCAAGGTAATCTGTCAGCATAAGACAATCAACATCAGTTATTTTACGCGGGATGGGCGTCCCCCACATATTCGGTGGCCTACCGAAGACCACTTCATACGGGGATAGTCCAGAACGGGAATGGGCCACCATCCTCATATAGAAGAGGGCGACCGGCAAGGCAACTATCCAGTCTATACCTTTGTCTCTACAGATCTTGGAAAGTCGGATTTTCAGTGTTTGATTATGACGCTCCACGAGACCTGCTGCCTCGGGATGCCGGACACAATGGAACTTCCACTGGTAACCTAACAGAAGTGTAATGTGTTTCACAAGTTCGGATGAGAATGGCTGACCATTATCTGAGTACACGATACGGGGCAAACCATACCGCGGGAAGTATTCACGAACCAACTGCTTGGCAGTGGTCGGAGCAGTATAATCGGGAACTGGGTATGCCTCTACCCATCGGGAAAGAGCACACACGACTACGAGAACATACTTGAATCCTCGACACCGTTCCATCTGGATATAATCCATCTGGAGGACTTCAAAAGGGTGGTCGGGAGGCTGGAATCCACCTTGCTCTACAGGGATGCTTTTACCTGGATTGAACTGACCACAAATCATGCAAGTACGCACTTTCTGTTTGGCTGCTGCCCGTAAGTTTTTATTGGACCATATGTGTTGAATACTGTCTAGCATTGCTTTCTCACCAAGGTGTGCAGGACTATGTATTGTATTAATAATGACTTGTACCATAGAATCGGGGAGAAACCATGTAGATTTCCCCTTCGTCATCCATCCCTGGTCTGTTTGGACCCCTCCTAGTCTAGTCCATTCCTTAATTTCATCTGGTGTTGCATGTGACTGTATGTCGATCACATCATGTGCGGGATCCCTAACTGTCATGCAGTGTGCTGGTACCTCTATTTGTGTCTGATCAGTTACATGAGTTCGGTTCTGAGCAGTTTGCTTTGCTGTTCGGTCTGCCAGGTCGTTACCCTGGGAAATGACATCAGTGACCTTAGTGTGTGCTTTGCATTTCATGATAGAGATTGCAGTAGGTAGATGTATTGCGTCTAACAGAGCTTGAATGAGGGGACCATGTTGGATGTTGGCACCGTGAGAAGTTAAGTAACCTCTCTCTCGCCAGAGGACTCCAAAGTCGTGAACGACTCCGAATGCATAACGTGAATCAGTATATATGTTGACTCTCTTCTTTCGGGCTTGAATACATGCTTGTGTCAGAGCAATAAGCTCTGCTGCTTGGGCTGACAAAGTGTCAATACAATTAGTTTCAATGACTTCCGTGTCTGTCGTGACGGCGTAGGCTGCCACTAATTCACCTGTTTTTGTTCTCATACATGAACCATCCACATAAAGTGTCAGGTCTGGATCTGGTAACGGAACATCTGTCAAGTCTTGTCTGGGTTTTGTTGTGATAGTAATAACTTCAATGCAATCATGTGCCAATGGATCTACTCCATTTACTGGCAATAACGTGGCAGGATTCAATGTGCTGCAGCGTCTGATTTCGATGTGTGGCTGAAACAATGTCAATTCGTAACCTGTCAATCTTGCTATGGTCAGGTGTTGGGTCTGAGTTCGATTCAAAAGGACTTCTACAGAATGTGGAACCTGTACTGTCAATGGATGTCCTAACACAATAGAATCACTCTGTCTAATTGCTAAAGCTGTCGCTGCAACAGATTTCAAACATGCTGGAAGGGCTTGTGCTACTGGGTCTAATGTACTGGAAAAATAAGCACAAGGCTTATGTGAACCTGCTTGTTCCTGGGTGAGGACTGACAATGCAGTACCCTCACGTTCTGTGACAAAAAGTGTAAAAGGCTTACTGTAACATGGTGTTGCTAAAACAGGTGCTTGACATAAGGCTTTCTTTAAGTCTTCAAAAGCTTGTGTATGTTCCTGAGTCCAAGGGAGGACAGACGAAGTCGCTGCCTCCTGTGTTGTCAACTGAATGAGTGGCTTTGCTAGAAATGCATATTGGGGAATCCATTGTCTGCAGTATGAAGTTAGGCCTATAAAGGCCCGCACTTCCTTTTGTGTTCTGGGTGGTGTCATGTTAACAATTAACTGAATGCGATCAGGTGTGAGCTGTCTCCCCACTTTGGACAGCAAGTGACCCAGGTACACAACTTGCTGAACACAGAATTGTAGCTTCGAAGGAGACACCTTGTGTCCCTTGTCAGCCAGGAAGTTCAAAACAATCAGGGATGCATTTTCACATTCGGGTTCGCTTCGAGCGGTGATCAGCAGATCATCGACATACTGAAGCAGAGCAGTGTGGACGGGCATGTGGATACTGTCTAGTTGTTTTTTCAATGCTTGGCTATAGATGCTGGGGCTTTCTGTGAATCCTTGAGGTGCACGGGCAAATTTAAAAGATCGTCCATTTAAACTGAATCCGAACAAGTATTGGCTCTCCGGATCAATAGGGACACTGAAGAAAGCATTCTTGAGATCGATTACAGTAAAGAACGCTGCTTCGGAATCAATAGCTGTCAGTAACGAAGAGATATCTGGAACCACAGGGTACTGTGGTACGATACATTTGTTCAATTCGCGCAGATCAATAACCAATCGATAAACAGGTGGGGAATTTGGGTCAGTACGTTTAAGAACAGGAATGATAGGAGAATTACACACATTAGAGTCGGTTTCCACAACCACTCCTTGTGCGATGAGCTCGTCAATGATTTTCAGTAAAGCCACTACAGCATCTGGAGGTAACTTGTATTGTCGAATTCGTGGTAATACCACTCCTGCCTTGAGTGTGACTCGATACGGGGTAATGTGCATGCAACCTACATCAGTGGGGCCCTGCGCCCACAGGTGGGCAGGGACGTTCTGTAGTCGGGGATCCATATCTCTCAATACATAATGGCCTTTGAAATCTCGCAAAAATAGTCGTACTCCCTCGGGAGAACAACAAATAATAGCTCCTAAAGCTTTCAGTGTTTTTATGCCTAATAGATTTTCCGGACATGATTTCGTGAGCAATAAATCTGTAGTCCGTGTCAGAGGACCTACTGCAAGAGGGAGGGGTTGTGATACTTCGTTGATAATCGGTTTTCCTGAAAATCCGAGGGACACGTTCTGTGAGCCTGAGAGGGGTGCCCCTGGTACTTCATTGTGACTTATCGTGGTCCTGCTTGCCCCTGTATCAATGAGAAACTTTCTGTCTTTCCCTAAAACTTGACTATTTACATAAGGACCATTCTGATCTACAGGTACTTCAATAAGGGGCAAGCGGAATTCACTCTCTAGGCTGTTTCATGTGTATCGTTGGTAATCAGGGTAATCGTTCTGTGCATACTGATACATTTGCTGTGTCGTGGTTTGTGTTGCAGTAATAGGCTGTTGCTGAGGTATCGCTACTGTCTGTGAAGGAGCTGGCATGGGTGCAATCTGCTGTGTATTCTGGGGTACTTGTTGTGAAGTCTGATCTTGTCTAGGAGGACGTGGTCTCTCTTTGGTCTTGCCCGTGGCAATATTATGTTTCAAAACGGCACAATCATTTATATAATGACCTGGCTGCTTGCAATAATTACATACACCTTTTACGGGAACTGACGAATTACTAGATTGGTTCGCACCCTTTTTCTGACCATCAGCAGGAACTGACTGAGCAACTAACATTTTCATTTTCGTATCCTTCATACGTCTCTGTTCGTGTTCTTGTTCTTCTCTAAGTCTATTCTGGTGATACTGTAACATTTGTAACATTTGCGAAGGGGTGTTAGCTTGCCAAGTGCTTTCTACTTTTAGTACTCTATTCTTGACCTGGGGTAGGGAATTCTCGACTAATTTCGTTACAAAAAGATGTGGATATGACTCGCTACTTGCTTTCAGACCGCTGTTAATACCAAAACATTTCTCAAATCGTGTATAAAAATCACTAGTGTCTTCATCAGGTTTCTGTTTGCATGCTGAAATCGCACCCCAATCTTCCTTTTTCGTACTCAATAAACGTGGCAACACTTGTACTAATAAACCTGGTAACAGTTTAACTTTATCTCCAAGCCCTAGGCCTGGCACTCGGGTATTCTCTTCATCCTCTAATGCAGCCCAATCAATCTTCGCATCACCCACCTCCCACTCTTTTTCTTTGAGTTTTTCATATATGCCTGGAGGCAGTAATACTTTCAGTATTTTCATAAGGTCGGGATAAGTGTAATCGCCCATTAATAACATATCTTTTATTTCGCGGTGAAAACCTGCAGGGTCTTTATCGTGACTGGGTACTAGTTTCTTCATTTCCAATAATTCCATTTTAGTCACAGGAGTATACACGAATACGCGTCTAAGCGTGTGGTCTGCATTCTGTACGGGGTGCACTTCTCGCAACGGATTCTGTCTGTCCATGTAATACATGGTCTTTCGTTCCATAACGGGTACTGCGTTGATCTGTGGACATAAGAATGTATTATACTTGTGACGGTGTTCTAGAATTGCTTTAATTAAATCAGTACTTAAACCTTTCCATCTGTTCGTGACCAGTTCTATCAGTATATCGCGCAGGGGACCTGGATCAGAATGTTGGCTTTTATATAATAAAAGCAGATGTTGTATCATGTACATACCAGCTAAACGCTGTTCACTCGGTGTCAAGTTCAAAAACGTATGCGCTAGCACATCATCACCATATTTCTCAGAGTTGTCAGCCCATTGTACGGCTGACCTGGCTAGTTCTTGTTCATCCATAGAGTCAAGTGCATGATACCCCATGCGCTCTTGAAGTACTCGGTCGGTGGCTTG
Organism: Lissotriton vulgaris; assembly: GCF_964263255.1. NCBI lineage: Eukaryota > Metazoa > Chordata > Amphibia > Caudata > Salamandridae > Lissotriton > Lissotriton vulgaris. The sequence continues at coordinate 677,088,444 of NC_141685.1, read as the reverse complement.
AAATAAGTGTTCGGGCGTTTTAGGATTACACATGGCTTCCTGATATATTCTTTTACATTCTGGGAGCACTAGACGCACTGGACTTTTAAACGGCCTTCCTTTACCTACATACGCGACCCTATCTCTGACTGGTAACTGTGCTTGTGCTAGTGTCTCTGGTTCTTCCTCTGCCTCCTCCTCTGAGGATTCTCGTTTATCTGCATCTGCTTCTAGTGCAGCCTGTCTTTTCTCGTGCATCTTAGTTATTGAAGTTCTGATTCTTCGGTACATGTTCTCTATACTAGCTTCTTTGTCATGCTGTCCATCGGCTATATGTCGGCCCCACTTGTGGAGTGCTTTCAAATCCTCCGGGTTCGCACCCGGCCTATCTGCTTCTCGAATAAAACAGTTTATTAGAAACCGTAATAACTTGGCTTTAGTATCCACTTTCTGGTGATCCATGGCCTCTTTAATGCTTTCAGGCCCTACTCCTGTCTGCACAAACTTATATATTCGATCCATATGTTCTGTCATTTCAGGTAGTGACATTAGGAAGTTCGTGACTCGTCGTAAACGTACTGATGCAAGTAACATGTCTACATCATTCTTTTTACCAGGTACAGGATCATATCTACAATCTGCAAGACGATCTCCATAAAATGTAATATCTGTTCTAGGTGTACGCTGTTGCGCTATTTCTCTAAGACTCAGGCGCTGGTTCGGTGGCGGAGTCTGGTAACCAGCCCCTCCGGACGCGCCTCCTGAGGCACCGGCTCCGTAAGGGTTAGTCAGATCTGTATCAAGGGAAGTAGGAAGAGGATTCTGAGGAGGAGTAGCTTGTGGGGGAGGAAGAGCATAAGGGTTCTGACCGTTAGGCACAGGCCCTGGCGCAGGCACTGGAGCAGGCAAGGGCGCAGGCAATGGAGTATTAACATAGGTGGGAGCAACATCATCTAAGTAGGAAGAAAGGAAAACGTCCTTTGCTGTCCTCGGATGTGCCTTAGTCGGGAGCAATGGGGGTGGTAGGTCCTTCGGTATTTCTGGAGAGGCCTTAGGCAGGCCTTTTGATAGGATGGGGAACATGCCATTCATAAGCGTATTACGCTGTCTGTCTACTTGTTCTAATTTTACTCTGATACCTTCCTCAACTAATGCGTTTTCTCGGACCTTGTCGGGTTCCTCCTTACTCTTTTCTTCTAGTCTGTGTGCTTTTTCTGTGCGTCTATGCGACTCTTTACGCCATAACTCGATGGCATCTTTCTGTGACTGTCTGGCTTTCTTTTTCCATAATGCTTCTTCTACTCTCATGATGCAATCTGCATCCCACGTCCCTGCAGCGGGCCATCTCTGATTCTCTGACAATTCTTTAGTGTAGTCTACCCATAAGTCGAGAAATAAAACAGCATCTAGACCGTGTTTGTGGTACATAAAGTACCCTGGAGTGTCCCTAGGTGGAATGGGAACAGCTTCTTCTAGAACCCCCTTACGGGTTTTTATTTGTCTTAATTTAGAGAACAACGGCATTCTGAAATCTGGCTACTTGGTTCTTACTCAGATGTGAACACACTGTACATAAGACACGTCTAAGCACAATAATGAAAATCGAACATTCACTCATACCACGACATTTGAATGACACATTAAAACATTTCAAAAACGAACCACATTAATAGTTAACAATAACAACCGGATGTACCGCTAAACGGCACGGATACACCTTATACAGGTGCAGACTAGATATACTGCTATACAGTACAGATACACTGCTAAACAGTGCAGACCAGGCTCGTGCACCCGAACCTGTCTTGACCGGCACAAACTAATGCGCACGTCAGGATGCGTCCCTAGCAACGGTACTCACCAGGAAGCACGGAAACAGAAGGCCTCGGAAACTCTGGACTGGACTCGACGCGGACTGGATTCGGACTCGACGCAGATACTTCGGAACTTCGGAACCTGGCGGGCCTCGGTATACCACGGATCTTGCTCTCTCAGCTACGCTCGGGTTGGGATCCTCCGCACGCCTCACCGCCTCGTCTGGGTGTCGATCGCAGCCTCAGTCACCTCCGTTGGCCTGAGGGAGATACAGGAAATCCTGCGGGTACGCGTAATTGTCCGTCCGGCTGTGGCAGGGGGCTAGGCCTGCAACGCACCGCCGGCGCGTGGGGTGGGGGAGGGGTCCCTGTTCGGGCGCCAGAAACTGTGGTAAAATCGATTACCTATACTTAATTTGCTATCAATAATCAATAAGAATAACTCAGAAAAATAAGAGGCAAAATCCGGGATATTGAGGTTAACTCAAAAGGGTTTTATTCCTGTAAAAGGAATTGGGTTATTGGCTCGAGCCAAGGTGGCATAACCATTCCATACACCACACAGGGTTCAGGAAGGGAAGACAGACAACATATTGTTTACAGAAACACATATATATAGTCAATGCATTACAATGTATGAGCATATAGTAGGCGTAACAGCTGGAAAACTAGAGATAAAACATGGAAACGTCATTAAAAAGGCGGTATAATAGGCGTGCATGAAGGCGTACACTAGAAACGTCATTGATCATGAGGTCACAAAAATGGGTGGATACATAAGAGAAATCTTGCAATGTCAGCAGAAATATAAGGCAGAGATGCGCGCGCAGCAGCATGACGTGTGTCTGACGTATAACCAGAAGGTGAAAGGACTTGACATTTAGCACTACAAGTGTAGACATAAGTGTAGACATAAGTCTGGGATGTCAGATCAACCTAATCCCAAATCGTATCTGGTATCGTATGTTTAAGGAACAGTAGTATCTGGAAGGGAAAAGGTCTCTCGGGCGGAGACTACTCTATACTGTCTGCATGTATGCGTCTACGTGTTGGCATGCAGGGTGAGGGGGCATGGGCCTACCATGGCAACGGAGTCTATGAATTACTTGCACGGAGACAGAAGAACCGGGCCCTCTGCTCCTGCAGCTGGGAGGATGTTTACTTGAGCTACGAGACAGGAATGTGTTTTCGAGGAGTGGAGCAGATAATTCGAAGGTTGAAGACGGTCTTGGCAGGCAAAGGTTAGGCTATGCGCCGGAGCCGCGCAAGGAATAAGGTGGGGGCCACTGGTACAGAGGTAGCCTGGGCTGAGGCCCTCGGAGTCATAAAGCAGGAGAGAACTCGAAAAAGGCTCAATGGCATATTCTGGGCCTACTTCGCCAGAGCTGAAAAACGTGTAAAGTGTACCACAAAAAGACGGTGGCACAGCATATATAGAAACTGAATATTCAATCCGTTCATGGCGGATCTGAAAGAGGACAAGTTAAAGATGGACGCAAATGTATTTGCGTCTTCGTAGCTGGCACAGGAGGGAAATAACATGCACTGCAAGCTAGTACATGGAGACGGTGGGGTACTCGCTGGGGAACACTACTCGATCAAAAATTATATTTCCTCAGGAGGCTGGCTTAGTAAAAGGCACACACTTATTTAAGTGATGCACCTTGCACTAATCCAGTCAACCCTTATGGTGATTTTAGTGGTCTTTGATAACTTTTGAAAGCTCTCAAAGTGGTAGCTTTGGTTTACAGCCTTCAGGCTTATCTTGGAGTGTGAAGCAGCTTATTTTACCAACTTTAATGAATATTGTAAGATAAATTAAAGGGACCACATAGTGTTAATGTAAAAATAAGTCTATTTATTCTACAGCACAATCACTAACACCTTGGTATATCTCCTACCTTGAAATATCAGAACATGAAGATCCGGTTAATCAAGGCCTGATACACGGTAAGACGGCACATGCCTTAACAATTGTGTATGAAGGGTTTGAGTGGCCTTTGTGTTAGATGACACATCTGGTCTTAAAATAAATTGAAAGACTCTTTTGTCTGCAATCCTTTGCTTGGAATGGTGTGTCCTATGAGGAGGTGAGACAGGTTGAAGGCCGACTGAGGATTTGGCTAAGTCACTCTAAGACAGATCAGGCTGGCAAGGGTAGTTGGGTCTGGTTGAATGATAGAGGTTGCAGAGGTGTGTGCCCGGTACAAGAATGGCAGGGTTATTTATCAAGATCAGGGCGGCCTGTGACAGGGATTTTTTAATGCGTCATGAAGTCGGGTTACGGCTTTTCAGTGGCTGGCTTTCTTGCGCATGGTGCTACGAAACGTGGGCAGGGACCCAGCTAGGTTTTGGATGCAATCCTTCTGCATTGGCACTGCTACAGCGGCGGTGCGCTTAGGATGGTGTTAGGGCAAAATCCGCCAGATAGTGAGATAGAGGTCCAGGCGCTTCAAGAGATATGTGCGCAAATAGTGGATACAGAGCCATAGGAGGAGAGGAGGCAGGTAGTACTAAGTGCATGGGGGAGGACATTTTTCTTCCTAAAATGCTAATCTATTCCTGTATGCCTCAGGTTGTGTGAGTGGCCCAGGAACCAAGAAAGTCATCTGGATAGTGGGACATTCTTTCGTGCATTTGGCAGCCAGATACGCAGACCAGCAGGTGTAAGGTTGTAACCTAGATTTGAGGAGCAGTGACCATTAACTGTTCTAGTGGGGAAAAGGGGGGGCATGCAATGGGGGGCTTTATTGCTGTGGCTGACAAAAATGGTGCCACAAAGAGGCTGCCCAGACATGCTGGTTCTACATTTGGGCAAGAACGATCTGGTGCGGCTATCAGGACTGACGATACTGCAACATATGCTGAGGGATTTAGAGGCGATAAAGCGGAATTTATCTGGAATATATTTATTATGGGCTGAGTTTGTGCCTCACAAAGTTTAGAGTGGGGCTGTTAAGCACATGGCCATTGAAAAGGCCTGCAGGAAATTGAATAGGTCAATGACGGTTTTCTGCCTGGTAAGAGGCATAAAAGTGATTGTTCATGGGGGCTAAAGTTGGAAGAGCCGTTATTATTTAGAGACTATGTGGTGTGCATTTTGCAAATGGGGAATGCATACTACATGATGGAAAGGAGAGATGCGATTGGTAGCTTGTGGACCGAGTCCATCTGATGCCGCAGTGGATATTGAGAGTGGGTAAAAGGTGCTCAGGTTTGGTTGGGGGGCAAGTAACTGCCCTACAGGGGTTCCCTGGTTGGCAGTACCTTGGAGGGGTGATGAGTCACATAAAGGCGGAACTACCCCTCGGGGGGAAGGGATCCTGGTGAATGATGGCAGGGTGCATGATGCAATTAGCAAATGAGGAAAGTCAAGACAGGATATTTGAGGGTAAGTGAAGCAGAGAATGGGGGATATGGAGGAGGTCGCAGAGTAAAAGGATAGGAGTGAAACAGGTAAGATGGTTTGAGGATGGCTGGGGAGAATGAATAGTATGATTATGAGAAATTGATATACTTGCTTTGATGTTATGTTAATAAAGTTAATTGTTGCAACCTTGTCCTAATGAAATGGCCTTTTACGCTTCAAATAACAGTTTGGAGGGTAGTTATTGCGCAATGTCAGGCCCCAGGGGAAGTAAAGGTCGCAGCCTAGTCTTCCCCTGTGGAACCTCACATGGGTCGGAAGGAAAAGGTGGGGAGGGGGTCAATGGGTTGGGAAAATGGAGGGATTAGGGTGGGCTATAAGGTTGTCAGCAGAGGAGGACCCAGCCTCTTCCTGACACCTAGCACCACCAGGGAGGGAAGATTATTTAGTCCACCCACCCACCCTGCAAGTTATGGGGGAAGGGTGTAGGTGAGGATTTAGCATGCTAGTTTAGGACAGGCTGCGGGTATTTGGTGCAGCAGTACTTTGGAGCGTGGTGAATCTCATACGGGTCCACCACTCGGGGGGAGGAAAGGGACACGTGACTGCTGGCGGGGTGGGGGATGCAATGAGCATTGGAGGAAAGTCAAGAGAGGATGTTGGAGGGTAAGTGAAGCAGAGACTGGGAATATGGAGGAGTTCGCAGACTGAAATGGGAGGAGCGAAACAGGTGAGATTTTGTGAGGATGGATCATTCCCTTATATCCCAAATCCCAGATTAGAATTATCATTGGCGCATGGTACTGTTCGTGTTTGTTGTGAGGAGTTTTACATCTGTTAGGCAGCCTTAAGTACCTCAACCAGGCCACGAATATGCTTGACTATGTAGTCCTGATCTTAATAAAGGGGTAAACTGGGCTGCAAATCTTTTTTTTTTTTTAAACCTATTTTATTAATTTTATTACATGAAATAGGTCAGCATCCAGATATTTATTATACAACAGTTGAGGAGAGCATCCTGCATGTAATTGAATACATATTATCAAGTCTACAGTATTGCATTTTTATCTCTGTCTGACCAAACCATCCAACCCCTCACGGGACTGCAAATCTCAGTATGTAAAGAAAACAATAATTTGCAATGCAATAGGTCTTTCATTTGCAAGAGTTTGAGCTACTAGCATTGCAAATGACAATGCCTTATATGTATGTGTTTTAAAAACCTGCAAGCGGTGCAAAAACATGCACTTTGTACTTATGTCCTTGCTTATGAGAAGCAACGCTAGCAGTAAAACAGGCGCGGTTACTTACAGCCATGCATTTCGTAAGCAAAGATTGTAAGTACAATGTGTGTGTTTACGCACCGATTGCAGGTTTTCAAAACACATAAATGAAAGGCATTATCATTGCAATGCCAATAGGTCAAATTCGCGCAAATGCGAGACATATTGCATGGCAAATGCTTGTTTTCTTTTTCTTCTCCTATGGGTACACATTTTTCCACATGGACAAGGCCTTACTCTACTTCCAGATAAAGGACCCAAATGGTGTCCAAAGATGCATGCAGACCACACAGTTGATCTTGAGAGAAGACAATATTATGTCAGAGAGAAAATGATGAAGTGGAGGAGATACAGAGTCTTCGAGACTGGAAAACAGTACCCATCAGCCCACTCAAAAGCGGAGTCTCGTCATCTGGGTAGTGGGAGAGAAGGTGTCCCATAGGCTCATCCTTAGCCGTAGTCTAAGGTTGCCTGATCAAGGACCCCTAAGGTCGAAGTATCCAACCCACAGAAGACAGAATGTGAGCAAACAGGGCAAAAGAAAGTTGCAGTGCAGAAAATAAAGGAAGAAGTGCTCCTAGTGTGTTAAAAATGCCTAGTTTGATGACATAAGGTAACTTTATTGGGTTTGACCATCAAATTGGCATCATTAAAAGCAGTATGCTGATAGCAATGAAAAAATGTTTTGCTATCTGTCATGAGTGTTACTTGGTCGACATGTTTCAGCCTTTAACGGCTTTCTTCAGGACCATGATAAGCTACCGCAACACATACTTATCGTGAATAACGACCAATGTCCCCTGGATTCAAAGGAAAAAGGTGTATCTTCTCCTGTGTAGATAGTGTGGGAAACAAAAAAACAAGACATCATGTTAAGGTATATACATAATGTAGTACATATATCATGATTATGCTGTCAAAAGCTATTATAATTAGCACTCACCCTAGATGCAGGGAGAGAAAACCTCACCTCGCCTGGCGACTGCTCAGGTAAGAAGGAGGCCACGCACTGGAAAAAAGTGCATGAAAGGGAAATTAATTTATCTTGAAAAAACGTTCCAGAGAGCAAAACCAAGGAGGCAGATAAATGGGACCGGGATCCCTAAGAGAGACCAGTAAAATCCAACTCTAAAAGAGACTAACAAAATCCCTGTCTAAACTGAAAAGCCATTGTGAACCATAAAGGTTTCTACAGTATGACCATAGCTGAAATCAGCATGTTAGCGCTAAACAGGTGTCAGGAAAAGCGCTGCTAGATGTCAGGAAAAGCGCTCACCAAGCTTAGGACATGGGAACATGAAAGAGCGAATAACGAGTTCCACAAAACCCTACCTCTCCGTCGTTGCCTCGGGTCCGTGGACTGAGCCGAGGGGGAGGTAACAAACTCGCGTTCCGTGAGTGTTTTTAGGAAGAAGCGGCGGACCTGAGAGAAGCCTCTCTCCAGTAACCCCGCTATTGGTTGCACGGCGTTAGCCAATGATAGTCAATGTCGGCTATTTAGACAAGAAGCGTGCAGGTTTGACGCCTACCAGATGGTGTGTATGCTGATTGGCTGCCAACAGAAACCGAGACGCCGATAGGCGGACTTGGAAGCAGACGATACTAGAAAAGAACTTATTGGTTGCAGAAATCAACCAATGGTCATGTATCAATGAATAAACATCGCGTATCATATAGTGTCGAACAATACGAGTAAAAATGCAAGGGCGCATTTCCACTTGCATTAAACCCGGTGATAGTTATCTGCTATAGCGGAAGTTGTTGAATCATATGTATACAGCGGAAAACGCGTCCCAAAAAGAAAGGACGAGTGTCATGTAAAAGGTCATAATGTGCCTCGCCTCGCGTGGTATGCATGGGCAAGGGACCGCTGAAAAATGCTTGGGCATTAGTAATAGTACCCCTCGAGATTGAGGTGTGTATGTTATAATGATGAGGGGTCATGAGTGACTATCAAAGTCATAGAGATGTGTCCAAAAGGCGGACATCATCCTGCGATCATGAGCGGAGCATCCACATAGGAAAGTGTCAACATAAGGTTTCACATCTTGATTGTCTACAAAAAATTGAAGACAGAAAGGCGTAACCGTGGTGAATACTAGGGAGATATCTAAACACTAGTTTCCTCACCCAGATAGAAAGGAAAAATAACTGAGAGAACAACCTCGGAGGATAGAGGTGGTTAACATATACATGTGCAGCGAAAAAATGTACAGCTGCGTGTTGGGTATAGTGTATGCCCGTGCCTGTAAAGGGCATTCTCCCCATGGGTAGAAAAGATGTGTCTGTGGGACATATTTGCTACGTGTGCTCAGTGTAGTGGTACAGAGGGTTGACTTACAAAGAGGGGGCCACTCCTAATGGACAATTTATAACGATTCAGTGGTGGCCTCAATTTAATACTGCTCGAAGAAAGGATATGAGTACATCTGCCACATATAGGAAGGAAGGAGGAGATATTCAGTGCCTCCCACCTCATAGATGCTCATAGTTGCATCCAAGGGATGTCATCATTCAGACCTTCGCTGTCAGTGCGAAGTTTGAACACCCACCTTTGCTCTTTTCTGAGGAGGAACAATGGAATGTCAGTAATGTGACTGGGTATGTGAGGTTGTTCTAAGATCAACCATTTCAGTTCATCCGGATGATGTTTTTGCTCAAGGAAATGTGTAGTGAGGCGGGTGGCCTGTTTGTTGCGTCTAATGGTGCTTTTATGCTCTTGGATGCGCAGTTTTATTTTCCTTGTTGTCATGCCTATATACTTGAGGCCACACGGACAGGTGATTTGGTAAATAACTTTGTCACTATTACAATTCGTGTGGTGCCTCAGTATCCAAGGGCGGTTGGTACCAATGTCAACCTCGAGGGTCTTCTTTGTTTGGGCACACACTGAGCAGTTTCCGCAGGGATGATGTCCCTGTACTGGAGGGAGATTCCACAAGTTGGTAGTGGATTCAGCTGGGATGTCCCGAGGTCTTGTATGTACAAGAGCATCTCTTAGGTTTGCTCCTCTCTTGAAGGAGAACATAGGTACAGGGATGTGTTCACCTGAGCTGTTAAGAATGCGCCATCTTTGTCTGATAATTTTTTGAATGGTAGACGAAGAGGTGTTGTATGTAGTAACACATACCATTCGATTGGTGGGTGGTTTGTCCACTGGTGGTTCTAGTAGGGCCTCACGATGGTTGTTGGCAGCACGCTTCAGGCTTTTACGGACCAATGATTTCGGGTAGCGCCGCGCTCTCAGCTTCCTGGAAAGGTCTCCAGCTTTTGAGCGAAAATCAACCATATCGGAACAGTTCCTCCGGACCCTGAGGAACTGGCCAAAAGGGAGGTTCTCCCTCAGGGAGCGGGGATGATGGCTGTCAAACCTGAGCAGTGAGTTACGTGCCATAGGTTTGCGGTATAAAGAGCTAGCCAGATGTCCTTCTTGTGGAAAAATCGTCAAATCAAGAAAAGGAAGTTCGGTTCTGCTGAACTCCAAGGTGAACCTGAGGTAAGGGTTCTGTGCATTCAGCCATTCCTGAAAAGACTGTAATGATTGAATGTCTCCTTCCCAGACTACTATGATGTCATCTATGTACCGTTTCCACAATTTCAATTGTTGAAAATGTGGATTGGTGTTGTTCAGTACATGTTGAGTCTCGAAACTATGGACATAAAGATTCGCTAGACTCGGTGCGAATTTACTGCCCATAGACGTCCCCGAGATCTGTAAATACAGTGATTCCTCGAAGGCGAAAAAGTTTTCAGTCATGGCAATCCTTGCCAATTCCATGATAAATTGGACGGGAGTGACACTGTCCCTTGGAAAATCCTCTAGGAGGGTTTTGACCGTCTCTAGTGTGTCGATTTGCGGTATGCAGGTATACAATGATTCGACATCAAAACTAGCTAGGATGTCTGTATTGGTGTCGAAAGCAACATCAGGTAGTTTACGTAAGATGTCCTTTGTATCCTGGAGGTACGTAGGCATAGTTTTGACAATTGGACTAAGAAAGACATCAACAAAAGTTGACAGCGGTTCCAGCAAAGATCCAATACCCGAAATAATGGGTCGGCCGGGGGGTGGTCTGGCCGATTTGTGAATCTTAGGAAGAGTGTAAAAGTATGGGACCGTGGGATACTTGGTGACTAGAAACTTGGCCTCTTGTGGGGTGATCCAACCCTCAGTGCTGGCTTCTTCCACTAGATATTTGATCTCACTCATGAGTCTGGCAGTGGGATTAATGGTGAGGGGGGTGTAAAACTGTGTGTTGGCCAATTGTCTCAAACATTCAGTGCGGTATGTAGTGGTGTCTTGCACGACAATGGCTCCCCCCTTGTCCGCCGGTTTGATCACTATAGTAGCATCCTTAGAGAGAGTCTGTAAAGCAGCTCTATCTTGTCTCGAGAGATTGTGGAAATTCCCTTCTTTTGAGAAATCAATGGATTTCAGATCCTGCAGCACTGCTGCCTCGAAAGTGCCAACCTTGGGTGGTACTTGTTGTAGTAGTGGCAGAAAGGTGGATTTTACTTTAAGCCCTGTACTCCCATCATCGATTGGTGTGGTAGACTCTTTATCCTTAAAGAAATAGTGTAGCCTGATGGTCCTGAAAAAGCGCTCAATTTCACTTCTTAACAGAAAGGGTTCACCACAGTTTGTTGGAACAAATCCAAGGCCCTTATTGAGGACTTCCTGTTCGCTGGGGCTAATGACCCGGCTGCTCAAGTTTACAACCAGATCTTCAGTGGGCTGTGTGGTCGAGTCTACTGGCCTCGTTTGTTGTGGGTCGTCGGAAGATCTTGATCGACTGCCCATTGTACGTGGCCTTGTCCCTGGCCTCTCCGCTTGCCTCGGTTCCAACCTCGGCCCTGTCCTAAAAAAGCCTGGTTCTCAAAGTACTGAGGCTGCATAGGATAATGGGACAAAGGTGGGGGAAATTGAGGGTAACCCCATGGGGCAGGTGGCCACCATGGTCCCGTCTGATACATATTCCCCCGTCCATTGTATCTCCTATTAGATCGATTGTTACGTCCTCTGCCCCTTGGTAGGTTTGTTTCCTCATTGTCTGAGCTAGAGGAGTCGGTGTCTGAGGATGTGGCATAGGAGGAACCCTGAGTGTTCTTCTGTTTGTGAGAATCAGTGGGAGTGTAGTTATCACTGATATATGGATATATTTTTTCGTGGGAAAATTTATCCAAATCCTTTTTGAACTTTTCCATTTTAGCCCAAAAAATTGGATCTTTGTACTCCTTATTGGCCTTGTTAGAGTCCTCTTGTTGTTTTTCAAATTTCTTAGCTGTTAAAGTGGTCTGGATTTGTCCTTCAAGGACCTGGATCTCAACCAGAATGGCATCCGCAATTCTTTTGGCTGTAGTAATAATTAAAATGAGCCAGTCTCTGGTGCAGTGCCAGGCTATTAGAGACCAATCTTTGACAAATGCCTTATCTGTGAGAAAGAGCCTTGGCGCATTGGTCACTATAAGACCTGTTGGTGTACACTTGCCATGTAAATACTCCGCCATGATCTGACCATGTATAATGGTTCGAGAATGACTTTTTTTGAGGTTAAGTACCGTCTCCCAATCCGCCACTATGGTGGGTGTGGGCGTAGGAAGTTGGTCTAGCATACTTGGATTCTCTGATAAGATGGATGATAAAGTCTCATCGTCAAAACCCAATCCGCCAAAATCTGCCATGGTATTGCTAATTGGAACGGCCCACGGAAAATCGCACTGTAGTGCGAATAAAAACAAAGCACAATAGAAAGGGACCCGCAGCCTTGGCTGCACAGATAAACCAACAATATACAAAGTATTTGGAGGGTCCGAGGGGAAATGGTTTATAGACAGAGTAGGTACCTAGTCCCCCAACTTATATAGCACAAAAACATAGGAGGTACTTTCAGTCTAGATAAAGGACCCAAATGGTGTCCAAAGATGCATGCAGACCACACAGTTGATCTTGAGAGAAGACAATATTATGTCAGAGAGAAAATGATGAAGTGGAGGAGATACAGAGTCTTCGAGACTGGAAAACAGTACCCATCAGCCCACTCAAAAGCGGAGTCTCGTCATCTGGGTAGTGGGAGAGAAGGTGTCCCATAGGCTCATCCTTAGCCGTAGTCTAAGGTTGCCTGATCAAGGACCCCTAAGGTCGAAGTATCCAACCCGCAGAAGACAGAATGTGAGCAAACAGGGCAAAAGAAAGTTGCAGTGCAGAAAATAAAGGAAGAAGTGCTCCTAGTGTGTTAAAAATGCCTAGTTTGATGACATAAGGTAACTTTATTGGGTTTGACCATCAAATTGGCATCATTAAAAGCAGTATGCTGATAGCAATGAAAAAATGTTTTGCTATCTGTCATGAGTGTTACTTGGTCGACATGTTTCAGCCTTTAACGGCTTTCTTCAGGACCATGATAAGCTACCGCAACACATACTTATCGTGAATAACGACCAATGTCCCCTGGATTCAAAGGAAAAAGGTGTATCTTCTCCTGTGTAGATAGTGTGGGAAACAAAAAAACAAGACATCATGTTAAGGTATATACATAATGTAGTACATATATCATGATTATGCTGTCAAAAGCTATTATAATTAGCACTCACCCTAGATGCAGGGAGAGAAAACCTCACCTCGCCTGGCGACTGCTCAGGTAAGAAGGAGGCCACGCACTGGAAAAAAGTGCATGAAAGGGAAATTAATTTATCTTGAAAAAACGTTCCAGAGAGCAAAAGTTGGGGGACTAGGTACCTACTCTGTCTATAAACCATTTCCCCTCGGACCCTCCAAATACTTTGTATATTGTTGGTTTATCTGTGCAGCCAAGGCTGCGGGTCCCTTTCAATTGTGCTTTGTTTTTATTCGCACTACAGTGCGATTTTCCGTGGGCCGTTCCAATTAGCAATACCATGGCAGATTTTGGCGGATTGGGTTTTGACGATGAGACTTTATCATCCATCTTATCAGAGAATCCAAGTATGCTAGACCAACTTCCTACGTCCACACCCACCATAGTGGCGGATTGGGAGACGGTACTTAACCTCAAAAAAAGTCATTCTCGAACCATTATACATGGTCAGATCATGGCGGAGTATTTACATGGCAAGTGTACACCAACAGGTCTTATAGTGACCAATGCGCCAAGGATCTTTCTCACAGATAAGGCATTTGTCAAAGATTGGTCTCTAATAGCCTGGCGCTGCACCAGAGACTGGCTCATTTTAATTATTACTACAGCCAAAAGAATTGCGGATGCCATTCTGGTTGAGATCCAGGTCCTTGAAGGACAAATCCAGACCACTTTAACAGCTAAGAAATTTGAAAAACAACAAGAGGACTCTAACAAGGCCAATAAGGAGTACAAAGATCCAATTTTTTGGGCTAAAATGGAAAAGTTCAAAAAGGATTTGGATAAATTTTCCCACGAAAAAATATATCCATATATCAGTGATAACTACACTCCCACTGATTCTCACAAACAGAAGAACACTCAGGGTTCCTCCTATGCCACATCCTCAGACACCGACTCCTCTAGCTCAGACAATGAGGAAACAAACCTACCAAGGGGCAGAGGACGTAACAATCGATCTAATAGGAGATACAATGGACGGGGGAATATGTATCAGACGGGACCATGGTGGCCACCTGCCCCATGGGGTTACCCTCAATTTCCCCCACCTTTGTCCCATTATCCTATGCAGCCTCAGTACTTTGAGAACCAGGCTTTTTTAGGACAGGGCCGAGGTTGGAACCGAGGCAAGCGGAGAGGCCAGGGACAAGGCCACGTACAATGGGCAGTCGATCAAGATCTTCCGACGACCCACAACAAACGAGGCCAGTAGACTCGACCACACAGCCCACTGAAGATCTGGTTGTAAACTTGAGCAGCCGGGTCATTAGCCCCAGCGAACAGGAAGTCCTCAATAAGGGCCTTGGATTTGTTCCAACAAACTGTGGTGAACCCTTTCTGTTAAGAAGTGAAATTGAGCGCTTTTTCAGGACCATCAGGCTACACTATTTCTTTAAGGATAAAGAGTCTACCACACCAATCGATGATGGGAGTACAGGGCTTAAAGTAAAATCCACCTTTCTGCCACTACTACAACAAGTACCACCCAAGGTTGGCACTTTCGAGGCAGCAGTGCTGCAGGATCTGAAATCCATTGATTTCTCAAAAGAAGGGAATTTCCACAATCTCTCGAGACAAGATAGAGCTGCTTTACAGACTCTCTCTAAGGATGCTACTATAGTGATCAAACCGGCGGACAAGGGGGGAGCCATTGTCGTGCAAGACACCACTACATACCGCACTGAATGTTTGAGACAATTGGCCAACACACAGTTTTACACCCCCCTCACCATTAATCCCACTGCCAGACTCATGAGTGAGATCAAATATCTAGTGGAAGAAGCCAGCACTGAGGGTTGGATCACCCCACAAGAGGCCAAGTTTCTAGTCACCAAGTATCCCACGGTCCCATACTTTTACACTCTTCCTAAGATTCACAAATCGGCCAGACCACCCCCCGGCCGACCCATTATTTCGGGTATTGGATCTTTGCTGGAACCGCTGTCAACTTTTGTTGATGTCTTTCTTAGTCCAATTGTCAAAACTATGCCTACGTACCTCCAGGATACAAAGGACATCTTACGTAAACTACCTGATGTTGCTTTCGACACCAATACAGACATCCTAGCTAGTTTTGATGTCGAATCATTGTATACCTGCATACCGCAAATCGACACACTAGAGACGGTCAAAACCCTCCTAGAGGATTTTCCAAGGGACAGTGTCACTCCCGTCCAATTTATCATGGAATTGGCAAGGATTGCCATGACTGAAAACTTTTTCGCCTTCGAGGAATCACTGTATTTACAGATCTCGGGGACGTCTATGGGCAGTAAATTCGCACCGAGTCTAGCGAATCTTTATGTCCATAGTTTCGAGACTCAACATGTACTGAACAACACCAATCCACATTTTCAACAATTGAAATTGTGGAAACGGTACATAGATGACATCATAGTAGTCTGGGAAGGAGACATTCAATCATTACAGTCTTTTCAGGAATGGCTGAATGCACAGAACCCTTACCTCAGGTTCACCTTGGAGTTCAGCAGAACCGAACTTCCTTTTCTTGATTTGACGATTTTTCCACAAGAAGGACATCTGGCTAGCTCTTTATACCGCAAACCTATGGCACGTAACTCACTGCTCAGGTTTGACAGCCATCATCCCCGCTCCCTGAGGGAGAACCTCCCTTTTGGCCAGTTCCTCAGGGTCCGGAGGAACTGTTCCGATATGGTTGATTTTCGCTCAAAAGCTGGAGACCTTTCCAGGAAGCTGAGAGCGCGGCGCTACCCGAAATCATTGGTCCGTAAAAGCCTGAAGCGTGCTGCCAACAACCATCGTGAGGCCCTACTAGAACCACCAGTGGACAAACCACCCACCAATCGAATGGTATGTGTTACTACATACAACACCTCTTCGTCTACCATTCAAAAAATTATCAGACAAAGATGGCGCATTCTTAACAGCTCAGGTGAACACATCCCTGTACCTATGTTCTCCTTCAAGAGAGGAGCAAACCTAAGAGATGCTCTTGTACATACAAGACCTCGGGACATCCCAGCTGAATCCACTACCAACTTGTGGAATCTCCCTCCAGTACAGGGACATCATCCCTGCGGAAACTGCTCAGTGTGTGCCCAAACAAAGAAGACCCTCGAGGTTGACATTGGTACCAACCGCCCTTGGATACTGAGGCACCACACGAATTGTAATAGTGACAAAGTTATTTACCAAATCACCTGTCCGTGTGGCCTCAAGTATATAGGCATGACAACAAGGAAAATAAAACTGCGCATCCAAGAGCATAAAAGCACCATTAGACGCAACAAACAGGCCACCCGCCTCACTACACATTTCCTTGAGCAAAAACATCATCCGGATGAACTGAAATGGTTGATCTTAGAACAACCTCACATACCCAGTCACATTACTGACATTCCATTGTTCCTCCTCAGAAAAGAGCAAAGGTGGGTGTTCAAACTTCGCACTGACAGCGAAGGTCTGAATGATGACATCCCTTGGATGCAACTATGAGCATCTATGAGGTGGGAGGCACTGAATATCTCCTCCTTCCTTCCTATATGTGGCAGATGTACTCATATCCTTTCTTCGAGCAGTATTAAATTGAGGCCACCACTGAATCGTTATAAATTGTCCATTAGGAGTGGCCCCCTCTTTGTAAGTCAACCCTCAGTACCACTACACTGAGCACACGTAGCAAATATGTCCCACAGACACATCTTTTCTACCCATGGGGAGAATGCCCTTTACAGGCACGGGCATACACTATACCCAACACGCAGCTGTACATTTTTTCGCTGCACATGTATATGTTAACCACCTCTATCCTCCGAGGTTGTTCTCTCAGTTATTTTTCCTTTCTATCTGGGTGAGGAAACTAGTGTTTAGACATCTCCCTAGTATTCACCACGGTTACGCCTTTCTGTCTTCAATTTTTTGTAGACAATCAAGATGTGAAACCTTATGTTGACACTTTCCTATGTGGATGCTCCGCTCATGATCGCAGGATGATGTCCGCCTTTTGGACACATCTCTATGACTTTGATAGTCACTCATGACCCCTCATCATTATAACATACACACCTCAATCTCGAGGGGTACTATTACTAATGCCCAAGCATTTTTCAGCGGTCCCTTGCCCATGCATACCACGCGAGGCGAGGCACATTATGACCTTTTACATGACACTCGTCCTTTCTTTTTGGGACGCGTTTTCCGCTGTATACATATGATTCAACAACTTCCGCTATAGCAGATAACTATCACCGGGTTTAATGCAAGTGGAAATGCGCCCTTGCATTTTTACTCGTATTGTTCGACACTATATGATACGCGATGTTTATTCATTGATACATGACCATTGGTTGATTTCTGCAACCAATAAGTTCTTTTCTAGTATCGTCTACTTCCAAGTCCGCCTATCAGCATACACACCATCTGGTAGGCGTCAAACCTGCACGCTTCTTGTCTAAATAGCCGACATTGACTATCATTGGCTAACGCCGTGCAACCAATAGCGGGGTCACTGGAGAGAGGCTTCTCTCAGGTCCGCCGCTTCTTCCTAAAAACACTCACGGAACGCGAGTTTGTTACCTCCCCCTCGGCTCAGTCCACGGACCCGAGGCAACGACGGAGAGGTAGGGTTTTGTGGAACTCGTTATTCGCTCTTTCATGTTCCCATGTCCTAAGCTTGGTGAGCGCTTTTCCTGACATCTAGCAGCGCTTTTCCTGACACCTGTTTAGCGCTAACATGCTGATTTCAGCTATGGTCATACTGTAGAAACCTTTATGGTTCACAATGGCTTTTCAGTTTAGACAGGGATTTTGTTAGTCTCTTTTAGAGTTGGATTTTACTGGTCTCTCTTAGGGATCCCGGTCCCATTTATCTGCCTCCTTGGTTTTGCTCTCTGGAACGTTTTTTCAAGATAAATTAATTTCCCTTTCATGCACTTTTTTCCAGTGCGTGGCCTCCTTCTTACCTGAGCAGTCGCCAGGCGAGGTGAGGTTTTCTCTCCCTGCATCTAGGGTGAGTGCTAATTATAATAGCTTTTGACAGCATAATCATGATATATGTACTACATTATGTATATACCTTAACATGATGTCTTGTTTTTTTGTTTCCCACACTATCTACACAGGAGAAGATACACCTTTTTCCTTTGAATCCAGGGGACATTGGTCGTTATTCACGATAAGTATGTGTTGCGGTAGCTTATCATGGTCCTGAAGAAAGCCGTTAAAGGCTGAAACATGTCGACCAAGTAACACTCATGACAGATAGCAAAACATTTTTTCATTGCTATCAGCATACTGCTTTTAATGATGCCAATTTGATGGTCAAACCCAATAAAGTTACCTTATGTCATCAAACTAGGCATTTTTAACACACTAGGAGCACTTCTTCCTTTATTTTCTGCACTGCAACTTTCTTTTGCCCTGTTTGCTCACATTCTGTCTTCTGTGGGTTGGATACTTCGACCTTAGGGGTCCTTGATCAGGCAACCTTAGACTACGGCTAAGGATGAGCCTATGGGACACCTTCTCTCCCACTACCCAGATGACGAGACTCCGCTTTTGAGTGGGCTGATGGGTACTGTTTTCCAGTCTCGAAGACTCTGTATCTCCTCCACTTCATCATTTTCTCTCTGACATAATATTGTCTTCTCTCAAGATCAACTGTGTGGTCTGCATGCATCTTTGGACACCATTTGGGTCCTTTATCTAGACTGAAAGTACCTCCTATGTTTTTGTGCTATATAAGTTGGGGGACTAGGTACCTACTCTGTCTATAAACCATTTCCCCTCGGACCCTCCAAATACTTTGTATATTGTTGGTTTATCTGTGCAGCCAAGGCTGCGGGTCCCTTTCTATTGTGCTTTGTTTTTATTCGCACTACAGTGCGATTTTCCGTGGGCCGTTCCAATTAGCAATACCATGGCAGATTTTGGCGGATTGGGTTTTGACGATGAGACTTTATCATCCATCTTATCAGAGAATCCAAGTATGCTAGACCAACTTCCTACGCCCACACCCACCATAGTGGCGGATTGGGAGACGGTACTTAACCTCAAAAAAAGTCATTCTCGAACCATTATACATGGTCAGATCATGGCGGAGTATTTACATGGCAAGTGTACACCAACAGGTCTTATAGTGACCAATGCGCCAAGGCTCTTTCTCACAGATAAGGCATTTGTCAAAGATTGGTCTCTAATAGCCTGGCGCTGCACCAGAGACTGGCTCATTTTAATTATTACTACAGCCAAAAGAATTGCGGATGCCATTCTGGTTGAGATCCAGGTCCTTGAAGGACAAATCCAGACCACTTTAACAGCTAAGAAATTTGAAAAACAACAAAAGGACTCTAACAAGGCCAATAAGGAGTACAAAGATCCAATTTTTTGGGCTAAAATGGAAAAGTTCAAAAAGGATTTGGATAAATTTTCCCACGAAAAAATATATCCATATATCAGTGATAACTACACTCCCACTGATTCTCACAAACAGAAGAACACTCAGGGTTCCTCCTATGCCACATCCTCAGACACCGACTCCTCTAGCTCAGACAATGAGGAAACAAACCTACCAAGGGGCAGAGGACGTAACAATCGATCTAATAGGAGATACAATGGACGGGGGAATATGTATCAGACGGGACCATGGTGGCCACCTGCCCCATGGGGTTACCCTCAATTTCCCCCACCTTTGTCCCATTATCCTATGCAGCCTCAGTACTTTGAGAACCAGGCTTTTTTAGGACAGGGCCGAGGTTGGAACCGAGGCAAGCGGAGAGGCCAGGGACAAGGCCACGTACAATGGGCAGTCGATCAAGATCTTCCGACGACCCACAACAAACGAGGCCAGTAGACTCGACCACACAGCCCACTGAAGATCTGGTTGTAAACTTGAGCAGCCGGGTCATTAGCCCCAGCGAACAGGAAGTCCTCAATAAGGGCCTTGGATTTGTTCCAACAAACTGTGGTGAACCCTTTCTGTTAAGAAGTGAAATTGAGCGCTTTTTCAGGACCATCAGGCTACACTATTTCTTTAAGGATAAAGAGTCTACCACACCAATCGATGATGGGAGTACAGGGCTTAAAGTAAAATCCACCTTTCTGCCACTACTACAACAAGTACCACCCAAGGTTGGCACTTTCGAGGCAGCAGTGCTGCAGGATCTGAAATCCATTGATTTCTCAAAAGAAGGGAATTTCCACAATCTCTCGAGACAAGATAGAGCTGCTTTACAGACTCTCTCTAAGGATGCTACTATAGTGATCAAACCGGCGGACAAGGGGGGAGCCATTGTCGTGCAAGACACCACTACATACCGCACTGAATGTTTGAGACAATTGGCCAACACACAGTTTTACACCCCCCTCACCATTAATCCCACTGCCAGACTCATGAGTGAGATCAAATATCTAGTGGAAGAAGCCAGCACTGAGGGTTGGATCACCCCACAAGAGGCCAAGTTTCTAGTCACCAAGTATCCCACGGTCCCATACTTTTACACTCTTCCTAAGATTCACAAATCGGCCAGACCACCCCCCGGCCGACCCATTATTTCGGGTATTGGATCTTTGCTGGAACCGCTGTCAACTTTTGTTGATGTCTTTCTTAGTCCAATTGTCAAAACTATGCCTACGTACCTCCAGGATACAAAGGACATCTTACGTAAACTACCTGATGTTGCTTTCGACACCAATACAGACATCCTAGCTAGTTTTGATGTCGAATCATTGTATACCTGCATACCGCAAATCGACACACTAGAGACGGTCAAAACCCTCCTAGAGGATTTTCCAAGGGACAGTGTCACTCCCGTCCAATTTATCATGGAATTGGCAAGGATTGCCATGACTGAAAACTTTTTCGCCTTCGAGGAATCACTGTATTTACAGATCTCGGGGACGTCTATGGGCAGTAAATTCGCACCGAGTCTAGCGAATCTTTATGTCCATAGTTTCGAGACTCAACATGTACTGAACAACACCAATCCACATTTTCAACAATTGAAATTGTGGAAACGGTACATAGATGACATCATAGTAGTCTGGGAAGGAGACATTCAATCATTACAGTCTTTTCAGGAATGGCTGAATGCACAGAACCCTTACCTCAGGTTCACCTTGGAGTTCAGCAGAACCGAACTTCCTTTTCTTGATTTGACGATTTTTCCACAAGAAGGACATCTGGCTAGCTCTTTATACCGCAAACCTATGGCACGTAACTCACTGCTCAGGTTTGACAGCCATCATCCCCGCTCCCTGAGGGAGAACCTCCCTTTTGGCCAGTTCCTCAGGGTCCGGAGGAACTGTTCCGATATGGTTGATTTTCGCTCAAAAGCTGGAGACCTTTCCAGGAAGCTGAGAGCGCGGCGCTACCCGAAATCATTGGTCCGTAAAAGCCTGAAGCGTGCTGCCAACAACCATCGTGAGGCCCTACTAGAACCACCAGTGGACAAACCACCCACCAATCGAATGGTATGTGTTACTACATACAACACCTCTTCGTCTACCATTCAAAAAATTATCAGACAAAGATGGCGCATTCTTAACAGCTCAGGTGAACACATCCCTGTACCTATGTTCTCCTTCAAGAGAGGAGCAAACCTAAGAGATGCTCTTGTACATACAAGACCTCGGGACATCCCAGCTGAATCCACTACCAACTTGTGGAATCTCCCTCCAGTACAGGGACATCATCCCTGCGGAAACTGCTCAGTGTGTGCCCAAACAAAGAAGACCCTCGAGGTTGACATTGGTACCAACCGCCCTTGGATACTGAGGCACCACACGAATTGTAATAGTGACAAAGTTATTTACCAAATCACCTGTCCGTGTGGCCTCAAGTATATAGGCATGACAACAAGGAAAATAAAACTGCGCATCCAAGAGCATAAAAGCACCATTAGACGCAACAAACAGGCCACCCGCCTCACTACACATTTCCTTGAGCAAAAACATCATCCGGATGAACTGAAATGGTTGATCTTAGAACAACCTCACATACCCAGTCACATTACTGACATTCCATTGTTCCTCCTCAGAAAAGAGCAAAGGTGGGTGTTCAAACTTCGCACTGACAGCGAAGGTCTGAATGATGACATCCCTTGGATGCAACTATGAGCATCTATGAGGTGGGAGGCACTGAATATCTCCTCCTTCCTTCCTATATGTGGCAGATGTACTCATATCCTTTCTTCGAGCAGTATTAAATTGAGGCCACCACTGAATCGTTATAAATTGTCCATTAGGAGTGGCCCCCTCTTTGTAAGTCAACCCTCAGTACCACTACACTGAGCACACGTAGCAAATATGTCCCACAGACACATCTTTTCTACCCATGGGGAGAATGCCCTTTACAGGCACGGGCATACACTATACCCAACACGCAGCTGTACATTTTTTCGCTGCACATGTATATGTTAACCACCTCTATCCTCCGAGGTTGTTCTCTCAGTTATTTTTCCTTTCTATCTGGGTGAGGAAACTAGTGTTTAGACATCTCCCTAGTATTCACCACGGTTACGCCTTTCTGTCTTCAATTTTTTGTAGACAATCAAGATGTGAAACCTTATGTTGACACTTTCCTATGTGGATGCTCCGCTCATGATCGCAGGATGATGTCCGCCTTTTGGACACATCTCTATGACTTTGATAGTCACTCATGACCCCTCATCATTATAACATACACACCTCAATCTCGAGGGGTACTATTACTAATGCCCAAGCATTTTTCAGCGGTCCCTTGCCCATGCATACCACGCGAGGCGAGGCACATTATGACCTTTTACATGACACTCGTCCTTTCTTTTTGGGACGCGTTTTCCGCTGTATACATATGATTCAACAACTTCCGCTATAGCAGATAACTATCACCGGGTTTAATGCAACTGGAAATGCGCCCTTGCATTTTTACTCGTATTGTTCGACACTATATGATACGCGATGTTTATTCATTGATACATGACCATTGGTTGATTTCTGCAACCAATAAGTTCTTTTCTAGTATCGTCTACTTCCAAGTCCGCCTATCAGCATACACACCATCTGGTAGGCGTCAAACCTGCACGCTTCTTGTCTAAATAGCCGACATTGACTATCATTGGCTAACGCCGTGCAACCAATAGCGGGGTCACTGGAGAGAGGCTTCTCTCAGGTCCGCCGCTTCTTCCTAAAAACACTCACGGAACGCGAGTTTGTTACCTCCCCCTCGGCTCAGTCCACGGACCCGAGGCAACGACGGAGAGGTAGGGTTTTGTGGAACTCGTTATTCGCTCTTTCATGTTCCCATGTCCTAAGCTTGGTGAGCGCTTTTCCTGACATCTAGCAGCGCTTTTCCTGACACCTGTTTAGCGCTAACATGCTGATTTCAGCTATGGTCATACTGTAGAAACCTTTATGGTTCACAATGGCTTTTCAGTTTAGACAGGGATTTTGTTAGTCTCTTTTAGAGTTGGATTTTACTGGTCTCTCTTAGGGATCCCGGTCCCATTTATCTGCCTCCTTGGTTTTGCTCTCTGGAACGTTTTTTCAAGATAAATTAATTTCCCTTTCATGCACTTTTTTCCAGTGCGTGGCCTCCTTCTTACCTGAGCAGTCGCCAGGCGAGGTGAGGTTTTCTCTCCCTGCATCTAGGGTGAGTGCTAATTATAATAGCTTTTGACAGCATAATCATGATATATGTACTACATTATGTATATACCTTAACATGATGTCTTGTTTTTTTGTTTCCCACACTATCTACACAGGAGAAGATACACCTTTTTCCTTTGAATCCAGGGGACATTGGTCGTTATTCACGATAAGTATGTGTTGCGGTAGCTTATCATGGTCCTGAAGAAAGCCGTTAAAGGCTGAAACATGTCGACCAAGTAACACTCATGACAGATAGCAAAACATTTTTTCATTGCTATCAGCATACTGCTTTTAATGATGCCAATTTGATGGTCAAACCCAATAAAGTTACCTTATGTCATCAAACTAGGCATTTTTAACACACTAGGAGCACTTCTTCCTTTATTTTCTGCACTGCAACTTTCTTTTGCCCTGTTTGCTCACATTCTGTCTTCTGTGGGTTGGATACTTCGACCTTAGGGGTCCTTGATCAGGCAACCTTAGACTACGGCTAAGGATGAGCCTATGGGACACCTTCTCTCCCACTACCCAGATGACGAGACTCCGCTTTTGAGTGGGCTGATGGGTACTGTTTTCCAGTCTCGAAGACTCTGTATCTCCTCCACTTCATCATTTTCTCTCTGACATAATATTGTCTTCTCTCAAGATCAACTGTGTGGTCTGCATGCATCTTTGGACACCATTTGGGTCCTTTATCTAGACTGAAAGTACCTCCTATGTTTTTGTGCTATATAAGTTGGGGGACTAGGTACCTACTCTGTCTATAAACCATTTCCCCTCGGACCCTCCAAATACTTTGTATATTGTTGGCTTACTCTACTTCCCCCAGCAAATCAGGGAATGATCCTATCTCCTTCACGTCGTGGAAGGGCATGTACTCCAGGACGTGACTGCAGTAGGTTTCCAACCATTTCCAGGATGGGAAAGGGTCAGATATCAGTTCGTGAAGCACATGGGTATCCACAAACTTAGAAGGCAAACATTGCCTTGTAATGCCTACATACAACACCTTGCAAAAGTTTTACTATTGTAAATTTATATGCACAGTAGTGTAACCACATATGCATGCTAGGAATCAGTGATGCCTGATTGCAGGTTAAACTACTAAGTAATACATGCTTTAAGATTAAATTAATTTTATGTCATTAAGAAATTGTACTATTCTTGAACTGCCACAGTGTCTCACTCTATTTGAGATATCTGAAATAAAATATTTTAAAAACCCTGCAGACAATGTGTCTTACGTTTTACTTTCTTAGACAACCGAGTGTGTCTGTATGAGGTGAATTCCTCTAGATTTTTTTTCAGATGCTCTTGACATTTTCATAGTTCACAGTGTGGTGCAACCACGCTGTTCAACAATAACAATGAAAAGTGTTAAGTCTCGAATTCCAGCCTGTGATGCAAAGTAAGCTTTGCTAAGTGCTAATTAACCCGTTTACAGTGGCAAATATTTCACCACAGTGCGGGTGTTCCACGGAGTGGGCGGGGCTCTGTCGGCTGTTGACCGTTCGCAGCACCAGGGAGGTAGTGCTTGCAACGGCCATCGGCCGACAGGAGCACGTAAGGGGTTAAGCTGTGTTTCTCAAAAGAGTATAAAAGCAATTTTGAAATGTTAGACCTGACATCATTGGCTTGAGTCTCTCCTCCATTTTTTCTGTTTGCCTCCTCTGTTTACGATGTTTTGCTGGTATATCGCTCTGGGCACTGTGCCACTGCTGATCAGTGCCTCGGTGCAAGTGCTCCCTATGTTAAATTACTGTATTGATTGAATTCCACGTTTGGCTTATTTGGTTTACTGTCAGTCCCTAGTCTAGTGCACGCGGAGTGTCGGGGCTTGTAAATACAAATGCCGCTAGTGGGCTTGCAGCACGTGTTGTGCCACCCACACGAGCGGCCTGGTAAAAGTATGTCTACAGGTCTGTCATTGCGAGACCTACGTGCAGTCTCGTACTGTCACGCGGGCTGCGCAAGTACGCCTACTTGCCAGTCCTCCAAACCTTCCCTTAACTTCATATTAGTCACCCCTATGGTAGGCCCGAGGGCAGGGTGCATTGTAAGTGTAAGGTAGGACAAGCCTGACGAGGTTGGCATGTCCTAATAGTGAACTACTGCCATCTTCGTACTTCACTACCGTTAAGTAGCCTGCTCTCCATTAGTTAGAATGGGCCGCCGGGATTATTAACGTTATGATCCTAGCTGGCTCGGGGAGCATGGTGCAATGTTGAGTTTGGTATCCCTGAACTCTGGGTTTGATAACGCATCCGTTTGGGTGGATGGTTTTCGGACTCTGGGTTTGAAAATAACACTTTTAGAAAGGGACTATTTTCTTGTCTAACTATTTCTGGTTTCTGCTGGTTTGGTGTGTGTGTGACGGGGGCTGGGTGGCTCCAGAGTTCTGAATCAGTCAGTGTGGGGTGAGTGGTGCATTTGCATTGAGAGTAGGGGAAGAGTAACTCTTGATAGCCGGCCCTGCCCGATACAATGCTGGCTCCAGCCCTGCACCGTGAATCGGCTAGGTGTCACCACCTGGCTACACCCACCACAGACCCCCCGGAATGAGGGGGAGTTCCCCTGCATGGACAAAGGGATCAAAGCCAAAAAGGGGTATAAGAGAAGGACCCCTGAACCAAGACTTTAGATCAATTCTGACAAGGAACCGGAACCAAGGACAAGAAGCCTGCTGATCCAAGGACTTGCCTACCCCTACTGTCAGTGTGCTGTTTGCTGGGGGGAATCCTGCAGTTGCTTCTTTTTTTTTGCCAAGGAACCAGGAGAGAGGAACTGAGTGTGTACTCTCGAACTTTGCCAAGGAAATCTCCAAGGGCTGGAAGAGTGCCAGCCTCCTGTTGAAGTCACAGGGATAAAGGACTTCACCGTGCTAAAAGTGCTTGTTGCTGGAACTTGAAAGTCCAGCACCTCTGAAAGAATCCAGCAATCTCGACGCCGACAGACGACGCCGAATCCAGCTCGACATCGTGAGTAACGGCTCCAGTGTCCCGCTTCCTCGACGCCTGCCGCCGGGCCCGATCGACGCCAGTAGCAACGCCAGTGAGTAGTGAGTTCGGCTCCAGCTCCAAGTGACCTTGTGTCTGCACCGCCGCTGATCGCATCAACTTCGAGCCCTCTCGACGCCGTGAGCGCTGTTCACTCTTGCAACATCATCATCGACATCGACGACTACTGAGGCCTGATCGACACCGAAGATGCGACGCTGGATTGCTCGATGCCGCTGATCATCGTGTGCTTCACTTTCCTAAAGGTACTGTGTTGTTGGGGGTCCGTGTGACTCCGGGCTCGACGTAGCGCTCCTCGCGGTCGACGCCGAACCTTTGGATTAACTTTGCCTCGACGTCGTGTGACACCCTTGTGGGTTACATTGTTGCTAAGAACTGTGATATAAAGAAGAAGAGTTGCTTTTGTTACTAAAGGCTTTTGTGCTAAGAAGAAACTATGCTTGAACTATTATTTTTCCTTCCAAGAATATTTATTAAGATTGTGGTATATTTTTGTCGTTATTTGGTCTTGTGCTAAGCCTTATATAAACATTCGTATTTTTATAATACTACTGTGTCGTGTCCATTTGTAGGGTCTTCACTTTATTACTGTATGTGGTCGTAAATGCTTAACGCACTGCCTCTGAGATAAGCCTATCTGCTTTGCCAAGCTACCGAGGGGGTGAGCAGGGGTTATCTAAGTGTGTGATCCCCTTGCCCTGACTAGAGGAGGTGAGTCCCTATTTGTCAGAAGTGTATGCCTCTGCCAACTAGAGACCGCCGTGTCTAACATGAAGGAATAAGATTATGGGATGAATAGTTTTTCACCAATTTCTGAAATTGTGTAAGTTAAATGTGTGTAGAACAGGGACATGGATGGAAAATGTTCACATCAGCATAACTAATCATGATATTCATAAGCACCAGACCACTAGATGGTTTGACCTAATTAGGGCACAGGAGCACAAAGAGACAAACATATAGGATTTCTGCAAACCTAGAATACTATGCGCCCTATTCCTGAAACCCGTCCCTTCCACCCCCTGCCTCTGCTGAGCATAATTGTCAATTTTCCACAAGTGTCCTATTCCACCTGTGCAGTTTTCCATTTTGCTACTCAGGGAAATATGCATTTTTTTAGGTCGGTAGTGTAGTATATTTGTATTTGTATTTGTGGGGTTATTTGTAAAGCGCGGCATTCGCTCCGGAGGGAGCATCTTGGCGCTAAAGAGTTCTTGATGGCCGGAAGGGGACAGAGCGGGGTTAGATGGCTGCTTTAGTGAGATCGTCGGGAAGGCTGAAGATCCAGGTCTTCAGAGCCTTTCTAAAAGGTTTTTCTTGTGTTATTTGCCTAAGGTGTTTGGGCAAATTGTTCCATGCCTTGGTGGCTAGGTGGCTCACGGTTTTACCTCCTTTCGTCTTCAGATTGTATTTTGCAGGCAGGATGAGGTTGTCCTGTGCCGAACGGAGAGATCGCTTGGGGATGTAGTGGGGAAAGCGTTTGAGGAGGTATTTTGGCCCGGAATTGTTGAAGGATCTGAAGGCGATGATAAGAATCTTAAATAAAATTCTCTTGTGGAGAGGTAGCCAGTGTAAGGAGCGAAGAGCTGCGGAGGTGGAAGCTCTCCGGGGCAGTTTGAGTACAAGTCGAGCGGCTGTATTTAACACGCTCTGGAGTTTAGCGAGAGTGCTCTTTTTTGTCCCAGCCAGTAGGCCGTTGCAATAATCCAATCGGGAGATTATAAGGGCCACTGTTACGCTCTTTCTGGCGTCGAGAGGGAGGAAATTAAAAAACTTTCTTAGGGATCTTATTGTCCCGAAGCATTTGCCGGCTACAGTCTTAGCATGGTGGTCAAATGAAAGATCTGAGTCAAAGATGACGCCCAAGTTCCTAGCCGTAGTTACAGTTTGGGGGGGGGCGATAGAGTCGTCAGGCCACCAGAGGGCTGGGCAGAAAGGGGTATTCTTGCCGATTGGGAGAATCTCAGTTTTATTTGAGTTACACTTCAAATGATTTGCATTCATCCAGTGGAAGACTTTCGTTAGGCAGTTTTTAAGGTTGAGTTCTGCGGTGGTGGAACTACCATCCAGAGGCACGATGAGCTGGGTGTCATCGGCGTAGGAGGTTACAGGGATTCCAAAGGATTCAATCAGGGACAAAAGGGGAATAAGGTAGATGTTAAAAAGGAGGGGGCTTAGGATCGAACCCTGCGGGACACCTGAGAGAATCGTTTTCTCTTTTGAGTGAAAAGGGCCCAGAGCTACGGTCTGAGATCGGTCAGCCAAGAATGATTTTAACCAGGCTAGAGCGTGATCTGAGATCCCTATGTTCATTAGTCTACTGATGAGGATGGAGTGGGAGATGGTGTCGAACGCCGCGGTCAGGTCAAGAAGGATGAGGATTGAATTTTGTCGCTGATCTTGTAGCAGTTTGATCGTGTCTGATAGTTCTATCAGTGCTGTTTCCGTCGAATGTTTGGGCCGGAAACCAGACTGCTGCGGGTGGAGTATATTATTTACTTCCAGGTAGTGTCTGAGTTCTCTGTAGACCAATTGCTCGGTGATTTTTCCTAAGGCTGGAAGTAATGATGGAAAATGGTAATGATGGAAAATGGAAAACATATATCTTTGTGGGCCAAATGCCATTCCTTGCTTCTTATTTAATTGTTCTATGTCCTTTAAAAATCCAGGCTTACTAATGGCCAGTATTGCCACTTTCTCTCTCCTTTTTTCTCCAAGGAGCAGGGACTTAGGGGCACATGCATCAAGCATTTTTGGGGTCGCAAACGGTGCGATTCCTTAAAATCGCCCGTTTGCGATTCCAAAAATGCTTTTTGGAATGCATCAAGCTTTTTTAGAAATCGCACATTTTTGCGATTTCTAAAAATGCGATTGCTTTTAAGAAATCGCAAATCTGCGATTTCTTAAAAGCAATGCATGATTACTTTTATAATTGCGAATTCGCAATTAGGCTGTCAAATTTACCGAGTGGTTGAACCACTCGGTAAATTTGCAAAAAGTGTTAAAAACGCTGCAAAAGCATTTTTTACACATTCATGTTACGGACACACATGTCCTTAGGACATGTGTGTGTGCAACATGATGCGAAAACAACATTTCATGGGTGCAGGGGGGGGTCATTTGAACCCCCCTCTCCACCCTTGAAATGCAATCAGGATTTGCGATTAGCAAAGTGCGAATTCGCAATTCCCATTCATTCCTATGGGCATTTTAGCCCATAGGAATGAATGGGAATTGCGAATTCGCACTTTGCTAATCGCATAATATTTGAGAATCGGTAAAAATTGCGATTTTTACCGATTCTCAAATATTTTGAGAAAATGTACATGCATCCCATTTTGCATTTCCTAATTTGCGATTCCCTAAAAATCTCAAATTAGGAAGTGCAAAATGAAACAATGATGCATGTGGGCCTAAGTACAATTTCATTACGCTTTGTTCTGTTGATATGCTTGTGGGATGACTATTTTAATACGTTTTCAACCTTGACATTTTAAAAATGCTCGATCAAAACGAATCTTGCCTCCTAACCCTCCTTGACCTTTCCTATGCGTTTGACACTGTAAATCACAACAACCTCTTATCTATTTTGGAGCACAGCATGGTCTGGTGTTGCAATGGTTCTCGTCCTTCCTCCATCACAGATCCCAAAAAGTAAAGGTGAACCACTCTCTATCCCAGCCCACACCAGTATCCATGGGGTCCCACAAGGGTCAACCTTATCTCCCATACTCTTCAACTTATTCGTAGAACCACTAGCTAATGCACTTAATCCAATGAACATTCTCTTCCAAAAGTACGTGGATGTTACGCAATTCTACCTGAAAATATCCTCACCGGAAAATCTTATATCGCTCAACACAACTCTCACGAATACTTACATTTGCTTAACCAAGATCTACCTCCTACTCAACACTTCCAAAACTGAATTCCTTCTCGTTCTCCTCCAAATCATACTCCCAAGTTAGACCTCTGGATGAACCATCTCACTGCCTTCAACTGCCCCCCCACATTATTGACTCAGCCAAATCTCTCGCAATCACCCTGGACAAGCATCTAAATATGAAGAATCCTATTAGCAAGGTGTGCAAAGGGAGCGAATCACTTATGAGGTTACTCAGGAACCTCAAACCATTATTCCACAAGCTGACTTCAAGCAGGTGGTCCACGTGCTTGTTTTGCAGAGGATTGACTATGGCAGTGCTATGCTCTATGGCCTCCCTAAATATAACTTGGCCCCACTAAGGGCTTGATTGAATGCTGCAGCCAGACTAAGGGCACAAAAAGAAATGCACACATTTCCCCAGTCTTAAAATCCCTAAATTGGCTGCCTTTTGAAGCAAGAATACAGCTAAAGATTGCCTACCTGTCTTACAAAGCCCTCCATTTCAAGACCCCCAACTATCTTGTCCAAAAGCTAGAATGATCGGGAGCTGGTAGACCCTCAAGAAGTGTTAACTCCTTCCTCCTGAAACCACAGATCTTTTACAAAAAGAGAACATGTCAAAAAATTTCTCCGGCTCTGCCCCGGGGGATCTGGAACCCTCCCCCACCTGAAGTACCCAGAATCTCCTCCACTGTTGCTTTCAAATTAGAAGTAAAAAGATTCCTTATGAAAAAGTTCTTACCTTAACTGGGTTTGGATCGTCTGCTTTAAGTTACTGGTCTTACACCTTCAAGCCCTGAGTGGATTTGCTATAATTCCTTATTTAATCATTTCTTCCCCTTCCAGTTTAACTATTTATTAGCTTTTGTGATGTTCTTTGTTTGATATGTTTATTGACGCCTGTACATCCATGATTACATTCCCTCCCTTGATTATGAAGTGCTCTGATATCCCTCTGGATCATGCTTGCACTATATAAAACTTTATAGATAAAATAAAATAAAAAAATAACCTTGTGTTACACTGTGGGGGCTCAGACATAGCTGCTTAGATTTTATTGCAGCATTCACCCTCCCTGTTCCTTCCATGTGGGTGGCATTCGTTGTATTTTTCCCACAGGCAACTCCCAGACTGGCTTGGAATGCAAGCAATTAATTATTGTGGTTTTAAGTTTGCCTCTTTTAATTTCCTTCTGAAACACAAAAACGCTGGACAGCAGCTCTGGGCCCCACAAGGCAATAACTGGCATTGATACCAGATCTGAAGCCAGCTGCAGCCAGCCATCCCTTTTACCTACCTCAGCTCTAAATAATGCAAAAAGTTAGACCACTACTTATACACAGCACATTGTTTCAGTTCCATTAAATCAACACTTCAAATGATACTTTAATATGCATGCTGCTGGAGTTTTTTCCTCCCTTCCAGGATCTTTGCTTGGCTGCTAGCTGAGGAGTTCAAAGTCTCTACTCATCCGTTTAGCGCGGAGGCCAAAATGTTTCCTTTTGGAAGTCTAAAGGCAGAACAAGAAAGCAAGGCCAGCACAAGGGTGGTGCGATTGCACTGGATACTGACTTCAGATGGGCAATGTTTCCTAGTTTTTTTGCTTTTAAAAGCACTGGCTGACATGTTCCTGGCCTCAATATCCAGACAATAAAAATGTCAAGATATCTCTGGTTATTAATGTTCCTTCTGGAGAGATAGGAGTTGTCTAGTGGGAGAAGTTTTGACGCATTGTAAGATGCCTGCTGCAAAGAAGGTGTACCATGCGGATCACAAAGTGTATAATATGTAAATAGGTCAGTGGGTTACTGCTTTTCTGTTACTTGCAGCTTATAAATTAAAATCCTAACATAGTACAGTGAATTTATAACTGTCATCAAAGAACTGCATGTACTGCCAAGTATAGATTAGAGCAGATATTAATGTTGCAAAAAGTGTTCATCTGGGTAGAAATCGATTCTTTTTATTTAACCGACTCCACATAATGCCATTACACTGAATGCCACATAATTGATACCCATATATTTCCACAGCACGCCACATAACGCCACTACACAATTCCACTCCACACCATACAATTACACGCCACACAATTACACAACTAACCAATCCAAATAGTTCCACTACAACCCACATACATACACCCATAACACATAAATAAAATACATTGCCATTTACATTACTATTAGCTCCAACTCAAACAAATGTGAGACCGATTTCATTTCCAATGCTTGTTTTCTCTGTGAGGATTACATCCTTTCCAGTGGAGAAAGCCCTTTTTCCACAGCCCTACCACATGTGGAAGAGATCAGTTCATGTTTAGACCCTAGAGGCACAGTTACCTCTGCCCTCAGCTGGAATAAAACACTGACAATTTCCAGTCAGGGAAGGGCTTGAAGTGTTTGAGAATGACCAAAATCATACATCTGTGTGAGAGATCCATAACTTTTAGGGTGAACCACGCCAACCCACACTGTCTTCCCACCCCTTGAGTGGGATTTATGAGTGCAGATTTCTCCTCTTTCATAAATACATCAATACAAATAATTCAAAATACACCAATATGTACACAGACTACTCTTTGAATCTTTTGTGAGCAAATTAATATCATGCTTGGGACAAATAGCTAAAGTATATGTGGATTAGAACTTTTAAAGGACATCAACCTAGAGGTCCTGTGGGCCTCAATGTGACATAAGATAGTCTCAGAAAGCTTGTATTCTGGTTCCAGCAAGGGTGATATTCTCTTCCACACCTCACTGAATCCATGAAAGGCCATACCCAATATAATACGTTGGATAACACTAGAAATAAATAAAAGGGAATGGTATAAAAGAGGGAATGGAGACACTGGATATCACCTCTCTGATATATCACTGTCTTGGGCACCAATGTCTGCAGGTCGGAAAGTGTATCTGAAGGCAACAAAAGACATTATAGCAATCTGACACATATGTTTGGTATCTAACATCGACAGTGAAAGGACATACTTCAAAGATAAGTCAGTGTAATCAACTCTCTGTGCCCTTGATAAGAAACTGGGATTCCTGAAACTGGAGCATTTATTTATTTATAAAGTTTTATATAGCGCGGACTAGATCCCGAAGGATATCAGAGCGCTTTACAGTTATAGGGAAAAGTAACAATCCGATCATGAATCAACCATGGGTAGTAAAATAATCATAAGATGAAATAGTTCACACATAACAATTCACAGTTCCAGATTTTAGGAGCAGAGTAAGAGAAAGCTCGGTGGCAAGTTCTTTTTTTGCGAAAGATCTGTGGTTTCAAGAGGAGGGAATTGGCACTCCTTGACGATCTACCTCCTCCAGATAGTTCTAATTTTTGTGTGAGGAAGGTGGGGGTTTTGAAGTGGAGGGCTTTTTGTGAAAGGCAGGCAATCTTCAGATGAATTCTAGCTTCGTAGGGTAGCCAATTTAGTGATTTTAAAACCGGAGAGATGTGTGTATTTCGCTTGGTGCCTGTGATCAATCTGGCCGCTGCGTTCAGTGAGGCCTTTAGGGGGGCCAAAGAGTATTTTAAGGAGTCCACATAGCGTGGCATTGCCATAGTCAAGTCTCGGTAGGTCAAGCGCTTGGACCACTTGCTTGAAATCTACTTGCGGTAGGAAAGGTTTCGGATTCCTGAGTGTTCTTAGAAGGTGGTTAGTTCCCTTGCACATGTTGCTGATGTGAGACTTCATGTTCAGATGCTTGTCCAGAGTAATTCCTAGGGATTTAGCTGAGTCTATGATGTGGGGGGAGCAGTTGAAGGCGGTTAGTTGGTTCATCCTTAGGTTGATTTTAGGAGTATATTTTGGAGGAGAAATGAGGAGGAATTCTATTTTGGAGGTGTTTAGCAGGAGGTGGCTCTTAGTCAACCAATTTTGGGTAGTCAGGAGGGTAGAGTTGAGTGAAGTGATGTCCTCCGGAGAGGAGATTTTCAGATAGAGTTGGGTATTGTCTGCATACATATGGAACCTAATGTACAGGGAATTTAGAATGTTAGCTGATGGTTCCAGGAACAAATTGAGGAGAATGGGAGATATGGAGGATCCTTGGGGAACCCCCGTGCTGATTGGGGATGGCTGGGAGAGTGAGTGGTTCGCTTTAACTCTTTAGATTCTGTGTTGCAGGAAGGACGCAAACCAATGCAGCATCCGACCTGAAAGGCCCATCCTATGCTCCAGAATGAATAGGAGGTTGTCATGGTTGACAGTGTCGAATGCGGTGGAAAGGTCACATAGGATAAGGAGGCAGGATTCATTTCGATCAAGCATTGTTAAGATATCATCTATCACAGGAGTGAGGGCCGATTCAGTGCTATGTCCACTACAAAAGCCAGATTGATGTTGGTCCAGAAGGTGGTAATTTTCGATGTGTGCACAAAGTTGTGACTGGACCATTTTTCCAGGAGTTTGGCAAGGGTAGGTATACTGCAGATAGGTCAGAAGTTGTTAAGATCTGTACTATCGGTTGTGTTTTTTTTTTAATACAGGCGTTACCTTTGCCATTTTTAGGCAATATGGGATCATGCCTTGTGACCAGGAAGCATTGACTATCTTTGTCCAGAAGGGGGTGATTTTGTCCCTAACTAATTTGAAGATGTTAGGTAGAAATGGGCCATTGAAGTGATTAGAAGGGTTCATAATCCGCAGTACCTTTTTTATATCATTTTCATTGAGGGGGGTAAAGGTGTCCCAGGAAGCGTTGCTCCTGATACCCCAGCTAATTGGTGTTGTCTTGTCAAGAACGGCCAATAGAGGTGCAGGTTCATTGGGTGGCAATAGTGCCTTCCTGGATTGCACATCAGTGTTGATAAGCCTAGTTTTCTCCGTAAAAAAGGCAGCCAAATCAACACAAGAGGGAGGTCTGATGTGTGAATCTGACTGGTTAGGGGCTGCTACTGATTGTTACTTAACCAGTTCGAATAGTTTCTTGGGTCGATTCGCCGATTGGAAAAGTGGGGTTCTGAAGTACTCCGCCTTGGCTGCCTTGATTTGTTTGTTCTATGCCCTTCCTGCTGCTCTAAGGTTTTTTAGATTGTCAGCGGATAGGGTGGTTCTCCAGGACCGTTCAATGGCCCTTAGACCACGCCGTTCAAAGTTTAGGTTGTCATTGATCCATGGTTTGGAAATGTTTGCAGGTCCATTTTTTTGTTGGAGTGGGGCCATAGAATCCATGATGTTGGAAATGGAAGAGTTGTAGAAGTCGGTGAGAGCATAGACTTCAGATAAGTCTGAATGTGTAGAGAGGGCCTGATTACAGCTGGTTGCTAGTTCAGCTGTATTGAAATCTCTAAGGTCCCTTTTCCAGATCTTTGGTTTGGTTTTTTGTATCTTACTCCGTTGAACCACCGAGTCGATATGGAAGGAAATGATGTGATGGTCCGACCAATCACATGGTATGATGGAATCCACTGAGATGGATTGACCTTTGAAGATGATAAGGTCTAATGTTGCCCCTTTAGTGTGAGTAGACTGGTTACAATGTTGAATTAAATCGTGGTCGTGTAAGAAGGATTTAAGGCATGAGACTGCATGATCATTGGTGTTAGACCAGTAAAGGTTAAAATCTCCTAGGTAGATGTGAGACTGGTCTGAGTCCACATTGCCAGAGATGATTTCCATTAATTGTTCAATGAAGGGGAGATTGTTGCCTAGGGGTGGTAGAATGCGTTCTAGTTTGCAAACCAGATGATTGTGAGAGGAAATGCTGAGACAAAGCATAACAAAATTTAAGTAACTATTTATGTGCTCAACATCCATCCTTCTCTATTCACAAGATAATTACCGCCAGCTTCTATATGTAGGCCTAGATGATTGATTTGTCTCTTGTGAAACTGCAAAATATTTATCATTCAATAATATTTGCTTTTGTTCTATTCTTAGCAACATAGATATCACTTACTAAATGCTACTTGTACATTAGATGAACATTAACATATGAATATATTTTATAAAGAGAATACACTGGAAGAAGGTTCAACAATACTTTATTTGCTTCCATGCACACCACAGGTTCCAATCCGCTGGAGTCAGCTGTAGAAATTTCCGGTAAACCATTGATAGAGCGTTCCAAATGTGACAGGACAATAGGGGAGTCGGAGAGTACCAAGTAGGTTAATTATAACACATCTCCCCTACCAGGTAGAAAAAGGGAAAACAAAAAGATTAAGTCCAAAGACTACCTGTAAACATAAGGAGAGAAGGCAAAAGCAAATCCATATTAGTGGTACAAGTATAAATGTTATCAGGAAAGGAGAGGGGATTCGTAAAGGAGGAGTAAACATTTGTTTATACAATGCTAGCCACCAAATGCTTGACAAAGAGCAAAATATATATACTGAACACGGGCATATTTGATGCTAAAATTACTATGCCAACCAGGAGGAACTTTGGTTCTCTGAGATCTATGGAGTACGAGTGGGCAAGTGCCCATTGGGGTTTTTGGTAATGCTAGGGTTCATTCAGTTCATTATCAGGCCTATGTGGAACTATTTTGCCCATCCACCAGGTTTGACCATATTCCTATTGTACCACATTACGTCCCACTCTGGTTATTCTGAAAGGCTGTGAATACCTGGAACCTTCTTTTCTGTGTGGTGTAGGAAGATCCACCCAGACCCACTGTCCCTCACAAAAATTAAGAGACCTAAAATGTTTGGTGCAGTCATACCTGGTTTTGTACCTATCTTGGTGCTCAAGGATTCTCTTGGATATGTCACTCTTATTCACTGCACAACTACTCTCCTTCTAGGGTCGGCGGTGCAGAAATGAGGAGAAGCAGTGCTAAGGCCAGCAGAGACGGCTTCCATCCACTAGGCCAGGCCCCTAGACATTTTAGCCTCTCCAGAGCAAGGACCACCTCCAAGGCTGCACCCAGGCACACTGAGGTACGGAACGCCCATGTCAGGCGTGCAGCTTAAACTCAGGCACCTTCTTCAGCCGCAGCTCACCAAACCACTACAGGACATGGACCACCGACTGCAGAAGCACAGACAGCAAACCAGGCTCTTGCCTCAACCGGCCCCCAGGGTGACCGGAGGTTCCAGTCAGGAGGACCAGACTTGTATAGGAAGACTCAGAACCTACCACAAACACACCTTCCAGCCTTAACCCCTAACCAGGGACTCGCTAATACTAGATCACGCCAAGCACATCGGCAGAGAAATGACTGCTAGGAGACAGCAGGAGCAATGCCAGTTGCCGATTTGTGGTAAAAATGCCCAACCAATGGTTGGTGCTAACGCTTTAGGCATATGCATCAGGAGCAATTACCATAGAGAGGTCAAAGAAAACAGTCTCACCCTCTTGGTATCCAAACCGCAAGATGTACAGCTGCTACTGGAGAATAAGTTGGGGGTGGTGACGATTCTGTCCCACACAGCAAATCATCACCAGCTTTATAAAAGAAAGTGCACTGGAAGAAGGTTTAACAGTTCTTTATTTGGTTCCATACACACCACTGGTTCCAGTCAACTGGAGTCAGTTGTAGAACCTTCAGGTAAACCGATGATATAGCATTCCAAATGTGGAAGGACAATAAGGGAGTCGGGTAGTACCAAGTACATTAATTATAACACAAATCATAGGCATTGGTAATCTTGGTGAAAAAAGCTTCCTGTTTCTTCACTGAAAAACCTACAGTTCAAAACTGAAAGCAATGCTAATGTCTTTAACTTGTACAGTCAAATGTTCATAAAATTGTTCAAAGTTTGTTTTTCAACATGTCTTGATTTCCATAATGTTCAAACTGTTCACCAGTAAAATCTTGGCAAACCAACTGTTCCCCAAAAATGAATAACACATCCAAAAAAAGCCCTGGCTGCATGTAAGACTTGGCTTTTTCAGCGGGTTTATCCCCCAGACTTTTTGCATTTTGGCCTCTTATGTCTGACCAGTTTTTATTGGTTTTATGACTCTGGGCAATTTACTACTACTGATCAGTGCTAAAGTGCATATACTCTCTCTGTAAATTGTGTTTATGGATTGGTGTTTCCATGATTGGCTTGTTTGACTTGCTACTAAGTCCCTAGTACAGTGCTCTGTGTGTGCACAGGGCCTGTAAGTTAAATGCTGCAATTGGGCAGCACTGATCGACAAGACCGATAGAACATGTCAACGACAAAAGGGACAACGCGAAAACAACACACTGCAAGGAAAATCTGTCTCTGGTCATGGACATAAAACAATTGGAAAAAATTATAAAGAAATTAAAATCAAATGGGGCAGCAGGAGAGAATGGAATACCTAAAGCTCTTTTAAAAGGAAACACAACTTATTGGGCCCAGTATGTCAGACCCTTTTTAATGAACTATATCATACAAACCGTATTCCCGAAACCTGGAAAGGCTGTCTTTTCCAAACAATTTTTTAAAGTGGAAATCTATTAATATCAACAAATTATAGACTAATAGCACTAATAGACGTAGAGGCAAATCTATATGGAACTTGTTAGCCAATTTTCCACCTTTGAGCCTGCTCAGCAAGCTGATGTGCTGGCCATTTTGGAGTCGCTAAAGTCTGGTTCACCCTCTGACCCGTGCCCTGCTAGGGTCTTGGGGGGAGCGGCTAGCCTGGTGTATCAGGAGGTTACCCAGGTTGTTAACATGTCCCTGGCTTCTGCCTCAGTGCCTCTCTGTTGGAAACAGGCGAAGCTTCTTCCTCTGTTGAAGAAACCCGGCCTGGACCCCCTGGCTACCTCCAGCTATCGTCCGATATCACTGCTCCCGGCACTAGCGAAAGTGACTGAAAAAGTCGTTTTTAGACAATTGAATAGTTTCATTGAGTCTTCTCAGGCCCTGCACCCGGCTCAATCGGGGTTCAGGGCTGCTTTCAGCACTGAAACGGCTCTGGTGGAAGTTTCAGAGGCCATTAGGGAGTGTCTCGACGGAGGCGGCAGAGCGGTCCTGGTTTTGCTAGACTTATCTGCCGCCTTCGACACGGTACCCCATGCCCAGTTGTTGACTAGGCTGGCAGAGGTGGGGCTGTCGGGTGCGGTTCTGGCCTGGCTGTCTTCGTTTCTGTCTGAGCGGTCGCAGCAAGTATGGTTGCCCCCATTTGCCTCATCACCCAAGAAGCTCACCACCGGGGTACCACAGGGCTCGACGCTAAGCCCACTGCTGTTCAACGTTTATATGACCCCGTTGATCTATCTGGCTGAGCAGTGGGGAGCCAAAATAATGTCATACGCTGATGACACGCAGCTGTTGTTCACCTGGCCTAAGGACTGCTTAGATGCTCAGGCTGTCTGTTCTTGTTTGACCCATGTTTTCCGATGGCTTGTCTCAGCCCAGCTCAAATGCAACGAGGACAAGTCAGAGCTACTATTCTATGGCAATTTTCCAGCCAATTTTAGGGAGCTTATTTGGCCGACTGATTTTGCATGTCCTAGCTATCACGGAGGCCCGGCCAAAAACCTGGGGGTCTGGTTTGGACAGGATCTTAAGTTTGAAGCTCATCTAAAAAAACTTACTGCGACCTGTTTTGCGACCCTCAAGTCACTCAAGAGATTCCTTCCACTTCTCCACAGGGAGGCGAAGGAGACTGTTTTGCGTGCTCTGATCCTGTCAAGGCTCGATTATGCCAATGCTCTCTACAGTGGTCTCCCTAAATACCTTATAAAGCGAATGCAGATCATTCAGAACGCGGCCGTGCGACTTCTGTTCCATCTTCCACGAAGAACTAGTGCACGTGCCCATCTTCGAGAGCTCCACTGGCTCCCAGTGGCACATCGCATTATGTTCAAATCATTGGTTCTGGCCTTTCGGGCCGTGCATCAGCAAGGCCCACAATACTTGCACAAGAGGTTTTCCTTTTACACTCCTCATCGTGCTCTTCGATCGGCCAATCTCCGTCTGATGTCTATGCCTAAAGTCAGATATGCGAGACTGGGTGGTCAGTCAATTTCTGTCCAAACAGCACGGGCCTGGAATGCCTTGCCGCTTTTTCTGAGATCATCAACTACATTGGCAGGATTTAAGAAAGGGCTAAAAACCCATCTTTTTAATCTCAGTATTTAGTTCTCTGTTTCTTTCTTTTTGGATTGGGTCAGTTTAGTGCTTACATATCGCACCAGGATACTCTGTAGTAGCAGAGCGCGTAATAAAATGTTTTATAACATAACATAACATAACTTGTTTATTGAGCATCTGAAATCTTGGATAGAAGCCATCAAGCTCCTTCCTTGAATGCAGACAGTGTTTAGGGCTGGCATAGGGACACTAACAAATCTAACAGCGTTAGCACGTCTAGCAGAAAAGCTAAAAATAGGAAAACAGCTTTTTGCCTGCTTTGTAGATCTTAAGTCTGCATTTGATCGAGTGCCACGAGGGCGCATATGGCAAAAAATGGCCACGTGGGGTATACCAAATAGCCAGTTGAGGGCAATTATAGAGTTATATCCAGAAACTTGGGCCCAGGTTAAAACCGGAGATGGAACCTGCACCTCAAACAAAATTTAACCTAAAAATGGTTGATAACAGTGGTGCGTTTTAGCTCCATGTTTGTTTTATATATATATCTGGCAGATCTTACATAAGCATTACTGAAGATCAACTCCCAATCACCAGCCTTGGCTCATGAGGAAATAGGAGGTTTTCAGTATAAGGATGATATAGCCTTATTAAGCCAAACACCAATGGGATTGCAACACAGCATGAGGGCCCTAAAAATGTATATGGACAAACAAGGGCTAGAGGTAAAACTAAAAGAAACTAAAGTAGTACAGGTGATAGGCTCAACAAACATGAAGCACTCTTGGTTCCTGGAAGGTAAAAAAGTAGAGGTAGTCGACACCTATAAATACCTGGGATTCAATGTGGAGCGGCGAGTAAAAGGTAAACAGAATTTAGAGACATGCAGGTGAAAGCTCAATCGCTAACCTATGGCTTTAAATTATTTAAAAAGAAACTGAGCTGTCCATCATTAGACCATCTGTTAATAGTAATGCATGTTCATCTAATGCCAACAGTGACATACGGCATGGAAATACTGTGTGGTCGTTAAGTAGACATCCTAAATAAGATGCAAACGAGAGTATACAAATCGTTGCTTAACATTCTGAAATCAGCCTGGCCAGCTCAAGTGCGCTTAGAATTTGGATTGTTGAATCAAATACATCAATGTAAAAAGCGCTTTCATAAAATTATGCTGGAGACTGCATGCCTCCAAAAGAGGATCCATCAATAATTTGTGCTTTCAGGAAATTGAGGAGCAGAAACAAAATAAGAAAACAGGATTCTGTGGACGTCACCTAATTTAGGCTATGTAGGAATTAGGAGTACAAGAAGCCTGGAGTGCGAGTATTGGTAAATTGGCTTTTTATCAAGTAATGAAGGGTACAACCAAACAACGTTCTCATCTAACAGATAAGAATAATTTCATACAAAGACGACATGCCTGGACAGTGATCAATTCATGTAAAACATTTCTGTCTCAGGAGAATGCAGATTTATGCAATTCTGTTTAGGTATGTGGGAAACAAAAGATCTGATCTCCACCTGGAAGGATCGCTCGCAAAACCAAGAATGCTGATTGTGTAAATATAAGGCACACTGTAATGACTTGGCTGGGTGGCTCCTATCCCCCTAGTCTGCAGGGAGGTAAACATTTTAAAAGGTAATTTGAAAGTAATAAAACAATCCCATGGCTAATAACATGAATCCACCAAAAGGGGGTTCAGATTACTGGAGAACATTCAAGACTACATGTATTTCAGTAAAGAAAGAGCCATCACATTAAAGTCCACCTCAAGACTCCAACTTGCACAAGGCACTTGCACTTTCACAAAGAAGAAACACAGAGACTTGATAGTTAGAAACTTTTAAAGATCCAAGCATTGTCTACCTTGATAATTCAACTTGATTAAGGCACTATTACTACTGTAGAGAATAAACTGTGGAACCAAATTATTTTCTAAAGGAAAATTTGCCAACATTACTTCTAAGGGGTTCAAAAATCTATTTATTAAATAACACCTATTGAAGTCTTACCCACATGAGAGCCTCTTATCTCAAGTTTCCAACTTGCATAAGGCACTTGCACTTTTATAAAGAACTAATACTGGGATATGGTAATGGGTAAGGGTGGGCATAGTTCGCGTAGCCGCACTCAGGGAAGCTACGCGAAGCCGTTCTCTCACTACGCGAAGCTTCGCGAGCTTGCGTAGTAGCTTGCTGGTCCAGTTCGCGAGACGTTTTTCTTGCTCGGGAGCGCATAGTGCGTGGTCGGAGCGCGGTCTGCGTGTTCGGGGGATTGTAGCGTGCGACCTTACCCATGTGGTGGGCTATGGGCGCGGCCATCTTGTTTTTTCAATTGTCCTGCCCACCCGCGCCCCCTATTTCCTCTTCCGGGTCGCGAATAACGCGTTCGCGCGGTGCACGTCTTGTTCGGAAACACACTGAGAAAGTGCGTGTTCGCATGAAATCTCACGCGAACTTACCCACGTGGTCACGATGGGCGCGGCCATCTTGTTTTTCACACTGTATGCTATGGTTCTGGGCCTAGTTTTCTATCCACCTTATATCTGTTCAATATTTACCTATTTTCACAGTTTTTCTTACTTTTTTTACTTCTCATTTATCTCTCTCTGTCCCTAAGTTTATATTTTGCATTTTATTTCTACTTTTCCACCTTTTTTTTTTTAGCTTTTCTACTGTTTTATTTTAC
This sequence comes from Lissotriton vulgaris, assembly GCF_964263255.1. NCBI lineage: Eukaryota > Metazoa > Chordata > Amphibia > Caudata > Salamandridae > Lissotriton > Lissotriton vulgaris. The sequence goes on along the minus strand of NC_141685.1, from coordinate 677,045,206 downwards.
TTCTTTATTTAAGCTCCTACTTCTTCCCCCTAACTTTTTTTCCTTTTGTTCTAACTTTTCTTTTGCACTTCCACCTCCACCCCAGAACCATGGCAAAGGGGAGCAGCAGAACCGGCTCGAAGGTCAAGGCGCCTGCGCCCAAGAGCCGGCTGCCTTGCGGCAGAATGCGACCTGCAGGGGTGCAGGCCCGGAATCTTTTCGGGGAGGTGGAGGTGGTCGCCCTGGTTTTTTTCATGCAGTGCCACCTCCCCTTGACCTTGGCAGCAGGCGGCAGGGCAGGGTCCGGTTACCTCCCAGAGGAGCGTCACCGCCGGTGGGCGAAGGTGCGCCGGGCAGTGTACCGTCGCTCGCAAATCCGGCGCACCCACCAGCAGCTGGCCCACCGGTGGGCAGACATTCTGGACAGGGAGCAGGACCTGTTGGACCTGCTAGGTGTTGAAGTTGTGGGGCTTGGTGAGTAGCTAGTAATATTAATAATTTAATATATATTATAGTAGTATAAGTATTGTGTATAATTCTTGGACGAATAAGTAACACGGTTACTGGTGCGCTTAGTTACATTGCAGATGAATTCCGTCTCAAATTCTTCTGTTATTGTATGACACAGGTGCTGCTCGCCACTTCTCTTACTGGTTTGTAACTTTGCGCTAGCTTGGGCCGCTGATTATTGATGTTAGAGTTTTTAGAGAACTGAAGTTAGTTGATGCTATTGCTAGAGTCTAGTCCTTACATTGTCCTTTAGTGAAATAGTGGTGGATGGATAGTATTAGTTCATATTTTTTTAACGGTCTGCATGACGCCTCCTCTGTCACTGAATGCTTAGTTAGTTCTTATTTACCCCACCCCTCCATAGAACCGGTTTGAGTTTGTTTACTGAGTGGTAGGCTTAGCACAGCAATAGCATGGTCAGGTAGGTCAGTAGCAGTTCTGATGCAAGCAACCAACAATTACGTGTATGTACAAATTTATGCATGTGTCCTTCATCTCATCATCTATGCATGTTTGCGGGCAAAAATAAAATTGAAATGCCGACTTACTGAACAATTGGCCCATCTGGATTCTTGAATAGGTGGTGTAGGTCAGGTGGTACTGGCTTCCTTAGTGTATTCTGCAATCATAATGTTTATGGCACATTTGATTAGTGTTCTATAAGTAGACGGTCTGTGGATCTTGCAAGCCAGTAGTCATTTATACTTTGAAGTCAATTTTATTGGAATTGTTGTTCCCTAAAAGGTTTGAGAGGATTTTTGAATGAGGTCTTTGTTTCACAGCACTTAATTTTTCTCTTTCTTTATTATTTCTTACATGATCAGCACCACCCAAGGGCAAGAAGACGGGGTCCGAGTTGGCGGGACAACCACAAGAGGAGCGCTCCTCTAACGTGGATCCTGCTGCTGGCCCCAGTAAGTCCTATAGTGCTTATATTATTAACAATTATATTTCCCTAACTTTTTAACGCACCTTATTTTTTCCAACCTAATAATCCTCCTTCCTAATTTAATGTTAGCAAAACCTTCTTTGGTCTTAAATTTGTTTTCCAAATTTTGGGTAACTATCCAATGCCATCCCTGACTTTCAGTTCCTTCAAACTGCCTCTGCCCCAAGACTCTCTGTGCTACTACTATTAGACTGTGTGTAGCTAAGCTTACCCTGTTGGCCACTCTTTAGTTAAGGTATTCTTTTGAATAAAGCTGTGATAGAATAGCTGTAGGCACTGGGTCCACTCCTGTCTTTTGCGTTGTCCTCTGTAACCTCCAGTTTTTGTCAATTCCCACCAACAAAAATGCACAACCAGATGTTTGCCTACTAATTTTTGTTCAGTTAGTATACTTCTACTACTGTTGTGGTTATTATTCTCTGCACATACTCATACAGAACTATGCACAAGAAAATAGGATGTTGTTGATGTTGGTGATAGGGAGGTTGGACCTTACATCCTGTTCACAGAACTCAGTCAGAAGAACCCATAATCCAATGACCGTCTAGTCTACCTACCTAAGTGTCTCGGTCATAGTCATTTGTCCCACTCCCGACCCCCACACGAAGATAGTTAGATACTCCCAATGATTTTATTACACAACCTAGGCCAGAACAGAAGAAGAAGACCCTTTCGCTCACTCACTCGTTTCAGTCCACAACACCCCAGACACAGAAAATATACCACAGAGTCTACGTACGAGTTCAAAAACTTTATTTTTTTTAATAACAAGCTTTGTATAGTTGTAACTTGTAAGTATTTCCATGAAAAACATCCTGCTCCACCATGCAAAATGAAGAAGATTAAATACTGTACATTTTGTACATCTAGTGCACGATAGAGAAATGTGTGAATTGTGGGAGACCTCTCACTGTTGAACGTATACTGTAAGTGGTTACAGATGCATCTTTCGAAAGCTCTGCAAATCCCTTGTTTCGTAGAAGGCAATCTTCTCTTCTCATCTGCCCATGAGAAAAATGTTGCACGTTAGACAGTGAATACAACTATGCCAGTTTTTAGCAGTCATGGCAAAAAGTGCAACATTATGGATAAGCAAAAGGGACTAACAATACTGGTTTGTCAATTGTATGCGACACTCATGTGGCCTCAATGATGTCTTTCTTACTGTGCAACAAGCTGCGAGGTAACATGGGCAAAGCAGTAGACACAGATCTAAAAATGGTTATATGGCTCAGGCTAACTTTCCAAAGACTAGAGTAGGAGTAGATTAGATGACCCTAGGGACCATCTAATAAATGAATACTAAACTCTTTCTAATGTGACTGCTGTACATTAGGACGCAATTTGGACTAGTTACACTGTCACAACGATTCATGTTGTACGTAACTGTTTTTTCAATCTTCCTTCCTGGTTAAAAAAGTACAACTAGTAAAATAGGGGGAGGTGTGCAGGCATCTAAAAAGGTGTACTTGCTTTTATAGGTGCACAATCAGTACCAACCACCAGTGCCGACGGGGCCAGCGGCGAAGAGATTGCCATCCAGGAGGGGACAGAGGCTGCGGCACCTACAGGAGCATCAGTGGGGGAGGAAAGTTCAGCGGTGGGCGGTGGTAAGTTATATTCATTACTTATTTGCATTACTAGGTGGAAGGGGGACATTTTTTTCCTCACTGTGCTATGAGACTTATTAAGAAAGTATGAATTTGAAGTTGTACTGGACAATATACAATGGTTGAAGAAGACACCCTTTGTAGCATTACCCGTTTGAGTTGAGTAAACAAGGCCTCTTCCATCAGACTCCAATTCAGCTGTGAAACTTATGGAGAAGACTAAAAGTCAGATCAGATGACCTTGAGGGATGTGTTGAACAAAAAGGGGAAGAAGTGAACTAGGGTGGAAGGAGGAAGGGAGGACTAAGAGATGTAATAATAAGACTAACTACCATAGAAGGATAATTTGGAAGGTTCATTCACATGGCTGATATGAATCGGATGCATGGGTTGTTAAAGGATGGGTAGAACTGTAAGGTCAAAGAAAATGCAGGCCTGGTTGGGCAAAAGAATATGGGTGCATGGATACAGTGGATAGCAAGAATCATGAGCGGAGTTTGTGTCAATGAAACCCAGGCAAGGAAGGAGTGGACGCATGGGTGGTTGCTGGTGAAAGTGAAACCAGCTAAGCCTATAATAAAGAATGATAGACATTTACTTTTAATGGGTGGATGCACCCTAAATGCATTTGTATTCATCATAGGTGAAGACTGTCACTGGAAGCAGAGTCTTACTTTGAAAAAATAAAAGGAGATACAAAAAAGACTTTTGTTCTTATCTGTACTCAAGGCCACCTAGTGCTAGGGCAAGTATAATGCCGGAAAAAACTTCAACAAATGCTTCAGGCAGGGGAAGCAGGAGGACAGATTAGATAGATACTAAAAGTCGACACCAATTGTATGTACTGCGCTTGGTAGTGTTACTATGCCACAATGTACTGTTGAATTAATTATGAAGAGTTTGTTACAATTCTGTTTCTTTTTTTATAGATACTCATACTCCTTCCTCAAAACCATGGCGGAAGGAGTTGGCAGCCAGGGCCCGGCAAAGGAAACTGCAGGCCATTGTGGAGGAGTACCGCAAGCTGGTGGCTGAGGCTGAGGAGGAGGAGGAAGAGGCGGCGGCAGCAGCTGCTGCCTCTTCCAATGCGTCTGACCCCAGCAAGGCTCCACCTGCAGGAGTACGGCACCGCGGCCAGGCAGCAGCTCACCGCCGGCATTTGACATCTGCCACCCCCACACACAATGGATGCAAATGTAGGTGCCGTGCATTTCGGCAAAAACTTCTCCTCCGGATGGCCAAGCTGGAGGACCAATTAGGGGAGCGGGTAAAGATCATTGTGGACAAACACCTTAAAGCCCGCCAACTGTATTGGACCCGGACCCTGTTGATGATTTGCCCCTTTTTTAATACTTTTGTTGGTGGGTGGGAATTGGGCGTTGGGGTTATTTTTGTGGGACATTCTTTGGACTTGGACATTGGTTGGGGTTAGGGTGGGGGATAGGGGTGGGATAGGAGGATATTTTTATACATGAATAAATGTTATTTATTTTCAACTTACACAGATGCAGGGCAGCAGCCAGTGTTTGATTTAAATACTTTATTAACTGACCACATGTGTAACATGCAAACGGATAGATGCTGTGCCCCTCACTCAAAGTAACATTTGTCCTATTAGTACTACCAGCCTTTCCTCCATTATACCTCCCAGCAAACTTCTCTTCTTACCTGTGATTGATGATGATTACGTTTGGCACCGCAAGGGCTGCATGGTTTCCCAAGACAACGGAGAATAGGCCGTGGTTGTGTGATAGTAGTAGAGTAGACTCCTAGACACTGGCACTAGCATTGGAAAACAAAAACAAAGAGACTGTCATTTGCCTGAGAAAGAATGTGAGAGAAGTAGAAAATTACAGTACATAATACGGACCAAAAATACAAACAATATTGCAACTGCTAAACGAACTCAAAGAAATCAATGGTCTCGGGGACTGAAAAAGTAGAAGAAGATAACTGTAGTTGCGTTGGAGTCATTAAAACACAATACAAATCGTAAACGTACATGCTCTAAAATTAAATTCAAACAATGCCAGCAATGATTTACATTTATTCGTTGGGTCACTTTGGGAAATTAATTGCCTTGTACAGTGTTACATAAAGTGAGCTTGGGTGGGCAAGCAGAAGAAGATCCTCGCCCTGCCTCGTTGACATTTGATTTCATTAGTGTTGGTTTGACCACATCTGCCCCAGCAAGCGTGTGATCAATTGTTGGTGTATATTTAATATAGTAACATCACACCTCAATATAAAACCACACAGCCCGGGGGAATAGGGTTAGGGTTTGATGAATGGATGGGAACGGGGGTTTGGGGAAAGGTTTGACAAAGAAAAACAGACAACAAAAGCAAAACAATGAAGACGATGATTGCTGATCCACAATTCCCCAATAAATGTAAAGTCAATTAAGAACAATGAAATGGATGCACGATGAAGGTTTATTATTAACTGGATGGTTAATAAGAAGTGGTAATTACTTAACTACTCCTACACAATTCAAAGGAAGTACTTCTTATGATATGAATGATATGATTTTTGCCTAGGCTGTATGCCCTCTGAGAAACGTAATACCTGTTGTAGCGGGCTGAAAGCTAGCAAACAAAATTGGGATACTTTAAGTGAACAATCAATTACCAAACACAAGCGTAAAATAAATGAAGAGGAAAAAGGAATCAAAGAAAAATATGAAAATGATACTAAAGTTAATGTATCATCCAGGGCCAAATGTGTAGTTGTATCTCGTCATTCAATTTTTCCTCCCTTCCATGGACACTGTCGTGACTGATTGATTGATTATATCATTCTTGGGCGCCTCTGGCAGAATGATGATGATGATGAGGATTGGTAAGGTAAGTGTGAGTTGTTGCTCCACGTATAATAGTAGCGCTGGATGAAAGGCCGGCCTGTAAGTGTTGATGAAAGAAGAAATGGGGTATTACAAAATAAATTAACAGAATGAAAACATAAAAATCGGTGTAGTGCGAAAAAGACAAGACTCGTGAGCGAGAACATTTTCAGACTGAGGCTAATTGGATATATTGATTAACTCTACTCTTCTAGTTGCACAGCAGTCATCAGAAAGAACAACAAGATAGGAGCCAGTACAGAACAGTTACAGGGCAACACCACAACACCGGGACGTGAGTCTGTGGCCCAAACTCCATTTACCTACATTTTTCAGAGTTTCAGACAAAAGGCATATACATCAACCTAGTATTTCCAAAACAAGTGATTAATATAATTGTAAATCAATGCGCCAATGTCAATCATACCACTATTCCATTCCACCACTGCACACACATGTAGCCTAGGTCTGCTGTGCTTCTTCTTGATTGGTTGTGTGTTTACCTTGTATTCCACTTCCTGAACATATTCCATCAATCATCTCTGATCAAACTGACTGGCAGCGTGCAAAGATGGTATGGTGGTCATCATCATCATCATCATCCGGTGTGGCACGTGTACGTGTTCTCCAACTGACCAAAAACAGCAACTAAGTATGTAGTGAGTGACTACGATTAAGTCCAGACTGCACCTGCAGTAGTAGGAGTACAATTGGATACATATTATTAAACAACATGGAAACATTGACCATCACTCGAGACACAAGCACTTTGAAACTACTAGTATACTGCGACTTCATGCACATTTGCTCTGAGTCAGCAAGCAGCCAATGCAATGTATGGCATCTTTTATTTCATATACCTGTCTTTCTCTTCTTTGTGACTGTCAGATCACAGATGGAGCAGAGCCTTCTGAAAGTGATGACGAGTTTACTTTAATTTTGGAGCCCTGCTCAAGTTCTGACATTGAAGAGTTGCGTATGCCTGCAGACAGAGGTGTAGCCTTAAGACAGTGATGCATTTCAGATTGGAAACAAAACAGAATATGGTTGTAGTCACGTACGTTTCACTTGTTATGGAGGGACTGTTAGAGGCTACATTATTGCACTATTGTCCATCTCCATCCAAACTATGGCAAGATGTAAATGCATTTAGGGTGAGTCAGGAAGATGGAGCAGGACTCTGATGAGTGGAGTGCACAGTAAATGCTCAGATGTGCAACTCCAATAAGTAATTAAAAGAGAAAGGAAGATGGTGTTGGTTTTCAAGTTTGAGTCAGAAAGACAGATACACACAAATAACGAAGGAAGGGAGAAATAAAGAAAGGGAGAATGTAACAATTTCCAAGCCTAGTTGTCAGGGAAGAAGAGCTCGTCCTCAAACCCTGGTGGTTCTTCTGACAGAAGTAGGTCCTGTAACCCAATACTTATTTCTTCCGACTCGCTCTCCTCTTCCAGCTCCGATTCACGGACTTTGTAGTCTGGTGGTATCACGTGCTGGTTCATTTTTATCATGGTTAACCTCTCCACGCTTTTGGGCGAGAGACTGGTCCTTCTCACAGTCACAATGGCACCAGCAGCACTGAACACACGCTCAGAAGAGACACTTGCAACAGGGCAAGCTAAATACTTTATCGCCAGCCTGCTGAGCAGTGGCCATTGGCTTCTTGTCCTATACCAATACACCAATGGGCTTTGCTCCATGAACACCTCTGTTGTGTCATCCAGATAGGCCTGGACCATCCGCTCAATGTTCATTGGTGCTCTGGTTTGCTTGTCCTCTTTTTGCTTTGCGACAGCAACTGACTTCCCCATCCCTTTATGGCGAAACCAAGCAGCTATTTTTTTGCTTGTGTCTGATGAATCAGATCCTGTTGGTGCGGGTGCTGTTATTGTTTGTGTTGGTGACTGCTGGGAAGCAAACGCACTGCTTGCATGCTGTGAAGAAGAACTTGACTCTGTAGGATGCTCAGTAGTACTTGCACTGTCCTGGGCTGGCACTGGCAGGCCTCTAATTGAGAGCTGTTCGTTTTCTAAATCAGCGGCTTCCTTGGCTATTACAGTTTTGTACTTGGAAACATCCTCTTCTGAAAAAGAAATTACTGCATTACTGTTCACAAATAATTTGTACCGTGGATCCAAAATTGTGGCAGTAATGTAATGTTGATATGACAAAATCTTATTTTGAATCCTTGTATTCTCAGATAAGCAGCTTGCTAAGGACTTCGCAAAATTACATGCTTCACGTTTCCCTTCCACACCTTTGTACGTTTCAGACCTCCTTCAGCTCTTGCTCAAGCATGTACAACAATGGGATTGCTTTGCTCATAGTACAGTCCTCCCTGCTGACTGCACGTGTGAAGACCTCAAAAGGACGTAGCATCTCAGTCAGGCATTTAATGAGGTCCCATTGCCACATCTCAACAGTCATGGCTTTAACAGCATTATCCCCTGATCTTCTTGTCATGACATAAGCATTAAGTGGTATGTACTGCTCAAACAGCCGTTCGAACATGTAATACGTAGAGTTCCAACGTGTTGGTACCTCCTGGATGAGTGCTTTGACTGGCATGTTACACTGACGTTGAATGACCCGTAGCTGCTTCCGGGCTTTAAAAGAATGATTGAAATGCGTGCAGATTCTTCTGCAAATGGTCAGTAAGTTGCTGACTTTGCTTTCACTTTTCAGAAAGTCTTGAACTACAATGTTAATGCAGAGTGCCAAACACGGGACCCTGCAATAGCGGCCATCTTCCATGGCCTTAACTACATTACTGCCATTGTCGGTGGCAACAAAACCAATATTGAGGCCTCTTAGTTCCAGCCATTCAAAGACCTTGCTGTTGAACTCATCCAAAATGTTTGCAGTAGTATGCGATTGCTCCATAGCAAACATGGCTACAGTAGCATGTTTGCGAGAATCATTAAAAATCTCAGTAGTGTCAATGCCTGTAGATATCTTGTCTCTAACACCTGAAAAAGAGATCCAGTGTGCAGTGATGCACATGTAATCTGTGGCTTGGCTACTGCTCCACATGTCTGTTGTCAGGTGGATACTATGCACAGCACTCTGCTGCAAGGCTTTTCCAAGCAATTCCAGCACGTCGTGGTGTATTGCTGGAACAGCAACTCTGGCAAAATAGTAGCGGCTGGGAACGTTCCATTTTGGGCAGAGGGTTGACACAAATTCCAGGAAACCCATCCCTTCAACAAAAGAAAAAGGGAGAAGGTCCAGAGCTAACATTTTAGCAAGCTTAGCATTGTACAAACGTGCTATTGGGTGGTTGCGCTCGTACTTTCCCTCCTGCCTAAACATGCTAAGAATGGTACGCTGCTTGGTATTTCTTTCAGATATGCCCTATGCAGTACTTTGTATCGCAGACTTCACACCCGTACGCCTTGGTGTCTCCGGGTTACTCTTACTCTGGTGCCACATAGATGTTGCTGATACGGAGGATCTGGGTTCTACCACTGCAGTGCTGGGGAGTGGGACAGGGGTATTTAGTTTACCACTACCAGATAGAAGGTCTCCCTCTTCATCCTGTCCGGTTACCCGTGGACCTTCTACTGCTTCCGTACCAACATTAATGGTTCCTGCTCTTAAGATACGTAGGTGGTCCTCCCACTGGATTGGGTGGAGTTTTTTCATATGGGTCATTTGGCCTACGGTACCATAGTTTGTGCCAAGCTTACCACGACTAACAGAGGAATGACAGATGGAGCATATAGCAATGTTGTCCTCATTTGCGCTAACTGTAAAGAAGTCCAACACTGGGGAGCTTGACTTTTGTCTCCTGCTAGAAGTGCCACTTCCAATGCCGGATGAACTGGAGGTTGTGTGGTGAACTTCACTATGTGGCTGCACAGTAGTACCACTACCTCCTTCTGCTGAGGTGGAACCTGTGCTGGATGTAGGACGCTGCCGGCTTTGTGCAAATGTAAAAATGGAATCTGGAGGTAGTTTTGGTGTGGCCTGTGTTGGTGGTATGCGTGCTACTACATCCCTAGTGCAGCCATTCTTGATAGGGTTAAAATGTTGGTCTCCATGTCCTCAGGGCCAGGAGTAATGCTTGTGATGACTGGGTCTGACTCATCATCACCATCATTATCCAGCTGCTGAACATTGAACTCCATAAGTGGTAGGCTTCCTGGAACCTTCGTTTCCCTAGCCTGGTCTTCTTGGGATGTCTCTCCCTCTCATGCTCAGATCGTTCTGGCTCCCAATTGAAGTCAAGATCATCAGAAGGGATGCTTGGCGAAGAACTCAATGGACTAACCCTCCTTTTCCTTGGTGAGGATTTGGAAACCAATAGATCTCCTGCATGAGGTGCTGCCTCTTCTTGCTCTGCATCAGGCTCAATTTCCTGAACTGCCCGACTTCAGGAGGAACAACAACTACTATTGTCAGTGGTGGTTCTTGAACAACTATTGCAGGCGGTGGTTGTGGTAGTTGCTTTTGTTGAACATCTACTATTGCGGGTGGTGGTTTTGGAACAACAACTATTACAGGTGGTGGTTGTGGTTGTTCTTTTCGTTGAGCATCTACTATTGCGAGCGGTGGTTGTTGAACATCTACTATTACGGGAGCTGGTTGTTGTTCACCACTTTTCTGCTGTGTTCCCTCTTGCGTGGAATGTGTACTACTTTGAGATAAGTTCAGGTCAGGCTCAGTATCACTGCTTTCCACCATTAGGCTGGCTACCTCTTCCCCACTCATCTGCTTGAGCCTGGGGTGGTGGCTTGGGCCCACTGATGCGGAGGTGCTGGCCCCAGCTTGGACCCCGGTCACTGCTGCTGCAGGCGTACTTTTTTTTCTCACAAAAAAGGTTTTCGGGTCAACACCAGACTTAAGTGTCACTTCCTTCTTCTGTTCTTCCTTCTTCTCAGCAACTTTCTTGGTCTTGGAGGACCTGGTACCTGCTTTCTTTGGGCCCATCTTCTTCAGATTTCAGCAGCAGCACTCCGTTGCACAAGTTGCTGAGAATGATGTCTGGTTAGGTTAGTCACTCACACCACACGTGACGTAGTACAGAAGGACGTCCGTCTGGCAGTAGAACAGGCGATGAATGATGAGACACCTCCTCTTCAGTCTTTTGTGCACCTACAAGCAAAGAAGGTAGAACAACATCAGTCGAATATGGATTTTTTAGTACATCCAGTAAGAGTAAGAATAGCAAAAAATTAAAATGCAAATGTAGTGGAAGTGGAACTTGTTTATCCATAATTTGTGCATCATTTTGGATGGATGCAGCATCAGAAAACTGCAGCAGATAGCAATGGGGATGTGAACAGTAGTAAGCCAACAGGAACAATGGCAAGACACAGGCCAATTTGTCAAAAACAAAACAGCACACTACTACTACCACCACAGCTCCACATGGGCACTCATCACAGGTACATGGGTAAAGGCCAGAAAAAAATAAACTCAACCAGGCCTCTATCCCTCCCTATAGGGCCAGAAAAAGGAGGATGCCTACATCACAGCTTAATGCAAAAAAGAAAATCCCCATGGCTACAAGGTTTGAAAGTTACACAACAACACAAACAACAAAGGCATTTTGAGTTTTCCCTCAAACAGTTAACTACACACTAAACACCACATTTGAAAATTCAATGCATTGCCACCCATGCCCTAAATGATGTTAATTTCAACAGAAAAAATGGAAACCGCTATATCAAGCATCCCCGCTGACTATCTCTGGGACTCTAGGCCTACTGGCAGAAAAAAATCACACAACTTTGTAGGCCTGCGGCAAAAAAACTAAACCAGGATGGAAGGTCACACAAAATGCCCGCCACCACATGGCCTCGCCAGTGCCACCCCCAAAAACATGAAAAGAAAGAGAAGACAGACAATACATTCCTATGGCAAAAGGACAATGCTTTGCTTGACAAAATGGCGGCCACCAAGCCGCCCACATGGTCAGGCCACCGTCTAACAACAAGGTACATAGAGGACAGAAACAGTAAGTGGTCCACGCTCCAAAAACTACAAGCAAATGACAACCTGAGGAGTTTCTTTTAGCAAAATGAACAGCATCTACATTTTTGGGAACGTTTTAGGCAACTCGAGAGATATTGCTCGCGAGAATGCAAATTCGGCGTGTTCGGCTGCGCGAACTGAACAAAACTTCGTGATCGCGCCCCCAAGCACGCACATTGAGCGCGTGAAGACGACAAAAACTGTAAGGTCGCTTTGTAGCACTGTGCAAACTTACCAAAACTACGCGAGCTGAATTCTAGGGTTACCTAGTGTGCAGGAAAAAGCCATATTATTCAACACACACCCAAAACCTGCAATTCAACACCAAAAACACATTTTTCTAATGAATCCAAAGCCATCCATGACCCACATGATGTTACACTTACAACTTAACAGTTAAACAACTTTCATGCACCCATGATGAGGAGTACTCTAGTAGTACCCTTGGGCCTACCTACTGGCACAGTAGGCCACAAGCTTGGAGGCCTATGGCAAAAACACAGAGGCTGCTACTAGTACCAGGAATTAAAATGGCCGCCCCCACATGGCCTGGCCACCCCCAAAAACATAAAAAGAAAGAGAAGACAGACAATACATTCCTATGGCAAAAGGACAATGCTTGGCTTGACAAAATGGCCGCCACCATGCCGCCCACATGGTCAGGCCACCGTCTAACAACAAGGGACGTAGAGGACAGAAACCGTAAGTGGTCCACGCTCCAAAAACTACAAGCAAATGACAACCTGAGGAGTTTCTTTTAGCAAAATGAACAGCATCTACATTTTCGGGAACGTTTTAGGCAACTCGAGAGATATTGCTCGCGAGAATGCAAATTCGGCGTGTTCGGCTGCGCGAACTGAACAAAACTTCGTGATTGCGCCCCCAAGCACGCACATTGAGCGCGTGAAGACGACAAAAACTGTAAGGTCACTTTGTAGCACTGTGCAAACTTACCAAAACTACGCGAGCTGAATTCTAGGGTTACCTAGTGTGCAGGAAAAAGCCATATTATTCAACACACACCCAAAACCTGCAATTCAACACCAAAAACACATTTTTCTAATGAATCCAAAGCCATCCATGACCCACATGATGTTACACTTACAACTTAACAGTTAAACAACTTTCATGCACCCATGATGAGGAGTACTCTAGTAGTACCCTTGGGCCTACCTACTGGCACAGTAGGCCACAAGCTTGGAGGCCTATGGCAAAAACACAGAGGCTGCTACTAGTACCAGGAATTAAAATGGCCGCCCCCACATGGCCTGGCCACCCCCAAAAACATAAAAAGAAAGAGAAGACAGACAATACATTCCTATGGCAAAAGGACAATGCTTGGCTTGACAAAATGGCCGCCACCATGCCGCCCACAAGGTCAGGCCACCGTCTAACAACAAGGGACGTAGAGGACAGAAACAGTAAGTGGTCCATGCTCCAAAAACTACAAGCAAATGACAACCTGAGGAGTTTCTTTTAGCAAAATGAACAGCATCTACATTTTCGGAAACGTTTTAGGCAACTCGAGAGATATTGCTTGCGAGAATGCAAATTCGGCGTGTTCGGTGGCGCGAACTGAACAAAACGTCGTGATCGCGTGCCCGAGCACGCACATTGAGCGTGTGAAGACGACAAAAACTGTAAGGTCGCGTTGTAGCACTGTGCAAACTTACCAAAACTACGCGAGCTGAATTCTAGGGTTACCTAGTGCGTAGGAAAAAGCCATATTATTCAACACACACCCAAAACCTGCAATTCAACACCAAAAACACATTTTTCTAATTAATCCAAAGCCATCCATGACCCACATGATGTTACACTTACAACTTAAACACCCCTATAACAGTTGAACAACTTTCATGCGCCCATGATGAGGAGGACTCTAGTAGTACCCTAGGGCCTACCTACTGGCACAGTAGGCCACAAGTTTGGAGGCCTATGGCAAAAACACAGAGGCTGCTACTAGTACCAGGAATTAAAATGGCCACCCCCACATGGCCTGGCCACCCCCAAAAACATAAAAAGAAAGAGAAGACAGACAATACATTCCTATGGCAAAAGGACAATGCTTGGCTTGACAAAATGGCCGCCACCAATCCGCCCACATGGTCAGGCCACCGTCTAACAACAAGGTACATACAGGACAGAAACAGTAAGTGGTCCATGCTCCAAAAACTACAAGCAAATGACAACCTGAGGAGTTTCTTTTAGCAAAATGAACAGCATCTACATTTTCGGGAACGTTTTAGGCAACTCGAGAGATATTGCTTGCGAGAATGCAAATTCGGCGTGTTCGGCGGCGCGAACTGAACAAAACGTCGTGATCGCGCACCCGAGCACGCACATTGAGCGTGTAAAGATGACAAAAACTATAAGGTCGCTTTGTAGCACTGTGCAAACTTACCAAAACTACGCGAGCTGTATTCTAGGGTTACCTAGTGCGCAGGAAAAAGCCATATTATTCAACACACAACCAAAACCTGCAATTCAACACCAAAGACACATTTTGCTAATTAATCCGAAGCCATCCATGACCTACATGATGTTACACTTACAACCTAAACACCCCTATAACAATTGAACAACTTTCATGCACCCATGATGAGGAGGACTCTAGTAGCTTGGAGGCCTATGGCAAAAACACAGAGGCTGCTACTAGTACCAGGAATTAAAATGGCCGCCCCCCACATGGAAAATGGCCGCCCCCACATGGCCTGGCCACCCCCAAAAACATGAAAAGAAAGAGAAGACAGACAAATAGACAATACATTCCAATGGCAAAAGGACAATGCTTGGCTTGACAAAATGGCCTCCAAGCCGCCCACATGGTCAGGCCACCCTCAAACAACAAGGTACATAGAGGACGGAAACAGTAAGTGGTCCATGCTCCAAAAATTACAAGCAAATGACAACCTGAGGAGTTTCTTTTAGCAAAATGAACAGCATCTACATTTTCGGAAACGTTTTAGGCAACTCGAGAGATATTGCTCGCGAGAATGCAAATTCGGCGTGTTCGGCGTTGCGAACTGTACAAAACGTAGTGATCGCGCGCCCGAGCACGCACCTTGAGCGCGCGAAGAAGACAAAAACTGTAAGGTCGCGTTGTATTACTGTGCAAACATACCAAAACAGTACAGGCCTCCCCCAATAATAATTTTTAAGAAAGATTGAAAAGCACAGAAAACTGTAGTTAAAAAAAACAACATTTACAGTACACCAATTCTCAATTCTCAAACTTACTTGTGAAAGAAAAGTTCAAATCCAAAATTCCTCAATAAATCCAATTAAATGCTATGATGCAGCAGACAAACACAAAGAGTGATCCTTCCAGCTCCAATTCCAAATGAAAGTGAACACCACATGGACAAAGCACTGGGAGGAACCTGGTGGACAGGAACAGGAAGTTGGAGACTCAGGGGCACTTCCTTTCTCTTGAAAAAAAGAGTAGAAACAAAAAGAGGACTCCTAGCCCAAAACAATACAGCCAAATCACAATCTGAGGGGTTAAATGAAAATTTTTGAGAACATTTTAACATGCTCGAGAGATATTCTGTGCCAGATTGCAGTTTCTGCGTGTTCGTAAACGCGATCTTACCTACATAGCGCTGTAAGGAAGATCACGCGTCCTAATGACGTGTTTGCGCGTCCGAATGACGTTATCGCGTTCTCACAGTCGGGTTGGATTGTGCGGCCGGATTCCAAACATCGTAGCGAATGTGACCGGGAGAGAAAAGCGAGAAAGCGAACGCAGAACCACGGTAAGTCATTACCGCGCACGCGAGAATGCTATTGAGCGCGCGAGGAAGAAAAACTACTACGCTATGCTGTAGATTGCGAAGTAGGCGACAGCTTCGCGCTCTCCGCGAAGTGCGAAGTTGCCGAAACTTCACAAACTCCGCGAACGGAGCATAGTTCTCCGCCCAGGCTTAGTAATGGGAGAACATTTAACATTAAAGTAATGTCTACCTCACGGCACTTGCATTTTAAATCCACGGACATTGGCTGCAAAGGAAAATATGTCATTACTGCTTTCAACTTAACAATTATATTAAACTAGCAGCCCGTCCCGACCTTGTCCGGGAGCAATCAGGCTTCCCAGACCCCCGCCCCCCCCGACATTTTGCAGCAGCCTGGTCCCCCGCCCGCCCTGACATTGTCAAGCAGCTCGGGCCCCTGCCTGCCCCCTTCCCCGCGAGGAAACAGGCTTTACTGACCCCCGCCCGCCCCGACATTGTACAGCAGCCCGGCCCCCCACCCGCCCCCAGTCTGCCCCGCCCCCCGCCTGCCCGGAGCCTTACCTCAGCCGCCGCTCCTCCCCCGCGCTCCTCCGTCGGTCCTCACCGCCATTCTGCCGTTCGTCACTGCTCTTCCCCCGCTCTATGTCCGCCGCTCCTCTTCCGCTCTTGCACGCCGCTCCTCCCCGCGCTCCTGATGTCACCACGCAGGTCGCGGCATGCGCTACTTGCAAGGGACTATTTTTTTTATCGTCAATTTTTTAATTAACGTATACTTTTTTTTATTTATGTAGCCTATGTCCATCTGCACACGCTGACGATTACAATGATGTATCGGGTGTGTGGATTGGCGCTGTGGTTCCCGAGTTTACCCTCCTCAAAGGTGCAAAGTTCTTCCTTTATTATAGCAGTATAGATAATATGTATTTAAGCTCGACCTACGTTGGAGATAACTATCATTTGGAAGCAAAACAGTCTCGATTCAACACAGAGTTGCCAAAATTAGATATGTTTTTTGTAGGAATTAAAGGTTTTATAACTTTTACAAATGATTTATACGAAGTTTTTACTGGTAGGTTATTTTTATATGAAAACAATTTGGCATAACTGTCTTGGACTACATTTTATAAACAAAGTAAAATAATACTTTTGTTTAATGAATGCATTTTAGTGTAATGGTTTTAATGGACTAAACACTTGAATAAAGACTTGACTTGGATTGTGCCACCGAAACAAAAAGCCTTTCAAAGGGGTCTCGAACCTGCCACTTGCCAGGCCCTAACCATCCCTATTTTTACATGTGAATTACCCCTAAGGTAGGCCAAGGTACCTCTGCGGGCAGGGTGCAGTGCAGTGTATGCTGAAAGGGAGGATAGGTACTGTTGTGTGTAACATGTCCTGATAGTGAAATACAGTGTATTTCGTTTTCACTATGGAAAGGCTATCTGTCCCATTGGATAGAATGGGAGTATATTTATAACATCTCATAAGTATAACTTCCCCTTCGGACCAGGTAGTAAGGTTGAGTTTAGTATGCCTAAACTCAGAATGTACAAATGCATCTTTTAGCAAAGATGATTTTTATGTTGTGAGTTTGAAAATACCACTTTTAGAAAGCTGGTATCCTGGGTGCCTCTTCTGGGTTGTGGATTGATTGTCTGACATTGGAGTGACGGGGCTGGGGATGTGCATTCTCTCAGACAGCCACTGGGGTAGGGTTGTGTGTCCTGCCTTTCCTGGATGAGTCAGGGCTGGGCTACATAGACCTAGGCTGCATTTAGAGTAGTAGGAGGAGATGTCCTTGTACCTGAATAGGCCCTGTCTGCTTTATACAATGCTGTTTCCACCTTCTACCAGGAAGCTGGACCAGAGATGATAGAACTGCTTTGGAGTGAGCTAAGAGTGAACAAAGGACAATGTGGTATAAATATTGGGGCACAGACCCCACAACTTTAGATTACTTTTGGACTTAAGAGGAACCTCTGCCAAGGAGAAGAGCTGGAAAAACTGAAGGAGAAGTACTGCACCTTTGCTGTGTGCATTGTGGGGTTGGCCTGCCAAGGAGATGGACAATACTTTGCTATGTGCTGTGTATCCTGCTTGAACAAGATCTCCAAGGACTTGGTCTAGAGCTTGCCTCTTGTGATGAAATCTCAGGGACCCAAAGACTTCACCCACTCTGTTCTCCAGCATTTGGAAATGCTTTTCCAGCTGCCACAAAGGGAAAAAGAAACATTGACGCTGGTGAGCAACGCCGCAACCTGCAATAAAGCAGTGGACACCACTTGTGAAGTGCACAACTCATGGCCTCGACTTGCATCGCAGCCCCGACGCTTGCCGATGCTGCACCGTACCGACTCTGATGCCGTCACTGAGGCCGCTGCTTGCCCTGCAGCTGAGGGCACCACTCTTGACACTCACTACACACCGCCCCGACTCACACCGCAGCCCCAACCTCACCGACGCTGGTGCTTCATCATCGCGGAGCCGAAACCTGAAGAGGTTGACCTCCTGAATCCATCAACCCCTCATCGTCGTGAGGAACTGACACCTTGATGTTCCTGGCAACAGTAAGGAACCAACGCCTTACCTTCCCTGCATCGTAGTAAGGAACAGACACCGCACCTCTCCTGTTGCCGTAAGAAATGGACACCACCTGGCGCCAATGAAGTATCACCGCTCGATGCTGTGCACCGTCTTTGTTTTCATCGTTTACCAAGGTACTGTCCTTTGGGGTCCATGTGACTCCGGGCCCGCTGCTGTGCACCTCGCGGTCAGTGTCGTACTTTGGGATGTTCAGCTGTCACACTGCCCTAAATTGCCCCAGGTGGAGCTATTTGTTGCTACAAGCTTTATTTTTGTGAAGTGCCTATTTTAAATGAAATCTTGATATATGTATGGTGGATTTTTGTCTTTTTGGTCTTGTTTTGTTTAGATAAAGATTTCCTATTTTTCTATACTGGTGTGGTGTCTATTTTTAGTGTTTTCACTGTATTACTGTTTGTGTGCAGAAATGCTTTACTGCCAGAGTAGAATCAAGGGTCGCTACTTGGACAAAGGTGCAAACCATTGCCAGTTAGAGATCCCCATTTTTAACACTGAAGCAACATTGTATCAGGATAGCTTAGCAAGGTTGCTGTAAAACACGAGGACAGTTATACCCAATAATCCGATATAACAGCTACAATCTCCAAACATCATGAGAATTTAAGGATTCTAGGGAAATGTACTTTCATTGCCGGCTGCTGAGATGTATTGCCTTCGCCTAAAGCATGAAGGCTTTCACCTGACTTCTCTGACCCTCTGCGAAGAAAAAAAATGCCTGATGTTCAATTCTTGAAATAAACTCGACATAGGTGTGTTTAAAGTATTGCACCGAACTGCCTGCCGAGACATACCTCCTGATCTGCTTCCTGAAGCACAGCCCCAAGCTCATTCGTATTCCAGGGATAATGTATTTCTTTATTTATGAGTTTTTATATAGCTCAAAACTTTACCCGAAAGTGTCAGAGCACTTTACATAGAGCTAGTTGCATTACTTAAGGACTTTACATTACATAACACATGCAAAACAGATACATCCAATGGTGTGTACAAGTGATATGCAATTTAAACTAACAGCGTAGATATAATCTGCCAATATAGGCAGAAAGTGAGCACTAAGAATATAGAAATGGCATAATAAAGCTATATAGTATATCATTATGATATTGGTAATATTATAATTAAAAAAACAGGCTACAGGTTAGCTGTGCCTGTGTAATGATTGTTCATTGCATTACCTTTTTTGTTATTATGCTCTTCCTGTTTCAATGCTGGAGGCTGGCCCCATGCATCGAAGCCCTTTATTCTGAATCTTTCCATAACTCACTCTAGCAGGTCGCAGGCATCTCGCTGACTGGGGAGACAGTGTCCATGAACCCCCGCAATGAAACTGGCTTGAATTCTGTTCTAATACTGTTGTTCTTAGTGACCTTGCCTAGCCCTTCCTCCCCACTGCCTAGCCATCTTAGAACCAGGTGATCTGAACTGGTGGTGAAGCAATTGTTCAGTTTGGCCTTGCACCCCTGTTTAGGGAAAGAGGGTGCTGTTTCCCCTCAAGTCGGTGAGTGCTAGCAGCATACAGTAGCAACCATGTGGATACTGGACCTTTGCATAGGCCCTTTTGAAACTTACCTCATTGAACTGCTTAGGACAGCCCGCTTTAACCAGTAGGTGACAGACAACTTTGGAAGCAACAGCAAAGAGACTTTGATTGGCTCGAGTAGTCTTTCTTTATCTGTGGTCCAGGGACTTCTTGGGGTCAGCAACACCTACTCTGGGGTCTGTGACTGCTTAGAAATGGTATGAATATTAAAAGAATATAACATTGTATATAAATACAAAGATGCAAATATAAAACAGAGTTTCAAAACATTTTGAAAATATGAAGGAACTTTGAATTGGAGGCTACAAATGTATTTGGTACCCTTCGCTTAATTTGTGGTAGCCACGCAAGAGCATCAAACAGAATATAGTATGGATGATGGGTGGCCTCAATTTGACAAGATCCAATATTCCTATTAAAATGTTGTTTGTTTTTTAATTGAGGATTGTATGAGGATTCAATAAAATATCCTAATTCATATATTTGTTTGAATGCTTGTTTTTGTATTGCTTCGTACTGAAATTGCTCTGAAATTGCTTACACTATCTTCTAGTAATGACTCTGTGGTGGTCCTATGATTCCAATAATGATTCAGGGGGTCAAGTTTTCTGCACAGAGTCTATTAGCCTAATGAATCTATAACTACCCGGATTGGCCCTGTCTTAAAAATCGGTATGATCTCAGCTGACTTCCAAGAGGGGGGATTTCCATGCCCAAAAGGATGGCATTGGATAACCTATTGATGTTGGTTCCCCACACTTCTACAACTTCTCTGTACAAATCATTAGGAATTCTATCGGGACCATGAGCTCTGGCAGTGATGCAAGAGCTAACAGCTACAAAAGTTTAATTAAGTGAAAAATCAAGAACTTCAACAGTACCAAGTGGAGAAAAATACCACAAACATACATCCTCTTCATTCTCATTACTACCCTGGATATACAGGCTCCCAAACTGTGTAACTAGTATTAATTTAGCTGGGATTATTGCTCTGAATTCTGGACAGTGCCCTATGTTAGGCACCAGTATTCACTCAACTCAGATTCAGAGTCTGTGGGAGTGAAGAATAACCCCCACTTCCCTCACGATCATTCCCACACTAAGGTTCTTAAAAGTGCAGATGATAGTCTTCAGGGAAAACGATGAAGGGTAGTGGGTAAGGAAAGGAGGAGACCAGGAAAGTTCAAAGGCAGTCATGGTGGCTTGGTGGAAGAATGCTTCCGGAAATTTCCCTGGAATACAGGAAAGGCGTTCCATGTCATAAAACAGAAGAGGAGATAGGAGGAACGTTATGTACCATGTTATGTAAATGTCCCCCTACGCTAGCCCCAGAACTCTAGGACCTACCACCCATGTCTGTGTGTAGAACTGAGAGAGACCAGCCACTATTCAAATTAGAGAGGAGAAGGAGTAAGAAATATACCACTGGAGGTTGGTAGAAGTAGCAAATCCAAAGACTCTAAACAAAAATGTGGACACATGGAGGATTCTCCAGTAATAATCCTTAGGGTAAGCATTATAGGTACCAGGGTTTAGGATTTTAATTAAGCTTGTCACCCAGTGGAAATGTGTCTGAGCATTTTCTGGGTCCAAGATGGCGCATTGACACCGCCGTGTGGAGGAACGCTGCTCGAGGGCTGAGTTGTTCACTGAACGTGAACCGTGTCTATCTTTCGAATATGGCCAAAAGTTGGATGATTTAACTATCCTGGAGGAGTAACTGATAAAAATTAACCAAGCGGAGAAACTGAAAACTTACCGCGCTGGCTGAGCGGCCGAGCGGGGCTGAGCTGGTCTGACGCGGCAGCCTGTGGTCTGACAACACAGGTCAGCTGGAGCCGAGGACGGTGAAACAGAAAACTTACTGGCTGAGCTGCTGAGCGGGGCTGAGCTGGTCTGACGCGACTGGATTAGGCTGCGTGTGGCTCGGCAAACACAGGTCAGCTGGAGCCTGAGGGCGGTGTACGGCGTGCTGCTTGAGCGGTGGTTGGAGCCAGAAGCCGAGGCTGAGCAAAACGGATGCTGCGACTCCGACTGATTGAGAGCCGGTTGAAGGGATTGCTTCGCTCCGCACAGCTGCAGCGGCGCTTTCTCCCGGTAGCAGTGAAGGGTCGGTCTGTAATCGGCTGGCTCAGTTCTAAAGTTACCCGGCGCTCTGCCTCACTATTCTCCCTAAAGTTAGCAGCGGAGTGTGGGGAAATGGTACCAAAACCTCAAGGGCGGAATACTCGATTGACGGCAGCGACAACGTTGACAGCACCTACCAGTCTTGCCATTTCTGCTCCTGTCGGGGATACACCAGGAAATACACCAGGAAATTCTGGTAGGCAAGAGAGAGTGGAAAAGTGTTTTGTGACTGATAAATTAACACCTCGTATGCCTACTAATGTTGACAGTGTTAAAAATGACTCTGTCTCTGCCTCAGATACATTGTTACCAATGATACAAAGTAGCCTTATGACTCCACAATTAAACAACTCTCCTGAAACTGGCTGTAACATTATAAATAATCAAGAAATGCAGCATGGCGATGGTAATAATATAAACATTCCTACTCCTGCAGTAATTACAACAGAAATTACTACCCCTGCTGAGACTCCTTTACTAATTATGACTGAGAGTAATATGAATACGAATATTACTCAGGCTACACAGGTTACACAGTCCATTACTACTCTGGCATCAAGAGATGAGGAGGTACTAAGCTCTGACCCAGGGGGATGTAAGGGGAGTACAGGAGCAGAGCACATGGAGCATTTGGAACACATGGATGGAGTAGAAACTGATGAGGAAAACTATGATATTTCTGATATGGGTAATAACAAAGCATCACCCTCTATTAAAGATAAAGTAACTAACATTAAGAAAGGAAGAGGTAAAATCAAGAACAAAATTAAAAAGGTAGTAAACAAACCTAAAACTGCTACTATGAAATCGATTGCCGAAAATAGCCCGATAAGACAATGGGTACAATCTAAGGGTGGAGTGGAATCAATGGCACTTCGGCTATCTGGAAATAGCCCAGTTGAGCTAAACACTACTTTAGCTGATGTTGATGATTCTACCACTACGATGGATTTGACTGTTAATAAGGATCCAGTAGAAGAGATAACTGGTGGTGACACTTGGGCTCAGATACTACAAACCATATCAACTCCACCCTCTTGTATTTCTATTTCTGCTTCGGAAGGGAGTGTCGAGCTAAATCCATCGCGGGAAATATCACCCCCTCCTTCTTCCATTCCTAATATAAAGACTACAGAGAATCCTAATGCACTAATTATAATATCTGCCTCAACAACAGCAGTATTTTCCGAGACAGCATCAAGCATAGGACTACTAAATGAAGCAGTAACTACTGAAGCTACTGAACCACAGAGTTATAATGATCAACACCCAATCAGCACTTCTCATAATAATGCTTCTTCAACAAACTGGACACTTCAAGGGGAGGTATCCTCTTCATTTCAGATGATTCTGCAGTTATTGAATGAGCAAAAACAAGAGGCTCAATTTCACTACCAACAAATGAGGGAAGATAGTAATAAGACTCAGTCTTCCCTGTAGGAAATGTCACGCAAACTTGGCGCGATTTCTCAAGAGATGGAAGAGCTGCAGCAAAGAGTTGTGCTGACGGAGGAAAAATCAACCCGCTTCGAGATAGCTGCAAATAAACATGGATCTCAACTATGTCAAATGCAGGCCAAACTTGAAGATTTGGAAAATAGGCAACGACGACAGAATTTACTCTTATTTGGACTTTTTGGAAGGGGCTGAGGGAGCTGATGCTAGGGCATATATTGTTCAGCTGCTTCACAAAGCATTTCCTGAACTATCTGATTTGGACTGGGATTCACAAATACAGCGTGCCCATCGACTCCCTCTCTTTCAAAGAAATAAAAACAGCAAATATCCTCGCCCAATTTTGATATACATTGGTAATTTTTTGCTTCGCCAGGCTATTTCACTAAAAGCAAGATCAAATACTCCGGTTACTATTGATTCAACTACTTTTTTTGTAAGATTCGATTTAAGTAAACTTTCTATGGAACGACGATGGAAACTGAAGCAATATATAGACCCAATAAAGGAGTTAGGTGGCCAAGCTTATTTGCAAGAACCAGCTAAACTGAAAGTGCTTAAAAGTGGCCGAACATATTATTTCATGGAAGAAAACGAAATAGAAAGAGCATTGGCTGAGTGGAAAATGGAAACGAAAGCTGTTACTGAATAACTTTTCTACATCTCTTAATTTTTCTTAGAGAAAATGTATGTAAAATTAGACATGGTCTTTAATAATTTCTACTAATATTTGAATGCTCAGGCCTCGAGACGGCTAGCTCCGCGCTAAAGCTGCCAAACAGAACGGCAGCTGTTCAAATGGGGGACCTGTAAGTAGGGGGGGTGGGTTGGGACAGGCTGAGGCCTGGTAAGGCTAGGGTGGGGGGTAGTCTATTTTGGGGAAAAAATTGCATCATGGGGTTAAACAACAAAATTATTTGGAGATACAACAAGATGGATATGATTTTTTCTGAATGTTTTAGGAATAGGGATTTATACTTTCTGCAATGCATTTAATAAAATGTTTAGTATGGAATGTGGGAGGCCTAAATAACAGGAATAAAAGAAATCTTGTATATGAAGAGCTTAGGATGTACAATCCGCAAATTGTGGTCATTACGGAAACACACATAGCCTTTAAAGATAGAAAACTATTAAAACAACTTGGTTATGACACTATGGTTTGCACAGAATATAATGCTTCTATCCGGGGGGTGGCAATATTAAAACATAGACATTTTAAAGCTGAAATAAATAAGACATTACCTGATAGGGCTGGTAGGTGGGCAATAGTACAGATAACATGGGAAGGTCACAAATTTACTATAAGTGGGGTGTATGCATCAAATCAGGACGAACCATATGTTATTGATCAAATGAATTTGGAATTGCTATCATGGGATGGGGAATATATTGTACTTGGTGATTTTAATTGTATTATGAATTATAATTTAGATACAACGAGAAAAAACTCATCTCAGAGAATGAAAAATACTAGGGCGGCAATTCTAGATCTAGCTGCAATCCATCTACTTAAGGATGCGTGGCGATGCTTACATCCTAGGGTACCGGGTTATACGTACTACTCTGCTGCACATAAACTATGCTCACGGATAGATATGATATGGGTAACAGACTCTATTTTGGAAACCAGCACTATCACAATATGTCCAAGAGTCACCTCGGATCATAATCCAATTATTTTGACCTTTAAGATGTCCACAGAGCGACCCTCACCCCGTTCTTTTTCTTTTCCTAGACATTTATTTACAAACTTTCATTTTATTAAGCAATTAAAGGATCAAATAAAGGAGTTTATAGATATAAATATTTGCTTAGTTTCACCTTTAATAGTGTGGGATGCATGTAAAGCCAGCATACGCGGATTTACACAGCAATATATATGGCGACAAAATAAAGAACTTCAATCTCGAAACGAGCAAATGATTACTGAAATACTTAATCTTGAACAACAACTCTCTGAAAACTTATTAACAGGGGTAGAAAACTTAGAAGCTTTAAATTTTAAATTGATCGAACTAAAGGCAGCGATGAAAAATATCCTTAGGGAAAAAAGTATTATTAAATAAAAAAAATATCAACTTAACCAATATGAAAATGGGAAAACAATTGGTAAAATTTTAGCTTATAAAGTGGCTGAAGACCGTGCTCAAAATGCTATTAAAGAAATTAAAGGGGATAATAATCAGATTTTTCAGGATCCTAAACTAATATTACAGCAATTCGCATCTTACTATCAAGGGTCTATACACCAGAAGCTGTAGTTAAAGAAGATAATATCAGAAATTATATAACAATAAATAAAGTCAAAACTCTGGAGGTGGAACAATCTGACCAGTTGGGGGTGGATATTACAGCAACAGAAATTAAAAACGCAATTAACTCACTAGCAAATGGCAAAGCTGTAGGAGAGGATTGTATCCCCCTAGAGCTATATAAAAACTGTATGGAAGAGCTAATCCCACTGCTAATTAAAGTTATTCAAGCAATCGGTAATCGAGAGCAAGCCCCAAAGTCATGGAACCTCACCCAAATTATTTTCTTTTTAAAGAAGGGTAAACCATCGCAGGAGAGAGGTTCCTATCAGCCAATCTCGCTTATTAATAGCGATGCAAAAATATATGCAAAAATATTGGCGACTCGACTTGCACCATTAATGTCTTATATGGTTTCATCCCAACAACACGGGTTTATACCTAAAAGAGACACTACGGCACATATCAATATGGCCATTTCTGCATTTGACCTGGCAAAGACTGAACCCACCCCACTCGGTATGATTCTATTAGATGCAGAAAAGCATTTGATCGAGTGGGGTGGGATTGTATTTGGGCAGTGCTGCAAGCGTTTGGCATAAAGGGTCAATTTTTGAACTGGATCCAATCATTATATGATATGCCGCTGGGCAAAGTCTGTTATATGGGCAAATGCTCTTCTACTTTCATGATTGGACAAGGGACACGACAGGGGTGTCCTCTCTCACCCTTACTATTTGCCTTAGGTATGGAACCTTTCTTAATTGCCCTTCAAAAACAAGCTTTAATTAAGCCTTTTGTAAATGGCTTAAACTCTCTTGATATAACAGTATATGCGGACGACATTGCAGTCTTTTCTACGAATGTACCTGAAACTATGACAGGCATCTTGGTAGAAGCAGGGAAATATGGTTTAGTGTGCGGTTATCGCTTGAATACTAGTAAGACTCAAATTATCTTGAATCATCACTTACCATCATCGGTGACAGGGATATGCGCGGTAGCAACTTACCTAGGGGTAAAAATTTCGTCAAATATAGATGAAATTGTGGCATTAAATTACGAACCGCTATTGAAGGAAACTGCTTTACTATTTAAGAAATGGCATAAGCTCCCACTTAGTATTATTGGCCGAATACATTTGGTTAAAATTAAAATACTGCCTAAATATCTTTACCTTTTTCGTTCTATCCCCTTAAGGGTAAATAATTCTTATGTTTGTAGGCTAGAGGGTATTATTAGTAGCTTTATTTGTGGCTATAAAAAAGCACGACGGGCTATTTCTCTTCTTAAAGCTCCCTATGATCAAGGTGGATTGGGCCTTCCAGACATTAAATATTACTATTGGTCCTCCTTCATGACCCACTTTCTCAGCTTGCTGATCCCTGATAAATGTTTATACTTTCATAAGTTTTTGCTGGGAGCAGATGCGACTATGTTTTTTTATAGATTAAATTACTCCAATTATTTTAAACGCGTTAAGTTTAAGACGGTGCGGGATACCACTTACATTTGGCGCTCCATTCTTACTAAGAGCAAGATATCTATGTTTCATGATAAAACTCCTCTATGGTCTAATCCTGGTCTTCCAGAAATATTTCAAGACATAATAGGCGGTGTATTTTCTAAATCTGGCATTAATTTACTTGGAGATTTATATGATCATAGGGGATTATTTTCGTTTGAAAGATTGAAAGTATTTCAATATTATCAAATTAGGGATTACTTTTTGAGGAAGATAGAACTTACTTGTTTGACAGAATCTGAAGTATGGAACTGTATATATATGGAAGAAGATAAAGCAATGATTAGTAGAGGGTATAAACTATTTTCTGGATATAACACTAATGACATACATAAATTGGCTGAAAAATGGACTAATAAGCTTACAATGGAAATAACACCAGACTTTATTACTTCTTCTTTAAATAGCCTCAATTTTGCTGTTCAATCCTCAAATCTTAAGCTACAGTTATTCAAAACCATATGTCATCTATACCATACACCAGATCGGATTCTTAAATGGGCATCAAATAATAATAATTTCAGCGATCGTACAAAATGTCCTAAATGTGATCTGAAAGGAGCTGATATTATCCATATGTTTTTTTGTGCCCAAAT
The DNA here is from genome assembly GCF_964263255.1 of Lissotriton vulgaris. NCBI lineage: Eukaryota > Metazoa > Chordata > Amphibia > Caudata > Salamandridae > Lissotriton > Lissotriton vulgaris. Next base: position 677,017,497 of record NC_141685.1, on the reverse strand, counting down.
CTTGGTGAATTTTGGAATGGAGTAACCAAAGTTATTTTTACTAAACTTGGTATTCCTATTACGCTCTCGCTAAAAGATGTATTTATAGGAACGTCAGGGGAAAATACTGTACTATGTGATTTATTGAATTTTTTAATTACTTGTGCTCGATTGACTATTGCTAGAGATTGGGTTCAACAAAACTCACCAAAGGTTATTGAGTGGTGGAGTCTTGTTAAAGAGATATATAATATGGAATATGCTCTGGCAAATACTAGGGGTCTACAGGCTAAACGAAAAGTGGACAGAATATGGGGTTTAATTATGTCATAAAACTGTGTTTTTTCTTTTTCTTTCTTTCTGTAACTGTTTTTTATTTTTCCTTTTTGTTATTGTTTATATCTTGTTGTATAATTTGTTTGATGTACCCCTTTGATGCAAAACAATAAAAACAATTAAAAACGGGAAAAAAAAGCTTGTCACCCAATCGTTGACACCTATTATCCGATAGGTGTTGATAGTACATTGCAGTTACTCACCTATTAAGTTCATAGGAAATATATTTGTCTATGGCTATTCCCATCCTAGGCACCGTAGTAGTCAACTTAATAAAAGTAAAAAAAATCATGATTGAGGTATGCAAGTACAGTGCACTGACCGATATTAATAGTCCCAAAAAATAATGTGCAATTACTAAGCATGCAGAAATACCCAAATACGGGAGAAGAAGATTTAAAAAAAGCTGATAATGTGCTGTAGGAACCAGGGCCACCACAAGAGCAAGTAATGGGCTGCAGGAACTTGAACACCAAGCAAGATACAAGGGGACGGCAGGAAGCTGAATACCGGAAGTGCAAGGTCTTCTCCTGAAGGCCATCATAGCCAAACAACAGTTGTTGGCGGTGCCTAGGAGGTTTTAACTCTGTGTGCCCTAACAACCTACTGCAGTAGTCCATTATGGTCCCCCCAGTCTGTCTCTAGTAGAGCACCCTGTGAAAAGTGGAGGGGAACATTTCTTGTTACAAACATATATTCAATGACAGAAGCACGTCTGTACCCTCTAAAAGAGGGCAAAAGAAGGTCGATCTCTTTTAAACATTTGGTCAATGTCAACAAGGTTGAGTACAGCTAGGTACTGACCTAGCTCCTTCACCCTATTGACTGAATGACCCACCAAAATGCCAAAACTTTTGGTACTCTGCTCCACGAGATTTAGCACTTGTTTAACGTTAAAATTCCCCACAGAGAATATCATTAGATTGGGACAAAACTTCAACCCTTAAGGCTTCAAATTAGTTAAAATGGAAAGCAGCTGAGTAAAATGGATGCATACAGAATTTTTAAAACCATTATTGTAAAAATATATTAAATAAATATAAAAATTAATTATTTTGTCCTTAAAGTTCAGGGCTTGAGAGGCAGAATTTCTTATGTCTAATACCAACACTTCAACATTGAGGTTCAATTAAACCCACACGGAGAGGCCGCCCTTTGCCCTGCCACATATGGAAGGGATTGCAGGACAACAATAACAAGCAAAGCATGTGCAAGCAGTGTGGGGGGAATTATGCCCCAGGTTTCTTGTAGGGCAATGAAGTCATATTTAGAAGTAAAATTAAACCAGTTGAGATTAGCAATCTTGACTTTAAGGCCAGCAATATTCCAACTCAGAAGAAACAAGCATTAAAAATGCAATAGGTCTCGCCTTTCATTAAATTAAAGCCGTTTGCTTTGCTATACAATACCATTAGCAAAGGAATTAGCTTTAACTTAATCAAAGGTGTCTGAGACCTATTGCATTTTCAATGCTTGTTTTTACTGTTTGTGAGACTATTTTTATGGTCTGCTGGGCTGGTTTTAATGTGATTTCCCTGATATTAAAACAAGCAGTGCCTGCAGTAAGCTCAAATCCAGGCAGTCTTCCATACCTTGTATACAGTGTGCCCTTATAAGTTAAAAACGGCCTTAATTTCCAGACATGGGTGACTGTTTTTTAGCTATATAATTTACTAATCTGGGCCACTTTTATTTTAGTGCCAAACACCAAAAGACGAATGCAAAGAACCAGACTAATTTTATCATCTGCTTCGAACAAGATTAGGAAATAATTAAACAGCCAGTCCATCAGAAAGAGAGGGAAGGAGTTTATTTTCTTTTTGCTTTTCAGCTGAGAAAGTTCTACTGGCGGTCGCCAGGAGGTAGTTATAGTTCAGACCTTGTTTCTATTCAAAAAGCATTTTTTCTTTTTCCAATAACTTTGGCGCCGGTTGACAAATGTTCGCTAAATTCTCAAAACTTATGGCCCGCTCCAGTCCGTTCCTATCTTGAAAGTTTTGGGGTGATTAGGAAAGCGGGGGCTGAGAAAAAAAGGGGGGCCCAAAACGTGTTTTCTTCATGTTAATTCCTATAGGAACTTTAGACACGGCTACAGCCCGAACTGCTGAACGGAATTACATCAAATTTGGAAAAAGGTAGCCCTTGGTTCACAAAGAACTCTTTTTGTAAAATGGTGTAAATCCGTTCAGTAGTTCCTGAGAAATTAAAAATATAGTAGTCGAACAATGAATTTTCCATAGAAACTTTAGAGACAGCAACAGCTGGAACTGATGAACGGAATTACACCAAATTTGGAAAAAAGGTAGTGCTTGCTTCAAAAAGCGCCCTTTTGTTAAATGGTGTAAATCCATTCAGTAGTTGCTGAGAAAATCAAAAAATAAAAATTTCGACATACAGAGGTGCAGTGGATCCGTGCACCCTCCCGACCCCGAGCTTTATTCTATTTGTCTGTCAACACTCTAAACCAGGAAGTGTTGGCAGCCATCTTGTGACTCAGTTCCACCGAGGCACAAGTAAAGAAAAAAAGTAACACGAAAAACAATAAAAGGGGGTAGGGTAGAAACACTCTTATCCCCTAGGCCTGCACAAGGACCCCCAGGGCCCAAAAAAGCATATTTTTTAAAACAGCCGAATTCGCGCTGGGTGCGCGAATTCATCGGAAAAAAAAAAAACACGAAGTACGGGCTCCCGCGCTTCATTATTATTAACCCCCGGGTGGGCCAATGTCCTGGGGGCATGCTGAAATATAATTGTGGGGGCCCAGGGGATCACCACCCCCAGGGCTTTTCTTACATATTTGCAGGGGCACATTGCCCCCCACGTAGCCTTGGGGACCGCCACCTCTCAGTGCTTCTGTGTTTAATGTTTGCGGGGCCTCGAGGCTCCCCAAAGCCACGGGGGCCACCACCCCCGGGGCTTTTATCAAACATGTACGAGGGGCACAAGGCCCTCCCCGCAGCCCCAAGGACCGCCACCCTCGGGGCTTGTTTTTAAAAAGAACATACGCCTGTATAGGGGGCTCGAGCCCCTCCACATGCCCCGGGGACCCCCACCTCCCCAGGCACTAAAATGCAAATTTGGGAGTCTGTTACTGACCCCCAAGCCCTGGGGACCACCTCCTCCCCAGGGCTGTGCATTGGATGGGAGGGGAGCCATGCGGCCCCCCTCCTGGAGCCCGTAATGGTCCTGGGGACCACCACCCCCCCAGGGCCGGCTCCTGCAGTGTCCCGGGGTGCCTACCCCATGGACACTGCTGTTTGCTATGAAACTGTGGCTTGGATTTTGGAAGAGAGAGCAGGATACCAGCTTTCTCTTCCAAAATCCAAACCAGATTCCTTTCTCTCCCCGTGTGGAAAAGCAATGCCGGCACCCGCAGGACGTGGGGAGCCTGCGGGACCGTGGGGGCATAGGGGCTACCCCCATGGTCCTAAACAAGAGGCCAGGCCCCGGGGGGATGGGGTCCCCGGGGCAAGGAAGGCCCGGGAGGGGGACCATGCGGCCCCCGTAATAAAATTATTTTTAAAACACGCAAAGGCTGGCCCTGGCGGATAGGGTTCCCGGGGCCATAAATGGCCTTAGTAGGGGGGCCATGCAGCCCCCCTCCAAATAAATAAAAAATAAAACACTGGCCATTCCCCAGAGGTGAGTATGGCCTCAGGAGGGGGCCATGCAGCCCCCTTCCATTAAAAAAACAATAGGGGTCAGGCCCTGAGGGATGGGGTACCCAGGGCCCATAAAATAGAAAATGAAGGGGGGCCACACAGCTCCTCTTCTTAAAAATAAAAATAAATAAAAAAGACCGGCATCGCCGAGGACCCACCCCCTCCCGGCAACACTCTGCAAATGCGCCCTGGGGTGCGTTTTAAGTTGGGGAATGAATTCCCCTTCAATACTGGGGGTCCCTGGGAGCCAACTGGCCCACCAAGTACCTCCAGTAAGCACCACTGGGCTGCGTTGCAGAGAGGTGGTCCAGGCCATTCCCTTTTTCACACCTCTCTTTAACGCAGCTCTGTGGCACTTACTGGAGGTACCTGGTGGTCTAGTTGGACCCCAGGGACCCTCAGGATTCAAGGGGATTTTATTCCCAACTTAAAACGTGCCATGGGGCACGTTTGCACAGTGGTGAAGGGGAGGGGTGGGGCCTGAGGTGACATGTGTGCAAACACGCCCTGTGGCGCGTTTTAAGTTGGATCAATGAATGTGGGTGAAAAGCGCACTCGGGTACTACAATTACAATCGGCACGCTCTTTTTACCCGCATTCGAGGTGAGCAGTTTTCAGAATGCATTAGACATTGATTTAAACACACTAGACACATTGTTAATATCGAACCTTATAACTTCACAGGGTTATACTTGTTGGTTGGATACGCCATTGGTTCAAGCATCATGTATTACCATCAGCCCGAAGTAAGTATTTTATCAGCCTGTGCGGCTAGTAAGCCCTTTTTTTCCGCCAGCATTAATAGTGATGTTCATTATTGTTTTGGCTTTGAGAGTAACTAGGAGTGTTCTTGCAGTACAGTGACATAAACGTTCATAACATCAATCGGTAGGTTTATTGAGTTTAGCTTTATTAAAAGTTGAGGTTTCTCTCGAAATGGTATTTTCATTTATTGTTTAAGTTTTGTCCTGTGCGTATTTCAGACATTGACAGAGCGCCCGGTCAAACCCATCACAAGGATTTTGTAAGTGTTGTGATATACATAGATACTTGGTTCACTGGTGGTGAAGGTAGCGCAATTTTTTGTATGTGTATAATTTTTGTATGTGTATGTTTGTTTGTTGAAAATACTAACATGTATGCTATAATGAATGTGCATCATATGAAAATGTTTTCTTTCTTCTTTTCCAACAGATAACCCCTGATGAAGGGACCTAGTGTCCCGAAATGCATTGGGTTGCAATTAATCTGAAAGATCTATATTCGATCGAAAAATTTCTTTGTACCAGCACACCATTTGGTGACTGAATTGTACTGATTATCATTGTATATTTAAGATACTATGATGAAAATAGTTTAATTATTTATGTGTAAAATTTGAAATAAATAGGTTTCTGTAATAAGAGTTACAACTGTTGTTGCGTTTTGGAGTCCTAGTTACCATCCTGGGGCTAGGCCACTTTCATTGCGTTTTAAGTTGGGAAATTAATTCCCCTTCTAACTTGAGGGCCCCTGGGGGCCAACTAGGCCTCCAGGTACCTCCAGTAAGAGCCACAGGCCTGCGCTGCAGAGAGGTGGTCCAGGCCACGCCCCTTTTTACACCTCTTTACAACGCAGCTCTGTGGCGCTTAATGGAGGTACCTAGTGGACTAGGTGGGCCCCAGGGTCCCTAAGGATTCAAGGGGACTTAATCTTCCAACTTAAAACGTGCCACACGGTGCGTTTGCACAGTGGTGAAGGGAGGGGGCGGGGCCTGAGGTGACATGTGCGCAAACACACCCTGTAGCGTGCTTAAAGTTGGGGAATTAATTCCCTTGCAATCCTGAGGGCCTCTGGGGGCCAACTAGCCCACTAGGTGCTTCCAGTAAGAGCCACTGCACTGCGTTGCAGAGAGGTGGTCCAAGCCATGCCCCTTTTTACACCTCCCTGCAACGCAGCTCTATGGCACTTACTGGAGGTACCTGGTGGGCTAGTGGACCCCAGGGACCCTCAGGATTCAAGGGGACTTAATCCACCAACTTAAAACATGCCCCAGGCCGCGTGTTCAGAGTGGTGAAGGGAGGGGGCGGGCCTGAGGTGACATGTGTGCAAACACACCCTGTGGAGCATTTTAAGTTGGGGAATTAATTCCTCTTTAATCCTGACGGCCCCTTGATGTCAACTAGCCTTCCAGGTATCTTCGGTAAGCGCTACAGGCCTGCGTTACAGAGAGGTCGTCTAAGCCACGCCCCTTTTTACACCTCTCTGCAACGCAGCTCTGTGGCGCTTACTGGAGGTACCTAGTAGATTAGGTGGGCCCCAGGGACCCTCAGGATTCAAGGGGACTTAATCTCCCAACTTAAAATCTGCCTCAGGGCGCGTTTGCACAGTGGTGAAGGGAGGGGGGCAGGGCCTGAGGTGACGTGTGTGCAAACACACCCTGTAGCATGCTTAAAGTTGGGGAATTAATTCCCTAGCAATCCTGAGGGCCTCTGGGGGCCAACTAGCCCACTAGGGTCTTCCAGTAAGCGCCACTGCACTGCGTTGCAGAGAGGTGGTCCAAGCCATGCCCCTTTTTACACCTCTCTGCAACGCAGCTCTATGGCGCGTACTGGAGGTACCTGTTGGGCTAGTTGGACCTCAGGGACCCTCAGGATTCAAGGGGACTTAATCCACCAACTTAAAACCTGCCACAAGGCATGTGTTCACACTGGTGAAGAGAGGGGGCGGGCCTGAGGTGACATGTGTGCAAACACGCCCTGTGGCGCATTTTAAGTTGGGGAATTAATTCTTCAATCCTGGGGGCTATTGGGTGTCAACTAGCCTTCCAGGTTCTCCAGTAAGCGCTATAGGCCTGCATTACAGAGAGGTGGTCTAAGCCACGCCCCTTTTTACACCTCTCTGCAACGCAGCTCTGTGGCGCTTACTGGAGGTACCTCATGGGATAATTGGACCCCAGGGACCCTCTGGATTTAAGGGGACTTCATCCCCCAACTTAAAACACGCCACAGAGCGCGTTTGAGAAGTGGTGAAGGGAGGGGGCAGGGCCTGAGGTGACACGTGTGCAAACACGCCCTGTGGCGTGTTTTAAGTTGGGGAATTAATTTCCCTTCAAACTTGAGGGCCCCTGGGGGCCAACAACCCCACCAAGTACCTCCAGTAAGCGCCACTACACTACGTTGCAGAGAGGTGGGCCAGGCCACAACCCTTTTTACACCTCTCTGCAACGCAGCACTGTGGCACTTACTGGAGGTACCTGGTGGGCTGGTTGGACCCCAGGGACCCTCAAGAAACAAGGGCACTTAATCCCCCAACTTACAATGTGCCAGGGGGCGCGTTTGCAGAGTTGTGGAGAAAGTGGGCATGGCCTTTGTCTACCTCTCACCATTTCCACTGCGTAGGGCTTACTGGAGATAAAAGGTAGGCTGGTTGGCCCCTAAAGGACTTGCAGCAGGGAAGGGGACTTCAACCCCCTTCCAAGAGCGTGCTAGGGAGTGCATTTGTAGTGTGGTGGGCAAAGTGGGCATGGCCTGTTACGAGTACTTACTAGTGCAGCTGTGTGGGACTGACTGGAGGTAATAGTTTGGGAAGTTGGCCCCCAAGGATGTCCTTGGGAGCCAACTACCCCTCTTGTTACCTCCAGTAAGTCGCACACAGTGGGATTGCTAAGACGTCTTCGGAGGCCATGGCCCCCTTTATCTACCACTCTGCAAACGTGCCTTGTGGCAGGCTACGGGATGGGGGATTAAGTCCAATTTAGTTCTGTGGGAGTTTGGGGGCCAAGAATTCCTCCTGGTACCTCCTGTAAGTCCTACACAGCGGAATTCCTGAGCGTTGGTTGGACGCCCAGCAACCTTTCTCCACCACTCTGCAAACGCGACTACGAGTTAAAGTAGCATATTTCTGCAGCTCTGACTTAGAGGTAGATTTAATCCACCTGCCCTATTATGTACTAGGGCCTTACAGAGGAGGTCAGGCTAATCACAGGGGTACCCCAAAGCATAGTGTTCCCGAGTGTATCTAGATGTTTTTACTGTATTCTAAGTGTCTTTTAGCAAATCACTGGCTCTAGGCCTGGTTAGTCAGAGTCAGTTACCACCAGTACCTGTCTGAAAAAGTTGTGGGCACAGGATGATTTTGCAACAAGGCCTCTTTCTGCTCTTATATTGGTTCTTTCTGAACATGTCTTGCTTCTTCCTGCACTTTTCTTCGTCTTTGTGTACTTCTGTTTCTTCTTTTTGCATTTCTTTTGCTTCTTTCTGTGCGTTTTTCCTTCTTTCTTCACATGTCCTACCTGTGTAGGCACAGTTAGAAACTAGCATTTAAAAAGCCTTTGAAATTCACTTATCAACCATAGGTTTCGGGCACGTTATAGTTAGAAATTAGCATTTAAGAAACCTTTGAAATTCACTGACAAAACCATATGTTTCAGGTACGTTATAGTTAGAAATTAGCATTTAAAAAACCTTAGACATTCACTGAAAAAAACATAGGTTTTAGGGTAAATAGTTAGTTGGAAATATTACTCTTACAAACCCAGAGAAATTCCTCCATTATAGTTAGTTCAGCTAACTATAACTTGTGACCCTGCAATGCACTGCTGATAACATCACATATTACATCACTCATGACATGGGCAGTGACATCACTGATGACACCTCAAATGACATCACTGATGACATCATCCATGTGATAATTTGATGCATCTTCTCACACCCTAATATAACCTTTGATACACCCACTCTAAATTACAGACTGCCATTCTCAAAACCATAGACACTGCAACATCAATAACTACATACCCACTCACTGATTCTTTGGTTTACACACACATCCACTCACTCGCCCGTACAGTCACTCATACTTATGGTCACTCAGTACAGGACTATCATATGTACTCATAGACCTATACAGACACTCACACACTACCACTCATCCATAGAGGTACTCACACACCTAGTCAGTCATGCAAATAATTATTCACACTGCCATTTACTCACACTCTTGAAACCATGCTCCCAGTGAATCACCCACTCACACATATATGCACAGTCACACATACCCCACCCACACAAACACTCAGGCACCCATACAGATACTCAGACAACCAGTCAATAACCCATATAGACACTATTCGCAAACCCATGCAGCCGCTTACACACCAACAGACAGACGGATACAGACATTCACAGTTTAGTCACTAACCCATGCATTCAGTAAGATATGTTTAATCACTCACTGATAGAGTCATTCACGCAACTACTAAATTTCTCCATTCAGACACTTATACACCCGCTCATTGTTCAATACGCCTTTCCCTATATATATTAACCATATTAAACTTTACAGAAACACACAGTCACTGGATGATGTTATCAGTGATGTCATTTGAGATGTCATCAGGGATGTCACTGACCATGTCATGAGTAATATAATATGTGACATCATAAGCAGCGCATTGTGGGGGTGCGCGTTATAGTTAGCCGAACTAACTATAACAGGGGAATTTCTCTGGTTTTGTACAAGTGAAATTTCCAACTAACTATAACTTTCCCTAAAACCTATGGTTTTGTCAGTGAATATATATATATATATATTACCTACTGGCGGTCGCCAGTAGGTAGTTATAGTTAGGACCTATTATCCAAAGGAAATCCACAACATTCTATTGCCAATACCTTTGGCATTGATTGATGAATCTTCTTGAAATTTTCCAAACTTTTGGCCAGCTCAGTTCCGCTCTTACTCTAAGGTTTGGGGGTGATTGGTCAAGCGGGCCGAGAAAAAAGGGGGGTCCCAAAACGTGTTTTCGCTATGCAATTTCTCATAGGAACTTTAGACACGGCTACAGCCCGAACGGCTGAACAGAATTACACCAAATTTGGAAGAGAGGTAGTCTTCAGTTCCGACTTGTGCCATTTGCTTATATGGTGTCAATCTGTTCAGTAGTTTCTGAGAAAATTATGGTTAAAGTCATTTATATATCTATGGGCGCTGGGGATTCGCCGATTGGGCGAGGAATGGCATCATAGCATAAGCGCACCATCCCGTTCAAGCGCTCATTTCTAATTGGCTGTCAAGCGGTTGTAAACATTCAAAACCAGGAACTGTTGGCAGCCACTTTGTGCCTCGGTAGAAGCGAGGGTGAAAAAGTCTGTGAAATATGTGTGCAAAACATGAACAGGGGCATGGTAGACACACCCTGACCCCCTAGGCCTGCTCAGGGGGTCCCATAAGGACCCGTAGGGCAAAGAAAGTAAGAAAATATATATATATATATATTTTTTTAAGTTGCGGGATGCACGTAGGATCCCCGCATTTCGACGCCGAAAAAAACAAAGCATGTATTTTTGAGATATGCATCAAGCTTATGTGTTTAGATCTTGGGTGGCTCATAAAGAGCCCCTGTCTTTATTGAGAGAATTTAGTACCTACAAGTAAGTACTGATGCAGAGTCTAAACTTCATGAGGATGACTCTGTTCCCTTCATCTGTAAAATGTACATCATCTCTCCTATAGATGCCTTGCATATTGAAATGCAGATTGTTGTGGTAAATGAACCCCATTCTATAGTCTTTTTGGCTCAGAAAATATGGTTGTGTCCCACAATTCACACTCTTAGCATCTTGAATTCAGGTCTTGATGGACTCAGATGGTCTCTGTAAATGAAATGGCAGTTTGAAAACTAAGATTTTTCTAAAATGGTGGATAAGATGCAGTGTTGAAAATCAGAAAATAAATGATTGGTTGTTTGACTACATTCTAAACTGAAAACTAGGTTTAAAAGCATGATTCTTATTGGTTATCTGAACGTGATTGAAAATAACATTACGTAGGATATTGAGAAGTCATGCACACTTGCTGTTTTATTTAGCAACATTGTGTGATTAACTTTTGCTAATTTGTATGAGGAAATGTAATCTGGTTTGGATTTTGAAAGTGCGAACAGATTTCACTGCTCTGTCTATCAAAATGCAAACTAAGTTTGCTAGGGGAGGGCGGGAGTCGTGAGAGTCCTGCCCGGTCAAAACAAACAGCAGTGTCCCGGGATAGGCACCCTGGGACATTGGATGAGCTGGCCGTCGGGCGTGGCGGTGCCCAGGGCCCTCGAGGGAACCAGGCGGAGGGCCACGCAGTCTGCCTCCCTTCATACACAAATCCCCGGAGGTGGTGTTTCCCGAGGATTGAGAGGCGTTGTTGAGGCCCACATACTTCTAATTTTGTTGGGGGGTCATGTAGAGGATCCTGGGTAAGTTTCTGTACAGTCAGCATCTTTCAACCCTACCCCCAAACGGCTTTCTGCCTGTTACCATAGTAACCGTTCATGGAGCACTTAAATTAGCACAGATGTTAGAGGTTCACCACACTATGTTGCTAATGGTGTAGTAGTTTTAAAACTTTTTCATAGAAACTGTTAGTTGTAGCAGTAGACTCTGGTAAAGATCTGGTAAAGAGTAAGCCTCAGAATTATACTTCAAATTATAAATATCATTTCTATTGTGGACTGCTACCCTCACAAAAAAAGACGTATGTACTTTTTTAAAATTAACTTTTATTTTTAAAACAATAAATAATTGGAAACATAACTAAAAGATACCAATACAATAAATAACTAGAACCATAACTTTAACAAAACAATATAATAAAAAACATGTGATATGGACGGAAAATAGAAATACGGTAGGTAATCTGCAAAACAAAAGAGAATATTAGTGTTTAAAATTAGATCGATGTGACTAAATGAGGTGAAACTTTTCAAGTTAAAGTAACAAACCCAGCCTCCACCACCCATGGACCTTCTTCCCCGTTGTTGCCACCTTCTTTGCTTTGCCTTATCAATCAAATCTGTTCACTTGACCTTTGGTGTACCAGCTCTCAAAACGCTTCCACTGGCCATTGTACATGCAGACTTTGGTCCACCCTTTTTATCTATTTTTGCACTTTGAGATATAATGTCCTACCTGTGTTCTTCATCTCCTACTTTCTCCTTTCAAATTCTCTTGGAAAGACCTTATCAAGCCTTCAAGAAAAAAAGTAAGAATGTTGGGAAACCACTTCATATGTGAGTTCTATATGCCATCCTAATATCCAATCATGTAATTTCGTTCTTGCTAATTTTCTGTAATGTACTTCAGTTGCAGTGTTCATTCTTGTCTGGCTGTGTGCGTTACGACAATATTGAATGTTTTGAAATTAATTTCCACAAGTATTAAAAAAGGTGAATGCAATAAAAGTTACTTGCCGCATATGCAAGACTGCTTTCAAGAGGAGACCCCCAATAAAAAGTACTGATGTGGAACTGCAAGCATGTGGAAGCACTTGCCCATCAAGCATCCGTGCAACTTTGCAAGGGAAGAGTTAAAGAGATTGAAAGATAATCCTCCTGCTTCATGAGAAGGCCCAAGTACCAGTGGAGCAACACCGTCAACCTCTATTGCACAGTTTAATATTCGTCCCCAATTTCGAACCCATTAAGAGAAAAAGTAAGAAGGTTGGGAGCTCTGTAAGCCATCCTAATACCTAATCATCCCTTAGTTATACAGAGATCTACCCTGTATCAATCAGACCCATCCGTACAAGTGTGAATTGAAGATTATCTGCCACCAAAAATCCCTCAAGTGCTTACATCCGTTACTTTTTAACTTCGTCGACTAGTCATATTGAGAGTATTTACCTTAACATTATCCGTTAAAAATGTGTAAATCTTTTTGGGCCCATACAGTACAGAAAGACTCTAAATGTAAAAAAGAAGTACATTAGCGCATCATAACAGCAATGGTACAAATTGTAGTACCTAATTTGCAAAATTTTCTACATGTTTTCAGTGGTTTACCAATCGAGTATATAGGACAGTCACAAATTTTAAGCTGTGCCTTTTTATAAAAAAAATTCAAAGACAAAACAAAGTACCAAGTAATCCGAAGTTTATGACACAACTAGGCTATTATACATTTTCTATCATAAAATGTTAAAGTCAAACCTGATGACTCCATTAGGTCGATCTCAATTTTCATTCAGCTTCTCACAACTAGTATGTTCCATATTTGAGACATCGGTATAATGAACTAGAACAGGAGGATATTCTTTCTTCAATCTCTGCAGTTGGCTGCTGACTTATGTAACATTCTGCAAACTGAAAAAAGAGTTACAAATGTATATGTTGTACAAATGTCCAAGCTTAATTTTAATGTATATAAAAACAATTGTTCTCAATAGGATTGGCATTGAAAAGCAATCATCAGAGGTTTCAAATCAACCGCGTTAGGACCATAGTAGTGGTTAGACAAAATCATATGCGAATACCAATCTGCTTCCGATGGGCACTATGGACGCCCTCGGTAGGCGTTCATAAGTGTCATCCCTAAAAGCCTGCTTTCATATTTACAACTATTGTAACGAAAACAGTTATTAACATAAAATAACAAAGTTATGTAGCTTCAACAAATTAATGTTTTTGGAAGTATTATTACCAGCATGCAAAAAACACCACAATTGTAGCTGTCCTGTTATCTTTGGTTAGATTCTATTACTAACTGCCATTGCTTATATTCAGGATGCTTCAATATCTGTAGGAAAATGTTTTAGAGACATACGAATGATTATATAAAATATTTAGCTTTGATTCAACATATCGAGATTATAAGTTGTATGTAAAGGTATTTTGCTAGTATTATTGACTAATTTTACAAGCTTTTCTTGCATATGGGCAATACGGTACGGACCAGTAAACTTATGCTTCATAATGCCTCCTTTTCTTATTGTTTGCTTGTAATTTGTCAGAAGCACTAACTCTCCTTCTCTGAACATCAAGGAAAATTGAAAGACGTTTTCCAATAAAAAAATTCAAAACAACATTTTCACTTTGTATCTCAAGTGCAGGCTGAAAATGTGTAATGAGCATTTAAATGAGAAACGTATGGGTTTCAGAAACAAACGTCTATAACACTATTACAATGGAGATTTACATTTTATAAAAAAATGTATAGAAGCAAGAAAAATTATAATTCACACATTGTTCAATTTCAAATGACATATTTGGCCAAAAAAATCGGGTGGACATGCTTTTTTCGTTTTGTTGATAGCAGAATGCCCACTAATTGTACTAAAACATGACAACAGCACAGTTATCTGTCTGCAAACACATGAAATGCACAAATGCTTATCTCAGAATGCTTTTTTATCATGAAATGTTAAAGTCAAACCTGATAACTCCATTAGGTCCATTGCAATTTTCGGCTGATAGCATATGGAGAGCAGTCAGTGGATCTGGGGCGTCAAGTTGTTGACCACAACCTGGGATAGTGCATGGGCAGGAATAAACAGCTTGTGGCAAACAATACTTCCCATGGTTGAGACATCTGTATAATGAGCTAGAACATTAGGAAAATCAAGTTTAACGTTATTAAAAAACATGAAGAGCATGTTAAAATACAACATTGACCAATCTGTTACATGTGCAGTGCATGGGGAAGAAGCAACACATGGCGCACTATTAAATAATGAAAGGTGGCTTATTAAGTGATTTGCCCAGAAACAGCAGCCACCGAGGAAAGGTAATCGACATACAAGAGCTGGAATCCATGCTAAAATACACTATTGTCGAAAACATTACTTTTGCAATGCATGGGGCATGTTACGCACTACTTACACGAGAAAAACTACATCGCATTAACGTGAACAGCACGTAGCACACTGCTGCGGTAACGGCCACATGGCTTTTGGCAAATTAAATAAACGCAGCGGGATTAAGTGATTTGCACAGAGCAAAGGATAGCAAATCAAGTTTAACGTTATTAGAAAAAATGGAGAGCGTGCTAAAACACAACATTGACCAATCGATTACATGCGCAATGCATGGGGAGGAAGTAACACGTGGCGCACTACTTAAATAATGAAAGGCGGTAGGATTAAGTGATTTGCCCAGAAACAGCAGCCACCAAGGAAAGCTAATCAACATACAACAGCTGGAATCCGTGCTAAAATACACTATTGTCGAAAACATTACTTTTGCAATGCATGGGGCACGTGACGCACTACTTACACGAGAAAAACTACATTGCATTAACTTGAACAGCTTGTAGCACACTACTGCGGGAACGGCCACGTGGCTCTTGGCAAATTAAAGAAATGCAGCAGGATTAAGTGATTTGCACAGAAACAAAAGTTACAAAGTCAACTTTAACGATATAAAAAAGCAGAAAAGCCTGCTTAAAAACAGCATTGCCAAATTGAACACAAATTTGTATTTACGCGGTATTTAAAGATCGTTCAGATTAATTCATTTTAATTACTCTTAAAAAGGGTGCTCACCCACGAAGAAGTGGATACGAACACTATCAATGGCTGTGACTGCGGAATAGGACAAGTTTGAGAAGGTTGTCAGGTTATAAATGCTTTTCAGAATGATGATTAGTTGAGCTTGATGTCACTGGGTGTGAGAGCTGTGATTGAGCATGTTGTAATTGAGCATGCGCAAATAAAATGAAATACGTTGTTGGTACATAGCCAGACAATGGGACGTATTGTGCGCATGCGTAACATTAACACGCAAGCGCTACCACAAACATGCATGCGCAAAGTGAAGGCAATTCCTAGGGGGTACATACACAGATGGAGTTTGGATGTGGATATAACACCGGCTCCCGCAGGAGGTGGGGAGCCGGCGGGAACGTAGGGGAATTAGAGACCCTCCCACGGTCTCCAACGGTGACGGCCAAAATAAAAAATAAATTAAAAAAGGCTGTCCCCTTGGAATGGGGTCTCCGGGGCCTTGATGTGGCTTCAGGAGGGGGGCTATGCAGCCCTCCTCCATAAAAAAATTAATATTTTTTTATGGGATGGGGACCCCTGTGCCCGGAATTGGCCACGGGAGGGGAGGCCACGCGCCCCCCTTCCCATAAAATGTTTTTTATACGGATACTCCACTTATTGGCATTGTACCACAAGCGCACCCTTCCGATCACGCGCTGAATGGTAATTGGCTGTCAAGTGTTTGTCAACATTCGAAAGTAGAAACTGTTGGCAGCCATTTTATGCCTCGGTAGAAGGGAGGCTGAAGAAGGGTTGTAAATGTGTGTTTAAAACATGAAAAGGGGGAGGGTAGACACACCCTGATCCTCTAGGTCTGCTCAGGGGGTCTCACAAGGCCCCCCAGGGCCCCACTTTTTTTGGGGGGGTAAAATCGCAGGGTGCACGTATGATCCCCGCATTCTAGCGATATTTTAAAAAAAAAGAAATGTGGGCTTCTGTGTGTCTTTGGTAATTTGTATTTTTTCAACTGTTTAGAGGACATGCAACAGTGCTGGATCCAAGATCCACCACTGAGTAAGAAAAGGTAACAATAACACTATTTACCTGCTAAGTGAATTTCCTTTCATAGCCTAACATTGACTGGTTTCACTTGGAAATTCTTCTAAGTGTGGAGTTTTGGAACTTTAAAATATTCACCTAAAATCATCCGAAGAACGAATTCCAATTTACTCACCTGTTAACAGGAGAGAACCCCGTGCTGCATCTTTTAGCCCAGCACTGACCCTGAAAAGTAGTTCTAAACATACTTACAAGTAACTTGTATTTCATTACATAGGAATCTCCTTCCTATTAAAAAAATGAATACATTTAGATTTGCGGGTCAGGCCTTAGGGGATCGGGTCCCCAGGGCCCAAAAATAGTAAAAGGAAGGGGGGCCACACAATGTAATGTAATTAAAAAAAAAATATCTGAAAATAAATAGTTTTAAAAAAATAGTAAATTAGTATCAAAAAAATATATAAGAATAAATATATTTAAAAATTGTCATTTACAAAACCTTTAAAATTCACTGAAAAAACCATAGGTTTCAGACATGTTATAGTTAGGAATTAGCATTTAAAAATCATTTGAAATTCACTGAAAAAAACATAGGTTTCAGACATGTTATAGTTAGGAATTAGCATTTAAAAACATCAGAAATTCACTACAAAAAACATAGGTTTCAGGCATGTTATAGTTAGGAATTAGCATTTAAAAAACCTCAGAAATTCACTGAAAAAAACATAGGTTTCAGACATGTTATAGTTAGGAGTTAGCATTTAAAAAACCTCAGAAATTCACTGAAAAAAAACAGGTTTCAGGGGCTTTATAATTACTTGGACATTATACAAAACGATTGAAATTCCCCCGTTGTAGTTAGTTGCACTAACTATAACTCATGCGCCCGCAATCCACTGCTGATGATGTCACATATTACATCATTCATGACATGGTCAGTGATATCATTGATGACATCACTGATAACATCATCCACGTGACAATCAGATACATCTTATCATACACTACTATAACTTTTTAACGCTCATTATAAAATATGAAGTACCATACTTGAAAGCATTGACACACCAATATAAGTTTCTAAAAAGCCACTTAGTGATTCCTAGATCTACACACACATCTAAACACTTACCTATAGATTCACTCATTCATGCTAAAAAATATCAATACAACACTATTAAATATACTTATACACCTACATCAACATTACACACCAGCTCACATCCTATCCACTTATGCATTCATCCTACTCACTTATGCAAACAATTGATCATACTTATATTTACTAAGTTACACACTTACACAAACACTACTTTATTTATTCATATAGATAGTAACACATACTAAGGAGATCCGTTCGCCATCCTTGCCCGTCCGCCACCTATTTCCCCCCGCCATATTACAATGACATTTATTTTCACTATATTTAACTAGGGTATCAGAGCATACATTTGAGCAATACTGTACTGTGTATCAATACAATAGTCCACAAATCCTTAAAGTCTCTCTGTGATTTTTATCCAAGTCACCATCAAATTGAGGCGTTTAAACTGTACAAAGCAGCTACAGACTTTTCTTCCCAAGGCTAAAATATGCCAGTTTGGTCACCCTGCAGGGCCTCCATTAGCACGCACAACTTAGTGTAGTCTATCGGGTGCCTGCTGTCCTTTTTTGTACCCTCAGCGCATCTCCAGCCCTTCACAGCTGTCTTGATGTAGTGTGATGCTGCCGGATCCTGCCCTGTCACTAGTTTAATGTAATGTGAAATCGCGGATACGTGGGCCCGTGCCTATGACCTGGATTTGTTGGCGCTAAATGCCCATTGCATGAATACTTTGGTTGCCCCGCCGTTGCCCTCATGTCGCCCAAGGACAGGATGCCGCCTACTTGCATATCGGTGGCGGCGTACTTCCTATACCTTTTTTTAACCACAGAGATTCTATCAAAAAAGTGAAAAAAGTGATGATTTTTTTATTTTTACCGTTTCTAAAAGGGTGCTAGGCTCTCTCTTATACATGGAAAGATGGGAGCACAATGTGCTTGTTAAAATACCCCTCACACACTAAAAAAACCGTTAGTGTCATGCTTCATCATAGGGGTCTTCCCGCCCCTATAATGTGACAGAGGCTATGTGTAAGTGCATGGGTATCAGTGAAAGTGTAGGGACCAAACACTAGTGAGTGTGTAAAAAGTGAAAAATAGAAAAAGAGTTAAAAATTCCCTGGCTTTGTAGAAAAAAACAATTTTATTCGCTTCTCTAGCCAGGAACATTAAGAAGGGGTTGTGTGGTAGAGCATTAGCTGCTACCTAGTCAACTATACCTCCTGGCTGCCTCCAGGGCAAGTGGTTGGCTGATCAGTTCTGACAAGTCAACCCCGCCAGGTCCCACAGTCGGTCCGAAAAGGGGGTCATGTTCTGATCCGCACTGGGTGCTAGTTCCCTGAACTTCGCCATTCTTGCTCTGGACAGGGCGTCCACCATTTCGTTGTCTACTCCTGGTAAGTGGCGTGCTCTGAGGTCTATGTTGCCCTCCAACTGCAATTTAATCAGTCGGTGCATTAGTCGTAAAGAGTCTGGGCACCTAGCTGTCCCCCTGTTAATTGCTTGTACTGCCCCCTTATTATCAGACCATAGTGTCAGCTTCATGTTTAGAGATTTAGTAGAGTGATTCATTTACGGCTTGATCAAAGGTGACTGAAAGGATACGTTAAGAGCAGCAGCCGTGTCTTGTATGTGGAAGTTGAGAGATGCCGTGGTGAAGGATTTTGTTTCTGAATGGAACCTTTTTTGTGTCTGATTACTTTATAGAAATATTCTTGACTTTTGTTACAAGTGACTTTCGATCTGCAGAAAAGTGCGTCTTATTAGTTGTATTTGTTAAGCTAAAGGTAAGAGCCAACGGAGAATTATTTTGTATTTTTTATTTTAATTTGAGGTGTGTCTTCTGATATTTCGTTTCCATGCCGAAGATGTTGTAGCAATTTATGTGATTTTTGCTACAGTGCTTTAATACTGAATGCCCTGGTGCGAGGTTGAGCACCCAGATTTGTGTTGCTTAAGTGAGTGCGGACTTGGTAGCCTTGTTGGTTTATATATTTTTTTTACCTTGCTTGCTCACTAGGGTCATGCTTGGCATGTTTGTTTAGATAGCACACTCTTTTAAGGGGGTGTTTTGACTGTGATGGGTCACTTTGGGGTGTGTGGTATGGATTCTTTCAGAGCACTGGCGCCTTAGTATTGATGGGCACCTATGTGCTTATTAAGTGCATGTTGCTCTCTTTGACACCCTGACTGTGGTTTCACTTCGTTTTCTATTTAGTTTTTCCATTGATACTTCCTTTCGGTAATTAACATCTGGATATGGTGGCAAAGACAGTTTGAATAATGGGTCCACACTTCATGTGTGATTCTACATATTTCTGTAGGCCCTTGACTCACCCTGTCCTGAGGAGGCCAAGATTGGTCTGGAGGCCGAAATGTGACAGCCTCGACACATTATAAAAAGAAGAGTCTGATAAAACCAATGGAATGAGTTTTGAAATGTATTTGTTAACACAATCTTGAAGTTTAGGTTCAGGACTAGGTAGAACTGATTGTGCCTGATACAAGTACCTCAGAGTGTACTTCCTGTATGGACTAGGAGGACACTTTTTTCTTGTTTTGACTTAATGGGTGAAAAGGAATTCCATATTACGCATTATTTGTATGAATATTGTCCACTTTTTCTGTTTTTTTTTAATATAATTATAATTGTTGTATATATGTGTATATATAGATCCACATGGTAGCTCACTTAGAAACGCACACAAGCCTTCACAAGGTTACCAGCCTTTATTCAGGTATGGACATGTTGCACAAGCAGGTAAGTAGGCTAGCCCTTAGGATGCCTCCCCCTTTCGCCCCCCGTGGCCCCTGTGGGCTCCCTATTGTTTCTTTGCATCCCTCTTGTCCCCTTTGTGTTCTTTTCTATGCTTGCATGCTGCTGCTGGATGCCCTCCCCCGCAGGATGAGCATGTGTGCTGGAACTTGCATGGTGTGTGATGTTTTCCACGTGCTGGCCTCCCTGGACCTTTGAAAAGGCCTCCCTCTCCCCTTGTGACAGGGTGTCCGAAAGGGCTGTTCGCGCCTCCCTGCCCAGGACTTGGCCTCCTTGGCTACCATCATTTTATGAATGAAGTCGGACACGTCTTCCTCGTTCCACTCCATTTCGGGGCGTGTCTGCATTTTCAGCCTAAAACTCCTAGCGTATTCTAGCCAGGCATTGCCTGGGAACTGCCTCTGTGCCCTATGGATGTTGGCTTCATAAAGCCATAGGTCGGCCACGCAGCGCGGGAATTTCTCTACTATGATGCAGGCCATGATTCTGAATGCATCTAGCCAATTATTGAAATTTCTTTCCTTACGCTCTCTTCGCCTCTCCCTTTTATCTTCGTCCTTCCTATCAGTTGTTGTTAGGTCCAGCCCCTCTAGCTGTATTTCCAACAGGGAGAAGATGTCTATAAACTCTTTCCTCCATATTCTCTCCTTCACAGCTAGTGGTATGAGGCATGCCAGTCCTGTTGCTCTTGTAGTCATGGAGGCCGGCCCTGGCGATGGCCGTGTGTAGGGGGTCGGTCGCTGGGGATGCAGCAGGATTACTGCCTAGTGTGTTCGTGTCCACCCAGGCCACCAGTGGTGCCCCATTGTCCACCCTGGTCCCTTCCGCCCCTTGTCCCCCTGTGCATGTACTCATGCCTGCCCTGGGTCTAAGAGGTGCCAAGGTAACCCTGATACCTCCTCCTCTGCCGCTGCTCCTGCCGCCCCTGCGCTTAAGCTTTTTAACAGCAATGGTGTCATAGATTTTATGCATTCCTGCACTATTGCACTGATATGTTCACCGGTTGCTGCTGTGTCCCTGGCCCCTGTGCTTGGTCCCGCCGCCGCTGTGCTAGCTCCAGATGGTCGGGCCTTTCTCTGGGGAGTTTTCTTTGGGAGGCTGCCCCCGCTAGCTTGGCTGGCGCCTTTCTTATCCTCTTGGCGGCCGGGGGCCTGGTGTCCGTCTGTTGCTGACTGCTTGTCCCCTCGTCGTCGGTGCTGCCCAGCGCATAGCGGTCCATCCAGTTGCTCCCGTGCTCCTGTGATACTGCGCGGATCATCCTCAGCAGCTCCACTAGGTCCCCCTGCTGCCGCTTGCTGCCTCTTTGCATCATCCTGGGCGCTCCTGGGGGGGAGACCCAATGTGGTGTGCCGCCGCTTTCTATTTCCTGCGATTTGTCTGAGAAGTGCGGGGTGCTGCCGCTTGCAGTGTGCACCAAGTTATTTGAGGAAATTGCCTTTTATATGCACCAGCTTGTGCCACTTGCCTCCCACTGCCTGTCCTTGGGTGGGGTGCAGCCAAGGCGCTCAGTCCCCACAGCGCTTTGATGATGCCAGCAATGTGCTTATCTGGTGGTGAGACACTCTTTTGGGCCGCCGGGTGGGGTGCTGCCGATAGTTTGCACCAAAAAGCTCTTCTTCCGCTCGCCGCTGGCTGTGCTTTGTGTCTTTGGGCCACCGGGTGGGGTGCTGCCGCCACTAGTTATTCACCAACGCGCTTCTTCAGCTCTCAGTGGGTTGCCTGAATCAAGAGAGGCGCTGCTGTAGCTTTAAGCATCGTGCCTCACTCGCGTTGACCCGGATTCTTCTCTCAAGTCGTACCACTGATCCTCGGAAACTCTTCAAAAGGTCAAAAGTGCTGCTCCCCCGCTCCCAAACATAGGAGCCAAGCTGGGGGAGGCAGGTTTATAACCCCTCTGGCGTAGCTTGCCCTGGCTCATGTTTGTCGCCCCCATTTGGGCCATTTATATGATGCAATGGCCCCCATTGGCCGTGGGGGTTGGCGCCGCTGCGGCAGCTGCAGTGTGTGGGGGGCGGGTTTCTCCTGCTCTGGGGGTGCTTTTTGGTGCCAAAAACTGGTTTCTGTTAGGGGGCTCGGCATAGGTTATGAGGCCGGCCTCTTATGCCCCCGTTGGGGGCTGCCTGTGCTATGTAATGTTGAATGGCAGACTGATTTTAGTGACAGTCTTGTAAAAAAATATATGAGGATATTTCCAATTAGTGAAAAACGTGGCAGTATTGAAAAAGATGACAGGCTGTAATGGTGACCCAGCAGATGAAGAAGCGTGTGACAGAACCACCAGCGCTGGTGGTGTCCAGTCAAGGGTATTTAGTTATAAAGACTATGATAAGCCCACGCACGTCATGCACGAGCTAGGTCACAGTCTCTGTGGGGTTCAACAAAGCGCAATTTATTTTTGCTTTGTTGGGGTTGTTGGTTTTGTAACGTATTTTTGTATGACAGTCTTTTTGTACACTACATTCTGCTGGACCCATGCTCACCTGTGGGACGGTGAGGGTCTGACACCAGTATGGTGGACTAGGGTATTTTTATAGATTTCTTGGTCAGACTATTTCCATCAGCAACTAGCTAGTGCAATGCTTAGGCTGCTAGCCAGCTGGACCAGCCCAGAAAAGAATTACTTCTTTACACTGCCGCTCTGTTTAGCGTCCAGTACATTGAACCTGTATTGCACAGACAGTTACATTTGCTCCACTAATATGACAACTGGCAGTAGCTTCATTCCCTTACGGTATAGATCTAGGGGGAGGGAGTTCCAGGCCATGAAGAGACCTGCCAGTTTCCATGGTGACGACAAGCACAGACTCCGTGCCTAGTTCCCAAGGCATCCCCGAGGGAGAGGGTCTGAATCTAGTCAACATAACACGCCTCACTCAAACGTAAGGGTTGCAGTGACCTAGGTTTGACCGAATAGTCATGTAGGGTCAGCGGAGCACCTGCCTTGCGGGGGCTCTCGCTTTCTTCGAATGTAGAACAGCTTGTTTTACCAATACCACGATCAACTAATGAAGAAAAAATTAATAAGGGAGCTTCAGACAGCGAGTGCCTATAGAGCCTCGACCTTAGTGTCTGAAGAGGCCTTTTGGACCGTGTGACAATTGTGACCCACCCAGGCATGAGCCTTCTGGATCCGCCAGCTCAAAAAGACCTGCTCAAACGTATGTCTTCAATGGGCCACTGTCCACAGCCAAGCCAACTACTCAACAAGAGGCTACCGTAAAGAATGGGCATTCGCTAACCATCAGGAAGGGTCTGTGGCGGATCAGTCTTTGCGGTTTAAAGGCCACCCTTCCCCCTGTCACCCGTTTGCCAAGTTTGTTCCTGGAGGTTTAGTGACAGATATGGACATCTAACTACAACCCACATTGCAGTAGGGTTCCCTATTCTCGCTACCTTTCCCTGCACCCTGCCTCAGAAAATTACAGCTGTGTCTGGCTCAGGGTGGAATACAGCCCAAATGGTGGCTGAAACTAACTCTCATAATCGAGCTTAGGGAAAAGCCTGGCGATCAATCTCCGCCCCAAGGGGCTGCCAGTAAAATCCTCTAACGCAGCACATTTCTCAATTGGAGATGGATTCCTGTCCACAAAATTAAATATCTACTGGGCTCTTTGGCTCAGTGAATTAGGACCTCTGCTTGCAAAGTGGGTGTTGTGCCCTGGTGCTCCTCATGAACAAACCTGAGGCAGCCTCCCTTTAAGCCGTGGCAAAGCTATTTAGGAGTGCTTGAGTACCACCTAGCAGGGCACCCTCAACATGAGAAGCCATAAAACCTCCAAAGCCACCTGTCTGCCCTAAACACCATGGTCGCCGCAGAAGTGGTGGAGAAAGCAACAGTGAAGGAACTGATGCAGTGGTCCAGAGGAGCGCTTTCGCCGCAAAGACACACCTGCCGAGCAGACGTGCTCACCCCAGCAACTACTTTTCTAACCCTATGGGAGTTCTCCCCATTGGTTGTGCCACAACTTCCCCATCAGTGTTCACCATCTTTAGACGTCATGCTATGAGATTAGACTCTACCCATGGTGGGCTGCAACAATAATGGGCTTGGAAAATTCCTGGTATTACCATCCAAGAACTGGCCTTTGGTGACCCCCTGCAGAACTAAAATCTTTCAGCCAGAAGAAGCTCACTTCGAGATAGAGGCCCTTGATTCTGTACCAACCTGGCAGAGAAAGATGCCAGAGACACCGAAGCCAATGCATGTAGTAGCACTGTTATGTGCTGCAGATGGAGTTGCTGCAAAAATATCATTATAACTGGAATATAACTGGCCTTCTTCCCCGCGCTCAGTAAGCAGGGCCCAACCCTACATTGAAGCAAAATACAATGACACAGTTGTGAAAGTCTTGGATAGTTTGTTTCTCTTGCGACAGGCATGACAATGTAAAAATTTAGTAGTAACCATGAAGACGAAGCCCTTTAAGAAGTGCTCAGAAAACCAGCCCACTTGACCTACATAGAGCTGTGTTTTGACCCCATAGAGAAGCATTAAACATGTCTGGGGTCACATCAACTCAGCGGCTTTAGCGAGGCACTACAGGTGATATATTTTTTATTTATAAATTTGTATATAGCGCTAGCTCGACCTGAGGGCATCAGACGGCTTCATTGTATACATGTTAGCAAATATGTCGTTGACATAAAATATCAGGGCAGACATACAGGCAAAATTACATACAGGCAAAATTGCAGCACATATCACCAATGGTTTCCATTTCAAAGGCGCTGCCGTCCTATAGTTACATAAGAGAAATTCTTAATTCCTAGAAACAACTGACAGGACATTCATCTTCTCATTACAATAATTACTAGAGTAGCTGGTGGAGGTTTGTAATACTTATTGTACCTTATTGTGTGAAAATCCAACGCCCTAACTACCGGCTTTAGCTACTCGAGACCAGATACCACTGAAGATTTAGCGAAAGTAGGAAAATATGTTTTTGTTGTGCAAGCCAAAGGGAGTCACTTTCTCAGCACGGCCACTTCTCAACATCCTCTGCTCTCAACAGTGGTACAAACTGCTGCTGTCGCGCCCCAAGCAGGGTGCACACCCAGCAGCTTGTCAGAAGACCTGTATCCAGCCTTGGGCTGTCCTCCTCCACATCGCTGTTAGCAGTTGCAGCGGGCCACTTCAGGTAACCCAAGACTACAACTGCCAGAATGCATTAGTCTCTACTCAAAGCCTACGACGGAACCATGGTGTACGTAAGAAGAGTAAGGAGGCTACCTTTATGGGAATATTTAGAAGGGCCAGAGTTTCACGTGTGCAGGGTAGAGTTGAAAGGGCCCTCTCCTGTGTCCTTCCTAATGATACATCCTCGACGAATAAACACGAACTTGTATTTTTCCCCACACTATTGAAGTTCGCGTAATTTATGATTATTATACACCGCGTAATTTTCGCTTAGTGGGGCAATGGCGCCGAATGTGTGCCAGGCCCGCGGGCGCTAAACAAGAAACGTCCACCCTGTGACTTTAGAAACTGCGTGCGCACTACATTTCGATGGTATTTCTTGCATCTCGTGTATGCAATGGCATACTTTCGTACAATTTTCAAAGCAAGAATAATATAGGGGGGTGCGGGGGTCACTTTTGTGAACCCCTTGTTAACAGGCTAACAGTTTCACTGAACTGTAACTAGAAGGCACTTCATAACTCATGTGCTAACTGCAGAAGAATGAAAGGAAGCTACTTTTTGCACTAAATTTGAACCCAGGGCCTCCAGTTTGCTCAAAGATTAGTGCAGTGGGAACATTCCCCCCTGTTTTGCCTGGCGCGTTTGCTTATTGTGTATCTACCAATGAGACAGTTTAGTAGGATATAATTAACGCTTGCAACAGAGCCGCATTTATCCGACAGGTCTGCAGAGTTGGCTACATCATCTGCTTTGATGAATCATGAAGATAGCTAAATTGGTTATTGTGCCTGCTGCATGCAGCGCGTTGCTTTTAACCTGCTAATCGCAAGTCTGAATCCTGGAGAGGGTGCTGGGTGGCTGACGTGACTACAAAAAATATATGCCTGCAACACACAGGACAGAAGGTTTAAATGAAACCCTGGAGGGCAAACCCATTCTGCAGTAGCATTGAGCTGGCTGGTAAACAATACCGATTATGAAGCCCTCACGAACAATTAGGTTTGTGGTGTGAGCTTTGTACACATGTTCATAATTAATTAGAATAAAATACATTACTTATACATGTATTAAGTAGGCATGCAATCGGCCTGGCCTCACCTGGATAAATGACACATCATATTAGGAGTCCCCTCACTTGTTAAAAAAAAGCTTTGCCTTGTCAGAGAGAGTAAAAAGTGGAAACCTTTGATATCCAAGGTGGTCATGGGACATCTAAAATGAGTCTGTATAGCAGCAGGTGGCCTAACCATTTGCGATGCCCAGCTGCGTAGGGTGGAGGGCACGGTGCGCCAGTATTTCCTCTGCACGCTCTGACACCTGCTGGAAGCCATTACACCAACTACTCGACATACGATTATCCGATAATAATGGCCTTTGCAGTTTGACATTCCTGTACAGTGGCAGGCTGACTGTTTCTTAAGCTATGGGATGAAACCGATTAAATTATTGTGAAGCTTACAGCCCCCCACCTCCATCAGCGCCTTGAGACCCTCACGGGTAAATAGTGCGCTCTACAAATCGATTGATTGATAGTACACAGTCCCTCAAGGGCAGATTAAAAACCAGAATAAGGCGCAGGAAAAAAAAATCACACCAAAGTTTAGAATCCTGTATTCGCCATCTCCATTCGGTGCTTTAACCCCTTCGACGCTGATGACGAGCTGGGCTCGTCATGGCGTAGCCTCCTCGCACGCTGATGACGAGCCCAGCTCGTCACGTAAAGTGCGATTTAGAAAAACTCAGCGCAGGAGCGGAATTCCGCTAGCGCGCATGGAGTTAAATTGAACTACAGAAGCGTTGGTACTCGCTGTACAGAGTAACTGCTTGCTCCTGTGGCGTGCTGACACTCTGCCAATTGGATCACCCTCCAAAACCTGAGTGACAATTTTTTCGCAAACGCAAAAGGTTGTGAGGTGCGCAGAATAGACAGTGTGACCGGTATGAGTGGTAAAATCAACGTACAGGGAAGGTGCATTGGGCGATGCAATGATGGCCCCTACAAAGGGGGCGGGGGAGGTACAAAAATAAATCTCAACATGTAAACTGCTGGGACAACTCATCCTGGGTGTAGGGAGTTTGAGGATAAGGTACAGCAATGGGCGAATAGGGCTTGTGTAGAAACTGGTTTAATCTGTTTACAATAGTTCAATAAAAACACGCTTTAAAGTTGAGGGGGTGAACCTCGACTAAAGCGGTTTCCGTAAGCTAGTGCAATTCCGCCAAAATTTCAAATTGCGCGCTGATTGCTAAGGTCGCAAACCCCTGCCTCCGTCTAATAGCGGCCCTCATACTGGTGTGCAATTAAAAGTAACGTAGTGGGGCATTCAGGGCCATATGTATCAAAATCCACATTTGCGATTCTCAAACAGCGATTTTTTGCAAATTGCTATTTGAGAATCGCAAAATGCTATGTATGTAGGATTTGCAATACATTTTGCGAATCCCACATATTCCTTAAATGCGAATCTCAATTTGCGATTTGCAATGAAGGAATACCTCCCCATTCATTCCTATGGGCAGAGGCCCATATTAATGAATAGGAAGACATTCTCAATTTGCGATTAGCAATTGGCGAATCACAAATTGAGAATGCAATTTCAAGGGTGCAAGGGTGTCAAAAGGACACCCTGTTGCACCCCTGAAATAAGCATGGGTGCACATGTGGCGCACTTACATGCCCTAAGGGTATGTATGTGCTTCACATTGCACTTAGAAAAATGCAAAAAAGTGCATTTTTCAAAGAAATCGCTAATTACCACCAACTTGATATTGGTGGTAATTTGCGATTCCTTAAGGCCAAATTGCACTTTTTTGGTGCTTCTTACATTGCATTTAAGGAATTTCAAAATTTGCGATTCCTTAAATGCAGTCGCAAAATAAGGAATCGCAAATGTTTGCGATTCCTTATTTTGCACGCAGATTTGCCTCATACATACCACAAAGCAAAATTGCGAATTTCGGCATTTGCGATCGCAATTTTGCTTGCTACATATGGCCCCTAGTCTCCATCTGTGCGCTCTTCTCGGCAGTAGTTCCACTCTGGTTTGGTGACACATGACACCCAGACAGACAAAAAACAAGTTAATGCAATAGCGAAACCATTAAAATAAAAGCTGTCGGCTTTGTGCGAAAAACATAGTTTGTCCCAGCTAATGAAGGACAGTGAGTAACGCCGCAATTGAGAGATCAAATCCCAGTGGGCGGGGACAAAAGGAGACAAGGCGGCAACAAGGAGGGACTAAGAAACCTCCTTTACAATCAGAAGCCAGCGTTTTGCATGCAAGATGACGTGAAACAATTCAAAAGATGGGCGGGGCTTCAACTCCGCCTCCGAGAGTTTTGGAATATGTATTGATTCCGAAAAGCTATCATATGACGAGAGCAGTGTAAGCACGCTGCTTTCGCCAGCCGAGACCTAAAAGGGACAGTGGGTCACCGTATCTTGTGAACTGCGACCCTTCCGTCAATGCTCGTTACCCACAAGATTGTCAGTGGGAGGAGGAACCTTAGCAGCATCAGAAAGATAATCTACGTGTGCACGACTGGATAAGGCTTCATAGTGGTTTGCTACAGGTATGAGAACCTGGCCCACTGCACAAAGGGAGGCAAGGTCAAGGGCGGGTCCATCCGGTTACAAGACTTAGGGCACTTGGGATGTACTCACCAGTCTTCCTGAGCTACTATCATTGAGCACGGTTGTCAGGTAGTTGTGGATCAGCAGGTGAAAGGTACTAGTTTCATAAAGTTTCCTAGTGGGACTAGGGATTTGTTACCCATGGCTAAAGGCTTGCTTATACGCTCAAAAAAAGCCTTTGTACTAGAAGGGGAGATCTAAAATGTACGATAACGCGGTTGCTAAATGTGTCAACTAGACGGATCCCAATCTATCCAATCCTTCGAGCCAGCAGAATGTCACCAGCGAAGATGAAAGGAGAAACCCCCTGTTATGAACAAGCCAATCATACGCTTTATTATGTAATTCCACATAGGACTCCCCCTGGACCTAAGGTAGAGGGAAACTCCAGTGAGAATCACCCTGTAGGGGAAGGCTGTGATTCAAAGCTGTCTCGTTCAGAACGTGCTGCGCCGGAAGGTGATTTACAAATGAACTAGCTCTGGCTATAACTGACCTCACTCAAAAATGGTATTTGTGACCCATCAAATAAGTTAGGCCCAGGCACCAGAGTAATAGGCTAGTACGACTCCTACCCGTTATTACCCCCCATTCCCAATCCAAACCTAACTCGAAGCATTTGCCTGCTGTTACTCAGCGGTTTTTATTTGTTCAGTAAGAGGTGAAGGTTCAGCCTCTAAAAGCGTCTTACATTTAGTGAAACAGTCCTCCACACAAAGCTCTATACAGGAATAGGTTGACATTTAATTCAATCACCTAAGACCCTAATGGAGTTGAAGGGGGCTGAGGGGAAGACCCCAGGGTCATTGTTTGGCTAGCTACCTCTCTTTGTCTGTTACAAGTCTTCAGCTTTGTCCTCTTGTTGACTATAGGTTGTGGTCTGTCGGTCATGCATATGGCTACAATGGACGGGTTTAAAACATCTGTGGCTGGAGTGGTGGAAGGAGAACCTGACATTGGACCAAAGAGCGTGACACTGCTTATGAAAGCTGTTGTGAAGACCAACCTCAGGGAAAATCTTCTTTCTGTCAGGTCCTTAGTCAAGCATAACATACATACAGCTGAATTGATCGAAAGCCAAAATATCGATGTACTGTTTGTTACAGAAACATGGGCTGACGAAGCATCAGATGCCGACCTGACCCTGGCCATTCCCGAGGGTTATTCAATTTTTAGAGCTGATAGAAAAATGAAACGCGGGGGAGGATTAGCAATAATAGCAAAAGATGAACTCAGGATTAGGAGCTCAGAAAGAGGAAGTAACTCGGACTGTGAAACCTTGACCTTCCAAATCAAGATCACAGATAACTACACGTTTAATGGACTACTAATCTACAAACCACCTAGCGCAAAAACGCCCCTAATTGAGTCGTTAAGTCCATTTTTAGAATCAAGCGTGACAGGCCCTGATTATACAATTTTGGGAGATTTTAATTTGCATCTAGAGAAAACCATCGACCCTAAGATAGCATCATTTATGGACGCAATGTCAGATTTCGGTCTAGAACAAAAGGTACACCTAGATACCCATAACGCTGGCCACACACTGGACGGTATATTCACCTCATGTCAGAGCTTAAATAAAATTGATACTCTCACGGTCCCATGGTCGCACCACAAGCTAGTCCTGTTCATACTAGAAATTAAAGAAGATACGGGGAGACCAGTGGAAACCCTTAAGAAAACAACATACCTGGATTGGTCCAAGGTCAACCATCAGGAATTCATTGATATAGATCTAGATATACTGCGAACATCTTATCCTTTATTTGATGGAAACTGCAATATAGCCTGTAAACAATTTAATGAATGGCTAGATACTGCAGTGAAACTTACAGTCCCACAAAAAAGCTACCTTTAAAAGAAAAAACCCCTCACAGCCGTGGTTCTCGGAAGCACTGAAGGCACAAAAACAGAAGTGCAGAAGAGCTGAGAAAAAATGGAGAGCCAATTATGACACCCAGCTCAGACAAGAATATAAAGCTGCTCTAGCCAGTTATAAAAAACTAATAATAACAGAAAAAAGTATATATTTCATTCAGAAAATTAATGAGTCAATAAACTCTAGTAAAGTTCTCTTTGATACTGTTAAAAAACTATCAAAATTTGAAAATAAAAACTCTGAAGAAATGTCATCAGACTTCTGTAGCACACTAGGTGAATTCTTCGTTAGTAAAGTATCTTCAGTCTATGACTCCTTTAAAAATCACAACACAGAGATGGCAGACCAAGATACCCCACACCCAATAAATCTGGCGGAACAATCAGTTCAACCTATATTGTTCCATTTCACCCCTCCCACTGCAGATCAGATCCAGAAAGAGGTGCTCACCACTAACTCAGGTAGCCCAATGGACCCTTGTCCACCTAAAATAATGCAAACCTGCTCAGAACAGCTGAGCCTAGTGTTAGAAAAACTATTCTCCCAAATTATCGAAACCAACATCTTTTCAGATGATTGGAAAATGATATCGATCAAGCCGCTTCTGAAAAAACCAAACCTAGACAGTGAAATCCCAAACAATTATAGACCAATAGCCAGGATCCCTTTTGCCGCAAAAATCATCGAGAAACTGTTAAACAAACAGCTATCCCGATATCTGATGGATGGTGACTGGCTGGACCATTCTTAGTTCGGTTTTCGTGAGGGACACGGAACAGAGACTGCGCTACTCACTGCAGTGGAGGAAATCAGGCAAGTGTTGGACAATGGAGCGAAGGCCGCCTTGGTACTACTTGACCTATCGGCGGCCTTCGATACGGTCAGCCACGAGATTCTCCTAACCCGACTAAAAACAGCAGAAATACATGATTCAGCATGTACCCTCATTGCTTCCTACCTAGAGAATAGAACTTTCTCGGTAGAATCAGGAGGAGCTAAATCCAATGCATTCAACCTAACATGCGGGGTCCCACAGGGCTCCTCGATGAGCCCCACTCTTTTTAATCTATATGTGGCCCCTCTTGCTGAAATTATAAGGAACTGTGGAGTCATTCCAATATCCTAAGCTGACAATACTCAAATTGTGGTGTCAATCAGTAAGGATGTGGAGGACACAGAAGAAAAATTTCAATATTGCATGGTTGAAGTCAGCCAATGGATGAAAAGAAACTGCCTAAAACTTAACGGGGACAAGAGTGAGGTCGTGATATTAGGAGGCAACACAAATATATGGTCCCCCTCCTGGTGGCCTACAAACATGGGAAGATGCCCAGATCCATCTGAAAAAGTGTGGAACCTGGGAATCATTCTAGACACCAATCTCTCACTTGACGCCCAAGCCAGCAAACTGGCATCAACACTCTGGTATATCCTAAAAATGATAAAAAAAATATTACCTTATCTACCACAAGATTCGCGTAAAACAGTGGTGACAGCTTAAGCTTTGTCAAGACTGGACTACGGGAACGGCCTTTATGCTGGAGCCAGGATGAAAATCCTAGCCAAACTTCAACGCCTGCAGAATGCAGCAGCCAGGCATGTATTAGACATACCTAAGTTTGAGCCAATTTCCACAAACTAAAAACCCTGCACTGGCTACCTATTGCAAAAAGGGTACAATTTAAATCACTGTGCCTGGCATATAAGGCTATTAACGGAACTGGATCACAATTCCTGAAGTCACATCTAAAACTTTATGAGCCAAATAGACTTCTCAGATCCGGCCAAAAGAGACTTATCGGGATCCAGAGATTCAGAAGAGCCAATTGGGGCGGAAGAAGCTTCCTTGTACATACAGCAAGAACCTGGAATCAGCTGCCTCTTGCCATAAAAATCAGTCCATCTTTGAAATCTTTTAGAAAGGAAGTTAAAACCTGGCTGTTCTCCGCATAGCTCTAACAACATCTTCAAGAGACAAGGGTATATCTTAGCGCCAAGACGCCTTCGGGCATTCGCGTGCTCTATAAATTGATAAATCAAATCAAATCAATCAAATCAAATCAGGGAAATTTCTGTACTAATAACTCCGATAGCCCTTGATCCCTTTCCAACATTCTGTCGATGGAAGTACTTTTCACTGGGGAAGTAGAAACAGATTGTGCCCCAGTGATTTTCTTCTTCCTTCTTCCCTATTTTGAGTAACAAAATACCAGCCACTACCAAGTGAGTCAAAATATATGATTAGGAGGTATATGATTACGGGAGAGTATAATACAAAAGAAACCTTCCAATTTGCAGCCAAGCGAGGTGGCCCGATGGGCGTGGATGGATCTTCCCTTGCCCAGTCCCGTCCCGAGCGTGTCCTACGCTGTGGGCCCCTGGAGTGCACACTAAGAGCTTTGCACACGTGATTCCACACCCAACCCAGAGCCTTCTGGGTGTTGTAGTGCCCCTCCTCTCTCCAGCATACTGTCCTCCAAACAAGCGTGTGTTCCATTAAAACCAACTTTGACATCTCCACCACGTATATTCCACATTCACAAGGCTCTTCCCCTGTCCTCCATTGTCAGTCCACCAGTTGTTCCAACCCTCCAGAGCAGAGGACTGCTGATTTACTAACTTCAGGGTTAGAATAGATCTGTCCAATTTCTCTCCTCTCCCAGACCATCCTCTTGAGACCAATTACCTTTGAAGGGACCTCTTGGAATAAGGTGAAGATAGGATTTTGCTTTATGTTGTTTGCACAGGCTAAAGCAAATCAAAATATTTTGAAGGTTAATTAAAACAATCACAATATGCAAATACATGCATTCATTATTAATAAATTCAAAGAAAACAGTGCTCGTGGATATACAATTCCATTAAAACATAGACAATACTGATCAAAAGTTATAAAAACATGTTACTAACCTTCAGTAAAAGTAAAGCATCATTAATGTGAGGTCCAGAATAAGTTATTCATGTTGTTGTTTTGCTATTTCACAATCTATGGCGTGTTGGACAGTTTCTTTGATTTATAAGCAGATCGAGAAATCTTGTTAGACAGCACATCAGTTGCACATAGGTTCCTTCAATAAACCCTGCTTAATCATTCTAACGCTTATGGATGAAAGCATGGGCGAATTAGGATTTTTTGTACTTTCATTACGTGAGGGCAAGTGCAAATTTAATGTACTATTTATTCTGCCTTAACCCTGCAGAGCTTGCAACATTTACAGCAATTTTTCTTGGCCTTAACCCACCTGGCCCTAGCTCAGCAACTGGAAGAAGGTAAAAACAGAACCTCGTAAACTTTGCTTCGGTGTTGGATATGAGGTGATTCTGTAGATCAGTTTGAGGAAGCATGCTAGCGAATGAGAACCCACCTCAGCAACTCCCATTTTCAAACTCAAAAGCTGTTCAATAGTTGCAGCATATGACAGGAACTGAGATCTTTCTTGTGCATTCATTTTGAAAGCATTGTAACTGGAAGGGTTAAGATGGATTCTAGTCAGAATGTTAACCAGTAGGATAACTTTGATGGATCTTTCTTAACCAGTTCTTTCCAAATTACTGATGTCAATGATCCTTCTTTCGGGTCCTGCAGACAATAGGAATAATCCGTAAACTGTATATCTAATATATGTGGGCCATATTCCGTGGTGAAACCTCGTGTCTTTATTTAGCTGCAGGAGAAATGAGGCAGAACAAGAATTGCTTTACTCATTATTTCCAATCCAATGTTTAAGTTGTTCCCAAAAGAATTGGCTCTTAAGTTCCTACAGAGAGGAATTTGGATTAAAAAAAACTGTTAAGGTTGAGTTTGGTGTTGGAATATGCAAATTTAAATATAACCTCCTGTGTTCAAATTGCTTGTGCTTTATGTTTAGATGCTTTTAAGCTGCAGTAGGAATTTGCCTTCTAGTGCTGCTATATGTCGAGAGGAATTAATATGAAGTGGTTTGCTCAAATGTACTGTTCCAAACCTCTAACTATATTTACCAAGTTTTTTTTACCGTAGGTTAGTATCTTGGTTTGGGGGATTTTCAGCAGAAGTTCGTTGTTATTGTTGTAGATTTGTAGAGTAACTAGGGAGCACTGCAATCCAATTGATGTGACCACCGGTATGGCTGTGTCATCAGCAACTTCGAGTAGTGAGCTGTGAAGATTTCCTAGTCTTGGGCAACACAATTCTAACTGGAATTAAACAGTTTATCATATTGGCTACATATATATGATAAATCAGACGAGTGCCAAAACACACGCTTACTTAAGTCCACAATTTATGCGTATTTTCTTGCTTGTCTTTGAACCATCTCTAATTTTGTTGTGCACCCATGTACCCCATTATAGTTGCTGGATAGCCTTTGGTTGATACACCCCAATTTGCATGTGTTTCCAATAGCAGAATTCTGTGGAATTGGTGCAATGCAGCGCTCTAATTTAAGAAACAGGAGTAAATTGGCACTCCTGTATCAACGTTTTTTTCCTCAGATTAGGAACATCGCCCTTAAGAGAAGGTAGGTGCAACAGCCTGTGCGTTTTAGAGCCCCACCATTATGTTCAACAGCAAAAATGAGTCCCTGCTGAATGTGGGCCTATTTTGTAGAGGGACTTTGATGTGACAACTGGGAGGACAGAAATCATCCTCAATCAGCAAGGTTAGTCAAAAGTAATTTCCATTGAATAAGGGAATAGGAAAATCATGCACCATGCACAAATTTGTGATGGAGCACATTTGGGGTGAAACTAAACATAAATATAAGGTATAGATTAATTGGAACATGTACACAAGAACAACTTTGGTCTCTGAATGAGCCATTCAAAATTATACTTTACCCCAGTTGAGCCGCAAAGAGCTGACTGCCTTTCAAAGTGCTGGAACCACAACATGTTATCAAAAGGAATATTAATTTCTTTTGAATCCAATTGAACCATGGTGATCAAGCACCACCATACCCTACTTCCATATCTACACAGTGGCATCCCTTGTGCCGCCAGTGCCCCACCCTTGTCACATCATTGGATCTACATTTATAACGGGTTTCATCTGCTACTGAGCTACACATTTCTACAGAATTCTGGCTTAGTTAGACAAGTTATCTTCACTCAGCATTTGCATATGTACATGTGTAATCTGCATCATATCCTCAGCTCACTGCCTGCCCATGTGAAGCTGACCTTATGCCAAAATGTGGGCATTGGTGGGTGCAGCACATTAAAACATTTCAATAATGGTCAAATATTGTCCAAGAAGTGTAGACTAGCAAACACTCTTCAAAAGAAGAGAGTGTCCCAGGAAACCAGAAAGGACTGGGTATCGAGATATAACAAAACAAAATTCCTTTCTGTGTTATTCAGTTTTAGGTTTTGTGACCAACTGGTCTACTCTCAGTTTTTGTATTTCTAACTGAACAAAAAGTTATATAGGTACTTATTACTACACCACCCTAAAGTGACTTTCTTTCTCTCAACATTTTATTTTCATTTGTTAAAAACATTCATATAAAATTAATCACAGGACATTTCATATCCAACATATATATTTGAGCATTCCCTAATCTAATTCAAAAGTATTGGGAAAGGGTGGGGTGACAAAGAAGATACTGAAACCTGGTCCCTGCAACTGCGTAGTTTCAAGGCTTCAGTTTCATGCAAGCAAGAGCCCAAACAGGACCTGCAGCAAAGTCACAACAAAAAAAGGTTACAAAGCTTTTAAATGTTGTGTGCTGTGCATATGGGTAAACACAT
Source organism: Lissotriton vulgaris (assembly GCF_964263255.1). Lineage (NCBI taxonomy): Eukaryota > Metazoa > Chordata > Amphibia > Caudata > Salamandridae > Lissotriton > Lissotriton vulgaris. The sequence goes on along the minus strand of NC_141685.1, from coordinate 676,980,969 downwards.
GTGTTTGTGGTAAGGGTATGTCTGTGAGAGAGAGCATGTGGGATGTATGTATGTGTGTTTGCTGAGTGAAAGTGAGAGAATCAGTGGAGGGAGTCAGTGAGTGAGAATGAGTGATAGTAAGAGTGTGAGTAAGAACTCGGCCTACCTCGACAAGCTCGGGCTTCAGAGCTGCTTTCTTCCCTTCATTGGCTCCCAGTGAAGAAGCGGATTACTTTCAAGGCTCTCACTCTAGCCCACAAGGCACTCCATTTGGTTGGGGCCTCGTACATTCAGAAACGGCTTCTTTTTTATAAACCCACCAGATCTCTCCGTTCTGAATGTCTTGGCCTGGCAACGGTTCCTCCTATTAGGAGGGCTAGGATAGGTGGACGTTCCTTTACACATCTTGCCCCCAAATTATGGAACTCCCTGCCTGTTGATCTGCGCCGTACCTCTAATCTGCATGCCTTTAGAAAGGCCTTGAAAACTTGGCTGTATAAGCAGTAACTTGTTATGTTCTGTTTCTTCCTTCTTCTTTCTCAAGTGTGGGGTCTGAAAGCGCCTGGACACTCCCTGGAGTAGCCGTGCGCTATATAAGCAACCCCAATAACATAACATAACGAATCATATTCAGTAAGGAAGGGTGTTACTGTGAGGGAGCATCACAGGGAGTGTAACTGCGAGGGACAATGGCAGTGATTGTTACTGTGAGCGAGAAGGACAGGGAGTGCAACCGTGAGGGAGGATGAAAGTAAGTCTTACTGTGCATAAGACTGAGCGAGTCACAGTCTGAGTGAGTCAGGCGTACTATTTGTTTCTGCATTGCTCTCCTGTCAGCTGGGGTGGGACTACATCCCTCAGCCTTCTCTGCTTTGGTGGTCAAGAGGAGGCGGGGCTGCCTACAAATGACGCTGCAGTGCTTAAAAGTGCCTTGACATCCCGTGGCGCGGGACATGCTATTTGTTTCTGCATTACTCTCCTGTTGGCTGAGGTGAGACTAAGCCCCCCAGCCCTCTCTGCTTTGGTGGTCAAGAGTATGTGGGGCAGCCAGAAAATGGCACAACAGTGGTTCAAAGTACCTTGCCTTCCCCCCAGCGTGTGACACACTATTTGTTTCTGCAATATTCATCTCTCGGCTGGGGTGGGACTACGTCCCACAGTTCTCTCTGCTTTGGTAGTTAGGAAAAGGTGGGACCACCAGCAAACGAGTCTGCAGCACTTAAAAGCACCTCGATTTTCACACACGACACACGTGTGACACGCCTGAGTGTGTGCCTGGGCCAAGAGCGGGCCCGTCTGCACCCTTCGGAGCCTCGACAAGGCTGGACTTGTCCATAGTCACATCAGGTCGACAACAACCCCCGCCCCAAAACATACCCAACATCCCGCAAATAACACACAGACACCAGTGTTAGATTGGGAAAGTTGCTGCAGGTTAATTACATACATCATATGTAATCACAGTGGGTTATCTTACGGGCGATCCAAGGGCAGGCTGCATTCTCGTCACCTGCCCACCTGATGAGCCAATGGGCACGGCGGCGAACCACCCATCTGCTGCACCATTATGGTAATCACTCTACTCACGCCCCTTGCGGGGCGTATCTAGGCAAACCCCTGGTTGCACAGGCACACAACCGCCCGAAGGACTACTGGGGCGCCAACACGGGTTCCCGGACCTCCCATGAGGTTCCAGGTTAGGCTCTGGCACCCCTATGTGCCCGCTGAAGTACAGTGCTGCACCTCTCTGCTTCCGGATCGCCCTGTAACTCCGCCTGCAACAAAAAAAGAACACATTAAAGTCCCCCCGGTACTCCCCCCTTTGCTGACACTCAGGGTAAGAATAAGGGAGGGAGGGAAAAGAGTGTCCCGAGACCCGACGCACGGCGTCAGGAGCGGCAAAGAGGCTGGTAAAATGGCGCGGGGGGGGATATATACCCCTCGCCATGATGCTTGCCGCCCCGGACGCGCGCCCACCCTCCAGCCAGGCACCACCTGCCCGGGGAGGAGTGGATGACCGGACCAGAGGGGGCGGGGCGGGGGAAGCCCTCTGGGACTACTAGCACGCCCTCCTGATGGCCACAGGGTGGCCTCGGGCAGCCGCACTTTCTTGTTTTTTTAAATCCACTAATTCAGCATTGCTTCATCATGGTCAAAAGAAAATTGCCCCCTCCTAAGGCCCTGGGTAAGCCTACTACAGTCTCCTGTTTAGCGCAATGGGCTCAATTTATAAAGATATCACCTTGGTCAAAGCGAGACTGGGGACATGCCACCGAACTTCAGAGTACATTGTTGGTACTTTACCAGCGCCCGCTTTGACCCACAGTGACAGGGGCACCAACGGCACAACCATGGGTACAACAACCAACGGGTGTGTGTAGGTTAATACTGAGGACATTATTTTGGACTCCCCCTCTGATTCGTACTCTCATATCAAGTGTAAGAAATTGCCAGCCCTCTCCACGGTCATTGGTCAACAATGCTCAGGGTGTCACAGGCTACATTCGCTGTCTTCCAGATCACCAGCTGTTAAAAACACTTTGACTAGTTGTTCAGAAATTCAGCAATCTAATGTCAAATCTACTCACAATCTCCTTCTTCTACAAACATGGTTCCTCCCTCTGTTGCCTTTTCCAAAACTCATTCATTGTGCACTAATAATCACCATAGCCTTTCGTTATCTGAGTCTGACACAGCTACAGCCCCAGTCACTAATCTGCCTACACCAACCCCCTCTCCAATTGTGCAACATAATAAACCCCAAACTCTTTTTAATACACCTACAACAGGTAGCCTCTCCCCAGTCCTTGATGTCCCGAGTCCACACCATACATTGCTATTCTGGGGAACGTACGAACCCTTTCTCATGCTAAATCAGAGTCCTGGGAAAGTCCAAAGAATACGGCTATTCACAGGGTAGGCAGCAAAACTGGTTTTACTAGGCCCCCTTTGAAGATCTAGAAATGGTAAGAAGATCTGGTTGGATTAGTAGGAGAGATAAATCATTTCCAGGCAACTGTGTAATTATGTCCTTTAAATCTCCCTACCTGGTCGAACTAATCCTGAGTAGAACCAGATCCATGTTACTACCTGCTCTCCCCTATTATGTGATAACCCTCCCATTGTCCTACCTATACCGTCCCTTGGACCAGTCTGTTCTTCCACCCTTTACCCACCATTTGTCACTCACAATTGTTTCACCACCTTGGCTGAGATGAAAGACATTGATTTACAATCAAACAGCCAGAAGAAGATGTATTCCATGGTTCATTCTGTGCTCACCAGGTGTGGGACCCCCAGCCCATGTTCAAAGGCTCCAAGGCTGTGCCTCACCCTCCTCTCCCTCTCCCTGTGTGGCTTGTCATGTTCAGTCAGGCCCATTGCCAGTGAATCAAGGACCCTTTCCACTCTGCAAATTTTTATTCTGGAAAATGTCAGGTCTTTGCTCCAAGCTGTCTCTCACTCTCTGGGCTGACTTTATATTTGAATTTCATATCCTTTGTTTCGTGGAGACCTGGGCCATAGAACCTATCCACATCAATAGATTGAAGACGTTCCATCAACTCGCTGTTTCAACTAATGCTGGTAGACCCAAGGGTGGGTTGGCCTTCTTTGTTTCAAACACATTGCCTACCCAATGTTCCAAGTAGAATGTAACTTACCTTACTATTTTATTATTGTCTGGGACATTTTTCACAACTTTAACCTTATAATTGTTAATCTTACAGTAATGCTTTGTCATCTGATGTCATCATTATGCTAGCTCGACTTGAATATGATTTGAATAAGTTAAGTTGTGTAGAAGGGAAAGCAACCTTTTTACTCTGGGTGATGACTTCAATGCCAGCTTATACCACTTCTCCCTTGAAAGGGTCTGCGGCATGCGGGACTTTAACGACAATTTGTACCCCTCCAGTCCCTTTTCAACCCACATTCATTGGTCGTGGCTACAACACTGCTATTGACTACATTCTTGTCTCACATAACCTTGAAAAACTAATACTATCCATTCTATTACTTGACTGATCACTATCCTCAAAATATAACTGTTTAACAGGTCTGAGGCTTCAAAAAGTAACCATGTTGTCTGGTCTCTAGATACCACTTTGTTAACCATTCAAAATTGCATCTAGTTACATTGGGTGGGGGCTAATCCGGAAATCATGCTTGAAAAACTGATCACGACTTATAGGGGCACCTTTGATATATGCTTAGACGATTCAACTAATGAGGGGGATGTGAACATGGCTTTCCTAAAGATTTCTAGTGGGATTAACCAAGCTTTAACGAAAATCCCACCCCTGTCCAACTCCTCTAGATCAGGATGGTTCTGTAGTAATTGTACGTCAGTGTACAGAAGTATTAGGCACATGACTTTCTTCTTATTTATCTTCCTTAATTTATCGCATCACCAGCTTGAGACAACAGTCTCACTTCAATGATCAATCTTTCCCAACTCCCCTACATGCCAACGTGATTTCACCCTTACATGGCTGACATTCAAACCTTGAGATTTCTACTTCATCTTCCTATATAATAAACAAATAACAATTTTGAACTTAAAATAACTTAATACTATTCTGATTACTAAACTAGAAAAAAACAGCGTAGGCAGAACATTTGAACTTTAAGATGCACATCTACAATACAGAATTGAACACAAAAATATCACAATAAAATCTCGCCCCTTTACTAGCCATGTTCACCATGTTTGTTGATTTTACATACATTTCCATAACTCCACGCAGTTCCATCATCCAAAATTACCACATTACACTTCACTTGCCTTACTCTCTGGGGAGCAGAGTATTTGCTACCACCCTTTCGTATGATTCCTCCTTTCCTCACAACCACCCAATCTCCTTCCTTACGCCACACATTCTTTACATTCTGTTGAGTGTTAGAATACTCCTTTGAGTTGTTTTGAAGACCTTTAACCCTTTCTTTGATGTCACTGCAGTCAACACATACGTCTCTCGTTCTTTTTAACCACACAGGACACTCCTTCCTCAATGGCTCTTTCCCATTCAGAGACGCAAATGGAGACACACCAGTTACAGAATGCAGAGTTGGCCTATGTGCCCACACCCTTTTCCTCAACTCCTTGAAGGTGATTAGCCAATGGGAGCTGCATGTTTTCCATCACCAGCTGATTTACCCTTTCCACCAAACCATTTCCCTGTGGTCTAAACAAGCCACTTTCTCATGGACAATACTCATTCTGGTAAGATAGTCAGTTTTTTCCCTGGAAATAAACTAAACACGATTGTCAGAGACAGCGTCTTGGGAATCCCTTCCTCCATAAAACTATTTTCAAAGAATTAAATGACACTAGCAGTATTAACCTGATCCATGGTCTCTACCATAAACCATTTGGTATGATAATCAACCAATATCGAAATGTACTTACAGCTCAGCTCTAGATAATTAACTGGCCTTATAAAACCACCAGCTAACTTTTCCTGTGGTCTCAAGGGATTTTATACACATTCAATCATCAATCAATTATAGACATTTATAGAGCGCTCTACTTACCCGGAGGGTCTCAAGGCGCTAGGGGGGGGGGGTGCTGCTACTGCCCGAACAGCCAGGTCTTGAGCTTCTTCCTGAAGGCGAGGTGGTCTTGGGTCAGGCGCAGGTCGGTCGGGAGGGAGTTCCAGGTCTTGGCGGCCAGGTAGGAGAAGGACCTTCCTCCTGTTGTCGTTCTTCGGATGCGGGGGACGGCGGCGAGGGCGTGACTGGCTGATCGGAGGTGTCGTTTGGGAGCGTAGAAGTTGATGCGGTTGTTGAGGTAGCTCGGGCCTTGATCGTGGAGAGCTTTGTGTGCGTGGGTAAGGAGACAGAAGGTGATTCTCTTGTTGACCGGGAGCCAGTGCAGGTCTCTTAGGTGTCCGGAGATGTGGCTGTGTCGTGGGATGTCGAGGATGAGTCTGGCTGAGGCGTTCTGGATCCGTTGGAGTCTCTTCTGGAGCTTGGTGGTGGTTCCGGTGTAGAGGGCGTTGCCGTAGTCCAGTCGGCTGGTGACGAGGGCCTGGGTGACAGTCTTCCTGGTCTCGGTGGGGATCCACCGGAAGATTTATTGTAGCATGCGCAGGGTGTTGAAGCACGACGAGGAGATGGCGTTGACTTGCTTGGTCATGGAGAGGGAGGAGTCCAGGATGAAGCCCAGGTTGCGTGCGTGGTCTGTCGGTTTGGGTGCGGTTCCCATGGCGGGGGGCCACCAGGAGTCGTCCCAGGCGGAGGGCGAGGATCCCAGGATGAGGACTTCCGTCTTGTCCGAGTTCAGCTTCAGGCGGCTGGTCGACATCCACTCGGCTACCTCTTTCATTCCTTCGTGAAGGTTGGCTCTGGCGGCGGCGGGGTCGTTGGTAAGGGAGAGGATCAGCTGGGTATCGTCGGCGTAGGAGATGATGTTCAGGTTGTGTTGGCGTGCGATGGCCGTGAGGGGGCTCATGTAGACGTTGAAGAGGGTTGGGCTCAGCGAGGATCCTTGGGGTACGCCGCAGATGACTTCGGTGGCCTTTGATTTGTACGGTGGTAGGCGGACTCTCTGGGTTCTTCCGTCGAGGAAGGAGATGATCCATTCCAGTGCCTTCTCCTGGATTCCGACGTTGTAGAGGCGCTGCACTAGGGTGCGGTGGCAGATGGTGTCGAAGGCCGCGGAGAGGTCTAGGAGGATGAGGGCCGCTGTTTCTCCGTTGTCCATCAGGGTTCGGATGTCATCGGTGGCAGCGATGAGGGCGGTCTCGGTGCTGTGGTTGGCTCGGAAGCCAGACTGTGAGGGGTCGAGGGATCCGTTCGTCTCGAGGAAGGCGGCCAGTTGCTTGTGGACGGTCTTCTCGATGACTTTGGCTGGAAACGGGAGGAGCGAGATGGGGCGGTAATTCTTGAGTTCGGTGGGGTCCGCTGTTGGTTTCTTGAGTAGAGCGCTGAGTTCGGCGTGCTTCCAGCTATCGGGGAGGGTGGCGGTGTCGAATGAGGTGTTGATGATGTCCCGCAGGTGGGGTGCGATGACAGCGTCGGCCTTGTTGAAGACGTGGTGAGGGCAGGGGTCGGTCGAAGATCCGGAGTGGATGGAGTTCATCATGCGGACGGTGTCTTCGGTGCTGATAGGAGTCCAGGCGCGGAGGGTGGTGGTGGGGGGCGGTGGTTCGGTCGAGTCGGACGTGGCGTTCGTCGGTTGGGTGTTGAAGCTGTTGTGTATGTCCGCGATCTTGTTGTGGAAGTAGGAGGCGAGGGAGTTGCAGAGTTCTTGCGATGGGGTGATGTCGTTGTTTCCGGCGTTGGGGTTGGAGAGCTCTTTCACGATGCTGAAGAATTCCTTGCAGTTGTGTGCGTTGTTGTCCAGTCGGTCCTTGAATGCAGTTTTCTTGGTGTCGCAGATCAGCTGGTGGTGCTTCCGGGTGGCAAGCTTGAGGGTGGTCATGTTGTCCGGTGTCGGCTCCCTTCTCCAGGCTTTCTCGAGGGCTCGGCAGTTCTTCTTGGAGCTCTTGAGTTCGTCGGTGAACCATGGGGCCTTCTTGCTGCCGGGTCTGCTGGGCGGGGACTTCAGTGGGGGGAGTTCGTCCGCGCAGTTGCTGATCCACTTCGTGAGGTTGTCGGCGGCCTGGCTGGGGTTCGCTGAGCTGGCGGGAGGGTGCTGGCTCAGGGAAGCGGCGAGCTGGTCGACTGTGATCTTGCTCCAGTTTCTGCGGGCGACCTGCTGCTGGTTGTGGTGGATCGTCGTTCTTCTGAAGGTGAAGTGGACGCAGCTGTGGTCCGTCCAGTGGAGTCCTGTGGCGTGGCTGAAGGTGATGTCTTTGCTGGATGAGAAGACGGCGTCGAGTGTGTGTCCGGCGAGGTGGGTGGGGGTGGTCACCAGCTGCTTGAGTCCGAGGTTGGCGAGGTTGTCGAGCAGGGTGGTGGTGTTGTGGCCGTTGTTGTTCTCCAGGTGGAAGTTGAGGTCCCCCAGGAGGATGTAGTCAGCGGAGGGGAGGGCATGCGGGCTGACGAAGTCGGCGATTTCCTCGCTGAACTGTGTGCGTGGTCCCGGGGGTCGGTAGATCAGGGTGCCTCTGAGGGTGGTCTTCGGGTCGGTGTGGATCTGGAAGTGTAGGTGTTCGGCGGTAGTCAGGATGTCGTCGGTGTAAGTCGTGATGCGGATGGTGTCCCTGTGGATGATGGCGATGCCTCCTCCCATCTGGTTGGCGGTGCGGTCCCTCCGGGTGATCTTGTAGCCCTCTGGGATGGCGATGGCGATGTCGGGCGCTGAAGAGGCGTTCATCCAGGTCTCCATGAGGAAGGCAACGTCAGGAGCTGTGGTGTCGATGAGGCTCCAGAGTTCGATGGCGTGTCTGTGGACTGAGCGGGTGTTGAGCAGGATGCACTTGAGGTGGTTGCTGCTGGTGTTCGTCTTGGCGGGTGCTGGTGCGAGGCAGGTCCGGATGCTGGTGAACTTGCAGGCGGTTCAGCAGAAGGGTCCGTGGGAGCGCCTCGGGTGGCACGGTAGCATCCCGGGACTCGTCCGTCATTGAGTGCGATGAGGGTGGCGGCGTCGTACGTCCGGCGGGTGGGCTGGGATCTGCGGGGGCCAGGGGTCCTGGCACTGGGCGCGGTCCAGGCACGGACGGGCGCAGACGGGCTTACCTTTGGCGCACCTTCGGCGCTCAGTCGGCGCTCCCGCTGCGCGCATCCGCTGCGCGGTCGCTGAGGGGGCGTCATAAGAAGGGAGCCGGGAGGGCGGGTCAGGCGGGAGGCGGGGAGCGCGTGGACCTATCGGCAGGCGGGAGGGCGTGGTCGCAGCAAAAACCGGTGCGAAAATGCAGGCGGCCGGCCCTGCGGCGGCTGGCGCGCCGGGCTGGATCGGCGATCGAGGCGGGCGGCCCTGCGGTGGCTGGGGCGCCGGGTTGGATCGGCAGCAGGCAGGCAGGCAGCAGGTAAGGCAGGCAGCAGGCGGGGAGCGAGGGGGCAACCAGGCCGAGGGCACAGTGGTTGCTGCTAATCCGGGGTCGGGGTCCCCTTAAGAAGGGAGCCGGGAGGGCAGGTCAGGCGGGAGGCGGGGAGCGCGTGGACCTATCGGCAGGCGGGAGGGCGTGGTCGCAGCAAAAACCGGCGCGAAAATCCAGGCGGCCGGCCCTGCGGCGGCTGGGGCGCCGGGCTGGATCGGCGATCGAGGCGGGCGGCCCTGCGGCGGCTGGGGCGCCGGGTTGGATCGGCAGCAGGCAGGCAGGCAGCAGGCAGGGAGCGAGGGGGCAACCAGGCCGAGGGCACAGTGGTCTAAAGAAGGTTCTCACATCACTTGGATGTATCATTATTAGCACATGTATGACATGTTTTCACCACTTCCTCGATATCACCATCCATCCCAGGCCACCAATAATACTGTCATATTCTTCTCTTAGTCATGTTGTGACCAGGATGGCCTTCATGGGCAATCCCAATTATGCAAGTATGATCATCAGCAGGAGGTATACTTTGATTCCTCCTCATTATTCTTCCACTACTCAGGCTCAACTCATCTTTCACCTTGTAAAACTCCTTTAACTCCCTAATCATAGTATCTTGCTCATGCCATGCCTGTACAACTCTATCCTTGACTTCACTGAACACCAAATCTCTTACACTTGCTATAGTCCACTCAACCCCACCTATTGCTGTCTCACCTTCGCACCACCATCTATCTCCTCACACCTCTTCATGAAACCTCTGCACCTCTTATCCTCCTAGATGCAAAGCAAATCACTTGTTCTTCCCCATTTACAACCTGCGTTAATGCTGCCCCGAATCCAACTCCACTGGCAGCAGTTGTGATGTATGTTTTCCAGTTACCTCAAAATTTCCCAGAATTGGTGCCTGTACAATGGTTCTTTTGATCTCATCAAATGACTTCCTGCACTCACCATGCCATTCTTCATGATTGATCTTAATGGTTCTCAAATTCCTGCAAAGTCTTTTACATATTTGGAGCAGTATTCCGCTAATTCCAGAAATGATTTAATTTAATCTTTATTAGATAGTTCCAGAGTTTCTTTTGGCTTGGTTCCTCTGGCACCTATCACAGGCCCTAAATATGTCACCTCTTTCTTTTTCAATTGACATTTCTCTCCCTTTATGGTAAGTACATGTTTTCCAGCCTACTCATTACCGCCTGAAAAATGCAACCATGTTCCTTTTCATCCTTCCTTACAATAAGAATGTCATTTTGAAAGCACAAGACCTGTTGCATGTCTCTAAATACATTCTTCATTACCTTTTGGAAAACAGCTAAAGTCGATGCAACTCCGAATGGCATTTGTTTGTATCGAAACACACCTAAAGGTGTTACAAAAGATGTTAAATGTCTCGATTCTTCATGCAAATTCACCTGGTGATAGGCAGCTATCATGTCTAATACACTAAATACTGCACCACCACCCATAACTGCAATCATCTCAGAAATGTTGGGAATTGTTTGTTTACAGACCCATATGTTCCTGTTCAAATCTCTTAAATAAATACAAAGCCAGATCTTCCCACCTTCCTTTGGTGCCAACACCACAGGAGCCAGCCACTCAGATGCCTCTAAAGGTTCAATTATCCCTTGTTTTAGCAATTCATCCAATTCTTTGCATAGCAGTTCCTTCCTCATATTAGGAACGTTCATCACATTATGCACAATAGATGTAGATCCTTTTATTTTGTGTGAAAAGCCTTTCAATACCCCAAAATCCTTCGTGAATACCTTGGGGTGCTGTGATATTAAGTAATTCTCCGTGTCATTCACTGCATCCACAGATGCCCTCGCATCAACTACCATGACAGGTTCCTTTGTATTAGGATATTGTTCAGATCTTTCTGATGATAAGCCTGTCCTTGAACACCCTCAGATTTAAATCTAATGGTCCTCCACCTCATTCCCAAAATCTCAGGGCCATATTATCAAGCAAGGGCGATACAATATCTCCGCTTTTATCTGCAGGAAACTGCTGCTAAAGCGGGGATAATGGGCTTGATAATATGCCCTTGTGAATTCCCATAGAAGCCCAGGTTAACACTAGAACCTGGGCTTCTATGGGAATTCACAAGGGCATATTATCAAGCCCATTATCGTCGCTTTAGCTGCAGTTTCCTGTTGATAAGAGCTGCGATAATGTATCGCCCTTGCTTGATAATATAGCCCTCAGTTCTTTTGCCTGCATAACCCATTATATTTAAGCATGGGCGAATTTTGCGGATCTCGCGTTCGCGAATTTTGCGGATTTGCGGATTCGCAATCCGCAAAATCCGCGAATTCCCGCGAATTTGCGGATTTTTTTTTTTTGTGTTCGCCCGTGTTTCTGCCAGTTCGCGAGGGTTTTTACAATTTCGCAATTTGCGAACTTACCTGTCGGGTCGCAAGTTTTGCGAACTTGTTGTTTCTACATGTCCAGCCTGTTTGGGACACTCTTCTTCATCAATGCCACTCTCTGTCACCACTGCCACTCTCTGACTACTCATGCCACCCTCTGGCCCACCCATGCCACCCTCTGTTTCATCACCACACCCTCTGGTTGTCCAGTGTACATTATTTTCGGCAAAGCAAAGCACACCTTCCCTGCCTCAAGTGACCTGAATTAATTTGGGGCTGATTAATGTGTCACAGAATATTTTTTTAGCTGGCACCTGCTTCCTTAGTGCGCCCTGATTAGTGATCTTTTGCACTTGCTAAGTGCTTTCATTGTTGCAAAATTAGTTACAACACCTGCCCTGCCCCAACTGACAATAATGAATTAGGGGCTAATTAATGTGTCACTGAAAGAATTTAAAGTTCCAGCCTGGCACCTGCTTGTCTGCTCCTTTAGCTGTAAATCAGGACCTTTGTGGCATACAGTTAAGGTCAGAGCAGGGTCACACAATAGTTGCAAGCAGGCAACCGAATTCTGGAGGGCCCCCTCAGGAAGCACTACAAAGAATCGTTACAAATCATGAGGTTGACCTTTTGCACCTGCTCATTGCTTTTGCTTTTGCTGAAATCGTTTTTCGGTTTTTTTCGCGCTATTCGCGGGGCGCGGCGTCGTGCGAAACCGACCGCGGAAGCCGCCAATTCGTGCGAATGAGCATTTTATTTTTTTACGGCTTGTTGTTTCGCGAGTTTTTTTGCAGTATTCGCGAGCCGCTTGCAGCGCAACACGCGAATTTACCCCAAGGTCGAGTACGGGCGCGGCCATTTTGTTTGCGTGACGTATTTCCGTTTCCGCCCGCTATGTATAATCTCGCGCAGTAAGCGCATTGCGAGTAGAGGTTCGCACGAGATCGCGCGGGAAATCTAGAGGTTCGCACGAGATCGCGAGGAAAATCTCGCGCGAACTTACTTTCGCGCTCGTGAACGGGCGCCGGCCATCTTGTTTTTCATTCATTTCCTGTGTCTGGGCATGGTGTTTAATCCTCTTGGTATCTTTGCCATCCTTTGCTTGTTTTCAGTTTTTTTTTTACGATTTTGCTTCTTATCTATCCCTCTCTTTTCCTAGCTGTATATTTTTGTCTTTTCTGCTATTTTTCTTTACTTTTAAACTACTTTTTTAAACTCTTTTCTTTTCTTCTTCCCTATCCTATTCTTTCTTAATTTTCTACTTCTTCCTACCTTACCTGCCCAGACCATGGTCAAGCCAGGCGCCGTGAAGCTGCCCAGGCACTTGAGGGCCGCAGCGGCGGCGGGGAGTAGTGCTGGACCCAGTGGCAGGACAGCATGCGGGAGATTGAGGGGGGAGCAGGTGACGCGACGGGAGATATTCAGCCCGGAGGAAGTGGGCGCGCTGGTCTACTTCGTCCAGCGCCGCCTGCCCAGGACCATCGCGGGAGGCGGCAGGATCGCGGCCGGCGGCTACAACATGCGGGAGCGCCGGAAGCGGTGGGAGAAGGTGTGCTGGGCCATATCCCACCTCTACGGGGTCCAGCGCACCTACAGCCAGGTCACCCATCGCTGGACGGACCTCCTGGACCGCGAGCGCGACCTGCTGGACCAGCTCGGCTTGGAGATCCCCGGGCTTGGTGAGTAGTAGTAGCCATTTAATCACTCACTACTATGATGTTTTCTCCTGCTCTGTGTTGTTGTATTGCAAATATTTGTTTTTTACATGGAGCAAGCCAATAATGCCGCTGATGACGATTACATTGTAGTTAAATTATATTTCAAAATCTTCTGTGCATTTCAGGTGCACTGCTCTCCTTCTCAGTGGCGTTGCTACTATGCTTATTTGTTTTCTATTTCGTGGTCTCATTGGCCTGAGTAACTATTATGTATGAGTGTACTTTACAGAACTGCGTAATGCTAGACACTAGGGGGCAGATTACATTTACAAGCCCCTTGCGCCACGTTTACGTTGCCTTGCGTGACGCAACAGCGGCGTAAACGTGCCGCATCCCTGCGAGTCATTTACAGCATGACGCATCTAGGGAGATGCGTCACGTTATAAAGCCATGGGCCTGCACCACAATGGGTGCGTTCCTAGTACGCAGGGTGGGCGGTCCAGCGGCTGTGCGCCTCGCAAAATTGCCTGCGTGAAATGTACAAGATTTAACGCAGGCACTTCTGCGACGCTGCTACGTCAATTCAATTCCTTATGTCTGCTCGAAGCAGGCGAAAGGACTGACACAGCATGTTAAGTATTGGGTGGCCCTGAGCATTACTGGAGTTGCATTGCGTTGGCGACGTGACTCCAGCGATGCGCCGCTCTTACGTGACGAGATGCGTCACGCAAGTGCCTACCCTTGCGCCAGGGCGCGCCGCATTGTAAATGAGGCACATCTGCCGTGTCGCAAGGGTAGTTTTGCGTGACGCATTTGATGATGATCTGGCGCATCTCTGGAGATGCGCCAGAACGCGTAAGTAAGTATGCCCCTAAGGGGCAGAATTGCAATTACCGTCGCATCCCTGCAAAGTAGCAGGGATGCGCCATTAATTGTGCGGCCCGCTACCACCACCAAACATGGTGCGCCGTATTTGCAATGCGGCGCACCATGGGCCCAAAACGTCACCGAAGCTTTACTGCTGGAGTTGCGTCGCAACGATGGCGCAGCTCCATCAATGCTCTGGGGTACCCTATCTCCCCAATGCTGGGTCAAGCCGTACGTCTGCTTCAAGCAGGTGCAGGGTTTGTGTGACGCATCATTGTCCTAAAGGTGACTGATTGATATTTTGTAGATTTCCCTCAGCCACTATTAGGATGTGTTCCAGCGCAGGAATGCCCTCCCTTGCGCCGGAACGCCCCCTGATGGCGCAGGGCTTTATAACGGGATGCATCTCCCAAATGCGTCACGTTGTTATAATATTATACGCCGCACCATGGCGCCCTTTTTTGTTTAGCTGCTGCGTCACAAAAGTCACGCAAGAACGGCGCAAAAGAGCCGCAAGGGCTTAAATCTGCCCCTTCCTTTGTAACCCTGACAATAAGAAAAATAGTGGCGGTGGATTGATAGTTTGACTATTTAAATGACTGGTAATGTAGCAGGCAACTGTTAGTGTTGTCACTGATCTGACTGAAATCACAATGGAGTTTGTCTGTCACTTTGCGTCTTGCCTGCGGACTGCGGACTGCCAGTCCTAGGTGAACGTTTCAGTACTTTGTTTAGTGAGTTACGTGACTTTCGAAGTCACAGGTCCGCAAATAAATGAAAAGTAACCATAATCAATATAATTTCGCGGAAATATTTTGTTATTGTTCTTTTGAAATGTTTGATTTGGTTGACATTGACAAGCAACAATCATCCATGTTTTCTGTTCTTTCTTTCATGTTGTACGTCAGCTCCCCCCAGGGGCGAGAGGAGGACACAGGAGCAGCAGGCGGCGGATGCTGTTCAACAGGGCCAGGATCGGGCAGGCGAGGGCTCCTCTGCTGGCCCCAGTAAGTTTTCATTTTAGACTAGTACCTATTTTTCCTAGCGTTCCTCATTTGACTTTTTTCAAAATTGTCTTTGCTCTTCTTGTAGACTGTATCTAAATTCTTATCCTGCCTCTACTATGACTCCCTGTGGTATTACTAGATTATTCTTATTAGTCTGTCTGTGTAGCTAACTAAGATTGCACGGTTGGCGAAACTCCCATGATTCTAGTCAGCAATAGCTCTATCAACTTAGTGCAGTCCTCTGGGATTGTCCATAATGTCTTTTGAAGTGTTCTATCTGGACTCATGCTTGCAAAAATTGCAAAACCTTTCGCTCAGTCACTCTAGTCTGGACCAAAAAACACAGATTGTATTTAAGTTTAAAAGCTTTATTAAAAGTAAACACATTTATTAAAATGAAGTCATAATAAAACTAAACGTTTAACTGATAATGGAAAAGTGGTTAGTGCTGACGATTAATTGAAGACATTTCTTGTGGTCGAGCCGAGCTCTCACCTGGTTTCAACTTGATCTTGTTGTTAGAAGTCCATCTTCTGTCTATGTGGAGAAAAATGGTGCGTGTTAAAAAAAACAGCCTTCATCAGTTGTGCCAAAAAGTGCAGCAAGACAACCTTCCCTGGAAAAAGGGACATTTTTTTTAACTTTAACGTAGACAGTCACAAATTACATTGTTTTCACATGTCTTCATTCCTAGACCAAATACTAGTGATTAGTGAGTGCTTTATTCTAACATTGTTACATGTACTTTGTAGGTGGAACATCTGGTGGCGGGGCCAGTGTGGAGGTGGTGGTGCTCGACACGGAGGCGGAGGCCGATTGTTCAGGGGAGGAGGCGGCGGCGGCTGTGAGAGTTGAGACGGTGGTGGTGGCGGCCAGAGGTAAGCTCTTATATATTCCTTACTTATTGAGATTGAAGACTAGCTGGGAAGGCAAGAATATGAGATGCATGGCTGGGTGAATGATGAAGCAATGATGGGTGGAAGGACAACAGCCTGGGTGGGTGACACAGAAACTGTATGTGTCCATATACCTGGATCATGCTACTATCTGACTCTTAGATAGCATATGTGTATCTAGAGCAGGGGTACTCCTAGTACGGCCCGCGGGCCGGTGGTGGCCCGGCAAGCCTTCCTTGGCGGTGCGCAGACCTTGCAGACAATCACTGCTCCCCCGGCCCCCACAGAGCAGAGGCTTTTTTGTATTTCACCTGTTAGCGGCCCTGCATCTCCACTCTGACAATCACTGCTCCCCCCGGCCCCCACAGAGCAGAGTGGAGATGCAAGGCCACAAAGAGGTGAAATAGAACAAAGCCTCTGCTCTGTGGGGCCGGGCAAGCAGTGATTGTCAGGGTGGAGAAGCAGGGGCGCTAAAACAAACAAAGCCTCAATAATATGTTAATGGTCTTTTAAAGACCTGTTAAGTACTTTGGTGTTGTTGTCTGTGTGTGCGCGTTGAGGAAGCGGTCTCAACCCGGGCGGAAGGCTGACACAGATAGACACACACACAGTGAGATGACAGAGGGGGAGGGAGAGGGAGGGCAGGAGGGAGAGAGAGATGGAGGGAGGGCAGGAGGGAGAGCAGGAGGGAGAGAGATGTATGTAAATGCTGGGTCTGGTGGCTCAGTGGATGAGGGCATCTGCTGCAGGGACCTGTGTGCAACCTCATGGTCACAAGTTATCGTTTTGCTTTAGCCCCGCCCCCTCTGACTCCGCCCCCACCAGTGCGGCCCTCGGCCCCAAACTACACTGTAAATGTAGCCCCTGAGAGAAAGTTTGTGAGTACCCATGATCTAGAGAGAGTAGACGGTCAGTGGATGAACTAAGTGTAACTTTGAAGAGCATGTAACACTGCACCCGCACGTCCGTTCCAGTGTAGGAAAGGCAAGGAAAAGAACTTTTAATTTTGTCCAAATACTACCATAAATAGTAGCAGTAGTTTGTATTGCAAGCACTGCATAGATCCGGTTATTATGGTGGCACTCCCTACCACTCTTAATAAGTTTAGTAGTACTCAGTCATTCATGTGTGGATGTATCACTGGTCACTCAATAAAAAGCAAAGCACCTAAAGTCATCCCATATATAAGCAAAAACATCCCATGTGAAGTGATAGATAATCAGATTATTTATCTTCTTCAATTTTCCATTTCTAGTACTCATTTCCACTGTAGGGTGAAAGTTAAATTAATTAAGCAGTAGCCCTTGAGTTGTAACAGAGTATTCTCAGTGCCACCCGTAATAGAAAAGTAAGAGCTTCACCACCTGCATGTACTGGACGGGTACAGTAACGCAACGGCAACGCAAGTCTAGGTCACTCCTCATGGCGTGCGTCTCTTTTTCTCGGGTGCAAGTTTACTGCGCTGGCATTATGCCGGCTTGCAGAAAATAACGTACCAATTTTCCAAAACAAGAGATAAGAAGAAGAATAAGACTGGTGTACTTTCATAGTCGACTCCAATGGAAGTCCACAGTGCTCGTAGAATTTGTTCCTTAAACTCCCACTAATGTTAGAGCAAGGATGAAGAAGTGTGAGGTTAGATAGATACTGGCCTCAATAGTTATGTAATGCGCTTGCAAGTTGCTAGTTGTACTGCAACACAAATTTCTGCTGAATGATTGAGTTAATCATAAAGAGCATTGGTTACAGACTATGTCTTTCTTTCTTCATATAGGTTCTCCTTCCAAACGAACAAGGAGGAAGGAGCTGGCTAGAGCGGCCCGGCAACGGAGGATCGAGGCCACTGTTGCGGAATATCGGCGGCTGGTGGCCCTGGAGGACGTGGAAAGTGTGCAGTCGACAACTACAACAACGTCGTCTGCATCGGCCTCCGTGGCCCCACGGGCTGCCACCCAGCACAGTGGTCCACCCAGACTGAGCTGGGCTGCCAAAGGCAAACGCCACCGCCGAGCAGCAAGGCCAACAGCTGCCTCTCACAGGCATTGCACCTGCAAGGCAGTGAAGGCACGCCTGCACCGCACTACCCTGATGGTGTCCCGCCTTCAGCAGGAGCTCGCCTTGCTCCGCGAGGAGCATGATGCCCTGGCCCAAAAAGTTAACAGCATCCACCCATAGTGTCCCTTGCCCCTTTTTTAGAGACTTTTGGGGGGTGGGAATTGGGAGTTGGGTTTTTGGGGACTTTTGAAGGACAATCGTTGGGGTTAGGGAGGGTCTTGCGGGGGATTATTTTGTTAGGGATATAAATATACTTTTTCAAACTTTATCTGAGCATACCTGTTTTTTACTGCTTGCCTGGTGGGTGGGGGTTTAACGTTGACTGTTTTCCTGAAAGTTTAGTTCCATTTTTTTCCTTTAAGTGTAAATGCCCAAATGTTTTCAACACTAAGTGCCTCTCACAGACTAAGTGAAGTGAATCCAAGAGTCCTAGGACTTTAGTAGTACTACCTTCAGTCTCTCGTCTCTCGTACTAATACTCCATTATACCCCCAAACCACCAAACGCTTATCTTACCTGTAATTTGTGTTTGAAAGTAGGGCTAGACCCAGGGCTGGCTCCACGGGAAACACCGAATAACGTTGGCAATCTTGGTCGGATAAAATTTCCTCATAGCGGTGGTACTAGTGGTGTGACACAGTGGCAGTTGCATGCCTATGAAAAAAAAGAAAATGAAATCTGGTTTGTCCTCCTGAGCAATTCAACGGTACAACTGAGAATATAGCAGGTGACAGAAGTACAGTAGAGCAGTGCCACATTGTAGCCTAACAAATGGTAAAGTATAACTACTAATTCGGTTGAAGTTCTTTCACATTAGCAATGGTTCTTTGTCAAGCAGAGTAAGAATATATCATCGACAACTGTGGAAAGAAAGAATGCGACAGTACAGGGCCTGTGTGGAATTATTGATAACGATATTCAACATAAGGTCTCTGTAGCCAGATACCCGAGAGCCTTGCTGGTCACT
Organism: Lissotriton vulgaris; assembly: GCF_964263255.1. Taxonomy (NCBI): domain Eukaryota; kingdom Metazoa; phylum Chordata; class Amphibia; order Caudata; family Salamandridae; genus Lissotriton; species Lissotriton vulgaris. Next base: position 676,962,235 of record NC_141685.1, on the reverse strand, counting down.
ATAAATCCATTCACAACAACACTCAATGGGGTTGGTCTGGAAGGTGTCAGGTTTACTCCCCGTGATCCAGTCGATGCAAATATGGTTCCACCTCCAAATGTCACCAACACCCAGAAGTGTAAACACAGGGTGTTCGAGGCATTAGGCGGGGGAGAAAAATAACAAACTAAAATAAAAAATGTGGGATGGGTAAAGGTAGGGTCAGCAGGGAAAGGATACCTGAAACAGAAGACAAGACAGGCATCAGTGAAGTGCTGTCCTAACATACAAGGGTACTCTCATATAGTCTCACTAAATAACCAAGGAAGTAGACAAGTACCTGAGCACCAAGAAAACATGACCTTGGATAGGAAATACTATAGCCCTTCTGCCACAATCTGTGAGGAAGGCCTAAGAAACACATAAACATATAGTTAACGAACACACTCCTGTCGCACCAAACACACTCGCGTTATACTAAGACATCAAACCCACTACTCACAACATACCACAAACTTGGTAGAGGACTCAATGTACAAAGGGGGTTCCAAATAGTCAAAGCAAAGATGTATGGTCCAACAAAAAGGAAGAGGGAAACGGTAGTGTGTAGGAAGCAAGAACTACAACACTGCGCTCTCTAAGTAATGACCCAGTAGAGAATCTTTGGTAAAGGTCAAACAGAAAAACGTAGTTGCGACCACCACTGAATTCTGCCAACAACACACCCCACGGTGCACTACACAAAGAGAACTGGGGTAGCCTGTAGTTACCTCACTACATGCCCAGTTATGGAGGTCCTTTGAAATACACAGTTATACAACGGAGACGCGTAGTTGTCCTTACTACCGCGCTCCGTTTTAATAGTACAAAAACGATCCCCGATGTGAACGCTAACACGTGGTATAGACCGCCACTGTGCTCCACCACACACAATTCAACCAAACAGGAATTCATCAAAGGTAGAATTCTGTTAGAAAACAGTCACAGAACCTCCCTTAACAATCCGTTCAGGCAGTAATCAGCTGACCGCACGGGCGGCCGAAGAGTTTAGAGCGGCTTTACCTGAAGACACGTGAAGTCCGTCTACCGCCAAGGACAGAACACGGAAGCGCTCCCCACTGAGCCTCAGGGGGGGGGGGGGGGGAAGGTGATAGTCCACAGGAGACACGATAGAAAAGCATGCAGAGCGTCCGCTCTCATGCCGGTGCAGAACAGAAACCAGAATAACGCGCAACAGGAAGCGCGTCTGTTCCCCAGATAAACTTCCTGCAAGTCTCCCGCCTACTCATGGGAAATGTAGTTTCATAGTACGGTAGGCGCTTAGGGGCTGCGTAACCTGACAGAAGGTATAGTAGATAGAAAAGGAGAAATTGCTTTTTTTCTAGGTGTCCCCTCACTCACCAGGGTTGCCCCTTGGTGACATGCTTCATCATTGGGGCCATCCCAGTCCTCTACGGCCTGTGGCGTGCTGCGACTTGCGAATTACGTAGGAGCACTTACAAATGACTATGTGTGGTGCAGATGTGATAGTGGAGTGGACTAAGTGATGTGTTAAGGGATCAATTTAGAAGCCTAGAGAGAGCCAAGAAATGCAGTCACAGTCAGAGAAAAAGGCAAGGGATACTGTATCTATGTGGTTGTAGTGGTCCTGTTGGAAGTGGTAAGTAAGTTGCCTGCAGAAAAAAAATCCTCCTATTAGCGGCACTCCTCCATTGCAGCTGACGCTTCGTCCATCGATGTTGGTCACCAGAAGACACCCTGTAAAAAAAAGCACAGCATAGACAAACAATTGAACATAAACAATTCTTTGGGTACAAACCTATCCATCAATCTTTGAAAGTGCATGCACTACTGCATGCATGTCAGTGAAAAGTAAGTAGTACATTCGACAACTGTGGAAGAAAGAATGCAACAGTAAAGGGCCTATGTGTAAATTATTGGTAACGATATTCAACATAAGGTCTCTGTAGCCAGATACCCGAGAGCCTTGCTGGTCACTATAAATCCATTCACAACAACACTCAGTGGGGTTGGTCTGGAAGGTATAGTAGATAGAAAAGGAGAAATTGCTTTTTTTCTAGGTGTCCCCTCACTCACCAGGGTTGCCCCTTGGTGACATGCTTCATCATTGGGGCCATCCCAGTCCTCTACGGCCTGGGGCGTGCTGCGACTTGCGAATTACGTAGGAGCACTTACAAATGACTATGTGTGGTGCAGATGTGATAGTGGAGTGGACTAAGTGATGTGTTAAGGGATCAATGTAGAAGCCGAGAGAGAGCCAAGAAATGCAGTCACAGTCAGAGAAAAAGGCAAGGGATACTGTATCTATGTGGTTGTAGTGGTCCTGTTGGAAGTGGTAAGTAAGTTGCCTGCAGAAAAAAAATCCTCCTATTAGCGGCACTCCTCCATTGCAGCCGACGCTTCGTCCATCGATGTTGGTCACCAGAAGACACCCTGTCCACTGCCTGCCTGATGCTGAATTGTGGCTCGCTACTGTGAAGCCTGACTCCATCCTTTTTTCCCCATTGCAGAGACTGAAACCCGGCCTGTAATTATTCAACGAAAAACAGGAAGTGATATAATATTACAACACCACTGATAAATAAATATAAGGTATGTAGGCTGTGGAGTGCAAAAAGTCACAATTTGTTTTTCCTAGTAGACAGTACAATGTTTTTGAAAGTGCGTACTCTGAGTCACCTTTTGAAGGATAAATAAGTATGGGCAAATTAATGTAGCGGATCTTGCCCCTCAAGCTAGGTGTACTGTAAACTGTGTTTTAGAACAAAATTAGATCTTCCTAGCAGTGCTCCCACCCAGACCCTTACTAAAGCCAGTCGCAAAAATGTAGAAGACCCCCAATCAAATCTCAAAAAACGAGGCCTAGCAGAAAACTGGTGACAAAACTTACTTTGAAAGTAAAAGTAGGCCGAAGTACCCTAATTACCCATTACCCACCGTGGATTGCATTCAAACCACTTGCAAGCAACCAAGCAAAAGTAGCCATAGCCAGCATCGCTCCAAGACTCGAAATCCCCCCCACTCAAACACATGCAATAGAAATACTGCTAACCCTAACGAACCCTAAGTTAAGAATAGTGGCAAAGGCTTTCTTTAACTATGCCAAATCCCCCCTTTCCCACCATGGATTTTCTTCAAATGACTTGCAACCAAAATTACACATTCTCACGAGTGCTCTAAGACCCCAGAACCCAGTTTGAAAAATCTAGAACACCCCGAAACACATGCAATCCTGCTGCTAGGGCTAACCCTAACGAACCCTAAGTTACAAAAAGTGCCAAAACTAAAGGCTTTTCCGCGCGGATTTTGTCCCAACCACTTCTACCCGGTATTAGTCCTTCCCAGGAATGCCCCAAGACCCGGCAACCCACCCGCCAAGAAGCGTAACACCCCCAAACAGGCCAAAAGCAAAATCTCATACTTGCAATATTTCTGGGCCTTCGGTCCAAACGCGCTGCGTAGCTAGGCCATAAGTCGGGGTTGGCACGACGGATTTCCTGAAAAGCAAATGCAATCAAGATTAGAGTGTCCCAGCAGTGCTCCCAGACCACGAAACTCACCCGCAAACAGACGGAACCCCCCCTAAGAGCACCTCAAAGGCAAGCAAGTCATCAAAAACACAAAAAAAATTCCGCCTGGGATTTGGTCCAAAACACTTTTATCCGGTATTAGAGCTTCCCAGCAATGGCCCCAGAGCCGTCAACCCAGGAGAAAACGAGTAGAAGACCCCCAAACAGCCAAAGAGCAAAAGTACAAAAATGGGGACTTAGTCAATTTTTCACAAATTTCCCAAATCACTCCGCGCGCGCTCTGCAGCTAGGCCCTAAGTCCCCTCTGCCACCATGGATTTGCTTCAAACCTCTTGCAAAGTAAAGTATATATAGCCAGCAGTGCTCCCAGACCACGAAACTCACCCACAAACACCAGGAAGCCCCCCAAACAGGCCCCCGAAAACGCTACATAGAGCAAAATGTCAGAAATAGCCAAAAAAAAATCGGCCTGGATTTTGTCCCAACCACTTCTACCCGGTATTAGACCTTCCCAGGAATGCCCCAAGACCCGTCAACCCACCCGCCAAGAAGCATAACACCCCCAAACAGGCCAAAAGCAAAATCTCATACTTGCAATATTTCTGGGCCTTCGGTCCAAACGCGCTGCGTAGCTAGGCCATAAGTCGGGGTTGGCACGACGGATTTCCTGAAAAGCAAATGCAATCAAGATTAGAGTGTCCCAGCAGTGCTCCCAGACCACGAAACTCACCCACAAACACCAGGAAGCCCCCCAAACAGGCCCCCGAAAACGCTACATAGAGCAAAATGTCAGAAATAGCCAAAAAAAAATCGGCCTGGATTTTGTCCCAACCACTTCTACCCGGTATTAGACCTTCCCAGGAATGCCCCAAGACCCGTCAACCCACCCGCCAAGAAGCATAACACCCCCAAACAGGCCAAAAGCAAAATCTCATACTTGCAATATTTCTGGGCCTTCGGTCCAAACGCGCTGCGTAGCTAGGCCATAAGTCGGGGTTGGCACGACGGATTTCCTGAAAAGCAAATGCAATCAAGATTAGAGTGTCCCAGCAGTGCTCCCAGACCACGAAACTCACCCACAAACACCAGGAAGCCCCCCAAACAGGCCCCCGAAAACGCTACATAGAGCAAAATGTCAGAAATAGCCAAAAAAAATCGGCCTGGATTTTGTCCCAACCACTTCTACCCGGTATTAGACCTTCCCAGGAATGCCCCAAGACCCGTCAACCCACCCGCCAAGAAGCATAACACCCCCAAACAGGCCAAAAGCAAAATCTCATACTTGCAATATTTCTGGGCCTTCGGTCCAAACGCGCTGCGTAGCTAGGCCATAAGTCGGGGTTGGCACGACGGATTTCCTGAAAAGCAAATGCAATCAAGATTAGAGTGTCCCAGCAGTGCTCCCAGACCACGAAACTCACCCACAAACACCAGGAAGCCCCCCAAACAGGCCCCCGAAAACGCTACATAGAGCAAAATGTCAGAAATAGCCAAAAAAAAATCGGCCTGGATTTTGTCCCAACCACTTCTACCCGGTATTAGACCTTCCCAGGAATGCCCCAAGACCCGTCAACCCACCCGCCAAGAAGCATAACACCCCCAAACAGGCCAAAAGCAAAATCTCATACTTGCAATATTTCTGGGCCTTCGGTCCAAACGCGCTGCGTAGCTAGGCCATAAGTCGGGGTTGGCACGACGGATTTCCTGAAAAGCAAATGCAATCAAGATTAGAGTGTCCCAGCAGTGCTCCCAGACCACGAAACTCACCCACAAACACCAGGAAGCCCCCCAAACAGGCCCCCGAAAACGCTACATAGAGCAAAATGTCAGAAATAGCCAAAAAAAATCGGCCTGGATTTTGTCCCAACCACTTCTACCCGGTATTAGACCTTCCCAGGAATGCCCCAAGACCCGTCAACCCACCCGCCAAGAAGCATAACACCCCCAAACAGGCCAAAAGCAAAATCTCATACTTGCAATATTTCTGGGCCTTCGGTCCAAACGCGCTGCGTAGCTAGGCCATAAGTCGGGGTTGGCACGACGGATTTCCTGAAAAGCAAATGCAATCAAGATTAGAGTGTCCCAGCAGTGCTCCCAGACCACGAAACTCACCTACAAACACCAGGAAGCCCCCCAAACAGGCCCCCGAAAACGCTACATAGAGCAAAATGTCAGAAATAGCCAAAAAAAAATCGGCCTGGATTTTGTCCCAACCACTTCTACCCGGTATTAGACCTTCCCAGGAATGCCCCAAGACCCGTCAACCCACCCGCCAAGAAGCATAACACCCCCAAACAGGCCAAAAGCAAAATCTCATACTTGCAATATTTCTGGGCCTTCGGTCCAAACGCGCTGCGTAGCTAGGCCATAAGTCGGGGTTGGCACGACGGATTTCCTGAAAAGCAAATGCAATCAAGATTAGAGTGTCCCAGCAATGCTCCCAGACCACGAAACTCACCCACAAACAGACGGAACCCCCCCTAAGAGCACCTCAAAGGCAAGCAAGTCATCAAAAACACAAAAAATTTTCCGCCTCGGATTTGGTCCAAACCACTTTTAGTGCTTCCCAGCAATGGCCCCAGACCCGTCAACTCACCTGCAAAGAGGTAGAACAACACCCCCACAAGTGCTGAGTCTTTCTTCATTGGGCGTAAACCAGCCCTCTGCTTTGATGGAAATAGGAGTCTGGAGGAGGAGGATAGAGGAGCATGTTCTTCTGAACTTGTGAACCTGAGGAATGCAGACTGCGGCACCTTCAAATAAATTAGCAAACAAGTGAAGACAGTTCTGCTGATGGGCTTGTTTTTGTGATTATCTGATTAAAGTTTGAATTATATTAACTGTGCACAACAAAGAAAGACAGACACACAGGAATAAAAGTGAATAAGGATGAAAAAGAAAGTTATTGATTCGTTGTCTCATTTTCAGGGCTCGAAGTCGGTATCACGGTCCAGGAATAAGAATAAGGCTTCGTCATCATACTCTGCAAATTCAGGCAGGGTGAGCTCAGTGTCACCTGACAGAGTAGAAATTCCCTCATCTATGTTGCTGTCCACCTCCTCTTCATCCGGCACGCTCTCTCGTACTCTGAAATCTGGTGGTATGAGGTGCTGATTCATCTTGATCATTGTTAACCTCTCCACATTTTTGGGCGAGAGGCGGCTCCGTTTGGGAGTTACAATCCCACCAGCCGCACTGAAAACCCGTTCAGAAGACACGCCTGCGAGTGGGCAAGACAAGTAGTTTAAAGCCAGGTTGGTGAGCTGTGGCCACAATTCTTTTTTCCCATGCCAATACGCCAATGGGTCAGAATTAACATAGACCTCTGTTGAGTCATTCAGATAGTCCTTCACCATCGACTCAAGGTCCTCATCCAAGGTTCCTCCACTTTGCTTAGCTCTTGCTGTGCCTCTGACCTTTTGAGAACCAAACCCACGCAGAGCTAGCCAATCCTCTTCAGCCTCCAATGTTTCTGTTGTCTTTCGTGCAGATGATCCGGTTGCCGGTGTCTTTAACGGCTGAGAGGTCACTTGTGCCACAGCCACAGGTGCAGAAGTGGATTGTTTTGACTGGGGATGGCCTGCTGATGTACTGCCATTTCCTTCAATTTCCAGCCGTTCTGTTTCAAACTTCTTGGCTGACAAGGCTAGCCAACGTTTGTACTTTAGAACATGTTCATCATCAAAAGGAAAGAATGCTTGGCCTGCCAGCGCCTTTTTGTAGCGTGGATCCAGAATAGTAGCACAAATGTAATGCTGTTCTGAGTGGATCTTTTTAAGACGTTCATCACCTTGTAGGAGCTCTAATAATTGCTCGGCCAGAAGCAAAGAGTCTTGGTTTTTATCTTTTCTAAACACAGAACACACCTCCTTCAGTTGGTCCTCCAGCATGTACAATAATGGGATAGCTTTTCCCAAATTAGAGTCCTCCTTGCTGACTGCACGCGTGAAGAACTCAAAAGGACGAAGCATGCGTGTCAGGCTTTCAACTATGTTCCATTGCGGCCCACCCATCCTCAGCTCCTCTGCACCCTCTTTAAGGAAATATTGATCGAGTTCCGTATACTGCTCATACAGACGCTCAAGCATGTAGAAGGTTGAGTTCCAACGTGTTACCACCTCCTGGATGAGTGCTTTCACTGGCATTTGATGTTGATATAGCAGGCTCCTCAGCTGCTTCCGGGCCTTAAAAGAATGGCTGAAATGCTTGCACATTTTTCGGCAGGTGTCCAATACACCGTACGCTGCACTGCCTTTATTACCCAAGAATTTTTGGACAACCAGGTTTATACAGTGCGCCAAACACGGCACTCTGAAATAGTAACCGTCCCTCATGGCCTTAACTATATTGGAGCCATTGTCCGTGGAAACATAACCAACCTTGCGTTTTAGTGGGGACAGACAGTTAAGGACCTTTGTGTTAAAGACATCCAAAATGTTTTCTGCTGTGTGACGTTTCTCCAAACCAAACATGGCTAGTGTTGCATGTTTCCGAGCACCTTTAAAAACAATGTTAGTGTCAACACCTGAGTTTAGCTTTGCTTTAGCCCCTGAAAAAGAGACCCAGTGTGCAGTGATGCACATGTAATCAGCGCCTGCGCCACTGGTCCACATGTCTGTTGTCAGATGTATAGTGTGAACAGCACTCTTCTGCAAAGCTGCCCCAATCACCTTCAGAACATCTTCATGTAGTGCTGGAACCGCAACTCGTGCAAAATAGAACCGGCTAGGAACCTTCCATTTAGGGCAGAGCGCTGTCACTAATTCTAGAAAACCAACCCCTTCTACAAAAGAAAAAGGGAGAAGGTCCAGAGCTAGCATTTTAGCCAGCTTAGTGTTATACAGACGGGTCATTGGGTGGTTGCGTTCATATTGCGCTTCTGTAAACAACATCTTTTTAATGTTGCCCTGGACCAAGGATTTACGGGATGATGATGATCTCTTCGACCCAGTTACGCTCGCTGATGAACTTTTCCGCATTGATGTCTCACTCTCTCCCACACTCTTAGTGTGGCTCCCATGGGGTGTGCTGCTGACAGGGGAACTGGGTGTAAGTGAAGTGTTTGAATCGTCTTCTACCTCCTCGTCATCACCAGATGAAAAAACAACGTTTTCATTGCGTGCACTTGCGGCTTCCTTGATCGTGTGTAGGTGCGTAAACCATTGGACATCGTGCGTTCTCCTAAGATGACCTCTCTGGCCTCCGGTACCATAGTTGGAACCCAACTTACCACGACTAACTCGAAGCTTACAAATGCTACAAATGGCTATGTTTTCATTTTTTGGGCAAACACTAAAGAAGTCCCAAACTGGAGACTTGAAATGTCTTCGGGGGCCGGAGGAGGCGGCGATACTGGTGGTGGTGGTCCTGCTGCTAATGCCAGATGAAGTGGAGGATGTGGATTGCCGAACTTCAGTACGTTTTGCACTTTCACCACCACGAATTGAGGTCGAGGACGAGGTGGGTACCTTCTTGCGAAGAAATATGGAAGCGGTAGGTTTTGGTGTACTACTTAACTCCAAATCTAATGATTCCATTTCCATTGCCTCCTCGCCGACATCATCATCACGCTCAGCAGCTTCTCGGGATAGGGTCAAAATGTCTCTTTGCTGCATGCCCGGTAGGGCTGCAGTGACCTTTGTGATGACTGGCTCGTCGTCATCGTGAGAGGCTTCATCACCAGCAGTATCTGTCACTTCTTGTTGAGCCTCATCACACTCCATAGGTTTGAGTTTTTGGACGACCTTCCTTTTACGCTTAGGTACCGGTGTCAGATCATGGTGTGCCTCACTCTCAGGCTGCCGTGGTGGTACCCATTCGTCATCCAGATCATCAGAAGGCGGTGGGCTTGAAGAAGATGTAGACACCCCCCTTGATCTTTTCCTTGCTAGGGATGTGGAAGACAATGAATGATCATCAGGAAGAGTGGCTTCCAATGATACCTCGGCTTCATTGTCGATTTCCTGATGTGCCCCTACTTCGGGAGGAACAACTATTGTGGGCACTTGTGAACCTCCATGCACCTTTGCTTGCGCATCTCCTTTTGCTGCCTCTCCTTCCACATGTACTTGGGCGTGTACTTGCACATGGTGTTGTTGTTGCGGCTGTGTTGATTCAGGGACATTGCTGCTACTTTCTTGCGATGAGCCAACATCACTGGTCGATGGTGATTGGAGAAGTACACTGACTGCCTCTGAAGCACTCAAGGGCTTTGACTTAAGTTGGCGTGGTGGTGGAGGCACTGAACCCAATGGAGCAGGGGTGCTGCTCCCAGCTTGGTCCCCAGCAGAACCTGCTGCAGCAGGCGTACTTTTTTTTTTGCTCCCAAAAAACGTGGCGGGTGGCACACCAGCCTCCTTGGTACCTTGCTTCTTCTGCTCCTTACTAGCAACTTTCTTGCTAGAGGAGCTACGGAGAACTTTCTTTGGGGGCGGGGCCATCTTCTTCAGAGCAGGTCAGACAGCAGGCCGCAGTTGCACGAATTGTAGAGTTGTCTGAGGCCAGACGTGACGTCGCGTGACGTTATGCTGCACACACACACCGCTGCAGGACTTCTTCCTGGCACTGGTGGTTCTCTTGAGTCTTGTGCACCTAAAAAAAATGGAAGACAGAGGAACATCAGTTCAGTTATAGAGCACAAAAAAAATCGAAAAACACTGCAAAATCAGCACAATCCCAATCCATCCATGCCCTCCATAATGTTTAAATTCAAGACAACCCACAGAAAGACTAGGCCCATGCAAGACTCACTAGTACCCCTGGGCATAAATAAAGGTTGAAAAGTAGGCAAAATGGTTGGAGGCCTAACAACAAAGCCTGCATTCAAAATGGCCACTTGCCTGCCAGCACATGGCCAGTGCCTGTAGCTGCACTCAAAATGGCCACCAGCCACATGGCATGTCCCTCCCCATGAACACCCCCAAAAATCGAAAAACACTGCAAAATCAGCACAATCCCATTCCATCCATGGCCTCCATGATGTTTAAATTCAAGACAACCCACAGAAAGACTAGGCCCATGCAAGACTCACTACCCCTGGGCATAAATAAAGGTTGAAAAGTAGGCAAAATGGTTGGAGGCCTAACAACAAAGCCTGCATTCAAAATGGCCACTTGCCTGCCAGCACATGGCCAGTGCCTGTAGCTGCACTCAAAATGGCCACCAGCCACATGGCATGTCCCTCCCCATGAACACCCCCAAAAATCGAAAAACACTGCAAAATCAGCACAATCCCATTCCATCCATGCCCTCCATGATGTTTAAATTCAAGACACCCCACAGAAAGACTAGGCCCATGCACCACTCACTACCCCTGGTCAAGGCCCCAACAACAGGTCAAAAATCGAAAAACACAGAAAAAATCAGCACAATCCCATTCAATCCATGCCCTCCATGATGTTTAAGTTGAAGACAGCCCACAGAAAGACTAGGCCCATGCTAGACTCAAATACCCCTGGTGAAAAGGCCACAAGTACAGGCCCAAAAAACGAAAATCACTGAAAAATCTGCACAATCCCATTCAATCCATGCCCTCCATGATGTTTAAGTTGAAGACAGCCCACAGAAAGACTAGGCCCATGCTAGACTCAAATACCCCTGGTGAAAAGGCCACAAGTACAGGCCCAAAAAACGAAAATCACTGAAAAATCTGCACAATCCCATTCCATCCATGGCCTCCATGATGTTTAAATTCAGGACAACCCACAGAAAGACTAGGCCCATGCAAGACTCACTACCCCTGGGCATAAATAAAGGTTGAAAAGTAGGCAAAATGGTTGGAGGCCTAACAACAAAGCCTGCATTCAAAATGGCCACTTGCCTGCCAGCACATGGCCAGTGCCTGTAGCTGCACTCAAAATGGCCACCAGCCACATGGCATGTCCCTCCCCATGAACACCCCCAAAAATCGAAAAACACTGCAAAATCAGCACAATCCCATTCCATCCATGGCCTACATGATGTTTAAATTCAAGACAGCCCACAGAAAGACTAGGCCCATGCACCACTCACTACCCCTGGTCAAGGCCCCAACAACAGGTCAAAAATCGAAAAACACAGAAAAATCAGCACAATCCCATTCCATCCATGCCCTCCATGATGTTTAAATTCAAGACACCCCACAGAAAGACTAGGCCCATGCAACACTCACTACCCCTGGTGAAAAGGCCACAAGTACAGCCCAAAAAAACGAAAATCACTGAAAAATAAGCACAATCCCAAGCCATCCAGCCCCTCCATGATGTTTAAATTCAAGACACCCCACAGAAAGACTCAGTCCACCCACCACTGAGTACCCCTGGGAAAAAGGCCCCAAAACAGCCCAAAAATCGAAAATTCCAAAATTTTAATTGCAGCAACTGTATTGCCCCAAACAAACTTACTTGTAAAATTTCTAATCCAACAGTGATCCAAAGAAAGTCAAAAAGGCCTCAAATCCAAAGATCCAGCAGCATCCACAAAAAGTAATCCTTCCAGCTGCACATCCAAATGAAAAGTGACCAGGAGATGGACAAAGCACTGGGAGGAGCCTGCTGAACAGGAACAGGAAGTTGAAGACTGTGGGGCACTTCCTTCCTCCCACCCCCCTGCACCCCTCCCCAAAATGGACTCCTCGCTAAAAAAGTGCAGGCAAATGTCAAACTAAGGAGTTATTCACATAAAAATCATCATTTCTAGAAGGTTTATGCTGCTTGCTGGTGGATTTCTTGTGCAGAATTGCAAATTTATATTTTCGCTCGCCGCATCTCAAATCTCGCAATTGCGAAGTACCGCGAGACGTGATCTCGCCGTACTCGCGTTGACAAACTATCGCTGGCAAGCCGCGATGACGTAATCGCGCTCGCCAATTCCCGCGGGATCACACAGCAAGATCCAAAATGGCGCAGCACTCGCAAACTATCGAAAAAAACAACTCGGCAAACGATGATAAACGCCGCGCGCCGCAAAAATTGTATCACCAACGCCGCGCGCCGCCAAAAAAATCCGCTGCGTGCGAATTTGCGGATTTTGCGGGAAATCCGCAAATCTCACGGATTGCGGATTTCCCGAAAATCCGCAAAATCCGCGAGCGTAACGGATTTTCCGCCCATGCTTAATTATATTAATGTCATGTTTTTCCAATGTTACATTTCCATCTGACCACAAATCTTCATATGTTTTCCTGGATACTAGAGCATAAAGACTTCCTGCATCTACAAACACTTTTAATAACTTACTATCAAAGGTTACCAGACAATGTGGTTTCTCTAATCTGTCCACACTTTCTGTTTTAAACATTTGTTCCCTTTGCTTTGATGCCATTTCATTACTCCCACTCTTCAACTCACACTGTCCCTCAAAAGTTAAGACTATATCTTGAATACTTTTGCATGCATCATCAATATCCTGGTTAACTTCTGTATTCTCTTCCCTCGCTAGTTCATTCTGCACACTTTAGCTAGATGCCCCCCCCTCCTTAATTCCTGCAAAGCACACCTAGAACTAGAAGCTATACGCCCTGGTGCTCCACAATGAAAGCACATTATTTCTCTACCTTCGCTTCTTTTTATACTTTCAGAAAGGTGTCATAGTTCTGTTTGCAGGCAAACCCCTTCTGAAGGATCGGTTTTGGTTTGGATCTCTATTTTCTGGTAACGCTTATTCTCCGCTTCTTCCAGTGCTTTTACTTTCTTTTTACTTCCTTTGACTACCTAATTAACTCAACTTTTTAGAGAGGGGTCACCTTTTTCCATATCTTTTATCCATCCCGCCGTATGTTTGATACTCTTGGCAATTTGGATTGTTTCAAATAAATTGTATTTCTTTGTCAAAAGCTTTTCTTTTATAATTTTACTCTTGGTACATCTCACAACTTGATCTCTAATACGTGAGTCTGTTAGCTGCTCAGACCAACAAGATCTGGCTAAACCTCTTAAAGCAGCTATATAAGATGCAATATCCTCATCATTTCATTGGGTTCTGGAAAAAGGCTTGTGTCTTTCAAGCACCACATTAGTTTTAGGAGTAAATTGTAAATCTAACATTGTAATGACATCTCATAAACATTACTCATTGTCCATCACCCATTCCTAATGACAAGCTGGAAGATCTTCATACAGTCGCCTCCCCTCAACACCTAAATGATGTAATAATATTGCCTGACTTTTTATTGGTCCGTATTTGTCTCCACCCCTGGTTAAAGTATATGTTAAAAATAACCTTTTCCATTGTTTCCATGGTGCTGGAGGTTCACCAGTAGTAGGTAAAAATCATGGTGGTGACACCATGCCTTGATCCCCCATTACCTGAAATGAAAATTAAATAAACAAGCTAAAATAAACATATAACGAACTAACAAAACAATTTAAAGCAATAATCTAACACAAAAACATGTTGCTGCTGACTGCTACTTTAAATGTTCCATCTTACAGTGATTCCTTTAATTGGCAAACAGGAAGTGAATAACCTTTCCTATTAATATGAGTTTAACACCCAAATTTAGCAGTAAGCTTTAGAAAGGTGATCAGTCCCACTTTGTAAAGGCCTTACACTGTGCAGCAACACATCTCGCTGCATTTTCAGTAACGTTTGAACCGTTTGAGCTAGAATGTTTTTTTGTTAAAATCTGCAGATTATGAGGCAGATGTTGGTTTATCTATAATTATGCAAAAATCACCGCTGCCGCACAATCGTGCAATTCCAGTGGCCCAGATTATAGCTACATAATATACCTAAAAGTAAAAGATACATGTGTTGCTGGTAATATCATTTGTGTATCATGTTTTTCAAACTGTTTGAATGTTTGAATATGAATTGTTTGATATACCTCAATGGAAATTTTTAACAAGGGATACACAAAACATTTTTTTTTAAAATGCATATGTATTATTTGCAGCTCGAAATTAAGTTCCCAGAAAAGGATCAAGCATGTGGGCTCTTTTCTTTTGCTGATATTGACCAGTAATAAAGATGTAATATAACTTCATCAAAATGGGCCATGATTACCTATGAAATTTAATTGGATGTGTAGACTTATCTGATCTGAAACATTGAAGAGTGCATTCATGTGATCTAAAGTGTACTATTCTTCCGACTAGCTGTGGAGCGCTGTGTGCAGGTGAGCCCTAGAGGAGATACATCATCCTTCTAAATTAGTTAACTCAGGATATGCAAAATACGGAGAAACCACATCTGCTTTTGAAAATGATTCAATAAAAAAGAAAATGACTGCAAGATTGCACACCCTAGTTCCTCTTCCAATTATGGGCACAAGGTGGCAAAGGCTGATCTTGTAGATGAATATCTTGAACCTGGTGTGCACTGTACCGTCCTTTGAGCACATCTTGCATTGCAAACTGAAGATAACACTGTGTTAGAAGAGCCAACAGCAGACGCTAGTTTTGCGATTGGCCCACAAATGCCACAAAGAGCTTCATTGTCACAGATTTCAGGGGCTGCATACCCGGTCCATTTTGGCCAAAATATTCTAATGAGAAGTCTGTTGGTACCCTGCTCTTCACCCTCCTTCTAATCTTGAAGAATGAGAGGCATCATAGGAAATGAATTAGATTTACCCTGCAGTGACTTAAAAAGGTGCCCAATACCCAAACCACTGTGTAAAACGGTGTCCGACATATTTTCTTCTCTATTAAAAACAGATTGAGCTAGAAGCAACCTTATTTTTCTATAGCTTAAATATGGACTGAGGATAGGAATTTGTGACTCCTCTGACTGTGATACCCACAGCCTTTCTCACTTTCTTGGAAAAAAAATAATCTAGACAGCTTTTGGAAGTGATTTCCATCCATATAATATTCCTTGTCCATAAACTAGGGGTACCAATTCCACCCCTTCCTTGCCAAGTCAAGTAGGACTTTGTCACCTGTATGTAGGTGTAAGCTCAAACAGGTTTCTACTGAAGACTGGGGGTGTTTAATCTACAAACCCCCTTCAATTTGCAATCTGTCTGCCTCTTCCGCCTGCCAATCAACTTTCATTCCTGCACTGAAATATGGCATATGGTGTTCCTACATTCCTTCATATGGACATCAGGTTCCGAAACAAATTTGTTTAGACATTTTTTCCATAAAACATAAAAAAAGCACACTCAACAATTAAAACATTTAAAACAATGAAAACATTTAAAAGAACCCCTCTCCTGGCTACCGTACCCCTCCCCGACTCACTCCGTTTCATGATTAAAGTTTTGTTTTACAGATCGTAAAAAACAAGTAATTCCAACTGTCACATCGAGATAACGCATTTCGGACAATAACTCCACAGCTTTATTCCTATGGAGAGCATCATATTTAAAAAACAGAGGTCTTAGAAACTTGATTCGATTTGCAAAATAAAAGACGCAGTTCATGAGAATATGCATAAGGGTATATTTAACTTTGCAAGGGCAGGGGCAGAGACCGCTATTATTCTGTACCCTGATCCTGTGTGAGCGGGATGAGTAGATTGGATTGCATCCCACCCTAGCCCTTAAAATGGCATTCTTTAATCCTGGGTTTGGTAACCGTGATAGATAGGGAAAAACAGTATCCTGGCCCAATGTAGCAATCGAGAAGCTAATGGATGATCTCTTCTTTAGATACAGCAGGTCAATAGATTCCAACGCCGTAGAAGCAGATTCCCTCAGTGCTCGATTGCCTGGAAATATGAGCCAAGATGTAACTGTACCACTATTTATATGAAGGTTCCTTAGTGCAATTATTCTGGTTCTTGATACCTTTGCCCACATCCTGTTACTGCTTTGGATCTCTTCCCAACACAATTTGGAGACTTTGAGAACATCATCATCCTCCAACAATGTGTTAAAATATTTTAGTGCCCGAGTAGAGTCCACCATGTTCCAAGAGACCATTGCACTCTCTCCTTATGGCCTGAACCAGGGTACCTTGGGAGAGTGATAAAAGTCTTTTAAGCACCACCCCTTCCAATCTATCCCATTCATAAGTTGGGTCGAGGGAAAAAACCTCTTTCCCAGACAGGCCTAACAGAGGTATCTTCCCTTCATAAGCCATTAGTAATGGAATATGAGATAGCCCCACAAACCTACCATTGAACCTTGACAGACAACTTCCTGCAATAGGGCCTTCTGCTTAGTGGCATCCCAATGTGCACCCCAATTTAAATTTCTCCTAAAAATTAAACCCAGGTATTTATATTGATCAGCTTGCTCCACCACCTGCGTACCTAAATGCCAAGAAAAACTACTTACTTTTTTTCCAAAGATCATGATCTTGGTCTTTTTCAGATTGATACGGAGCAGGTTCTGCTTGCTATAGGTTGCCAGGGCATTGAGTTTCCTCTGCAAACCTATTGGGGTACAATCCAATAATACCATGTTGTCTGCATAAAGCAGACAGCAATATGCTGGTTCCCAATTTTTGGAGAATAGAACTCAGATTGGGAAATAAAGGTCGGGAGGTCTACCAGAAATAAGATAAAAAGCAAGGGTGCTAAAACGCACCCCTGGCGCAGGCCATTGTCAATAGAAATTCTTTGTGATAACCGACCCAGCATTTCTAAATTCACCTGAGCCCAATTGCCAAAGTGCAAAGATTGATACAACAGAACTATGCGGTGAAAGTCACCTACTTAATGCACTTTAAGAGATCCAATACTTAGCACAATCAATTTGTAATTATTATTTAGGCACTCAAGTTGGAATGGTCCACCGCAAAGGCCACTACAACTAGAAATTATATACAAAACCAAGGAGTATCTCGTATTAGAAATGAAATCTTTCAAAAGCCATATGTAGACACAGTTCATCCAAAAGAGACTCTTTACAGCAGGCTTGCTTCTTCTTTTCGTTTTTTTATTTTTCTTTTTCACTTCAAATATTATTTTTCAAAGATGCTTCAAAATAATTGATGATCAAATACAGCCAGTTCAATGGATGATCAAATACATCCCAATACAGCCTACGCGTTTTGTCCTCAAAGGGACATCATCAGGGCTGTAGAAATTAAAGAAAAAAGAAAAAAATCTATAACTGACCATTCATTGATACATTCGTAATCAATTTTACATTTAGTAATTCATTTACTTGAAAGTCCTCTTGATTCTGCCTATATAACAATCTAAGGTAATACTAAAGCAATGCCTGCCTATATAACATTCTGTCAAATGAAACCATTCAATTGAGAAACTTGAACAGAACAACTCCTTTTGAATATGACCAATATATACCTCCTTAAACCTTTCTCCCTAAGTTTTTTCCGAAAGGAGGACATTCTGAAACAAAGTAATTCATTCAATTTCTATGTGCGCCTGTATATTTACAGTTATCCCCTGCTTACAAACAATATAATGATGAATGATCGCTCACCTAGATTTATAAAAAAACAGGGAAATTCTTCTGTTTGAATCAAGTAGTTTTCATGAAAGCGGTTGAGAAGTCTTCAGTTAGATAAGATCCAATAAGATCGTGAAGGCTCACTCCACGCATGGTGGTTCAGCCTGGTTGACATATGATAGGGAGTTTCGCTGGGCGAAGGAGGAAAACCCCTCCATTTGTTGGGATCAGGTTGAGGTCAAAGCCTGGTTGGAGAGCGTGAGCACTATGGATCACCCGGCTAGGCAGCCCTTTCGGACTTCCCAGGGAGGGCCGGGCGAGAAGAAAGGTACATGCTGGGCATTCAATGGCAAAGGGTGCACATGGCCCCCCGGGCAGTGCAAGTTTAAGCACGCATGCGCCTACTGCGGTCACCCGTCCCATCCCGAACCAAAGTGCAACAAGAAATCCAAAGAACGGGGGGGGGGGGCAATGCCTCTAAGGATATCAAGCCTCCCCAAGTCTAAACTGCCTACTCCTGTTGATATTGGGAAGCTGATCTTTTGGTTGGACAGGTATCCAGACAGGGCAGCTGCTAGGATGTTATTCGAGGGTTTTTTCAGTGGTTTCCGTATCCCAGCATCTCATGTCCCCCCTATTTCTCAGTGTAGGAACCAAGTTTCAGCAAGAACCCATCCCTCAGTAGTGGCCACAAAGGTGGAAAAAGAACGGGCCTTAGGCCGAGTAGCAGGCCCGTTCCCGGCTCTTCCCTGGGAGAACTATGTGTGCTCCCCTCTGGGAGTAGTGCCCAAGAAGGAGCCGGGACAATTCAGAATGATCCATAACTTATCGGCACCGAAGGGTGCATCTGTAAACGATGCCATCGACCCGGCAGTGTGTTCAGTGACGTACTCGTCCTTCGATGCCGCGGTTCAGAAAGTGAGGGAGCTAGGCCGTGGGGCGTTGTTAGCGAAAACTGACATTGAGTCAGCATTCCGCTTGTTACCGGTACACCCTGAGGACTACCATTTGCTAGGCTTTCAGGTCCAACAGCAATTTTATTACGACAGATGTATGCCTATGGGTTGTGCGGTCTCCTGCAAGTACTTTGAGACCTTTAGCTCCATGCTGCAATGGGTGTTTTCGCAAAAATCAGGATGTACAGATGTGGTGCATTACTTAGATGATTTCATGGTGATGGGTCCCGCATTGTCGGATGCCTGCGCTTTGGCCCTAAGTCAGCTGGTGGCTATGCTAAAGGATTTTGGGGTGCCGCTGGCCCCGAGCAAGACAGTCGGCCCGACACGTGCATGTCCTTCCTGGGCATCGAAATTGACACAGTAGGGGGGGAATGTAGATTGCCAATGGATAAAGTGAAGGCCTTTTCCCTAGCCATTGAGGTAGCCTTGGCATGTCCTAAGGTGACGTTGCATCAGTTACAAGTTCTTGTGGGTCAGCTAAACTTTGCTTTGCGTATCATTCCCATGGGACGCCCTTTCTCGAGGTCTATAGCCAGAGCGATGGTGGGTCTTACCCAGAAGCATCACCGGGTGAGGTTAAAAGCAGGGGTTAAGGAGGACCTCAAGGTGTGGCGAGACTTCCTGGCAGATTTCAACGGGCGGGTAGTATGGCCCGCGCCGCCGGTGTCCACTGTGGAGCTAGGATTATACACCGATTCAGCTGGAAGTGTTGGTTTTGGGGCAATCTTGGGCCCTGCCTCGTGGGGGGCGGTTTGGCCAGCGGAGTGGCACTTAGCAGGCTTGACTAAGAATTTAGCCTTTCTAGAGCTTTTTCCCATCTGGGTGGCGGTTACGGTTTAGGCGGAGCGCTTCAGGGACAGGGTCATGACCTTCTGGTCGGATAACATGGCAGCGGTTCAGGTTATCAATCGGCAAGGGGCGACTTGCCCACATGTGCTGAGGTTGCTGAAGTTGTTGGTGTTGGCATGCTTGAAATTGAATTTGACCTTTAAGGCTGCGCATATACCTGGTGTTGATAACCATGCTGCTGACGCTTTGTCTCGTTCCAAGTTGCAGGACGGAAGAGCGCATGACAACGTTCTCTACGTCACTGTGGAAAATTGGAGCCCTGCTTTAGTGGGGCTGGTAGGTGCCGCTCTGTGTGACCGCACCAAACGTGCCTATCAGTTACAGTTTAATGTTTACAGATCATTTGTGGAACAATCCGGAGAGGCTAGGATCTTCTCAACTGAAACAATGTATGCCTTCTTACAGGTTCTGCAGCCTGCCCCGTATCCCGTATGCAGGCGTACTTGGCCCGATGCCCAGCAGGGGGGGGTCGGCTCTCTTCGTCCACGAAAACGGGGATTGCCTGTCTCAATACCAATTTAAAGCAGTATTTGGGTTGGCCTTGGGGAAACTGGGTCTGGGAGCAGTGGGCTATTCTTCTCATTCCTTTAGGATTGGCGCCACAACTTTGGCGGCAGGGGCCGGTCTCGCCCCCAACATAGTGAAAGGAGTAGGTCGCTGGACCTCTGACTGCTATAAGCGATATGTGAGGCCTGAACTGTTGTAAAAACATATGTGTGCAGTGTCTAACAGCTTCATCTCTCTCCTTTCTGATTAATATGCCCGCTTCCGTGGTATGGGTACTCGGGCACTCTTTCGTGCGTCGCGCTGTGGTGCGCTTGCAGCGAAGAGAGGTGGTGAAACTGGCCGCATTGGGCGAGACCGAATTCGTATGGCACGGCGTTGGAGGGATGCGTATCCGACACTTGAGGCGGATCGTCGAGGAGCTCAGGGCACGAGAGCACAAATCGCCGGATTGGATTATTCTACATTTGGGTGGCAACGACATGGTCGACAGAGGGCGCTTGGCTGTCAAGGAAGCCCTACTAGCAGAGTTTGCCTGGCTGGGGCATGAGTTCCCATCGACAAAAATAGTCTGGTCTGGCATGATATCATGCAGGGCATGGGGCCCAGGAGTGCGTCCTAGATCTTTGAACGTCTCGGTGAGGCGATTGAACGGCGAACTAGCAAGGTTGTGCTCAGTGAAGGGCCGCTTGCGCTATCTGCAGCACCGGATGATTTCCGGAGAAGCAATGTACCACCAGGATGGGGTACATTTGTCGGACTATGGAACTGATACTTTTATCGGAGAACTTTGGTCATTTATTCTGAACGCAGGTGGGGAGGGTGTCAGACCTGTGGGCCTTGGCCACCCTTGTGGCGGAGAAGAGACCTGCGATCAGTAAATAGTGGCTAAACAAGATGGATGGGAGCCCGCTTGCCGGGCTCCATAGGCCAGCTCTGAGGGGGGATATGGCAAGCTCTCCACTGGGAGGAAGTAACCACCGGCTGGGGAGGGTAGGGCGACAGATTTCAAGCCTCCTGGGCGACCCTGGGCAGCCTGGTGGTCGAGAGGTGGGCCCCGGTAATGGCGGACAAGGATAGAAGGGCGGGACCCACGACTCTAAGGGGCAGGTGCACGGCACTTGGCGTAGGATACCCAGTTGCGAGATGCGAACCAGATGGTGTTCCTCCCTTAGGGTTGGGAAGGTGATGGAGCATGATATGCTCATAAATGTAGTTATGTTATAACTTGTGATTTTAGATATGCATGTTATTACTTGTCATGTTTATACAATGTGGTGAATAAACATGGCCTTTTTAACCCCACCTGAATCTCTGGTGATTTCAAATGTGGGGATCTTGCATGTCTAGGGTAGTTGGGCGGCGGGGGCAGATCTGGAGGGTACGGGTCCTATGACAAGCGTGGAGTATCACGACGCGCGCACTTAGGACCCGGCCTCTCCGGACCCCGCCCGCTCCTGATCTCTGGTGGTGGGTCGGGCGGACGGCCCAATCGGCGTACGGCGGACCCATTTCCGGTCCGGCGATATCGCGTGACCCGAGGGTTAGGGGGTGGAGACTCTGGGCCTATTTAGGGTCAACTCCCTGTGACTGGGGTCTCTGTTCCCGCTATCACTCGTGGATACCTGACTGCTCACGCCGACACCTGGCCATTCTCGTGATCCGGGCCGGCTTTCCGAAACTCCCACCCACCCGTCCCTTAGATAAATGGTTTGAGGGGCGTTCTGCGGAGAAGAGACCTGCGATCAGTAAATAGTGGCTAAACAAGATGGATGGGAGACTATTGTAAGCAGGAATACACGTGGGCTGAAGTGGTTCTTCAAATCTTCTTTATTACATTTATGTAGAAAGGAATACAGCGACACAAACACATCTGCATCCTCCACCTTCCCCTTCAAGTAACCAACTCCCTCCCACTACATTCTTCCAAGCATACATTCCACAACCTCACACGAGCATTCACAGACACGCGCCACACACATACACGCGCCACACATACACGAGACATACACGCATACAACACGGCATATGTACAATACCACACATCCTCCTCCTCAAAAACTTAAGTTACCACAAAAAGAATTATCCTAATTTGAAATCAGAAAACCATACAGGAACCCTCCTTACTCTTTCACCACGGCGAAGATTCCCACTTTCAATACTATTACTGCGGCGAAGATTCCCACCATCAACACTAACATTGGTACAAGATGATCCAACATCAACAACATCTCTAACACCATTCCCCATATCACAACTAGTACTACAACTACCCGTACTACTCTCCTTTACCAGACCAAAATCGTCACCTAGCATATAACCGCTACACGACCCATCATCCGCACCACCAAAACGTGAACCTAGCACACCACTCCTCTCATTGCAAAAACTCAATTGCCGAAAATTCCATCTTTTACCATCTTCCAATTCTACAGCACTACCAAACACCTTCATTACTCTCAAAGGTTTGGAACACACACTTTCACCTTTCAGCACTTTCCTAGGATTCTTCACCCTAACCATTTGGCCAATCTTAACCAAAGGCCAAGCATGTTTATTACTATGATACAGCTGATTGCGATCCTGGTACCTTTTGACTTCAGATCTGACTTCTTCGCCAATATTCTTCCCATTACACTGTATTTTATTATTCCTCTTCCTTAACCACCAAGGAACTAACCCAGTAAATGGTTTTCTACCTCTCAAAATTTCAAAAGGTGTCTTGCCTGTAGCAGAATGCGGAGTCACACGATATGCAGTCAATCTTTCTTGTAAAGCTTTCCTCCAAGGTAGGCCAGCACTCAATGCTAATTCGATCACCTCCTTAACCACCCTATTGAAGTGCTCAACTTGACCGTTGCCTTCTGGGTGATACAATGATGATTTGATATGTTTGATGCCCATTTCTACTAAAAACTCTTCCATCTTTTGTGACACAAACTGGGGGCCATTATCAGAAACCAAAACTTCTGGTACTCCTTCTCTTGAAAACACATCCTCCAAAAACTCTATGACCACCTCTGTAGTCATCCCACTCACCATTCTTACCTCGGGCTATTTCGAGTAGTAATCAACCAGTACAATGGCATAACAATCCATAGATGATAAAGCAGAAAATGGCCCCATGAAGTCAATAGCTACTTTTTGCCACGGATATTCAGGTAATTCCACCATGGTTAAGGGTACACTTAATGGTTTTGCCACTTTATCACTAGTACCACAAACTTTGCAATCCCTCACTAATCGATCCACCATGGAATCAACACCTGGCCACCAAAACCACTCTTTGACCCTTCTTTTTGAACTGGACATACCACCATGACCTAAATGACTTCTTTCAGCAATTTTCATCCTTAAACCAACTGGAGGCACAATTCTGTCACCCCTCAAAACAATGTCATTATCAATGCATAATTCATCCTTAATCTTCGAAAACGCAGCACACTCCCCACGCAAATTGGACTCCCTTGGCCATCCTTCAACTATAAAGCGTTTCACTTCTTTCAAAACCACATCTTTGTCCATCTCACTCACCCAAGATGCTTCAGATACACCACTATCAATATCTTTAACATCTATAAGAAATACATCCTTAGTGGTAAACGCCATCTCGCAATCAGTATTGGTCTCAACATCAGTCGAGTCTACATTAGGTAATCTCGACAACCCATCCGCAACTACATTGTCTTTACCCGGAATATATTCTATGTCAAAACTGAACATTTGTAATTTTGAGGCTTAGCGAGCCAATCTCGGAGTCAAATTCTTCCTACCTTCAGGTCTTAAAATATTCACCAATGGTTTATGATCAGTGCAAATCTTAAACTTCCTACCCCACACATACATCCTAAATCTCTCAGCCGCCCATGAAGCAGCTAACAACTCTTTCTCTATTACAGAATAATTCCGTTCCGCTTTAGTCAATGTACGCGAAGCATACGCTACTACCCATTTTTCAGATGTTAACATGTTGCAAAAATACAGCACCAATTCCATACCCAGATGCATCTACAGACAAAATACATTCAGCAGTTGGCAAAAAGGGTTTAAGACATGATGTCGTAACTATCTCATTCTTCACTTTCTCAAAACATGTTCTTTGTTGGTCACCCCATGAAAATACTGCACCTCTTTTCAGCAATGATCTTAAAGGTTCAACCTTTGAAGCATAGTTTTCAATGAAACGTGAGTAGAATTCTGTCAGTCCCAGAAATGACATCAATTGTTCTTTACTTGTCGGTTCAGGGACAGCTACAATAGCATCAACATGACTAACCTTAGGTCTAATACCATCTTTGGATATGACGTGCCCTAAATACTCTACTTCAGATTTCCCAAAAACACATTTTTCATTTTTGATAGTCAATCCACTCCTTCTTAATGCATTTAGAACCTCAAACAAACTTTTGTCATGACATTCCTTGTTCTTTCCATATATTAAAATGTCATCTTGGAACACTTTGGCATTTTCGATGCCTTGTAGGACCCTACACATTTCCCTTTGAAAACCTGCAGATGCACTGGCAAGGCCAAATGGCATGCGTTTATACCTAAACATTCCTTCAGTAGTAATAAAGGCAGTATAATGTTTAGAATCATCCTCCAATACAATTTGATGATATGCACTCGTCAAATCTATCTTGGAAAACCAAGAAGATCCACCGACAGAGGATGTGAGCTCTTGCAAATTTGGTAGAGAAAATGTGTCAACTCAGATAGCTTCATTTAGACATCTTAGGTCAACACATAAACGCAAATCTCCATTAGATTTAAGCGAAATTACGACTGGCGAAACCCAGTCAGAACTTTCAACTGGTTCCACAATACCATCCTTGCATAACTTCCTAAGTATTTCACCCAATTTTTCTCTATAACTAATAGGTACGTTCCTAAGTTTTTGTCGAATAGGACATGCACCTTCTCTTAATATAATTCTGTGCTTGAACCCAACCATTTTACCAATTCCATTAGAGAATACGTCGGGAAATTTTTCTTGGAGACTCAAGTAACTATCCCTCTCAACACATTCATCGTGAATAGAGTAAAAAGGACAATCCAACCTAGGGTCAATTTTCATACCTAAATCGAATATGTGTGGCCATCCCAAAATAGTTGCACCTTTGTTGGCCACATACATTTTACCTTGACATGAATTGTGTCCAAAACTTATTTTGGCTAGTATAAACCCCTCCAAAGGTATTTTGTGCCCAGTATAACTTCCAGGGTTTACATCAGGTCCCAATAATGACCTGTTGGGCCACAGTGATTTAAACAAATCCATGCCCATAATGGTATACCACGCACACGAGTCTACCATAACCTTTACTTCCAAACCATCAATGTTAACAAAACATGATGGTAACTTCCGAACTTTACTAGTTCCTTTAACCGATTCGTCATGTACACTACATATCTCACCTACAACGTGGAAGGTATTGTCTTGGTTATCAATTTGGACACAATTGACATCATCTTGCTCATCATCCTGTAGAAAATTGACCTTAGCTTTGAAGTTGCGACACGCTCTAGTGAAATGTCCCTTCTTTTTACAATTCGTGCATATTTTATCAATAGCAGGACACCACTTATAGTTTGCTAGATGAGTGGAAGATCCACACGCGCAGAACATTCACTCGCGAGTCCATTTAAAAAATGCACAGCCAGAAGCAATGTTACGAAGACAAAAGTTCAGAAAATCATCAACTTGCCTCCCAGAAGTCCAGTAAGCGATTCAATTGTAACGATGAATAAAGTTCAATTAAAAAAAATTAAGTTAAGTTATAAGGCAATAATCCGAAATTCCCTAAAAATTTTTTTTTAGGAATTTACTGTTCATGTCGCTGCGAAATCCCGCTCGTCGCCATATATTGTAAGCAGGAATACACGTAGGCTGAAGTGGTTCTTCAAATCTTCTTTATTCCATTTATGTAGAAAGGAATACAGCGACACGAACACATCTGCATCCTTCACCTTCCCCTTCAAGTAACCGACTCCCTCCCACTACATTCTTCCAAGCATACATTCCACAACCTCACACGAGCATTCACAGACACGCGCCACACACATACACGCGCCACACATACACGAGACATACACGCACACAACACGGAATATGTACAATACCACAGAGCCCGCTTGCCGGGCTCCATAGGCCAGCTCTGAGGGGGGATATGGCAAGCTCTCCACTGGGAGGAAGTGACCACCGGCTGGGGAGGCTAGGGTGACAGATTTTGAGCCTCCCGGCGACCCTGGGCAGCCTGGTGGTCGAGAGGTGGGCCCCGGTAATGGCGGACAAGGATAGAAGGGCGGGACCCACCACTCTAAGGGGCAGGTGCACGGCACTTGGCGTAGGATACCCAGTTGCGAGATGCGAACCAGATGGTGTTCCTCCCTTAGGGTTGGGAAGGTGATGGAGCATGATATGCTCATAAATGTAGTTATGTTATAACTTGTGATTTTAGGTATGCATGTTATTGCTTGTCATGCTTATACAATGTGGTGAATAAACATGGCCTTTTTAACCCCACCTGAATCTCTGGTGATTTCAAATGTGGGGATCTTGCATGTCTAGGGTAGTTGGGCGGCGGGGGCATATCTGGAGGGTTCAGGTCCTATGAACTTTCAATATGAAAGGATTGAATATCTGGACGTGGAACTCTTTGTAGTGGGAGATTCTATTAAAAGTAAACTCTTTAGAAAAGAGACCGCAACTAATTCCATTTAGAGGGCAGACAGCTCACACCCAGCATCAGTTATTAAGGGCATACCATTTTGTGAAATGGTTAGAATCAGGAGAATTTGCAGTGATGATGGAGATTTTAAAGATGAGATTAACAAGCTCTGCTATAGGTTGAAAAATCGGGTCTACTCTAAAAAATTGTTGGATTCTGCAGGTAGGAAAGTAAGCCAGATAGAAAGACACACAACTCTGACGCCTAAACTAAAAGATAAAAAAGAGCTAAACAGGCCCCTGGCATTTGTAACAACATACAATACAGACAAAGACAAAATTTTCAGGATTCTTAAAAAGAACTGACATTTGCTAATGGGTGTACCCGATCTTTTGCGTCAAATTGGAGAAATTCCCAAAGTAGTATACAGACGTAGCCCAACTATTAGCAATCTCATCACTAGAAAATATATTCAACCCACCAAACAAGTTACACAAGATTGGATGCCTATAACTCCTAACGGTTTTTTACATGTGGGGGGTGCAATATGTGTCCTTGGGGTCTGAATAAGATTAAGGAATTCCGGTACAACAACACACGGATTTACCAGATAAAACAGTTTATTAACTGTAACAGTACTGGAGTTGTATATGCATTGATTTGAGCATGCAATAAAGTATACATTGGGAGCACCAAGAGAGCTCTTAAGATTCGCATGCAAGAACATAGAAGGGCCATTCTTAATGAAGACGTCAAATCACCTATCTTTGTGCACATAAAAAGATTCCATGAAAGACAAAAAGAATTTAAGTTTCATGGTCTCCAGAAAATAGAACCTACTGTGAGAGGTGGAGACTGGGAACTATATATCAGGAAGGAGGAAGTGAGATGGATAAGTCGCTGCAGAACGGTGAAAGATGGCCTAAACAGCGATTCAGAAATGCATCATTTTTTATAATATGTAAAATTAGCACCCCTTGAATGAATCTAAAAAATTATAAAAATGTAAGATATTTTTCATAGAGTACTACAAAGGTTTTAAAAAACATGAGGTGGAATAACGGCGGTCTTTGTTTAGTTTAATAAATACATTTTAGACTTTATTTTTTAACTGTGTTTGCTTATTTAATATCAATCGCCAAGAGTATTTCCATGAGCGAATTAGGTTAGAATAATTTCCGCTTAATGAACCACGAATGGGTTTCGCTTTACTAATATAATAATTGGTTGGACAAACGTGTATTATTTCCAATGTAAACAACAACATTTCAAGTATGGTCATTCGATATAAAGGTGTGGTTTGTTAACATTATTCTAATAGCGATTCGCCAAGACACGATAGTCGCACAAACCAATTTGTGATTACTTGAGACAAACCGGATACACTTTAAGGTTTTCTGTTTATTATCATTAAAAACAGCATTTACGGCCATACCGGTGTAAACAAGATTTTCCCAAGTATGATCGTTCGATACAAAGGTGTGGTTTGTTAATATTATTTTATTAGTGATTGGACATGACACTATAGTCGTGTAAACCAATCTGCGATTACTTGACACAAACCGAATACACTTTAAGGATTTCCGTCTGTCGACATTGAAACTAGCATTCACGGCCAGATTGACGTGCGGACCAATTTGGGAACTGGACCAAAAAATAAAGGCGATTGTTGGCGCGCTTTTTTAAGTGCAAGAACGAACTTGCAAAAGTCAGCTCACGATATATGGTAGTTACGCTATCCCCAGCTTTCGTTTAATAACATTAATCTAATAGAGATTGGCCAATACATGTAAGATTATTTGCGCCAATCGAAGGAGACTTTAAGACAAACCGGAAACATTACATGGATTTCCGCTTACACATAACGCGACCCGTATTGATGCAATACGGATTGAAGTAATGGATTTTAGGATAACACTTCCGGTTACACCGGTGTGTGGACGTATTAGGGAACATAGGCCCAATAATAGAGGCGGCTTTTGGCGCACATTTTTAAACATTCGGATTGGTTAATGAAATATTTAAATAGCGGCAAGTCGTCGAAGAAGTTAGATGCGTGGGGGAGCCGATCACTATTGACGGAGGTAGGTGCTGGCAGATTTTAACCTTAGAAGGCAGATTTTTTTGGTAGAAGACAGGTGATATGGTTATTGAAAGGGGACAATTAATTTAGTCTGTCTCCATGTCTCTCTTTGTGATCCTTTTCTTAGGAATGTTGAATTGAAAAATATCGTAACAAAGAGAAAATTATTTATGGCAAGCAGACTGAACAGGCAGCGCTGGCAAGAATTCAAGGGTAGGAGTTATTTGAACTTGAATCTGTGATAGAACAGTTTGTTGTCTTGAGATAGTGATCCATGCTATCATTATATAAAACTAGGTGAATACATAGGGACGGAGATTAATTCTCGTTTATTTCCTAACATGGATCTTTGAGAGGATTAAAATAAACACCCTATGGCTAAATATATATACTTTCATCTCTCAGATTAGTGGACTATAAGAGATTACGTGCTCATAGAACTGAAGACTTCTCAACCGCTTTCGTGAAAACTACTTGATTCAAACGGAAGAATTTCCCCGTTTTTTGATAAATCTAGGTGAGCGATCATTCATCATTATATTGTTTGTAAGCAGGGGATAACTGTAAATAAACAGGCGCACATAGAAATTGAATGAATTACTTTGTTTCAGTATGTCCTCCTTTCGGAAAAATCTTAGGGAGAAAGGTTTAAGGAGGTATATATTGGTCACATTCAAGAGGAGTTGTTCTGTTCAAGTTTCTCAATTGAATGGTTTCATTTGATAGAATGTTATATAGGCAGGCATTGCTTTAGTATTAACTTAGATTGTTATATAGGCAGAATCAAGAGGACTTTTAAGTAAATGAATTACTGAATGTAAAATTGATTACGAATGTATCAATGAATGGTCAGTGTTAGACGGACAATCCTCGAGCTTCGGCGTTCTGGATGATCGGGCCGTGGAGGAGCCAAGCAGGTCCCGAGATGGATGAAGGAAGGACGACGGTCCGCGGCGGAGCCTGCAGGTCCCGGTGAAAGATGACGGTTACAACGGTCCGCGGCCACGCCAGCAGATCCCGACGACGATGAAGGATGAAGGTTACGACGGCTGTGGCAGCGCCAACAGGCAGGACGATGGTGCACAGGACAGAGCTACGGCAGCGCCAGTAGTCCGTCCAGGATGAGTTCCTCTTTACGTCTCTCGACTCCAAGATACAACTGCCTTCCTGCTCTGGAGCTGCCCCAGTTATAGGGCTGGTGTGCTTTGATGTCCGGACCCTCGCACTTGGAGGTCGGGAGGTCCAGGATGAGGGAGTCCAGACACCCAGCAGGGGGGTGGAGCCAGCGCTCGGGGAGGCGATGGGCGAGCGGCACTTGGCGGGGGAGAGCCATCGGCACCTCTTTCTCCCATTGACTTGCCAAGTAGCCCGCTCACCTCCTGGGAGGAGGGTGGTGCCGGAATGTCTGAGGCCGGGCTAGGCCCAGGGTTGAGGTCGATCGGGGGCCAGGCGGCCTCGTGGTGAAGAGTCCAAGATGGCGGCCCGGGCTGGCGCGTGGGCCGGCAGTGAATCGGATCCACGAGGTTAAACGTGCTCGGGGGCAGGGGTCCCTGAGGGGACGGAGGACGTGCAATGGTGGTGTGTGGTACTTGCGTGACCGGCTCGGGCCTGGTTGGGCCGGGGGAGAGCGGCCCTTCATGTGGCCTGTCCAACATGCGTCCCCCCCAGCTGAAGGCGGGGAGAGTTACCCATCCTCTTGGGGACTCTCCTCGTCGAGGCGGAAAAACCGGGACAGGCCATCCGCGTTGGCGTGGTCTGACCCAGGCCGGTGTTCGACTGTGAAGTCCATACCTTGCAAGGAGATGGACCAGCGTAGCAACTTTGGGTTTTCCCCCCGCATATGCATCAACCACTGCAGGGGTCGGTGGTCGGTCTGCACCCGAAAGTGGGTGCCAAAAAGGTAGGGCCGGAGCTTCTTGAGGGCCCATACCACAGCGAAGGCTTCCCTCTCTATGGTGCTCCAGCGTTGCTCCCGGGGTAGGAGTCTCCGGCTGATGAAGGCCACCGGTTGATCAAGGCCTTCGGTGTTCACTTGGGACAGGACCGCCCCAATGCCCTGGTCGGAGGCGTCCGTCTGGACGACGAACTCCCGGCTGTAGTCTGGGGCCTGGAGAACAGGAGCGGAACACATGGCGGCCTTCAACTGTTCGAATGCCGCTTGACACTCTGGGGTCCAGTTCACCTTCTTGGGCTGATTCTTTGACGTGAGTTCGGTGAGAGGCCCCACTATGGTACCATAGTCTTTCACGAACCTTCGGTAGTAGCCTGTGAGGCCCAGGAAGGCTCGTACCTCGGTTTGGGTGATAGGGGGCTGCCAGTCCTGGATGGCGGCAATTTTGAGCTGTAGAGGGGCCACTAGGCCGCTTCCCACCTGGTGTCCGAGGTAGGTCACAGACCCTTGTCCGATTTGACACTTGCTAGCCTTGATCGTGAGGCCAGCTCGCTGAAGGGCTTGCAGCACTGCTCGGAGGTGGTGGAGGTGCTCGGTCCAATGGTGGCTGTACACAGCGATGTCGTCTAGGTAGGCGGCGCTGAACCCTTCGAGCCCCGCCAGGACCTGATTGACGAGCCGTTGGAAAGTCGCTGGGGCATTCTTCATGCCGAAGGGCATGACCGTGAAATGGTAATGGCCATCGGGGGTGGAGAAGGCAGAACGTTCTTGTGCTCGGGGTGTGAGGCCGATCTGCCAATAACCTGCTGTCAGGTCGAAGATGCTGAGGTAGCGGGCAGCTCCCATTCGGTCGACCAGTTCATCTGCCCGGGGGATGGGATGTGCGTCCGTTCTGGTGACTT
The DNA here is from genome assembly GCF_964263255.1 of Lissotriton vulgaris. Taxonomy (NCBI): domain Eukaryota; kingdom Metazoa; phylum Chordata; class Amphibia; order Caudata; family Salamandridae; genus Lissotriton; species Lissotriton vulgaris. The sequence continues at coordinate 676,930,559 of NC_141685.1, read as the reverse complement.
CATTCAGGCCCCGGTAGTCGACGCAGAACCGGAGTTCTGGTGTGGTTCCGGGGGCGGCTGCTTTGGGGACCAGTACGACTGGGCTGGCCCATGGACTGTCTGAGGGCTCGATGACCCCGAGCGTGAGCATCTTAGCCACTTCCGCCTGGATGCAGGCCCGTACCCGATCAGGTACGCGGTAGGCCCGGTGGCGGATAGGAGGGCTGTCTCCGGTGTCCACATCGTGCACACACCAGGAAGTGACACCTGGGGTGAGGGAGAACAGACTGGCGAAACGTGACAGGAGGGCTTGGCACTCTTGGCGTTGTTCTCTGGTGAGGGTCTCCGAGAGTCGGACCCCATCCACGGAGCCGTCTTGCTCCTGGGTCCGCAGGAGGTCAGGGAGAGGCTCGGAGTCGTCTTCAACCCCATTGTCTGTGGCCATCAGTAGGCTGAGTTCTGTTCGTGCAAAGTGGGGTTTCAGTCTGTTGGTGTGGAGGACTCGGAGTGGGTTCCGGGAGGACTCCATATCGATCAGATAGGTGGCAGGACCCTTGCGCTCGATTACCTTGAAGGGTCCCGTCCATTTGTCTTGGAGAGCGCATGGCTCCGTGGGGGACATTACCCATACTTGTTGCCCCGGCTCGAATTCAATAGATGAGGCGTTCTGATCATACCATTTCTTCATGTCCTCTTGACTGGCCTCTAGGTTGGCTTTAGCTAGGTCTCTGAACCGCCGGGACTGGTTGCGGAGGGTGAGGAGGTACCGGAAGACATCTGGAGGGCTCTTGGCCGGAGGCATCTCCCAGCCTTCTTTGATCAGGCTGAGCGGCCCCCGCACTGGGTGCCCATATAGCAGTTCGAATGGGCTGAAGCCTAGGGATTTCTGTGGGACCTCTCGGTAGGCAAAGAGGAGGCACGGCAGCAGCACATCCCACTGGCGACGGAGGGGCTCTTCCAATCCCCCGATCATCCCTTTTAGCGTGCGGTTGAACCGCTCAACAAGTCCGTTCCCTTGTGGGTGATAGGGGGTCGTGAACCGGTAGGTGACCCCACACTGTTGCCAGAGGGATTTCATGTATTTGGAGATAAAGTTCGTGCCTCTGTCGCTGACGACTTCTCGGGGGAACCCCACACGGGAGAAGATCCCCATCAGGGCCCGGCCGACCACTGGGGCTGTCACGGTCCGGAGAGGAACAGCCTCAGGGTAGCGGGTGGCGTGGTCCACTAGCACTAGAATGAAGCGATGGCCTTGTCTTGTACGCGGGTCCAGGGGTCCCACAATGTCTATTCCGACCCTCTCAAATGGGGTCGTGACTACTGGAAAAGGTTGCAAGGGGGCCTTTAGTTTGCGGCCGCTCTTCCCACTGGCTTGGCACGTGGGGCAAGATCGGCAATGCTGGTGCACACCGTTTCGCATTTTGGGCCAGAAGAAGTGGGTCACTAGGCGACTGTAGGTTTTATCTTGTCCCAGGTGCCCTGCCAGGGGGACATCGTGGGCCAGGTTCAGCAGGAAGTCTCTAAAGCGGAGGGGCACCACTAGTACTCGGTTGGCCCCCAGCTCGGCGATTCGTTGCTCGCTGTACAACAGATCATTGTCCCAGTAGACCCAATGAGTTCCGGAGGTATCTCCTGCGCTTTGGGCGAGCGCTTGTTGGCGGAGTCCCTCGAGGGAGGGACAGGTTTTCTGTTCCTGGCGAAATTGTTCTTGTGTGGGTCCCCCCTCTTGAGCCCACTGGTCAAGGTTAGCGAGGTCGGAAGGTTGAGCAGGTTCGAGGGGGGTGTCCTGGTCGGGGGTCTCGGCTGGGGCGACCGGAGGCGGTGGCGCCGGCCATTCTGGTTCTTCCGGGTGATGGTTGGCACGGGCGGCCATGGACCGGGTGGTGACGCACGCCCAGTCCGGGACGCCCAACATCCCCAAGTGTTCTTTTCGCTCCACGGCTGCCCACGGGGAGCTCTCCAGGTCATTTCCGAGGAGGCAGTCCACGGGGGCGTCGTCTCGGACCGTCACCTTCAACATGCCGGAGACCCCTCCCCACTCAAAGGGGACGCAGGCCATCCGACACAGACTTTCCGAGTTGTCGGCTGAGCGCACAGGGCAGAGAATGTTCGGTAGATATTGTTCTGGGGTCACCAGGTGACAGCGGACGGCTGTCACACTGGCCCCGGTGTCCCGAAGGGCTTCGGCCCGTTGTCCATTGATGCTCACCCATTGGCTGTACTTCTGGGTGTTAGCGGGTAGGGGGACCCGCGGGACCATGTCTCTTCCCCCTAAGCACGCGAGAGTCATGGCGGCTGGCTCCCACTCTTGATACTCTTGCTCGTCTGTTTCTTGTTCCTCGGAGATCTGTTCTTCCCCTAGTGCCGCGGCGGCCACATGGCGGGGTTTTGGACTCTGATACTGCGGGCAGCTTGGGTCGTTTGCATAGTGGCCGACTCGTTGGCATCGGTGACACGTGACATTGGCTCTGTACCCCGGTCGCGCCGGGGTGCTGCCCCGGTTGGCCGGGGGGGTGGTGCTGGTAGCGGGGGCGGCCGGAGTGTTGTCTCTTCCTCGTCCTTGGCCCCCTCCTCCTCCTCTGGGTCGGTGGTGACCATTGTTGTTCCTGTTCTGCTCGTAGGACCCATTCCGGCCCACTCTGGTGATCTCCCACCGGTCAGCTTCGGCTGCGAGCTGCCGGGGATCGGTTAACTTGCTGTCGAGGAGGTGTTGGCGTAGTTCAATGAAGCAATTGTTGGACAGATGCTCCCATACCATCAGATTGAACAGCTGCTCGTAGGTCGTGACGTTGTTCCCTCTGATCCAGCCTTCGAAAGCTCGGCTAAAGTACGTTACATAGTCCACCCAAGTTGTACCCGGGATGCGTGTGCAGTCTCGGAACCTCTGACGGTACATCTCGGGCGTGAGGCCATAGCGGGTGAGGAGGGCCGCTTTCATATGGTCGTAGGAGGTCATCTGGTGGTCTGGGAGCTGTAACAGGGTATCGCGGCCCTCATTGAGGAATTTGCCCCATAGGCCGGCTCCCCAATCGTTTCTATCGATCCGGTGCGCAGTCATAGCGATTTCATAGGCCTTAAACCATTGCTGGATGTCGTCCTCTCGAAAATATTCTCGGACAACATCCTTGGGGATGTGTACTTTTTTCTCCGTGGTCCCTGGGGTGTGTGGTCTCTCGGGCACCCCTAACTCTTTATTCTGTTTGCGCAGGTTGATCTCGGCTAGGTTCCGTTCGTGCTCGTACGCTAGTTTCTTTTCCTCGAGCTCTCTCTGTCTCTGTTTCTCCTCTCTTTCTTCTCGGAGACGTAGGTGCTCTAAGTTTATTTTTTGTTCAGCCAACTTGAGTTCTACGTCCATCTTGAGTCGGGCCATTTCTAGCTCGTGTAGTCGGGTTTTTTCTCTTTCTTGGATCTCGTCTTGCGAGAGACCCGTTCTTTGCCCTTCAGGGGCCGTGGTGGTTTTTTCTGCGGTGCTTTGATCGGGGGTTCCGGCAGCCCCGGTCTCTGCCCAAGATTCTAGGGCATGCTTAAAATCGTCCTTGGTGCTTAGTCCGGTGGTAGCGATACCTAGTTCGATGCAGAACTGCTTTAGTTCACGATGGCTGTACTCCTCTAGTTTTTCCATTTGGAACTTCTCAGTTGATCCGCTCTCTTTAGTTGTCATTGTGGTTTGTTGTGGGGTGAGCTACTCTCTGTACGTTATGCGGTGATTCGGATCGCGCCGCTGGCCACCAATGTTAGACGGACCGGGAGGGTCGGCCGAGATTACGGGGAGAGGTCTCCAGGGAGAGCCGTCTCCAACGACTGTACAGAAGAGTAACTTCCCCCCCACAGACGGACACCACACAAGATTGAAGGTTAACGAGACTTTATATGCAATTCTTAGGTTACGTTGGTATGATACAAGGAGGTCTGGACTCAGGGGTCCCCTCGATTCTAGTCTTTGGTTGAGGAAAGGGGTAGCGGGACAGTCTTAGTTACCAATGAGTACAAAATAGCTCTCAATCCTCGAGCTTCGGCGTTCTGGATGATCGGGCCGTGGAGGAGCCAAGCAGGTCCCGAGATGGATGAAGGAAGGACGACGGTCCGCGGCGGAGCCTGCAGGTCCCGGTGAAAGATGACGGTTACAACGGTCCGCGGCCACGCCAGCAGATCCCGACGACGATGAAGGATGAAGGTTACGACGGCTGTGGCAGCGCCAACAGGCAGGACGATGGTGCACAGGACAGAGCTACGGCAGCGCCAGTAGTCCGTCCAGGATGAGTTCCTCTTTACGTCTCTCGACTCCAAGATACAACTGCCTTCCTGCTCTGGAGCTGCCCCAGTTATAGGGCTGGTGTGCTTTGATGTCCGGACCCTCGCACTTGGAGGTCGGGAGGTCCAGGATGAGGGAGTCCAGACACCCAGCAGGAGGGTGGAGCCAGCGCTCGGGGAGGCGATGGGCGAGCGGCACTTGGCGGGGGAGAGCCATCGGCACCTCTTTCTCCCATTGACTTGCCAAGTAGCCCGCTCACCTCCTGGGAGGAGGGTGGTGCCGGAATGTCTGAGGCCGGGCTAGGCCCAGGGTTGAGGTCGATCGGGGGCCAGGCGGCCTCGTGGTGAAGAGTCCAAGATGGCGGCCCGGGCTGGCGCGTGGGCCGGCAGTGAATCGGATCCACGAGGTTAAACGTGCTCGGGGGCAGGGGTCCCTGAGGGGACGGAGGACGTGCAATGGTGGTGTGTGGTACTTGCGTGACCGGCTCGGGCCTGGTTGGGCCGGGGGAGAGCGGCCCTTCATGTGGCCTGTCCAACAGTCAGTTATAGATTTTTTTACTTTTTTCTTTACTTTCTACAGCCCTGATGATGTCCTTTTGAGGACGAAACGCGTAGGCTGTATTGGGATGTATTTGATCATCAATTGAACTGGCTGTATTTGATCATCAATTATTTTGAAGCATCTTTGAAAAATAATATTTGAAGTGAAAAATAAAAATAAAAAAACGAAAAGAAGCAAGCCTGCTGTAAAGAGTCTATTTTGGATGAACTGTGTCTACATATGGCTTTTGAAAGATTTCATTTCTAATACGAGATACTCCTTGGTTTTGTATATAAAGTGCAAAGATTGGACTGCCCCAAGAAGATTTGGTGGTAGGTTCCAGGAGGCAAGTTTTCCCCACAGAGTATCCCTATCCACAGAATCAAAGGCTGTCCGGAAATCTACCAAGCAACAGCACACCCTTTGATTTTCCTCCAGAGCCTTTCGAATAATGGCCCACAGGGCAAAACAGTGGACTATTGTGGAATGACCCTCACGAAAGCCCCATTGTTCTACTGGAATTCACTTAGTTTCAGTAGCCCAATGTTTGAGTTTAGCTGAAATGGTCTTAGAAAGTATCTTTAACGAGATATCTAAGAGGCATATCAGCCTATAGCGCAAAGGGTCTGTACCACTCCTTTTTTTAAAAATCGGTTTCACTATTGACCCCTTCCAGGACGAGGGATAAAGGGCAGAAATAGCAATCTAACTAAACAAGGATAAGTAAATCGTAGCCCACCAGACACTATTTATTTTAATTATGACTGCTGGGATGTTATCGGGCCAGCAGCTCGGTAGAGTTTTACCCTCTCAATAACAGCCTTTACTTCCTTTACTGAGAACCATATAACTGGGAGAGTGTGCCCGTATTTTTTCTGATGTCCATCTGTACTAGAAGATCCTTTATAGAAATATATCAAATAAGTGGCCCACAGGGCTTCTGAAAACATACAAACAAGTGTACCCCTATTTTGGCCTTTAAACTCATTGACCTTTTTCCAGAATTGTTACTGGTCATTTAATAATTTGATTTCCTGCATCTCATCCCACTTACTATGGTAAAAGGCTGCCTTTTTTGTCTGCATAATGGATTTATATTGGCTTTTAAGTTTAACCAACTCTTGAGTGGCTGGGGTGACATTATGACGCCTAACACTCTTTGCTCTCTGTCTCACCAGTCGTTCAACTTTTGGCAATCCGAGTCAAACCAGCCCCCTGATCCCTGCGGATGGTGTTTTGCCTGCATGCCCTTTTCACATATATTAATTGAAAAGCAGCCCAAAACTCAATGAACAATATTATTGTACCACACAATGACATCATCAACGTAGAAAGGGTGAATATCAATCATCTCCTCTAACTGAAGGTGAAGATGCATAGGATCTAAGCGCGTTGTGAGCCTGCACGGGTAGGACGGGTCTAGAGGCAGAACCCTCTCGGGGGGTACTGGCTCACACAGGTCAAGAACTGCTGTAGTTGCCCAGTGGTCACTACCCTCATATTTAGCCACCTCAAAACACTTAAAAAGGTCGAAATGCCAAAGGTACGTTGATATATAATCAATAGGGCCCAAAGATTGGCCCTGCCGGAAAGTTGCTGCTGCTGGTGAGTCATATTTGAATGGACATCAGTTGTGCTAACTATTGAGGGTGTAAGCGAACTCATGCTACAAGGTGAGTTGAATCTTGTCAGAATGCAAGGGAGGCATAAATGTTGCTGAACATTGTGATCCTCATTTTATACTCATGTGACTTGGGACTGCAACTCGTCAGATGTGGTGCACAACCGGCTTCAGGTTAAGCCTGGCATATTGACCTGGACCCGGAGATGTAATAACTTCCATTCTTATTCAAAATCTCTTTGCAGGTGGCTGCTCTGTAGTCTCTTTTGCTGTCTCCACTTGGTCTGCTGTCAGGAATAAGTTTCTCAAGTTTATGTTGTTCATGTAAAGTACCACAGGATGGAAGTGTGCTTCTTCTGGCTAACATAGCCTATATTTGTAAAGTGCATGTTCACCCATGCTTTGGGTCTCTTGATGCTCAAATAAGAGATGTCTGTTGGTACCCAACTCATTGGTTGTTTTGTGAAACTAGTTCCATTTACATATTCTTTCTAACAGCTGCACTGATAATAAATGCCCATTGTGAAAACTATCTACTATGCCATATGGTGATGTGTATATGAGTGACGGGTACGTTTTCACATCTATGATCCACTCACTAAGTTCAACTAAGGTTCATTCTGTTACTCAAGAAGACAGGCAAACAGTTTCTGCTCTGGAACCTCGGGTCAATGGCTCTTTTTAACAGCATGAAAGCGTGGAGGGGTGAGAAATCATTAGTCAATCAAACATTTCAGTTTTAATTTACCATGACTCCTAAGAATCACAGACTCCCAATTAAGTTTAGTTAGTTGATTACAATGCTAATAACAGCTGGACATACAAGCACCTCAAGGTGAGGATGTGGAAATACATCAGAACTAATTCAAAGCCAAATCTAGGGATGAAGTTAAGGTGGTGCAACATGCACAGAATGAATAGTTTGAGAATCAGGATATGAAACATGACTGAGCAGACACTGAGATTCCCCTTCATTGGATGTTCTTGGGTATAAAGCATTAATCTGTCCCTGCACTATTACTAGTGTGCCATCTGTACATAGCATTTCCCAAGACAAGCTCCATTAAGAAGTCTCTTCACAACAGATGGGTCAAGTAGCATGAATCTACAGAGATCGTTGTTAGATGATCTCTCTCTCAAGGCAAGGCAAGGCAGAAGTCCCTGGACACTTTCCCTAACTTCGATACATCAATGCCACAGGCAGTATCCCAAGATACATTGCAGCATCACTCCATCCAGTCAAGCCGCCTCCTCGTAGGTGATTTTCCATTAGGCAGCGATGCTCCCAGGCCTTGGCGAGATGACCTTGGTTCCCAGGTTTGCTCCGATGAGAAAGTACAACAGTTCTCCATTATCAGTATCAACGCGCAATGTATACTCTTCTCCCTAAACCTAACTGCTAAAACAAAGACATTATTCTAGCTAACAAGGAAGAATTTTCCACCTGCAACAGAAATGTGAGAAAGAACAAATCCACCATGCACATGAAATTAAACTATTAAAACTAATGCGAGAGCTCCAAAGGAAAATACATTTCAGGCCTACAGATATCGTTCAACATAAGAAAATAGCACACCGCCTTCTCAAAATTACATATAAAATAAATAATTTTACTTAGCACTTCTAAATTGACACATGACATAAGCACATCAAATGCGTGAATAATTGTCAGCAGCAGGTATGAATTCTACACATTAATATTTTCAACTAAGCACTTCTAGTTTCAACTGTAATTTCTTCAAGTTACATTAAAAACATCCATAACATGTAATCTTTCACATTATTACAGTTCACGTTCTACTGTCCCAGGTTAATATGACAAAAGGATCATATGTAGGTATGGACTACAAATGATTATGATGCACCCATGCAAATGAAAGAGCAAAATTTGCGCTACATCAATGCCGTGACCGTGATATAAAGCCAATGCAAGCAATGCAAACCATAAAACCCCTATAAAAGGCAGGGGCCAAAGTGGGCTGATCCACTCGATGAAGGGGATTAGACAGGAGAAGTTAGTTAAGGAAAAACATCCATAAAAGGAGGAGATCATCTCCTTGCTGCACAAATGAGTTTAGCATGCAAGTTGTTCATGTGATTAATGAGCATACCTTTCTTATGCAGCTGCCATATTTACTTCCTAGGCTTTGGGGAGTACAGTAAAAATAGATGCGTATTTATATATTGTCTACACTGTCACTTTAAGTGCAAAAGAACGAGTACATTTTACCTCTGAATTGTATACAATACACTGAAATCCTACAAATTGCAAATGTGCTTTGGGCCTATTTACCACTAGGAGATGGGGTCTGATCTTCCATAAGTAGTTATCTGGAAGCCTCCACAGCTGTAGAACCACACTAGTTCCTGAAGAATGTCCCCCAAGCTACCACTTTTGATTTTTCAAAGGAGAAATTGCCTGCAATTCCAAGGACTTAGGAAGAGCAAAGATGGCCCAGGAGTTTGCCCTTGTTGGTGAGTAATCATGGTCCTTGAGCAGCACTGATCTAGATTTTTGGATTTCTACCCTTAGCAAGTGTCCAACCAAACAACAGAATGCAAACCAAATACATTTGAAACACAGTCTAAGTATTGATATTACTATGTATTCATACTAGGCCACTTGTTGCCAGTTCTACGATGAAATCCAACAACGCTGCTGTTCCTATTTAAACGAGTGTTCCCTTATGTAATTCAAGTATTGAGAGGCACAAGTATTAAAGTTTGTGATGTTGTCATATTTCAAGACATACAATAAGAGTGCAACGCTAGAAGAAGCGATTGAAATCGTGTAGGAATTTGATACTTTTGTGAGACCTCCTGAGAGAGCAGCAGACTCCAACCTGAATGTAAAATCAGCAACTTAATGTCATTGGATACAATGGGCGAATTTTGCGAATCTCGCGTTCGCGAATTTTGCGGATTTGCGAACTCGCAATCCGCAAAATCCGCGAATTCTCGCAAATTTGCGGATTTTTTTTTGTGTTCGCGCGGGTTTCTGCCAGTTCGCGAGGGGTTTGTACAATTATGCAAACGCGAACTTACCTGTCGGGTCGCAAGTTTTGCGAACTTGTTGTTTCTACATGTCCAGCCTGTTTGGGACACTGTTCTTCATCACTGCCACTCTCTGTCACCACTGCCACTCTCTGACTACTCATGCCACCCTCTGGCCCACCCATGCCACCCTCTGTTTCATCACCGCACCCTCTGGTTGTCCAGTGTACATTATTTTCGGCAAAGCAAAGCACACCTTCCCTGCCTCAAGTGACCTGAATTAATTTGGGGCTGATTAATGTGTCACAGAATATTTTTTTAGCTGGCACCTGCTTCCTTAGTGCTTCCTGATTAGTGATCTTTTGCACTTGCTAAGTGCTTTCATTGTTGCAAAATTAGTTACAACACCTGCCCTGCCCCAACTGACAATAATGAATTAGGGGCTGATTAATGTGTCACTGGATTTGAACTTCCAGCCTGGCTCCTGCTTGTCTGCCTTAGCTGTAATTCAGGACCTTTGTGTAACTATTCTGAGGGTCAGAGCAGGGTCACATAATAGTTGCAAGTAGGCAACTGAACTCTGGAGGGGCCCCTCAGGAAGCACTACAGAAAATGGCTACTAATGATGAGCTTGAACTTTTGAACCTGGTAAGTAGTTTCAGTTTTGCTAAGATCGTATTTCTGCAATTTAGCGCTTATTCGCGGGGCGCGAAGTTGAACTGGGAAGCCGCGAACTCACGCGAACAGTGCGAGCAAGCCATAAAATCCGCTGCTCGCGGATTTGCGGATTTTGCGGGAAATTCGCGGATCTCGCGGATTGCGAATTTACCGAAAATCCGCAAAATCCACGAGCGTAACGGATTTTCCGCCCATGCTTATTGCTGACACATCTTAGCAGCTGTGTAATATATATTGACGCAGGTTAACCATCAGTATTAATTCACACTTTAAAGTTCATCTCTTTGGAACCCAGAGAAGAAGTATTTGCCCGGATAGGTTACATGTACAAAGCAAGGGCTATTGACTGGGACAGCCCAAGGGTACCTGGGGGTCTCTGCAAGAACCGAGTTAGGAGACTGACTGAACCTGTCCTGGTTGACTGGAGAGGAACATGATTGACAAAGGATGACCTGGGAACCGTGGGCCTGAGATTCCTGACAACTGTATTGCGGGATCAGAGGAGTCCATCCCCTCTCTACCGAGTAGAGTAATATCCAGAACACTTTTATCCATGGCTCAGCCGCACATACTGACTATGTCCCTTACCTGGCAGAGACGTTTGTGGCATAGTAGGCCACTCTCAGAGAACCTTCCTTTTTCCAGTCTACTACATCAGCTGGAAGCAAACCTGACAATGCCTTAGACCCTGAGCCTGCCAGGCTGCCATTCACAGAGTTGACTTTCACACCATAAGTTCACAGAGGGATCATACATTCCTCTTGAAAGTGAGTGCAGGAAACAGCTTCGATCCAATGCTGATCTAACATTGATCTAATACAATATATAGAAACCGATGGATCAGAGACAAAGTTGGTGTATATCCATTTACGAATCCACAGGGGGTGGGAACGTATCTGCACATGCTGCGTGATATTCTATGGATGATGACTAGTCAAAGATTACGAAAATACAAAACAATGCTAAAGCAGGATTTAATTATTTTGAAAGCAGACACAAATGCCAGCCAGACGGGCTTTGTCCTTGAATGACTGCTCTTCTTAAAGTTGACTAGTGACGCCTCTGGGGAATTAAATGCCATTCAGGATTTAATGAATGTCTTAACGCCGGCCGGTGACTCACCAGTCTGTCTAGTCTGTGGATTTGTGTCCTGACTTACAGCAGGTAGTTAGACGTCATCAGTCGCGTGCTCATTGTCACTTGCAGGCATTCTGTCTTAGTAGTACAAGTTTTAAAAGCTTTGTTGAGGGCGCACTGAAATAAACACTAATACCGGGTAGCTGCAAAAACATGTTTTCACCTGCTTCGAACGTTAATATATTGCATTTTTTTGTTGTTGCTTTAGGTAAAGCATTATATCAACTTTTGGTCACTGTAGAGCACCATATATGTATGCAGGGCGCAGTAGTGATTATTATAGTGCCATTAAAGTGTGCCACTATGTGATTTATACAGGGCAAAGATTTACTTTGCTATAGAAACGAGTGTGAACATTGCATTCAGGCTGTGCCGTTATGCCAGGTGCCAGCAGTTAGCAATGTTACTTATTATCAGGTGGTTTAGATACAGGGCGTAAACACTGCTTTGTTTGACTTTATAAAGAATACATCCAGCCATTCACCAATATTGTTCTCGAATCTGATTAACTGAACAATTTAGCTTTTAGTCATTTCTTTAAGATCAAGTACCCTGCTTCTGTGTAAATGGCTGATGTTACTAATTCAATAAAACCATTTGGGGCCCTGGACAAGACATATACTTGGGGTCCATTTTCGAATCAAGCTTTACATTTATTTACCATTTTCAGCTAATTCAGACCTATGTAATGCCAACTAAACTTTCCGAAATGGCGGTCACTCAAAAACAGGTGAAATATGCCTTGTAGGTATAAGGATGAACATGCATACCGCTCGCTTTACCAATGAGTTAAGAACAATAATACATGTTTATAAAAAGGAAATATTACTTTCCCAGGGCCCTAAAATTCTCAAGCAGACCCTGGCAAAGAGTGATAGATAAAGAGGTAGGTAGAGAGAGGATAGGCTTGCATACTGAAATAGAGGACATACTGAGGGGAGCCCTTAAAAAGGTGGGGGTCTGTGCAAATGTCCACTTTGCCCGTGCCTTAAAACGACTCCGGCAGTTTATGAACTAGCGAGTGCCTTAAAACGACTCCGGCAGTTTATGAACTAGCGAGTGCATTACAAGATGTGCATTGCTGCATGGTCCAGGAAGAGAATGCCTTGATTGCACATGTTCTGCTTGTAAACAGGCACATTTTCACTGGCAAAGCTTTCCTGGCAGCTATGACTCGTGTTCATTTCTAAGACCGCCAATGAAATGAACCATTGCATTGTGTGCCTTCTGTAAAGGATGTAACTCTATGGAAGGTAAGCAGCATGCATTGCTTTGCAGTAGGCTAAGCGGACGTTTGCAGTTGCTCTACCAATCCATGTCCTCTTGGGGCAGATAAGGGAGGTAGAAGTGTATCAGTGCACTGATTTGTAGGAAGCAGCTACTTAGCACCATGGCGGCTTATTGAGTGAGGAACACATCGACTTCAAAAACAGCACCACATTTCTTAACCTTCTCTTATTGAGTAATAGGATAGATAGGGGTGGAAGGTCTCTCAAATTGAACCCTCTTTCTGACCAGAAAATTATAAGTGAAGTCTTGGAGCTAATAAATTAGAGATTATTCTCTTCCATATAATGCAGGACCTCTTCAATGATGATTTGAAGGATAAAATTGGAACCACGCTGTTTGGAGAAATTAATGTAAACCTCATTATCATCATGGAATTGTAAAGATGCTGAAAGCCCCTTAAAAATCTTAAGTAGCGGCCTCAGCTCCATGTTAAACAACATGGGACAGATGGAGGATCCCTGGGAAACAGCACAAGAATGAGACCTGTCTTTAGAGCTGAGAACTGCTAGATTGACCTTTTGTGACTGCCCAGTCAAAAAACGCTGGAGCCAATGTATGATTATCATAGTGTGCTACTGGAACTAGTCAGTTAAGAAGGAAGTTGTGCTCCACGGTATCTAAGGACATAGAGAGATCCTTTATTGCCAGCAGACAAGTCTCCCTAACATCTGTCATGCTAAGATTATCATTCCATAAAACAAAATGAGCCAACCCAGTTGTATACCTGGACAGAAACCCTGATTGTATGGGTGAAATACAAATATGGTATCAAAAGAATCTTCAAGTCGTTGGCCCACAACCTTCTCCAATACATTGGCTAAATCAAGTTCACAACTTTGTAATGGGCCTAAAAATCAGCCCTGAGACCTTTCCTAACCTAAGCTTTCATTGTTTTGACTTGTGGGTACAAACCACAATTTCCTGTGGCTATGAATTCATTTGAAGAAACTACAGGCACCCCAAGACAGATAAACCAGTGTTTCTCAACGCCAGACTTTTACTCTACCTTTTCTCAATGTTCCCTAAAAAGCCTGCCCAAATCTCACCTTCCATCAGACATTTTAATACAATTAACCATTCCCACTGTCACTGAGGGACACTCAGGCATCAGATTGACTGATACCAATTGGCAGCCATTGGCCATTCCCTGCTTGACAAGACAAATTCCTGAGCCCCCTTGTCTCTGTCTCCTCTTACAAGGTTCTCATAGCTCGGTCTTGCCCATCCCCAGGCGGGAGGAAGAGCAAACCTTACCCTTCACTTGCTTCCTCAGTGGGGCCTGGTGATCTCAGAGAGGGCTAGAGGCAAAGCCACTATTTCCTATTGCAATGTGCCCCTTAGGAGGACATAGTCACTGTTGGCAGGCCCAGGCACATTAAGATTTTCCTCAGCAATGCCAGGAAACTTCACCAGGCTTCCCCAAGGGTGAGTTCCACCCCTTTGTAGGCAAAGGGGCATATTTATCAAGCAGTTGCGTCGCCGGGGTAATGCAACTACTAAGTAAGAGTTATAAAGCCATGTAAGGCCTCTTGGCATGACACTGCATGGCTTGATACATCTAGCATAACGCAACACAATGCAGCGAAAATCGCTGCATTGTATTAATCTGCCCCAATGTGGCATTCCATATGTGGAGCATGAGTGTTCTCACGCATCCATGTAGAGAATTTGGCACATTCCCAAATTTATTATTACTGATGGACCTGGTGGACCTGGGTGAGGCATAATGATGACAAGAAATATCTTAATTTCTCCCTATTTTTCCCCTTTCTATGAATGCTGCATTTTTCAGCACACATACTAAGTGGAAAATGCCTCAGGGGATTGTTTTTGTGCAGGAAGGTATAGCAAAAACAATCCTACTACAATGCAGGCAGCTCATTATTCGCCAGCCCAAGTACAAGACAGGAAGGGGTCGAATTATGTTAAAAACAGCGCATTCCTGCACTTTCCCTATCACGCCGTGTAGTGCAGCAAGGTGTCTTGCTGCGCTACACTTCACTGCATGTTTTTTTGATAAATGTGCCCCAAAGTGTATAACTTCTCCATCCCTATTCAGAATACCAATTAGGTTTACTTTGAAAAACACAAGAAGATTAAGCACTTCACAACACAACATTTGAAAAGCATTGCACTTACTGTGTTTTCAATTTAGGTAAATTATAGTTTATTTGTAGTCTTAAACCAATTGAACTCAAAACGTTAATTACAAATTGCACCATAAAGAGGCATGCTTTTGTATTTACAGAACAAAATCATGCAGGTTGATAGAAACAGTTACTTATCTACATTTCTCAAATTTGCAAGAAGTCAATCGTTCCTTTAGAGCTGTTTGTGAATTGAAAAGGAAGTCTTTTGTAGATGTTTCTTTTCTGTGCGAACATACTAGTTACTAGGAGATAATATTTTAGGTAGAGCCTGGCCAGGTCATGCGCTGCTCTGAAAGGCATGCTGTATTTGAGTATGGATTTGAAGCTCCACCCATAGTTTTCATTGGCTTGTGTCATTGTCCTTTGTAAATGCTGGCTTCTGATTTGTGAATAGGTGTGTTAGTCGCTACTTAGTACTGCCTTGTCTTCATTTGTAACCTCCCATGAGGACTGGCCCTTTTACTCAGTGGCTTAATGAAGCTTGAGGGGACGTACCTGCAAGATATATGGAGGGGCCCGCTCCAGATTTAATCCGGAGCTGTCACGCCAGAGTTCTGTGCTGAGGGAGCCCCCTGCAGCTCGGGCCACCCCCACACCGCGGGGGCAGCGGGGACCTGTGTTACACCACTGCTTTTACATCTGTTTTTACTAGATATGTCTTATTTAGTCTGTAAGCACTACTCTCTTTAATGAGTTTCTCCTACTGCTGACACAACATGCTTTCCTGCAACATTCAGTACACCATGCGCACTTTCACTTTCTAAATAGCCGTGGACAATGGCGGCTGCTTCTCTGAAGTGAATACGGTCTCGCATTTACAAGAGTTTAAGCTATTGCATTGCAATGACACTTCCTTTTATTTATGTGTTAATTATGAAAACAGATACATAAAAGGCATTGTCTTTTACATGTCAATAGCTTAAACTCTCGCAAATGCGAGACCTATTTCATTGCAAAGGCTTGTTATTTCTTGAGACTGTCGAGCCTTTCTTTCTGCATTTCTTATCTGAAAATTAAAGGCTGTTCGCTTGTCATTTCACTTTGATGACCTGCGTCGTTGCTGTAGAGGAATTGAGATATTACTAGATGTCAGTAATCATTTATTACAACTGACTAGAGATGTTTTTAGGTCTCGCCTGGACATCGCATCCGAAGGATGCGTCCAGGCTGGAGACTTATAGTCGTCTGACACGGGGGAATGAGGGACACAAAACTGTGACGAGCGGCTGGATTGAGCTGCGTGCACGCGCGTCAACATTCACGCATGCGCACATCACAGCCACACGCATACACAGCACTCACGCATGCGCACATACACACGCATACACAGGCACACCCCCGTCACCTACACGCATACACAGAGACCCCTCCACACACACCAGCCCCTCTCCTCTCGGCTCCACACACACGCACACGCATTTACACTTACACAGACACGCAGGCACCCAGACAGGCAACCCCCCCCCCGTCACACACACGCATACACACAGACTCCAGGACACATACACATACACACACACATGCACGCTCACACACATACACAGTCCGCCGCCGCGCGCGCGCACACAGATGCCCCCCCCCCCCCCCAACAAGGCGAAGCCCCACTCACCGGCATCCTCAGTGCAGCGGCTCCCACCGGCAGCAAGACTCTTCTTCCCTTCTTCAGCACCGGGGCGCAGGGTAGGCTCCTGCCTGCTCCGGTGCTCCAAACAATCGCGGCTCTTCCGTGGGAGGCGGGGTAGGCTCCCGCCCTCCTACTTCCGGTTGTCCCGCCCGGCCTGCCTGACTTCCTGGTCGCAGGCCGGCGCAAAACGCTGCCTAAAAATGCTTACAACAAAGGCTGCTTCTCAGTTTCCGCGACCGCGCTCAGGTTACCGGCGTCTTGTGTTTTTTTTTTTTTAATTGCTAGCCTTATATTTTCAACATTTTTCAGTCTCAATTAAGTGCATACTATTATATAACTGAGTTAAGGTCCCGCGACGAGGGGCTGAGCAACCGTAGTGGCGAAGCGAACCTGCCCTGTGAGGCGGCCTGATTGCTGTGGCGGAGCCGGAATCGCGGCGCGACAGACCGAGCCCGGGCCTCATTCAGGTGCGGAGAGAGGCGTCCGCGAAGTAGCAGCAGCTCCGGACTGAATTCCGGCCGCCTTTACCGGCCGTTTGAGTGAGGTTCCGGACCACAGACGCGGAGACCGAGGGAGAAGCGGAACGGGTCCCACCCGCGAGGCACGGCGCTTGGTGGAGGTGCTACCCGGGAGCGGAGAGCGGGGGGATCCCTTCACCTCCCCCCCCCGCACCCCTCCCCCTCCAACGACGAAAACCGCGGGCGCTTGGATCGGCGGAGCTGGTCCGTTCCCGCAGGCGAGATTGGACGCCTACAACGGAGGTGAGCCCAGGAGTCAAAAGCGGAGGAAGGGACCGCTTGGGGGGAGGCCTTGCGCCAGTGGCCTACCGGTCCGGTGCATACCCCCGAATTCCCATTAGTGCCACCCGCATCGACGGAGGTGCCCTCTCCCCACCCCCCATACACACATTCCCGCCTGTGGAACGGCCGGTGGGGAGGACACACGAGACACGGGGGCAGGCGACAGACTACGGGAGGCACCAGCAGCGGAGGCTGACCCCGCCAGGGACGACACTAGCAAGGAATCGAGGCCACGCAGGGAAGGGAGAGCAGAACGATCACGAGAGCGGCAGGGGGTGAGACTCCGGACATTGCCCCCCCTCCCCCTACGTGACAAGGCACACAGCCGAACGGGGAAGAAGGCCCTGAAGCAGCAGTGGGGATACTAGGAACTGGAAGAAGAGATAGTGCCCCCCCACCCCCCCCCTGCACCAGGGGTCATTGTGAGAGGACAAGCGCTACACGGGAGAGGGCCGGACCATATTCACAAACCGGGCGGAAGGAGAAGGGATGAGATAGCCACCTCAGCCAACCCTGACCTCAAGGGCCACACGGAGATAGACCACTTGCAAACGCACAACACGCCCCTGCTGGCAGAGACCCGCCTGGGATAGCTCCAAGGGACGGGCTTCGGAGCGACTGAAGACTGAGCACAGGGAAGAAAGACACCTGGATACGACGAGGGGGGTGGCAGGATCGCCCCACCCGGAACCCTGAGGTGGGTGCAGAACCAGACAAGCCCGATACTGTGCGTGCAGAGTGACAGTGAGTGCGGAGTGACAGTGAGTGCGGAGTGACAGTGAGTGCAGAGTGACAGTGAGTGCAGAGTGCGTGCAGAGTGACAGTGAGTGCAGAGTGCGTGCAGAGTGACAGTGAGTGCAGAGTGAGTGCAGAGTGACAGTGAGTGCAGAGTGACAGTGAGTGCAGAGTGCGTGCAGAGTGACAGTGAGTGCAGAGTGACAGTGAGTGCAGAGTGACAGTGAGTGCAGAGTGACAGTGAGTGCAGAGTGACAGTGAGTGCACAGTGAGTGCAGAGTGACAGTGAGTGCAGAGTGACAGTGAGTGCAGAGTGACAGTGAGTGCAGAGTGACAGTGAGTGCAGAGTGACAGTGAGTGCAGAGTGCGTGCAGAGTGACAGTGAGTGCAGAGTGACAGTGAGTGCAGAGTGCGTGCAGAGTGACAGTGAGTGCAGAGTGACAGTGAGTGCAGAGTGACAGTGAGTGCAGAGTGACAGTGAGTGCAGAGTGACAGTGAGTGCACAGTGAGTGCAGAGTGACAGTGAGTGCAGAGTGCGTGCAGAGTGACAGTGAGTGCAGAGTGAGTGCAGAGTGACAGTGAGTGCAGAGTGACAGTGAGTGCGGAGTGACAGTGAGTGCAGAGTGCGTGCAGAAACAGTGAGTGCAGAGTGCGTGCAGAGTGACAGTGCATGCGGAGTGACAGTGCGTGCGGAGTGACAGTGCGTGCGGAGTGACAGTGAGTGCGGAGTGACAGTGAGTGCGGAGTGACAGTGAGTGCGGAGTGACAGTGAGTGCGGAGTGACAGTGAGTGCGGAGTGACAGTGAGTGCGGAGTGACAGTGAGTGCAGAGTGACAGTGAGTGCGGAGTGACAGTGAGTGCAGAGTGACAGTGAGTGCAGAGTGACAGTGAGTGCAGAGTGACAGTGAGTGCAGAGTGACAGTGAGTGCAGAGTGCGTGCAGAGTGACAGTGCGTGCAGAGTGACAGTGCGTGCAGAGTGACAGTGCGTGCAGAGTGACAGTGCGTGCAGAGTGACAGTGAGTGCAGAGTGACAGTGAGTGCAGAGTGACAGTGAGTGCAGAGTGACAGTGAGTGCAGAGTGACAGTGAGTGCAGAGTGACAGTGAGTGCAGAGTGACAGTGAGTGCAGAGTGACAGTGAGTGCAGAGTGAGTGCAGAGTGACAGTGAGTGCAGAGTGACAGTGAGTGCAGAGTGAGTGCAGAGTGACAGTGAGTGCAGAGTGACAGTGAGTGCAGAGTGACAGTGAGTGCAGAGTGACAGTGAGTGCAGAGTGACAGTGAGTGCAGAGTGACAGTGAGTGCAGAGTGACAGTGAGTGCAGAGGGACAGTGAGTGCAGAGGGACAGTGAGTGCAGAGGGACAGTGAGTGCAGAGTGACAGTGAGTGCAGAGTGACAGTGAGTGCAGAGTGCGTGCAGAGTGACAGTGAGTGCAGAGTGACAGTGAGTGCAGAGTGACAGTGAGTGCAGAGTGTGTGCAGAGTGAGAGTGAGTGCAGAGTGAGTGCAGAGTGAGAGTGAGTGCAGAGTGAGAGTGAGTGCAGAGTGAGAGTGAGTGCAGAGTGAGAGTGAGTGCAGGGTGAGAGTGAGTGCAGAGTGAGAGTGAGTGCAGAGTGAGAGTGAGTGCAGAGTGAGTGCAGAGTGCAGAGTGAGTGCAGAGTGCAGAGTGAGTGCAGAGTGCAGAGTGAGTGCAGAGTGAGAGTGAGTGCAGAGTGAGAGTGAGTGCAGAGTGAGAGTGAGTGCAGAGTGAGAGTGAGTGCAGAGTGAGAGTGAGTGCAGAGTGAGAGTGAGTGCAGAGTGAGAGTGAGTGCAGAGTGACAGTGAGTGCAGAGTGACAGTGAGTGCAGAGTGACAGTGAGTGCAGAGTGACAGTGAGTACAGTCACTCAGCACCACCACATTATCACTCAGAACCACCACAGCATCACTCAGAACCACCACAGCACCACTCAGCACCACCACAGCATCACTCAGCACCACCACAGCACCACCATAGCACCACCACTGCATCACTCAGCATCACCACAGCCCCATTCAGCACCACCACAGCATCACTCAGCACCACCACAGCACAAATATGTTCTCTCAATGTTTCAAGCTTTATTACAAATGTCACAAAAAGATGTTAATATTTCACTTCTGTTCTTGGATTTTGTTACAATAAAATACACTGAACATAATCTTCACAAAAGTTATTTACAAAAGTTTAAGCTATTGCCATTATAAATTACAATCACTTTTATTAAGTATTAAAAAAAATTAAAAGCCATTGTTATTTGTAATATCAATACATCTAAGTCACGTAAATACAAATGTTGCATGACAAATGCTATAGGTGTCACATTTGCGAAAGTTATAACTATTGGCATTGTAAATGACAAAGCTATTAATTTAGCTATTTTCAAAACCAACACATAAATGAACATTTGGTGAATTTCCATTAAAATATTTGACTTTTTTACTAAGATAGTATTATACTGTTTTATGCAAACAAAATTTAGATACTGCATAAATAACTTTAATAAAACATATTTTATATGAAGCTTTTTATGTAAAAAAAAAAACTATAGCATAAAGCAAAAAACAATTGCCATTTACAATGCTAATAGCTCAAACTTAAATAATGCGAGACCTATTGCATTGCAAATGCTTGTTTCTTCGTAACTGGCGAAAATCGTGTGGAGAAAAATCCAGGGGGCTGCGAATGGGCCCCAGGTTTTAATCCTCCTGGAACCTTGACTTGAAACCCGACACTTAGAGTAACTGAGGTTAGAAGTATGAGCAGTCATTGTCTGTAAAGAGGTAACATACGTGAGACTTCGAGCTAATAATGGTAAACTGCCTAACGAATCTCAATAGACATGAGATATCACAAAATGTGAGCAACTTTCCACCGCTGGAAGAAATGAAAAGATGCAGCAGTCCTCGCGTTTCTCTTCCAGGACATGGGAGAAACTATCTTGGCCCTATCTGGAGAGTTGTGAAACAAGTGTGTCAGAAATATTTCTTGGAAGAATAAAGCGACCTGAATGAGAGCAGCACAGGTTTGAGAAATTGCTGGTAAGTGGTCAATCACGCCTGTGATTTTGGATAAGGAAAACAAAATATAATTTGTGCTTGAAAGAAATAAACTTAACAATGTAACTTGTACATAAGAGTGTCTTTCTGCACTTGTTCGCTACAGATGATGGTCACCAGATGAAGATCATCGCCTACCGACTGTAGTTACGTGTAGGGAACAGCATCACAGCTGGAAAATTATATATATATATATATATATATATATATATATATATATATATATATATATATATATATATATATATATATATATATATATATATATATATTTATTTATGTTATCATCTTATTATTGCCACAAATAATATGTTGGTTAGGAACAAACATTGCAATTACTGTCATTTCGGTAAGAGCCCCATACCAGGCTTGATACATTTGTTAGCTCAGTAATCCCTTAAAGACAGATGTCTCTCACTCAGGCAGTGTTGTCATTATATTGCAAAGAGACTAATTAAAGGTTCGGTGTTCTTTCCATCGGCTTCTATTCGGGGACACCAGAGACTTGGCTGATTTAGGCAAGCTCATACTTGCAGAATTACCAAGCATATTTCTTTAGCACGGTATATACGCTTTTTAACACAGTACAATTTACCCGTAATTTATTGTACCACTTATCTGTACATCCTTTGAATTATGAACTATGTGATTCTAAACTAAAAGTCCTAGCTCAAATCATCATAACTCACTTAGGTTTTCTCTGCCCACAACAGTGGTCTGAACTACTGAACTCCCATTTGATAGTATTATCTTTAAAGGGAACACACATAGAATGACGTGACATACAGGAAGTCATGGCACGTCTAGTCCTTCTTCAGTTTTCTCTGCAGCATGGCAGTGCACTGTTTAGTCACTTGCATGCGATCCAATCTTCGGTGGCCAGTTCTTGAGTTCCAATGATAAATGTAGGTTCCTATAATTGGATGTCTCATCTCATCTCTCAAATTTTTCATAGAGAAAACGAAATATTTGGCCTTTTGCAAAATTAATTCCTTGTCTAAGTCCCTCAAGCAACTGTCAAAAGAAGTACATTAAAATTTTGGATCGCTGATCCTAGAGTGAAAGAGCGCACAGGGCCCTGTGTTCCAAGCACAGTACTTTAAAGTAATCCAGAAAGAAAACTTGGAACAAAGGAGAGGAAAGCTTTAGCAAGAGTGCTTGGTTTTGATTGCCTTCAACACTAACCACCCAGTCATTGATTCCATAAAATAGCATATTCTACAGGAAGATAAAAGCACAGTCACTTCCTGTGAACGTAAAACAATCATGAGGAGAACGAGGTGATCTGTTGAGAAGGCAATGCCTGTTACAGCTCTACTAGGCATTCAAAGGTGACTGAGGATGGCGAAGCCAGTGTTGTGAGTTGTAGGGGAGATTAGAAAATACCAGTTGTACAGGGTTTGATTTGTTTGTGTAGTACTACACAAACTGGTCTGGACCACTTAGAAGTTGAACAAGAAGAATGTATTACCGCCTTTCTGAGCTTGACAGTCGTAACTGACTGTCCTGAAACCTCTCACTTCAGGAGTAAACAAGAGAAAACACACACAGCACATAAAATTCCACAGCAAGTCTTAAAGACATAACATATACCCTCCCTTCATTATTTACCTCCCAAATAACTATGGACAAAGTAGTGAAACAGCAAAACTATGCCAACTAAATATGTGTGAATGAGGTTGTGTAAATTAAATAAATTGATACTTGTAAATTGATACTTGTATAGCGCACTACTCACCCGCAAGGGTCTCAAGGCGCTTGTACGAATACCACTGTGGAACCCATCCTGGCTTTCCCTGTGAGGCGTCCACTCCTGGGCACCCCTAAGGTGGAGGCCAGGCATCCTTAGCATTGTGGAGATTAAGCAAGCTATTGCCCAGAGTTACAGAGTGGGACTCCATGATTGGAATAGGCACCGAGGCGAGAATGATCTGGTCTGTGGAATTTTGAGCCCAAGACCCGCTGAGGCGGGGAATTGAACCCTGGTCCCGGGCTAGACCCCTGCATCAGGGTCTGCCGCTCTAATCATTGAGCCACACTTCTCCACTCCACTTATCACCATATGTTCTCATAATGTGAGTACCCCTGCACTTAGTCCTCCAGATACACAGGTGATTTCCGCTCTCTCTTCGTCCGAGTCACGCTCACTCCACCTTCTCCACTGAAATAACTTATTTTTACTCCTTCCCCTTGATCTCCACAACCTTACTCTCTTTCATCGACACCACCACTCCTAGAACAACCTGTCAACTCATCATCACCCATCATCCTAAAGTCACTAAAACCATCTTCTTTTGCCACCCAGCATTTCTTTCACTTGTTACCATTTTTCCATTACCACATACCATTCATGCACTTCCTTCACTTTCAACCACCCTTGAAACTTAGTGAACCTTCATCTTCCACATCCATCTCTAATGTGTACCCAATCTCCAGCTGCGATGGTGTGCAGCACACTTTTCTGACTGACTTGAGGTTCATCCTTTAGATTGCAATCCTTTATCTAACATGGCAACAATATGGTCCCTGCTTACTGCCCTCTGAATACCTCAAATGGAGAAACCAAACTTACACTGTTCACCGTGATATGATGCACCCCACAGCAAATCATTGACAAGCCTGCTCACATTACTGCCACTCTGAATTGCTGTCTGAATAGCTCCTTTCACCAAGCAGTTAACCCATTCTGCAATACCACTGGACTGTGGGTTGTATAAGGCAGTATGTTTGTCTTTAATACCACAATCATTGAGGAATCTTTTCATTCCCAGCAACGTAAATTGCATACTATTATCTGAAATCAAGGTGTGAGAAAACCTTCCTCCCTGAATATCTCCTCTAGAATGAAAATAGTGCACAATGGCCAGTGCTAAGTGGCCAGTAGGCATACATTTTATTACTGGCCACTATGAATAGACTTCCACTAGGACCATTTCAAGCTTGAATTCCCTCCTCACTCCATCCAACAACCAATAAAATAGATACAAACACTATGCCATGCTTATCCGGGATCGTGAATGTGACCTATTCTAGACTCTGGGCCAGCTTTGAGCTTTTTTTCACTCTCCTTCAAACGATGCACCTCTCAACCCACTGTTCAGTCTGAACATCGATCCCTGGCAACCAAAATTAATCTTTACCCTCCTTTTAGTCAAGGGTTGACCTAAATGCCCCATGAGTAAGTTTTAAAGTTCTCCGTAGCAAATTCTCAGGGGGTGGTTGGATAATCATTATTTCTCATTATCACACTCTGTCCATTCATAGAAACGTAACCAAGATTTTGATAAACGGCTTGACAGACGGAGATACAGCTGTCTCTTTTTGCATTGCTTCAACTATCATTCGTCTCACTTCATTCACCACTCCATCAGCCTCAATTACTCATTCCCACTCATCTTTGGTGAACACATCACATAATCCAAGCAAGTCTCTGCCCCTTCACTTTCTCTAGCTTTCACAGCATCTTCATCCACAAACCACCAATTTATAGGTAAACAAAAAAAACTATCTGCCTGGTCATTTCGCTAGCCAAGAAAATATTCAACATCTTAAAAATACTCCTGCAAGCAAGCTGTAAGTCTTGCTATTCTGGCTACTCCCTTACCTGCTCCACCAGGTGTTAGCTCTTTGACATGTGATATGTAGTCAGTATTGGAGGTTAAATCTCTCACCCCAAAAATATATTGGAAATTGTTGAGCACTCCAAGCTACCACCAACACTTTACGCTTGATCACTGAGTAATTGCATTCAGTTTCAATCAAAGAGTGCAATGGAAAAGCAGTGGGTTTCTCAGCAGCATGGTGTGATTAGGAGAAAACAGCTCCAATGCTCATGCCACTGACATCTACAGTCAATAACATTAGCAATTTTGTGTCAAATGTCACCAAAATGCCTGCAGAACAGATTTCCTTCTGATTCTTTTAAAACTACTCTGTTTGTTCTTCATCCCCTTTGAAGACACACTCTTTCTGCAAAAAAACCCTTAACCTTCCAGTCTTTGCAGCAACGTTGTCTACAAGTTTCAAACAATATTCAATCAGCCTCATGAAGGACCTTAATTACTCTTCGTTTTAGGAAAAGGAGAGATCTGGTGGCATCAAGAAGATCTTGTTTGGGTCTCAAACCTGTACCTTAAATTGTGTATCTTTTAAATGTTCTTTTTCCTTGATCAAGAAAACAAAAATTACATAGGGGTATGCTGCCTCAGCAACCTGTCCAAGGCCTGCTTTAGTACCTGATTGCCACGGTTCCAGCATCATTCCAAAGATGAGATAAGAATATCATCTTGGAAAGAGATGATACTAGATAAACCCGTGTAAACATGAGTCATCAGTTGTTGAAAGACACTTGCTGCCTATGACAACTCAAACGACATTTGTGTAAATTGAAATTTGCCTTCCATGGCAATGAATGCTGTTAAACTCTTTGATTTTTCATGTAAGCAAATCTGATAGTACACACCCGTCAAATCCAATATTGAAAATAATTTGCTACCACTCAACAATAAGATCAGTTCATTAATATTGGGAAGGGAAAAATTATCAGTGATTTTTTTTTTTGAAATATATTTTTATTGCAGAATTATAAACCACAGGATACAATTAATCAGCCAGTACACTTGTGATATCCCCCCGTCCAATAAGAATTCCCAGTCGTACACAGCCATTCAGCCCGCATCCCAGAGGCCGGGCGGCATATTACATCGCTCAAGAGGAACACATCACAGTGCACGTCCCATAGGGACCCTGGTTGAAAGATCGTTTTGCGTATCTGCTTTTACCCCCCCACCCACAACAACACTCCTGTCAGCCATCCCAGTGACAATCAGTGATATCGCCCTTGTCGGGACCTGTCCTAGGCGCTATGGGTCGGCACACCTGGCCGCTCTACCCAGCCATTCTACCCTCCTCATAGTATCCACCGTCCCAGTAGATCCAAGGCCCTAACAAGCGACCATCTAATGGCTTTCGGCCCTCCCCAAACACCCTACAACCAACCCCCCAAAAGCCCCCCCTCCCCTGGCAACTGCTAAGGTGTGTGCCTCGTCCTGTCGAATTGGATGGGTCCACTACAGTGCGTGGTACCATACTTCTGTGTTCGCCCCGCGGTGTCCAGCGGCTCAGTTCTCGCCATCCTCATCCTCTACCAAAGAATCGCGCAAAGCCTGCACCACTAGCTCCCATGCACGCGCCGCATCCAATGCCTTCTCATTCCCTAACTTCACACTTCGAGCACACTCTCGCAGTCAGACCACCGCAGCAGCTCATTCTTCCATCTACGCAGTGAGGGTCCCCCCCTGGACTTCCAATGCCACGATATTTCCCTCTGTGCCAATATCAGACCCAGGTCTATGAATTTGCTTGTCACCTTGGTGTGTTTAGTATGCGGGAACCAGAGCAATAGGCACGCCGCCATGTCGAATTCCACCTCCCTGTCAGTCACTTCATTCAGAAGTTCCCCTACCTCCGTCCAATAGGTCCCCAGTTGTGGGCACCCCCAAAACAAGTGGTCCATGTCCGCTCCTGGGGACGAACACCGTGGGCAACAGGCATCCGGCACCTGAAAGTACCGCTGTAATTTCTCAGGAGTTAAATAAGCCCTATGAAGCACATAGAAATGCACCTGCTGAAAGCGCGCGTTTCTAGTGCTCTTCCACGTGCGTCGCAGGATGTGGCCCCATGCCGTATCCGGTATGGGCCGGCCGACGCTCGCCTCCCATTTAGCCTTGAGCCCTTGGAGTGGTTCCAGCCCCTCGTTCAGCATCCTATTATGGAGGCACGTCACAGCTTTGAACGTACCAACCGCCATCACCACATATTGGCACGCCATAGTCGTCGTGGGTTCCATGAGCCCCTCTTTCCAGTGCTTTTGTATGGCAGCCACTACTGCCGCGTGTAGGAGGAAGCCCCCATCAGGCAGCCCGAACTGGTCCCGGAGCACTTCGAACGGCGCCAAAGCCCCATCTATGTACAAGTCGCCCACCACCTGCAGTCCCGCCTCCTCCCAATCCAGCAACGGGGACCAATCTCCTCCGTGCGGCAATGCCGTCAACATCCCGATCGGGATCTCCGGGGCATAAGGCCGCGATGCCCTCGCTCTCCGAAGGCTCCTTTGCCAGCACAGCCGGAGCGTCCGCTCTTCCATGGTGAGGGCCCGTAACTCGAGCCGCTGCTGCATGATGATGTAGGACAGCACGTGGCGTTGTATTCCCCGATCCCGGTCCTCCTCCGGGCCCCGGAACACCCTGGCTACGTTCTGTGTAAGGACCTGCAACTGCGCCGCCAGATAATACAGCTCGAGGTCGGGCACAGCCATGCCCCCTTCCAGCTTGGGGCAAAGTAGCGTGCTCAGGGCCACTCTACGGCGGCCATGCCCCCATAGAAAGCCAATTATCATTGACCGCAGTTCTCTAAACACCCCCTGGGGAATCCAGACAGGCAGCGTTCGGAAATAATAGAGGAAGCGGGGAAGCGCCACCATTTTCAACAGTGCTATCCTGCCCAGGACTGTCAGCGGGAGGGTTGACCAGAAAGACAAGCTGCCCCGCAGCGCCCGGACACAGCGGCCAATTTATCCCTCCAATAGGTCCGCAGCCGCGTGGTAAATGCGGACACCCAAATAGGTGATGCAAGAGGGTTCCCATACCACACCCAAATCGCTGCTAGGGGCTGGCGATCCCGCTCGCAGCGGGAACACACAAGTCTTCGCCCAATTGACCTTAAGGCCCGACAGCCGGCCGAACTCAGACAACAGATCCATCGCTCCAACCAACGCCCCCGAGGTGTCAGCTAGGTACAGGAGCAAGTCATCCGCATATAGCGATATATAATGCCACTGCCCGCCACTAACTATCCCCGCGTATCGGTCACCTGACCTCGCATGGACCGCCAAGGGTTCCATCGCCAAGGCAAACAATAGGGGGGAGAGAGAACATCCCTGTCGTGTTCCCCTGCCCACCGGGTACGCCGCAGACACCAGGCCGCCCAATCATACTCTCGCCGTTGCCGAGGTATATAAGACCCTTGTCCACCTGCGAAACCCCTCGCCCATGCCAAGCCTCTCTAGCACTCCATCCAGGAAAGGCCATTCCAAGCTATCAAAGGCCTTCTCGATGTCCACAGATAGAACCGCCGGTGCTCCCTCCCTGTCCAAGATGGCGTCCATTATTCCCACCAGGCGGCGGATATTCAGCGCCGTGCTCCTCGTGGGTATAAACCCGGCCTGGTCCCTGTGCACCAGGCCCGTCATATGCGGGGCCAGCCTGGTGGCCAGGATTCGGCTCAGGATCTTATAATCCACCGTCAGCATGGACAGCGGGCGATAAGACCTCACATCCGCGGCATCCCGGCCAGGCTTGAGGAGCGGTACAATCAAGGCCTCCCGCATGGACCCAGGCAATGCCCCCGTCTCGAAGGCTTCCGTATACACCACCAGCAGCCTGGGCGCCAAGCTGTCCACATATTGTTGGTAGAATTCAATCGGCAGTCCGTCCACCCCAGGCGTCTTGTTGCGGGCCATATGTTTGATGGCCACCCGTATTTCCGTGAGCGTGATCGAGCTACCCAGCTCCCTCGCGTCTTCCTCGTCCAGGACCGGAAGCTGCCTCTCCCCCAGGTATTCCGCGATGTCCTGAACCCCCGCTCCCAGCTGACTCCGGTATAGTTCCTCATAATACCCCCTAAATCGTTCCAATACCGCTGCCTGGGAGTACACCATCTCTCCCTGCGCATTATTAATGCTGAGAATCGGGCAGCCCCTAAGTTCCGGGTTAGCTAGTCTGGCCAAGAGGGTACCCACCTTGTCCCTTTCTGCGTGTGCCCTGATGATGTACTGCCTATAGTCATAACACCTCAAACGCTCCGCCTCGGTGGCAACCACTTCCTTCGCCTCCAACAACTGGGCCTGTAGACCTGGCCTAGCCGGCCTGCGGCGCTCCAAGTCCCTCAAAGTTTCTTCCGCTTTCATTAGGTCATTCAGCACAGTCGTACGAGCATTCGAGAACCTACCCAAACACACCCCTCTCACCACCACTTTCATTGCATCCCATTCAGTAGACCTACTCGCAGCCGTGCCCTCATTCACTCCGAAATAACTATCAATGCCTTGCCGAACCGCATCGCTGAACACAGAATCCTCAAGCGTCTCCGGCCGAAGCCGCCATGTTGGTATCACTGAGCGCTCCCTCTGCCACTGAATGTGCACCAATAGGGGGTTATGATCGGATATAGTCCTAGCCAGGTTCTCCGCATGGGTAATCAATGGGGCTAGGGATCCCCCGCAGAGCACCGAATCTATCCTGACATGTAGATCATGGAGAGCGGAATAAAAGGAATAATCCCTGGCTCCCCTGTGCCGCTCCCTCCAGACATCCAGCAACCCCCACCGTTCCTGCCAGTCCTTCCTGTGCGCGGCCAGCCTGCGCACCGGAGAGTCTACTAGGGGGGGATGGGACCTATCCAGAGCAACATCCGTAATCGAGTTTAAGTCCCCCCCTAACACTATCGGACCCGCCAGGAAAGAGGCCAAGGACCCCGAGAGACTATCAAAGTATCGGCCTTGGTCAGTGTTCGGTGCATAGACACAGCAGAAAACCACATCCCGTCCATATAACCTCCCCTCCACCGCCACAAACCTGCCATCCGGATCTACTACTTGATTCAGCACTTGAAAGGGTATCCCCGCCCTCACCCAGATCAACACCCCCCTGGCATACGCTGAGTAAGTGGTGCCAAACACCTGGCCCCGCCATCTTTTCTGCAAGGCAGCGCACTCTTTTTTGGTGAGATGAGTCTCCTGGAGCATAGCAATCTGAACCCCCCTGCGTACCAGATATGCATGTACTTTGTGACGTTTCACCATGGTCCGCAGCCCCCGGACATTCCACGTTAGGCATTTCAAGTTAGGTAACGTCCCCATTCCAACTTCGTACAGTCCGAATCAAATAACAAAGGTCCATGGCCCCCCCAATGCAGTTTCCCCCCCCAGAACACTCCCAAAACTGAAACATTTCCCAAACCCCACTCCCCAGGACAGAGCACACGAACCCAATGGCCGCCCCCATCCAAACCTTGAACCAACTGCTCACACTCTTACCCTGTGGTCTCCACCACAGTCGGCCTTAAGGGCCCAAGGGGGGTGAGTCGCCGCCGACCCCAGCTAGCGGAGCCCACACCCCGCACCTTCATCCCCTCCAAAGCACACAGCTCCCCCTCCCGGCAACCCGCCCTCCATCAACAGGATATCACCCTACCATGAAGTCTCAATCTAGTCCCAGTTCTATCTCAGCCGCAGAAAATACCATCCGATGTCTGTGGGGTTACTATCGGCCCCTTCGAGCTTTCCGCCTCTGAAAGTTCCTTTCCTGTCCTGCTGCCTTCCCCTCCCGAGTCCGTTTCTGCCCGTTCACTGTTCTGTTGCGACCCTGTAATGGCCGCCGTCGCTGCGAGCGCATCCCTCTTCTCCGCCGCCATTTGAGCCTCCCGTTTCTCCCGCTGGCGCCTGTTGCGGGATCTGATGCGTTGTGACTGCCTCACCCGGGGCTGCTTGGGTTGGTCTCGCCTACTTTGGTGCGATCTGTCCGTCCCCGCTCTATATGACTCGAGCCATTGCCAAACTTCGTCCGGAGTCTGGTAAAAGTGTGTAGTGCCATCCATAATGATCCGCAGCTTGGCTGGGTAGAGCAAGGAGTACTGAATGCCTTCCTCCCTGAGCTCCTTCTTCACAGCGAGGAACGATGCCCTGTTCTTCTGGACCGCTTGAGTGTAATTCGGGAAGATCGTTACCTTACTGTTCTCCACCTCATACGGGCCCGACATCCTGGCCCGCTGGATGAGGAGATCCCGGTCCTTATAGTGGAGGAGCCGCACCACCATCGGTCGGGGGGGGCGGCCAAGCCCCGGCGGGCGAGCAGGCACCCGGTGAGCCCGCTCCAGAGTGAAAAAAGGAGTAAGCCCCTCCGGTGCCACCACAGTGCGGAACCAGTTCTCCATGTAGGCCACCGCATCCTCCCCCTCAATCCGTTCCGGCAGGCCTACGACCCGCACGTTGTTTCGTCTATTGCGGCCTTCGGCATCCTCCGCCCTCCGCTCCAGTGAGTCCAGTCGGGCCAAAATGTCCGTGATCCTGTGCTCCGCGGTCACCACCGATGGCTTCAGGTCCAGCAACAGTTGGTCATGGTCCTTGACCCTGTCCGCCAGCTTCGCGTGATCCACGCGTAGCAGCCCCAGGCCCGTGGCCACTTGGGCAATGTCATTGTGCAATGCTTCCTTAGTGGAGGTGATCGCATCCAGGATGGCATCCAAACGCCGGTTCAGCCGCTGTTCCTGATCAAGCTCCGGGGAGGGACTCTCACTCAGCCGAGTCGATGTCGCCGAGTCCCCCTCGCGACTCCCGGGCATCGGCCCTCCGATCGCCGCCATGCCAGGGTGCTGCGTCACAAGTCCAATCGCCCGTTTTGCGATTACGTCCGTGGTTCCGTGCCGGTCTCCGGGCACCGGGCAGTGCAATGTCCCCGCCGACGCTCTCAGGAACAATGGCCAGGTGGACGGGCTCCGTTCCGTCACCCCCCTCCGGCCTGAGGGGGGAAGGATGAGTCTTAGGGCGGTGGCCAACGAGGGTCCCCGAGCTCCTGGGTGAATCAGGTCAGCGTCCCCTGGTCTCAGGACACAGCACCACCAATCCTAGTGCCTCGGGCAGCCGAGTGCAGGATCTCTTGCCACTCGGCGACAACTTGGCTCAGGGCTGAAGTTCGGGACCGTCCGACCTCCTCGCCGCCATTTTCTTCTCACCCTCGGCAACACCTCGGCCGCCTCTTCTCTCGATCTTCTCGGGGCCAGCAGTCCCCCAGCGACTCTCCGATTGCGCCCAGCTGTCCCCTTACACTTCAGAGGGCAGGAACGTCGTCTTCGGGTCGCCTAGGGTCCCAAAAACAGGAGAATTAGCGGGATTCCGCGCGGAGCTGCGAGCTCACGCCGCCATCCCGATCGGCGTCCAAGCCACGCCCCCCAAAATTATCAGTGATGATGTTATGATTGACTGTCCTCAAGTATACACCGCATCTCAACTGGCCATCAGTCTTCTTTGCCATCACAACCAGCAGCACCCAATTGGAGACTTCCACAGGTTCTGTAATGTCCTCCATTACCATATCATTCAGAATTATTTTGACTTCTTCCCTGACTTCAATAGGGACCTTACTCAACAGGTGCTGATTTGGATAGAGGATCGACAGAGCAGGAGGACCTTTAATGGGTCAGTTTGTCACCTTGCAGGCTGTATTGCTGGCAGCTCATCACCAGAATGTATTAAAAAACTGGTGTGGACCACTTGGAAGTTGTACAAGAGGAATTAATCACAGCCTGTTTATGTGTGACATTCCCTGAGCCAGCCACCAGCCATAAGCTTTTACTGTGGCAACCCCTTCAATAGTTTTGTGGTTTTGAGATTGGTGTGTGATGTGTAATTTTCAGGGATGACTTAGTCAAAGAAGGTCTCTGATCATCTGGATGGAAGGAGTAGGCAACTTCAGGGATAAAAGGCAGCCAGTTCACACTGTGAGGAGAATATATTTGAAGTTCTGTCAGTCTCTCATAGTTCAGGAACAAGCTGAGCAGGCACAGAACAGAAGCCTTTCTATATATCTCCTACAGACAACTGCAGCTGTTTGTAAAGAGACCTCAATTTACTGATGGATATGCATACTTTCATAGATACATAGATACATACATACATACATACATACATACATACCTACATGCATATAGAACAGTGGGCTTTTCATCAGCCCCCTAAGTCATGGGGCATTAAATAGTCCCTTTGGTAACCATCCACTGTTCTGCAGGACCCCAGACTGACTCTGTGGCATCCTCTAGTCCCACATCCAACCCAGTGCAGCACTGCCCAGTTTCCCAGATCCATGCATGATGTGCTGCTACAGTTCCGTTTTATTCTTTGCATTAGGGGACTTGTAGGCTGATTTATCCCAATGTAAAAAAGAAGTACTACAAGTCCCCTAATGCAAAGAATAAAACTGAACTGTAGCAGCTAATCATGCATGGATCTGGGAAACTTGGCAGTGCTGCACTGGGTTGGATGTGGACTGAACCAGCTAATCCTGCATGGACCTGGAAAACTTCTCACCTATGCCAGTGCAGGATGTGGCCTCTGCTATCCTGTCCCTGTTTCCAGCTATCTTTGCCAGTACTCTCGTACTTTTGGATTTGACAATGCATGTTTGTTTACTTCAGAAGCATTGGCAAAGCCAATAAATTCCAAAATGGCCATAAGATACATGCATGCATATACAGTGGGCATCCTGTAGTAACTGGGGCATATCACTGGTGTAAGAAACAGCCCTGTTGGTTGAGGGGTGTGTTATGTTATGTTATTGAGCTTTGTATCGCTCTCAAATACCCGAGGGTGTCTGGGCGCAGCCTTTAAAAGAAGTGAGCTGGGAAGTTCAGTAGAGACATTTATTGAGTACAAAGCCATGTTTTGAAGGCTTTTTTGAATTGTAACAGGTTGAGGGGGAGAATTCCACAGTTTTGCAGTGCAGACCACGAAACATCTACCACCCCAGCGAGACTTCCTGAATTTAGGTACTACCACATTTTTTGCAGTCATAGACCGGAAAGATCAAGTGGGTGTGTATTAGATGAATTTCTGAGATAGTTATTGTGGTTCAATATTGTGCAGAGCTTTAAAGGTGATGCACCAAGCTTTGAATGTAATTCTTTTGTTCATGGGTAGCCAATGTAGCGTTTCCAGTGCAATGGTTGCTGAGTGATATTTAGGTAACTAAGCCAAAGATGAGACGAGCTGCTGCATTTTGCAATATTTGGAGTTTATATAGTAGTTCTTGCTTCATATTGATATATAATCCATTGCAATATCCTACTTTGGATAGTATTAGGGCTGTGACAACCGTTTGTTGAAGATTTTTGGAAATGTAAAGTAAATTTATTTTGTTCATTGATGGAAGCCTCACTCAGGCAAAAACCACAATCCTTGTAAGGGAGAACCACAAAAGTCACTAAATTAACCTGTGCTTAACTCTCTGACAGTTGGAAGGCAATGTGTAAAGTATGTATGCAGCATTCAAACAGTAATAGAGTGAAAACACAACGCAATCACAAACCAACATAGAAAAAGAGAGGGCATTGAATTAAATAAAATTATACCAGAATGACAAAATTCCATCCAGTAGAACCAGAGATATTACATTTTAAAGTTTTTATTAAGAAATTGCGCTAAGAGCAAAAAGCACCATCATTGGTAATCTGGCCGGGCTGGACCTGGACTCACTCACAAGTTCAGGCTGACTGTGATGGAGCACGGGTCGGATACAGGGACATGGATAGTCCTGCTGACAGTTGTACCTTATATGTCTTTGATAAGAGGCTTTGTATTGCTCAGCATTGATTCTGATCTGGAGCTGTGTGGTGCTGTGAAGTCCTGCGTCGAGTTGTGCTGCACTGCATCACTTCTGACCTGGAGCTACAAAGTCTGTGATGCAAGGTCCTGTGTTGAGTTGCGTCATGCTACATGGATTCTGATGAAGACCTAAATGGACTGTGATGTGAGGTCCTATGTTGCGTTGCACTTCGTTGGTCCTGATGAGGCCTCTGATCAGGAACTGCGAGGGTTTGAGATGCAAGGTCTTGCTTCGCACTGCATCCGATTTGATAGAACCCACTGTTAGGCATGGAGGACTACACGCACATGAGGGGCACCTCTTGGGGCTCAGAATTCACTCCAGGCAGAGGCCAGACGCAGGGCTCAGGCTAGTCCACTTGCAGGTCGAGTGCAGCAGGTCAACTGAAGCACAATGTGTTCCTGTGGCTTACACAAATGGTCAGCCAACTCACCCGTGACCCATTCTGGTTAGCCTGGGTTTAAGTCTAGCAGGTCCAGTCATTCTGCCAGGATGGCCCATCCTGTCCTCGCCTAAGGCCCCTTTGTCTTATTGTCTGGAAGCAAAACACAAACCCCAACAGCAGAGCCATTCACAAACATGTGACCCAGGAGACTGGCAGAAGGGATGAGTGGTTAGGACAAAAAAAATGCAAATTTTCTAAAAGTGCAATTTTCGGAATTGTGACTTAAAATCCAGCTTTAACATTGAAGATAATTTAAAATTACAGTTCATTAGAGACTAAACAGCATATCTATATGTGCTTCCAATTGGCATCTGGGACAAGATTCTTCTACAGTGCCCGAGGAGAAAAGCTCACAAATATTTTCCTGGTGTGAACACAGAGAACCATAGGTCCCAGAGCTGCACACATAAGCAGGAGATTATTTATTTTTGATGTCTGTAACCCTCAGATGGCCTCCGCCCCAGTGTGATAATTTTCCAGCCTAGGACTGGTGATTCATGTTTTTTCCATTTGTTTACTTTTGAATGTTTCCTTGTATCTTCATAAAATGTATAGTTGTTTAATGTATGTGTTGTTATGGCAATTTAAGATGCAATTGTCGAAAGTGTGTTCTTTATGATGACATGATGTTAATGTATTTATTGTTTTTCAAAACTACGAAAGTAATAGTGAAATAAACCACACAAGCTTGTGGATTAAAAACACTGGCACGTTATATGTTGAATTGTTTATTTGACTTATGCCACTAGATACCTTTTTGCATAAAAAGTATTTGTGGTCCTATCTAGTGTGCATTTGGACCCAAACCTTCCATAAGTTTCCAATCCAAAATAAGCACGTATTAAATTGGGTAACCCAGTGTTAGTCAGTGGGAGAGGTAGGCCTTCCAAAAGTCAAAAACGAATTTATGGGTTTTTTACTTCTAGGACATATGAACTTAAACACACAAGTCCTACTTTTTTAAAACAATGCACCCGGTCCTATGAGCGTTTAGGACCTACCTTACATGTCACTTGTAAGGATTAAAATGGAAGGTTCAAGCCTGGTAAAAGGTTTTATTGCCAGGTTGAAATGGCATTTTAAAACTGCACTACAGGCTGAGGCAGGGCTGAGATGTTTTAAAACGATACTTTAGTGGGTGACATAATGAGTGCTGCAGACATACTACTCATATTTAATTTACAGTCCCTGGGTGCATGATGTGGCTTTTACCTAAGACTTTCATGTGAATTACATTTGCTAATTAGGTGCCGGCCAATGTTACCATGTTTTAGGAGCACAAGCACTTTACCACTTGTTAGCACGGAAAAAGTGCACAGAGCCCTAATGCCAACAAAAACGGATTCAGAAGCAGAAGGCAAAAATCTGGAGGAGACCCTGCAAAAAGGGGACGGTCTTCAAAAGTCTTTGCTTTCTTCTTTTCTGTTTCCTGTGTTGCCAATTTAAGCTCTTGCAGTGTGGAAAATGATGTTCAAATCATCTGTGACCTTACCTCTAT
Organism: Lissotriton vulgaris; assembly: GCF_964263255.1. Lineage (NCBI taxonomy): Eukaryota > Metazoa > Chordata > Amphibia > Caudata > Salamandridae > Lissotriton > Lissotriton vulgaris. The sequence continues at coordinate 676,894,309 of NC_141685.1, read as the reverse complement.
GGCAAGTCATGCATGCAGTGACATACAACTAGCGAAGGGTCTTCAGATGATCTATTCAATATGTAGCTGCAGAATGTTGATAAATATGAGCTCAAAGAAAAACGTAAATTTCAGGTGTGAAAACCATCACCTTTCGCAAAGGAGTGTTCAAATTTTTCCTCCGCCTGAGAAATCCACTAAACAGTTTCTTTCTTTCTTTCTTTCTTTCTTTCTTTCTTTCTTTCTTTCTTTCTTTCTTTCTTTCTTTTTTTTTCTTTCTTTCTTTCTTTCTTTCTTTCTTTCTTTCTTTCTTTCTTTCTTTCTTTCTTTCTTTCTTTCTGTCTTTCTTTCTTTCTTTCTTTCCCCCTTTCCCAAACCTTCTGTGATGCTCTTTCAGGCTGATACCAATATGCATGTAGACACATTTTGTGATTCTTTCTCTCAAGGCATGTTTGTGCTTAGTACAAAGTTATTCGTCTGTGTACCTTTCTGGTAGGTGGTCTCTCTAAATCCTGCAGACAACAGGCCCAACTACCCTTCGGTTCAGTGGTGCTTTATTTACCAGCCTTCTAAAGGATGATGAGCTGAGCCTACCCGGCCAGGATTATGTGAGGTTAGCCAATTTGTGTTTTTTTCTATACTCAATATAGATGTGTATTTCATTGACATGATTCTGACATAGTTTGAGCATGTTGTCTTCTTACAGTACACCAATTTGTAGCTCCTACCTCCTAGAGCACAGCTTTCCAAACTTTTCATGTTGGTGACACACCTTTTTGTGAAAAAAATTTCAGGGACACGGTAATGCGAGGAAGCGCAGCGAGCGAGCCCGAACCACCTATGGTGGGTTCAGGCCCCACACCCCACACACATACCCCACACACTCACACCCAAACACACACCCCTACACCCCCCCACACCCCACCCACACACACCCCACACAACCCCCCAAACACACCCCACACAACCCCCCCACACACAACCCCCCACACACACCCACACAACCCCTCACACACAACCCCCATCCACACACACACCCCGCACAACCCCCCACACACAACTGCACATATACCACCCACAGACACACCACCCCACGCACACACCCCACACACCCCCCACACACACCCCTACACCCCCCACACATACACACCCCACATAACCCCCCCACACACACACCCCACACAACCCCCCCACACACCCAACCCCCCCACACACACACCCCACACAACCCCCACACAACCCCACACATACCACCCCACAGACACACCACCCCACACACACACCCCACACAACACCCCTACACAAACCACACCCCCACACTCCCACACACACCCCACACACACCCCTACACCCCCCACACCCCACCCACACACACCCCACACAACCCCCCACACACAACCCCATACATACCACCGCACAGACACCCCACACACACACCCCACACAACCCCCCCACACACCCCACACACACACCCCACACAACCCCCCCACACACCCTACACCCACACACCCACACACACCCCACACACACCCCCCACACACCCCACACACACACACACACCCCACACAACCCCCCCCACACACAACCCCATACATACCACCCCACAGACACCCCACACACACACCCCACACAACCCCCCCACACACCCCACACACACACACACACACACCCCACACACACCCCAATACCCCCACACCCCACCCACACACCACACACAACCCCCCCACACACACACACCCCACACAACCCCCCACACACAACCACACACACAACCCCCCCACACCCCTCCCCCACACACACACCCCACACAACCCCACACACACAACCCCCACACACACACACCCCACACAACCCCCCCCCACACACAACCCCCCACATACCACCCCACAGACACACCACCCCACACACACACACCCCACACTACCCCCCACACACACCCCACACTCACACCCCCACACACACCCCACACACACCCCTACACCCCCGCACACCCCACCCACACACACCCCACACAACCCCCCACACACACCCCACACACACACAACCCCCCACACACACACAACCCCCCCACACACACCCCACCCCCCACACACACCCCACACAACCCCCCCAAACACACCCCACACAACCCCCCCCACACACAACCTCACACATACCACCCCACAGACACACCACCCCGCACACACACTCCACACAACCCCCCACACACCCCACACACACACCCCCACACACACCCCACACACACACCTATACCCCCCCCACATCCCACCCACACACACCACACACAACCCCCCCCCCCACACACACCCACACAACCCCCACACACAACCACACACACACCCCACAGAGCCCCCCACACACCCCCCCACACACACCCCCCACACAACCCCACACACACAACCCCCCCCCACACACACACACCACACAACCCCCCCACACACAACCCCCCACATACCACCCCACAGACACACCACCCCACACAACCACCCCACACACACACACCCACACACACCCCCCACACACCCCTACACCCCCGCACACCCCACCCACACACACCCCACACAACCCCCCACACACACCCCACACAACCCCCCAAACAGACACAACCCCCCAACACACCCCACACAACCCCCCACACACAACCCCCCCCACACACACCCCACACAACCCCCCCACACACAACCCCACACATACCACCCCACAGACACACCACCACACACACACCCCACACACACCCTTACACCCCCCCACTCCCACCCCCCACACAACCCATCCCACACCCCCCCACAGGCACCCCCCCCACAGCTGTGAGGCACTTCAACTCTTGACAAACAAGCATTGGCAGGGCCTGGGAGAGGACTGTCACACCGCGAGGAAGCTAAAAGTGACACATAATGTATTAAAAAAGACACAGGATCTGTGGGGGACTCCAGAACTGACCAATCACAGAACCGGATTCTGAACTAAATGAACGTCAGAGAACCTGAGACCGGAGGCAAAGATGCGCTTTAATCACCGACTTTCTTTAGCAACAGCGACAAGTTCACACAAAAATTTTAAAACTGGCTCAGGTCCATGAAAGCGCCGCATTTTACCGGAAGTCCAAGCCTTTCAGCCCCCAGGGACAGCTGCTCGCCTTGGGGTGCGGCCTGCCTTGCAGATGCAGTCTGGGGGGTTGTTTTCGTGTTCGGCTCCATAATGCTTGCAGAAATTAAAACTGCATGTCATTTCCTGCTCTCGCAAAGCCCCCCTGGCGAGCCCCCCACCACAGATTTAATATCGGAGAAAGTATGTGCCGCGCTCTGCACTAGGCCCGGGTTCATGTGGACAAACTGCTGACAAAGCCCATGGGAAGGGGCGAAACCAGGAACTCCAGAACCGCTTAATTTAGGGGACTCACTGAGAAGAAGTTGATGTAGTCATCAAAGGGTTTCAGCCCCCACCCCCTTTGGCATCAGATGGCTTCAGGCCCCACTCATCCCCCCCCCCCCGTCTTGTGTGGCAGCCCGGGGCCGCTCACAGCTGCACCCGAGCACCTCACAGGTCTTTAAAGACCTTGTGCATGTTAATAGGCCCTATTAACATGCACAAGGTCTTTAAAGAGCTGTGAAATGCTCGGCAGAGTCGAGCTGCAGGGGCTCTTAGAAGGGGTGAGACAACAACAAAGCCCTATAATAGGGCTTTGTTGTTGTTTCACCCCTTCTGAGAGCCCCTGCAGCTCGACTCTGCCGATTCCCGGCAGAAATCATCTCCTCACGCGACACACCTCGGTTGGGGCGCGACACAGTAATGTGTCACGCCACACAGTTTGGAAAGCTGTGTCCTAGAGTGTTCTTGGGGGTGCAGTCATTTCCTCAAATTAATTCATAGATTTGTTCTGCTGCTGCAAGTGATTGCCCGGTACCTTGGGTAAATTTTAGTAAAGTTCTTTATTTTAACCAGCTGTCACTTTGTCTTGGGAGCTCTGGTCTTTGGTAGCCCCACATCATCCTGTTGATTTTCGCTGCCAGTTGCAGCTGGGCTCCTCACTCCTGAATATCTTTGCTGGTTATCATGCCACTTGACGAGGAGACGTTCTTCTTTCGTTAGCTATTACAGCGTTACTCCGTTATTCTATAGTTCATTGATGGATAAATGACTTTTTGGACCCTACTTACAGCTCGACTTTACTGTATAGGAAATTCATACGCTAATATCGCGAAGTTGCAAGATATAACACCAACTATACCGTTATTGAGGCTAAAATTTTGGCCAATTGGGTCCGAACTCTTAAACATATATATTTTCTCCGATACTCGACCAGCTGAACATATAGGAGCCCTGACGAAGTTCCCTCTGGCAAGAATCGGGAACGAAACGTATTGGCTGTGTGCCAGTTTTAAAAGATGTATTGAATAAAAAGAAGTAACTCTGGAATAAATCTTGATGTTTGTATATTGACTTCGCAACTAGTGCACCTTCCATTTCCTCTCCTGAATATCTGTGTCTCACTTCATGATATTTTCCTTTTCCTTCCTCTGTTATCTTCACGGTCGTGACAATAGACCAGGTGGCTAGCGCCCCATCTTTTCGCCTGCAGTGGTTCTTAATGAAACTGACACATCTCTGCACTAGAGCAGAGATGTGTCAGTTTCCATGCGCCAGGCAAAAATACCCTTGTGCCAGCATGTATGCATCGCATTTACAACAAGGCACACAATGGCGCAAGGATTGGCGGATGCGTCAGACATTTTGACGCATCTGTTGGCGCTAAAGTCACCCATTGCTGGAGTTGTGTCGCAAACATGATGTAACTCCAGCAATGCTTAGGGAGGCCTATACTCAATACACTTTTCTTATCTTATCTTATCCAGAATTTGTACAGCGCACGTACACCCAAAGGTTTCATGGTGCTAACCAACAGTGCTAGAAACTAAACTCAGGGGGAAGAGAGGAGAGTTACGCCAGCGTCTGCACAAAGAGCCATGTTTTAAGTTGCTGCCTAAACTGGAGAAGAGTGGTAAAGGAACGAATCTCCAGGGTGAGGGTGTTCCATAGCTTGGTAGCAAGCGTGGCAAACCTACGTCCTCCCTTACGTTGGAATTTGAAGCGGGGAATGATCAGGAGGGTTTGAAGGGCAGACCGAAGATTGCGTAAAGGGATGTATTTAGGCAGGAGATCTGAATAAACTTGGGTCTACGAACATTAAGGGCTTTGAACGTCATGCAGGCAGCTTTGAAGAGAGTGCATTGTACAACAGGAAGCCAATGCAATTGCTTGAGCAGCGGTCTAGCAGATTGCCAGCGAGGGAGGCGATAGATAAGTCTGGCGGCTTGGTTCTGAGCCAGCTGCAGACGCTTTCTGAGGGCAACCGGGAGGCCAAGGTAAATGGCGTTGGAGTAATCTAAGTGCGACAGCACCAAGGCCATTACAACTTGGGTCAAGGCGGATTGGGTAAACAATCGGCTGATCTTCTTTATGCTGCGAAGCTGGAAAAAGCATGAAGACACTACAGCATTAACTTGAGGTCTCAATGAGAGCTCATCATCAATCAGAGCCCCCAAGCTTTTCACAGATTTGGATGGATTGGGAGGGGGGCCAAGTTTAGAAGGCCAGTAATGAGGCCCCCAGAAAAGCTTACTTTTACCGAAAAGAACCAATTCTGTCTTTCCAGGATTCAGCTTGAGATGGTTACTGTCCATCCATTGACCTATACAAAGCAGGGTGGATTGAAATTGAAGGACAGATTCAGGGGAGTCGTCGATGGTGAAGGTGAGTTGCAGATCGTCTGCATAGTTGAAGGTGGTTACTTTAAAGGATTTTAATAGGTTCAACAGAGGGAACATGTAAACGTTAAACAGGAATGGTGATAAGGAAGAGCCCTGCGGAACTCCGCAGGTAGTGTACAATTTAGATGAGGAAAATGGGGGAAGACCTACATATTGGGAACGTGAACTGAGGAAAGACCTATTCCAGTCGTGGGCGAGGCCACGTATGCCGGCTAGTTTGACACTGCGTTACTCTTTACGCCTGCTCCAAGCAGGGGTAGGGTTTTGACGCAGTGGTGTCCTAGAAGTGGCGCAGTGAAATCTTGTAGATTTCCCTGCATCACTTCTAGGAGGTTTTCCTGCATGGGAACGCCCACCCTGCATACATTATACCTGATGCAGGTATGATGTGGTGCAGGGTTTTACAATGTGACACATCTCCCTAGATGTGTCACGTTGTGAATGGGCCACAATGTGGCGCAGTCTTTAAGCCCACCACTGCGTCACAAAAAGTGACGCAACGGTGGCACAAAAGTGTTGCAGGGGTCTTTTAAATCTACACCTACATTTGCCAACTCCCTTTAAAGTTTCTAATCAATGGAGTTGGCCTGGTAAATGTAATGTGTGTCATTCTTTACATTTCGTCCACACTCATGGGCGTCCGCAGGGAGGGCAAGGGGGGGCACTTGCCCCCCCCAGGAACACCGGTCCGTCACTATTGACAGCCTCCACAGTGGTGTTTGTCTGCAGGGCCGTCAATTTTAAATGCGTGAGAAAGCGCTTGCAATGACGGCCCTGCTTGATGAGCGGGAAAACTGCTGCTGATGGGCAAGAGAGAAGGTCCAGGCCTGGCTGCTACCACAGCTTGAAGCAGAGGTGCACCTAAAGTCAAATTTCGGGGAGGGGGGGCACATTTTTCAAGCTAAAGGCAGAGTGGAGCTGCAGGGGACCTAGGAAGGGGTGAAATCCATCAAAGCCTCATTACCGAGCAAAGGGTCTTTAAAAGACGTGTGAAGTACTCGGGTGCGGCTGTGTGTGCGCCCGGGAAGATGTCTGATCTTGGGCTGCCACACACAATGGAAGCTCTGTTATAGAGGGTTTGTACTGTTAGGAGTTTCTCCCACTTCTCCACAATCCTCTCCCACTTCTCCACAATCCTCTCTCACTTCTCTACAATCCTCTCTCACTTCTCCACAATCTTCTCCCACAGCTCCACACTTGTTGCACCGTCTACTCTTGATTGAATTAGGAGCACGGTTTGAACTTTAGAATTAGAAATAGTGCAGCAAAAGGGATTGAAAAGGCTTTAGAATACTGTTCATGTCATTATCAGGTCTGTTCCCTATGAGCATCCATCCCCCATTCCATGGTAACGAAGGCAGAAGACCCGGCACAGAATTACACAATTCGCCCAGAGATGCAATGGGCGTGTCTGCCTGTTTTTTGCACCATAAGCACTAGTATTACAGAAGGGTCTGCAGATGAGATGGATTAAAGAGTTTACGCCTTGAGCTCCAAAGGGGCAGTCCCTCATGTTCATTGCAGCATCAAGTTTGGCCCCTGGACCACTGTCTGTACTCACTGTTGCCTGACATGATTCCCAAAGGGACAGCTGCCCCACAGAGACAACTTTTCTTTTCTGAATCATGTACCAACTGCAGCTCAGTGTTGGTATCAGATTAATGGTTTGCAACTGCCATTGCGTTTGAAAACCATTGATACATGTCATTGTAAATTGCAATTTGAAGATAGCACCCTTTTCACTACCCCTCGAAATTCCAATATGGAGTAAGATGCAGAACCCCTTTTGTCAATCATGGATGTTATACACACCTCTAAAAGAGGGTTTTGCAGTAGCAACCACTGTGATGCTGCAAATTGTAAGCTTTATGACCACAACATCCGTTTGTATATCCGGGCCCTGGTTATTTAGATAAAGCAGGATGTGCAGTGAAAGGAATGACGTTACAAATGAGTAGTGCCTTTAATGCTCTGGAAATGCTAGGATCTCCAATCTACCTATCTCTCTCTACCTCTACCTCTCTCTCTCTCTCTCTCTCTACCTCTCTCTCTCTCTACCTCTACCTCTCTCTCTCTTTCTCTACCCCTCTCTCTCTACCTCTCTCTCTCTCTACCTCTCTCTCTCTACCTCTACCTCTCTGTATCTCTCTCTCTCTCTACCTCTCTCTCTCTCTACCTCTACCTCTCTCTCTCTCTACCTCTCTCTCTCTACCTCTCTCTCTCTCTACCTCTCTCTCTACCTCTCTCTCTCTCTACCTCTACCTCTCTCTCTCTCTCTACCTCTCTCTCTACCTCTCTCTCTCTCTATCTCTCGCTCTCTCTCCCTCTCGCTCTACCTCTCTCTCTACCTCTCTCTCTCTCTCTCTCTCTCTCTCTCTATACCTCCCTCTCTCTACCCCCTCTCTCTCTCTCTACCCCCTCTCTCTCTCTCTACCTCTCTCTCTCTCTACCTCTCTCTACCTCTCTTCCTCTCTCTCTCTACCACTCTCTCTACCTCTACCTCTCTATACCTCTCTCTCCACCTCTCTCCCTCTACCTCTCTCTCTCTCTCTCTCTCTCTCTCTACCTCTCTCTCTCTCTACCTCTCACTCTCTATATACCTCTCTCTCTTTCTACCTCTACCTCTCTCTCTCCCTATCTCTACCTCTCTCTACCTACCTCTCTCTCTCTACTGCTCTCTACCTCTGCCTCTCTACCTCTCTACACCTCGCTCTACCTCTCTCTACCTCTCTCTACACCTCTCTACACCTCTCCACCTCTCAACCAGTTGAATTCCGGGAAGCCCAAACCATCAGTATTTCAAATCTGCGCATGAAACGTGGGTAGGATGAGTCGTGCAGCTCAGAAAGGGATATTCTTTTTACATAATTTGTATTTAATAGAATTGGGAAGCAGGAGAACAGTCTCACAGTTGAGATAGGGATTCACATACACTGGTGACAGCTTTTGAATTGGCTTTAAAACCATTCAAAGATGACTGCAGCATCTACGTGGGATGCGGTGGACTAAGTGGCAGCCATAGCCATATAGCACTGCTTGTCATTTAAAAAGAAAAACAGCATTGACATAGCCAATAGGTCTTCCCTTTGGGACCTTATAAGTGTTTAGTTGTCCAGTACAATATCCTTGGTGCAACAACATCAAGGGCTCGATTCCGATCCGGTAAAAAGCGCTCCGAATTGCTGTACGGAGCGATTTCCCCGTACGAATCGTACCAGAAGGCGTCCCCGTACGAATGTGCAAGTACGATCACAACCTAATGCGTCACTCCGTATGCCCCGTAAAAAATGCCGTACTAATCGAAAGTCCATACAAATAGCAGTCGGCTGACGCTTGACGCTACGTCCGCACGTAAATAGACCGCGTCTCCCGAACCACAAAGTACGATTCGTGTCCACACACTCCGTACGGCTCTTTTCCTACGAGACCTCCAAACTACCATAAAACCACACTCCGGCACGACCCGCACCCCGGTACGCAACAAGCAGGACATGGACGCCATCGTCCGTGTAATCCCTATCCTGTACGCCCACCACCTCGTACTGAGAAACCGACGACGGAGCAGAAGGTAAGTACAACGAAGTTCTACATACCTGTACGTCTTGCAACACGCGCACATCTCCATTTCACGACTGTAACGTCTGGCCATGTTGCGCCACACACTCCCGCACATCACCAGTGAAATACGGTGACCGGCCGTACCTATGTCATCGACCAGGGGGTACGGTACGTCACCGCACTACACCAGTGCAATACGCCGCACCTACGTCATCGACCACGGGGTACGGCAGGTCACCGCACTACACCAGTGCAATACGGAGACCGGCCGTACCTACGTCATCGACCAGGGGGTACGGTACGTCACCGCACTACACCAGTGCAATACGCCGCACCTATGTCATCGACCACGGGGTACGGCAGGTCACCGCACTACACCAGTGCAATACGGAGACCGGCCGTACCTACGTCATTGACCAGGGGGTACGGTACGTCACCGCACTACACCAGTGCAATACGCCGCACTTACGTCATCGACCACGGGGTACGTCAGGTCACCGCACTACACCAGTGCAATACAGAGACCGGCCGTACCTACGTCATCGACCAGGGGGTACGGTACGTCACCGCACTACACCAGTGCAATACGCCGCACCTACGTCATCGACTACGGGGTACGGCAGGTCACCGCACTACACCAGTGCAATACGGAGACCGGCCGTACCTACGTCATCGACCAGGGGGTACGGTAGGTCACCGCACTACACCAGTGCAATACGCCGCACCTACGTCATCGACCACGGGGTACGGCAGGTCACCGCACTACACCAGTGCAATACGGAGACCGGCCGTACCTACGTCATCGACCAGGGGGTACGGTACGTCACCGCACTACACTAGTGCAATTGACGTGTGGCACATACGCCTGAAATGTGATTGTAAGTGTAAGTGGTGAGCAGAACACCCACCAGTGCCCAGCATCAGAGTGTGTGCCTAACACCCCCCCCACCAGTGCCCCCCAGTGCCCACCAGTGCCCAGCATCAAAGTGTGTGCCTAACACCCCCCCAGTGCCCAGCAGTGCCCAGCATCAGAGTGTGTGCCTAACACCCCCCCACCAGTGCCCCCCAGTGCCCAGCATCAGAGTGTGTGCCTAACACCCCCCCCACCAGTGCCCACCAGTGCCCAGCATCAGAGTGTGTGCCTAACACCCCCCCCACCAGTGCCCCCCAGTGCCCAGCATTAGAGTGTGTGCCTAACACCCCCCCCACCAGTGCCCACCAGTGCCCAGCATCAGACTGTGTGCCTAACACCCCCCCACCAGTGCCCCCCAGTGCCCAGCATCAGAGTGTGTGCCTAACACCCCCCCCAGTGCCCACCAGTGCCCAGCATCAGAGTGTGTGCCTAACACCCCCCCCCCAGTGCCCACCAGTGCCCAGCATCAGAGTGTGTGCCTAACACCTCCCCCCAGTGCCCACCAGTGCCCAGCATCAGAGTGTGTGCCTAACACCCCCCCAGTGCCCACCAGTGCCCAGCATCAGAGTGTGTGCCTAACACCCCCCCACCAGTGCCCCCCAGTGCCCAGCATCAGAGTGTGTGCCTAACACCCCCCCACCAGTGCCCACCAGTGCCCAGCATCAGAGTGTGTGCCTAACACCTCCCCCCAGTGCCCACCAGTGCCCAGCATCAGAGTGTGTGTGGCTAACATCCCCCCCTGCCCAGCTGTTACACAAAAACACATACCATTGTGAACCGCATTACCATCTGGAGATTGACACATATGAACATACCTAAAATACAACTTGACACCAGCTCCCAGGCACACAGCAGTCACAGACATTATCACACAAAGTCAACTTCAGAAAATAACAAGAATTGCTTTATTCAGCTGCTCCAAAAAAGAAACGCAAATAAGAGTCCCTGCTCATTAAAGGCCAATGTCCAGTCCAAAATAGTCTGAGCAACAGTTTGTACCTCCATGGGTGTGGGCACACCCAAACTTGCCTGCACATGGCGTTTAATCCGCAGTGGAAACAATGTAGCCACCATCCGTGGAATCCTCCGGCACCGCATGGACAGAAGAGGGAAGGACAGGCTTAGTGGGTGCAGGTGTAGTGCATTCAGCCACACTGACTGGTGTATTGCCAAAAGTAGCTTCGAAAACCTGGCTGCACACCTCAGCCAGTATGGAAAAACTACCACCTGAACCCGGGGACACATTGGGGGTGGAGGTAGAGGGCTGTGAGTCTGTACTCCTGGGTGTGTGGATGCGTGTGTGCGTTGTGTCCCCTCTCCCTGTGGGTGTGCCTACATCCCCTTGAGATTGCGTGCGTGGAGCTTTGAGCTTTTTCTGACGTGTGGGTGTGCTGGGCGTGTGTGACCTGTGGCGTCTGCGTGTATGTTGTGTAGATATGGGAGAGGCAGAGGTGGATGGGTCTGAAGGATGGGGGGAGACAGATGCTGCTGGGAGTACATTGCTGCTGTCAGTGTTGACTCTATGGCAGCCACACTCCGACGTAGATCAGACATGGCCGACGACATGCCCTCCATGAACGACACCAACTGTGCAATCAGTTGTGTATGTCCATGGAGGACAGTCAGTATGGATGTCTGACCTACTGCAATCTGCCGGGTCCACAGTCTCAGCACTGAGGGCAGCAGGGGACACAGGGGCAGGGGCTGCAGTGCCGGGAACAAAGGAGACACGGGTGCTAGCACGGACCCTAGGGACACTAACGACTGGGAGGGTGGAGATGGTACTGGAGGAACGGACGCCAGCCAAAGATGATGGAGAGACCATTGCTGCATATTCCCCCTCCTCCTGAGAGTCTGACTCGGAGTTGTCGGCATGGTAAGATGTGTCAGTCACATGTCGTCCGGCCAGCAGACTCTCATCACCCTCCGTGCCACTGCCTCCCTCTGACTCCTCAAAGCAGGTGGCACTGTCGGTGTGTCCCTCTTCCTGGTCCGCGCCTGTGTCCCCTCCAGATTCAGATGATGATGCTGTGGCCAAGGAGAAGAATAATAACATATCAGTCACCTGTACACATCAGACATGTCAGCTACAATTCATTAGGCTTCATTTCTGAACATGGCATGCATCATGAGTCACATGAGACTGAACACTGCACAATGATAAGTCTAGTTGTGGCCAATTGCGAGAGACACTACGCATAATGTATAGTAGGATACAAGCAACAGTGAAGGGAAAAATCTATCATGAGCGACACAATGATGATTGACTGCCTGACAACAGGATAGCTGATGAAGCATCACAGCTCATTTACACACCCTGCCACCCAAACCCAGACCTGCACATGTTGAATTTCCTTACACCTTGTGCCACATGGGAAAAGTCCTTCCTGAAGTGACATGTGATGCCATCCTGGGAACTGAACCAAGTGTAACATCACCTCACACTGGCATCACAGCTGTTGACACCCCAAGCCTCATTGTGTGACTGACCATCAATAGTAATTACAAAGAACATTTGACTTATGTGGCAACTATGCACACACGCACTGCCCAGTGTGAGTATGCATAAGCCCAAAATATTGCACATGTACATTGTGCACCTGTAGCCAACACATGACTATTTGAAAGAGTACCATGGACAAAGGCCACTGAGGCTGACTCGTGCAGAAGACACATGTTTAGACTCAAGATCAGTGCCTAAATATGAAGAACGGCAGACACAGTGCACATGTGGTGCCACATGTAAGGTTCCAACAGGTGTCACAGACCACCCCTCCAACATGATGATGTGCAAAGGAAGATGCATACATAGACATTGCACCATAGGAGTACATGTGAAAAACAAACATCATCCAAAGCGCAGGTCAAAAGTGGATTAGGGCAAGGCATGTAAAGAAGCAGCTGCAGAAACTGGGACATTCTGAGGCCAATGCATGGAGTGCCTGTCTGACCACAACACTCAAACTATGGGAGTGTAACCATGCCTTTGAGCACTGCAGGGAGCATGTGACACACATCACAACAAACAGACATAAACCTACCCACTACTTGCTGCTGTCCCTCCTGCAACTGCCTATGGAGGTCTGGGAACACCACTTCCAGGACCCGGAGCATGTTGGGGGTGAGGTGGCGGGTGCTGCCATGCCGGCGTGGAGCTTCCAGCTTTAGCTGTACTCTGGCGATGCGGCGGCTCCAGCACCGGATGTCCTGCCACCTCTTCGTGATGTTCCGGAGCCTCCTGCAAGGCCCCCCCTCACTCCTGACAGCCCTGGCGATGTCCAGCCAGATTTCACCCTTCTCATAGGCAGATACCTGTCACAAATGTAAAGTAAAACAGCATCAGTACACCTGGTCCATGTTCCAAACACACACATATGTGCACAAAAAACTTGATGATAACAGGGCATTGTAAGCTAAACACATTAGCATTTTTGGCCACGAGTATGTGGCCTGTGAGCAAACACCACTGCATGACATGCCATTGAAAGGCTACAGATGACATGATGGGTGCTAAACACTCTCCGAGCATGGCACTCACTGAGCAATGTATGCTACGTCTGGGTGCACTGCAGCACGTGACACGCTGTCACACACCCCACTGCAACAAAGAACCCTCTAGTAACAACACTGTACACCCTGGCACTCACTCCCAACAACATTGCATCTAGACACTATACATACACAGTGGCTATAATGTCACACACACAACAGGTGCACACTCCAAGGTATTGCACACATCACTCACCTGATCCTCTGGTCTCCCATACAGCTTGCTGTAGTTAGGCAGGAGGGCATCCAGCAGGGCCTTGTTCTCACCATCAGTGAATGCAGGTGCCCTCTCCATGCTAAGCCAATCAGGGTCCAGAGGATTCAGAGACAGCAGCTGTGGTTACCATACCAATGTTGTGCAGGCAAGTGCCCTACCACAGCCACATGCTGCCTTATATCTGTGCTGCAGAGGGGCTGTGAGTCCAAGGAGTAGTGTTTGATAGGCCACAATAGTTAGCATCCTATGTTCCATCCAATCACTTCACACATAAGGACATGACACACATATGCATGGTTTGAAAACTGAGCCTGAGCTGAACAACAACTTTTGCAACATTGTATACTTTTGCCCAACTGAATTTTCTCTAATACCTGTAGGAGGCTCAAAAAATTCAGTATCCATGACAACCTGGTTGCATTTTGATCTGTCCACAGTTCCCCTAGATGTTCCCTATGTATTTAATCAAATACCCACACAAGTAAGGTGACATTGCCGTTGCCAATGCAACCCATTCAAGGGTGTAACGAGGCGTACACACGCACGTACCATTGGGGTACGCTTTGCTCGCGTAGGGCTGAAATGCAATAGGGAAACGAGGCGTACACACGCACGTACCATTGGGGTACGCTTTGCTCGCATAGGGCTGAAATGCAATAGGGAAACGAGGCGTACCCACGCACGTACCATTGGGGTACGCTTTGCTCGCGTAGGGCTGAAATGCAATAGGGAAACGAGGCGTACACACGCACGTACCATTGGGGTACGCTTTGCTCGCGTAGGGCTGAAAAGCAATAGGGAAACGAGGCGTACACACGCACGTACCATTGGGGTACGCTTTGCTCGCGTAGGGCTGAAAAGCAATAGGGAAACGAGGCGTACACACGCACGTATCATTGGGGTACGCTTTGCTCGCGTAGGGCTGAAAAGCAATTGGGAAACGAGGCGTACACACGCACGTACCATTGGGGTACGCTTTGCTCGCATAGGGCTGAAATGCAATAGGGAAACGAGGCGTACACACGCACGTACCATTGGGGTACGCTTTGCTCGCGTAGGGCTGAAATGCAATAGGGAAATGAGGCGTACACACGCACGTACCATTGGGGTACGCTTTGCTCGCGTAGGGCTGAAATGCAATAGGGAAACGAGGCGTACACACGCACGTACCATTGGGGTACGTTTTGCTCGCGTAGGGCTGAAATGCAATAGGGAAACGAGGCGTATGTACAGTGCGTCAGACATGCTCAAGTGAACGTTTGTGTAGGCTGCGTTCCTGACCTCCTTCATGTCACCATTGGGAGAGTGACTCCAGGAAATCACATAGCAGGGATGTAGTCTACCCTCATGTTGACAATGTGGATGCATACATCAGCTTGGCATCCTCACATCAGCATTCCCCAGGTGTGGCAGACATTGAAGAAGCACAGGGACTGTGACCTAGTGCCTCAGTTGATGTGTGTATAGAGCTGGCAAGACTTGTCATTACTCCTTCAGCACATGTGCATCACATGCATACAACACTTTGCACCGGCGTAACTTCTACAACATATTGCGATATTGCGAACACTGGACTGCCACACCATTCAGTACAGGGAACTGACACATGATGACAGCAACATGCCCACTGTGACAGAGGTGTAATAGACGCACAGCATGACCCTGAGTCACCACGTCATGTGTGTGCCATATGTGATATTGTGCCTGCTGTTTGCATATGAAATGTTCAGGACAGTATCATATTACTCACCTTAGAATATCCCCACGTGTCATCCTGGACATGCCAATTTCCGCTCAGTAGTACACTTGTGTGTCGGTAGGCATGTCCTGCAGCCCACCGTGTGTTGTTGGCATTGTGTGTGCCGTGATGACGTTGTCTGGGTACTCATACGTACCTCAGCGTGCTCACGTCAGGTCCTCTGTATTAACAACACCTGCGCTGGTCCCGTATAAGTGTAACCTAACTCATTTTTGAAACAAGATCATAGTACGATCACTTCTGACCATTTCACTTGGATTGTCTGACTCAGGACGGTGCCAATAGGGATGTCCATTTCAAAGCCTGTGAGGATTGCAACCCTCTCATGTTGGTGACTGACCCTCACCGTCGGTGTCTCCACAGTGTTCACGTCAAGCAAGACAAGTAGAGCTGCTCCGACTGCTGGGACCAGACATATGAATGCAGGTGTGATTGGTCACACATGCCGCTCAGATTCCAGCAGTTGTCCCTGCAGCACAATGGCTCATGGTCTGGACGTAGGAGGAGTGCCTGGGCGTGGGTGTTGAGACATCATAGCCCCTGGATTTGACATCAGTCCTCCAGGGCCAAGTCGTCAGGTAACCCATATATGTGAAAGAGATGTCATCACACTTCCAAATCTACACAATGCATGTGCAATGCTGCATGGGATTCGGGTGACACCGCCCACGCGGCTCTGTCAGATTTGCAGCCGTTGTAGCCTGCACCACGACCTGTGGTACTCATGTCCATGATGTCCCTCACACCACCAAAGGCCTACGCGGCGGATTCGAGCCCAGCGGACCCGTCTGGGGGCACTTGCGCGTCTGGTGATTTGCCCGTGACGCCATCACTCACTTCGTCCCTGACGCAGGCGGCGCATTTGTGCCAGACCCGCTGTGACAGACAGGATCTGCCGCTGTGACAGACAGGATCTGAATGTTGATCCTGGTCCTCGCTGGTTCACCTCACAACCTCACTGGCAACTGTCCCCCAGGTGCCAGCCTTTGCGCCGTTCTCGGGTGGTGGTGTCCCCGATACCACACCCTGTACGGCACTGGCGTGGGAACTGTGCGGCAGTATACCGCCATTATTGCTGCAGGGGGGGGTTCAACTCCTATGAGCCGGCCACAGCTCATGACAGGCCTGATTATCAGGAAATGGGTGTCAATGAGTATTGGGAGGGTCTTGGAGACCCACTGACACATGAGTGTCGGGACCAAGGTGACAGGACAGGTGGACTGGGGCATGCAAGTGGTCTGGACACCTAGCCAGACACTGGTGATGTCTCTACTCCAAACGTGTTAATGGATGAGCGGCCAACGTACAGTGTAATGTTTATGTGGGCGCCCATAGCCTTGCCCAATCATTTCCCCGTTGCCGCGGTGAGGACCAACCTCCTCACTGAGGTCCTTCAAGTGCAGTCACGCTCCGCTGAGCGTCTGCAGGCCTATCCTGAGGAATGTACTGTATCTATATTGTTCTGCATGTACAGGCACGCTGCATGTTTGGCTGTAGATAGGCACGTTGTCTGACGACTACACCCCTCCCCGGACTGACCATGTGCCCTGTCCTCCCACCCCACCCCAGAGAGCATGGGCATCCTGCCCGCCAAATCACAGACCACATTCCCCGTAGCTCCTCTGTAGAGGGTATCCAAGAGGTCTGAGCAGTACGGACAGATGTCATCATCCTCCCTGAGTCTGGGACTGAGGTCTTACAACATCACATGCCTCTTTGTCCGCTTCCCACACTGTCTGTGGGACATGGTTGTGTAACTGCTGGCAGAGTGTGCGTTGTAGGTACGGGCAATACTTGGCCAAGCACTTGTAGGATGCCAGTCAGCGACACCGTATTTCATCCAGTGATGGCTCAATATCCCCGACTCACATAGATGGCATCCAGGGAGACAAATTTGTCTGAAGATTGGTATGTATTCAAAGTCAGGAACATGCTACTTACTACTGTTCCATTATGATATTTTGTTACGAAAGGTAAGTAACCAGTTCATACATTTCAGTACATCTTCTGTAGGAGCATCCATATTGTGTCCTTGCCGTGATTACAGGGTTTCTAATGTACGCACACCATGCCACTTGTGTTAATGAAGCGCTCATATGTGTGATTGCATCACAGACCATTTGTGACTAATCAAACATTAATGCAGTATGATGATGTTCATGTAATAGTTAGGGAAATATCACACCGCAACATGACTATGTCAGAACTGTGCAAATGATGCCACATGTGGTGTGTGTATTGCTGTAAGCTGTCTGGATGTGCAGACAACCTCCTACTGACATTCACATGCCGTGTGTCACTGAGATGATACATTGTCATGCTCAATAAGACCTTTCCATCAGATATTTTGTATGCATGTCATATCCATTCCACAGACCACAGGTCTTGTACTGTTCACGGAGGAGTGGCTGTGAGTTGGAACATGTTACAACAGTGTGTCTCCCACGCCACACTCACACTTGTCTAGATTTGTTGAAGCAGTGTTGCTTGTGCCATGTACATTGTTTTTGTCTTAGTCAGACAGTTGAACACATTTCCTAATATTTGTAAATTGCAGGGCACCCCCTCTGGAACGGCCGTTACCTGACTTGGAAGCCATGAGGGAACGCAATTGCATCCGTCGTTATCGCTTCACCAGACAGATGATCAAGGACCTGACGGACAGACTGGAGGCTCACCTGCAACCATGACACAGGTATCCAACGGCGCTGACACCCAAGGTAAAGGTGATGGCAGCCCTCCATTTCTTTGCCACAGGTACGTTCCAATTGACCATAGCTGATGTGGGAGGGATGTCTCAGACCATGTTCAGCCGTGTATTGACAGATGTTTTGGCTGCGATGTTGCTCCACCTTGATGAATTCATCACATTCCCTACTCCAGAACAGTTGACAGATGTCAAATGGGAATTCTATGCCCTGGGACGCATGCCACATGTAATTGGTGCAATTGATGGTACACATGTTAGTCTGGTGCCACCACAGGCTCAGGAGCAAGCGTATCACAACAGGAAACACTACCACTCGATAAATGCCCTGGTGGTGTGTCTTGCCAACATGATTATCTCACATGTCTCTGCACGTTTTCCAGGATCGTGCCACGATGCATTCATCATGAGGCGTAGCAGGGTACCACAGATAATGCTGCAGCTGCACAACCACTGGGCATGTCTTGTTGGTGAGTATACTCTGTCAGCTATGTATGTCAGTATGTCACACCTTCTTCATCTGAATAATATTACACACTCATTTCCATGATGTGGATTTGCAGGAGACGCTGGATATCCAAACATGCCGTGGCTAATGACTCCACTACGCAACCCCAGGACAGCTGCAGACCAGCGGTACAACAATGCTCATGGGAAGACCAGGCGGGTGATTGAGCGGACATTTGGAGTCCTGAAGAGCCGGTTCAGGTGCCTGGACAAGACAGGCGGCGCCCTCCAATACATCCCACGCAAGGTGTGTGACATCTTCACTGTGTGCTGCATGCTTCACAACATGGCAGTGGAGAAGGCCGTGCCGCTCTACCTTGACCCTGATGAGCTGGAACATCCGCCCGTAGAGGATGAAGGCCTTGCCCAGGATACCAGTGATGAGGATGTAGAAGATGATATCCGGAGTCACCTCATCCGCAACTTCTTCTCATAATGGTGAGTCATAGCTGGTTATATGTAATACATGTATTACAGAGTTGCATGGGTAGCATGATGTGTATGCAGCAGACTGTATGCAATGTCACTTGGATGTCTGTAGTGCTGTGTCACACAGGTGCAGATGTAATGCAACACACATACGTGCTATGTGTGTACTTGGAATGTACAGGTGTACTACAACAACTGGATATTGAACAGGACATTGTCTGAATGACATTGTACAGAATTTGACCCCTTGTGTGCCACTCTCATCCACAGCTCACCCTGCCTGTTGTCCGTTTGGGTCATCGTGGTCACCCTGCTATTGCTGAAGATGATTGCAACGTCAGCCTAATCAACGGAGCATGCATGGACATGTGGAGAAGTCATTTTGGGTAAGGACTCATACGAGGCTGTTTACCGTTGGTATGTGTTGAAACGTGTGGTACATGTTCATGTGCATGTAGTGCGACCATGAATACATGCAACAACAATATGTTACTTATTACATGTATGCCCACTCCCATGACAGGATAGTCACCCCATCTGACAGTCATCTGTTGTAGTTGTATACTCTGGTGGATGCATCAATGTGTGTAGACATTGCCACTGCAACATTGCATATACCATGGTTTGACATTGTGTCAGAGGTCTCAAACACGGACTCTGTGGGGGATTGCAGCATCACTGTGTGCATTTGAATGTGACTGGATCCTCACCTCCACCTTGTGGGACAGTCCAGTTTGGTTGCCATTCTGCCATGTCGTGCAGGTGTTGCCCACTGTATGTTCCACATGTCCTGAGAATTGTCCTGTGAATCTGTGGACATGGATGCATTGCCCCTTGTTGCACTATTTCATGTCACTGTCATGTCGTTACCTCCGTGCAGGTTGAAAATACTGCTCCACCAGCCTTCACAGTGAGTAGCACTTCTGTTTTGAATCACATGATGCCATGTATGTTTTGCTTGAGACATGACAATGTTGGGATGATGCATATCTTAATTATTGTGTTGCACCAGTGGAGTGCGGTCATTCACATGATTCCCGAGTCCCGTGCAGCATTTATGTGCAATGGTAGGGTATCATTTTGTGGTTTGGTTCAACTTCACTTCCAGTTGATATTTCTTCTAACAGCATCTCATGTTTAGCTTAGTAATGCTATGTTGATAGATTAAAAGACTGGCTACAGAGTGCCTTCATTGCATGTAGGTCATTAGCTTCCTCATCATATGTGATCCTTACAGCTGTTGTGGTGAAGTAAATTTTGCCTACATGGCCCTTATGGGTACACATGATCAAAAACAGATATTACAGTCTGCGTAAGTAGCATTGCCAACTGTTTTCATTTGTTTGTGAGGTCCACCGCATCTGAGCCAGTGAATGAATTTTTACCAACATAGGTCTCATTGCATGGTTGCTCACTTGTGAGCGTTTCACAATACTCTAATGGATCACAGACTGTCCTAGGTTTTATGTGTCCGTGTCATTGCATCGGATCTGATGTGATAGCATGATGACTAATGTAATGTTGTCTCCATTCATTTTACTTCACAGGTGTGACTGGTACAGTGTATCACATGATGTTTTTGTATTAGCAGTGACATGAGAATGTACTCCTAATGGTTATTTGCCTCTGTTTCAGGTCTCCCTCCCAGCAGTTCCCATCCTCTCCTTCTGTCGCCTGATCACCCTTTTGTGTCTGTCATTTGTACTCAGACCAAGGGGCTATTTGGAGGTGGAACCCTTTGAGCATCACACCACTCTGATGAAGAAAGGTACGGCCAGTCCTTGACAGGCTTCTACCCAATATTACTGCTGCATTACAGATGACATCATTGTTAGTGTCATTTTGAGTCCTTGCCAATGCACATGTATGTTTGACAGTGCTCCATGGGCTCACAATGTAATTAACTCATGTTGTGCATGACGTGTGTTTATTTTTAAGATTCTGCCGCCTTCATGTCAACGGACATGTCCTTCTAATGTGCATGTTTAGTATTTGGCATGTAGTATGCTTGTGCTTGTTATGTGTTGACGTGTCCAGCGGGCACATGCATGGTGTATGGGAAGGCTGTAATACTATATTTTGTGTAAGGTCGATGGCTTTGTAGCAGCTGTTCAGCTTTCCACACCCTAGCTGTAGTCTACACCTGCTGACGCTGTCTGTCCTGTGCCCCACTTGTCTGTAAGGGCCCTGATACAGTGACTGTGATCTTTGGTCATTACTGTGGCATTTTATTTGCATTGACCCCGAGTTAGTCAGACACTCCTGCCTTCACATTCATATGTAACTCTGTGGCTTGCAAATGCCCTTGCGGTATGTGCCCATTTGGCAAGTTGTCACACCCCTCCTGCCGTCATGTCTTCACTCATTGCTGCTGCATGCACAGGCACGATGCAGCACACACGATCCAGGTACACAGGCACCCACAGGATGATCCTCCTTCCATCCTTTTGTAGAGCATGCTCCTGCCACCCTACACACAGACAACACCAGACAATCACCCTCCTGGTATCACAATGCTTCTGACTCAGCCACTGCAGCTTATGTGTCTGTGTGTGCAGCACATACTGGCACAACTATGCAGATTCACATGACATTGGGTCTACGTACCACCAGGTCATGTGCCGTGTACAGCACACACACACCTTCCATAGGCACAATATTGTACATTGTTTCCTTGTCAACACCACAGCAGGAAAATTCATCTTGCTAACAGTCACGTGGCAGTACACAACCTGGCCACACCACTTCGACATAGCTGTCACAGTCAGTCAAGTTGCCACAGGGGACACACACCATGACCACGTCTCTTGGGTGTGGTGTGATTTACCCAGTCTGGTGTAGGTATGTGTCAGACGTGGGTAATTGTTCTGTATGGCCGGGATGCCCGCCACCCCCTCCCAACACCAATCCCCAATGGATGGGAGAAGTCGGACACAGGTTTGAACTTTTGGAAGGCAGGGGGAGTTACCCCCCGGCCGTATTTATTAAAATATGAAACAAAATTTAAAACATTAAATAAAAGTTTCATGAATTATGTACAATTTTACATTTATTACATTTCGATGAAGACATGTTCTTTGGCTAACCTTAACTTATCTCTAATACAAAGGTTTCCTAGCCGAGTCTAGCATCCTGAAAATGCATACATTCTAAATTAAAATTGTACATCCTAGCATTAAGGGCCAACGGCAAGGTCTTAACCGGTGTCAGATCCCTACTACCAAGATCTCGCCCTCGCGGTGTGAGGGGCGCATGCGCAGAGGACTCTACCCTCATTGCCAACTGTAACTTCCCTTGTCGTGGGGGCCCCCTTTCCACTCGACGCCATCTTAAAGGTCGTCCGAGTTCCCATGTGAGGTATCTGTAGGAAGGACAGCGTGGACTCCCCCCCATCCCAACACTCTCTATCAGCCGTCGCGGATATCCGCCCCCCGGGAAATTCGTAGGAGGGGCATCTAGACGCCTCCCCCCTGGGAGGGGCCTATGGCCGTCTCCCCCTAGGCGACCCATCCTTAGTGGGTGCCGCCTCCCCGTGGAAGGGGCCAATGGCCGCCTCCCCCCGGGCGCTCCCATCCATTCTGGGTGGCGCCCCCCCTCTAGGGACCTTGAAATTACTGCTCACCGACCTTACCGCCACAGGCCGGATAGTTGACCGACTATCCGGCCCCCCCTACTCCTCCTAAAGGTCATGCTTCCTCAAACCCCTTAGCCATGCTATGAAGTCTCCTATGAGTAAGTCATTCCCCTCCCTGGACAGGTGAACCCCATCATTCAGATACATGTGACTACCCCAAATACACCCGTGAGGAATGCTATGCAACTGCGAAGAGCGAAACAATTTACCAATTTTATTGTTAACCCTTTTCACTGAGTGGTTCAGCGCTGACACCGAAAGGCCCCCCCGCCATACCTTCCTGGGGATCATGTGGGACCAGGCAATCGTGCACCCCGGGACTTTTTTAGCCAACCAGCTAACAGCTGACCGGATGTGTTCTAATAACACTCGTCTACCCAGTGTCACCAAGTCATTGCCCCCGAGGTGTACTATGACTGCAGATGGCGGTGACCTTTGCCGCCCTAAAAGACCCTCAAAAAACGATTGGAATTGGTCAAAACAGAGCCCGCCCTTCCCATGGAAGGTCACTCTGTACCCGTATTCCCCAGATGCGTGAGTCGCGTCACCTGCCTTGAATACGTCCCCGGCGCGCCTCACATATGAGTGGCCCACGACCCATACCACTCTCTCTCCAGTCGGTGATCCTCGACCGCTGGTCTCCTGATGTTGGGTCGACTTCCAATTCCGCCCCGCATGACAGGCTCGCGAAACTGTAATGCAAACAAAAGACAAGAAGCGTGAGTGCATGTCAATTGATCTTTACAACATGTGCAATCGCACCTACCTTTTGAAGCAATTCGAGGACCAGCGGCCTAGCTGCTTCACTTCCTCAGCACTCTGACCCCGGGCTGTAGCCTTAGTAGCAGCCCCTATCCTAAATGAGTGGGTCTCAAAATCGCACGGGTCCATGCCCGCGGCAGCGATTGACAGCGCCAGCACCCTCTGAAACTGAAATCTCATCAGTGGTGTGCCATCCTTGTGCCTAAGCAAGCTCCCCCCCCATGTAACCGTCCTCAGTGCCAAGTATTCCTCTACACACTTTATCGGACAAGTGGGGGACCCTCGTGCGCGCTGCACGATAACACTATCCCCCGTAGCTCCCTGGTCAGTCTTGGACCTGGCTATCGAGATTACCATAGAATCACACCATATTTGGACGTGATCCCTGCCCAGGCCTCCCTCTACATCCTTCTTGTTCCTTGCGACGAGTTCGCTCACCCGCATAGCCCCATGGAATGCCAAGGCGAAAGCTACCCGGAACAGAACCGCTTCGAAAAGGGAGGAGCACGTCTCATCTAGCTTTGCTAAAAGTAGAGACAATCTGTCTAAACCAATCGGGCGCCTCGTATCCTGCTTGGGACCCTCGAGGCGTTGCCAGCCACGGAGTGCCTTCCTAACCAAAAGGAATCCGTCAGATCTCTTATGCCATGCACCTGTGCCATGAACGAAATGGCCGCCCTATGTCTATTGGCCGTTGCCGCTGATCGGCCTTCTCTGTGCAGCGCAACCAGGAACTCCAGGAAGGATTCCTCCTGACTCCAGCTCTGCCTCCCTGATGGACCCAAAAATGTGCAGTAGGAACGAAACGCTCCTTCGTATGCCTTCCTTGTCCTGGGAGCTAAGCTGGCTGCCACGAGGTCTTGTAATCCGGGGCACCGATTAGCCATAGTGCTTCGGGGAACGGTGCCGCCACTAGGTCCGCTGTGGGTAGAGAGCCCCTGAAAGCCTGCATGTTTGAACGAGAGAGTGCATCAGCTGCATAATTCAGTACGCCTGGCACATGTTTTGCCCTGAACTGTACATTCAATCTCATGCAACGTAATATCATTTCTTTCAATAATCTCAAGATCCACATGCAGCGGGCTGCCTGCTGGTTAATGCACTCAACCACAGTCATATTATCAGACCAAAACACCACCGAGCGGTCCCTGAAATCGTCTGGCCATGCCATCAGAGCAACCCAAATGGGGAATAGCTCCAAGAACCCAATGTTACCTGTCAGACCGCTGGAGTGCCACCACGTCAGCCATATTTGCGCCGACCATCGGTTACCAAAGATGGCGCCAAATCCCACGCTCCCAGCTGAGTCAGTCCACAAACCTAGTTCATCCGAAGATGCTGGTGGCGTGTTCCACACAACTCGACCGTTGAAGTCAGCCAGAAATGCCAACCAAATGCGAATATCCTGGCGAACCTCTGCCGCCAGTCTCGTACGGTGGTGTCCCTCCTTGAGACCAACCATAGCTTGTGCAATAGAGCGTGAAAAGGGGCGGGCCATTGGTATCACCCTTAAGGCATAGTTAAGCTGACCCACTGTTTGCTGTAACTGGTGCAGGGTCACTTTCTCCTTACCCAGGCATTGTGTCAAGGAAGCCCTAATCTTGGCCACCTTTTCCATCGGTAAACGGAAACATCCTTCCACAGAATCGAGCTCAATTCCAAGAAACTCCAGTGAAGTAGATGGTCCGACCGTCTTACCTGGTGCCAATGGGACCCCGAACTCCCGCATGAGGATGCAGAAGTCCAGCAGCGCCTGCGCACATGACGTATCGCCGGCTGCTCCCAGAAACAGGAATTCATCCAGATAGTGCATAACATGCCTGTGCCCTGTGGCCTCGGTGAATGCCCACTCTAAAAAATAGCTGAACATTTCAAAATAGGCGCAGGAAATGGAGCAACCCATAGGCATGAATCTATCCATGTAATAACTCCACTGAAATGCGAAACCCAGCAAGCGCTGATCTCGCGGGTGTACCAGGAGCAACCGGAATGCCGATTCGATGTCCGATTTTGCCATCAGCGCTCCGGGGCCCAGGAGATTTAACATGGCCACGGCATCATCGAACGATGCGTACCGCACCGAACAAATATCTGGGTCAATGGCTTCGTTCACCGAAGAACCTCTTGGGGCAGACAAGTTGTGAATGAGTCTAAACTCCCCTTGGTCTTTCTTCGGGACCACCCCTAGCGGGGAACACACGAAATCCGCCACCGGCGGGCTGTGAAAAGGCCCCACCACCCGCCCCAAGCTGACTTCTTTGGCAATTTTTCTTGCCGCTACGCCTGGGTTATGTTGGACAGATAACTGATTTTTACAAAAGGAGTCCCCCCGAAAATCCCCCGCCGGGATGTTGAAGCCATATAGGAATCCATTCCTCAACACCCCGGCGGATACTTGATCAGGGTATTTGTTCAACCAAGGAGTCAGAGCCATGATATCAACAGGTGTAGACAATCGGTTACAAAACATCACCTCACTCTTGCTTAGACCCCCCTTTTCCTCCCGTTCCACTGTTTTTAGATCTACAGCTACTCTCCGGGTGTGAGGAATTCCCACAGCCCGCACACGCATGCCTGAACCTACATGATCCCTGGGGCCTGCTACAGTTGCCTCTATTGAAGCCCCAACAAACACCCCGCTTGCCGCCATTCCCGCCGGTCTTGGGCTGATATTCCCCCCCGGCGCCCGCTCGAAAGGGCACTGCGGGCTTTTGGCGAGCTGACTCCGACCCGCTCCCGCCCGGCGAGGACGTACCTGCCGCCCCAGGCAAGAGCTGCTTGTGCCAAGACACCGAGTCGAGGCAATCCCAGGTCAAAGTTGCATCAAATTATTTCGCTTCCCCCTCATACATGGTATAAAAATCCATAATGCTATTCTGATAACAGGTCAACTCAGTCATGACTTCAGGCTTTCGTTCCCCCATGACTGCCGTAAATATCGAAAAGGCCTTTACCCAATTCGCTACCGTCTCATCGACCCTAAATTCCGCCATCTTGGCCCGCCATACACTGGGGTGCCATAAATCCTTCTGGGATTTCGCATATTCCATCTCGCGATGGTCAGTCAACAATGAAAACATATTCACATATTTCTCCCCCCATATCAGTTCCTTCGTGGCCGCAGGCACGTGCTGGGCCACCCTTTCGCGCCTTGAAGGTAATGAACCCTCCCCTGCCATTGGCAATGTGTGCTTACCAGGTTCGACCGTCGTGTCTGCCGCCTTTTCCCGGCTAACCGCAGGTCCTCCCGGCGCCACCTGTGGGGGAACAAGAGGAACATTCGCCGTCGCGGCCTCTCTCGACTGCCGTAACTGCTCGATTATTAGTCTAGCCTCCTCGGCCGGGTCCCCCGCGGCCACTGCCCTCCCCTCTTTCTTCTTGAGCCATGGCAACACGGCCGCTAACTGGATGGCCAGTTCCGGGGGCATCTCCTCATCATTAACAGGAGTAATTACAACCGGGATTGGCAAACCTATATCTGGGTTTGGTACCGGGCTGTCCGCCGGTGTGATGGGGGCGATTGGGGGTACCTCAGGAACCGGATATTCCCCAGAAACCGCCCTCCTCTTAACACGCTTCCCCCTACCCTCAGGGACGATTCCCGGCAAGGCCGGGCCTATTACCTTCTTAGGACGGCCTGAGCTGTTCTGAGCCGCTAACTGTTTTTTAACATCGGCCAAACCTCATCCGATCGCGTCAACTTTACCGAGTTTCCAGCCCATGATCGCCATTCGGTTCAACAAGGTGCGCAGTACCTTCTCCAAATCTGAGCTCTTCCCTGCTTTCTTGCCGGCCATAGCTTCGTGTACTCCGCGCTGGTTGATCAACGAGGTCCTGGATCTTTCGTACACCAAATAACTGAAAGAGAAACAACAAGATTACAAGTTCTCAAAATTGCCGCTTGTTCCGTCGAGGGCTCACGAGCAACGAGTGGGTGCAGCCTTCAGGCACAGGAACAAGAGGACGCTTCTTCGGATTCCCGCTCTATTTATCCTTCTGCGGGAGGGCGGGGACCCTCCTCCGGTACGCCTACTGGGCGTGGTCTTCCGTGCGGGTGTCTAGGACAACCCCTCCTGGGCGGGAAAAGGCACGCCCCGGCTACGCCACTTCGGGCATACCAGCCGAGCCACGCCTCCCGCCCAAAATGGTTTTCCGGGGGGATCGGGGCACCCAACCATAAGTTCGGGGGGACCGAGTGGTCGCCCCTTTCCATATGCGTTGCTCCCATAACAGGAGTCTAGTACTTGTAGCTACATAGGGGTAGGTCACCTAGTCAGGTGTGCTTGTGTAGAGAGCAACAGCCCATTGCCCACAGTCTGTCCTGCCACCCTTGTCCTTTGTGCCATTCATGACATCCACAGTACTGCATCATGTTGATGATAGTTCACATACCCCTAGGGCACAATTGTAGGTACTCCCTACGTGGACAACTAGTTTTGTCACAATGATCTGTACACCTCAATGTGAGTCTCCTGGGCCTGGCTGTGATAGCAGTTTGGCATCCAAACCCCCCTCCAGAATTTACTATCCCACACAGTTGTGTCTTGCCATCCATGTATGTAGTTGTTAGTGATTTCTGACCGATGTGTGTCCTCACACGGAATCTGATACAAGTGTGTGGATTGCTGCTGTTTGTTGTATACCCTTGCGTTGTATACATTTGCACACACATATCATTTTATGCTGTGGTTAAAAGATAAATCGACAAATGCGTATGTGGTTCAGTGTATTTATTTGGTGATCTTGTGCAGGAAACGTGAATAGGTGCTGTACATAAAGGGGTTGAATCCAAAGTTCAGTGGTGGAGATGAGATGCCGTACAGTTACTCTCAACAGAGCCCAGGCCACAGTGCTTGGCATCATCGGGTAGACTGTGACCAGCAAGTCCATGTGGGAGAGTCGCATAGGGGATACTGTTGCACCCAGGGGCAATATGCCAGGTCCTGTGTCCTGGGAGTCGTGCATGGGCCACTGCCCCTCAACGTCTTAGCCGTGGACGACCCACCTTCCTTGGGGGACCCTCAGGTGCAGGCCTGGACGATGCATGGGAAGCTACGTCAGAGAGTTCCTCCTCCTCCGCCTCCCCCCTCCCTGCGGCTGGTGTCACACGTTGCTGTGATGTTGATGGCCTTGTGACACAGGGAGGGTGCTGCATGTTGGCAGCTATCTGACATAGCGATTGGCTCATTTCCCGATGCACCATCAAGAGCTGAGCCAGACTTTCCTCCACCCGTCCATAATGTTGTTGTTGCCTGGCTATTTGCTCTGCCTGCTGTTCTTTCACCTGGTTGAGGACCTCCGCAAGCTGGCCTACCTCCCTGGTGTCTCGCCGGTATGCCTCCAGGATGTTAGTGAGTTCAGGCATACCGGGCCCTGCAGCTGGCTGGCCAGATTCCCGCCTCCGCCTTGCACCTCTGCCACCACCCTGACCCACATGTGCACCGCCTGCGCTTGTGGGCACATCCGGTCGACGGGCCCCCCAAGTGCTGGCAGAGTGGAGGTTGTCAGCCACCTCAGGGGCGCCCGACAAAGGGTGTCCCTCATCTTCAGACAGGCCCTCTGATGGACCATGTGCAAGGCTCTGACCTGTCTGCTGTGATGTGTTGGGAATGGTTCCGGTTGTTGGCAGAGATGTTTCTGGTACAGTTGCTGCAGGTGTTTGGGATCCAGAGGTGCCAGGTTGGTTGGGGTCATCCACAGTGCGTTGAGTGGCATGGCTGTCGGTGGGGTCTGTGTCCGGCTGAGCCTGGGACTGGGATCCTTCTCCCCCCTGGGGGGGGGGTGGGCTCCACACGTTGCCATGTGTGTGGGAGAGAGAGACACTGTTAAGACAGTATCAAGTGACATATTGTTTATTTATCCATTATCTGCATCACTGTTCCACATGCTTTACATTGTTGTCATTGTTCAGTTGTGCATGCAGTGGTAGTAAATTGACATGTACTCAGGGGTATTTTCATTCTTCCATTCTCTTGACAATGACTGACACAGCCATTGCTGTGTCTTGTATTGCCGGCACAACACATGTTAAGCATTGCTCAGGTTCACGCAACATCCAGGATATGGTGAAAATCATTATGCCTGCGTCAAGCATGCACAGAGTTTAGATGCAGCATGTTGATGTAAGACACAGGGCATCATAAATTTGCATGACATCAACTACTTTGGATGTATTTTGCTGTTCCGTGATGGCCACACAATGCCAACACCCCTGGACCTGTACACACACTTATCGATCATGGCTTTTGAACGTGTCACTTCTCTAAGACGCATCACCTTGTCAATACCCATGTCCATGTTGTTACTTATGTGCATCCGCATCAGTCATGAGATGGGGCACGTGCATTGTTTGGAAGGCACAATGGACTGGAGTTTCTGCAATGTGCATGTCTTACTTGTATGCATATTCATATGAGTGAGTGTTTAGTTGTGATACATGACAATTGTGACATTGTTGCACTCCTATGCTTGTCCCCAGGGGATGAGTTTCTGTAAGGGGTGTGTATGACAGGCCATGTTAGTAGTTTGCGTGTGATTAGCAAGCCTCCATCGTTAATTATTTGGCTGCCCCCTGATGTGGCATGCTGGCATATTAGTGATTTTGGGTTCATGCACAGGATGTGTGACCTTGTCCTGGTGTTTGTGTTTGCAGTGATCACATGAGAGACTTGTGGTGCCGAAAAGTGGGTAAGGGAGGTGCACAGCGAGATTGAAACCAATTAAATTGGGTTGTTGTGAGAAGTTCAAAAAGTTTTTGGGTGCTCTCGAGGGTGGTGTTTCCGTCAAAAACACTTGAGTCGATACTAGATAGATGTGTATGCACGAGGTGCTAATACATCCCCTGGTGAGGCACACCGTACATGATCATAGCGATGATTCAAAAGAGTTCAAAGAGAAGTTGTAGTTGTTTTTCACAATTTATTTCATAAACAAGTCTTTCATTGATGAGATATCATTAGGATGTTGCACTCATTGAAGTTGCCATCATACATTTAAACTGCTCCAATGCATTTCGGACGGGTGGCCCTTTGTCACGGAGTGCTGAAAGGAAGACAGAAAAGGAATCAGAACTCAAAGTGGTGTGATGATACTGAGAGTTATGTACGGAGTGCTCGGAGGATGGAGGGTGAAATGGTGTTAATGGAAGAGGGTACAAGGAAAGTACAAGGTAAAGGTGCACATGCAGGGTATGCATAAAAAGGTGTGTGGCACTAGTTGTAGGGGTTAAAGAAGTCAAGGGTATAGGCATGAAACTTACTATGTATCAATGATGGTGGCAGCCGCTACCTCAACGAGTCGGTACAAACGCGTGGCGTGTGACGGTTAGTAAGGGGGTGATGGATTTTTAAAGTGTGTGAAGAGTGGTAAAAATAAACGAAGGACTAACATCAAAAAAATGGGGAAGGTCGAGTTTGGTTGACGCCATGTTGTAATGGTAAGGACAGGTCAAGTGTGGAAAAAAGGAATAAAAAGGTAGGTGAGGAGAGTACAAAGAACAATGCAGGGCATATATACAACTGTATACAATAAAGTTACAAGTAACAAGTGTATTCAGTGCGGTCATTAAGGCCGTGTGGTTTCAGAGTCTGTAAGTCCATTCCAATTCTCTTCTGAGTAAAGTTTTTCTGTTGTCAACACCTTCTTTGGGAAGGATGATTTCCAAGACGATGAACTGCAATTGTGCTATGGTATGTCGGGCTTCTGAAAAGTGGGCTGCGATGTTGGACTTCTCCTGTTTTAAACGAATGTTGGATTTGTGTTCGTTCAAACGCGTTTTGATTTTACGTTCGGTCTTACCAACGTATAGCTTGCCGCATGGGCACTTCAAAGCGTAGATTAAGTTAGCCGAGTCCCATGTGGCATTGACTTGTAGGTGAATCGCATGTCCCTTCATGGGGTGTCTGATGCTGTTGCCCTTAATGATGCTGTTGCAGTGGTTGCAATTAAAGCAAGGTTGGGTGCCTTTATAAGTTTTTGGTTCGGGAGTTGGTTTGGAGAGGATTTCTTTGATGTTTTTATTCCTGGTATATGCGAACAAGGGTGGATTGGTAAACATGTCCCTGAAATCGGGCTCTATTTGTAATATAGGCCAATGGCGAAGGATGATTATTTTATAGACCTGGCTTGCTGTGGAGTATTTGGAAACCAATACCATGCGTTGTTCGGTGTTCTTTAATGTTCTGTTGAGGCTTTGTGCTCTCAAAATGGTGGTTACACGGGCCTGGGCTTCCTTGATGACTTGTTCAGGATATCCTCTATCCAGAAATCGGTTTTGCATTTCTTTGATGCGTAGGTGGTATGTTTGTTCATCAGACACTATGCGTTTGATACGCAACATTTGGGAAAAAGGTAAATGTTTTTTGAGAGATCCCTGGTGGAAACTGGTGTAGTGGAGGGTGTTGTTTCGATCAGTTTCTTTTCTGTGGAGGTCTGTGGAGAAGCCTTGTGATGTAATGGAAATTTTGACATCCAAAAATGTAATTTCTTTTTCACTGATTTGCCAAGTCAGTTTGATGCGTTCGTCTTTAGTGTTGAGTTCCAGAAGAGATTGGTTGAGATTTTCTTTGGAGTCTGTCCAAATTAAGAATCGGTCGTCAATGTATCTTACGTACATTTTTATTCTCTTGTTGAAGTGAGTGTTGGCATATATGTGAAGTCTTTCAAAGTTTTCCATATAAATGTTAGCATAGGTCGGGGCAGCACAGTTTCCCATAGCCATTCCAGATAGCTGAAGGTACCATTGATTGTTTAGTTGGAAATAACTGTGGTATAAGGTAAAACCCATGAGTTCAATCAAAAAAGTTTGCATTTGTTGGTCGATGTCACTATTGAGTAAAGCGTGTTCAATTGCTTCAATTCCGCCCTGGTGCGGAATGGAGGTGTACAATGAGTTGACATCCGCTGTGCAGAGTATAACAGTTTCGTTGTTTGTGTACTCTATGGTGGAAAGTTTTAGCAGGAAATCCGTTGTATCTTTGATGTAACTGGTGGTTTGTATCACTAGTTGTTGGAGGTATTTGTCAATGAATTTGCCTGTAGATTCGTGTATCGATCCTTTAGTGGACACGATCGGTCTGAATGGTGGGTTGTTGAGATCCTTGTGAATTTTAGGACACATGTGGATGGTGGGGCTTCTTGGATGTTGTTGCAACAGGTAGTTTCTTGTACGTTCTTCGATGACACCATTGTGGCATGCTTTGGTGACAATATTCACCAAGATTTCTTGAAATTCTCTGGTGGGATTCCGATCAAGTTGCATGTAGATATTAGTATCATGGATGTGTTCATTAAGTCGTTGTGTGTACAAGATGGTGTCGAGAATTACTAGGGCGCCGCCCTTGTCGGCCTTAACGCATCTAATTTCAGGATTATTTGCCAAGGCTTTCAGAGTGTCACGATCTTTGGTGGTTAGGTTCTGATGTTTAATTTGTCTTTTGAAGTTGATTTTAGCCAGATCATTGCGAACTAGGTTCTCAAATGTGTCGATACTTTTATGACTGTTAGGAGCTTGGAATGTGCTCGGTGGTCTTAAACCTCTTAATTCGTCAGGTTTCGTTTGGTTAGTCGGTGGAAGGATGTTATCAAAAAAATGACGTAGTCTGAGTTTTCTCGTAAGTTTGAAGGTACTAACTTCTAATTCAAGTAAATTGGTATTTGTCGTGGGGATGAATGAGGTACCTTTTTCAAGAAGGGTAATTTGATGGGGTGTGATGTTGGTTTTAGAAATGTTGATGACTAATTGTTTCTTTTCTTCGTGAGATCTTTCTTGGCTATTGCGCTCCGTGTGGTGGGGGGACTTGTTTCTTTTTCTTTTGTTTTTGCCCCTCCGGGGTCGTCGGTTCTGTCCTGGCCTGGCTCTAAAAAAGGAACCGCAGTGGTTTGATCTTGTGCTGTAGTGGATGTAGTGGCTATCTGGAATGGCTATGGGAAACTGTGCTGCCCCGACCTATGCTAACATTTATATGGAAAACTTTGAAAGACTTCACATATATGCCAACACTCACTTCAACGAGAGAATAAAAATGTACGTAAGATACATTGACGACCTATTCTTAATTTGGACAGACTCCAAAGAAAATTTCAACCAATCTCTTCTGGAACTCAACACTAAAGACGAACGCATCAAACTGACTTGGCAAATCAGTGAAAAAGAAATTACATTTTTGGATGTCAAAATTTCCATTACATCACAAGGCTTCTCCACAGACCTCCACAGAAAAGAAACTGATCGAAACAACACTCTCCACTACACCAGTTTCCACCAGGGATCTCTCAAAAAACATTTACCTTTTTCCCAAATGTTGCGTATCAAACGCATAGTGTCTGATGAACAAACATACCACCTACGCATCAAAGAAATGCAAAACCGATTTCTGGATAGAGGATATCCTGGCAGAACATTAAAGAACACCGAACAACACATGGTATTGGTTTCCAAATACTCCACAGTAAGCCAGGTCTATAAAAGAATCATCCTTCGCCATTGGCCTATATTACAAATAGAGCCCGATTTCAGGGACATGTTTACCAATCCACATTTGTTCGCATATACCAGGAATAAAAACATCAAAGAAATCCTCTCCAAACCAACTTCGAACCAAAAACTTATAAAGGCACCCAACCTTGCTTTAAATGCAACCACTGCAACAGCATCATTAAGGGCAACAGCATCAGACACCCCATGAAGGGACATGCGATTCACCTACAAGTCAATGCCACATGTGACTCGGCTAACTTAATCTACGCTTTGAAGTGCCCATGCGGCAAGCTATACGTTGGTAAGACCGAACGTAAAATCAAAACGCATTTGAACGAACACAAATCCAACATTCGTTTAAAACAGGAGAAGTCCAACATCGCAGCCCACTTTTCAGAAGCCCGACATACCATAGCACAATTGCAGTTCATCGTCTTGGAAATCATCCTTCCCAAAGAAGGTGTTGACAACAGAAAAACTTCACTCAGAAGAGAATTGGAATGGACTTACCGCCTACAAACTCTGAAACCACACGGCCTTAATGACCGCACTGAATACAGTTGTTACTTGTAACTTTATTGTATACAGTTGTATATATGCCCTGCATTGTTCTTTGTACTCTCCTCACCTACCTTTTTATTCCTTTTTTCCACACTTGACCTGTCTTTACCATTACAACATGGCGTCAACCAAACTCGACCTTCCCCATTTTTTTGATGTTAGTCCTTCGTTTATTTTTACCACTATTCACACACTTTAAAAATCCATCACACACCCCTTACTAACCGTCACACGCCACGCGTTTGTCCCGACTCGTTGAGGTAGCGGCTGCCACCATCATTGATACGTAGTAAGTTTCATGCCTATACCCTTGACTTATTTAACCCCTACAACTAGTGCCACACACCTTTTTATGCATACCCTGCATGTGCACCTTTACCTTGTACTTTCCTTGTACCCTCTTCCCTTAACACCATTTCACCCTCCATCCTCCGAGCACTCCGTACTTAACTCTCAGTATCATCACACCACTTCGAGTTCTGATTCCTTTTCTGTCTTCCTTTCAGCACTCCGTGACAAAGGGCCACCCGCCCGAAATGCATTGGAGCAGTTTAAATGTATGATGGCAACTTCAATGAGTGCAACATCCTAATGATATCTCATCAATGAAAGACTTGTTTATGAAATAAATTGTGAAAAACAACTTCTCTTTGAACTCTTTTGAATCATCGCTATGATCATGTACGGTGTGCCTCACCAGACTTGTGGTGCCTACACCTGTGCCCATTGTGTACTACAGACCATTCCCAAATGTGTGTCCTGACACAGTACATTGTCCACTGCAAATGGTGGGTGTGTTGCAGGCAATTAGTAGATGACTGCTGTCCCTGGACATTCATCTATGTGGTGTTTTGAAGGCCTGTGCAGTGCTTGGGTGCAACTGTCTGCGTGCCCAGGGGACTGAGGTGAGGTGACTGAGGCAGGTAGACAGAGGGATGGAGGGAGACAGAGGGAGGGAGGGAGTGCAACAGGGGGAGGGGGCGACATGGGGAGGGGGCGACAGAGGGAGAGGGCAACGGAGGGAGTGGGTGACAGTGGGAGTGGGAGAGAGAGGGAGACAGGGATGGAGCCAGGTTGTTTGTGCGTGCTTGCTAGCTACACTGCCTTACTGTGCCACAAAATGTTGCTTCTCTGGAATGCCGGGCCCCGGGGGAAGCAGAGTCGCAGACTAGTCTTCCCCCGGAGTCTTTTGCGCACGGGATAGGCCAGGTAGGGGAAGGGGAGGAGTCAGGGGGTGGGTATTTAGGCGCGGGGGAGGAAGGGAACTTCCTCTTTCTGCGCCTGGCACCATTGGGAGGGAGATCAAAAGGAGGTTAGTTTAGGGCTAGTTTTTCTTGGAGTTACCGTAGTGTCAGGTTTGGGTAGGAGTTCGTCCAGAGCTGTTTCACGGCAGCTGGGTTCTTTTTGTACAAGCCTGTAGCGTGGTTTTTGGCGAGGTGTCGGGGGTATCCGCGGAACAGGTCCGGGAGGCCTTGCTGTTGCTCGCGATGGCCTGTCGGGAAGACCTTATCCAGCCGGGGGTTTTGGTCCAGGCCTGGGTGGGGGCCACCAGGGGCACGCGCGCTGCCTCGGCAGGGGTTAAAGCTGCGGTGATGGCCTGCCAGGATGATGAGCAGGACGCTGCGGGCCCGGATTGACGAACGGAGGGGGGCGGAGTGCCCAAGGACCCGGCGTAAGGCGGGAAACGCAGGAGCCTGCCCCCGCGGGCCTTCCCTCCGCTCGAGTTTTTGCCTGGGGCCTCGGGGGCGGCCGTGGGGGCTGCGCCCCCGTGCTTCCGCTCCAAGGGCCTCTGCTGGTGCCGGCCGGCGCTACGCAGGGTGAGGGGCAGGCGGACAGCCTTTCTGGGCCTGCCCTGGAGCAGGCCGGAACACCGGGTGGGGGGGGGGGCCCTGGGTTTTCCGGGCGGCTGGCTCTCAATGATCCTGGGGAGGATGTGCTTGCGGACGCCTTGCGAGAGTCTGAAGGGCTGGAAGAGGAGGCCCACATTGACCTGTCCACCGGCTCTAGGGCTGGCACGCCGGCCATGGCGAGGCAGGTGGCGGTGGGGGACCTGGGGGGCCGGAGTGGGACCCCCACTCTGGTTCCCATTGGCGGGCCTGGTTGGGTTCCTGGTTTCCCGCAGGTGGGTTTCTTCCCCCAGGGGGCTGAATTTTTTGGCTACTCAGATCTGGGGTGCCGCTTCCTGGGAGGACAGGGCCCGGGGAGAGAGGATCTTGGAGCTAATTCAGGAGTTCAGGTGGGCCGAGGAGACACGGGGCAGGGTGGGGGCCTTGTGGGGCCATGAGGTTGAGGGCCCTCCCAACCCGACCTCTGAGGAGGAAAGGGAAGCGGAGAGGGAGGAGGAGTCTAGGAGGGTCAGGGCCAGGTAGGCAGTGCAGGTCCACCCCCCCAGGGGGGGTATGGCAGGTGTAGGGACGGCCAGGATGGCTTTGAGGCCCGATGGTGCTGGGGCCCGCTCAGGTTCGAGCGACCTGAGGGGTGGGCGGGGATCCAAGCTGGCGGCTGTCGGCAGAGCCCGACGGTGCCTGGCGGGGCGCAAGATGGCTCCAAGACGCAGGACGGAAGCAGTAGGGCAGTCCGCGGCGCCTGTCCCTCCACCGAGGCCTCGGGCACCTGCAACGTGTGGCGGATCTGGAGTGTGTGAGCGGGGAGGTGTGCAGAAAGGTGTGAAACGTGCGGAGAAGGAGGTGGACAATGTGGGTGTGGATCTGGAACCGGTGCTTGAGTTGGATTATGGTGCCGAGAGTGATGAGCTGGAAGACAGGGAGGTGCGGGATGACTTGGAAGGCGTAGGCGGCACAGCGGACAACGGCGACCTTGGTGTGTTACAGGTCAAAACGGCGACGAAGACAAAGGCCGGATCGGCGGCAGTCCAGGTGACGGAGTCCAGAGGACGGCCCCGGGAGCGGACCTCGGCACTCACAGGTGAGGGTGCCTGGTGGGCAGCTTGGGAGGACGCCCCCCGGGGGGGGAAGGTCGGAAGAGGACTTGCAGGTCAGTGGGTGTGGGGGACGGTTCAGTGCGGGAGGCGGTGAGGCCATCGGGCGATCCACCCGGGGATGGTAAGGAGGTGGATGGTAAGTCGGCGACTTTGGGGGTGCAGACGGACAAAGGGGATGGTAAGGATGAGAAGGGAGTGAAGGTGCCTAAGAAGCTCCCATATATGGGGCTGGCGATGCCTCTGGGGTCGCATCTCTCGGAGAAACTCAAGGAGCGGATCTGGAAACATGAGTTTGTCGATGTCTTTAAGTTGCTCCATAGGGAGGTACAGGCTATGGAGGGGTCTAAAGAGGAGGAGTGGGAGCTGACGAGGCGCCCTAGGGTGCCGGTGACGATGGAGAATTGGACGTCAGCATTCTTGATCTATGCCAGCGTTTATTGCCAGAGGTATTTGGACAGGGCGATTGCACTTTTTAAGTACATGGATATCATTCGCAAGGCACAGATGCAGTTCGAAGGTTTTGCTTGGTTAAGCTATGATGAGGAGTTTCGAGCAAGGGTTAGCGCGAATGCCGAGAAGTGTTGGGGGGAGGTGAATAAAGAGGTTTGAATGCAGTGGATGGCATCGTCGCACTCCACGGCGTCCACTCACACGGCCAGCGGCCTATCGGTGGTGTGTCGGTCTTTTCCGCCGCGTCCCGCCAAAGGCGGGGCGGGGGGTGGAACAGTGCCCAGCACCATTGTCTCGGGGCAGCAGTCCAAGCAGGGGGGTTATTCCACGGGGGCCTGTTGGAGTTACAATAGGGGGTATTGTTCCAGGTATCCCTGTAAATTCAAGCACGAGTGCTCAAAGTGCGGCGGGAAGCATGCCCTTACGCAGTGCCTCACGCTCGCCACCCCCTCGGAGCAATGGCGGAACGCCAGGGGGCGGGGCCAACCTGGACCGAAGGGTGCCTCCACCGGTTAGGGTGGAGGCGATGGCCCCGTGGCTCTCGTGCTACCCGGATCAGGAGGCTGCGGCGCGGCTCTTCTGGGGTTTCACTGAGGGCTTTAGGGTGGGCTACCAGGGTCCCAGGGAGCGCCGTTGGCCCGAGGATTTGAGATCTGCCAATGAATTGCCGGGGGTAGTGTCTGCTAAGTTGAGGAAGGAGGTTGAAGAAGGAAGGGTGGCTGGGCCGTTTACTGACTGGCCGTTGCGGGACCTGATCATTTCCCCGTTGGGGGTGGTGCCGAAGAAGGAGGAAGGGGAGTTCAGGATGATTCACCATCTGTCATGGCCGGAGGGCCATTCGGTGAACGACTTTATTGCAGTGGAAGATTCGAGAGTGCTCTACGCGTCGGTGGACGATGCGATCCGCCTGGTAAGGGTGTGTGGGACGGGAGCGGAATTGGCGAAGTGTGACATCATGTCTGCTTTCCGTTTACTACCTATTCACCCAGGGCGGATTTTTTGCTCTTGGGCATGCAGTTTGGGGGGGCCATCTACGTGGACAAGGTTTTGCCCATGGGGTGCACCATCTCCTGCGCTCTGTTTGAGCTTTTCAGCTCTTTTCTGCAGTGGGTCTTGGTGCGGGTCAGTGGGTGTCGTGAAGTCACTCACTATTTGGATGATTTCCTCTTCCTGGGATGGGCGGAGACCGGGGATTGCGGCAGGGCCCTGTCGCGGTTCCAGGAGATGTCCTCGCATTTTGGGGTGCCTCTGGCACCCGAGAAGACGGCTGGTCCCAGCTGTTGCCTCACCTTCCTGGGTATAGAACTGGATTCGGTGCGTTGGTTGGCGCGCCTTCCTGCGGCCAAAGTGAGGGAGATTCTGGCATGTTTGGAGTGGGCTGTGGGGGAACGGCGTATTTCTTTGAGGGCAGTGCAGAAGCTTCTGGGTTTCCTGAACTTTGCGTGTAGGGTGGTGCGGGCAGGGCGGACGTTCTGCAGGCGGCTCCGCATGGCCATGTCGGGGGCGGT
This sequence comes from Lissotriton vulgaris, assembly GCF_964263255.1. Taxonomy (NCBI): domain Eukaryota; kingdom Metazoa; phylum Chordata; class Amphibia; order Caudata; family Salamandridae; genus Lissotriton; species Lissotriton vulgaris. The sequence continues at coordinate 676,854,590 of NC_141685.1, read as the reverse complement.
GCTTCCACATCACAGGGTCAGGATCTCCATGGGGGTGAGGACGGACTTGAGGACATGGGTTACCTTCTTGCAGGACTTCAGCGCTGTGTCTTAGGACTTTGACGAGGAAAGGGCGGTCTGGCAATGCCAAATTTACTCTTGTGCGGCTGGGTCAGCGGGGTTTGGTGTCTTGTGGGATGGCAGGTGGTGTGCGGAGAGCTGGCCGGCCTCCTGGATCAAACAGGGCAGGAGCATTGCCTTCTTGGAATTCTTCCCTTTGCTGGTGGCACTGGTGGTGTGGGGGGAGGAATTTCGGAATAGGTCAGTGCTCTTCCACGTCGACAATATGACGGTGGTGGAGCTGGTGAATCATCAGAGGGCAAGGGACCTGAGGGTGCTGCAACTGTTGTGGAGGTTCATGTTGGCGTGTCTGCAGTTGAATGTGGTGTTTCGGGCTAAGCATGTCCCTGGGGCAAATAATGACATTGCGGAATCTTTGTCTCGTTCGCAGTGGCAGCGGTTTCGACACCTGGCACCGGGAGCGGATACGTGCAAGACCGAGCTGCCGGCCGGCATCTGGGCCTTGGGGGAGTGAGGATGATTGGGCTGGTGGAAGGATCACTGGCTGCGACCACAAGGAGGACTTATCGTTTAGCATGGTCTGAATTTAGCTCTTTCATGGGCTGGACGGTGGATGGGGTAGTGAGTGGGGAGTCAACTGTGGTACAGGGGCTGAGGAGTTACGTGTTGGCTTGCATGGATCGGGGTTTGACTGCGGCTACGATATCTGGAAAGTTGGCAGGGATATCGTTCTACTGTGTTTTGTTCCTGGGCTTTGACCCAACTAAGGATGTGATTCTGGCCGGGATGTTGCGGGGTTGGGGCAGGGAACGTGGGGTTGGGGGGGGTAGGCTGAGAGAGGCGGTGACGTTTGAGTTGTTGGTCAGGCTGGTGGGGGTGTTGCCGGAATGCTGTTATGACCTGGGTGAGGTGGGTCTTTTCCGCTTGTGCATGGTGGGGATGTTTTTCGGGGCGTTCCGGGTGTCTGAGCTTTTGGGTACGACAAGTGGGGCTGGGAGGTTGTTTGAGGAGGTTCGTGTGGATGAGGGGCGCTCGGGTATTTGGCTGCGATGCTCCAAGACGGATCAATTGGGCAGATGCAAGTGGGTGTGGTTGAACGAGTCTGGCGTGGCGGTTTGCCCAGTGTTGGAATGGCGAACTTTCCTGGGGACGGGGGTGGGGGTGCGTTGTGCGGAGATTTTTTGTCACGCATCTGGTGCGAGAGTGACGCCGGGCCAGTTGTTGACCGTGTTGCGTAAGGCCTTGAGGTGTTTGGGCATGGATGAGGCTGGTTTTGGGACCCACTCTTTCCGGATTGGGGCTGCGACTGCGGCGGCCAGGTTGGGTTGGTCCTGGGATAGGATTAGGAGGATTGGGCGATGGAAGTCGCGCTGTTGTGAGAGGTATGTGAGGAAGTAGGATGGTCCCAGGCAGGATGTTGGTTGTTTTGGACTGTTTTTCTTGTTCTAACATCTTTTTCTTCGTAGGTTGCGTGGGTGGACCGGGCGGTAGGACGGTGACTTGGATTGTTGGGCACTCCTTCGTGCATTGGGCATCCAAATATGCGGAGCAGCAGGTTTACGGCCGTAACCTGGGACTGAAAGGACACTTGCACGAGGTACAATGGTGGGGCAGAAGTGGAATGTGATGGGGGGGCACTACTGCCCTGGCTCGCAAAAATGGTCCCACAGAGGGGATGGCCGGATTTGTTGATCATTCTTCTGGGGGAGAACGACCTGGTGCAACTGTCTGCATTGGCATTGTTACCACTCATGCAGCGGGACCTGGAGGTTTTGAAATCGAGGCTTGCGGGGACCTGCATTGCCTGGACGGAGTTGGTCCCCAGAAAAGTGTGGAGAGGGGCTGTGAAGCATGGAGCCATAGAGAAGGCTCGGAGGAAGCTCAATAGGGCTATGAGACTCTACTGTGCGGACAAGGACATTAAGGTTATTGCACATGGCGGGATACGACTGGAGGAGTCGTTCGTTTTCAGGGATGACGGGGTGCACTTGTCCCAGCTGGGCAATGCGTACTACATGGTGGAGATGAGAGATGTGATGAGCAAGTTGTGGAATGAGGCTATCTGGTGTCGCAGGGAGTGAATGGTGTGTGTGTGGTGGATGGGCAGCCCTGAGGGGGGGGGGCAGTGAACCGCCCTACAGGGGGTTCACTGGTTGGCAGGATTTTAAGGGACAAGGCGGTCAAGAGTGGGCACACCCATCCCTTGGGGGGGGAGTTCGTAGGGCGAATAGAAGCGTGAATGGCACGACACAAGGAGTGGGGCTGGATGACGAGTGATTGAGGGGCAAGAATAAAGCGTGGTTGGAGCCTCTAGGGCTTGGTAATGAAGCGGGACGAGTGAAACGAATGAGGGGGCAGTGTGAGTGGGGGTTTGTTGTTATTATTATGTTGAGGTTACTGTTATGTACAGATTCGCAGTTCTGGTCTAATGAAATGGCCTTTTACGCTGACACTGCGTTGTCTGTTTATTGCGCGAGGTGTGTCCACCACATGAAATTGTTTGGCAACTGTAGTATACTATCTTGTGTGATATTTCCCTATCCCTGTGCATTGGGCATGGTGCTTGGGTGTGTCCCTGGGACATATGGGATGGGAGTAGCCTCCTACCCTCCACCTTCCGACCTTTGTGCCTCCCCCTTGCATCAATCCCCATGTTGTCTAGTCATGCTGGGACTCATGGCCTCCCACCCCATGCTGCTGGGCACTGTTGTAAGTCCACCCCTGTAACATGTTTTTCTTGTACACTCACCAGGCTCAACGGCTCCTTCTATTCCGTGTACTCCCACCGGTGCCAGCAGCTCCATGACTTTCTGCTCCCAGGGATGGTATACAGGAGGTCTGCAGGGACCACCACCTCCAGTGTGGTGTGCAGCGGCGTAGTCCTGGTCCATCTTCCTCCTGACCATCCTCCGCAGATCATACCACCTGTTCTGGCAATCCGCCCTGGTGCGCCTGATGGGTGCAACAGCATTGACCCGGTCTACGATCCTCTCCCACAGGCGAGTTTTTTCTGCCATGCTGGTCTGTCTGACCAATGTGCCAAACAGCTGTGGCTCGACTCTGATGATTTCATAGGTAAGGATCTCCATCTCCGGGTATGTGATTGAGGGGGTGATGGTGTGTATGGATGAGGGTGTGTGGTTCTGATTGTGAAGGGGGTGGTGTGGGTGTAGATGTGATAGGGTGTATGTGTGAAGGTATGTTGCTGCAATTGTTGGTGTGCTCTCAGTTTCTTTGCTATAATGGGTATGTTGCAAAGGATGATGGGTTGTATGTGTGGACACTTTTATTGGTGAAGATGTGGGTGTGGCTTATTTTGAATTGGTTGTGTGTGTCATATATGGGGTGGGTGTCAGGGTTGACCTCTGTTTGCCTGTTTAGCTGTGACCAGTTCATTCTTACTCAATGGTGTGTACACAGGAGACATGTTTGGTGTTTGGCGTTGTGTGCGTGCGGTACTTGGGCGTGCGATCGAGTTGTACGGGCCGTTGGCGGGTCGGGAGCTCGCGTATGCTTGTTGTGGGGGTGTGCGTGCGGTACTTGGGCGTGCGATCGAGTTGTACGGGCCGTTGGCGGGTCGGGGGGCTCGCGTACGCTTGTTGGGGGGGTGTGCGTGCGGTACTTGGGCGTGCGATCAAGTTGTACGGGCCGTTGGCGGGTCGGGGGGCTCGCGTACGCTTGTTGGGGGGGTGTGCGTGCGGTACTTGGGCGGGCGATCGAGTTGTACGGGCCGTTGGCGGGTCGGGGGGCTCGCGTACGCTTGGTGGGGGGGTGTGCGTGCGGTACTTGGGCGTGCGATCGAGTTGTACGGGCCGTTGGTGGGTCGGGGGGCTCGCGTACGCTTGTTGGGGGGGTGTGCGTGCGGTACTTGGGCGTGCGATCGAGTTGCTTGGGGTTGGTGCGTGCGGTACATGTGCGTGCGATCGAGTACGGGCCGTTGCCGGGGGGGGGGCTCGCGTAGGCTTGCGCGTGGGGTACACGTGTGGTATGTATTGATTGCGCTTGCTGTGAGGCATGGGATCCCGTACAAATCCATCTTCATGCGCGACTACTTTGGCCCGTACGAATCGCGTACAGGGTTCCCCAACTGGATCGTACTTGTGTGGTTGTACGGCAGGTTTAAAAATCGTACGGTTTGATTTCCAACGCAGAGTCGTACGGGGCTTCGACTGTTGTTCGTACGGATGGCTGATATTCATAGGGGAATAGGCGCAACAGGATCGTACTACGCAGGTCGGATGGTTTTTTTCTATTCGTACGGATTCGGCTACGAATACGAATCGTACGGGGGAATTTTTTACCGGATCGGAATCGGCGCCATGGTGTGGTCCTGGTGGACATGCATTAGAGACTCACTCAGGACATTGACGAGACCCCTGCACGTTGACTCTGTCAAACATTGCATTTTGGGGCTTTCCCCTTGTTCTAAAACTTCCAAAGTGAAAGCTAGGTTTATTGACCTAGCACTTTTGCTTACCAAAAGTCAAAGCACATGCTGTTGGAAGTCTTCCACAGCTCCCCTGTTGTTGGGCTGGCGGCAGGGGGATTGACACTGGGTCTCTGCAGAGAGCCAAGCATTGCATAGGGAGGAATATCACATTCCTTGTAAGCAATCCATAGCTATGGTATGGGATACCCTTTTGGAATAATTTAAGGCTCGAGAAGAATGCTCAGATTAACCTCATCCTATGAGCACAGACACACCATTTTTTAAATCTCTGCCTAGATCCATTACACTACATAGATATGTTTTTCTTAAGATCTGTGATTAGTCATCTGAGTGCCAATATGTAAATGGAACCTCTTACACATATTGAATCATAGTCGAAATTGGGTGGATCTGGTCTTCGTAGGACAGTACCGTTGTGGGGAAGGGGGGTTACTAGTTTTGTGGGGATTGTTTGTTGTTCCTATGCTTCATTTCTGAGACATGTTTTTTACTATGTTTCAATGCAATGCATGTACTTTTTTACTAGGCATGTACTTGTCAGGATTAGTTCTCAATTTCAATAACTTGGATTGTAAGGGTTACACTTGGCCTCCACCTACCAGGTGGCCCAAGTATACAACCTTTCCCTGCCTTATCTGGCAATTGGATGCCCGAAGCCCGCTGCTTGCAGAGTATGGAAAAACTGCCCAAGGTGGACCAGGTGATCCTGCCAGGTACAGCTAAAGACAGCAATATCATCTAGATATGCTGCAATAAAGTTCTTCAGCCCAGCAAGGACTCAATTTGCCAACCTTTGGAAGATGGCAGGGCATTCTTTAAGCTAAAGGGCATAACAGTGAACTGGTAATGCTCCTGGGGCTCTGACAATCTGCCAGTACCCTGAAGTTAAGACAAGAGTACTGAAAAAAGTGGCTGGACCCAATGTGTCTATCAGTTCATCACCATGGGAATAGGGTGAATATCTGTCTTGGTGACAGTATTGCGACCTCTGTATTTTACACAAAACCTCAATTCTCTCTTTCCTCCCTGTGGGTGAGGCTTGGAAATAAGACCACTGGGCTGGCCCATGACTCTCAGAGGGTTCAATGACCCCTAACTCCAGCCAGTGGTGGCCGGCATGGCTCACAGGTGGCGGGCGGGCAAGCAGGGGTGGGGGGGATCCTTGGATCACAATGGGGACAACAAATTAAAATTAAAACTTACCTTGTCTCCAGGTCCTGCATCTCTGCTCCTGCTCTCCTGCGACTGACTCCAGGAACAGGAAGCACAGCCAGGCTCTCCTGGCCAATTGGTCTGAGCGCTGTTTGGAGGGGTGAGCATGTTCTCCACACAGGCTGTAATGCAGCCTGCATGGAGAACAGAGATAGTGTGCACGACTGTTTTGGGCAGCCCGAGAGGGCCGGACAAATAATCATTACGCACTTGGGAGGAGGGTTCTACCATTCCTCCCCTGCTCTGCAGCCCCGCCCACGCCCTCTTCCAAAGCTGCTGCAGCAGGATGACAAAATAAAATGATAAGATTACATTATCATTTTATTTTTTCCTTTCTTTCACTGCTGCAGAGTAGGGGGGTGACACTCCTCTGCCTTAGCGGAGGAGCCGCCACTGACTCCAGCATCTTGCTTACTTCAGCTTTGATGCTCTCCTTAGCTTAATTGGACTGCTGATATATTTTTGTTTTGACAGGCAAGTTGTCTCCGGTGTCCACATCATGGGTACACCATTGTGTCTGTCCAGGTGTGAAGGAAAAGAGCTCAGCATACTGTTGCAGGACTTGCCTGCAGCCAGCCTGGTTACATCAGCCCTGTCACAGAAATGTTTTAGGCTGTTCGCATGGACCATCCTCTTGGAGGTCCTGCAGGCCTTGAAGCCAGGTCTATCAAGCAGGTGACCTCACTTTTATTTTAAAGGAACGGGTAAGGACCACTCTGTTTGTCTTGGAAGGCCCTTGGTGTCACAGGCTCCAAGCCCCATACTTTTTTTTTACTGGTGGAACTCCACCAGTGCAGCCTTTTGGTCATACCAAAGCTTCTGGAGCTCTTGGCTGGCCTCAACGTTTTTAATGCTTTTTCCATGTACTCTGATATTGTAGAAACGTAGGCCTAGTATATAGTTCACAATATCCTGCTTAGGTTTCCGGAGAGGCTTCTCCCAACCCTCCTTCACAAGACAAAGTGGTCCCATCACAGGATGGCCATACAGAATTTCGAAGGAGGAAAACCCTACTCCCTTCTTAGACACCTCTCTGTATGTGAAAAGCACATATGGCAAAAGGACATCCCATCTTCATTTTTTAATTTTTAGGCAGTTCCATGATCATGCCTTTCAATGTCTTGTTGAATCTCTCAAGAAGGCCATTGGTATGGGGGTTATAAATTTTAGTAAACTTATAGGTCATTCCACCCTCATACCACGCGTGTTTTAGGTAACTAGACATTACGTTTTCACCTCTGTCTGAAACCACATTCTTAGGAAACCCTACCCTGGTAATGATACCAGGGCTAGGATTTGGCTAATGCAGGGGAGGTAGTAGTCCTAAGGGAAAATGCCTCTGGTAGCATGATCTACTACTACCAGAATGCTTTCGTCTCCTGATGCTGTGGGAGGTTCAAATGAACCAACTATGTCCACCCCTACCCTTTCAAAGGGAGACCCAACCACTGGTGGAGAGGTGTGGCTCACTGGTTAGAGGCGGCAGACCCGAGTGCAGAGAACGGCCCGGGACCAGGGTTCGATTCCCGACGCGGCAGGGTCTTGGACCAGGATCAGCGGACTGATAATTCTCGCATCGGTGCCTACTCCGACCAGGGAGCACACTCGGCAACTCTGGGCATTAGCTTGCCTCATCTCCACAACGGCCCCACACAAACGCCGGGGATGCCTGGTTTCACCTTGGAGACCCCCAGGAGGGACTATCTCACAGGGAAAGCCAGGACGGGTTCCCCAGCGGTCTATAGCGCTACGAGGCCTCCGGGTAGCAGTGCGCTTTACAAGACACAACAATTTACAATTTACAATTTGGTAGTGGAATTAAGGAGGACTTTCCGTAGCCACCTGTCTTGCAACTGGTTTGACAGGTGACACAGGAGCTGTAAAGTTTCTTCACCTTCTGGGAAATGTTTGGCCAGTGGAAATGGCTGACTAGCCTATTCCACGCTTAGTTCTGGCCAAGCTGCCCAGTTATGGGGATATCATGGTCCAATGTGAGGAGGAGGAACTTTCTAAACTGCTGAGGCACTGCCCCAGTCCTAGTGGTACCAGGTTTGGAGTCTCTGCTCTCAGTGAAAAGGAGTCCCTCCTACCAAAATGTTTGATGGAAGCCACTGATATCTCCCTTTTCCCGTGCAGCAGCTTGCTGTCACAGGCTTTGAAGAGTAGAACAATTCCTTTTTCCTTGGCACAGCTGTTTCCTAGAGAGTCCCTCATGGGCCAGGAGCTCAACCTGATAGGGTTCAAGTTCCATAGGCTCAGTTCCCTTTGGGGGCGCAGTTCCTGTCCATGAGGAGAGGGGTCTCAAGCTTTTTGTTGTTCGGAAGCTGGTTCCCTAGTCTTCTTACCCTTTTTCTTTGAATGTTGGGAAATTATTCCAGGCTCCAACATTTCTTTCTCACCCTGTACTCAGCTTTGTGCTCAGGTTTGTTACACACACCAATTCAGGGATTTCCAACATGGCTGCATGGGTTTTCAGTTCTAAATCAGCCCATACTGAGGTCTCCAGATCACCCCCCCCCCCCAGCAGTCATTCAACTGGGATTAAATAAGAGACCACTATCTGTTTCAGGTTAGTAACCCCTCCACATTCTAAGGATACCATAGTCATGGGATGCACCTTAGTTACATTGTCAACATTGGTGACTGGATAGGTTTGTCTGCCAAATACTGCCCTGGGCCAACCAGTTTTTCTGTCACCATGGTGACACCAGTACCAGTATTCCCACAAGACTCCTACTCTAGTCCCATTAATAAAGGGTTGCTGTCCATACTTTTTTATATTAAGGGGCCAGACATAAAGAGTGGCCAAATCTACCCCTCCCTCAGAGACTAAAATAGTTTCACTGTGAACCCTGATTTGCTATGGGCGTACTGTTGATCCCACTTGGAGACTTGCAATAAAAGTACTAGCTGGAGAAGTACTAGAGGGATTCTTTATGAGACAGGAAGAGTCTCCCAACTGTTTACAGTGGTAACACCATGCTTTTTTGAGAATAACGTTTTTTCCTTTGTACCCACTGTTGGATAGTGAAGAGTCCTGGGACCCACCCTCCTGTGTAGGTTTTTGGAGGCCTTTAGAAAACTCTTTACTTTTATCCTTAGGATGTTTATCCACTTTCCCCATGGGACGTTGTGTAACCCCTTTCCTTTGTTCACCTCCAGTGTTAATCGGTCACCCTAGCCTTGACCCAGTGGTCTGCCTTCTTACCCAATTCTTGGAGAGAAATTGGACCTAGGGCAACCATATAATGATGCAACTTTTCATGAATGCAAGTACTTAAAAGTGATCTTTCATAAACAGATTATAAAGCCTATCATAGTTATGCACCTCACTTCCAGTTAACCAGCCATCTAGGGTAGTAGTCTATGAAGTCAATCCAAGACTGACTCAAGGTTTTTTGAGCCCACTGAATCTAATTCTATATTCCACAGTGGTGAGTCGAAAGCCCTTATTCAGGGTACCCTTCATGAGGTCATAGGACTCAGCATCTGCCCCAGTGTGTGTCAGGAGTCTGCCCCTGCACTTTCCAGTGAACAGTTCCAGGGGCGGCTGGTGACATTTTAAAGTGGAGGGGCGCAAACTGATGTGCGAGTGCGGGCCCCAGGCCACTCAGGCCGGCGGCGACTCCCCCCACCCACGTACACAACACTCAAAGAAATTTATTCGCACACGCATCTACACAAACACATCCATTCGCAACACTCTCCACCAAACATTCATGCATACACGCACGATCGCACCAAACACTTTAAAATAAAAGAAAATCACACACTCTCACCTTGCTGCCGGTCCCAGTCCGCGCCACCTCTGGGCTCTGCTCCCCACACGTCATAGGCTCACAGCGCCCCTGGCCAATCCTGGCGCCAGGGGCACAGGTACCTTCTTGCCCGCAGCACACCCATTAGGGCTCCTAATGGGCATGCGCAATGTCGCAAAAACAAAAGTGCGCATGAGTGGGCACGGGTAAAATTTCACCCTCCGTCCCCATTCATGCGCGCTTGTGTTGCCACCTGTACAATCATGTCTATGAATCAACATGACGCCAGACCGCCAGGCAGGGCGGTCTGACGTCATGTTGATTCATTGACATGAATGTCACAGTCTTTACTCAAAAACACCGAGGGAACTGCGGGCGGCTTCGGGCAGGGGGGGCTACGCCCCCACACCCCAATGGACGAACCGTGCCTGAACAGTTCCCAAAGCAATGCCCCCCAGTGTGACTTCTTCACTAACACTGGTTTTTGCCCTACCTTGATGGTTGCTGCTGCTGGCTCCTGCTATAACAGTCCCAGGAGGGACTGTATTGATCTCTGCTGCTGCTGCATGCCACATGGGGACGAGGACTACACTTCCCAGTGTCCTCCACCGCTGAACCACGTGTCACTGCTGAAGCGCCGGGCGGTGCTTTAAATTCTCCCGAGGGCTCCCGCAGCGCGATACGCGTGCGGAAGTGCCCGGGCGCTGCCCGGGTAAAGCCCAGGCCAAGGGCGTGCCCATCTGCGCCCGTCCGAGCCAGGAGGAGGCTGGGCTGGGCCACCCTCCGAACATCTCCACAATTGTAAGGACATTAACAATTTGATCTTAATACTTGTTCTATTTTGACTGTTACTCGCCTGCTTTTTGAGCCAGGTTAGTTTGGTAACCTCATATAGTGTAGTTCATAGGATTAATGGCGGCATGTGGAGGGAAAGGGAGGAGGGTAGTGATGGGGGGAACCGTTACTGGGACAATAGATCAATTTATAACCAGGGCTACATCAATATTAGAACCTATGTACTCGAGGCTATCATCCTTGGGAGGTTTAATGTCGGCCATTTCACCAAAACAACCGGAAATGCAAACACACAACAACCACATTAACGCGGGAGTCAGTAATGACCGTCAGATAGAGGGGCTGCCAATTTATCTGTGACAATTGAGGCTAGCCTTAATGCCTCATCTAATGATCGTTCGTTGGATGATATATCGAATGAAGCTGTCCCGCGATCCTCTACAATGTCCACATCTAAATCCAACCCTAATCCCCAACTTCTAAAACAATCACTAGGACAAGGACCCACTGTTATGAGGAAACGAGGAGTGGGTCCTCATAAGGGAAGGTGCCCAAAGATAACAAAAATGTCTAGAGTAACCAAGAATGGCGAAACGGCGACCTCGGTTCAACAAGTTATTACAATCTCACCACTCTTATTGACACCTACTCCTCCGCTAAAGGTATCAATTACAAAGACAGCCGATCCTCCCTTACTGCCGTCACAAATTACTGAGGGATTTATGGAGAAGTTTGAGCAATTGATCAAGTCCTTAATGCTACCCCTGTTAGAGAGGACAACAATAATTAGTGAAAGACTGGGGAAACTCGAACAGGCAAGCATAGAAAATTTTGACACGTTGAAAAAATTGGTCGAATGCATACCCAGGCAAGGCGCATTGGGAAATAATATTTCACGAGAGCCCGCAAGCATAGTCGCCTCTATGCCTATCCCAACTGTAACTAATACATCTCTCCTGGCATTAAATAGAATCAGTCAAGCAAACACAACTTCAGAAAGTAGGATATTGACTGCGGAGAGAGAGGGACAACCAAGGGGGAGGTGGGAGGGGTTGGCACAGGAACTTTGAAAATGTGGGGTATGGCCAAAGAAATCATATGTGCAGCTAAGGAAATATCAAAAATTGTTAAACAAAATAGTACTTTACCATTTATTGATTTACCACCAGATCCTCTCCATATGCCGTTGTATTGACTGGGGTTCCTGAGCTGGATAATGATAAAACAGAAACCTATCCCAAATTAAAAAATAAGGTAGCCTTTTGGCTAAATAGGAATAGACCCCTCCCGACTCATATAGATGGTGAAATCCTGTATGCTCAAAGAGTAAACTGGGTGGGGAATAGATCAAAGGACCTAGCTGGTGACTGTATCATTGTCAATTTTAGGGATAGACGGGTGGTTGGACATATTTGTGATCGGTAACACCAAAGAGGAGGGAGTGGCATACAAACTTTTGATTTAAGCTATTTTTATCGCCCAACTTTTATTGTACCACCAAACCTCTATCCCTTCAGGGTACAACGAGAAGGCACCTTTGCTGGGTTCAAAAATCAATTTAACATCCCTACGTTTAATCGATTCGATATGCTATATGGGCTTGAATGAGTAGACTGACTGAGAACTGTAACAACTAGTATACTATCAGAGCATACACGAACAGATGGCTGGGTGAAAATTGCGCAGGGTAGTAATTAGTAGGAAAAGTCTCCAAGGTCAAAGGATAAGGTGATGGCCATCTACCACCAACCAAATAGCGTGAAAAAATCCACCACTATAAGCAACAACAATCTGGTGACCTGTCCTCAGGACACCCCGCGTCGCACGGCCCTCCAGTTGTGTGTGTGCCCCCGCTGCTGCTCGCTGCGCCGATCTGCCGTTTTTTTCTGTTATTTGTTTCCTGTTCCTGTTCATTGCCTTGCCTTGCTGTTGTTTCTTGTTACCCTGTTGTCCAAATTGTACCTCTGTGCCTAGATTCGCTGTCCCCCCCTGGTGTATCCCCCGCTCCCCGCTTCCCGCCGCCGTTAGATCGCGGCCCGCCCCCTTTTCTTCTGTGCCCTCCCCGCTCCCAGCTGCTCCTCCTTCCCACTTGCCTTAAATGGGGACCGTGCGGCGCAGGTGAGTGTGACCAGTCCTCAGGACACCCCCGCGCCGCACGCCCCTCCAGTCGTGTGTGTGCCCCCCCCGCTGCTGCTCGTTGCGCCGATCTGCCGATTTTTTCGGTTATTTGTTTCCTGTTCCTGTTCATTGCCTTGCCTTGCTGTTGTTTCATGTTACCCTGTTGTCCAAATTGTACCTCTGTGCCCAGGTTCGCTGTCCCCCCCTGGTGTATCCCCCGCTCCCCGCTTCCCTCCGCCGTGAGATCGCGGCCCGCCCCCTTTTCTTCTGTGCCCTCCCCGCTCCCGCCTCCCAGCTGCTCCTCCCTCCCACTTGGCCATAAATGGGGACCGCGCGGCTCAGGTGAGTGTGACCTGTCCTCAGGACACCCCCGCGCTGCCGGCCCTCCAGTTGTGTGTGTGCCCCCCCGCTGCTGCTCGCTGCGCCGATCTGCCATTTTTTTCTGTTATTTGTTTCCTGTTCCTGTTCATTGCCTTGCCTTGCTGTTGTTTCTTGTTACCCTGTTGTCCAAATTAGGTTCGCTGTCCCCCCCTGGTGTATCCCCCGCTCCCCGCTTCCCGCCGCACTGAGACCACGGCCCGCCCCCTTTTCTTCTGTGGCCTCCCCGCTCCCGCCTCCCAGCTGCTCCTCCCTCCCACTTCGCCTTAAAGGGGGACCGTGCGGACGCTCAGCGGCCACGCGCATTGGGCGCGCTGATTGTGCGCCGAAGGCACGCCAAAGGTAAGCCCGTCTGCGCCTGGACCGCGCCCAGCGCCAGGATCCCTGGCCCCCGACGATGCCTGCCCACACGACGGACCTATGACGCCGCCACCCTCATCGCACTCAAACCCAACCGAACCAGAGCCTGCCACCGAGCCACCCCGAAACGCACCCACGGACCTTTCACCTGTCAAGCCTGCAAGTTCACCTGCCTCCGGACCTGCATCGCAGCCACCAAGCCGAGCACCAACAACAGCCACCTCAAGTGCGTCCTGCTCAACACCCGCTCCATCCACAGACACGCCATCGAACTTTGGAACCTGCTCGACACAACTTCACCAGACGTCGCCTTCCTCACTGAAACCTGGATGAACGCCTCCTCTGCACCTGACATCGCCATCGCCATCCCAGACGGATACAAGATCACCCGGAGGGACCGCGTCAACCAGACTGGAGGAGGCATCGCCATCGTACACAAGAACACCATTCGGATCACGACCGACTCCAACGACACCTTCTCTGCCGCCGAGCACCTCCACTTCCAGATACACACCGACCCAAAGACGACCCTCAGAGGCACCCTCGTCTATGGACCCCCGGGACCACGCACACAATTCAGCAAAGACATCGCAGACTTCATCAGCCCACACGCCCTCCCCTCCGCTGACTACATCCTCTTAGGGGACCTCAACTTCCACCTGGAGAACAACAAGGACCGCAACACCGCCGCCCTGCTGGACAATCTCGCCAACCTCGGACTCAAGCAACTGGTCAACACCCCCACCCACTACGCCGGCCACACGCTTGATCCCGTCTTCTCATCCAGCAAGCACATCACCTTCAGCCACTCCACCGGACTCCACTGGACCAACCACAGCTGCGTCCACTTCAGCTTCAGAAGAACCACGACCCACCACCACCCGCAACAGGTTCCTCACAGGAGCTGGAGCAAGATCACCGCCGAGCAGCTCACCACCTCCCTCAGCCAGAACCCACCGCCAGCTCAACGGACCCCAACAAAGCAGCCCGCAACTTCATACAGTGGCTGAACGCCTGCGCTGACGACCTCGCGCCACTGAAGAACCCTCCCAGCAGACCCAGAAGCAAGAAAGCCTCCTGGTTCACCGACGAACTCAAGGACTCCAAGAAGAACTGCCGCACCCTCGAGAAAGCCTGGCTCCTCGACCAGACCACAGACAACATGACCGCCCTCAAACACGCCACCCGCAAGCACCACCAGCTTATCCGCACCACCAAGAAGAAATCACTGAAGGAACAACTGGACAACAACGCCCACGACAGCAGGGAACTCTTCAGCATCGTCAAGGAGTTCTCCAACCCCAGCACCAGCAACAACAACATCACTCCTTCACAAGATCTCTGCGACTCTCTCGTCTCGTTCTTCCACCGCAAGATCGCCGACATCCACAACAGCTTCGGCGCACCATCCACGCACCCAACCGTCGAACCAACGCCCCCCACCACCACCCTCTGCACCTGGACCACGGTGACCACCGAAGACACAGCCCGCACGATGAACACATCCACTCCGGATCTCCAACCGACCCCTGCCCCCACCACGTCTTCAACAAGGCCGACTCCACCATCGCACCCCAACTCCGGAACATCATCAACACCTCCTTCAACACCGCCACCTTCCCGGAGAGCTGGAAGCATGCCGAGCTCAGCGCCCTACGGAAGAAACCTACAGCGGACCCAACCGGCCTCAAGAACTTCCGCCCCATCTCGCTCCTCCCTTATCCTGCCAAAGTCATCGAGAAGACCGTCAACAGACAGCTTGCCGCCTTCCTCGAGACAAATGGATCCCTCGACCCCTCGCAGTCCGGCTTCCGAGACAACCACAGCACCGAGAGCGCCCTCATCGCAGCCACCGACGACATCAGAACCCTGCTCGACAATGGGGAAACAGCGGCCCTCATCCTCCTAGACCTCTCCGCAGCGTTTGACACTGTCTGCCACCACACCCTAGTTCAACGCCTCAGAAACATCGGTATCCAATAGAAGGCACTGGAGTGGATCATCTCGTTCCTCGCCGGAAGAACACAGAGAGTCCGCCTCCCCCCGTTTCGATCCGATGTCACCAAAGTAATTTGCGGCGTACCGCAAGGATCATCACTCAGCCCCACCCTCTTCAACGTCTACATGAGACCTCTTGCAGCCATTGCACGCCAACACAGCCTCAACATCATCTCCTACGCTGACGACACCCAACTGATCCTCTCCCTCACCAGAGACCGCGCCACCGCCAGAACTAATCTACACGAAGGGATTAAAGACGTCGCCGAGTGGATGAAGAACAGCCGCCTGAAACTGAACTCAGACAAGACGGAAGTCCTCATCCTGGGACCATTGCCCTCTGCCTGGGACGACTCCTGGTGGCCCCCCGCCCTGGGCATCACTCCCAAGCCAACAGACCATGCACACAACCTGGGCTTCATCCTGGACTCCTCCCTCTCGATGACCAGACAAGTCAACACCGTCTCCTCATCATGCTTCAACACCCTACGCATGCTCCGCAAGATCTTCCGATGGATCCCGACCGAAACCAGGAAGACGGTCACCCAGGCACTCGTCACCAGCCGACTGGACTACGGAAACACCCTCTACGCCGGAACCACAGCCAATCTACAGAAAAGACTCCAACACATCCAGAGCGCCTCCGCCCGACTCATCCTGGAAATCCCCCGACGCAGCCACATCTCCGACCACCTGAGGGACCTGCACTGGCTTCCCGTCAGCAAGAGGATCACGTTCAGGCTCCTCACCCATGCACACAAGTCTCTCCACGACCTGGGCCCCAAGTACCTCAACGACCGCCTGACCTTCTACACGCCCACCCGCCAGCTACGCTCCACAAGCCTCGCCCTCGCTGCCGTACCACGCATCCGAAGAGTCACCGCCGGAGGGAGATCCTTCTCCTACCTGGCGGCCAAGTCATGGAACTCCCTCCCCATCCACCTTCGGCTGACCCAGGACCATCTCGCCTTCAGGAGACAACTCAAGACCTGGCTGTTCGAGCAATAGCGGACCCCTTCCCCCAAGCGCCTTGAGACCCTGCCGGGTGAGTAGCGCGCTATACAAAAGTTATGATTGATTGATTGATTGATTGATTGGTATATCCTGAGCTAAATTCCGACAACAATCAATATTCATAATAAATCAAAGTCGATGCAGTCATCTTGTATCCTTTATTAATTTTTCTTATTCAATGATGATCTTCACACTCGAGCCTAGCCAACACGTGTTTTGTCTTTCGTGGCGGGGCGTAGAGATTGTAGCCATTTTTAAGAAGGGGGCCCATTACAGACCAATTAGTCTAATTGATGTCCTTCAAAAGGTATTTGCAAGACAAATTTTAGACAAACTGAGTTCTTGGATTGGGGAAAATAGTATCCTAACCAAGTACCAGGCAGGTTTTAGGGAAAAAATCAGCACAATCGACCAGGTGTTCAGATTCAATTGTATTATCTGGAAGTATATTAAAATAAAAAAGACACAGCTGTATATTGCATTTGTTGACCTCAGGGCAGCCTTTGACCTGGTCCCCAGAAACGCCCTGTGGAAAAGACTAAGGGATCAGAGTTTTCCGGGGGAACTTTTACCACATATCATTAGGCTGCATGAGGCTAACTTTGCCAGGGTCAGATGGGGTCCAAATGGTGAATTGACAGACCGTATAAATATAAATAGGGATGTAGACAAGGGTGCGTGGTGGCCCCTACACTGTTCTCTTTGTATGTGAACAATATTCCAGATTCCCTCTTGGGCTGCAAACATGAATCTCCCAAGTTGGGGGGGCTCATGCACCTGCACTCCTGTTTGCAGACGATACCATTTTAATATCACAGACACCCAAAGGCCAACAAAATCTACTTGATACTTTTAGAATTTACTGTGCAGCCAAAGGATTGGAGATTAACTCATCTAAAACCAAATATATGGTCAATCCGCACAAAACTTTAAAAAAAACTTTGACCGTTCAGCCCTTGGTGATTTTTTGTTATCTCTCCCCGAAAGTGATGTCATTTTGGGTGGGGATTTTAATGCAACGGCGGGTCTACAGCTTGATAGGTTTCCGGTGACAGCTTCACCTGGGGGACCCTCCCGGTTTCAGCGATTCCTAGTGGCACTGGGATTGGTAGATATTTGGCGTCACGTTCATCCTCATGTCAAACAGTGCACGTTCCATTTCACAGTCCATAATAGTCTTTCCCGCATTGATTACTTTTTGGCGTTGGGGGAAGGGATACAGCGCGTCGACACTGCTGACATACACCCTCGAGGCATTTCAGATCACTCCCCGATAACTCTAACCATTTCCACCCAGGCAAAATCGCGTCACCGCATATACCCCATTCAGGCATCATATCTCACAGTCCCAAAAATCAAAAAGGCTCTTCAGAAGGCTACGGAACAATACTTTGTTGAGAATGTGGCAACTGTGGCCTCCTCCGAGGTTCTCTGGGAGGCCTACAAGGCAGTGCTAAGGGGGCAGGCTATAAGCTCAATCGCGGCTCATAAGAAGGAACAGGCAGCTGAACAGTCTACACTTGAGCTCCAACTGCGTGCAGTCACAACTTTACACGAGGCTGACCCTACAGAGGACACGGCACATACCCTTGCACTCCATCAGCGACTGTACACAGACCATGCTCGTCTCACAGTACAGGGGCCCATTAGTGATACACAGAATCGGGTATATGACGTAGGCGATAAGGCGGGAAGGATGTTGGCCTGGCTTGACAAAAGAGGGGGTAGCTCCAGAGGGATTCAACAGGTAAAAGATAGAAATGGCGTGTCACAGACCAACCCTGAACAGGTAGTGGAAGCACTGGCGGCCCATTTCGAACAGGTGTATACTCCTGAAAGGGAGGTGACCGCGATTATGGCCCAGGGTGCACTGAGTGGAATAGATATCCCAGTATTACAACCGGAGGCAGTGGCCGACCTAGATGCGGCAATAACTACCGACGAAATACAGCTAGCCATACGGGCACTCAAACCCGGAAAAGCCCTCGGTCCAAACGGCATTCCGGTGGAATGGTACCAAGCCTGATCTGAGGACCTTAGTCCCTACTTGCTCAACATGTATGAGGAATGGCGTGAGAAGGGGCTGCTTCCACTAGACCAGAGAACGGCCACTATTGTGGCAATACCAAAGCCTGGTAAACCACAGGAGGAATGCTCCTCTTACCGCCCCATCTCCTTACTGAATGCAGAAAGCAAAATCTTGGCTAAACTCCTGGCCAACCGGCTGATGACTCATCTGCCTGATCTTATCCATCCAGATCAGTCGGGTTTTATGCCTCATAGGAACACTGCACTAAATCTTCGTAGGGTTCACGGGGTGCTGACGAGGGCAGACCAGATTCGTGACAGTGCAGTTATACTGGCCCTGGACGCGAAAATGGCTTTTGACCTGGTGGAATGGGCCTACCTTTTTGAGGTGTTGTCCTACATGGGCTTCGGCCCGAACTTTATATCATGGATTAGGCTATTATATGCAGCGCCTGTGGCACACGTGGTAGCAAATGGCCACATTTCGCGCACATTCTCGCTGGGAAGAGGCACCCGGCAGGGCTGCCCCCTATCTCCCTTGCTCTTTGCGCTAACCCTGGAACCACTGGCTAATCACATAAGACAAAC
Source organism: Lissotriton vulgaris (assembly GCF_964263255.1). Classification (NCBI taxonomy): domain Eukaryota; kingdom Metazoa; phylum Chordata; class Amphibia; order Caudata; family Salamandridae; genus Lissotriton; species Lissotriton vulgaris. The sequence goes on along the minus strand of NC_141685.1, from coordinate 676,835,831 downwards.
ACCCTTGATTAAAGGGATACAATGGAGGGAGGGGTGGAAAGACCGCCTGTCCCTATATGCGGACGATATGCTGGTATATTTAACAGATCCCGAGCAAGGATTACCGGCTCTCTTAACCCTATGCGACGAGCATGGCAGGTTTTCAGGTTACAAACAATGTGTGTTATCCTGAGCACTCTGTGAACTCTTTCAACAAAGATTGCTTTAAATTTCCTGGTGGGAGCCCTCGTCGTCGCACGTAGCCTGAACGTGCCTTAGAAACTGAGATACATATTGAGGTTAGGACCACTAGCCTCTAGACTGGGCTCTCCAATTATCACGAAAACACAGTTTTCTCATTAGGTTATTCACATTTATTTGCAGTTCAAACTTTTCAAAATCTGTTTGTAGACTTGATATTTAATGTTTATATTTCTTGCCAACATAATAACATCTTATGTTGTATTAACCATAGTTGAATTGATCCAAAGCTTTCAAATTTTCGAAATACCCAATGCATTTCGGGTCAAACAACAGCCATGACCCTTCGTCAGGGGTCTAAATAAAGGAAATCAAACAGGACCAAATTAGTCACCCGGCAACATGGTCAACAATATTGTCACCTCGCTATACCTCTCGCAATAAAGGAAAACGGAAAAGGTAGTGTAACAAGAACCCAAATGAGCCCAAGTCAAACAATTCATACCTGGCTGAACAATACAAAAACGAGCAGAAGAAGGCTCCACCTTTGTGCTTATAAGCGAATCTACGCATTAGTTGCTGGCTTAAGTTTAAACACACTGGCATAACTGTACACAAACGAAATGCAAACCAATAAATAAACTTACGAGTTTAAACGCGCGTTCGCGCTTCAGTGGATGTCAACCGGTTTGGCACTTCCCAACTAACTGCGTAATCATAGGTTGTGATGCATGTCACGTGATCGCGGTTGCAACCAATGGCGTTGCAGAACGGCGGTCACGTGAACTGAGTATAACGACTTCAAAACAACAAGACTGCAGTAATCGCGTTGAATAAATATGCAATACGCGCATAGTGGACGCGAAGCGTAAAACATTGCAACTGCAAGAAAAACTGAATGAAAAACGGAACACACATATATACAATAAAACGAAAAGATATCAGAATGATTTGACGTAGCTACTATCGAACATCATCTCTTGGCAACTTGACATATTATGTAGGGAAACCAGGGTCTGGGCACAAGACGATGAATCATAAAACCCACGCGTGCTCTATGCGATCATTCAACCCAATCGGCTGGGCGGAGTTCAATTTTTTAATCCAATGAAACTCTGCTTTGAGTCTTTGTTTCACAGGATCCATGTCGGGGCGCTGATGGATGACCTCTAGAACCATGAATTTTAACTGAGATATCTGGTGGTTAGATTCTTTCCAATGGCACGCTATTGCTGACTTCAGGTTACTAAGCCTGATGTTGCTTTTATGTTCTGTAATGCGGATTTTCACTTTACGCTCGGTTTGACCGATATATACCTTGCCACATGGGCATTTTATCAAGTATATGCAATTCATAGTATCACAATTGCCAGAATACTCCAATTCAATAGGAAAACCTTTGGTTGGATGCATCAAGGTGTTTCCGCAAATGACATTGTTGCAATGAATGCAATTAAAACATTTAGTCATTCCTTTCCAGTTCTTTTTCTCTTTACTGGGGGTATTCAGCAATTCCTTCAAATTTTTGGATCTTTGATATGCGAAAGTGACATGATCGTTGTATATGTCTTTTAAATCCGGCTCATTTTGTACCAGGTGCCAATGTTTGTTGATGATTCTTTTGATTTTTGAAGAATCAGTAGAATATTTCAATACACATACAGTTTTTTGAATGGTTGATTTGATTTTAGGTGTCAATAGATCAATTCTCTTTATTTTGTCAACTTTAGCTAGAGCTTGTATGAGAATGTCATTAGGGTACCCTCGTTTTTTGTACTTGGCTGTTTGTTGCAACATTGATTGTTTGGCTTGTTCTCCATCTGATGTTATTCGCTTTAGTCGAGTATATTGCGAGAATGGCAAATGTTTTTTCAGTGGCTCCGGATGGAAGCTTTGGAAAAGTAAACTCGAGTTTCTGTCAGTGGGTTTTTGGAACACTTTGGTGCTGATCTCATGATTGGCGATGTTAATGTGTACGTCAAGAAAAGATATCGCGTCTTGAGATATGGTGTAGGTAAATTTGATCCTTTCATTTTGATCATTGAGTGTCTTAATGTTGTCTTCCCCAAAACCCATGGATGTTCCATCGATCTCGGAACCGATTGGCAAGTTCGTCGACAAATTCCTACAACCGCTTGTTCAAAAAAGCGTCACATACATCAAAGACACCACTTCTTTTTTGAATATGTTAAACAGTGTTAAACTATCACCCAGCGACACATACTGGTTATGCACAATTGACGTCGTGGCATTATACACTTCAATTCCACACAAAGAGGGTATTGAAGCTTTGGAATGGAGTTTATTGAACAGTGACTTAGAAGACTACCAGAGAGTTTTTATATTGGAACTGATGCAGTATGCACTGTATCACAGCTATTTTGAATGGAATGGAGCTTTTTACAATCAATCCAATGGAACATCCATGGGTTTTGGGGGGGCCCCCTCATACGCGAACATTTTTATGCAAAAATTTGAAAATGATCATATACTTGGCAACCGAACATGGACGGAAGGTCTCACCATGTTTAAAAGATTTATCGACGATATTTTTTTGATTTGGTGCGGTTCTAGAGAAACATTGGAAGACAACATTAAGACACTCAATGATCAAAATGAAAGGATCAAATTTACCTACACCATATCTCAAGACGCGATATCTTTTCTTGACGTACACATTAACATCGCCAATCATGAGATCAGCACCAAAGTGTTCCAAAAACCCACTGACAGAAACTCGAGTTTACTTTTCCAAAGCTTCCATCCGGAGCCACTGAAAAAACATTTGCCATTCTCGCAATATACTCGACTAAAGCGAATAACATCAGATGGAGAACAAGCCAAACAATCAATGTTGCAACAAACAGCCAAGTACAAAAAACGAGGGTACCCTAATGACATTCTCATACAAGCTCTAGCTAAAGTTGACAAAATAAAGAGAATTGATCTATTGACACCTAAAATCAAATCAACCATTCAAAAAACTGTATGTGTATTGAAATATTCTACTGATTCTTCAAAAATCAAAAGAATCATCAACAAACATTGGCACCTGGTACAAAATGAGCCGGATTTAAAAGACATATACAACGATCATGTCACTTTCGCATATCAAAGATCCAAAAATTTGAAGGAATTGCTGAATACCCCCAGTAAAGAGAAAAAGAACTGGAAAGGAATGACTAAATGTTTTAATTGCATTCATTGCAACAATGTCATTTGCGGAAACACCTTGATGCATCCAACCAAAGGTTTTCCTATTGAATTGGAGTATTCTGGCAATTGTGATACTATGAATTGCATATACTTGATAAAATGCCCATGTGGCAAGGTATATATCGGTCAAACCGAGCGTAAAGTGAAAATCCGCATTACAGAACATAAAAGCAACATCAGGCTTAGTAACCTGAAGTCAGCAATAGCGTGCCATTGGAAAGAATCTAACCACCAGATATCTCAGTTAAAATTCATGGTTCTAGAGGTCATCCATCAGCGCCCCGACATGGATCCTGTGAAACAAAGACTCAAAGCAGAGTTTCATTGGATTAAAAAATTGAACTCCGCCCAGCCGATTGGGTTGAATGATCGCATAGAGCACGCGTGGGTTTTATGATTCATCGTCTTGTGCCCAGACCCTGGTTTCCCTACATAATATGTCAAGTTGCCAAGAGATGATGTTCGATAGTAGCTACGTCAAATCATTCTGATATCTTTTCGTTTTATTGTATATATGTGTGTTCCGTTTTTCATTCAGTTTTTCTTGCAGTTGCAATGTTTTACGCTTCGCGTCCACTATGCGCGTATTGCATATTTATTCAACGCGATTACTGCAGTCTTGTTGTTTTGAAGTCGTTATACTCAGTTCACGTGACCGCCGTTCTGCAACGCCATTGGTTGCAACCGCGATCACGTGACATGCATCACAACCTATGATTACGCAGTTAGTTGGGAAGTGCCAAACCGGTTGACATCCACTGAAGCGCGAACGCGCGTTTAAACTCGTAAGTTTATTTATTGGTTTGCATTTCGTTTGTGTACAGTTATGCCAGTGTGTTTAAACTTAAGCCAGCAACTAATGCGTAGATTCGCTTATAAGCACAAAGGTGGAGCCTTCTTCTGCTCGTTTTTGTATTGTTCAGCCAGGTATGAATTGTTTGACTTGGGCTCATTTGGGTTCTTGTTACACTACCTTTTCCGTTTTCCTTTATTGCGAGAGGTATAGCGAGGTGACAATATTGTTGACCATGTTGCCGGGTGACTAATTTGGTCCTGTTTGATTTCCTTTATTTAGACCCCTGACGAAGGGTCATGGCTGTTGTTTGACCCGAAATGCATTGGGTATTTCGAAAATTTGAAAGCTTTGGATCAATTCAACTATGGTTAATACAACATAAGATGTTATTATGTTGGCAAGAAATATAAACATTAAATATCAAGTCTACAAACAGATTTTGAAAAGTTTGAACTGCAAATAAATGTGAATAACCTAATGAGAAAACTGTGTTTTCGTGATAATTGGAGAGCCCAGTCTAGAGGCTAGTGGTCCTAACCTCAATATGTATCTCAGGTTTTCAGGTTACACCATTAATTGGAACAAATCAGAGATGTATGTACTGAGAGGCCAGATCCCGACGCTCGAACCAGACTGCCCCCTGAGATTGGCCGGTTCCTCCTTCAAATATTTAGGGATCCATGTCACGAGGGATCCACTGGAATATATGAAATTGAATTTAGTGCCACCGCTGGAACGCCTCAAGCAAGACCCTAAATTCTGGGCGGGGTTACCACTGACCATGCTGGGGAAAGCAGCACTTTACAAAATGATGTCGTTGCCCCGATTTCTGTATATCCTAGATAACACGCCCTTTTCGGTGGCACCGGGATACTTTAAAAAGGTAGCCGCGGTTGTTTCGGGGCTGCTGTGGGGCAATCGACCGGCACGTATAGCGCAGGCTAAACTATGCAGAGGCTGGTACGATAGGGGCATTGCACTGCCGAATCTGCACCTGTATTACTGGGCAGCGCAACTCAAGCCCATTAACCAGTGGCTACACGCCCCACAGTCGGATCCGGCTTTTCAAGCAGATAGGGCGCAGCTGGGCATTAACAACATACTTGCCCCACTCTATGACCGACGAAAAATAAGACTTTTATCAGGGCCCACTAAACTCACTGTGGAAATCTGGCACGCGGCGACGGCTGCGTTGGGCTGGAAGGGGAAAATTACCAAACTCACCCCGCTCTGGGACACACACGCCTTGGGTAACTTGAGACATAGCAAGGGCTTCTCCCACTGAGATTCCATCGGAATATCCACGGTGGGCGACATGTGGGAGCGGGGTGAAGTTATTTCATTCACCTGCCTGAGAGAAATATATGACCTAGGGCCACAAGAATCATACCGTTACGTACAAATACGTCATGCTCTGCTCGCGGCCATCCCCTCTGGGTCGACTCTACCGGAGTCCTCCCCGCTGGAGGATCGCCTCCTAACTGACTTTATGGTGGAAAGAGCGACATCGCTGACTTATCGTAAGCTCCTGAACAACTCGCCAGACCCGCTGGCTCCCCTGAAGGAAAGGTGGGAGCGGGAAGTAAACGCCCTAGATGAACATGAATGGAATGAGGCATTGGCGTCACCGAAAGAGGTGGGCATCTCGGCTAGGATGAGACTCGTCCAACTCAAGGTTCTCCTTAGAGTATATTATACAAGAACACTGCTACACCGCATCCACAGAATACAACACCCTTTCTGTCTACGTGGCTGTGGGGAAGAGGGTTCCTTTTTTCACACATTTTGGGACTGCCGACGCATACAAAATTACTGGCGGCAATACTGCGCACTGCATCCCAGGCTCTTGAGATCTCGCTCCTCCGGGAACCAAGGCGATGTCTCTTAAACGTGTGGGAGCCAACAGATTTACCCAGACATAGTCGACTCTGGGTGACGTTGGGTATGATTGTGGCGAAGAGTGATATTGCTCAGCGTTGGGGGCGGCAGAACTGAGAACGGTGGTGCATGAATATGGACAAGATAATGATAACGGAGAGGGCGGTATACTTAATCCGTGCGTGCCCAGGCAAGTGGAATAGGGTGTGGTTCCCGTGGAATGTGTACCGTGGCGACATATGTGACCCGCTGCCGGAAGATGATCAGTTGGGATCAGATGATGAGGGAGGGGAGGAGTGAAGGGTGAAGGGAGAGATAGGTATACCACTTGGGTAGAAATGAGGGTGGGGGGAATGTCCTCCCTCACTCCGGATAAGATCCTCGAACAATACATAGCAACTTATACTGTCCTATGAATCTTTCATACAGCTAACCTGCACTATTACTTTTCATTGACCGCAATGTGATTTCCTGCTTGTTCTTTTTGTTCTTTTCAAAAAACAAAAAACAAAAACCTCACTTAATTTGTAATGTGATTTTGGCTAAATACCTTCAACTCGATTTAGTGATGTGCCCTTTTACTACAGTAGCGTAATTAATGTATGGACTTCATTCATGCATGGCTATCACTGCTCTTTTTTCTTCTTTTTAGCGGCCGGCCCCTTGGGGTTGTAGGCGACTTGCTGTGTAACTATAAGAAGGTACAATAAAGGTTTTAAAAAAAAAAAAAAACTTTGACCGTTAACACAGAAAGGATTGAATATGTACACAATTTTAACTACCTAGGCATTACTTTAGATAGTAAATTAGATTGGAAAGCCCAGTTAGACAAAAGTAAAACAATTCTTATTCAGAACCAAGTTCCGATCGCAAGAAGGCATAAGAGTAGCCAATCGAAAGCTGTCTGCCCGGTATTGGAGCTGTATGAATATAAGGCACAATCTGCTTCCCTTTATGGGGCAGAATTATGGGGTTACGTACCGAACGGTCTCTGGGGGGGGCCTCAACCACCCGACTTCGTCTGTGCTAACCCCGCAGCGCCTGTCCCCAAAATGGCTGCCAAATTGTAACCCTATTTGACAAACCAACACAGTAGTTACAAGCGTCACTAAACACCCCACAGTGGCTACAAGTGAGCACCAGCAATCAAGGCCCCTCATAGTGAAGAAAAGAAGGAAGTAGAAGGAAAAAAAAAGATTTATTTATTTATTTTATTTTTTAAAGAAGAGGGGAGAAGAAAGAAAGGGAAAAAAAAACCAAAAAAACCTAAGAACGGGAAAAATGGAGCGTGAACAACTGCTGAGCCCCACAACGTCTGACTGCAAGTGAACTCTAATTAGGGCAATTGCGAGCTCCTACCTGCAAGGGTCACAAAAAGGATATCAAGAGGTCTTCAGCTAGCGCACTTCAAGCTACTGATGAGCGTTGCAGCGCCTGAACCCAAAAATCCAAGATGTGGATCTGTCATTGATAATCCCCCCAGGATCACTAGGCTGCACGCATTCCCAAGGCACAGCACAAAGCTCCACACGATAGCTGCCTAAAGCAACACAAGTACCCATTGCTTTTGAGTCCTCCACAGAAACCTCTGCCCTGAAGAGCTTCCCTATATTGAAGCTCATGACAAACACCACCAGGAAAAGCACACTAATCCTCTGGTTCCTCAAGGATCTCTCTGTGTGCTACTCACCAATCCCCTGGGCATTCAACTTTGCGAGCAATCACAATCTCTACAACATCTGCTCCTAAGCCGGCCTCTCACAAGGAGTTCCTCTCACAGAGGATCAGACTGCTCTGGTGAGTCCCCTTTCACATCAAACACACCTTTACACTTTGAACCGGCTGGCCGGCCTTGTCCAGAATAAGCTACCACTACAGCCTAGAGCCAACCACCTCCCCACCAGCCCTAATCCACCTCCTAACCCACATGACCCCTATGCTAGTGTAACACTCCAATCCCTATAGGAACCAACCCCTCCCCCAGCCTAGTCAAAATGTCCTCTATCAAACCTACCTACGCAAACCCCTCACGTCGAGCTACGTCAAACTGCACAGCCCAAACTCCTTCTCGACTAATCTCCCCCCCAACCTCCCACCAAAATTGAGAAAAAACCTCAAACATAAACTGATCAGGCAATTCCCCGAATCACTATTTGCTGACAGTATGTCATTGCTCCAATAAAGGCCAAGTAAAAATGGACCTCATCTTTCACACGGAAAGACACGAAAAATGGATCTCCACCCTCAGATCACAACTCCACATTAACAAGACTACGAATACATCCCATAGTTGCAAACTCTCTTTCCCTATTCCTAATTGCACGGCTAGAAGGGGGAACACCTCCTTGACCATCTATTCCAATGGCACAGTCTTGATCCAAGCCAATAACGACAACCCTGAGACATTTGATTCCCTCTTCCCCTCATTTAGGACTGCCTCCGCTCATACTCATCTCGCCCACCCAACCCACCCCCCTACCCCAACATCCAAACTCCCCAGAGGAGCTCCCACTACACTCTAGCACCCACCATCATAACCCCCTTCCTCTTACTACTCATACCACCAACAGCACCTCTGGCACCAAGAACAAGTCCCACTGGCCCCCACAGGCTCACCCCTGCGAACTGCCCACCTCGCATTACCCACCTCCCGCAACTCCATCCGCCTTCACTATACAAACGAAGACCTCCAATAACTCTCCTATACCTGCCTGTAATAGAAAGCAGATGCCACTTCACGACCACCTGCACCTCACGCCCCTCCCCAAAGCCCTCACGGATAACGCAAGAAAGACCAGAAGGCAACACAACACAGTCAGGCATTTGCCCCTCCAGGTAGACCCCACCCAGAATCCATCCACCCTAACCCAAGAGGAGACGGAGCGTTGGCTCTCCCTGCTTCAAAGCCAATTAGCTATTATAACACAGGGCTTCAACGTCATACTAAGCAACCTCGCTACGCTCCGCATTCCACCCAAAAACCACGACAGCACCTCCACTCTCTCAAACCTTGCACACCAAAGGCATGTCAAGGCCACGTGACCTATTGAGACCTCTCCCCACCTCTCGAGTCATTCACTGAGGCCCAAAAGAACTGTGGAGCCTATGTCCCCGGATGAAACGGCTGATCTGGCCTCCTCGTACGACACCCCCGCTGCCTCCAATACCCAATTCACGATTCAGGTAATCACTGGATTTAGAAGAGACCACTCCACTCTGAAACTCTGTAGACCCCCAGACTCCTTCATCAACATCCCCACTGCACCTTCAAAGATAAAAACAATAATAGAGACACATTTTACTAACTGCATGCTCATAAACTGCAGATCAGCCACCAAACACGCCACAGAGCTTGCTGAATCCATTCTCACCCATGACATAGACATAGCCTTCATCACAGAGACATGGTTTATTGACTGCTCGTCTCCTATTCTGGACACCCTCGTACCCCCAGGCTTCTCAATCATCAACAAGGACCGAAAAGACCAAAGCGGGAGAGGCGTAGCAATCGTTCACAACAACAACCTGTCTGTGACCCAAATAAACACCTTCAACTACAACACCTTTGAATGTCTAACCGCCAACTTCAACACCAGTAACAACAAAGTACTGCAATGCCATCTTCTATACCATCCCCCAGGCAACACCCCCACTTTCACTGAACACCTGTCAGACCTGATTGCACACTGCGCACTCCGAGACAATAACAACCTAATTCTGGGTCACCTCAACTTGCATTGGAATGACAAAAACAGCCCACCTATACAAAACATGAACGAGTTACTACAATCCAACAACCTTACCCAACACTGCTCAGAAGGTACACACAATAAAGGGGCTATCCTGGGTGCCATCATCGCCCAACACAACGCAATCACAATTGATCACATCCTACCAGTGGACTGGTCAGATCATCACTTAATCCTATTCCATATCACGCAACCGATCATGCATCAACCCCCCATTCAAAATCCGCCCACATGGACGAGAAACTTATCACAGATCAACATGAGCGACCTAGAAGAAAAAAAAAAAGCACGCTCCTGCCCATTTCCCCTGACGGTCGCTCCACAACTGAACTCACATCACACTGCAACACAACCATGGCGTTCATTCTAGACCAACTAGCCCCCCTGAAACTGAAAAAAGCTAGGAATATTCCTTCAAGATCCTGGACATCAATGCTGAAAGGAGACAACTCAGAGCTACTGAACGTTTATGGAGAAACAATCCTTCTTCAAGCCTCTGCGAGCAACTCAAAGCAACTCGAAGGAACTACAAAAAACATATCAACAAGGAAAAAAGCAACTGTTTCTGCACTGCCCTTAACAATGCGAAAAACAGGCCCAAAGAACTCTTTAACATCATCAGGCAACAGACCTCCAAGACCTCTGCAACCCCAGTCCAGGCCTCCAAAGATCGGTGCAACAACTTCGCCAAATTTTTCAACGACAAAATCACCAAAATTGAACTATCTCTTGACACATACCTCTACCCGCCTGCAAAAACCCAACCCCAACAACCGAAACATACACGAAAAAGCCCCCCTCGAAAGCCTTGAAATCCTTCGACCTTGTACCCAAAGTAGAGATTCTTAAACTAATCTCCTCCTCTAAGCCTGCATCCCACATCCTCGACCCTCTACCCGACCAACTATCCAAAAAGTTGAAATTCTCACTCGCCCCACTATGGAGCGAAATCATGAACAGCTCCCTGAAAACAGGCAGCATTCCAGAATGCCTTAAAGTAGGTCAAGTCACGCCTCTATTGAAAAAGCCAGGCCTAGACCACACCGAACTGAACAACTTCAGATCTGTTTCTAACCTCCCCTTCCTATCCAAAATTATGGAAAAGTGTGTTCTCAAACAACTGACGCAGCACATGGACAACATCAACCTACTAGATCGCCACTAATCAGGTTTCAGAAAAGGCTGTAGCACTGAAACTGCGATCCTCAACATCATGGACGACATCCACAAATCCCTTGATGCTAACAAATGCTGCCAACTTATTCTCCTAGACTTATCGGCAGCCTTTGACACGGTGGTTCACAATCTACTCATCAAGGCTCTTCAAGACAGAGTAGGTGCGGATGGCGTGGTCCTACAATGGTTCACCTCCTTCTTACACAACTGCGCACACAAAGAACAAAAATCAATTCCTTCACGTCTGACCTACACCCCATCAACAGAGGTGTCCCCCAAGGCTCGGTGCTCTCCCCTAAATTGTTCAACATTTACATGGAACCTCTCACCACCCTCCTCAAAGAAGCCAACATCCCTTTTCACCTATACGCAGATGACACCCAGATCTATTTGGAAACCTCCTCCTTCAACGACATTCAAAGACTCAACAACACTCTCAAAGAAATTCAACAGTGGCTAGCAATAAACCACCTTAAACTCAATTAAGACAAAACCGAAATCCTCCTTATCTCCAACAACGAAGAGAACCCCCAAATCGTTGAATGGCTGAAATCAATCGATGCTCTCAACTGCAATCTCACCCTAGCCAACTCATTAAAATCTCTAGGATTCACCCTCGATGCAAAACTGAACATGACCGACCACATCAAGATCTCTGCAAAGAGTGCCTTCCTCAATCTAAAGCTTCTCAACATAATTAAGCCCTTCATACCGCCCAAGGACCTCAAACAAGCCACTCAATCACTAGTGCTATCTAGACTCGACAACGGGAACGTAGCCCTCACCGGCACAGCTCAATCCCACCTAGTGCCACTCAAAACAACCCTCAATGCAGCTGCCAGAATGGTCTCCGGGGTTTAGAAATACGACCACTTATCTCCCGCCCTCAGAGAACTAAAATGGCTCCCAGTTAAAATGCGTGCCAGCTTCAGAACTGCCTGCCTCACGCACAAAGCCCTGCACACAGGGAAACCGGAATACCTGGCCTGCAAACTCAAGAAAGCTGGCCAATCAAGAAACCTCAGGAGTTCTGACACCCTCCTACTCATCCCGATGAAAGCACACAAACAAAAATCCGCTGCACGATCCTTCTCTGGAAACGCACCCAAAACCTGGAACTCCATCCCAGTCAATATCAGGACTAGCCCTTCCTTTATAAAATTCAAAAGTCTCCTAAAATACCTCTACCTCAACCGTGCCTTCCCGAAACAAGAATTGCTGATGAAACGCACAAACCGGAAGTCCGCTGGCACCTGACAAGGTTCCACCACAATCCTACCTCTTACTACACTTTAAATACACTGCCTCTACCCCCTCCTCGTTCCCTCCCCATGGAAAGAGGTTGATCCCAGGACATTGTGCACTCATCAACGCTGTCTCAGGACCTACCTACCTCAAGAACGCAAAACTCAATTAAAGATGTTGTACTCAGGACATTGTGCACTCATCAAGGTGATTTCAGGACCTCCCTACCTCAAGGACACAAAACTCAAGGAGTCAGTCGAACTTTTACGCATAACTTTTGCTTTTTTTTTTCCACTGTTGTCCCTCTATATGTGTCTTCTACTCTAAAATATGTTGTGAAGCGCTCTGATACCGTCGGGTCTGGCCAGCACTATACAAAACTCCTAAAATAAAAAAAAATAAACAAGAAAATATTTTTCTTAGGAAATTATTAAGTATTCCAAGGCGCACACCCTTACTCCCTCTTGCAATGACCTACACATCCATCATACTGACGACAACACAGCTCTACAGCCTTTATTGTTTTGGGTCTGCTTGTGGTCAACAGGCGAACTTGTACATTACAGAGAAGAACTCTAGGAAATCCTGAGAATAAAAAATAGCACAAGGTTGGCATGGTTGACCCATATCGAGGACTGGTTCACTAAGTTGGGGCTGAGACACTTTTGGCAGGACCCACAAGGCCTAACTTTGAGTTATAAAAAAGTGCTAAAACTAAGTTACTTGGTGTTTTTTTCACAACCAAACGTTACTTGGTGTTTGCTCAAAACTACCAGTTAGATAACCCCAAACTAGGCACCCAATCCTTGAGGCATCTTGCTATGAAAACAGGAAGTAAATTTGAGTCCTTTATGGATGAAATTTCACCCAGCCTTGCCAAATCCCTGTATCTAAAATTTCGCTATGGTATCCTGCAAATCAAAGCAAACACAACAAAATGGGTGTCTAACACAGGAAAGGAAAATGATGGCAGCTACGAATACTGTAATATAGGCGCAAAGAGGATAACGCACATATATTATTCCTCTGCCCTGCTTATATCCATGGTAGGAGGAAATGGATTAAACCAATTTGTCATCTTTTGGGATTCAGACGATGCAGTGAGGCGGAAAGAATACGGCGAACTGATACTACCCAATCTATTGTGTTTAATATAATCAGATACCTTTTCTGTGGAGACATAATAAGGAGGAGAAGCTTTAGAAGCTTTAGCTACTTCTGCGATTAACCCTGTGCAGAGAAAATAATGATAATTTTTAAAAAGGTATGGCATAGAGTCCTGCATGTAATGCCGGTAATGCCGATAGTCTTAAATATATTTTAAGAAGGAAATAATATCATGCAAAAACTGTGTTCAAATGAATTGATAATACTGTAATTTTGCAATATGATATTCTTGATGGACAGTCCATGATTTTAGATTATAAAATTGTATTTATTGTTTTAATTATTAGTAATCATCTTTATTGGGCCTTCGATTAGTACTTTTAAACTATGTTGGAAGGGATGGGCGAGGGACTGAAGATTTGTTTATGATTGCTTTATATTGTATGTTCTCTTTTATGTCTTTTCATAATCGAAATAAAGATTTTTGTATTGAATTGAATTGACTTCTTCACATGTCTCCATGCACAGGCCCTCTCAAAGTCTGTGAAACATTTTGTGATTTCATCACCTTCCTCATACTTGGGGAAAATCCCTTTGGGGATTTTTGGGTCATAAGAGTTCTCTCTGTCCCTAAGTATTATGTTGTGCCACCATCTTTGGGTGCTAGGCCCATTTCTGCTCTTGCCCTTTCAATAGCCTGTCTGTTCTATCCTCCAGGGCTATTCTGTGAGTCAATCTTGCTAAAATGATGTCCTCCTCACTGAGGATGTCTTTAATGTTGCTTGGGGTGCGTGGTACACCTGTGTGGGAGCTAGGTACCCTTAACACAACTTTTGGAAATATGGTGCAAGGACCACATCTTCTGTGACAAGGTGAGGGAGTGGGAATCATCCACCTCATCACTATTTTCTTCTTCTGGGAGGAAGTCCTCCTCTTCAAAAGGGTGCTCCTTAGTATGTTCTGCCAAGAGCTCCAGGAGTTTGGTCTGGGTAGTATTGGAACCAGTTTAAATTTTTTAAAGTCTACCGAGGGTATTTAGCGCTTTTATGCCAAGATGGAGGTAGGGGGTCAGGTTGAGTTCCACAACCATATTCTCTGTATCCATTACTTTACTTAGTAGGCTTTTTACACTTTAGAAAATGTTAAAGGGACTTAACCATGGCCCTAACGAGAATTTCAAAATTTTTGAAAAAGGGACTTAACCGAGGACCTAACAAGAATTTCTAATTTTTGGAAAAATGATCAATTCAACAATACAGTTGAATCTAAAGGCAATTTTAGATTGTAATCTTGTCATCAGGTTTTGGCAGAGTGGTTCAGCAAATTTAAAGTCGTAGACCTCACCACTGATCCACCAATGAAGGAGGCTGGCTTGCTATATACCATACCAACGTAACGTATAGTGTGCAAAGAGTTCAGTGGATCTACAGAGGCTTTACAAAGGCTAAAGTAGATAATACTAATACTCTCTTTTGTGGTAGTGTGGGCGAGCAGTTAGGCTTATCAGAGAGCAGTTATAAGCATTTGTTGTACACACATAGGCAAGAAATTATTTCACACACTCAGTGACTTAGGGGCAGATTAGGATTGTGGATTTCCTGCATCCTCCGGGCCGGCGGAATCCACCACCGGCCCGGAGGATGTGGGAAATCCGCAGCGGACTGAAAAAGACCCCCTGCCAGATTAGGATGGCTGGGGGATCATTTTTCAGTCCGCAGCTTTTCCGCCGCGGTCGCCTCCCGCCCGCGGCGGAAAAGCACTAACATGGCTGGCGGTGTCTATCAGACACCGCCAGCCATATTAGGATGTCTGAAGGAACATGCCTTTACACGGCGGCATTTCCGCCGTGCAAAGGCATACGGATTGTTGTTTGGGGGCCTGTTGCGGGCCCCCAGGGGTGAAGGGGGGGTGGGGGGTGCACATGGGGGGGTACCTATGGTACTCCCCTGCATTTGCCTGTACAAAGCGGCAGGCACCGCGCGGTGCCTGCCGCTTTGTGCATGCAAATGCACAACTTACACTTTTATCATTGCGGCGGGTGCTGCTTCAAGCAGCACCCGCCGCAATGATAAAAATACAGGATGTGACTGCCAGGGTGGCAGTCACATCCTAATTTGCACAGAGGGACCGCCGCTGCCCCTGCGGACCGTTCCTTCTACTCTATGGTGGCGGACGGACTCAGGTCCGTCCGCCATCATAATAGGCCCCTAAATCTGAGACCTATGGCTTGTAAAAATATTCCTGTTTTTTATATAATTTTTATGACCGTAAACACAGAGCTAGGATGCTATTGAAGATATACATTTGCAAAGTTTTGAGAAATAGTAATAATTTATAATAATAATAGAGTCCAGCTTGTGGCAGGTGTACCACCAATACAGTGAACGCCGCAGTCAAGAAAGGTATTGGGTTAGAGGGCAGGAGATTGCCAACACATTTACCTTTGCGGTTGATGGGAAACACACTCCGTCTTCACTGGTAGGAAGAAGGTCTTGGGCTGCCCATGATTTGGGTACAGCAGGCAGTTTCAGGTCACCTGGATCGTGAGTACCGGAGGGGGTAAGCAGTTGTTTTGGTCATGACCAGTAGCGGTCTGCTACTGTAGCACTGGTAGGGCATGCTGTTGTGGCGGGCGGGCGTGGCCAAGTTGCTACTTTGGGTGCAGTCGAAGCCACTGGCAGGAGGGTGCAGGCTTACAGGAGCAGGGCTGTTTCCAGCATCGGTCACAGGTGCTGTGAGAAGCCCTTGGGGTGGTGGATTTACTGAAGGCGTCGGTCACTGGTTTGGAGGCCAACAAACCTTTCTTGCTGCAACTGGAGGGTTGGTGGAATGTCGCGTCGACTTGGTATGTCCCGGTCCTAACCACTTGGCGGTTTCTTTACCTGTAGTGTGCCGTGACTTGAGCCTCTAGCCCAAAGGGAGGTTCATAGCAATTTGCGAAGACTGTGGGGACTCCAGGGTTCTTGGAGGCCTTGGAGGCCTTGTAGGGTCCAGGAGACAAACAGGCTTCATTTGTCAAGTCCTTCAGCCACTAGCAGGGTTTGTGTAGGTTTCTTTCTGCTTCAGGGCTCAGTTCTTGGTTCAGCAATACGTCTCCTTCTGTTTCTTCTATTAGTCCATCAAATCTGATGATTATTGATCAGGGGTGCGCCTAAATACCAGTTTGTAGGGGTCTTGCAAGGGTCAGAAGGTGGTAGCCAATGGGCTACTTACCTTTATGGTGACTACCCCCTTTGCATGTCCACTCCCTTTGGGGAGGGGGTATACCCCTAACCCTATTGGCAAAAAATCTTACAAAACAATATAAGGATTTTCAAAGGAGGGGGTCACTTTAGCTCAGGACACATTAGGGGTGGTCCTGGCTGAGAACAGACACACCTCTCCTGCTTGCTAATTTTCCTGCCACACTTGCCGCCAAAAGTGGGGCTTAGTCAGGGGCAGGCATCTCTACTAGCTGGAGAGGTTCTGGCCAGCATAACAAAGGTTTTGAGGCTCACTGCTGTTCTATGCAGTTCCTGCTTGGGGGTAGGTGTGAAGCACTTTCACCCAGAGCAGGCTTTGTTTCTGACCCACAAGAGCAAAAGGCTCCCACCTCAGCGGGTCATAAACATGTCTAGAAGTGGCAAGCTGGTGCAGACCAGTCAGGCACGGGAAACATCCTTTACAACAAAACTTTTTCCACGCAGTACTTTTACAACGCAACTTTTACAACGCAAGTCGTTACAACGACTTGCGCTGGGGGGCGCTGTAGGATAGGGAATAGTTTAATTTGCTATCCAAAACCTTTCCTACTATCCACAGGGACTGGAGTTGGAATAGTAAATTAAACTATTCACTATCCAGCGCCCCCCAACGCAAGTCGTTGTAACGACTTGCTTTGTAAAACCTGCGTTGTAAAGGCATGCGTGGAAAAAGCATGCGTTGTAACGACATACATCCGTAAGGCACACACTAGGGGTTTGATAGGTTTTCAGGGGGCACCGCTGAAGTGGCCTATGAGTGCATTTATTAATGAATCCACACTTGCATTAGTGTGCGCTCATTAATCTGAGATGTTTGGTACCAAACATCTTGGAATTCAGTAAAGCCATTATGGAGCTGTGGAACTCGCATTGACAGCTGCTAGTCCATGTATTCAGTATGACTTCACCATGCAATTAAAATGTCTAAGAATGGACTTAGACAATATAGGGGCATATCTGCTCATGCACTTATGCCCTCACATGAGATATATTTTGTACCCTGCCTTAGGGCTGTAATGTCTGCTGTAGGGGTGACTTACCTTTGCCTCTTGAAGTGCTGGTAGGCCTGGCACACAGGAATGTGTGTCAGGTCGACTCTTCACTATTATCTGCACCAAAATTCGCAGGTTGCGGTGATAGTATGCTTGTGTTTGGTGAGGGTTCTCTTATGGGTGGCATAATACATGCTGCAGGTCTTCGAGACCCTTTCTGGTCACAATGTCTTTGGTACCGCCAGTTCCTTGTACAAGGGACTTATAAGTGGGCCAGTGATGTGGCAATTGTGGAAACAAAGGTACAGTTTTGGAAAAGAACACAGGCACTTGGCACCTGTTTTGCAGTAACCCAATGCACATTCGGTCAAAGATGCATCAGATTCAGACAAAAAAGGGAGGTAACCATGCGAAAATGAGTACTTTCCTATAACCCTCTTTGAGGTGATCGTAAATAATCAATGGCAAACCATTGATACATACCATTGAGACTTGCAATTAGGAGGGACACCTCTTTGACACACCCTCATAATTGCGATTCGAAGTGGATCCCAAACCCAATTTGCGATAGACTTTTCCCTCTCCCAAAATAAGTTTTGAACATTGAACATACCACTTTTGTGTTCACAAAAAAACTCTGATTTTGAAAAAGCCAAGGTGTTTAGTACATCAAGCCCATAAATGTTTTTGGGCCTATTCACAAAGGTTTAAGGATTACGCAAAAGAGTACCCCTGTTGTACACTTTTATGTACTTAGTCATTCATTTTTTGTTTGGCTACGATTAAGCCATAAAAGCAAGCATGTCAATATTGCAATGCAACATGACTATAAAAAATACAAAAAGACTTTTATACAATGCCAAAATTACATGATCACACCACATTCCCATAATTTTCCTGATCTTCAAATATGTCAGAATGAAATTTAAAACAGCTAAACATATATGCTCAAATGAAAGTTGCTGAAAGAAAAGACATGCCCCCTTATAGGAACGAATTTTAAAATTTTGAAAAAGTGGCAATAAAAAACATTTCATAGGAGATATGTACAATGTGCAAGATAGCAACATATGTAAAGTGCTTTGTGTTGAAACACTTTCACAAGGGCCGAAAAGCAGTGTTTTCTTCCATAAACTAGCAATAGAGAATAGCAATAGGAAATGCAAAGTAATCTGCCTAATCCCGGAGAAGTAAAATCTAAATAGAGGATTTCTTCTTTTTTTTTATATATATTTTTTATTGAGAGTTCAATTCATAATTTATTATACATATACAAAATAAAGTGCTTAGGTGCTCAGTTTCAATTTTGGTTGACATCTTACCACAAACATAGTCCATTCCTAGATAGAATCAGACTGAAAAAGAACAGTTTTGATTAAAAATACTGACAAACCAGAAATAGCAAAAGAGAATCACAATTTGCACAATCTCTTACTAACAATTCTTTTTTAACCAAATCACCGACTACTTTTTTATGGAATTTCAGGGTTTCTCAAATTTTGTAAGAGACCCTAATCTTAAAGCATAGCATCTCTCTAGCTCTTTGATTTTATGAAGTTTAGCTCTCCAGGCTTGGAAGGTGAGTACAGTGATAGCGCACCAATTTTGTAGAATTAAAGATCTTGCCACCATTCTACAAATGGAAAGGAGTGTCATTGTATCCGCTACGGTATCCAATCAATTGTTGTTTTCGAGAATCAAATCCATAGGGAAACTCATTTCATATGTGTTTTCCGTTTATTAATTCAAAGGAAAATCATAGCTCCGAAATATAACAGTATCCAGTCGTCAGCCAAATATAACAATATCCAATCGGCAGCCTTAGCGTTTCATCCTCACATCATTGTCATCTTGTATGGGTTGCGTAAATGATGAGCTGAAGAATTGTAAGGATAAACGATTAGGAGATACATTAGAGGTATATTCCAAAAGGCGACTAAAGAAACTTAGCAGACAGTATGGCTGTTGGGGAGTTGATGATAAGAATTTAAGAGATTTTTGTATAATCAATTTTTGCCAGAAGTCTAAATATAGAAATTGAAGAGGATTGATGTGGGAGCAATAGGGAGGGTGCTGACACCACATGATGATTTCCATCACAAAAAAATTAATGTTACTTTCTTTATTTGCATAATATATGGAAATTAGATTTAAATAGGCAGACTTGAAGGGGCTGTTGAACAATAAAATTGATATGATGTTTTTTATTTTGGGAATGTGATTGAATTATTGATTTTCAAAAAATACATAGGGATCTAAATTTATTTGTGTACTTATCCTTTTTTCCAGCCCTGATGACGTCCAAGTGAGGATGAAACGTGTAGGCTGACGATTGGATATTGTTATATTTGGCTGACGACTGGATACTGTTATGTTTTGGTGCTATGATTTTCCTTTGAATGAAATAAATGGACAACACATATAAAATGAGTTTGCCTATGGATTTGATTCTCGAAAAACAATAATTGATTGGATACCATAGCGGATACATTGATGCTCCTTTCCATTTGTAGAATTCATTTTTGAGCACTTGGTCTTTGGCGTTGGGACCTGGGAGAGTGAAGCGTCATTTATATAGGACTTTGTGATTTGTTAAAACAAGACTGTGAATTGCTCACCAGTGCGCTCGGTTGTTGTGCCCCCATCGCCTACAGGAAAGAGACATTCTGATATAAATAAACACTCCTCTTGCATTTTGTTCATCGTTATATTTGGAGAGCATCCCAGGACTTGCAATATAGATATCGATAGTTAAAACTTGTCCTATAGTCGTTCTGAGATATTTAGCAATTTCTTCCCATAGGTGCTTGATCTTTGTGGCAATACCAGACAATATGAGACCGAGGGCTAGATGTAGGTAATTGAAATTTACCGATTCTAAAATACAGAATTTTACCGATTCGGTATTTTGGAATCGGTAATTGGGATGTAGGTAAAAAATGGGTATTTTTTACCGATTCTGTTGAATTCGGAATCTGCCATTCGGATTTAACAGAATCGGTATTTACCGTTTCAGTATTTACCGAATTGGTATTTACCGATTCGGTATTTACCAGATCGGTACTTGTCATTCAATCCTATGGGCCTTTTGGCCCAAAGGAATGAATGGGAAATACCGATTCGGTATTACCGAATCGGAAAGGAATGAAAAGTGAAACTTAGAAGTCAGCCAATCAGGTGCTACCACCCACCCCCTCCCAACCAGGAAGTGGCTACACCGAGGCAGCTGGAAGTAATTAGAAGCTTCTCGAGAGGCAGTGAAAAGCAGATCTGAGTCCCAGAGCCACAGGAAAACTTTTGTGCTTTTAAAGTTTGAAAATGGCAAGCAGCAGTGAAAAGGAACTCCCAGAGAGGAAGAGGAAAATCAAATTTAGCACCATGGAGCTGCAGGTCCTCGTGGAGGAGGTGGTTAAAGAACACCTGAAATTGTTTGGAAAGCAGTCCCTGACTGTGGCTGAATCTGCCAAAAGAAAAATATGGCTGGAAATGCAATCGAAGGTGAATGCTGTAGGAGTGACTCCAAGGGACATAGATGACCTGAAAAAAAGGTGGTATGACCTCGGAGCATTACTAAGAAGAAAATTGCACAGCTCCACAAAGAGGCAAACAAAACTGGAGAAGGGAAGAACCGTGCACCTCCGATGACTGAGCTGGAGAAGCTGTGGGGGCCACCATTGAACCAGAGAGCGTCTGTGGACTGGGAGATGCAGACAGCTCAGCCAGAGCTGCCACCAGAAAAGGTAAGACACATGCACAGCAATCACCCCCACCCTCTTCACCTTCCCTTTTTCCTATGTGGCAAAGTTCACCCCACTCCAGTAGAGGTAGCACTATACAGGAGCAATGCATTATGAGACATGTAGTCATTGAAAGACGTACCATGTCATACAGCACAGAAAGCAACAAGTTAGGCAAAATATATCAGTCATTATGAAGCTGACGCAATATGTACAGTGTTTCAGTGAGAATAATTTAATTGTAGAAGCAGTGAGGCAGGAGCACAGAGCTAATGTACGCTTTTATGTCCACAAGCAAGACATCTCGCAGGCGTACCAGGGAGAAGCAAGGCACTGCACCACAGAGGGATGACAGCCAGGAGGAAGGCACAAGTGCAGAGAATGTCACAGAGGACACTGGTGCATCAACACCACTGCCACCTTCCCAAGTCCTTGAAATGTCTCCACATCTACAGGCGTCCCGAGAACATTTAGGATCCCCGCTGCACTGTCCTCACCTGAACTGCCTGCGTCACAGCCGCAAACAACACCTGCACCTCAAAAGAGCAGGTGGCATGCAGTTGCTCCACTGGTTGAAATGGAAACTTCGCGGTACAAAAGGGGGTGGTGATGGACGGAGCATCTGAACCAATCAAACACTCACACCCAGTCAACATATCTGGGTTTAATCCAGCAGGTTCTTTAGCCCACTCTGCTACCCCAGTTCAGACATGGCCATATGCAAATCAGTCTGACCATGTTCCTCATGGGAACAGTCCAGCCCGAACTGCCAAGCCATGCCTTCCCTGGACTGGAAACAAGCTTCCTAGGACCGGTTTCGGGCATTCCAGCCGTCTTCAGGCAGGCGTGCTTAAATCCATTGGCAAAGTGAGCAAGGGACTCACGTCTGAGCATACCCTGCCAAATTAAGGCGAACAAAGCGTACAAAAGGGGGTGGTGATGGAAGGAGCATCTGAACCAATCAAACACTCCCACCCGGTCAACAGATCTGGGTTTAATCCAGCAGGTTCTTTAGCCCACTCTGCTACCCCAGTTCAGACATGGCCATATGCAAATCAGTCTGACCATGTTCCTCATGGGAACAGTCCAGCCCGAACTGCCAAGCCATGCCTTCCCTGGACTGGAAACAAGCTTCCTAGGACCGGTTTCGGGCATTCCAGCCGTCTTCAGGCAGGCGTGCTTAAATCCATTGGCAAAGTGAGCAAGGGACTCACGTCTGAGCATACCCTGCCAAATTAAGGCGAACAAAGCGTACAAAAGGGGGTGGTGATGGAAGGAGCATCTGAACCAATCAAACACTCCCACCCGGTCAACAGATCTGGGTTTAATCCATCACCGTTCTTTAGCCCACTCTGCCACCCCAGTTCAGACATGGCCATATGCAAATCAGTCTGATACGGTGCCTCATGTGAACAGTCCAGACCGAACTGCCAAGCCATGCCTTCCCTGGACCGGAAACAAGCTTCCTAGGACCGGTTTCTGGTATTCCAGCCGTCTTCAGCCAGGCGTACTTGAATCCAGTGGCAAAGTGAGCAAGGGACTCACGTCTGAGCATACCCTGCCAACTTATGGTGAACAAAGCGGTACAAAAGGGGGTGGTGATGGACGGAGCATCTGAACCAATCAAACACTCACACCCAGTCAACAGATCTGGGTTTAATTCATCACCGTTCTTTAGCCCGCTTAGCCACACCAGTTCAGACATGGCCGTATGCAAATCAGTCTGACCCTGTGCCTCATGGGAACAGTCTAGCTCGAACTGCCAAGCCATGCCTTCCCTGGAACGGAATCTTCAGCAGGCGAAATGGAGGGAGATGACACTGAAACCTTTGCTGGGGAAGGAAGCACTGCCACACAGCAGTCCAGTGCAGAGGGTACCCGTACAGGTACCAGACGCCACAGGCCCAGAAATAGCAGTGCTGCACAACATGTGGAGGGTCACGGTGTCTTCTGTGGGCTGGAGGGTAGCATGGTAAAGATCCAAAGAATGCAGGGGAAGGCCATCCAGTCTGTGCAACGCCAGATGAGGCACCTGACTACAAATATGGAAAACATAGGAAAGGGCATCAGTGCACTGGTCGATGAGAACAAAGAGATGGCATTAGGTATGAGGGAAATGGCTGCAGGGATGCAGGAGATGGCCACTGCGTGCGGGACATGACAAAATCGGTGCAGCTTCTGTGCACTAAACTGGACCAGGACAGGTTAGCAAGGTGCAAGGACAGGCAGCAAGCGCAGCCACATCCACTTACCTTCTATGCAGACGATGCATCAACATGCAAGAGGGACTAACACACAGCATTAATGAGGTGTGTAGGGGCCTTGCAAGGATGACCAGTGCTGTAGAGGTGCTGAAAAATGCATGGACAGCAAAAACTGCTGCTCTTGATGTACAGGAAAGTGAGGAAAGCACCAGTAGGAGCAGCATGACAAGCCCTCCTGTTGTTGAGACACGGAGGAGCAGCAGGCGCCATGGTGAGCCCACAGCCCAAACACCCAGCGAAGACAGTCAGACACTTTCATCTGGCACTGGTAGGCGTGGCCGGAAATGACTTGTACAGCCCACACTCCATGACCTTAAATGGGAAAGTGAGCCAGGACTACCATTATTAAATGGATGACATTTATGTTGCACATTTGTGCTTTTGAGTACCTACGTAGTGCCAAATATTAAACTACGTTGGGTGCATACTCCACCTGTCTGTGTCTCTTTACTTAACCAAAAAAAGTTCTGTGTGTTCTCTGCCCGTCTCTGTATGCTATCTGTTGGTGTCGCAACTCCTGCTGTGTTTGGTTCAGGCAGTGCATGTTCATCATCGTGGTCCTGAGGAACTAGAATTCGATTTGGGCCTAGCAAAACATGTAGTTACTTTTAGTAATTAGCGTGATGTACCTAGTAAGCTAATGTAGGGACGCAAACACTAATACGCACACAATATGTAATCATTTAGGGACTAGTATACACTATGTTACACGTTTGTATCTAATCATAGGCAGTACTGCTTGACTCAACCAACGCTATTTTGTGGCCTAGTCCACTCACCGCATTAGTAAAAACCTGTCATTGCATTTAGCTCAAGCCGTTCTCCTGAGAAATAGTACAACTGTAGCAAACTGCTGCTTCTGCACGTTAGGCCTGTCAAGGTTGTAGGTGGGGGTAGGCTGGATAAGCACATTCCAAGGGGTGCTGTGCGGAGTTTCTCGGAGTTCATTTCATTTCATTTCAGTACACTTTATCCGATTAAATTAAAATCATAAAAGGACACAATACAACATACAATATAAATACATTCTATTGATGGGTGAGCACAATATAAAATCAATAAAATTCATTCATAAGTTTTAAAAGCCAAATACTACACCCTATGGAGCAAAATGCATAACCAGATACAATGGACTACATTAAAACATAGAGCATCATACTTCAGCGATATTAATAGGTCTTAGCTTTTTCAATCTAGCAGCAGCCACCAAGTAGCTCCCAATATTAAAAATGACCCAGACATTGTGCAACAATTGCAGGAATATTAGAGCAGGTTTGACTTGACGTAACCCTGTGCCCTTAAGTAATGGAATGATGTATTTTTTCCTTATTACTGAATAATGTTTACAGAAAAAGATGAAATGAGTAGTGTCCTGGTCAGAACAATTATCACAGTCACAGGTTAAAACCTTGTCAACAGTATTCCATACCTGGTTTGTTCCTAACAAAAAAGGGATTTGATTGAACCTAAACCTTGTTAGTAGCCATCTGTGGGAAGGTCTAGTGACAGTAATAAAGTGTGTCGTCATTATTTAATAATGAGCGTAGCCGTCTGACGAATGAAGCCCAGAAATATAATTTTAGGTCTGGGACGTTAAAACTAAGCATGGGCGAATTTTTGCGGATCTCGCGTTCGCGAATTTTGCGGATTTGCGAATTCGCAATCCGCAAAATCCGCGAATTCCCGCGAATTTGCGGATTTTTTTTTTTGTGTTTGCCCGTGTTTCTGCCAGTTCGCGAGGGTTTTTACAATTTCGCAATTTGCGAACTTACCTGTCGGGTCGCAAGTTTCGCGAACTTGTTGTTTCTACGTGTCCAGCCTGTTTGGGACACTCTTCTTCATCACTGCCACTCTCTGTCACCACTGCCACTCTCTGACTACTCATGCCACCCTCTGGCCCACCCATGCCACCCTCTGTTTCATCACCACACCCTCTGGTTGTCCAGTGTACATTATTTTCGGCAAAGCAAAGCACACCTTCCCTGCCTCAAGTGACCTGAATTAATTTGGGGCTGATTAATGTGTCACAGAATATTTTTTTAGCTGGCACCTGCTTCCTTAGTGCGCCCTGATTAGTGATCTTTTGCACTTGCTAAGTGCTTTCATTGTTGCAAAATTAGTTACAACACCTGCCCTGCCCCAACTGACAATAATGAATTAGGGGCTGATTAATGGATTTTAACTTCCAGCCTGGCTCCTGCTTGTCTCCCTTAGCTGTAATTCAGGACCTTTGTGGCATATGTGTAACTATTCTGAGGTTCAGAGCAGGGTCACATAATAGTTGCAACTGGCAACTGAACTCTGGAGGGGCCCCTCAGGAAGCACTACAGGAAATGGCTACTAATGATGAGCCTGAACTTTTGAACCTGGCAAGTAGTTTCAGTTTTGCTAAGATCGTATTTCTGCAATTTAGCACTTATTCGCGGGGCGCGAAGTTGTACTGGGAAGCCGCGAACTCACGCGAACGGTGCGAGCAGTGCGAGCAAAATCCGCTGCTCGCGGATTTGCGGATTTTGCGGGAGATTCGCGAATCTCGCGGATTGCGGTTTTCCCGAAAATCCGCAAAATCCGCGAGCGAAACGGATTTTCCGCCCATATCTAGTTAAAACCGCCTAGGTCAGTCTGATTTTTCAATAATTTTAATGACCTCCTAGCTTTCTTGTATCCCCAAATAAAGTTTCCAAATATACTATCTAGTTGCTTTAAAAAAAGGGCCTATTCAGTGCCAAAGGGATTGACCTAAACAGATATAGGTATTTGGGTATAATTTTCATTTTGATCAAGTTTATTCTGCCTATTAAGTTTAAAGGGAGTCAATGCCATTTTTTTAGAGTCGCAGTGGTTGTTTTAATCAGCTCGTTATAGTTGATGTTATTGATTTCTTTAACATTTGATATGATTTTGACTCCAAGGTAAGTCGCGACCTTGCAGATTTCAGGGACTGGTGTCGGGGGATTAAAATTAGTTATTATTTGAGTTTTATGTGTATTTAATTTGTATCCTGATACTTTGCCGAAATTAAGTGCTTCGAGATTGATAGCTTTTAAAGTCTCAATTATTTCAGAGGAATAAATGGCAATGTCATCTGCATATGCAGTAATTTTTAGAATATACGGACCAGTCAAAAATGGAGTTATTTTAGGTTGGGAATCCAGAGCTTTTAAAAAAGGTTCTAGTGATAGAGCAAATAATAATGGAGACAGGGGACACCCTTGACGAGTGCCCCTCAGAATTCGAAAGCATGGCGAAATAAGCCCTCCATAGCTAATATGTGCTGTTGGTTTGTCGTAGAGCGCCCGAACTCCATTTAAAAATTGCCCTTCAAAACCCATCGATCCCAGTGTCTGCCAGAGATAGCCCCATCCCACCCGATCGAATGCCTTTTCGGCATTGAGCATAATCATAGCCAATGGGGTATTTTCTACCTCTGCTATATCAAATGCTGTAATTGCGGTGTTAACATGTGTCGACGTGTCCCTCCCTGTTATAAACCCATGTTGGTGTTTATTTATAATTCTCGGCATTAATGGAGCAAGTCTATTGGCCAAACATTTTGCATAAATTTTAGCATCTGTATTGATCAAAGATATGGGTCTGTATGACCCCATCTCTTCTTTGGGTTTTCCCTTTTTGTGAAAAAAAATTATTTTAGCTTTGTTCCAGGAGTTAGGGGCCAATCCTGTTATCCCAATGTGTAATATGGTTTCTAAAAGAAGAGGTGTTAGTACGTCTGAGCATAATTTATACATTTCTGATGGAATAGTGTCTTCCCCTGTGGCTTTCCCTGAGGGCAGTGATGATATAGCTAATTTAAGTTCATTTTTTGTTATCCCAGTTGCAAGAGAAGCACTTTCTGCCAGCATTAGCTGATTAGTATGATTCTCCCTTAGATATTCATCAATTAAAAGACTATTCGGTATGTGTTCAGGAGTATAAAGAGATTCGTAGTATTTGGCAAATTGTTGGACGATATGGATTGGTTGAGTGTATTTCTTATTATCAAGACCTGTTATTTGAGTAATCGTGGAGTCTGCCCTATCTTCTGCGACCTTAAATGCTAAAATTTTGCCTATTTTATCTCCACCCTCATAATTGATGAATTTATATTTATGTATCTGAGCACTATTTTTTTTGAGTAGTTTCTCTTTAGTCTTGCATTTTAGTCGACTAAGCTGTGCGCAGATCTCCAACGTGGGTAAATTATCTCGCAAAGCCAGAGCCAATCGCTTCTCTTCACATGCAATATCAGTCATCAGGGCCTCATCGTTCTTACGTCTTTCAGAGTTTTGTTTCAAGACATAAGATTGCGTAAACCCCCGGATACTTGCTTTACATGTATCCCACACTGTTAGACACGATGCAGTATTTCTGTTGAAATCTATAAATTCGGTTAAATGATGTTTTAACTGTGAGATGTAAATCTGGTCTGATATTAATTTCCTGGGAAACGTGAAAGGTCTAGGGGGTTTACGAGCCAGAGTGATAGTGATATCTGCCATAATGGGGTTATGATCAGATGTTATACGAGGCAAGATTGCTATTGATGCAGAGCTCAGCATAAGGTCTGATACAAAAGCCATATCCAGGCGAGTACATATCTTGTGTGGTGCTGAATAATATGTATAACCAGGAGCGTCTGGATATAAGCACCTCCACACAACTTTAAGACCATGCATCTTACATAAGTCTTGAATTGAAGCTCTGGTTCTAGACATACGTTTGTTATTGCAAGGTCGGGTAGTATCTCTTTGGCAATTCATAATGCAATTAAAATCTCCCATAATGATTAATTCCCCTTTCCAATCTAGCAAGGCTGTATTTAGCTGATCAAATACCTTAGGTTCGTCTTTGTTAGGACCATATATCACACATACCACGAATTTCTTATCATCTATGATTAGTTGAGCAATTGCCCACCTACCCCTTTTATTGGTATTGTTTTAATTGTTTCAGTTTTGAATCTCTTATCCTTTAAAATTGCCACCCCCCTTATTGGTGAGTCTACGGCTGAGCTAACTATGATCTCCATACCCAGTTGGTTCAACAATTTTTTGTCTTTGTTTACGATGTGTGTTTCTGACAAAAAAGCTAGATGAGGGTTATAGAGTTGTAGCTCCTCTGCGACTAAGCGTCTTTTGCGTTTGTTGTTCAAGCCTGAGACGTTCCATGCCAGACATTTAATGTTATGCATTCCAAATTAAAACATGGCGGCCGTAGTCAATATTATTCTCAGCACATCTATCTACTCTTCTGTATCGTTTCTTCCTAAACTCTTCAAAAACCAAAGTTTCCCCTCCAAAACCAGATTTCAAAGCATGTCTTTCTACCAAACAGGAAATATTTTTAACTTTTACCCCCCCCCACTCCCTCCCCCCACTGCGGACACCCCCCCCCCTCCACCCCCCTCACTAATTGCTGCCGTTGGAGTGGCAGCTCTAGCGGCAGAGAGACCAAGAAGGGCCTACCCATCCCTCCAGGGGTAGCAGTATCTGACGCTACATCTATTTGCACATTTATACAAAGAAAAGAAAAAGAGAAGAAGAGGGAGTAGAGCACACACAAAATTTTCTTCTTTTTACCTCTTTTTATCTCCCCCCCCTCCCCCTTTCGGCTGCCACCCCCACCCCCAAAGTTGTCAGCCATTGCTGAGAAATTAGTGAA
The DNA here is from genome assembly GCF_964263255.1 of Lissotriton vulgaris. Taxonomy (NCBI): domain Eukaryota; kingdom Metazoa; phylum Chordata; class Amphibia; order Caudata; family Salamandridae; genus Lissotriton; species Lissotriton vulgaris. The sequence continues at coordinate 676,806,588 of NC_141685.1, read as the reverse complement.
AAATATTCAATGATAAACCTCAAAGCCACCTCAAAGCCCCAAAAACCAGTGACAGTCTAGTAAGTCAAATCAAAGTCCTGGTGTCCAATTCTGTCTAGCTGACATATTAGTAAGGTATCGTTAAGTCCCCATCACTCGTAATTTTTAGAAAAAATTGATTAGTTTCAGCCTTAATTCTAGCTTCAATCTCTATCACCATCCTTATTCTTGGTGATGCTAGATAGAAATGCCTGTGCTTCTTGAACATCACCAAAAAAATATGTACGCCCGTTTTTCACAACTTTGAGTTTCGCTGGTTCTTGCAGGTAGGCTTGTTCCCCCAGTTTGTTGATTGGATCGATCAATTTTCTTAGCTCCCATCTTTTGTCCATCGTCAACTTGCTGAGGTCAGAGCGGGTAAAGAGGGAGATATTCCCAAAAGTGACTGGGGTGTTCGGTCTCGCTTTTTGCCATACGGCTTGACGAAGCAGGAAGTTGCCGAAGTATATTAGAAACGGGCGCGGGAACTTACTGTCTTGCCTTTTTAACCCTAATGGGAGTCGGTGTGCCCTTTGAATTTGAGAATCCCAGTCCCAGTCGGAGAGTTCTGGAAAGGCTTGGGGTAGCAATTTCACCAAAAATGCCCTTGGGTCAGCCCCCTCTGACCCCTCCGGAATACCAAATAGCTTGAGGTTAGATCTCCTTTGCCGATTTTCCAAATCTTTAACTTTTCCCTGTAGTAGGGCTATTTGGGAATCATGTTGCTCCACCTTGGAGCCAGTCTTTGTTGCTTCCTCCTCCATAGCCACTGTGCATTCCTGAAGTTCTGCAATATCTTGTGTGACCCCCTTGAGATTGGACGTAAGATCTGAGATGGATGTTTGCAGTCTCACATTATCGCTTTTCAGTTGCTGATAATGCTCCAACGCTTCTCCCCGCTGACTAATCAGGAGGTTTAGTATCACGTCAAGTTGAGAGTGATCAGTACTCCCATTCCCCTCTGTTAAATTTTGTGTCTCTTCAGTCGCTCTATTTATTTTTGTATTAATCAGCGGGTTAGGGGCTTCCGCCAATACCTGATGATTGTTTTCCCTTTCAGTTTGTTCCAAGGGGGTACTCCTGGAGGTAGGCGGGTTAGATAACTCAGCTGTTGAGACCTGTACAACCTCATTATCTATAGGGCTACCTCCTGAAAGCCTTAATGTGAGATTCTTAACCAGCCCCTTGGCTTCAATCCATTTCCTTAGGGGGCTTTTGTCAATGTTCAATTTTTTGTTCGTTAGGGATGCCACATTTGCAAGACGCGTCGTGTTAGATGATTGTTTCCCCCCTCTTTTGTAGCAGGACTTAGCTTTGCCTCTCCGCCTCCGTGCAGACAGTCTCATTGTATAATTATCTGTTGTCTTGTCTAGCTCTTCATCTGCCTCGGTGTCATAATCCACAAAAGAGGATTGTTCTTCCCCCAGCTCCAAAGAAGAGTCATCCGTGGGAAGCCCATCTTGCTTGGAGTTTACATCAGTTAAGGTTACTTGCATCGCGTTTGTATTTACGATTAGATGTGGTTCCACTTCTAATATTTCTGCTGTGTTGTCTCCACTTTTCCCACTTAGCGCTTCAGGACCTTCTTGGGTCTCATTGCCCTCAGACGATATAATGTCACAGTTAGCAGGTAAGTTCGAAAGATCTCCAATCACTGGGCTTGTTAGAGCTGCTGCTGGGGTAATAGCCACAACTTTTTTTAAAGCTCCTGGTGACTTTAGTCCAGCCTGTATTTCTGGCTCTGCCCTTAGCTCAGACTGAGCATCTTGTGTTAAATCTACGTGAGGAGAGACTAGTGTGTTCCCACCTGCCACCCCGGGTTTGGAACTAGCAGTTACATTTTTCTGAACAAATGTTTTTGGTATAGTCCCGCAATTAGAAAGCACAGGAGGGCGCAGAATTGGCTTACCTGCCACCTTCCTATCGTTCCCCTTCAGAGCACTGGTGGAAACAGAAGGTATTCCAGTTGAATCTCCAACAGGGCACTGTATGGCAACCAGAGCAGGAGGGGCAAGGGCAGCCACTTTTTTTCCTTGAGGCATTTTCACCGCCATCATCGCTGTCGCTGTCGCTGTTGCTGCCGCCGTGGTCGCCGTGGACACCATGGCTGTAGCTGTAGTTATGACTGTAGTGTCTGCTACAGTTGTAACTGTGGCTGCAGTTGCATTTAGGGTATTGAGCAATAAAGCAGCCGAACTAGCCGAGTATGCAGAGATAGCTGGTGCTCCGGGCCCCCCTGATGCACTTGCGGCTACGGACGTAGCAGGGGTAGTGGCTGTAGCTGCATTAGTGGAGTTTTTAGTGTTATGTGTAGAGCGCGGCGGTTTTTAGGCGACATAACCCTTTGGAGATTAGTCGCTACTTCTCTTGCCCCTATTACGGCTGATAGCCCCAACCAATCAAGCCTGGATCTAACGACCCAGTTTCCGAGAGCTCGCCGAAGCACCAGCGATAGCCCAGAGAGCCACAGCATCAGCTGTATCTTGGTATTTCAGCCGTACTTGACGTGGCATGGCGTGGTATGGTGGGTGGTGAAAAATGAAAAGTTTTTCCTTTGTCAGAGTTTCCACTGAAAACCAAGAAACCCCATAAGCAAGTAGGGTCAGTTCCTCCAGTCAGGTCGGAAAAGCAAAAGTCTATTTGGCTCTGTTTAGCCCCCTTACTATCAGTTCGACGTTAACGTGCTGCCTCCAGTTCGCTCCGGTTCGCTCCGCCTGCTGCTGTGCCTCGCATCCAGTGTCTCCTCTCAGCCGTGGCTCCGTGGCTGTAGCGGCGTTGACAGAAAGCAGAAAAAAAGCACTTTTCTAATCAGCTGAAAAGTCTATTTTAAGTCCGGTTTTTTTTTCGGCGTCTCCTCTCATCTCAATGGTGGCTTTTAAGAAGTTGCCTCCGATTGCTGCCACGAAGCTGGGCCCTTATACCACCATGCTCTCATCGCTCCATCTGCCACGATGCTGGATCTGGATCTCTGCTCCGCCGCGTTTTGCAGACGCTGTGTCTCAGCTTGACTCGGCTGTAACTTCGTGGCTGCTACTTGCGTTGCGGGCGCACCGGGCGGTGGAACACAGAGAACTCAGAGGAGCTGAGCGCCGCTTCTCTTTTCAGTTAACTCCCTTGACGCCAGTGCATCATTCACTCGCTACCTCCAGGTTCCGAGATGGGAGCCCTCGGTCTGCTGCCGTGAAGCTGAGTCCCTACTCCGCCATCTTGGACTCCGCCCCCCTCATGACACACTTTATTACCACAATTTATTGTTAAAGAATGATTCGAACCAATTCCTATATCGTATAACTGACCCAAATTACTACAAACAAGTTAAATTCAAGACGGCGCGAGACATAATTAGAGTCTGGAAAGACATTCTCATTTATTGTAAAACAACTATCTACCATTCCCAGCTTAAACTATGGAATAACCCAGGGCTGCCGGACATATTTAGGGATGGTTTAACACGTGGATGGCAACTGAAAGGCATAACATGTCTTGGCGATTTGTATAATACTTTAGGTATGTTAGATTTCTCCACCCTTAAGTGTCTATATGGTTTGTCGGAAACACATAGATTTAAATACATACAAATACACGACTTCTTGGTGCACAAAAATAAAATCAATAGCGTATATAGCGGGGCATATGGGACTGCGTTAATTCTAGGAAAGAGAAGGCAAATATTAGTTTGGCTTATAAATGCTTTATAAGCTTTAGTTCCGACGATAGAGAGTCAATTGCGAATAAATGGAACCTGAAACTTGGGACAAGCATTACAGGGAAACAAATAATCGATTCTTATACTAATATACACAACTCTGTTCGATCGTCCAGTCTCAGACTTCAACAGTATAGAACTACCTATCTACTTTATTATACGCCAGAAAAGATTTTGAAATGGTCCAGTAGCAACATCCAAGGTGATAAGACCAAATGTCCGAAATGTGCGGCCTACGCGGCGGATTTAACACACATGCTGTTCTTATGCCCAATGCTCGGGAAATATTGGGAGGAGGTGGGAAAAATCCTAAATACAAAAAATATCCTAAACTCCTCTATAACGGCGCCTATGGTGCTATTTGGTGTATACTTAATAAAACCTCCACGCCCATTATTGGCAGCGATATTAATTGCATGCGCTAGACTAATCTTGGCAAGGGCCTGGATTAACAGCAATTCACCAAATGCTATAGAATGGTGGTATTTAGTTACAGAAATTAAAACAATGGAGAAGAACCTAGCGGAACTAAGAGGTATACGCTCACTAAAGAAATTTGAGAAAATTTGGGGAGATCTGGAATGATTGTAATCAAAGGAACTATCAGGCTTCGAGAAAGGGAAAATTACTGTTAGAATAGAATTTTTACTTATTACAACATGTAAAATTTTATAAAAAAAAAAAGGAAAGGTCTAGTGACTAGCAAGCACATTCCAAGGGGTGCTGTGCGGACTCTCTCGGAGTTAGCAGAAGAGAGTTACCCTCACGACCTTGCTATAACGAGCTAGGCTAAACTAAGAGCGCTTTGTCTCCCATATATGGTCTTTCCCCTGCACCAACCTGTACCAACTTGATTTTTCCTTCTTAGGTAACGGTTTAGAAATGTAACAGTATATATGTGCTGTATTGATAATGTGCCAGCAGTTTTCTTGGCGGACCTCGTGGGGTTAGGTTGCAAGGAGCTCCTCTGGCAGAGTTTGTTTGTTATAATAAACAATTGGACCTTCTACACTGCCAACTGACTGATTATTGGTAATTGGTATTGGGGCTGTTTGTAAGTATGGCTCTATTTGGGTTGTAATTTATTTTTCGGTACTTCAGTTGGCGACTCCGCCGGAACTCCGCGTTGGGGTCGTCCCTCTGTAATCAGAAAGAAACGGGACATTGGAAAGGTTGATCTTGATGGGGGGGGGAAGGATCGACTGAAGAATTTGGGGTCTGCTCCGCTCTCCCGATCGAGAGAGCCCCAGCTGCTAGTGACCCCACGCCGGAGTGCTTCGGGTGTAACCCGAGAACGGGCCACATTGGTCTTTTGAGAATTGGCAGTGATGAACGCACAATCGGACCTGAGTGCACCAGGTGAGTGTCTTGTCTTGTCTAGTGTTGGATATCTTTTGGATTTTGAATTTGGAACTTGGAATTTGGTGACTTCTGGTCACGGAGAACTCGAAAAGGGAGACTGACGGGGCAGTATTGAGACTGCACGTGTGGACGCCCCTGTTTGGATTTTGGAAATAACTAGATTGAGACCAGACGCCTTGGTGTAACTTGTGAAGTTAACACCCGGCCGGACTGCTCTCGGAAACGCCGGTGGCTGAGATTGGGTAGCACTCGGACAAATCTGGAGCGGCGCTTGAAAAAGCGGGCTTAGCCGGAATAGTTTGGGAGGTGAACTAGGAACACTGTTGGATGGTCCGTAGGTCGGTCTGTGGTTTAGAGAAACCTGTGTGGCTTTCTCTATGCAGTCTAAGGACAAGACTGTTTGACTTTGATTTGGGGTCCTTTTCTGTTGGATTTGGAAAGAGTTCTCCATAAGTGGGAGTCGACGGGCTCCACCTCTCGTTTGTAATAAGTTTGTTTCGTTTTCTATGTACTGTAGTCACTTTACTTGTGTGAGATTGAAATTGAATGCAGACATGGCCATGTGTATGAGAGCGTTGTAAATAATTATTTTTTCCTTTTCAGCTCAAATTTTAGAAAGGGGGTAATGCCGTGTTTCAGTAAGCTATGTTTTGGCTGTATTGACCGAGGAGGAGGTACAAGGCTGGATGAAAGCCAACCAGCCCCTCCGGAGGGAACTCCCAACCATGATATGTATTGCAAGCATGGTATTGGACCCCTCCTCTTTAATACATTGTGGAACAAATACACTAAGGATAATGTAGACTTACAGTGGCCCAAGACAGGATCTTTTGACGAGAAAAAGATCCAGTATCTGCAAGACCGTCTGTTTGCTAAACGCAGCAGACAATCTATGTTTGATACTCTCAATAAGTGGCAGAAAGAGGCAAAACAGAGACGCATATGGTCCGAGAAATTAATGAAGATCCAGCAAGGGCAGACTGTAACCCAGAAAGCCATTGCTCATGATAAAAATCAGACCGAGCAAAATATCGAGTATGTAGATAGACAGTTTAGGTTGCAGGTAGATAAAAGCTCTGTGACCCGAAATGAAGCAGAAGATGAGGTAGAGGATTTGTTGAATAAACGGCCCCCACCCCCGTATGCGCCTCAACGCATATATCCTGCTGTGCCTCTTCAGCCAGCTACCGCTCCCCCAGCCTCCACACCGGAGACAGACGTGTCTCTCATTTCCCTGGGTACTATGCGTACCGCACCTACCTCAACGAGAGACACGGCTACCCTTATCCCTGACACACGGCAACCCCCGGGAACTTCCCATATTGTGTTGGCAGCCCCAGACCCATATGGACCTCCCAATCAGCTAATACGACCCCCGGAGATAGAGAGGGCACACCATTAGGGGAGCCGGGTGGTATGAATGCGAGACGATTATTCACAAGAGCCTCCTTGGGATATGGTGAGAAAGAGGCTGTAGCAGATCAGGCAGCTAAATGGATGCGGAACGATATATATACAGTAGCTGATGTATGGAGTACAATAAAGGATCTCAAACCGGTTATGCAGCAACATGCTCTATATCAAATGTCCTGCTATCTCATTGAGGCCTGGGAACTATGCTTCCAGGATGGGATGGCACCCCAAATACTGTATAACATTCGAAACGGACCCATAAGTTTAACATGGATCCGGTGGAGGTATACAAGAACGTAGACACATTAGAAAAATATCGAGGCAGAATGTTTGTAAAAAGTCCTAATTGGACTTCCCAGCATCCCATGAGGGAAGTGCACCCTATCTTTCATCCCGAAATTCCTGAAGCACGTGATGGTACTGACCAAGTTATAAGAGCTCGAGTAGAGGCCCGGTTTCAGGAGCAATGGGTGTACACTCCGTGGAAAAGAAGTGAGGGTCTTGCCCTAAAATCACAATTGCCTGATCCTCGCAAAAACCCCACCGCTTACTACAAAGAGCTAACTGAAGCCGCAGCCTCGGCTGTAATGACTTTAGCAGATGTTGAATTATTTTTGGGTTGTTGGTTCCGGTCGACATATGGCGACAGGTTCATGACACTGATCATGCCGCAGAGCTAGGGGGTCTTGGAACGAGCTGAAAGACTGGGGCCGGGACCGCAAACCGGGAGATAAGCCTAGAAATGAGATCACCACTTTGCCAGCAAAAATAACAACTTACATGCACACACTGATTCCTCCCCGTAAAGTTGACTGGGATAAATTGACAGCTTCAAGACAGAAAAAAGACGAGAGTGTTTCCGACTTCTTCACTCGGTTCGAAGCAGTGTTTATAGATTTTAGCGGACAGGACCCAGCCACGGAAGGTGGGGTACGGTTGTTTGTGAATAGATTTTTAACCAATTTGGCACCCGAAATTTCTGAGCGGTTGCAGGCTGCAGAGAGCACCTGGACTACCTCTACCCCCTCTGTGATATTAAGCATGGCCCGATATTAACAGCATAGGGAGAATGAGAGCAAGAATAAGGTGGAGAAAAAGGCCAAGGATCTTAAAACACGTGTGTTGTTACAGCAAGTCGTTCGAGGACAAGGAGGGGGGAGAGGAGTCCGAGGGCCCTTATCTAGAGGGGCGGAAACAGGCAGAGGCGCAGGCGCGGTCCAGTCGCAAAGGTTAAATCAGTGGGCTTATTGTAAGCAAGAAGGACATTGGAAAGCACAGTGTCCGTTATTGCATGTCCAGAACGGAGCAGTTCGGGGACGAGGACGGGGACGCAGTGGCCCGGACCAGAGTGATATGCATAGAGAGGAGGCGGCTCAAGGCAAGTCTGAACGGAACCATTTCGATAACCCCCAAGGTAGACAATACTATAATGAGGATTACGCATTCGAAGATCAGGATGGGTATGTCCACCCATAGGACCGCCCGGGACAGAGTAGGGGCCACGTGTCGATCCCAGTCAATCAACAAGGACCTTATGGGAGAGGGGAATTGATGGAAACTTCTGAGAATTTTCTGATTGACACAGGAGCAATGAATAGTACAGTTGCTCGATCATTGGATCCAGGGGTGGCTCTGTACGGGCAAAATAATGTATCTGTAGGATTTTCAGAAGTTCCAGTGGTAAGCCCCATCTCTAAACCTCTCTCCTTCACGATCGGTCCCGCTACTGTTGAATCACCTTTTCTGTTGACTTCGCATTGTGGTGAGAATTTATTGGGTCTGGATATGTTAAAAAAGTTGAATGCAAAAATATACTGCTCCCCAGACGGGGTTTATTTACCGATACAACCCCACATCGACAACATGAAACAATGTTTTGCCAAGAATGAGCCTCTTCCCCCCGAGTTCAATAGCATCCCTAGTGAGGTTATGGGCGACAGGGGATGCGGATGTTGGGAAATTGGACATCCCACCCGTCCATATCACACTGAAACCTGGTGTAAAGTTACCTCGCATACCACAGTACAAAATTTCGCCGGCTGGCAAGCGGGCTTTGCTCTCCATTATTCAGGACTTAATTGATAAAGGGGTAGTTGAGGAGATGGCTGCCAATATTTGCAACAGCCCGATTCTTCAGATTTTGAAGAAATCTCCTGATTCCAGGCCACAAGGGAATATTGATGCCTATCGTTTTGTGATCGAGCTGCGGGAAGTTAATATGATTGTAGTACCGCAGTACCCTGTGGTGACTGACATTACCACTATTCTCACGATGATCCCGCCTACTGCCCAATATTTTTTGGTCATTGATCTGAAGAATGCCTTCTTCAGTACCCCTATCCATCCTGACAGCAGGCAGATATTCGGCTTCTCGTTATCTGGCCGAAGCTTCAGATTCTGTCGTGAACCTCAAGGCTATACTGAGAGTCCGAGCATATATAGTCAAGCCATTAAGGCTCTGTTGGATGACCTGGTCTTGCCCGAAGGCAACGTGCTCTTGCAGTACGTAGACGACTTGTTGATAGCATCCGACACTGAGGAAGGTTGTAAGGATGCTACTGTTAAACTACTGCACCATCTGGCGGCAAAAGGTAATAAGGTGTCCCTGTCTAAATTTCAATACTGTCGACAGGAGGTGACCTACTTAGGTTATCTACTGTCGAAGGAGGGTAGGAGTTTGACTCCTGAACGTATTACTACCATCTCTAACATGTCTGTCCCTCGCACCCAGCGTGAAGTTTGTGCTTTTCTTGGCATCACCTCTTACTGTCGCCAATGGATACCTAATTTTTCTCTTCTTGCTAAACCTTTGTTGCATTTAACCACTAAAGATGTGCATGAACCCCTCCCTTGGAGGGATGACTGTCAGCATTCTTTTGACTCTTTAAAATCTGCTCTCTGTTCTGCACCCGTCTTGGGTACTCCTGACTACCGTAAACCCTTTGTACTATACGTGCATGAGGTCGACGGTTGCTGGCTTTCAGTGTTAACGCAAGGATTTGGTGGTAGGCAAAGACCTTGTGCTTATGTGTCGCCACATTGGACAATATTGCCAGAGCACTTCCTAGCTGTCTGAGGGCCACAGCAGCTGTCACGGTGGCCATCCGGCAGTCAGAAGGACTCGTTCTAAATTCTAGTCTAACAGTAATGGTACCACATGCTGTGGATGTACTGCTAAATAAAACTAAGACACAACATCTTACGAGTGCACACCTCACTGTATATGAATTGACACTATTTGCTCCACACATTACGATTACGCGATGTGCCACGTTAAACCCTGCCACATTGCTACCACTCCCTTCGAGTGAAACTGCAAATGATGTACATGATTGCATATTCCGAACTGAGGAAGAAACGAAGGGTAGGATTATCCTCACAGACATTCCTCTATCTGACCCTCAGGGGAAGTTATATGTGGATGGGTCCTGCTTCAAGTTAGCAGATGAAACAACAACAGCTGCATATGCAATCACCACCTTGAAAACGGTAGTTGAAACATCTCGAGTTCCCCATCGATCAGCCCAGTCTGCTAAATTGGTGGCATTATTACGAGCCTGTGAATTAAGCGAGGGGCTCGAGGTTAACATCTACACAGACAGCCAGTACGCCTTTGGCGTGGCCCATAGCTTTGGGCGGCTGTGGAGGGAGCGGGGTTTTCTCACCTCTAATGGTCAGAAAATACAGAATGTTCTCCTGGTGTTACGATTACTGGATGCCCTAACTTTGCCCAAAAAGCTAGCCATAATAAAATGTAGTGCCCATAAGGCAGTGGTGGACGAAGTGGGTGAGGGGAATGCTTTTGCAGATCAGATTGCCAAGCAAACGGCTCAGTCTACAATATCGACTATGTTTGTAATGTCTTCTGCAAGATGGGTGGAGGAATCTGACTTTTTTGATAATACCATAGAAAGTGTGAAAGAACTACAGAAGGAAGCCACTCCAGCCGAATTAGAGCGATGGGAGAAGGAAGTGGGGAGATTGGATGAGAATAACTGTTGGGGGGATCTGACAGAAAAGCAAAGATGGCTCTTGCTTAATGCGTTGGTGCAAGCCGTTGTAACTATGGCCCACGGTCCAGCCCACGTTGAAGCTAAAGGAATTTGTGCCCTGTTGGACCCAGTATGGAATAACCCTAACATACAAAGGACGGCTATCCGTTTGGTCCAATACTGTATGGTCTGTTTGCAACGCAATCCGGGGAAGGCAGAAAGTGTTTTGAGTGGAAGTTTTGCACCCCGACATTACCGTTTGAAGGACTCCAGATGGATTATATCCACATGGAGCGCCTCAACAACTTGAAATACGTTTTAGTGGTAGTTTGTGCCTTCAGTAAATGGGTTGAGGCCTACCCAACTAAAGAGAACACTGCTTTGGCTACAGCAAAGGCTCTGTGACAGTTCGCCAGCTCGGATCGGTGTGGGCGATAGACCTGAGTGCCCCGGGGGCACTCCTCAACTCCACCTGGTGCGGACTCTACTCTCTGATGCGGGGCGGGGCTCCTCCCCTGATAAGGTACCTGCCTCAGCTGTGTGGTGTGTCAGCGCGGAGTGCGAGGGACACAGTGAGCAGGAGACGATGCAAGAGGAAGGAGTGAAGCCACCGGGACCGGAGCCGGGAGTAGAACGGAGCGAAGCCGAGCTGCTGGTGGTGACGGACCGAGAGACGGAATCACCAACGGAGTACATCCCAGAGGAAGACAGGACGTGGTCAGAGGAAGGCGCAACGGACTGTGCCGCCGGGACCCCGAGGGCGGGTCCCGGCCTCAGGTAAGTGCTACAATGCGCTGGGAACACGGTAGTGGGCTGGTGGGAAGTCCAGGCCAACTACGTGGGGCTATAGGGAATATAGGAGGGTGCCACTGGCTATCGGGATTAGCGAGACGGGAGGGAGAAGCGGAACAGAAGCCGGCCAAACTAGTCATTAGGCATGAACCCGTTGAGAGGGAGGGTCCCTAGGCTAGTGAAAGTAGTTGGATGTTCTTATCCCCGCAAACTGCACTTTTTCCATGAGGACACCCGTGGAGAGAACGGCCCTAGAGGAAGGACCAGTCTTTTTGTACGTTACCCCACTAGAATAGTAGAGTACTGTTGGGAGGAATAGACACCTGAGTAACCGCCCCTTTTTTTCTTTTTCATGTACCAAAGACCCGTCCGGAGCCATAGGAAGAGAGGATGACAACCGCCCGAGACGACCCAGAGGATCCCGAAGCCTACGCCAAGACACCAGACCCCTCCAGTTCCCCTTGTACAACTCAATAAAACTTCTTTCTAGCAACCTATCATATCTCGTCAGTTCTTGATACGTCGTGACAGGCTCTTGTTAAGGAATTTATACCTAGGTTTGGTTTGCCCCGTTTGATTTGGTCGGGCAATGGGGGGCACTTCCATGGGGCCCTTGTAAGACACATCTGTAATGGATTGCAAATACAACAGAAATTCCATGCAGCCCGGCACCCCCAGTCAGCAGGGCTCGTGGAAAAGTATAACGGGAACTTAAAGCTGAAGATGGCAAAAATTCAAGAGAGTACAGGTTTAAAATGGCCCGACACCCTACCCCTGGCCCTCATGTCATTAAGAGTCACCCCTCATTCGTGCTCTGGTCTCTCTCCCTATGAGATTACCTTTGGGCGGCCACGGTCCTTTTCTGATGTTGAATATCCTATGTTGATCGATTACCTGTATACGTTGACTAAAGACCTCCGTTCAATTCATCAGCAGGTAGCATCTGTACTGCAGCCTCCGCCAGAGGGCCCCGGACATCGATTGGAACCTGGCCAGTGGGTACTGGTCAAGAAGTTCGAGCGGGACACCAGCTTGCCCCCGAGGTGGTCCGAGCCAAACCAGGTCCTGCTCGCGACACGGACGGCTGTAAAGGTGGATGGGAGGAAGCATTGGATACATGCCTACCATCTGAATGGCTGCCACTCCTGCTTTCATATATCATCAGCAGCGAGCTGGGGGAATTTTGACCAAGGAAACTGAGAGAGCCACTGCGTTTGTGCCTTTTTCCGACGCCTGTAAAGTAGAGCAGAGGCAAGAAGAAGGAGTGACGGGATCGGGAGAACCGGTCTCAGCTAAATCCGCAACTGCCCTTAATCTTGTCATTGATATCCCAGTGAGCAGAAGCTCTGATGAAGGAAAGGTACCTTCTTTGCTGTTTTCTGGTTAGGAAGCTCCGGGTCATGTGCGATACAACCTACGGCAAAGAAAACATCACGGTGCCTCAGACACCACTGTTAGGAGATAAGAAAAGACTTGAATAGAAAGGGTTTGCTAGATTTCGGGTCTGAGGTACTGAGCGAGACACTGGACTGAACCCGTTGAGAGCTGGAACTTTTGTTGTTGTGCTCTGTTCAGAAAGAAAGACTGACACATGTGAACGGCCAGGTTGTACATCGGATTTCTTTGACAACAATGTTTTGTTCTCTTGAGATGAAAGATAGGAGTCTGCCTTTGAGACTCTGACGGACACAGGGAGAAGAACCCTCTGGCAGGACGGACTGCTAGGCCAGAGTTTAGTTTTGGAATTTTAGTTAGGAATGTATCCTTTTGGTCGTATTGTACTCGAAGAAAAGTGTCCCATTGCACCACGATATTTCCCGTTTTATGAGCCAATGTTTTCTACTTGGACCATGCATGTAAAAGTAGCCTTTGTGATAGTAATAGCAGGTATATTAGCTGTTTTTATGAGTATATTCATATATTTAGAGTATAAGTATCCTATGCAAGGTATGATGCCCTCTACCATTGCCCCGCCCGAACACTTCATGTTTACCTTAGCACCCCATAAAGGTAGACACCGTCAGACCTATGCAAAGAATGTATTTGTAGAAATGCTCCACCAAACCCATAGTACTACCAACATGACCGATTGTTGGGTTTGTGGCCTCTTGCCATCAGTCATGCATAAACACAACTTGTTTCTCTAACTGCCCTTATCCTACTTAGGTAGCTGTGAAGCATGGTTTCAAATGTTCTCTGCTATGTATAATCATTACGTAGAAAACCCCAAACAATATACAGAAAAGGATTATGGCATGATTTTAGCATACATTGAAACTCACCAGGGATTCGACCCAGCAGGTAATGGGGGGGAGGGATCATTGGACCCAGAGGCCTGTATGAATTTGTATACAGTTAATGAAAATAGTACTTGGTTAAAAGATGAACTTTATGATTTTGCTAATTTTAATCATTCCCAGTATTTTCAACATTTTGTCGCCAGAAATGTCACTAGTGAGTGCATTGTACCCGTTCCCATTCTGAATACTTCCTCCGATTTCTGTGTACAGGGAATGGGGCATGTGCCAGTTGGAAACAGTATCTGCAACTATACTTACAGAATGAAAATATTCAGTAGCCCTTCACTGTTGACACCACCAAATGTGTATTTCGTGTGTGGGGAAAATGCTTACACCTGGTTACCGTGAGAATGGGCGGGTCAGTGTTATCTGTCCTTCTTGAACCCCCTGTTTATATAGCACCATCAGACTATCATAGAACACACCAACTTCATAGCGCAAAAGTAGTTTCCAGAAAACAGCGAAGACAGCTCGAGATGGCGGAGGTAGATCAAACTGACACCTCCTTGCAGCAGTTCACAGACTTTAGTAAGGGATTGGTTCCTTTCTGGGGGCCAATATTTAATAGTAGGGAAATAAGACGATTGACCAGGATAGTGGAGAACGTCATCAATATCACTACCGATATCATGAGCAATATTACGGGATAGCTTCAGGCCACGAGACTTGTTTTGCTCCAGAACCGGATGGTTCTTGACGTCTTCTTGGCTGATCGAAGAGGAGCATGCCGGGTGATCGTCAGCTCCTGCTGTGTGTATATTCCAGACTCCGCCCCCACAGTACATTTAGCTATCCAAAAGTTGTATCGCATCACGGCTGAAATGCACACGGAAAATGGGTCCTGGTCACTCTCTAGCTGGTTCTGGGGCCTTTTGTTGACCTGGGGTTGGAAATTATTGTTGATAGTAGCTGGAGCAGCGGGTATCATCTTCACCTGCTGCCTCTGTATGCAATGTGGTCCGGCTTGTTACTCCTATTGTGCCACCAAAGTAACAGCCATGTGTGTCCCTTCACCTGTCCCTACTAAGATTCAGATGCTCCAGCAGGAGATTTGTGAGTTGATGGCCATTGATGAAGAAGTCTTCCAGGATTAGTACTTCCATTTTAGTTAGCTACATCACGCTAAAAGGAGGGTTTGAGGAACTAGAATTCGATTTGTGCCTAGCAAAACATGTAGTTACTTTTAGTAATTAGCGTGATGTACCTAGTAAGCTAATGTAGGGACGCAAACACTAATACGCACACAATATGTAATAATTTAGGGACTAGTATACACTATGTTACACGTTTGTATCTAATCATAGGCAGTACTGCTTGACTCAACCGATGCCATTTTGTGGCCTAGTCCACTCACCGCATTAGTAAAAACCTGTCATTGCATTTAGCTCAAGCCGTTCTCCTGAGAAATAGTACAACTGTAGCAAACTGCTGCTTCTGCACGTTAGGCCTGTCAAGGTTGTGGGGGGGGTAGGCTGGTGTCACGGAGCCGAGCTCCCTGACCTGGATGAGCTCCCTGACTCGGACGGACGGGGTGTACCTGCTAACGGTTCTTCCTTTCCACCCCGTCCGCAGGATCCTTTGGACGTTTCCTGGGTTTCTCCGGCTCTGCCTTCAGTACATCCGTCACTGCATCTGCCTTCTGTGACTCTGGGGCCGTGTTCTCCGGCATCTCCAGCAGTCGACCAATCAGGTGAACGGACGTCATCTGCAACTATCCAATCGGACGAGCTGGGGGCGTTTAAGGAAGCCCCGTCTTGGATTGTCGGCGCGGAACCTCTGGGACGCCAGCCGACGCACGAGGAGAACGCCAAGGACGAAGAAGGAAGAAGTACTGTGGAACCGCTTCTGGGACCCCTGGAGCAGAGACTTGAAAAGCCAGGAGGCCAACGTTACCACGAGCCGCCCGCCACACTTCCAGGGGAGAAGTGTGGCTCCATAAGGTACGAGGGAGTTTTCAGGGATTGTTTAAATCACAGGGTGGGACGGGGTAGCCTGAGGGTGGTCACTGTCGCCGAATCCTGCCGTCCGTCTACACTTACAGACTGCTATAGATGGTGGTAGCACCCTGGTGATCCCTCACTACCCTACCCTCCTCTCATCTGTTGTACATATCGACCCCAGCCCCTAACGTGGCTGTTTTTCTTTTCCTTTTCCCGAGCTTATCTCCGGACCAGCGACCACCTCTGGTTAAGTCAAGACGGGAACCGAAGACCCCGGAAGTCCACCAACGGAGAGATTCCAAGCTTGCGTTTTGTACCCTACTGGACATTGTGTTATTGAACCCCCCTTTTTAGACTACCTCGACACTGTCAAACCGAATAAAAACGGTTAACCATAGACTTCAATTTGTGGCAACTCTCATTCTGCCGACCCCACTCCCCACAAGTGGTGCCGTGACTCGGATCCTTCAGTGAACCACACCATCCGATACAGAATGGAAAATATATTAACCCAAATGGAAGCAGACAGGACTGCGTTTTCCCAAGCCATCCAGAGCCAGTCTGATAACATACTGAAATTGGCAGAGGGCCAAACACAACTAATGACTGTATTAGGACAAGGAAGAGCTACAGCCCCACCCCCAGGCACAGTTGTTCCTCTACAGAAATTTAGTCCAGGAGAGGACCCCCTTGCTTTCTTTTTGAACTTTGAGAGAGCTGCAAGAGCCAGTTCCTGGCCTGGGGATATGTGGCCTTTCTATTTGGCGCCTTTGTTAGTTGGTGAGGCCCAGGCAGCGTATCAGACAGTGAACCAAGATGGAACCACTGCTTATGCGGTCGTGAAACAGTATATCCTCGATAGGTTGGGGGTAGACGAGGAAACACATCGACTTCGGTTTCGTCAAGAAAAAGGGTCTCCCGGGGATTTACCCAAAACCTTGTTTTTCAATTTAAAGGAGTCTGCTGACTTATGGCTAAAGCCCCATGAAGGAAACATCGATGCCATTATGAACAAAGTGTATCTTGAACAGTTCATCGATGCCCTTCCATATAGCACTCAGAGGTGGCTTAAACAACATGTGGGTTTAACGTTGGAGCATGCCATAGAAATGGCGACTTGTTACGCCCGGGCTCAGGGTAAGCCTTACATGAGGGAACCTGAGAAACCCACTAAAATCTTGCCACCTGTCAAACCTGAAAAAAAGTTCCAAAAACCAATACCAGAACCACCAAAGGTGCGGTTCCAACGACCTGAACTTCCAAACTCAGGACCTCAATGTTATGACTGCAGAGAGTGGGGTCATATTGCTCGATTCTGTACGCATGGCAGGTTGCACGAAACGGACAAGATCCGTCCACCAGAAGTTATCCCACTTTTATTGAGAAGAATGGCCTACTTTATAGACTCGCCAAAGCTGACGCTGAACCTCAACTGCTGGTCCCGAATGATTTTCGTGATCAGATATTGTTTTTCGGTCATGCTCATCTGTTAGCTGGCCACTCTGGGGTGGAAAAAACGGGTCAGTCCATATTGCGACATTTCTTTTGGCCAGGTATTTACGCCCAAGTCCAAAAATATTGTCAGGAGTGTAGAATATGCCAGAAACGGAACCCCTACACTCCTCCTCCTGTCCCTTTGGTACCCATGCCTATTATAGGGGTCCCGTTTGATCGTATAGGCATGGACTTATTCGGCCCTTTGCCGAAATCCTCACGAGGACACCAGTACGCCCTTGTGTTGGTTGATTACGCCACAAGATATCCTGAGGCTTTTCCTCTTAAAGCAGCTACTTCAGCAGCGATAGCCCAGAGGTTAGTTGAGGTGTTCTCTAGGATGGGTTTTCCAAGGGAGATTGTTACCGATCAGGGCACCCCTTTTGTTTCCCGTTTGATGCAACAAGTATGCGTACAATTAAACATCAAACACATTAAGACATCTGTGTATCACCCCCAAACAGACGGCTTGGTTGAGCGATACAACGGCTCCCTTAAGCTAACGTTAAAGAAATTGTTGTCTGGTGATGGGAAAAACTGGGACCAGTTACTACCACTGGCCCTCTTTGTACTCCGTAGTCAGAAACAGTCTAGTCTAGGGACCTCTCCTTTTGAATTGTTGTTTGGGTGACCCCTTAGAACGCTTCTTGAAATCACGAAAGATAGTTGGGAGACTGAGGGAGCACAGGAAGCTGAGGCCCTATTGGATTACACCCGACAACTACAGAGCAGGTTATACAAACTTAGAACGCTTGCTCACGAGCATTTAGCAGTAGCCCAAACCAAACAGAAAACCCTGTATGATCGTGGTACGAAGTGGAGGGTATTGGATGTAGGTGATTGGGTTCTGATTCTATTACCCTCCTCTACACATAAAATGAGGAAGGAGTGGCAGGGACCCTTCAAAATTTTGAGGAAAATAGGACGCACTACCTACTTGGTACAGTTAGGAAGAGGCAAAACCCAAATGTATCATGTCAACATACTTAAAAAATGGTTAGGGAAACCCCCCCAGACAGTCAATGTAGTGTCTCCTGTATCCGATACAAACCATACAGTCAGTGTTGCCCCTATCAATCCTGATCTGTCTGCTACACAACAACAAGAAGTTAAAGACCTACTTTTGTCTCATACAGAGGTCTTCTCGGATCAACCGGGCCGTACACACTTGGCAGAACACAGTATTCCTACTCTCCCCAATACAGTTGTAAAACAAAAGCCCTACCGAATCCCAGAGGCAAGACGCTTAGCATTCCAGGCCGAGGTAGACAGTATGCTGGAGTCCGGGATCATAGTTCCTTCCCACAGTAACTGGTGCTCACCGGTGGTCTTGGCACCGAAGCCTGATGGTAGTATCCGCTTTTGTATAGACTTCAGGGCCGTTAACCGGGTGTCTAAACAAGACGCACACCCCTTACCTAGGGTCGATGAACTACTGGAACGCCTTGGTGAGGCTCGGTACATCACCACCATAGACCTCAGCAAGGGATATTGGCAGATACCCCTTGCACCTAAAGACATGGAAAAGACGGCCTTCTCAACCCCTTCTGGTCATTACCACTTCACGGTACTTCCCTTTGGGTTGCATGGGGTGCCAGCAACGTTTCAGAGGGTCATGGATACACTACTGGCACCTCACTTGCACTACGCGTCGGCTTATCTAGACGACATTGTAGTGTTTAGCAAGACATGGGATGACCATTTGAAACACCTTGGGAATATACTGTCAAGTCTAAAGGATGCCAACCTACACATTAATGCAAAAAAATCCCGATTTGCTTTTCAACAGGTCAAGTATCTCGGGTACCTTTTAGGGGACGGTCAGATTAAACCCCAGACCGAGAAACTAGAAGTCATCAAAGCGTTACCCTACCCCTCTACAAAAAAAGAACTCGGGGCCTTCTTGGGGTTGGTGGGTTACTACCGCCGGTTCATTGCTCAGTTTGCTAGTCTGGCCGGTCCTCTCACTGACCTCCTCGGAAAAACGTTAAATCTGCTTCCCTTCCCACTCCCTCTGTTGTACAGACTTCGGCCTTCCAGGCTTTGAAGGACGCTTTGACTTCTTCCTCTGTTCTCATTTCTCCTGATTTCCTCAAACCGTTCAACCTCCAGACGGATGCTTCTGGGGTTGGTATTGGAGCGGTTCTTTCCCAGGAGGATGACAAAGGGGCTGAAAGACCTGTGCTCTTTATCAGCCGCAAGCTGTTTCCTAGGGAGCAGGCGTATTCTACGATTGAAAAGGAATGCCTGGCTGTCCGTTGGGGAGTGAAAAAGTTGAGATACTATCTCGAAGGGAGGCCATTTGTGTTGTATACGGATCATGCTCCCTTGACTTGGCTCCAACGTAACAGAGGGAACAATGATCGCATCCTGCGTTGGTTCTTGGCCCTGCAGCCTTTCCAGATTGAGGTCCGTCACCGGAAGGGTTCTTTGCAGGGGAATGTTGACTTTCTGTCCCGTTATCCGATTTCCCCCCATCGGGTCAATCCTGGGGGTGGGATGAGTCATGGGGCCGAGCTCCCTGGCCTGGATGAGCTCCCTGACTCGGACGGACGGGGTGTACCTGCTAACGTTTCTTACTTTCCACCCCGTCCGCAGGATCCTTTGGACCTTTCCTGGGTTTCTCCGGCTCTGCCTTCAGTACATCCGTCACTGCATCTGCCTTCTGTGACGCTGGGGGCGTGTTCTCCGGCATCTCCAGCAGTCGACCAATCAGGTGAACGGACGTCATCTGCAACTATCCAATCGGACGAGCTGGGGGCGTTTAAGGAAGCCCCGTCTTGGATTGTCGGCGTTTAACCTCTGGGACGCCAGCCGACGCACGAGGAGAACGCCAAGGACGAAGAAGGAGGAAGTACCGTGGAACCGCTTCTGGGACCCCTGGAGCAGAGACTCAACAAGCCAGGAGGCCAACGTTACCACGAGCCGCCCCACCACACTTCCAGGGGAGAAGTGTGGCTCCACAAGGTACGAGGGCGTTCTCAGGGATTGTTTAAATCACGGGGTGGGACGGGGTAGCCTGAGGGTGGTCACTGTCGCCGTATCCTGCCGTCCGTCTACACTTACAGACTGCTATAGATGGTGGTAGCACCCTGGTGATCCCTCACTACCCTACCCTCCTCTCATCTGTTGTACATATCGACAACAGCCCCTAACGTGGCTGCTTTTCTTTTCCTTTTCCCGAGCTTATCTCCGGACCAGCGACCACCTCTGGTTAAGTCAAGACGGGAACCGAAGACCCCGGAAGTCCACCAACGGAGAGATTCCAAGCTTGTGTTTTGTACCCTAATGGACATTGTGTTATTGAACCCCCCTTTTTAGACTACACCGACACTGTCAAACCGAATAAAAACGGTTAACCATAGACTTCAATTCGTGGCGACTCTCATTCTCCCGACCCCACTCCCCACAGCTGGATAAGCACATTCCAAGGGGTGCTGTGCGGACTCTCTCGGAGTTAGCAGAAGAGAGTTACCCTCACAACCTTGCTATAACGAGCGGGGCTAAACTAAGAGCGGTTTGTCTCCCATATATAGTCTTTCCCCTGCACCAACCTGTACCAACTTGCATTTTTCCTTCTTAGGTAACGGTTTCGAAATGTAACAGTATATATGTGATGTATTGATAATGTGCCAACAGTCTTCTTGGCGGACCTTGTGTGGTTAGGTCGCAAGGAGCTCCTCTGGCAGTTTGTTTGTTATAATAAACGATTGGACCTTCTACATTGCCAACTGA
The DNA here is from genome assembly GCF_964263255.1 of Lissotriton vulgaris. NCBI lineage: Eukaryota > Metazoa > Chordata > Amphibia > Caudata > Salamandridae > Lissotriton > Lissotriton vulgaris. Next base: position 676,785,836 of record NC_141685.1, on the reverse strand, counting down.
CTGATTATTGGTAATTGGTATTGGGGCTGTTTGTAAGTATGGCTCTATTTGGGTTGTAATTTATTTTTCGGTACTTCAGTCCTCATAGTCGCTCAATTCCACCTCTGTGCCTTCTTTGTCGCAAGGTTGTGCAACATTGCACAAGTTGCAATTATCTTACAGCAGATGAATGATGATTCGGTAAATAAGGTAAATACCGAATCGGTAAATACCGGATCGGAAAATTCCGAATTGGTAAATTCCGATTCGGTAAATTACTGACTCGTATTTACCGAATCGGTCTTTTTTAGGCCCTTACATCTCAATATCCAAATACCGGTCGGTAACGGTCGAAATTCGTTATTTTCGTCCGTTACCGACCGGTATTTGGCTACCTACATCTGGCCCTAAGTGCCTTTTTCCTCCCTAGAACAGCGAAACACCTATCCTCAATCTGAGGGTATATATTATGAAAAAATGATGGGGTCCTATATATTAGCCATTTTGTGTGGAATTGCATTCTCCTAAAAATTGGCGCATATAATTGTTGTTATATTAGGTTTGTTCATTCTATTTCAAACTGCTCTAGAGATCAGGAGGCCATCTTTTTTCTGGCAGTTATCTCAAGCTTTTTCATATACAGCAGTGAATTTATTATCATTAAAGATTTTTAACCAAGTGCTTACTGACCGCTTGTCTGTTGCTTCTTGTAGTGCTTCACTTAGTTCTAAACTGACTCATAGCGCTCTAGAGTTGATACTTTAAAAAAATGCTTGATTTAGATAAATGACCATTTAAGCATATCCCCGGAATGAAGCAGGCCATTCTCTATCTCTGGCCACTTTTGACAGGAATCTAAGTTTAGAAAGTCTCTCACATGTCTGTACCCATTCTCCTCCCAACTCTTTAATACACTGGTTTACAGCAGCCTGTCCTCCCCGGTGTAAAGGTCAGCCAATCTTGTAGAGCCATTTATCCGAGGGATACCATAACATTTTAACAATTGGGTTTTTTGTTTTAAAAGCCATTGTGGAACCTTACACCGCACTTTCTTTGGGTTTTTGGCTATCCTCGTTGGGCCTGTGATTTTAAACCCATCTGATATTTTTTCCATAAAAAGATTATCCTTATCTGGAGACTTAAGCTGGGTATAAATAAAATCTGTGATTGTTATGTGCAAAATCTGCATGATAATATTACCTTATATTTGGGAGGGACAACCCTCCCTCCTCAGTCGGGTAATTTAAAGTGGCTAGTGATAGTCTTGGTACCTTGTTGGCCCATAGGAAAGATGTAAACAAACTATCTAACTCTCTAAAAAAGATGTTTGCAGTGTGCACCGGGCTGCTGCAAATAAGAAATTAAAAAGTGGTAGGATTGTCATCCGTAGAAGTGCCACCCAGCCTAATATTGATAAAGGAAGTTGATTCCATTTTACTAGTAAACGTTTGCTTTTTGCACCAGGGGAACGTAGTTTAAACTATATAGCTCCTTTAGTGTTCCCGACACATAAATCCCCAGGTATCTCTTAGGCCAGGAGTTATATACTAGTCTAAAGCTTGGTACGAGAGTGTCAACCGAACAGTTACAGAGTGGAATTTCTGTCTTGACCCTATTTATTTTATAGCCACCTGTCGCCTGAAATTAGGACAAAACCCCTAATATTTCCTCATGGGTATTTTCCCGCGGGTTTTAGAAATAAAATGATGTCATCGGCATACAGTTTTATATTGGTCATGCCCTGTAAAGGTGCAGTATGTGGTGCTTTCTGCCTAATGGCTATTGCCAGGGTTTCTATAAATAGGGCAAATAAAATAGGGGATAGGAGGCACCCTTACCCTGTGTCCCTTCTTATTCTACAGGTACCCACATTTCTAGAATTGATTGTTATTTGTGCCTGCGAGCCCTTATATGAACTTCTTACTATTTGTATAAATCTTTCTGGAAAGCCAAATCTAGCAAGGATTAAAAATGACAGTCCCAGGACACAAAGTCAAAAGCTTTCTCAGCATCTAAAAACCACATGTGTGCCTCTGTGCTGTTCTTATCGAAATAATCCAATGCTTCTATAAAAAATGTTGTATTAGCTGAGAGTTGTCTCCCTGCTACAAAGCCACATTGATCCATGTGGATTGTTAAATCCACAAGTTTATTGAGCCTGTGATAGGTACCTTTGTCCATATAGGGACCCTTGCTTCTAGTCAGGGTAAGGTGGATACACACTTTAGATAAAACCTACTCACCACCTGGGTAGCTTGGCGCAATCAGATAGACTTATCCCAAAGGCAATGTGTAAAGTATTTGTACTCAAAGCACACAGTAATACAGTGATAACACCACAAATGGAGACCACACCAGTTTAGGAAGTATGTTTATCTAAACTCAACAAGACCAAAACGACAAAAATCCAACATACATGCAATACGAATATGACATTTCAAAGGTTTCAAACAACTGGGTCCAAAGACAACTATGGATGCGTGATTCTACTCAAAGTACCTGTAGATGTGTCAAAATTCACAAGCCCAAACAGCTCCAAGGATGGGAAGCATTGAGAAACAAAGAGATGCAGCAGTTCCTGAGACCTTGGGGAGGCGATGCAAAAGTTCTGCTGCACGCAGGAGATGTGATGCTTCGAATCCAGTCTGTAGGGGGAAGTGATGCTTCCAACTCCAAGACAATTCTGGTCCGCGAGTGATGCATTGGGAAAACTTGCTTACGGTACAATGCGTGGAAATCCGCGATCTGTTGCCGATCGATGCGGCGGTGTCGAACCGTGCTGCATCGGATTCTTCAGCCGTGATCCCTTGATGTGTCAGTTCTTGCGGCAACAACAGGTGCTGCGTCAGTTCGGCAGATGCGCAGAGGTGCATGGATATTTTTCTCGCACAACAGTGCTGCATCAAAAAAACAGCCGCAAGAAGAGCGATGCATCGATTTCTTCAGTTTTTTGGTTTCTTCCTGATCCAAACAGCAAGAACATCCTCCAGAGGCCCAGAATGGAACAGGAATCTCCTGGCAGATCAGAACACTCAGCAGCAGAGTTCAGGGGAACTGGGTGTGAAGTCTTTGTGTCCCTGAGACTTCAGAAGCAGGTTTAAAACCAAGTTCCAGTCTTTGTCCTCTCCTTGGCAGAAACAGCTACTGCAGGCCAACTCCACTCAGCACACAGCAAAGGGGCAGGAGGAGTGCTTCTCCTCCTCACAGCTCATCAGCTCTTTTCCTTGGGAAAGGTTCCTCTTGAGTCCAGAAGTGATCTAAAGTCCTGGGGTTTTAGGTCTACTACTCATACCCACTGGTGCAATTGGACCCCAGGGGATGGAGACAGCATTGTGCAAGGGAGACTGTCCCTATTCAGGTGCAAGGAACTCTCCGTCTACTACTCTAAATGCAGCCAAGCCCCATTCCGCTCAGCTGTGAGTCATCCAGGAAGGGCCAGGCACAACTAACCCCCGAGTGGCTGTCTACAGGGAATGCGCATCCCCAGCCCCTGTCACGCCAACACCAGGCAGTCAATCCACAAACAGGAAGAGGCAAACAGAATGGTTAATAAGAAAATGCCTACTTTCTAAAAGTCTGTTATTATAACAAGGGGTTGGGCCTATACTTACGTCCAATTAGGCCACTTTAATACGAAGTGAAATAGAGGGGGTGTTCAGGATGTGCACTGTTTTAATGATACTTTCAGGAATCACCACCGTTGGTCATTAAGTGGTTGTGGTGCATTTACTTCACCTTTCTTATTTAATTCAAAGTACAAACTTTTACGACATTTGATTCATGTCATAGAGGAAGACACTGTACAATATTCATAAATACAGATAAACATTGACATAAAGCACATTTCAAACAAAAAATGCTTGAAAAAACAAAATCAATGAACAAACGAGTATATATAAAAAAACAATATGACAAACATCAGACCAGTCGGATTTTGTATGGAAGTGCACATAATTAATACTTGTTAAACGAGCAACATGCCAGATGTAGCTAGATTAATCGAGTCATTGATTACAACAGACAGAAAGTCCTGTTTATATATGGTACATTCCATAAGCTGGTAGTGGCAGTTACTAGCTGTGAGGGGGGTTGATGCGTTTCTGAACCCAAAACATTCTAAGGCTTCTCCTCAGGACCAATGACGGGGTCAGACACTATTGAAGTGGAGGAATCAGGAATTGCCTTTAAGTTAGTAGCAGCTGTTTAAAACTGGGTTGTAAAAGCCCCGCCTTCCTCCTTACTCCGGTGATGACTTAGGGAACCGATGAAAAAAAGACGCTGCACATTCACAAGCATACAAAGAAGTGGTTTGGAACTCATTTAAACAGCTTCAATTTCAAGTGTCTGGGACCTTTTGACCCTCACATTTCATTAAATTGAATACTCAGCACATTACCCTGAACTGAAAACCATTGTTGATACCAAATCATTACCAGAGCACACCTTCAAACCTGTGGACCCCATCTTAGCAGCGCCTAAACTTACTTTGCTCAAAGATGTGTCTTAACAGGCAGACAGTGACCACATGTCCAACACAGTGAGGTGGCCAAGTCTACCCCCGGGGTGTGACTCCAGTCCTGTCCCACCCAGGGGCAACTCTGTCCACCAGGACCACCAGCCACAGTTGCCACTGACAGCTCTCAGTGATGAGAACCAGGCTTCATGCCTTTCAGGCCTCTCTAACGTCTGTTGCGTCAGGAAGGGGGGGCGGTAGCCCCAGGTGCTGGTACCCTTTGTCCACTCTCCCTCCTGTCAGGTCAGAGATGGCAGCCTGACACTAACCCACCAGCCAAGGGTCTATACTCTGTGGCTGGACAGGAGATTGGGGTGGGCTCTCCCACACCCTGTCCTCCTCACCTACCAATCATGGAAACACCAATCCATAAACACAATTCACACAGAGAGCATATGCACTTTAGCATGGATTAGCAGTGGTAAAGTGCCCAGAGTCCTATAGCCCACAACAGGTATGGAAAAAATAGAAGGAAGAAGCAAAAAGTTTAAGGACAACCCTGCAAAAAGGGCCACGTCCAACACGAACATTGAGGGAAAATGCATATCCAGTTCGGACAAACAAAAAGGCCTGTGCCTTCTGTGCACTTTTAACAAAAGGGATGTGAATGTTTCGGGGATGATTCATAAAGGCACATTGGAGTACATCTAAGCAAACCACTGAAGCACTACTTACCATATTCATAAATGTTATAATTAAAGAACTCCAGAATGCTTAGTAAGAAACACTTCACTTCCAGTGACCTGTGACCCGTGAAGGGTTAAACTCAGAAAATTATAACTTTTGGCACACTTGTTATACCGTTTGGTCCCTTGTATGCATCACCTGGAGAAAAACAAAAGTTCAAAAAATAGCACCTGATTTGCGGATTTCTAGCTGCAATAACCTCAGGCGGCTTGTTCCACTATGACAGAGAAGGAATGACAACCCTTTGTTCCATCTGAAATAGGAGAGCATGACTTGCAGTATTCTCTTTGTAGATGCACTTTGCAGTGGGAAGGTAGGATTTCTCAAGTACTGCACCTAAAATCTGTAACTTCCTCCCATCCACTCACAATCTTTTGTTCCATTAAATATATTTGACTAATTTTTTCCTGTTTGCTCTTTCGTTGGTTTTAGTTAATTATGTTTGATTACTCTTAAATTTCATTTTATAAATTGGTATATTTCTTAATGATCTATTAACTAACAGAGATACTTTAGGTTAAAATCAAACCACTTGATCATGTTATCAATTCATCAATCTATTGATTGATCTCAAATAACAAGCTGTGTTTGTAAATACTAGGAAAACGTCATGCATCATTATGTTCATTTCATCAAATATCTGCATAGTAGATTTGTTAGACAGTAAATACCCAAGTCAGTGGCGTAGTCGCATGGAAGAGCGGGGGAGGGGATTGCTGGCGATTCCTGTGTTTTTTGTTTTTTGTTTTTTTTTAACTTTATTTAGCAAGTTTGCAGAAGGAAAACATTATGCAAAGCTCATTCTTATTGCATGACAAGTATACATTTGGCAGGGAAGTTCAAGTTCACTATCACACATAGAATCGCAGTACATCAATGACATAAATTGATACATACATTGCATGTTATTCGGCCGCTTTACATTCCGGCGTCCATGGGAAATATACACAGTGCATCCAATCCCCCATTGGGTTGTAACCTTGACTACAATACAATACGTCATGCTCCCATGAGCGCTATCCCCGTGTCAGGGGTAAACTGCGTCTTTAGCCCACTCCCGTTAGTTCCTTACCCTGGCCCTGCTGGGGAGGCTGGGGCTGCTGCTGCAAGGCTAAGAAGGTTCGAAAGGGGCCCCAGATATCTTTGGGCCTGGATGTCAATGGGACAGTATCAGTATACATATCGCTTTTTGTCGTGCAATTTTGCCATGCTCTGCAGCCAGCCTTTTGTTGTTGGTGCCCTTTTACTGCCCCAAAAGATCGCTACCTCTCTCTTAGCCAGGAGCAGGGAAATAGCCACGAATCTGCGAAAACTTCAAGGGAAGCTTCACCACATAACCCAACAATGCTATCTCAGGCAGAGGTGTCAACAGAATGTGTAACATTGTGCTTAAGAGTTTGTGGACGTCTACCCAGAAGGCGTGGATCTGCAGGCAGGTCCAAGCAAGGTCTGCAAAATCTGCTTGTGGGGATCGACAGCGTTGGCAGGAGTGCGGTCTGGATGGATCTATTCTGTTCGTTCTGGCGGGTGTGATATATAGTCTACGCAGGTATTTAAAATGCAGCAGTCTGTGTATGCTGTGAAATGACACCGTGCCTGTAACCCTGCAGCACGCCTTCCACTGCTCGTCTGTTATTGGAGTGCCCAGGTCTGCCTCCCAGGCCGATCAAACCCTTGTGTCGTCCACTGGTATCACAGCGGAGCATTCTTTGTAAAGTCTAGATATGAGATGCAATCCCTCAGCACTGTCTATCGCCAAGCTGAGCGGTGCAAATAAGGGCGGTTCTAGTGGGTAATCGGGGAATGTAGATCTCAGTGCTGCATGCAGCCTAGTTAGCACAAATCGGTCCATAAATGTAGCTTCCGGAAATAGGGATCTGTCCTCCATATCGAACATGTGGCCTCCCGGGAAGAGATCCCCTATCTTGAGTAAGTTAAACTTGGCACATGTCCTTTGAACCAGTTTCTCGCCCGTGATAGGTAGTAAATGAGCATTTGGTAGGGGAAGGGAAGAGGAGTATACGAGAGCTGTTCGGGTAAGTTTTCCTAGCTTTAGCCATGCCCAGCTTGTGGTGTACACTGGTCCAATAGCCTTAGGATTTCTATCAATACCCGTTGGTAATATTGAGGCAAGTACATCTGGAAGGACATAGTCAGATTCTGGGCGGAGATAGGGGATTCTGGCGTCGGGCTGATACCAGCTATGTGCAAAACTAGCTTGGGCTGCTAGATAATATAGATGTAAAGCAGGTACTCCATATCCACCTCTGGCGATTCCTGTGTTTGCCGCCGCCACCCTCAAAACTCGTGCCGTCCTGTCGTGTAGTTCCTAAAAATACATAGGATTTGCGCATTTGTTTGACACTATATACTAAGACATCGGTGTCAAGACTGATTCCGGACATCCCTGCAGGATGTCGACCTATTAGACCAGCTAGCTCACAGTACCACCATAAGCCCCCTATCTTTACCACGGAGCAAATACTTTCCGGAAACCATCGAAGATGACAACCCTTGATCCTTCAGGGGTCGTGCAAACAGTACTGTACTTTTCGTTCAGTCACTCGTGCTCACTTAGTCTCAGAGAGATACACAGAATACACTCTGGGGATGTTTTCAATTAGCATTTATTGAACCAGTGTCATTCTAGTATGAAACATATGTGTTGAAACAATTCTAGACAGAAGCAAAGAATAGAAATGATAAACACCAACAAAGTAAATAGAAGGTAGAATTCTACTGTGGTACTAAAACAGTGAATATATGCAGGCTTATATAAACATGACAATAATCAGGCGTACTCCTACTATGTGGACCCTATCTAAGTGTACCTAGCATGTATGTGGGTGTAAAGCCAATGATCCCCTAAGAAAGAGCCAACCCCATTACCTGATGGGAGAGAACGAAGGACCCCGTCATGGTCTTGAGTTGGACGCCCTGCAAGGGATGTCAGACCGCTGTGCGTTGTAGCCTCTGCAGGCCGGGACCTCAGTTTCTGTGTTCAGCGTGTAAGCGTCTCCTCTGTCTATCTAGTGAAGGTATGGTTTGTTTATGCACTAATAGGTCCCATTTCAACATCTTCAGGAGAGTGTTCAGCTTGGAGAGCCAAGGCGGTGTAGTGCTTTGCTGAGTCTATGGGGACCCCACGCATTGCCCCCAGTGGTTATAGACAGTGACTTTTTATTTCTCTTATCCTTCGGATTACAGCCATGGACATTGTCTCTTGCTCCGGGAAACCCCTAGACATTGCTTAGGTTCCCCAGTGGTGTCCTGGGTTTCCCTTGTTAAAAGGCCCAGTCTCTTGATGGTCCTCCCCTGAACATATAGTTGGTTGGTGCACTGGTGGGGAACCAGTGCTTTCCTTCTGCTATGAGTGCTGCACACACTGTTTGTTTCGCCTACCAGGGGTGATTTGCATTCCAGTGCTTGTGCTTGCTCCTTTACCGTGCTGCCACTTTTCGGTCACAGATACCTCCTACATGGTAGATGTTCTACTGCTCTTCGCCAACACCATGGGCCACACCAAGACAACTAAACTGACAGTCACACTGGACAGTGGCCAAGCCTACAGGGTTGGTCTGAGGGATCTCTTAGGAGCACACTGGAGGACTGAATCCCACCCATGAATATGCCACCCTCACCTGACAAATTGAATATTATACTGCAATAAATCAGAGACTCCAGGTGCGCTAATGAGAACAGAATTGACACTTTGTCGGCAGAGCTCGGTGTATTACATGATGACCATCGTAAAGTCTTGGATAAAGTGAAAGCCACCAAGACAGCACTAGCTGAGGTGGCCCCCAAGCAGGCCTCACATATGTTCGCAATTGCCGAACTACGCAAACAACTCATGGACCTACAGGATAGAGTGGAGGATGCTGAAGGCTGTACCCATCACAACAATGTACGAACAGTCGGATTGCCGGAGGGTATGGAGGGTGTTGTTCATGGAACAGTGGCAAACACAAGGAGATGATGTACGGAGTGCAGAAAGTTTTCAGATACTCGCCCCCAATTACAGATCTGGGTTTAATCCATCATCGCTCTGTAGCTCACTTTGCCACCCCAGTTCAAACCCAACCATATGCAAATCAGTCTTGACACTGTCGTTCATTGGAACAGTCCAGCCCGAACTGCCAAGGCAGGTCTTCCCTGGACCAGAAACAACAGTGTCTCCAGAACACAGTAGCCCCACAGGGACTCAGCCCTGTTCATGGTGGAGAGAGCACACCGTGTGCCAACCTATCACCCGCAGCCTGGCGTACTGCACATCCTATGGTGGTGCATATCCTTAAAAAGCCAGGCACCTCTCCCAGTGGATGATGCGACAGTGTCACCTTTTCCCAACTACACCTAGTAGGATCAGAGTCGTCAAGCATCCTTCGCAACAAGAACACACCAGTTTCGTGCACAGGGCCTTCAATATGCGTTACTATTTACAGCACCCCGTAAAGTCATCGATGACCAATGCTCCCTAATCTTTGATACTCCAGATGCAATCTGGGACTAGCTAGAATGTGACTACCCTAACGCACGCTGCCCTCTTCCTACAGAGCATCTTCCTGGGCAGGCTCGGATACCCTCCTGATGACTTTGCCGTGGATCCCCTGTACAAGCTTCTCCTGGGGTGGCCTCATCCCTTCTACAGGCCTTGGAGGGTTGGCCACAATGTCCTCCTTTGGTTCACAACAATGCCGACCCCCAATCAAGTTCATCGGCCAGTGCAGTCACTGATTCAGACTCCAACACAAGCACAGTGCTCTTTCCCTCTGTAACAGGCAAACTGCGGACACTTTGATTTGATAAATGCCTCCACGTGGTGTGTTTCACTGCCTATGCAACCGCATAAGATGTCAGGATTAGCTAAGCTTTTCTTGGTGTCCTCACTTCCTTATCCTTCTATTGTTTCTCTCACCCCCCTATTCCCACCCTCCCAACCCCCCTTATTTTTCCATCTTTCTATCTGCAACAGAAGACATTGTTGGCGTTCAGATGTTAGAGGGTTGGCTCATCACGTTCTACAGTTCTTCCTGCTATGTTGTGTGGGAGGGAGCAGACATGTGGGTTCAACCTCACAATTATTCTTCTGGTCAGACTAAAATTGCGCATATATACTGTGATCGTGGGGGGGTTGGGGACCGGAATAACAGGCGTGGAGGCCGTATGTAGTGAGCGATGACTTCGCTTGTTTTATTTTATTATACAGCAGTTTGCACTGGCAGAGTGGAAACACAAAGATGAGCACGACGGGAACGGTGTCCGGGTCTTCTCCAGAGGCGAAGCCGAGATGTCAGGTCTCCGGTGTGGGCTGCTCCGGATGGTGTCCTCGGAGGTTACCGGGAACGAAAGAAACACAATGGGCTATTAGTCCACCTGAACGGGACCAACAGAGTACTTTTACCAACACCAGGGGGTGTGGGGGAGGATTAGGGAGACCGTGAGGAAGGTAGGGGATTTGGGTAGGGATTGGGAGGCCAAGAGGCGGAAAGTCAGAAGGGTGTATGGGTGAGAGGTAGGTGAAGGGCTACATATAGTATCCCTGTGGTCCCAGCGGTGCTTTACAAGAATTATATACAGTGTGATACAAGAATTATATACAGTGTGATACGCCGTCCCAAAGTGAGGGTAATCTATGCAACTATATACACAGTACTTTAACTAACTACAGAAGCTGTTGGTGGAGATCTTGTACTCACATGCCCCGCCGCAACTCTTCCGAGAGTTGCGGCCGCTCCCCAGCCACCTCCTGCGGACTCCACCAGTCCTCGGTCCAAACGTCATCTTCTTCTTCCGGGATCGTCGTCTCTGTTTCCGTGTTCGTCCGAGCCTCCTGCCACGAGTTTGCCGAGTTGAACCGTTTTCTCCCCTCAGTTCCGTCTTTTCCGGTCTCCTGCTCCAAGATCAGGGAGGGTCTTCTGGGGTCACGGGCTACTGCTTCCGGTGCTGTCCCAATTCCGATTGATCCCTGAAACGAAGGACAGAGAGGTTGAGTCCAGGTTGTCAGGGACGCCTCTGATTCCATTGTCAAGGACAGGGATCGACCCGGATGACGCCGTCTTGGAGAGGCAGGGGAGGGCGCCGTATCACATATACATTTTTTAGAGGCCTCCTCACAATATCCACTTGCTACAGTACTGCTTTTTCTAGCCCGCACTTATCGTGTACTGGAATTCCAGGATCTCCAGTGCTGTCTGCCTGCACTCACTGAGACTGGCATATGTGTTTCTGTCCTCAACAGCGGATGGCCTACCCCCAGAGCCATTGTATAATGATTTATTTTGTTAGCACTGGTTTGTTGTTAGTTTCGCTCTGGTTGAACAATAGTTTCTTTGCTGGACCTAGTATTGAGGATTATATTTTTCACTGCCTTGCATAGCCCTTCTGATAGTAATTTGCCTGTAGAGAGACCCCCATTTCCTGTGTGACTATATATCACTGTTATGCCATCTATTTGACAACATTCTAAGAAACTATTATGGCATGTTCTTCGTTTGCGATCTTTTCATAAGCACCACAGGGTCCTAGCGTAGCCTCATTGGCTTATGTGGCATTCCCTATAGACTGATTTACATACTTGTATGATTCATTGTCTCTGTATGATGTGTGTGTGGTGTAAAGTACTGTGACACCCTACACTGATATAACTAGCGCTATACAACAAATTAAATGCACATGAAAGAGTGGAGATGAAGGGCACTGTTAGAGGGTGGTAGTAATGGTATCTGATGAGAAGGAGGTCATTGGTGGGGTGCCAAAAAAGGCCTTTCGCACTAGCGCTAAAGTCGGCCCTGTCATGGCCTTTCTGTTTTAATTTAATTAGCAGTCAGGTCATTAGGGCAATTGTGGAACATATTAAAGTGTGTGCTAATTATATTTAATGCTATATTCAATGTTTTAAGTTTGAAGGTGATTTTACTAATGTTTTTTTACGGGAATAATGAAAGTGGAGCTGGATGGTGGCTAATATGGGGCTGGGGCTCAGGGTCAGCTGTGAGATAAGGTGCACATGAGAGGGATGGTCGAAAAGTGGATAATCAGGCCTAGAGGTACTTTTTTTGAAGCCTGCCCTGTTGGAATTTGAGGGCTTACACCTAGGTCCAGACATTGCTCTTACTTTTATATAGCTCTCCACATGCTCTGCATACACTCAGAATTGATCCGTTGTATCATGGTGACTGTTTGCAAGTAGATATGATGTAAGCTAGGGCTTATTGGCTACCAAAAGAAGCAAAAACTGGTCCCACAATGGCCTACCCAAATGCAACCTTAGCACACCCAAAAACAAATCCTGGAGCCTGGCCTAGGGGCGACCTGTTTAGTACAGTGGTATTATTGACTCACCAAGATTTGTTGCAACATTTCAGATTCCAAGAGCCCTCTTTCTTACACATTGTATATAATCCATTATTTAAGGACACATTGGTTTACAGAAGCGCTGGAACCAGGCACACATACACTGACTAAGGGGTTGCATGAAGCAGATATTGGCCATGTGAATAGGTTTACGGACCAATTGCTTCTGCTCATCAAAAGGCAAATTACATGGCATTGGGCGTCTTCCACAGATCCCCTAGTTTCAGGCTGGCAGGGGGAGGTATGGTTTCACAAAAGAGAAGACCCCACTGAGTTCCAGGGAACAGGGTACTATCGACAACTTAAGTCAAAGGGAAATCCCTGGACCACATACGTTTTTTTCCACAATCAATCTCTCATACACATCGATCACTCTAGCAACACAGTTGTTGTTATATGTCAGGCCAACACAGAAATATGACGTTTACACTCTTTGTGTTTTATTAAGATATTTTTTCTTGGGTTAAAATTCAGATCACTGTCTGAAAGGCATCATTAAAAACAGTGTTGTGAAATTTGAACAAATTAATTACAGTGTTACATACAAATATACAATAATAAAAAGACAAACAGATTGTAAAAATTACAGTCATTTGGTTACCACAATTTCAAAATGCATAATAAATCACAAAAACAACCCCTACAACCTGTAGGTAAGAAGTATTCCCTACTACTGTTTTATCCTGACCCAATATCCTCATACAATTTTGAAACAAAGAGATAAAGATCACAGTATCCAAAATCCAGGTATATCTGCTATCTGATTGGGATTTTGTTGGGTTCTATTTGTCTGTGCGTCGACGCGTTTCGGTGTTGTCTTACTGATATGTTAACACCTTCTTCGGGACAGCAATATTCATGGGGTTCATCGGTAATACATATCCTTTATCAGAGGGAAGGGTAGCAATATTTTAATTCCTTCCTTTTTCTTTTTCTTTGTCGGTCTATCTCGAACTAATGATTTCCGATATAGGCAGATCTCCCTTTTTTCAATTCAGGGCAATGTATACTCAATTCTGGACCATGAATGTAAGTCCTATGGAGCTCCTCTCTCTGATCTCATATGTTTATGATTCACCTTCATGCAACTTGCCCAGGTAAAGTATCACTCTTTATTCTTCCATTGATTTTTTTTATGCAGTCTCCTGGTCTCTATTGCAGTAGGTATATTTCTTATTTTAAATTAAAACCATTGTAATGAGGTATGACGTTTTCTTTCTGCGTTGCGTTGCAGCGAACCGGATGTGTTCGGAATATGCGTTGATCCGCGCGTCTACCTCGTTTTCCTAATGTGAAAGGAAAACGAGGTAGACGCGCGGATCAACGCATATTCCATTGCCCTGAATTGAAAAAAAGGGAGATCTACCTATATCAGAAATCATTAGTTCGAGATAGACAGACAAAGAAAAAGAACAAGGAAGGATTTAAAATATTGCTACCCTTCCCTCTGATAAAGGATATGTATTAACGATGAACCCCATGAATATTGCTGTCCTGAAGAAGGTGTTAACATATCAGTAAGACAACACGAAACGCGTTGACGCACAGACAAACAGAACCCAACAAAATCCCAATCAGATAGCAGATATACCTGGATTTTGGATACTGTGATCTTTATCTCTTTAAATCGTATGAGGATATTGGGTCAGGATAAAACAGTAGTAGGGAATACTTCTTACCTACAGGTTGTAGGGGTTGTTTTTGTGATTTATTATGCATTTTGAAAATGTGGTAACCAAATGACTGTAATTTTTACAATCTGTTTGTCTTTTTAATATTGTATATTTGTATGTAACACTGTAATTAATTTGTTCAAATTTGACAACACTGTATACATTTTTAATGATGCCTTTCAGACAGTGATCTGAATTTTAACCCAAGAAAAAATATCTTAATAAAACACAAAGAGTGTAAACGTCATATATCTGTGTTGGCCTGACATATAACAACAACTGTGTTGCTTGAGTGATCGATGTGTATGAGAGATTGATTGTGGAGAAAAACGTATGTGGTCCAGGGATTTCCCTTTGACTTAAGGGGGAGGTATGGCACTGGGACTCTCCAGGGAACAATGCATTGCGTAAGGAGGAATATCACAACCTTTGTAAGCAACCCATAGCTATGGTATGGAATACCCTGTTGGGACATATTAAGGCTCAAGAAGAATACTCAGATTAACCTCATCCTACACCTAAAAGCAGACACGCAATTTTAAACTCTGCCTAGATCCATTCCCCTGCATAGCTATGTTTTTATTAAGATCTGTGTTTAGTAATCTGAGTGCCAGTATGGAAAGGGAACATCTTACACATACTAGTATTTGGGTGGACCTGGTCTTCCTAGGGCAGTACCATTGTTGAGGGCGGGTTACTACTTTTGTGTGGATCGTTTTTTGTTCCTATGCTATCTCTGAGACACGTTTTTCCTATGTTTCAATGCTATGCATGTACTCTTTTACTAGTTATGTACTTGTTAGGATTAGTTCTTTATTTTATTGACTATCACTAACCTATTGTCATAATTCGCAATATATGATGTCATTTATTACATAGGTGGCTGGTATTGTTTTATAAAATTCAATACAAAAACAAAACCATTGCAACATCTTCAGCCGCAGGGAGTTTCAGAACGACCTGCCTAAAGAAAATAATTAGGCAAATCTCGGTTTGGGAAATTCTATGACTAGGTAAAAACACAGGGACAGTGCCCTGCAAGGAACAGCAGATCCTAATCATTGTACTTGCATTCTCAAATGGGAAACGTTTTTTGAAGCAGCCTTTTTTGGGAATACATCAGGGAAACAGCCAGTGGTCTCTTAGGCCTGAGTTTGCCCAACAGAATTCAGAAAAGGAAAGTTGTCCCAAGGAGACATCTACCCCTTCGCGAATAGTTAGCACCTCCTTTGAGGTGTCCTTAAATAAACAACTGTAAATTGTAGGCAACTGGGTTATTAGTTGTGTGGCCTGCACAAGTAATAGGTCCACAATTATCCTTACTGGGAATCAAGCAGCCCATTATAGCGCTTGACTTTCTCAGGGTAGCAAGACAGATCAGTCCAAGGCCTACTCAGGGGTGTGGTGTGGGCTAGTAATCACTGTTCACTGGAACGCAAGAATAACACTCAATAAATGAAAAGGAGAAACACATTTATGCACACACACTACTAAATACTATGCAGTAATTTACAGATATATACTTTGGTAGATGGAAAATATCATAGATGACATTATTATCACATTTGACCCACCTATATAGCCATAGCTTCAGCCTGGGTAGTGCTTTCAAACATTTGGGAAATTCCAACACAGTCTTGGTTTTGAGGACCTTGCAAACATCTGATGAGTAACTAAAAAAAATATGCAGCACTCGTTAAGCCGTCACGCTTCTTGTAGTTTGATGGTGGTGTCCAGGCCGTCTAGGAGCCACCACGAACGTAAAAATGGCTTCAAATTGAAGAGCCCAGCAGGGCATTATGGCGTGCTCCTCTGGGAACAGTGAATAATTTAGTAGCAGCTCTCCCGCTGTGCTGGGGAAAACCACATTACTTTTCTTTTTGTATTTTCCTTTTTTTGTTGGGGGTGCCCTGTCTAACCCAGGCAGCCTCAAGCCTACATTCATTGAGACAATCGAGGGAGCCCACTCCCCGCTGCCCCTGCCAGCTCCAACTTGTTCCACCCCGCGAGTGCGGCTGCATAATCTAGCAGCTTCCATCTCCCTGCACCTCCTGCAGATGGGGCCCTCAGGGCCTAAAGAGTCTTGGAGAGGGATGCCATGCGGCTCTCCTCCCCTTTATTTTTAGTAATGGCCCTGGGGGCATGTGGTCCCGAGGGCCGTGGAAGGTTCAAGGAGGGAGGGGGCCACACAGCCATCATTCCCTTCATTTTTAGAAATGGCAATGGAGGATGGGCTCTCCAGGGCCTTACAAGGCCACACTGCCCCATTTTCTTTCATAAAAATAAATGGCCCAGGAATGGGGTCCCCAGGGCCTAATAAGGCTCGGGAGGAGAGCCACATGCCAGCCCCCTTTTAAATAAAATAAATGTCCTGAGGATGGGGTCCAGAGGGCCTAATACGGCTCGGGAGGGGGGCCGTGTGACCTCCCTCCCCTTTAATAAAAAAGGCTATGGGGTATGTGGTTCCAGGACAAGGTCCTGTGTCTCAACCCCCCACCTCATACGACCAAAGGCCATGTGCAGTGTGGAGTTGGCTGCCTTTGGGGGAGTGGGTCCAACCCCCATTTTACACGACTAAAGACCGTACGCTGCGTGGGTTTGGCTGCATGAGGAGGGTTGGCGCTGCAACCAACCCTCTGCCTGCGTAACTTGAGGCCCTGCACTGTGTGTGGTTGGCTGCCTTTACAGGGGTTGGCCACAGGGCCTCTCTGCAGGTCAGGCCTTGTGGCCTAGCCAGTGGCATCCAATCTGATGAAAAGCCAGTCGGAATAGTGACATTTTTCAATGATTGTAGAAAGGCGCGCCAAGTATGGCGCAGCCACATTCCTGAAACCACCTCTGCGATTCAACACCGCCAAGAAGCAGAATGTTGGCATTGGATTGACTACATGGATTGAAATATTTGGCGAATTCATAGATGCTCTAGAAGAAGTAAATGACAGAAAGATCATCAAATACTTATTAAAGAACCTTGCAGGTGATGGAGTGAAAGAAGTGATAAAGAAAATATCACAAGCTGATGAACTATTGTACTGTTAAATGGAAGAAACATTGGAAATCAAATTCAAACCAGTCCCGAATGTCGACTATGAAAGGCAAAGCCTCAACCAGGCGACAGCAAGCTGGTGAAACAACAGATGAGTTTACCGAAAGACTTGATACCCTCATCAAGCACTGCAAGTTCAGTGAATTCGATGACGATGAAGCCACTCATCTCAGAGTCATTGATGGTTGGTTCTCCGAATCCTTCAGACGGCGCATGCTGAGAGAGACATTCAGTTTACAAAAGGTACTCATGGCTGCAAGAGCTGAGGAATGTTCAGATCGACAGCCTGCTTATATGGAAGCTGGAGCAGACCAGAATGAATCAGCATTGATCTTGAAAAGTAAGCAGAAACACAAAGTCGAGACCCATAAGACGATGTCTCTGAAGAAAAAGAAAATGTGCTTCCAATATGGATTCTTGTTTCCACATAAAGGTAAATGTCCACTATTGGACACATATGCAACGGCTGTGTGAAAGAAAAGCATTTTATAATGGTCTGCACAGAGAAAGAGAAACTAAGTGCGTAATGATGAGAACAGGAAATGGATGATCACACACAAGGGGTATATAGAGTGCACAACTACAACTGGACATTTTTAATTTGTTGAAAGATGTAACATTTGATCCTGACCACGAATTTCTGATAGGGCTTGATATAGAGGCCCTCTATACAAATATTCCACAACGTGAGACATTGAGGGTCCTCAAATCCTTACTTTTCGAAAGAGACTGGCCATATCAAACCCCACGGGCCTTTATTTTACATCTGGCCGAAATAGCCCTCACTAAAAACTTTTTTTAATTTGAGGGGGTACTATACCTGCAAACCCATGGCACTTCCATGGGGAGTGTTTTGCCTTGCCGGACTTTATGTTGGGGCATTTGAAGAACTCACAGTGCTGAATACTAGCGGGCCATGGACGAACAACTTGAGGTTGTGGAGACGTTATATAGACGACGTCTTAGTGATATGGAGGGGCGAGAGAACATCTGTTGATCTTTTTCTCGACTGGCTTAATGCCCAGAATCCGTTCCTCCATTTCACTTCGACCATCACTAAGACCAACCTACCCTTCCTGGACCTAGTGATTGAACCTAGTGGCGGCACCCTAAAAACGAAGGTCTTCCATAAACCCACGGACAAGAATGCCCTATTGGCTTTTGAGAGCTTCCATCCGCGATCCTTACGGGAGAATTTACCAGTAGGAAAATTCTTCCGGATTCGGCGAAATTGTTCCGAAAAAGATGATTTCACTGAGGAAGCAAAAAATCTTACCTCGAGACTACAACAGAGGGGGTACCCCACTCGAGTCATCAAAAAAGCACGGAAAAGAGCGTTCAATGCCAACCGTGAAGCACTATTGTCCAAAAACATGAGACCTCAGAACAAAAAACTGTTTTTTGTATCCACCTTTAATACGGCATCACAACAGATTAAAACAAGTTGGTCTTGAAGAATTGGAAGATACTCAACACAGGGGGTATGAAAATTGAGACACCCCTGTTTTCATTTAGACGTAGCCAGAACTTGAGGGATCTTCTTATACATACTAGACCCAGGGACCTGGGACTAGTAAGAGATAACACCGCTGCAACAGGTCTACCTAAATTGACGGGACACACACGCTGTGGTGCAAGCAGTGTCTGCCACTTGACGAACAACTCCACTTCAATCGATCTAGGACTCCACACTCCCTGGGAACAGAGATCTCACACCAATTGTAATTCCCAAGGAGTGATCTACCTGCTAACTTGTCCCTGCCAAAAAATGTATGTAGGGATGACCAGTAGAAAGGTACGAACCAGAATCACGGAACACCGGAGTACAATAAGATGTGGCAAAACGAACACGAAACTCACGGCCCATTTATCTGAGAAAGGACACAGTATAGAAGATCTAAGATGGACCGTGATAGAGAAAATAAAACCCAGCAGACACCAAATAGATGATCAAAGGGTGTTACTGCAGCGAGAACAACGATGGGTTTATTGTTTAAGAAGCCATAAAGTGGGATTAAATGATGACATTCCCTGGCAGACACTGGGAAGACAACTATAAATAAATTAATTCCTCGAATATGGCCTTGGTCACTTCTGATCACCCATTCAGCCATGATGTCTATTCATATCACCCATTCATCACATCTAGTGGTCGTCTCCCTAAGAACTTGGGACAACACATAGGACACAATTACATAATTATATGATAGGTAGGAACTCGAGTTGGGATTAGGGGACAGCCAATACCTATAATCAGGGGGTCACCTTAGCCACCACTACCCCGGTAATGGGAAAGGTTGTTCTGCCCTAGTGAGGCATTATGAAGGATGTGCCTTAAATCATGGGGTCTCTTTAACCTATACCAACCCCTTATAGGGGATGGTTGTTCTGCCCTGGTAAAGCATTATGATGGATATATACCATACATTACTCATTTCCGAAATAATTTGGACCATTGATATCTTGTAATAGAGTCCTTACCACATCATTCTTTTAATCAATTACATTACTGTTTTTGATTGCGGACATAGATACCTAAGATCGGGGCCAGTTACTACCAACTACAGCCGGTAGACCCCTCAATTATTATCCATTTCTGCGGAGATAGATACCTAAGATCGGGGCCAGCTACTATCATTCATTGCCGGTAGACCCCTCTATTATCATCTATTTGTGGGAAACATACCTTTCATGCCAGTACACATTGAAGCACATTGTTTAGAACTTTCGGTTTTGTTTTTGTTTGCGCTTGTCCTGTGTAGTATCCCCCGCAATCTGTGGATATTGTTGCATTCTGACGAGCGACCCGGTCGATACTACATCTCCTGACTGTCCCGCTGTCTGGCCACATCGACGCCAGGACGCTATGATGCTCGTCACGTCAGACGGCGGGGGCGGAACAGACAACGGTGGACCGGTAAATATAGAAAGGTACACCGCGTCTTTCATCTACGCGGTGCCATTAGGTACAGGAATACTTTGGGCAGGGCTAGCCTAACTGAACGGTAAGGAGAACGGGAGAGGGTTGTAAAGTCCGGCGCCCTACCTAGCGATTTCAACATCACCCGACCGGCAAAAGGGATGTTGCTAATTACTTCGTACGCTCCATTCCTTTCAGATTGTGTTCACGGGCAGACCCCCCTGACGGACACCAGTTCGAGTTTATGTAGTTCATAAACTCTGTAAATCTTTTTTAGCTGAAGTTTACAAGCCTCATTTGATGATTTTTACTACGTGCCTAGGGTATGAGTGGTTTTCTGGTGGAGTGTGCATGGGCTCATGGGGGTCCCAGGCTAGGCTTGGGGCACATGAGTGTATTGCTTGGTTCATGACCATACCGACTAGCGTACATTTTGATATAAGACTCAGCAATTAAAGCTAGTCTCCGGGAATGTTTAGTAAGACAATCCAGGCTGAAATAATATACGATTGAGTCAGTTTGTGGAACGTTGTTGAAGCACAGTTCTTGTAGTTGGAGAAATACCCGAGTTAGAAAAATAGAAATCTCAGGGAGGAATTGAGTAGAATTATGGGGGGCTAGCACCCGCACCCTTCTCATTATTCCTTACTCTTTTCCAGTGAATGTTCTCCCCTTAATTTTGGGGACCTCTTCTCCACTGAATGATTGGAAGACCCGGAAGAGTACGGACCTACTCCATTCGGGAAACCCAGTGACCAAATTACGGCATGGGGAACAAGTGGATTTGACTGTGACAGTCCTGAGGAAGACCGAAGTGACCTCTTGGGGCACAATTGAAGCGGTCGAAACATGTTGACTCTAGCAGTGGTAGGAGGGAAGTCTAGAGGAACCTCATTTTCTCAATAAGACATTTTCCCATCCTCTTTCATTATTTGTTAATCCTGATAAGGGTATCAAAATTGGGCTTAATAAAGTAATTCTTTCTATTGGCACCCTTAATCAGTTTTAAACACATCCTTACTGCACTTTTTCCGTCGCACTCACATCAGATCCATGAGGTGTTCACTTGCACGTTCTATCACTCATGTATGTTATTCGTTGTACGTATTGACTGACTGTGTTGTACGTCTTGTAACATGGAATTTATTATTTTTCCCCCTCCCTAATGCTCCGCCCTGGATGTGGCTACACCAGGGCGTTTGTAGCAGGCCCTATGATAAAGCATGTCACATATTTCGGTATGTGAGTGAGGGCAGTTTTTCCAAATTGGGGAATTTTCCTTTGTTGTAGTTGTGCACTCTATATACCCCTTGTGTGTGATCATCTGGTTACCTTAGGGGACCTGGGGTATTGGAGTTCAAACTATTTTGGTCCTCTCCCCTTTTGTGTGTAGAACAGGAAATGGATGCCATAAAGTTCCAGAAGCATTCTAGCCACGCCCACAGATTTCAATTGAGGCAAGTGGAGACTAAACAAAGTCGATTGTCATCAAGTTCATTTTCCAAAGGCTGTTCAACGTCATCGCACGACACTGAAGAAGATGGATGTGCAATGGTAATGTTGACTTCAGAATGATGGGCACATGTAGGATTGGCTGCTTGCAAAGAAGACAAGTCATTGAGAGATAACCACATGAATTGACCAAATTCATTTGGAATTGCCGCAAGATCACAATAAAGGTAAATGGCTTCCTTACACCTTTTATTATAGACAGTTGATCATCAATCAATATCATGCCGGCCGAAAAATACAATGAACTGTCTCCAGTACCGCATCTATCACCATGGAAAACAAAGGTGTACACATAGGCTGCCTCTACACCATTGCAATATCAAGGATCAGTCATAGTGGCAATGAGGCATGAGAAAATTATAGTACAAGCATCATTTCCTGTTCTCCATGGTACTTCATCAAATGCATGTCTACTCAGATTTATGGGACTGCTATCCATCAACTACAAACTCAATGCACCTCCTGAAATAGTAGGTCAATTCCCCTCATTGTTTCATGGACTAGAGAAACTGATGATAATGACATCACAATAATGAGGACATTCGTCCTGCTTCTCAGCAACACTGTTGGATTGCTTTTCATTTACAGGAGGCCATTGAGAAAGAACTAGGAACATTATTAAAGCATGACATCATCGAGTGCTCTACTGGTCTGACGTCATGGGTTTTACCCATAGTGGTAGTTCCAAAATAGGACAGAGTGTGTATTTGTGTCGATAAGCGCCAGGCCAACAAAGCAATTGAGAGAGGAAAACATCCAGGTCCACACATAGTGGACATGATTACACAGCTGAATGGCGCCAAAGTCTTCACCCGCCTTGATTTGAATGAAAGATGCCAGCAACTCGAGCTGGAAGAGAACTGTAGGTACATTACTACTTTTTCAACTCATGTTCGTTTGTTTAGATACAAAAGACTCAGCTTTGGCGTGTTGTCAGCTGCAGAATTCTTTCAGGATGACATTCACCAAGTAATTCAACCTGTCACACATGCTGTTAACTACAGTAATGATATACTACTGTTTGGGGCCACACAAAAGTAGCATGACAAAAATCTTACACAAGTTTGCCATCTGCTCATTCATGAAGGTCTCACTTTAAATGCAGAAAAGTGTGAGTTTCACAAAACCAAACTCTTTCTTTGGGCATATTGTTTCTGAAGGGGGAATTACCCCAGGCCCTGAAAAAGTACAAGCATCATCATCCACTTGTACATGACTGGCTATTGCTACAGATACCTTAATGACTCTGCCACTGTGAGCGACCCATTAAGAGTGTTGACAAAAAAGAATATTCCCATTCAATGGTCCTCTGAATGTGCCCAAAGCTTCAACAAAATTAAACACTGAATTGAAAATGCAAATGAAATGGCTTATTATGGTCCAAAGTTACATACTGAGATCAAAGTAGTTGCAAGCCCAGTGGGGTTGATCACAATCCTTTCTCAACACAATGGGCATCCAAATGCTCAGAGACACATTGTGGTCAATCCTTCCAGAAGTCTCTCCGACCGAACATGCCTATTCTCAGCCAGAAAAAGAGAGCCTGGCTGTAGTGTGGGCTTGTGAACATTTTCACATGTTTCTGTACAGAAAGCATTTCACCCTTGTCACTGACCTCTAAGCCTTGCTCGCCATTTTTGGAAAATCAAAAGCTAAGATGGCCCCTCGCATTGAGAGGTAGGGGTTGCGAGAGTTTGATTACACTATTGTGCATAACCCAGGGAAGGACCAAAACCCCACAGATTACTTCTCACAAGTGCTGTTACAGCATCACAGTGCAACGTCTAAAGTAGCTGAACAATATATCAATTTCATATTAAAGTCTAGGACTTCGGCAGCTCTATGTATATGTAAATGTACAGGAATTTATATAGCGCAAATCACCGAGCGGTTTCTAAGCGCTTGCTTAGGGAACCCGTCCTGGTATTCCCCTGTGAGATAACCATGGCAGGGTATCCGCAAGGTGAAAGCCAGGCATCCCGCCGCAAGGGGCCGTTGTGGAGATTAAGCAAGCTATTGCCCAGAGTCGCAGAGTGTGAACCCGTGAATCGAGTAGGCACCGGAGCGAGAATTGTCGAGTCCATGGACATTTTAGGACTCAAGACCCCGCCGAGCCGGGAATTGAAACCTGGTCCCGGGCTGACCTCTGCTTCCAGGTCTGCCTCCTCTAACCAGTGAGCCACACTTCTCCATTGAGCAGTTAATTGCTGCTACCAACACAGAGACCAGCTCACACTCAAGGATATCATTGCAACGCAATCATGGAGAAAACATACGCAACCTCTAACGGATGACGTTGGATATCAAAAATTAAAAGATTTGCAGGAAGAGCTTTCTGTCACTCAAGAAGGTATTGTACTAAGAGGTTTGAGAATGATCATATCCTGTAGCTTCAGGCAACAAATCATCGAACTCGCACACAAGGACATAGTGGCATTGTAGCCACCAAGAAAGACCTCAGAGACAGATTGTGGTTTCCTCGCCTTTATGAACGAGTCAAGAAGATACTGAAAGCATGTCAACTGTGTAACTGCTTATCTCCCAAGACAAGACAGCATTCGCTAAATATGTCTAATTTTAGTAAGCAAGTGTGGGAGAAAATTGCAGTTGATTTCTTTAGACCCTTAAAAAATGGGCATCATCTCATGGCAGTTATTGATGAGTACTCACATTTTTCCTTAGTGGAATATTTATCCTCAACCACTCATGACAAAGTAATTGAGAGATTGGATGATATTCTCACAGTGTGCGGTGTTCCCTCCATTTTTAAATCTGACAGTAATAGACACTGATGAGATTGATGTCATGGACACTATGACATGAATGACAGATGACGGCCTATGCAGATAAGTGCAGGTGTGCTCTGGACATGGTTTTCGAAGAAGGATATCAAGTCTGAGTCAATCAAAAATGGAAACGCAAGACTGGCACTCCGTTTGATGCTGATCCATTGAAAGTTGTAGCAAGTACAGGACATATGGTGACAGCTCAAGGTCCTAGAAAGTCCATTACGAGAAATGTAGTGTCATGTGATCATGTGTAGTAGGACCCTTGTGGTTCTACTACACATGAATACTGAATACAAAAAATAAAATGATAATAATGGAACATTATTATAATTTTGTTATTTGTTTTCAGCCTGCAGTTGAAGCAGTGGGGCGACACGGCTCCACCTTAGTGGAGGAGCCGTCCCTGATGTTGGTATTGCAGCAGTGGTATTGCCACTGATGGTTTAGGTAGTGGTTGTGTGATATTGGTTGACTTTTGGTGGTATTATTGGAGTTATTGGTGGGATGAGAGGTGGTGGTATTGCTGGTATTATTGGTGAGTGTGTGGTGGAATTGCTGATGGTGGTGCTTTTGGTACTATTGGGGGTAATGTTCGGGTGACTTCAGTAGAGGTATGAGTGCACTTTTTAGGTGGCAAGTATTCCATTATGCATTGTAATGCAAGCACTCTAATTAGAGGCAGAATGATGTACCAACAGAATGAGTTTAGAAAGGCAATCAGTAACAGAGGATGATCCAAATTAACTAGTGGTTGAAGGATGCTGAACCAAAGATCACCCAGTGTACACTACCAGCAAGAGGTCTCGTAGGCAGCTACACAGACCTCAAAAAAAGCTCAGTAGGAATTCAAAACTGTTTTTATTTAGACAAATTATCTATGTCACTATAGGCTTGCTGATTACGAATTAAATATGGTGAAAAACTTCAAAATAGTTGTCAGTGTAGAAAATTAATAGGAAATGGGCCTTAACTAAATGGCTATCGAAACCCCCAAAATCGTTAACTGATTCTGAAAGTTTGTAAAAAAGGTTTGACACTGCATGTGTGACTAAACCTAAAACCCTACCTACCAAACTTAGAAAAATGTTTGGTGGGACACCAAAACCCAAATTACCTGAACATTCAGTTGATTTGTAAGCACTCACATGCTTTATACAACAAAGGAGATATCATCTTGCTTGGCCTCTCAGCCTTCTGGTGGTCTTGCCTCAAACCTTTTGCCTTTCCCCTCCATTTTTGTGAAATTAATTTTTGTTGGCCTTAGAACTCTGTGGACCCTACCATTTCTAAGCAGTGATAAAGTGCTTGTGCTCACTCTCCTAAATATGGTAAAATTGGCTTACACTTAATTGGCATATTACATTTACCTATAAGTTCCTTATAGAGAGGTATACCGTATACCCAGACTTGTACATTAAATTCTACAAGTGGGCCTGCAGCACTCATTGTGCAATCCACTTAAGTAGCCCCGCAAAACTTGTCCCAATCCTGCCATTTCTGCCTGAATGCATTTTTAAACTGCCTATTCCACTTTGCAAGAAAACCCCCTTGCCAAGCCTTAAACTTTTTTTGTAAACATGTCAACCTAAGGGAGGCCCCAGGTAGCCCATAGGTCAAAGTGTTTTGCAATTAAAAGGGTGGACACATACTTTTATATTTTACCTATCCTCATAGGGAAAAACACTACTTTTTTTTCTCTACTGTGAGGCCTACCTGTGCTATACAATAACAATGGGTTGTATTATTACATTCAAGTGCTGACTTTTGCTTCGCAACAGATAACATTTCATGTTAGACATCTATGAAATTGAAATAAACAATCCTCTTTAATGGTAACATTGGATTTTAAATTACAATTTTGAAAGTGCTACAGTGACAGCGGTTTGTGAAAGGAGCTTCGCCCCATGTGTGCCGTTCAACTGGAGTCGAAGACAGCTGAAATGCCAGAAACCGGTCCCCAGTAGCTTGTCTCCTTTCTGGTGAAGAATTGGCTTGGTAGTTTAGTCTGCCCTGTTCCCATGATGCACTGGGCCAGGGACAGACTGTATTGCATATAGCCAGGTTCTGAGCTGGGATGGTGCAGTGAGATAAATAACGGTGATGGATCAAGCCCTGATCTTTGGACTGGGTAAGAGTGGTCTGCTTAATTCAGATACTCTTTTCATGACCACCCCCCTTTTCTGAATCGTTTTTGGCCACTATAGGTGTGGCAGGGTATACTCAAACATGAGTCCCTTTCTCACTGCACCATCAGGATTCAAGCAAGCCGGGCCGAAGACGGCTGAAATGCCAGAAACCGGTCCCCGGTAGCTTGTCTCCTTTCTGGTGAAGAATTGGCTTGGTAGTTTAGTCTGCCCTGTTCCCATGATGAACAGGGCCAGGGACAGACTGATTTGCATATAGCCAGGTTCTGAGCTGGGATGGTGCAGTGAGATAAATAACGGTGATGGATCAAGCCCTGATCTTTGGACTGGGTAAGAGTGGTCTGCTTAATTCAGACACTCTGTTCATCACCACCCCCTTTTCTGAATCGTTTTTGGCCACTATAGGTGTGGCAGGGTATACTCAGACATGAGTCCCTTTCTCACTGCACCATCAGGATTCAAGCAAGCCGGGCCGAAGACGGCTGAAATGCCAGAAACTGGTCCCCGGTAGCTTGTCTCCTTTCTGGTGAAGAATTGGCTTGGTAGTTTAGTCTGCCCTGTTCCCATGATGCACTGGGCCAGGGACAGACTGATTTGCATATAGCCAGGTTCTGAGCTGGGATGGTGCAGTGAGATAAATAACGGTGATGGATCAAGCCCTGATCTTTGGACTGGGTAAGAGTGGTCTGCTTAATTCAGACACTCTGTTCATCACCACCCCCTTTTCTGAATCGTTTTTGGCCACTATAGGTGTGGCAGGGTATACTCAGACATGAGTCCTTTTCTCACTGCACCATCAGGATTCAAGCAAGCCGGGCCGAAGACAGCTGAAATGCCAGAAACCGGTCCCCAGTAGCTTGTCTCCTTTCTGGTGAAGAATTGGCTTGGTAGTTTAGTCTGCCCTGTTCCCATGATGCACTGGGCCAGGGACAGACTGATTTGCATATAGCCAGGTTCTGAGCTGGGATGGTGCAGTGAGATAAATAACGGTGATGGATCAAGCCCTGATCTTTGGACTGGGTAAGAGTGGTCTGCTTAATTCAGATACTCTTTTCATTACCACCCCCCTTTTCTGAATCGTTTTTGGCCACTATAGGTGTGGCAGGGTATACTCAAACATGAGTCCCTTTCTCACTGCACCATCAGGATTCAAGCAAGCCGGGCCGAAGACGGCTGAAATGCCAGAAACCGGTCCCCGGTAGCTTGTCTCCTTTCTGGTGAAGAATTGGCTTGGTAGTTTAGTCTGCCCTGTTCCCATGATGCACAGGGCCAGGGACAGACTGATTTGCATATAGCCAGGTTCTGAGCTGGGATGGTGCAGTGAGATAAATTTGTTTATTTGTTTATTTGTTTATTAAAACTTTTATAGCGCGCTCTATTACCACGGGGTATCCTGGCGCGGTGAGTGATTTGACAACAGGAGTGATGGATCAAAACCAGAACGATCTGTTAGAGAGGGGCCTTGAACAGATGAGTCTTAAGTTCCTTCTTAAAAACAGTAATGGTCGGCGAGGCTCTAAGGAACAAGGGGAGGGCATTCCAAGCAGAAGCTGCCTTAACTGAAATTGATTGGCCTCCCAGACGGGCGTATTTGTATTTGGGGATGGCCAATAAGCATTGATTGGCCGATCGTAGGGCACGGTTAGGAGTATAGAATGAAAACCGTTTCTGCAAATACGTCGGTCCCTGGCCATGAGCTGCTCTGAATGCCAACACAAGAATTTTAAACAAGATTCGATGTGGTACTGGTAGCCAGTGCAAACTTCGTAGGTGGCTCTGCACGCTCGACCTCCTAGGGAGAGAGAAAAGCAGACGTACTGCAGCGTTTTGTATCACCTGTAGGCGATGAACCATGTACGCAGGTAGGCCACTAAATAAGGCATTAGCGTAGTCGAGCCGAGATAAAATCAGGGCTCGAAGAACAGTCTCCTTGGCTGCCCTGGGCAGAAGAGGGAAAAATCTTCTCAAGGCTCGCAAGGTACCAAAGCAGATGCCGGTCAATTTTTTTATGTGATCCGCGAACTTCAGATCCTGACCGAACCAGACCCCCAAGTTCTTAGCTGGGCCTCCCGTCGCACTGGGGCAGGGCAGGTCCGGGGGCCAAATCTGATCCTTGAAGTTGTCAGGAAAAGAGCCGAAGAACAGGACCTCGGACTTGTCTTCGTTGCACTTAAGTTGGACTTGTGCAAGCCACCGAAATACTTCCGACAAACAATGCTGGACTGCTGATGGATCAGACACACCCTTAGGCCAGGTGAATAACAGCTGTGTGTCGTCTGCGTAAGCTATTATCTTGGCTCCCAGCTGTTCCGCCAGATATAGTAAAGGGGTCATATAGACGTTAAACAGTAAAGGGCTTAACGTAGAACCCTGCGGAACTCCAGTTGTCAGTCTCTTCGGGGCCGAAGAGTAGGGGGGCATCCAGACCTGCTGAGTTCTATCGCTCAAAAACGATGACAACCAGTCAAGGGCCAACCCTGAAATGCCGACGGCTCGCAGTCTAGCAATAAGCAAGGCATGGGGCACCGTATCGAAGGCGGCAGAGAGGTCCAATAGAATCAGACCGCTCTGCCACCCCCGTCCAAGCACTCTTGAACTGCCTCCGAGACCTCGACTAGTGCTGTATCGGTACTGTAAGCCGCTCTGAACCCTGACTGGGCAGGGTGTAGGGCGTGGGAGGACTTAATTAAGCTATCCAGCTGTTTGAAAGCCACCTTCTCGCACACCTTCGCCAGAGCTGGCAACAGTGAGATGGGCCGATAGCTCGATGGCATTGCTGGGTCTAGACCAGCCTTTTTTAACAGAGGGAGCAGCTTTGCCTCCTTCCAACTTCTCGGAATCAAGGCCATGGAAAGGGAGAGGTTAATGATATGCGTCACCTCTTGATTATGTTCCCATGATAAATAACGGTGATGGATCAAGCCCTGATCTTTGGACTGGGTAAGAGTGGTCTGCTTAATTCAGACACTCTGTTCATCACCACCCCCTTTTCTAAATCGTTTTTGGCCACTATAGGTGTGGCAGGGTATACTCAGACATGAGTCCCTTTCTCACTGCACCATCAGGATTCAAGCAAGCCGGGCCGAAGACGGCTGAAATGCCAGAAACTGGTCCCCGGTAGCTTGTCTCCTTTCTGGTGAAGAATTGGCTTGGTAGTTTAGTCTGCCCTGTTCCCTTGATGCACTGGGCCAGAGACAGACTGATTTGCATATAGCCAGGTTCTGATCTGGGATGGTGCAGTGAGATAAATAACGGTGATGGATCAAGCCCTGATCTTGGGTAAGAGTGGTCTGCTTAATTCAGACACTCTGTTCATCACCACCCCCTTTTCTGAATCGTTTTTGGCCACTATAGGTGTGGCAGGGTATACTCAGACATGAGTCCCTTTCTCACTGCACCACCAGGATTCAAGCAAGCCAGGCCGAAGATGGCTGAAATGCCAGAAACCGGTCCCCGGTAGCTTGTCTCCTTTCTGGTGAAGAATTGGCTTGGTAGTTTAGTCTGCCCTGTTCCCATGATGCACTGGGCCAGGGACAGACTGATTTGCATATAGCCAGGTTCTGAGCTGGGATGGTGCAGTGAGATAAATAACGGTGATGGATCAAGCCCTGATCTTTGGACTGGGTAAGAGTGGTCTGCTTAATTCAGACACTCTGTTCATCACCACCCCCTTTTCTGAATCGTTTTTGGCCACTATAGGTGTGGCAGGGTATACTCAGACATGAGTCCCTTTCTCACTGCACCATCAGGATTCAAGCAAGCTGGGCCGAAGATGGCTGAAATGCCAGAAACCGG
Source organism: Lissotriton vulgaris (assembly GCF_964263255.1). Classification (NCBI taxonomy): domain Eukaryota; kingdom Metazoa; phylum Chordata; class Amphibia; order Caudata; family Salamandridae; genus Lissotriton; species Lissotriton vulgaris. The sequence continues at coordinate 676,755,422 of NC_141685.1, read as the reverse complement.
TCCCCGGTAGCTTGTCTCCTTTCTGGTGAAGAATTAGCTTGGTAGTTTAGTCTGCCCTGTTCCCATGATGCACTGGGCCAGGGACAGACTGATTTGCATATAGCCAGGTTCTGAGCTGGGATGGTGCAGTGAGATAAATAACGGTGATGGATCAAGCCCTGATCTTTGGACTGGGTAAGAGTGGTCTGCTTAATTCAGACACTCTGTTCATCACCACCCCCTTTTCTGAATCGTTTTTGGCCACTATAGGTTTGGCAGGGTATACTCAGACATGAGTCCCTTTCTCACTGCACCATCAGGATTCAAGCAAGCCGGGCCGAAGACGGCTGAAATGCCCGAAACTGGTCCCCGGTAGCTTGTCTCCTTTCTGGTGAAGAATTGGCTTGGTAGTTTAGTCTGCCCTGTTCCCATGATGCACTGGGCCAGAGACAGACTGATTTGCATATAGCCAGGTTCTGAGCTGGGATGGTGCAGTGAGATAAATAACGGTGATGGATCAAGCCCTGATCTTTGGACCGGGTAAGAGTGGTCTGCTTAATTCAGACACTCTGTTCATCACCACCCCCTTTTCTGAATCGTTTTTGGCCAGTATAGGTGTGGCAGGGTATACTCAGACATGAGTCCCTTTCTCACTGCACCATCAGGATTCAAGCAAGCCGGGCCGAAGACGGCTGAAATGCCAGAAACCGGTCCCCGGTAGCTTGTCTCCTTTCTGGTGAAGAATTGGCTTGGTAGTTTAGTCTGCCCTGTTCCCATGATGCACTGGGCCAGGGACAGACTGATTTGCATATAGCCAGGTTCTGAGCTGGGATGGTGCAGTGAGATAAATAACGGTGATGGATCAAGCCCTGATCTTCGGACTGGGTAAGAGTGGTCTGCTTAATTCAGACACTCTGTTCATCACCACCCCCTTTTCTGAATCGTTTTTGGCCACTATAGGTGTGGCAGGGCATACTCAGACATGAGTCCCTTTCTCACTGCACCATCTGGATTCAAGCAAGCCGGGCCGAAGACGGCTAAAATGGCAGAAACCGGTTCCCGGTAGCTTGTCTCCTTTCTGGTGAAGAATTGGCTTGGTAGTTTAGTCTGCCCTGTTCCCATGATGCACTGGGCCAGGGACAGACTGATTTGCATATAGCCAGGTTCTGAGCTGGGATGGTGCAGTGAGATAAATAACGGTGATGGATCAAGCCCTGATCTTTGGACTGGGTAAGAGTGGTCTGCTTAATTCAGACACTCTGTTCATCACCACCCCTTTTTCTGAATTTGTTTTGGCCACTATAGGTGTGGCAGGGTATACTCAGACTTGAGTCCCTTTCTCACTGCACCATCAGGATTCAAGCAAGCCGGGCCGAAGACGGCTGAAATGCCAGAAACCGTTCCCCGGTAGCTTGTCTCCTTTCTGGTGAAGAATTGGCTTTGTAGTTTAGTCTGCCCTGTTCCCATGATGCACTGGGCCAGGGACAGACTGATTTGCCTATAGCCAGGTTTTGAGCTGGGATGGTGCAGTGAGATAAATAACGGTGATGGATCAAGCCCTGATCTTTGAACTGGGTAAGAGTGGTCTGCTTAATTCAGACACTCTGTTCATCACCACCCCCTTTTCGGAATCGTTTTTGGCCACTATAGTTGTGGCAGGGTATACTCAGATATGAGTCCCTTTCTCACTGCACCATCAGGGTTCAAGCAAGCCGGGCCGAAGACTGCTGAAATGCCAGAAACCGGTCCCCGGTAGCTTGTCGCCTTTCTGGTGAAGAATTGGCTTGGTGGTTTAGTCTGCCCTGTTCCCATGATGCACTGGGCCAGGGACAGACTGATTTGCATATAGCCAGGTTCTGAGCTGGGATGGTGCAGTGAGATAAATAACGGTGATGGATCAAGCCCTGATCTTCGGACTGGGTAAGAGTGGTCTGCTTAATTCAGACACTCTGTTCATCACCACCCCCTTTTCTGAATCGTTTTTGGCCACTATAGGTGTGGCTGGGCATACTCAGACATGAGTCCCTTTCTCACTGCACCATCTGGATTCAAGCAAGCCGGGCCGAAGACGGCTAAAATGCCAGAAACCGGTCCCCGGTAGCTTGTCTCCTTTCTGGTGAAGAATTGGCTTGGTAGTTTAGTCTGCCCTGTTCCCATGATGCACTGGGCCAGGGACAGACTGATTTGCATATAGCCAGGTTCTGAGCTGGGATGGTGCAGTGAGATAAATAACGGTGATCGATCAAGCCCTGATCTTTGGACTGGGTAAGAGTGGTCTGCTTAATTCAGACACTCTGTTCATCACCACCCCCTTTTCTGAATCGTTTTTGGCCACTATAGGTGTGGCAGGGTATACTCAGACATGAGTCCCTTTCTCACTGCACCATCAGGATTCAAGCAAGCCAGGCTGAAGACGGCTGAAATGCCAGAAACCGGTCCCCGGTAGCTTGTCTCCTTTCTGGTGAAGAATTGGCTTGGTAGTTTAGTCTGCCTTGTTCCCATGATGCACTGGGCCAGGGACAGACTGATTTGCATATAGCCAGGTTCTGAGCTGGGATGGTGCAGTGAGATAAATAACGGTGATGGATCAAGCCCTGATCTTTGGACTGGGTAAGAGTGGTCTGCTTAATTCAGACACTCTGTTCATCACCACCCCCTTTTCCGAATCGTCTTTGGCCACTATAGGTGTGGCAGGGTATACTCAGACATGAGTCCCTTTCTCACTGCACCATCAGGATTCAAGCAAGCCAGGCCGAAGACGGCTGAAATGCCAGAAACCGGTCCCCGGTAGCTTGTCTCCTTTCTGGTGAAGAATTGGCTTGGTAGTTTAGTCTGCCCTGTTCCCATGATGCACTGGGCCAGGGACAGACTGATTTGCTTATAGCCAGGTTCTGAGCTGGGATGGTGCAGTGAGATAAATAACGGTGATGGATCAAGCCCTGATCTTTGGACTGGGTAAGAGTGGTCTGCTTAATTCAGACACTCTGTTCATCACCACCCCCTTTTCTGAAATTTTTTTGGCCACTATAGGTGTGGCAGGGTATACTCAGACTTGAGTCCCTTTCTCACTGCACCATCAGGATTCAAGCAAGCCGGGCCGAAGACGGCTGAAATGCCAGAAACCGTTCCCCGGTAGCTTGTCTCCTTTCTGGTGAAGAATTGGCTTTGTAGTTTAGTCTGCCCTGTTCCCATGATGCACTGGGCCAGGGACAGACTGATTTGCATATAGCCAGGTTTTGAGCTGGGATGGTGCAGTGAGATAAATAACGGTGATGGATCAAGCCCTGATCTTTGAACTGGGTAAGAGTGGTCTGCTTAATTCAGACACTCTGTTCATCACCACCCCCTTTTCGGAATCGTTTTTGGCCACTATAGTTGTGGCAGGGTATACTCAGATATGAGTCCCTTTCTCACTGCACCATCAGGGTTCAAGCAAGCCGGGCCGAAGACTGCTGAAATGCCAGAAACCGGTCCCCGGTAGCTTGTCTCCTTTCTGGTGAAGAATTGGCTTGGTAGTTTAGTCTGCCCTGTTCCCATGATGCACTGGGCCATGGACAGACTGATTTGCATATAGCCAGGTTCTGAGCTGGGATGGTGCAGTGAGATAAATAACGGTGATGGATCAAGCCCTGATCTTTGGACTGGGTAAGAGTGGTCTGCTTAATTCAGACACTCTGTTCATCACCACCCCCTTTTCTGAATCGTTCAACTGGAGTAAGCGTCGCTGTCAGAAAATCCCTTTGGATTGCGTCGGTGAGACTGCTTCATTTAGTTTGGAAATTTACCAAGTCTTCGAACAAGGAATTCATTCCAGTTTCATTAACCTGGAAGTTATTAATCTTTGCGATTCGCCTCGTTTAACCAATTGTTTGCTTGACCAGACATAAGGGTCAATTATAACTCTATACTCATTGTCCTGAAGATGGTCTAACAGACATTTTTGCTATCAAGACTAAAAAGTCGACCAGCTCATTTATTTCCTCAGTGATTTATTTCTTAAGGAATTGTTTTCTGTTGTTTTCAGATTCATTTTCCATTTTTAAAATATCCTGAAATAGATGTTTACATATTGATTTGATTTTTGGATTTATAGAGCGCACGAATGCCCGAGGGCGTCTTGGTGCTGAAAATGACTGAAGACTGCTCGCAGAGTGAGAGGAGGGTTGTGTCAAGACATCGTAAATTGGTTGGAACTGAATAATTTCGAGAAAAGCCAGGGGCCTTATTTATGAAGGCCTTGCGCCGCCGGTGCGTCACTTTTAACATGGGAAAAAGTGACGCATCGGTGGCGCAAGGCCTTCATAAATAAGGCCCCAGGTCTTTAAAGACTTTTGGAAGGATTGCAATGATGAGCTGTTTTTTATTGCTATTGGTATCAAATTCCAGATCTTTGCTGTGTGCAGAACAAAACTTCCCCCCCCCCCCATCTAAGCTGATTAAATCTGGGGGTTCTAAGTAACATGGCGCTACTGGACCTGAGGGTTCTCTGTGGATCATAATGTCTTTTCCTTCAGAAACCTGGGCCCTGAGCCATGTAAGGCCTTATAAGCTAGGCATGCTGACTTGAACTGGCTTCTCTTTTCTATTGTCAGCCAATGGAGACTATTTAGTCTGTGAGCCACCGGCTCAAATCTAGGTATGTCCAAAATAAGCCTTGCCGCCGCATTCTGTAGGCGTTGGAGCTTTAGTAATAGCTGTTTTTGAAGCCCTGCATACAAAGCCTTTCCATAATCCAGTTTAGAGAGTGCCAGCATTATTACTAAAGTTTTCCTAGTGCCTAATGGGACAAATGGAAAAAGCTTTCTTATCAATTTAAGAGTGCACCATATTGATCGCGAAAGTTTGTTGAACTGGGCCTTGAAATTTAGTTTGGAATCAAACACAAACCCAAACTATCAGGCCACCAGTCTGGTGACCAGATGTTGTGTTCAGCCCATACATGCGCCTGAGGCCTCTACTTCTGTACATCGTTTCTTAAACATCGGTCATTAGGTTTTTTTATACTGTTTAGTACCCTTTTTGTTTGTTCACATTACATAAGTTTATATTTTGAAAAATGCACACCCATGTTTAGAATGTTCATTGTAGATATTTCTTGATATAAATGAGCAAATTAAATTATTGAGTGTTCAAATGCCAGCTTCCTGTGGGCGCTTGATAACAAAGTGACTTAGTTTATTTGAATTATAACCCTTGTAGGCACACTTAGCTAACAACAACTTTTAGAAAGTTGGCATTTTCCTGCCCTTTGCCACTTGGTGCCTGCAGTCCTTGGTCACATGATTGGGTGTATTTGTCAGTTAGACTTTGTGAATCCCTAAAAGAAGATCACATATTAGAGGGAGAAAGTGTTCCTAAATAGGCCATCTGCTGTCAAGGTGGGGGGGGGGCAGAGCTGGGCCTAGCTCCACTTGCAACTGAACAGACTGTGCTATGCCTTCACACAAAGGGCATCTCACTACTGCATTGTCCCTGCAGCCAGCCTGAAGCCAGTGAAGACGAGTCAGGACATTTTAAACACTTAAAGAGAAACCTCTAGAAACTTGTCTTACTTCAAAGAAGGCACCAGGTTTGAAAATGGGGCTCTCAGACCCACTCTTCAGTTCACTTTCTGGACCTGAGAAAGGACTCTCAGAGGGTTGCCAGCTTCTGTGCCCTGCTGTATACTCCACAAGACTCCTTTGTTGCACCTGGAAGGATTGTTTTGCTGCCTGGATCTTAACTTGCACCCACCGAGGCCTGCCCTGAGGTTTGAGCCCACTTCTTTACCTAAACCCATGCCTACCAGAGTGACTCCAAGGGCTAGTTTGCGGGCCTTCTGTTCAAAGCTACAGGGACATAATAGGCTCCCACCATCTTGTACCTACACTTTGATCCAACCTGAATGAGCCTTAACCCCCTAAGTGGTGCCCTTCCAGTCCTGAAGCCTTAGTGGTGGTGCTACAGTTGCCTATATAGGCATTATCCCAAACTTGTCTAAAAACTGCTCTGAGAACCGTGAGAAGACCAGGTTCAACCTGCCCAAGGTGCATTGCCCGTCGGCCTAACTTTGCTGCAACTCCCACTACGTTCTTCTCCGCAGCAGCACATTCTGTTCAGTGTTCCTCGCCAAAGGGGTAACCGGTCTCCTGGAACTCTCATTGGCTGCATCTTCCTGCTTTGTCCAGCAGAAGATTTTTGACTTCCCAAAAAGTGATGTAGGGCCTTATTACGAGTACGGCGGCCCACAGGACTGCCATACTAATGGTGGCGGTCCAACCACCGCCACACTACCAGTCAGCATGTTGTGTTATGAGTGTGGTGGTTGGACCGCCACGAGACCGCTGACTCTGCTGGGATCAAGGATCCCGCTATGCTGGCGACCTGGAAATGGGCAGGAATATGCTGCTAGTGCCGCTGCAGCACCACCTAGCATATTCCGACTTTTATTTCCAACTCTCTACAAAACCTATTTTGGAGCTCCTTGTTCAGAACACCTTTGAATTTTATTGCACAGTTTCTGATAATTCAAGCTAGCATATTGCCCAAAAATATTGAAATATACTTAAACTTTCAAATATGTGGTGACACAGCTGAAATGTGTCTTCCCCTTTATCCCAAAATCCTTAGGCTGACACTGTGTACAGAACGAATGCATGAGAGTTAGAGATTTCAGAGAAATGGGGTGTGGTTGAGATAAATAAATTGTCAGAGGTTAGATAAAGAGAAAAATCACTTTCCCAGGGGCTTCCTTGGAAGGTGGGGGACCTTGACAAATGCGCTGTTTGTTCATGCCGTAAAACATCCCTGAAGCAAAGATATGTTTCTACCAGTTCTGATTTGTACATGGAGAATTCAGCACGCAATTTGCAATTTTACAAGCAAATTTGTGGATATATGTGTACATAGGAAACTGGCATCTGTTGACTGTGTTGGATGCGTGTCCGATATAGAGGTATTGCAGCATAAATTGCGGTAAAAAATGTTTATTTTGTGCTTACTCTAATTTACTACTCTAGCCATACTGGGTCCTTTTGATTAGACAGCTTACAGCACTCCCATGTACCACAGAGGCATTGATCCTCTGACAAATCTTTCTCAGCTGATAGGTGGGGTGGAAATTTGGGTGACCAAACTCCACGTTAGCTGTGCAATGAGGACCATTAATTGACAGCCAAATCACAAATTTGAGATCAGATTTAGGTACCCCACTCTCAATGCCATTCTGTAGTAATAAAGGATAGCAACATGAAGACCCAGCCTCCTAAAGAAGTTAAGTCGAGTTAGTATTATGTAGACCAACAGCTCTGCAACACAAAAGAAGTAACATCTGATGTTCTGTCAGAGCTTGATGATTTTCCCTACAACACATTAAGTCATAACCAAACAGCACAGTTTGAATAGAAGAACCAATAGGATTCACTAACAGACTCAATACAGACATTTAATTATTGTGGTTATTGTATTAATGATTACATTGCATTTCTACAAGTAATTTCTTGAGAAGTTCAGTTAAGAATATCACAGCTTGCAGAACAATGCCGAACATTTAAGCAGGCTTTCTCAGATGATTATAATCAGAATCAACTACAGAGATATAGAGTCCTACCACCATTCAAGCAGAAGAATAGTTTGGTTTTCTAACAGCGCAAGTCCTAAGAAGATCAGGAAAGGGTTCAAAATTAAAGTCCATTAATGGCGGGGCCATTAGCATGAACAAAGAAATAAAAGGAATGAAACTGAAGTGGTTTGGCAAAGAAGGTTCAGTTTATGAACTACCGATTGCAGCATCAGCAATGCAGTCCAAAAGCAAAAGAAAGTTCCCAATAATCGATCAGCTTAGCATTATCTAGCACGGACTAAAGAACAAGTAATGTGTTGCCCTTTCTTTGGAGTTTCTTCTTTTATAAAGTTTTTAATATTGTTACAGTGAGGTGTTATCACACCATCATCGAAAGACCATTGTATGGTCACAATCACGTAATGCCACCTGAGATACTTGAAACATTGAGATGCTTCCCTATGGTAGTCATGAGAAATGAGAGATTCGAAAGTCCACATAGACCTAACAATGGTGCAAAAAAAATACAAAGATGCATTCTAAAGTAACAGCTGCAATCCAGTTCCCACAGGAATATTTCACTGTGAACGTTGAAGAAACATTCAGGAATGACGGGTGTACACATGTACAGGACAAATAAAGAGTAATTTCACTCGTAGAAAATGAACCAATGTATTAAGTCAGGGGAAAGATCAGCACTAGAAAAATTATTTTGAAAAGGCCTTTAAGTTAGCATCACATGTTGAAATTATTATAAATTCCAAACCAATATCATATATAGTGAAATTACATTAATTCACAAACAGATTATGTAGCAGGCTCACCAGTATTTATTACATGAAAACAGCTAACGTTCAAATTCCCTACTATCACAAATTTTGACAATATTCCTGTGAGTGATTATTTTTCTAAATTCATATTACAAAAATCGTTTATATATTTTCATAAACTGTAGAAACTCTAGTATTACTATGCAAAGTTACAAGCTTGCACTTAATTTCTATGCTTTTGCACCATCTTTTCTAACTGATACATTCTCAACGGAAAGCATTCGAAAGATTGGGCCACTTCACCTAACATAAAAATTCCATCAATATACATTAATAAGCAAAATATGCATTAGAAATTCATTAGTCAACTCGTTTATATGGATTAGTGTCATCTTGTATATATGTGTTCTTCATTTCACGTTTTAAAGCACGCTTTTATGGTGCTTCTATTACACTTGTCTCATTATAATGTGTCACTATGTATAACATGTGCAAAGTGTACTTTCAGGTTTTCGCGTCCTTAATTTGTGAACATGTCATGTTTTATGATTTTTATAAATCATGCTACGTCAGAGGTAATCAGAAAAAAACACACCAAAAATGAGGTGTCATATTTGCACATAAACAGGTGCAGATTCTATTGAAGAGTACTCTCAAAATCCTCCAGGTCTCGCAGTCTCAGCAGGCATCACATTCAAATTCTTGTACATCATCTGCAAGGACATGAATAGACAAAAGTCTCTCCTTAACTGTCTGTGCCCGTATTATCCACAGCACCAACGTTGGATGGTGCTGCATAGGGTATGTAAGTGATACAAATGGGCATAATGGACGGAGTGTTTGAGCAAATCAAACACTCACCCCCAGTCAACTGATCTGGGTTTAATCCATCACCATTCTTTAGCTCACTCAGCCACCCCAGTTCAGACATGGCCATATGCAAATCAGTCTGACGCTGTGCCTCATGGGAACAGTCCAGCCCGAACTGCTATGCCATGTCTTCCTTGGACGGGAAACAAGCATCCTGGGACCGGTTTTGGATTCATAATCCTCATCAGCCAGGGTATCTTGAATCCAGTGGCCAAGTGAGCAAGGGACTCACGTCTGAGCATACCCTTCCAACTTAGGGCGAACAAAGCGATACAAAAGGGGATGAGGGACGGGGTGTTTGAGCAAATCAATCACTCACCCCCAGTCAACTGATCTGGGGCTAATCCATCACCATTCTTTAGCTCACTCAGCCACCCCAGTTCAGACATGGCCATATGCAAATCAGTCTGACGCTGTGCCTCAAGGGAACAGTCCAGTCCGAACTGCCAAGCTATGTCTTCCCTGGACCGGAAACAAGCATCCTGGAACCGGTTTCGGATTCATAATCCTCATCAGCCAGGCTATCTTGAATCTAGTGGCCAAGTGAGCAAGGGACTCACGTCTGAGCATACCCTGCCAATTTAGGGCGAACAAAGCGATACACAAGTCGATGATGGACGGAGTGTTTGAGCAAATCACACACTCACCCCCAGTCAACTGATCTGGGTTTAATCCATCACCATTCTTTAGCTCACTCAGCCACCCCAGTTCAGACATGGCCATATGCAAATCAGTCTGACCCCGTGCCTCATGGGAACAGTTTAGCCCGAACTGCCAAGCCATGTCTTTTCTGGACCGGAAACAAGCATCCTGGGACCGGTTTCGGATTCATAAACCTCATCAGCCAGGCTATCTTGAATCCAGAGGCCAAGCGAGCAAGCAAGTCACGTCTGAGCATACACTGCCAACTTAGGGCGAACAAAGTGATACAAAAGGGGATGATGGACGGAGTGTTTGAGCAAATCAAACACTCACCCCCAGTCAACTGATCTGGGTTTAATCCATCACCATTCTTTAGCTCACTCAGCCAGACCAGTTCAGACTTGGCCATATGCAAATCAGTCTGACCCTGTGCCTCATGGGAACAGTCCTACCCGAACTACCAAGCCATGTCTTCCCTGGACCAGAAACAAGCATCCTGGGAGTGGTTTCGGATTCATAATCCTCATCAGCCAGGCTATCTTGAATCCAGTGGCCAAGTGAGCAAGGGACTCACGTCTGAGCATACCCTCCCAACTTAGGGCGAACAAAGCGATACAAAAGGGGATGATGGACGGAGTGTTTGAGCAAATCAAACACTCATCCCCAGTGAACTGATCTGGGTTTAATCGATCACCATTGTTTAGCTCACTCAGCCACCCCAGTTCAGACATGGCCATATGCAAATCAGTCCGACCCTGTGCCTCATGGGAACAGTCCAGCCCGAACTGCCAAGCCATGTCTTCCCTGGACCAGAAACAAGCATCCTGGGAGCGGTTTCGGATTCATAATCCTCATCAGCCAGGCTATCTTGACTCCAGTAGACAAGTGAGCAAGGAACCCACGTCTGAGCATACCCCGCCAACTTAGGGCAAACAAAGTGATGCAAAGGGGGATGATGGATGGAGTGTTTGAGCAAATCAAACACTCACCCCCAGTCAACTGATCTGGGTTTAATCAATCGCCATTCTTTAGCTCACTCAGCAACCCCAGTTCAGACATGGCGATATGCAAATCAGTCTGACCCTGTGCCTCATGGGACCAGTCCAGCCCGAACTGCCAAGCCATGTCTTCCCTGGACCAGAAACAAGCATCCTGGGAGCTGTTTCGGATTCATAATCCTCATCAGCCAGGCTATCTTGAATCCAGTGGCCAAGTGAGCAAGGGACTCACGTCTGAGCATACCCTCCCAACTTAGGGCGAACAAAGCGATACAAAAGGGGATGATGGACGGAGTGTTTGAGCAAATCAAACACTCACCCCCAGTCAACTGATCTGGGTTTAATCGATCACCATTCTTTAGCTCACTCAGCCACCCCAGTTCAGACATGGCCATATGCAAATCAGTCCAACCCTGTGCCTCAGGGGAACAGTCCTGCCCGAACTGCCAAGCCATGTCTTCCCTGGACCAGAAACAAGCATCCTGGGAGCGGTTTCGGATTCATAATCCTCATCAGCCAGGCTATCTTGACTCCAGTGGCCAAGTGAGCAAGGAACCCACGTCTGAGCATACCCTGCCAACTAAGGGCGAACAAAGTGATACAAAAGGGGATGATGGATGGAGTGTTTGAGCAAATCAAACACTCACCCCCAGTCAACTGACCTGGGTTTAATCAATCACCATTCTTTAGCTCACTCAGCCACCCCAGTTCAGACATGGCCATATGCAAATCAGTCCGACCCTGTGCCTCAGGGGAACAGTCCAGCCCGAACTGCCAAGCCATGTCTCCCCTGGACCAGAAACAAGCATCCTGGGACCGGTTTCGGATTCATAATCCTCATCAGCCAGGCTATCTTGAATCCAGTGGCCAAGTGAGCAAGGGACTCACGTCTGAGCATACCCTCCCAACTTAGGGCGAACAAAGATGTACAAAAGGAGATGATGGACGGAGTGTTTGAGCAAATCAAACACTCACCCCCTGTCAACTGATCTGGGTTTAATCCATCACCATTCTTTAGCTCACTAAGCCACCCCAGTTCAGACATGGCTATATGAAAATCAGTCTGACCCTGTGCCTCATGGGAACAGTCCAGCCCGAACTGCCAAGCCATGTCTTCCCTGGACCGGAAACAAGCATCCTGGGACCGGTTTTGGATTCATAATCCTCATCAGCCAGGCTATCTTGAATCCAGTGGCCAAGTGAGCAAGGGACTCACGTCTGAGCATATCCTGCCAACTTAGGGCGAACAAAGCAATACAAAAGGCGATGATGGACGGAGTTTTTGAGCAAATCACACACTCACCCCAGTCAACTGATCTGGGTTTAATCCATCACCATTCTTTAGCTCACTCAGCCACCCCAGTTCAGACATGGCCATATGCAAATCAGTCTGACCCTGTGCCTAATGGGACTAGTCCAGCCCGAACTGCCAAGCCATGTCTTCCCTGGAGCGGAAACAAGCATCCTGGGACCGGTTTCGGATTCATAATCCTCATCAGCCAGGCTATCTTGTATCCAGTGGCCAAGTGAGCAAGGGACTCACGTCTGAGAATATCCTGCCAACTTATGGCAAACAAAGCGATAAAAAAGGCGATGATGGACGGAGTGTTTGAGCAAATCAAGCACTCACCCCCAGTCAACTGATCTGAGTTCAATCCATCACCATTCTTTAGCTCACTTAGCCACCCCAGTTTAGACATTGCCATATGCAAATCAGTGTGACCCTGTGCCTCTTGGGAACAGTCCAGCCCGAACTGCCAAGCCATGTCTTCCCTGGACCGGAAAAAAGCATTCTAGGACCGGTTTCGGATTCATAATCCTCATCAGCCGGGCTATCTTGAATCCAGTGGCCAAGTGACAAGGGACTCACGTCTGAGCATACCCTGCCAACTTAGGGCGAACAAAGCGATACAAAAGGGGATGATGGACGGAGGGTTTGAGCAAATCAAACACTAACCCCTAGTCAACTGATCTGGGTTTAATCCATCACCATTCCTTAGCTCACTCAGCCACCCCAGTTCAGACATGGCGATATGCAAATCAGTCTGACCCTGTGCCTCATGGGAACAGTCCAGCCCGACCTGCCAAGCCATGTCTTCCCTGGACCAGAAACAAGCATCCTGGGACCGGTTTCGGATTCATAATCCTCATCAGCCAGGCTATCTTCAATCCAGTGGCCAAGTGAGCAAGGGACGCACGTCTGAGCATACCCTCCCAACTTAAGGCGAACAAAGCGATGCAAAAGGAGATAATGGACGGAGTGTTTGAGCAAATCAAACACTCACCCCCAGTCAACGGATCTGGGTTTAATCCATCACCATTCTTTAGCTCACTCAGCCACCCCAGTTCAGACATGGCCATATGCAAATCAGTCTGACTGTGTACCTCATGGGAACAGTGCAGCCCGAACTGCCAAGCCATGTGTTCTCTGGACTGGAAACAAGCATCTTGGGACCGGTTTCGGATTCATAATCCTCATCAGCCAGGCTATCTTGAATCCAGTGGCCAATTGAGCAAGGAACTCACGTCTGAGCATACCCTGCCAAATTAGGGTGAACAAAGCGATACAAAAGGGGATGATGGATGGAGTGTTTGAGCAAATCCAAAGCTCACCCTAAGTCAACTGATCTGGGTTTAATCCATCACCATTCTTTAGCTCACTCAGCCACCCTAGCTCAGACATGGCCATATGCAAATCAGTCTGACCCTGTGCCTCATGGGAACAGTCCAACCCGCACTGCAAAGCCATGTCTTCCCTGGACCGGAAACAAGCATCCTGGGACCGGTTTCGGATTCATAATCCTCATCAGCCAGGCTATCTTGAATCCAGTGGCCAAGTAAGCAAGGGAATCACGTCTGAGCATACCCTCCCAACTTAGGGCGAACAAAGCGAAACAAAAGGGTATGATGGACGGAGTGTTTGAGCAAATCAAACACTCACCCCCAGTTAACTGATCTGGGTTTAATCCATCACCATTCTTTAGCTCACTCAGCCACCCCAGTTCAGACATGGAAATATGCAAATCAGTCTGACCCTGTGCTCATGGGAACAGTCCAGCCCGAACTGCCAAGCCATGTCTTCTCTGGACCGGAAACAAGCATCCTGTGACCGGTTTCGGATTCATAATCCTCATCAGCCAGGCTATCTTGAATCCAGTGGCCAAGTGAGAAAGGAACTCACGTCTGAGCATACCCTGCCAACTTAGGGCGAACAAAGCGATACAAAAGGGGATGATGGACGGAGTGTTTGAGCAAATCAAACACTCACCCCCAGTGAACTGATCTGGGTTTAATTCATCACCATTCTTTAGCTCACTCAGCTACCCCAGTTCAGACATGGCCATATGCAAATCAGTCTGACCCTGTGCCTCATGGAACAGTCCAGCCCGAACTGCCAAGCCATGTCTTCCCTGGACCGGAAACAAGCATCCTGGGACCGGTTTCGGATTCATAATCCTCATCAGCCAGGCTATCTTGAATCCAGTGGCTAAGTGAGCAAGGGAATCACGTCTGAGCATACCCTCCCAACTGAGGGCGAACAAAGCGATACAAAAGGGGATGATGGACGGAGCGTTTGAGCAAATCAAACACTCACCCACAGTTAACTGATCTAGGTTTAATCCATCACCATTCTTTAGCTCACTCAGCCACCCCAGTTCAGACATGGAAATATGCAAATCAGTCTGACCCTGTGCCTCATGGGAACAGTCCAGCCCGAACTGCCAAGCCATGTCTTCTCTGGACCGGAAACAAGCATCCTGGGACCGGTTTTGGATTCATAATCCTCATCAGCCAGGCTATCTTGAATCCAGTGGCCAAGTGAGAAAGGAACTCACGTCTGAGCATACCATGCCAACTTAGGGCGAACAAAGCGATACAAAAGGGGATGATGGATGGAGTGTTTGAGCAAATCAAACACTCACCCCCAGTCATCTGATCTAGGTTTAATCCATCACCATTCTTTAGCTCACTCAGCCACCCTAGTTCAGACATGGCCATATGCAAATCAGTCTGACCCTGTGCCTCATGGGAACAGTCCAGCCCGAACTGCAAGCCATGTCTTCCCTGGACCAGAAACAAGCATCCTGGGACCAGTTACGGATTCATAATCTTCATCAGCCAGGCTATCTTGAACCCAGTGGCCAAGTGAGCAAGGGACTCACGTCTGAGCATACCCTGCCAACTTAGGGCGAACAAAGCGATACAAAAGGGGATGATGGACGGAGGGTTTGAGCAAATCAAACACTAACCCCTAGTCAACTGATCTGGGTTTAATCCATCACCATTCCTTAGCTCACTCAGCCACCCCAGTTCAGACATGGCGATATGCAAATCAGTCTGACCCTGTGCCTCATGGGAACAGTCCAGCCCGACCTGCCAAGCCATGTCTTCCCTGGACCAGAAACAAGCATCCTGGGACCGGTTTCGGATTCATAATCCTCATCAGCCAGGCTATCTTCAATCCAGTGGCCAAGTGAGCAAGGGACGCACGTCTGAGCATACCCTCCCAACTTAAGGCGAACAAAGCGATGCAAAAGGAGATAATGGACGGAGTGTTTGAGCAAATCAAACACTCACCCCCAGTCAACGGATCTGGGTTTAATCCATCACCATTCTTTAGCTCACTCAGCCACCCCAGTTCAGACATGGCCATATGCAAATCAGTCTGACTGTGTACCTCATGGGAACAGTGCAGCCCGAACTGCCAAGCCATGTGTTCTCTGGACTGGAAACAAGCATCTTGGGACCGGTTTCGGATTCATAATCCTCATCAGCCAGGCTATCTTGAATCCAGTGGCCAATTGAGCAAGGAACTCACGTCTGAGCATACCCTGCCAAATTAGGGTGAACAAAGCGATACAAAAGGGGATGATGGATGGAGTGTTTGAGCAAATCCAAAGCTCACCCTAAGTCAACTGATCTGGGTTTAATCCATCACCATTCTTTAGCTCACTCAGCCACCCTAGCTCAGACATGGCCATATGCAAATCAGTCTGACCCTGTGCCTCATGGGAACAGTCCAACCCGCACTGCAAAGCCATGTCTTCCCTGGACCGGAAACAAGCATCCTGGGACCGGTTTCGGATTCATAATCCTCATCAGCCAGGCTATCTTGAATCCAGTGGCCAAGTGAGCAAGGGAATCACGTCTGAGCATACCCTCCCAACTTAGGGCGAACAAAGCGAAACAAAAGGGTATGATGGACGGAGTGTTTGAGCAAATCAAACACTCACCCCCAGTTAACTGATCTGGGTTTAATCCATCACCATTCTTTAGCTCACTCAGCCACCCCAGTTCAGACATGGAAATATGCAAATCAGTCTGACCCTGTGCTCATGGGAACAGTCCAGCCCGAACTGCCAAGCCATGTCTTCTCTGGACCGGAAACAAGCATCCTGTGACCGGTTTCGGATTCATAATCCTCATCAGCCAGGCTATCTTGAATCCAGTGGCCAAGTGAGAAAGGAACTCACGTCTGAGCATACCCTGCCAACTTAGGGCGAACAAAGCGATACAAAAGGGGATGATGGACGGAGTGTTTGAGCAAATCAAACACTCACCCCCAGTGAACTGATCTGGGTTTAATTCATCACCATTCTTTAGCTCACTCAGCTACCCCAGTTCAGACATGGCCATATGCAAATCAGTCTGACCCTGTGCCTCATGGAACAGTCCAGCCCGAACTGCCAAGCCATGTCTTCCCTGGACCGGAAACAAGCATCCTGGGACCGGTTTCGGATTCATAATCCTCATCAGCCAGGCTATCTTGAATCCAGTGGCTAAGTGAGCAAGGGAATCACGTCTGAGCATACCCTCCCAACTGAGGGCGAACAAAGCGATACAAAAGGGGATGATGGACGGAGCGTTTGAGCAAATCAAACACTCACCCACAGTTAACTGATCTAGGTTTAATCCATCACCATTCTTTAGCTCACTCAGCCACCCCAGTTCAGACATGGAAATATGCAAATCAGTCTGACCCTGTGCCTCATGGGAACAGTCCAGCCCGAACTGCCAAGCCATGTCTTCTCTGGACCGGAAACAAGCATCCTGGGACCGGTTTTGGATTCATAATCCTCATCAGCCAGGCTATCTTGAATCCAGTGGCCAAGTGAGAAAGGAACTCACGTCTGAGCATACCATGCCAACTTAGGGCGAACAAAGCGATACAAAAGGGGATGATGGATGGAGTGTTTGAGCAAATCAAACACTCACCCCCAGTCATCTGATCTAGGTTTAATCCATCACCATTCTTTAGCTCACTCAGCCACCCTAGTTCAGACATGGCCATATGCAAATCAGTCTGACCCTGTGCCTCATGGGAACAGTCCAGCCCGAACTGCAAGCCATGTCTTCCCTGGACCAGAAACAAGCATCCTGGGACCAGTTACGGATTCATAATCTTCATCAGCCAGGCTATCTTGAACCCAGTGGCCAAGTGAGCAAGGGACTCACGTCTGAGCATACCCTCCCAACTTAGGGAGAACAAAGCGATTCAAAAGGGGATGATGAACGGAGTGTTTGAGCAAATCAAACACTCACCCCCAGTTAACTGATCTGGGTTTAATCCATCACCATTCTTTAGCTCACTCAGCCACCCCAGTTCAGACATGGCCATATGCAAATCGGTCTGACCCTGTGCCTCATGGGAACAGTCCAGCCCGAACTGCCAAGCCATGTCTTCTCTGGACCGGAAACAAGCATCCTGGGACCGGTTTCGGATTCATAATCCTCATCAGCCAGGCTATCTTGAATCCAGTGGCCAAATGAGCAAGGGACTCACGTCTGAGCATACCCTCCCAACTTAGGGAGAACAAAGCGATTCAAAAGGGGATGATGAACGGAGTGTTTGAGCAAATCAAACACTCACCCCCAGTTAACTGATCTGGGTTTAATCCATCACCATTCTTTAGCTCACTCAGCCACCCCAGTTCAGACATGGCCATATGCAAATCGGTCTGACCCTGTGCCTCATGAGAACAGTCCAGCCCGAACTGCCAAGCCGTGTCTTCTCTGGACCGGAAACAAGCATCCTGGGACCGGTTTCGGATTCATAATCCTCATCAGACAGGCTATCTTGAATCCAGTGGCAAGTGAGCAAGGGACTCACGTCTGAGCATACCCTGCCAACTTAGGGCGAACAAAGCAATACAAAAGGGGATAATGGACGGAGTGTTTGAGCAAATCAAACAATCACCCCTGGTCAACTGATCTACGTTTAATCCATCACCATTCTTTAGTTCACTCAGCCACCCCAGTTCAGACATGGCTATATGCAAATCATTCTGACCCTGTGCCTCATGGGAACAGTCCAGCCCGAACTGCCAAGCTATGTCTTCCCTGGACCGGAAACAAGCATCCTGGGACCGGTTTCGGATTCATAATACTCATCAGCCTGGCTATCTTGAATCCAGTACCCAAGTGAGCAAGGGACTCACGTCTGAGCATACCCTGCCAACTTAGGGCGAACAAAGCGGGTACAAAAGGGGATGATGGACGGAGTGTTTGAGCAAATCAAACACTCACCCCCAGTCAACTGTTCTGGGTTCAATCCATCACCATTCTTTACCTCACTCAGCCACCCCAGTTCAGATATGGCCATATGGAAATTAGTCTGACCCTGGGCCTCATGGGGAGAGTCCAGCCCGAACTGCCAAGCCATGTATTCTCTGGACCGGAAACAAGCATCCTGGGACCAGTTTTGATTTCATAATCCTTGTCAGCCAGGCTATCTTTAATCCAGTGGCCAAGTGAGCAAGGGACTCACGTCCGAGCATACCCTGCCAACTTATGGCGAACAAAGCGATACAAAAGGGGATGATGGATGGAGTGCTTGAGCAAATCAAACACTCACCCCCGTCAACTGATCTGAGTTTAATCCATCACCATTCTTTAGCTCACTCAGCCTCCCTAGTTCAGATATGGCCATATGCAAATCAGTCTGACCCTTTGCCTCATGGGAACAGTCCAGCCCCTTTGAAGATTATATCATCCTGTTTGCTGTCAAATCAAGCGACCATTGCCCTGAGGAAGCCCATTTGGGCGAAACGCGTTGGCTGTGTCTTGGCTGTTCCATTGGTTCTTTGATATTGAAAACTTTGGCTGTCTAACTGTATCACCGTGTATCACTGTGTCAAGAACACTTATTAAAAAAAAGACTTTGAATGCTTCAATGAAGGATATCAGCTGTTTCTTGTTACTCTGATACTTTTTTTCTTTACTGTTTTTCTTGGTTGCCTCTCCAAGTGCTTGTTTGTTTTCCATTTATTACAAAATTCCGTTGGCAGTGGACTTAGGAGGTGGGCACCCTGCATACAACATTCTTTTATGTTTTATACAGGAAGTGCAACAATGAATCCCTTACTCCCTTTTTGTTGTGTTTCTTTGATTCACTATGTGGCCTAGTCTGCCAACGGATTTTCCAACCAATAGACCCAGAGCTACTCATGGGTGCAAGAAGCAACTGTTTCTGTGGTGTCTGTTGAATTTAAACATCATTTAGGGCATGGATGCATGGGATTGAATTGCTTAATTTGTTTTTTTGGTATTTCAATTTTTTTTTGTGTGGTTGTGTAACTTCCTTTTTTACCCTTGTGGAATTTCGTTTTGGCATTGCTGCATTAAAGCTGTGTTGCTTAGCATGCCTCCTTTGTCTGGCCAGTGAGTGAGTCTGTTTACAATAGTGGGCCAGCCTTTGTCTTGGCTGAGTGTCCCCATGTGGCTAGGGGCTGTTTTGCAAAGTCTGTATCTTTATAGGCCTGCTTGAGTTAATTGTTTTCCAGGTCTACTGCTTGTTGTGATGGTAGTTAGTGTGCTTTTGCCATAGGCCTGGAGGTCTTTCCATTGTTCCTCTTGGCTTACTGCTTCCATCCATTGTCAGCCGCAGCTCCCTGAATGCTGCATCCCATGTGATGCACAATGCCAAACCAGTTCCGTTACATTTGTATTTTTGTTGTTCTTCTTCCTTCCTATCCTTCCTGAGTGTACAGTACACCAAAAAAGCCCCTGTTGTCAAAGTCTCACAAATGGCTACACTGTTATGTTTTTTTATTAACTGAGGTAATAAATGTAATAATATTAATAACACTAACAAGTGTGACTACACACTAAGTTATATATAATATTTGTTTGTTTGTACTAGTAGTAATTGAACCACAACACTGAATGCCACGTTTCACTGATGTTCTTCTTCCTTCTTTGCTTTTAGGTGCACAAAAGAGGAGGAGACAACTTCACCCATTGTACTGCCAGACAGAAGTCCTACTGCGCACCATGTCATGTGACGTGTGACCACAGACATCTCTTCAACATGTGCCACTGCGTGCTGCTGACATCTTGAAGATAGTGCCAAAGAAAGGTACCAGGTCTAGTACCAAGAAGGTTGCCAGTGAGAAGAAGGCACTGCCACTTACCAAGACCGGTATGTCATCCTTTTTTGGGAAACCAAAAATTGCGCCTGCAGCAGCGATGTCTGGGGAGCAAGCTAGGAGCAGCACCCTTGCATCAGTGGACCAGCCCGCCAACCTAGGCCCAAGCCCATGTCTGTCCAAAGGCAGCCAGTCTAATCACGAGTCCAACGCCGATGAGCAGTGATGTTGAAATTGACTTATCGCAAAGTAGTACCAAATCAATGAAGGAAACTCAGATAAGTGGGCAATAACAGTCGCAACCACAGCCCCCAATAGTAGTTGTTCCTCCTGAAGTAGGGGAAGTTCAGGAGATCAAGCTTCCTGCAGAGGAAGAAGAGCAAGCCACTCTGTCAGAAGATCCATTGCCTTCCAGATCCCCAGCATGGAAAAGGGAAGTTAGTCCATGAACTTCTTCTGCAAGCCCCCCTTATGATGATCTAGACGCCATTTGGAAGCCATCTCAGTCTGAGAGTGAGGCACACCACGAGACAAGGCTAGGGAAAAGGAAGGTTCCAGAAATTCTTAGAGTTATGGAAGTTGATGTAGAAGAGGAGGATAATGACGAGCCAGCCATCATGGACATTAGTCCCGCCCCAGTGGGGACCGGCATTGCCCCATCCCAAATTGCTGTGAGGAATGTGGCACAGATACCACTAACACAGATGATCAACCAATACCACCTCCAGCTTCCATATTTTGAGGGAATCGACCTACATCCACCACAACCACCTCAGTAGAAGTAGGTACTGCATTAAGTCAAATGTCAGGTCCACCTACCAGTTCATCCGTCTTTGCAAGTGGCACCAGCAGTGCCAGAAAATTGACCTCCCCAGTTTGTTTGTTTTTCAGTTAGCAAGAAGGAGGCAAACATTGCTATATGCTCCATTTCTGGACAAGGTGTTAGTCAGGGTAAGCTTAGTCCAAATTATGGTACTGGAGATCAAACAACCCATCTGAGAAAACACCTCCTGATCCAGCCAAAAAACTGCCCATTGTTGTTGGAGGAGATGAAGTAGAAAATCCGATCACGGTGGAATGCGAACAAAGCAGCAAAATTGCAATGGCACAAGAGTCAGGATGAGACACCAAAAGGGTTCAAGGCAAGAGAGTACATCAACGAAAAAATGTGTATTGAGCCTAACATCTGGTGTCAAGAAGTTGCCTGCATCAGTGGCAGTAGAAAAGAAAACAATCCAGGCTACCATTAACAACATTTTTAGGTCAGAGGGGCAGTACGAACACAACCATCCAACGGCACGTTTATACAACATGAAGCTGGCTAAAATGTTAGCGCTGGACCTCCTCCCTTTTTCTTTTGTGGAAGGGGTGGCAGCCATCTGCCCAAAATGAGATTTCTAATAGCGCTTTGAAACATGCAACTGTAGCCATGTTCGCAATGGAGAAATCTCATACTGCTGAAAATATTTTAGAATACTTTGGCAGCAAGATCTTTGAATGGCTATGGCCAACAAAAGCTTATTATTGGTTCTGTTGCCACGGACAATGGCAGTAACATAGTTAAGGCCATGGCTGATGGTGGCTATTTCAGGGGCCTGTGTATGACGCACTACATGAACATCATAGTTCAAGACTTTTCTGAAAAAAGAAGATTGAGTCTGCAACTTACTGACCACCTGCAGAAGAATCTGTACACATTTCAGCCAATCTTTTAAATCTCGAAGCAGCAGAGGATCATTCAATGTAATAACAGAATGCCAGTTAATGCACTCATCCAGGAGGTGCCAACACGTTGACACCTTGAACATCTGTTTGAGCAGTACAGACCAATCAATAAATATGACATGCAATGAGGGGATGCTACTGTGAAAGGCATGATCATTGAGATGGACCAATGGAGCCTATTTAAATGCCTGACAGACATGGTACTTCCTTTCGAGGTCTTCACACGTGAAGTCAGCAAGGAGGACTGTACTATGGGCTAAGGTATCCCATTGTTGCACATGCTACAGGGAGAGCTGAATGGGGTGTCTGCAATGTATGCAGATGTGGAGGAAACAAAAGAAGCATATGAGTTGGTGGAGAGCTTAACTCTTTGCTTATCAGAAAATACAAGGGTGCAAAGAGGCATTGTGTCATCCAACAATTATGTTTGTTCCACAATTCTGGATCCACGGTACAAACCATTAATGCACAATTTCATTCCTTTCCCAGATGGGAATGTTGCCAACTACAAAACTTGGATAGCTTTGGAAGCCAGTCACTTAGAAAAAGAACGTCCGGTAATGAGAGGCCGGCTACTCCAGGGCACAACAAGTACTACAGGACAGCCGGCTTCAAGTTCAAGGGCCTGAGGACAGTGCGGTTGACTCATAGCAGCCAAAACCACCAACAACACCAAGAACAACAACTACAAGAACAGGAGAATCAGCCCTAAAATCGGCATAGGAATGGTTTCTACAGCAAGAGCTTAAATCTAGTGCTGAGGCAAAGGCAGAAGAGGCCGTGCAAAGTGAAGCACCCATGGGCATTGAGCGGATGGGTCAGGCCTATCTGGATGACTCAACAGAGGTCTACCTTGATCAAAACCCATTGCTGTATTGGTATGGGGAAAGGCGCCAATGGCCAGTGCTCAGCAGACTGGTGATAAATTATCTGGCTTGCCCTGTTGCATGTGTCTCTTCTGAGCGTATCTCCAGTGCTGCTAGTGCCATTCTGACAGTGAGAAGGACCAGTCTCTCAAAACGTGGAGTGGTTAACCATGATCAAAATGAATCAGCACTTTATACCACCGGATTACACCATACCTGAAGTAGCACAGCAGGAAGATGATGACGGCGACCCAGGTCATGAAAGTAGTGTGTTAGATGACCTACTTCTTGGTGAACCACCAAAGTTTGAGGAGGAGCTCTACTTCCCTGACAACTAGGCTTTTGAGTTATGTTCTTTCTTGCTTCGACGCTCCAATAAAAGCCCCGCAAAATGATATAGTTAAGGAATATTATTTACTTTTATTATTTGTGTGTCACTGTCTTTCTGGTTCAACTCAAAACAAATCCATCACCACCATCTTACAATTTTATTGCCGGATTGGAGTTGCAACTGTGTTCAGTCAGTATAAAAGTGAGTCCACTCCTTCGAGTCCTGCTCCTGACTCGTTCTAAATCTATTTCCCTCAAGCCAGAAATAGGATGGAAAATAGTACAACAAATGTGAAATGTTTGCCTGCCTCTTCGAGCCCCTCCAAAGAACCTCTATATCCTTTCCGAGCCTAGAGGGACTGCCCTGTACGAACAGGTTAATTATTACATGCATTGCATGCTGACTCTGAGTGAATGGTGTTTGTGTTATTGTGCATGAGGTCTACTAGAATTTAATCTACAAAAAAGTGACTCAAGTCAATATTTCCCTTCTTATTGTTCAATAACAAAATTATACTACTGCAGGCCGATCAATTGCATTTTTGATTCTGGACTCACTTGGTACACTACAGAGTTTGACACCACGATGACCAAACTATACTCACCATCAGTCAGTGGGGTCGGAGATGATTTATGGAATAACTCGGGCATTTCATGAAGTGGCCTAAAAGGTAAACAACAACAACACAAGACCTACATATCTGTGTAGTGGTGGAGAAATGAGTGGTGGTATGATTGACCACAGTGCATTGATTTTGTTACTTAATTTGGAAAATGATTTGTTGCTGTGTGGGCATATGTGTGCTCATTTCTGTCTGGCTCAAAATCGAAGCTAAGTGGAGGTTGGGTGGGTGGGCCTGCTCCTGTTGTTGAAGGTAACTGCTGGAAACAGAGTAGAAATGATTTAGCCATGCCGCCTCTGAAAGTTTATTGTTGCACTCCTCCTTAATTTTTGCAATTAACTTTACTTTTCTCCTTAATTATTTCAATATCCTTTTTGTTTTTCCATTTACACTTACAGGCATTTACCCTGTGCTATACTGGGAAAAAAATCTCACACTTACCTCACCAAACCACATCCACAAAGCAGGCACCCAGGTTTGACGGGCGGACAGTCCTAGGAAGGACCAATAGGAATGCTGAGATGCAACTCCCAATTTGACCATAATTGTAGTATCATTACATTTGATTATTCCTTTCTCTTTGATTATTACGACTGTGTGTGTTATTGTTGTTTATTATGTTTGCTTATATTTGACTCCTACGGATAGTTTTTAATTTTCTTTGCTAGCATTAAAAGAAAGCCAGGTGGAACAGAACATAAAATGTATGTAAGTCAGGTCTCTCTGGGGCAGACAGGCAAGGCGAATGCATAATAATTAAAATAATAATCAATAATAATATACTGATGCTCTGTACTACTAGTCTAGTTCTACTCATCAATTCAAGTCATCATCATGTGTGTATTTCCTCTTTTTCCTTTAACAGATTTATGATGGTTGGTTGCCAAGATTGTGTGTTGTCCATGTGTAGTGTATGTCTTTGTCGAACCTTTCCCTCAAACCCCCCTCCCCAACCATTCATCGAACCCTAACCCTCTTCCCTGGGCTGTGCGATTTATATTGAGGTGTGACTACATTAATTTACACCAATATTGATCACACACTTGCTGGGCGGATGTGGTGAAAGCAACACTAACTCAAGGCAGGGTGAAGATCTTCTTCTGCTCTAAGTAAATTTACTTCAATTTAGCCCACATTGGCAATATTAGATTGCCCACCCATGCACAGTATTCGATATTCAATTTATTTTTCCAGAGGAACATAATAATAAATAATCCATCTTAATAATATAATTGGTTGCCAGCGTCGAGTCATCATCCATCATCTTAGTACCAGGCCAGCACTAAAGGTTACGAAGGCGCTTGTCGACTTTATCATCATAGCTAGGGTCGACTTCAGTTTGTAACTTGTACTAGGCTAGCACTCCAGGCATTCTTGTTTATTTTACTTTAGCATTGCTTATCATCATCATAAATTCTTCTTTGGCAGTCTTCTTGCGGACTCTACTTCTACTACTCATTCCCGAGTCTCCCCCTGATGATTAACTGTCTCATTTTCTTTTTTTGCAAATGCTACTTTCAGTGTCTACTACTACTACTACCATCACCATAGCACCTTGGGAAACCAAACCATCTTCACCATGCAGCCATTGCTTCGCCTAAGTATAATTAAACATCAATCACAGGTAAGAGAAGACGTTTTGGAGAGGAACATAATTACTCATATGGAAAATAATTCATTAATTCACACACCCACACCCTTCCGTCCCTGGTCCATAGGGGTTTTATTTGCAGACTGCATAGACTAGGAGGAGAGACTGACAGTACTAGAAGGACATATCACAAATGAGGGTACCCCGTTTATCTGTTGGTGTGTTACAATATCAGCAGATTATATCAATTAAAAACAGGCTGCAGCCATGCAGCAGTAAAGGAAACTGTGTGAATTAAAAGAGTAACCCCACCACAAAACATTTATATCATATGTAAAGTATAAATAATATATTCCTCTAACAAAAAACTAATGAAAAAAAACACCTGAACCACCCCTCTCCCTAACCCCAACCAATGTCCCTAAGAGTCTTATGTCAATTGTCCATAAATATAAACCCCAACTTTCCCCCAATGCCCAATTCCCAAAGATTAAAAAAGGACAAGGTGAGTTCTAGTGGTAGGGCTCACTGGTTAATCTCCAGGCCTTAATCTGCTCCTCTAGGTACGCCATACGGAGAAGCATGCGGCACTTGAATGCCTTACAGTTGCATGTGCAGGGCTGGGCAGCAGTGTTCAAAGAAGTGCGGTGGACAGCTGCCAGACCACGGTGCCATACAACTGGAGGTGCTGGGGGCATTGGAAGAGGCTGCAGCTGCTGCCGCCTCCTCCTCCTCCGCCAGAACCACTAGCCACAGATATTCGGTATGAATAGCCTCCAGCTTCCGTTGCCAGGCCATGGCTGCTAACTCCTTCCTGTTTGGTTGTGGTTTCGGATGGGAAGGAGTAGCTATGTCAAGAAAGAAAAAATATAATTGTAACCAATACTCTTAGCAAAATAGTTACACAAAATTAATTATACACATAAAATTATAGTGGCACAGTAGCACTAGCAACCACAGTACATAACATTTGTAGTACCTTCCCACTTCCTCAGCCTCTAAGATATATGGAGTTCAGACATTACTAGGCACAATAGAGTAGACAAGTCTTCTTTCTCTTTTGTTTAGCGAAATTAACCTTGCAGCTTGTAGGCATACAAGCTCAGTCAACTTGTGCCTAAGAAAGACATACGCGTGTTGCAGACTTACGTTATTTTTATTTACTTCTG
This sequence comes from Lissotriton vulgaris, assembly GCF_964263255.1. Classification (NCBI taxonomy): domain Eukaryota; kingdom Metazoa; phylum Chordata; class Amphibia; order Caudata; family Salamandridae; genus Lissotriton; species Lissotriton vulgaris. The sequence continues at coordinate 676,728,951 of NC_141685.1, read as the reverse complement.
TCTGCAGATGGGGCAGATGTAGTCTACAACTACACATTATCTTATTTTTCTATTATGTCCATACTCTGAAACATCAATGGCAACTGCTGAATTTCACTTTCACCCTGACTACTACAACAAGGCAGATGATATCTGATTCAAATGATCATTGAATATATGGGATGGTGTGAGGTACTGTTGATTGATTGCGTAACTATGCAGCCGATAGACCTGCCATGGCAGGCTGACTCGGTCGAAAATGACATAGGTAGGGAGTGTAACAATACAAAAGGACTGTCAATGGTCTGTACAACTAATGGGGCAAAGAAAAATGTGACAGACTCTGTGTCTACCTATAAAGTGTGTACAACAAAAAGGAAATGAATCCCATCAGCCCACCCATATGGCAGAGCTTCATCATCTGGGATAGAACCAAAGATGGTTTGGTTAAGGAGCCACACACCTGTTGGAATTATGTGCTTCTCCAAACCCAAGAAACCACCAGTGATGGATCGCACCAAAAGTCAAATCAGTTTGGAATGGTGTGGGATTTTAAATTGCAGTGATAAAAAAGTGCAAAAAGAATCAAAAAGTAAAATGTAAAATTGGCTACCATGATTTAAGGAAAACTTTATTAGGGAAAATCATGGTGTCAAGATTAAAATGAGTGTGAGACAGTTTGACACAATAACTGTCTATTAAGGATGGTATTTGGTCAACATGTTTCAGCCATTGTAGGAAAGTGTACCCGGCTTTCGTCAGCACCTCTTGAACACTACTACAATTAAGCTTGACCTAAGCTTAGTGAAAAAAGCAAAAATTAACACAAATTAATGATACAAAACATCCTACCGTACATTGGATTTTCCAGACGGGGGATGTCTGTTTCATAAGGTATTTAGGATTCTTTCCTAAAAAGGAAGTTACACAACAAGGGACAACAAATAGGTAGAACACAGACACACATTTCTATTATTTTTGCGCCATATGTTTCTTTATGCCAATAGGTCATTCTCCAAAACGATAGAGATATGTTTTTTTATTTATTTTTACTCACCCAAAAATGCTTGGGAGAAAGCCTCACCTCTTCCTGGCCACTGCTCAAGGTTGGAGGCCCGCTCTAATTCATGAAATAGAATAGTGGGTGTCTGGTTAGATCACATCCATACTAATGATTCACTGGCACAAAGTGCTAAAAACCTAGGCATTGTTTCTGAGTACATGACAGACAGCAACTGCAAGGGCTGCCGTGAGAGTGAGACACAGTTAGTAACAAATCTCTGATTCTAACAATATATCAATGTAAGAACAGTGAAAAAAGCTCTACAAGGCTGGCTGATAGCGAACCTAGTTCATTTAGTAACAATAATATATAAGGAGCTCATCAAACTCCGCTTTGTAATTGTAATCCAACAGCCTATATGCTGATATCCAGAGCACTCTCCTAAGAATGAAAATAGAGAAACGCTTCGCTGTGTAAAGCTGGAAAATGAGCGCTCTCCTAAGTATGAAGTAGGAAACCGCTTCACTTTAGAGAGCTGCATGAGCTTGGCTGGTGTCGCTTCCTCACCTGTCCGTTGGTGCCCCTGGACTGATCCTGAGCTGAGGGGGAGGTACCGACTGGATCGGGGAGGAAGTTAATATATGTTACATGGGCCAATGGGGATGCTCCATAGCTGTAGGACCAGAGTGGAAACTGTATTATCAGCCAATAAAATCCAGGCAAGTAAAAACGTTTCCATTGGCTGATAATGCAGTTTCCATTTCCTGTTTTAGTAAAAACGATTTCATTGGCTGATACTGTAGTTTCCACTCTGGTCCCACAGCTATGGAGCATCCCCATTGGCCCTTGTAATATATATTAACTTCCTCCCCATCCAGTCGGTACCTCCCCCTCGGCTCATATTACATGTCACCCGTCCTTCCTCCTTCCATACTTCTTCCCCTTTTCGTTCAATCCATCCATCAAGGTTGTCTGACTCTTAGTCTTCTTCATAAAACTTTCCCAACTGAGTTGAAGTCAGATAGAAGAGGCCATTGATTACTCAGCCTCCAACGCTTATGCTATTGCTAATGCTAAGTAGCGGGTTTTTTCAACCGTTGTTCACAACAACTTAGCCTCTCTCAACAGTACAGGGTATACCCTTGCTGCGAGTATGTATTGTCAATAAGTAAGGAATATGACTTACCAACGTCCTCTACTGCTGCTGGCTCACCCACCCCTACAGCAACTGCTGCATCTGCTCATTGCTGGATGGCATTGCCTGCCCCTCCGATAGCTCTGGCACTGGTGGTCGGTACACCTAGAAAAAAGATTACACATTTTTTAGATGCCATATACGCCTCCCCGTATTTTTTTGTTTTCACTAGCAAGATTGAAAATACAATACTAGAAATATAATAAATAAGTAGGTAGGTAATGCTGGGATAACAAGAATTTAGAAACAGATAGATCGAAGAAGATTTGATAAAAAATAGAATTAGGAGACGGAAATAATAGTTCAGAAAAAATAAGGTGCAGTGAAAGTTAGGGAAATATAATCATTAATATACAGGAGGCCTTACTGGGGCCAGCAGCAGAGCCCTCTGTAGAGGAGCGATCCTGGCCCTGGGAGGCATCTTCAGCTCCAGCCTCAGACCCCGTTGTCTTCTTGCCCCTGGATGCTGATCATGTAAGACATAATAAAGAGACAAAAATTGATTAGAAACAAGCAATAAATATTTTTTTTAATGCTCTAAAAATATTTTTTGGACAGGAAATGACAATTGTAATAAAATGTGCCTATCTAATCTGATAGACTAGTAGTATTGCACTCGCAGGCCTATTTATTAATACAGTATTCCATTACAATTCCAGAATCCTAAACCTAAGTACCACCTAGCCCGCCTTTCCCAAAGACTTGGAAAGAATGAATTGCCAAAAATTATATTTGCTGCTTCTAAGTTCTGAACTCATTTGCAATCATCAATGAATCAACACCCTTTGACAGGCCAATTGTTCACTAAGTTTGCATTTCCATTTATTTTAGTCCTCAAAAATGCTTAGATGGATGCATGCATATTGTATACACCAAATTGTTGGTTGGTTGCTGCTGATGTGCTGATGACTGATGATGAGTTTAAGCATGGGCGGAAAATCAGTTCCGCTCGCGGATTTTGCGGATTTTCGGTAAATTCGCAATCCGCAAACGCTCGCGAATTTACCGAAAGTCCGCAAATTTGCACGCAGCAGATTTTTTTTTCTTGGTGATACAATTTTGAGGTGCGCAGCGTTCACTTACCGTCATTCAGCGTTTGCCGAGTTGTTTTTCTCGATATTTTGCGAGTGCTGCGCCATTTTGGATCTTGCTGCGGGATCCCGCGGGAGTTTGGCGAGCGCGATTACGTCATCGCGGCTTGCCACCTTGCACTGCGAGAGTTTGTCAACGCGAGTACGCCGTGATCACGTATAGCGGGAGTTCGCAATTGCGAACTTGTAGATGCGGCGGGCAGCAGCAATCTCGCACTCGCGAAAATACAAAATTTGCAATTCTGCACAAGAAATCCACCAGCAAGCAGCATAAACCTTCTGGAAATGATGATTTTTATCAGAATAACTTCTCAGGTTGACGTTTGCCTGCACTTTTTTTTGCAAGGAGTCCATTTTGGGGGGCGGGGAGGGGGAGGAGGAGGAGAAGTGCCCCACAGTCTCCAACTTCCGGTTCCTGTCCAGCAGGCTCCTCCCAGTGCTTTCTTCATGTGCTGGTCACTTTCATTCGGATTCTTCACCTGGAAGGATTACTTTTTGTGGATGCTGCTTGATATTTGGATTTGAGGCCTTTTTGACTTTCTTTGGATCACTTTTGGATTAGAAATTTCACAAGTAAGTTTGTTTGGGGCATTACAGTTGCTGCAACTACAATTTTGGAATTTACGCCAGGAAGAAGTCCTGCAGCGGTGTGTGTGTGTAAATGTAAATGTAAATGTAAATGTAAATGTAAATGTATAGGCATTTATATAGCGCACTACTTACCCGTAGGGTCCCAAGGCGCTTCGACCGCTGCGAAACCCTTCCTGGCTTCCCTGAGAGATGGTCCCTTAATGGGTATCTCCAGGGTGAGACCAGGCATCCCCGGCGGTCTGGTGGGGCCGTTAGTGAAGATGAGGCAAGCTAATGCCCAGAGTTGCCGAGTGTGATCGCTGATCAGAGTGGGCACCGAGGCGAGAGAATTATCGAGCCCGCTGACCCTGGTCCAGAAACCTGCCGCGCCGGGAATCGAACCCTGGTCCCGGGCCGTCCTCTGCTCTCGGGTCTGCCGCCTCTAACCAGTGAGCCACACTACTGCACTGTGTGCAGCATAACGTCACGCGATGTCACGTCTGGCCACAGACAACTCTGCAACTCGTGCAACTGCGGCCTGCTGTTCTGACCTGCTCTGAAGAAAATGGCCCCAAAAAAAGTTCCCCGTAGCTCCTCTAGCAAGAAAGTTGCCAGTAAGGAGCAGAAGAAGCAAGTTACCAAGGAGACTGGTGTGCCGCCCGCCACATTTTTTGGGAGTAAAAAAAAAAGTACGCCTGCAGCAGCAGCGGGATCTGCTGGGGACCAAGCTGGGAGCAGCACCCTGCTTCATTGGGCTCAGTGCCACCACCACCACCACGTCAACTTAAGTCCAAGCCCTTGAGTGCTGCAGAGGCACTTAGTCTAGTTGTTCAATCACCATCGACCAGTGATGTTGGCTCATCGCAAGAAAGTAGCAGCAATGTCCCTGAATCAACACAGGTTGTTGTAACTCATCTGACGAGTGTTGAACAACCACAGCGTCAACAACAACCACATGTGCAAGTACAAGCCCAAGTACATGTGGAAGGAGAGGCAGCGCAAAGAGATGCGCAAGCAGAGGTGCATGGAGGGTCACAAGTGCCCACAATAGTTGTTCCTCCCGCAGTAGGGGCACATCAGGAAATCGACAATCAAGCCGAGGTATCATTTGAGGAAGCCACTCCTCCTGATGATCATTCATTGTCTTCCACATCCCTAGCAAGGAAAAGATCAAGGTTGGTGTCTACATCTTCTTCAAGCCCACCTCCTTCTGATGATACGGATCCCAATTGGGAACCAGCACCACTGCCATCTGAGAGTGAGGCACACCATGATCTGACAAAGGTACTTAAGCGTAAAAGGAAGGTCGTCGAAAAACTCATAGTTATGGAGTGTGATGAGGCTCAACAAGAAGTGGCGGATACTGCTGCTGATGAAGGCTCTCACGACGACGACCCAGTCATCATAAAGGTCACTGCAGTCCCGGCGGGCATGCAGCAAACAGACATTTTGACCCTAGCCCGAGAAGCTGCTGAGCGTGATGATGTTGTCGACGAGGAGGCAATGGAAGAAACACCACAATCATTGGAGTTAACTAGTACACCAACACCTACCGCTTCCATATTTCTTACTCGCCAGAAGGGACCTCCATCCACCTCAACCTCAATTAGTGGTGGTGAAAGTGCAAAACGTACTGAAGTTCGGCAATCCACATCCTCCACTTCATCTGGCATTAGCAGCAGGACCACCACCACCAGTATCGCCGCCTCCTCCGGCCCACAAAGACATTTCAAATCCGCAGTTTGGGACTTCTTTAGTGTTTGCCCAAAAAAGGAAAACCTCACTATTTGTAGCATTTGCAAGTTTGCAGTTAGTCGTGGTAAGTTCGGTTCCAACTATGGTACCGGAGGCCAGAGAGGTCATCTTGAAAGAAAGCACGCTGTCAAATGGTTTGCGCACCTACAGGCGATTAAGGAAGCCTGACTTGCATGTAATGAAAACGTTGATGTTTCATCTGATGATGACGAGGAGGAAGAAGACGTGTCAAACACTTCACTTACACCCAGTACCCCTGTCAGCAGCACACCCCATGTGAACCACACTAAGAGTGTGGGAGAGAGTGAGACACCAATGCGAAAAAGATCATCAGCGAGCGTAACTGGGTCAAAGAAATCATCATCATCCTGTAAATGCTTGGTCTAGGGCAACATTAAAAAGATGTTGTTTACAGAAACACCATATGAACGCAATCACCCACTGACGCGTCTGTATAACACTAAGCTGGCTAAAATGCTAGCTCTGGACCTTCTCCCTTTTTCTTTTGTAGAAGGGGTTGGTTTTCTAGAATTAGTGGCAGCGCTCTGCCCTAAATGGAAGGTTCCTAGCCGGTTCTATTTTGCCAGAGTTGCGGTTCCAGCACTACATGAAGATGTGCTGGAGGTGATTGGGGCAGCTTTGCAGAAGAGTGCTTTTCACACTATACATCTGACAACAGACATGTGGACCAGTGGCACAGGTGCTGATTACATGTGCATCACTGCACACTGGGTCTCTTTTTCAGGGGTTAAAGCAAAGCTAAACGCAGGTGTTGACCCGGACCAAGTTTTTAAAGCTGCTCGGAAACATGCAACACTAGCCATGTTTGGCTTGGAGAAACGTCACACAGCACATAACATTTTGGATGAGTTTAACAAAAAGGTCCATCACTGGCTGTCCCCCAAAAAACGCCAGATTGGTTATGTTTCCACGGATAATGGCGCCAATGTAGTTAAGGCCATGGAGCTGGATCACTATTTCAGAGTGCCGTGTTTGGCGCACTGTATAAACCTGGTTGTTAAAAAATTCTTGAGTGATAAAGACAGTCCAGCGTACGAGGTAGTGGACACCTGCCGAAAAATGTGCAACCATTTCAGCCATTCTTTTAAGGCCCTGGAGCATCTGAGGAGCCTGCTACATGAACGTCGAATGCCAGTGAAAATACTCATCCAGGAGGTAGCAACACGTTGGAACTCAACCTTCTACATGCTTGAGCGTCTGTATGAGCAGTATACGGTACTCGATCACTATTTCTTAAAACAGGGTACAGCTCAGAAGGACCTGAGGATGGATGTGGCGCAATGGAAAATAGTTAAAAGCCTGACAGAAATGCTTCGTCCTTTTGAGGTCTTCACGCATGCAGTCAGCAAGGAGGACTGTAATTTGGGAAAAGCTATCCCATTGTTGTACATGCTGGAGCACCAACTGAAGGCGGTGTCTTCTGTGTTTCAAAAAGATGAAAAAAACCAAGACCCTTTTGTTTTGGCGGATAAATTATTAGAGCGCCTACAAGGTGATGAACGTCTTAAAATGATCCACTCAGAACAGCATTACATTTGTGCTACTATTCTGGATCCACGCTACAAAAAGGCGCTGGCAGGCCGAGCATTCTTTCCTTTTGCTGATGAAGATGTTACAAAGTACAAACGTTGGCTAGCCTTGTCAGCCAAGAGGTTTGAAAGAGAACGGCAGCTCATTGAAGGAAAAGGCAGTACCTCAGCATCAGCATCAGCAGGCCATCCCCAGTCAAAACAATCCACTTCTGCACCTGTGGCTGTGGCACAAGTGACCTCTCAGCCGTTAAAGACACCAGCAACCAGATCATCTGCACCAGACACAACAGTAACATTGGATGCTGAAGAGGATTGGCTAACTCTGCTTGGGTTTGGTTCTCAAAAGGTCACAGCAACAGCTAAGCAAAGTGGAGGAACCTTGGAGGACCTTGAGCCGATGGTGCAGGACTATCTGAATGACTCAACAGAGGTCTATGTTAATGCTGACCCATTGGCGTATTGGCATGGGAAAAAAGAATTGTGGCCACAGCTCTCCAACCTGGCTTTAAACTACTTGTCTTGTCCACTCGCAAGCATGTCTTCTGAACGTGTTTTCAGTGCTGCTGGTGGCATTGTAACTCCCAAACTGAGCCACCTCTCGCCCAAAAATGTGGAGAGGTTAACAATGATCAAGATGAATCAGCACCTCATACCACCAGATTACAAAGTACGAGAAAGCACGCCGGATGAAGACGAGGTGGACAGCAACGTAGATGAGGAAATTTCTTCTCTGTTAGGTGACACTGAGCTCACCCTGCCTGAATTCGCAGAGTATGATGACGAAGCCTTATTCTTATTCCTGGACCCTGACACCGAGCCCTGAAAATGAGACAATGAATCAATAACTTTTCGTCCTTATTCACTTTTATTCCTGTGTGTCTGTCTTTCTTTGTTGTGCACAGTTAATATAATTCAAACTTTAATCACCTAATCACAAAAACAAGCCCATCAGCAGAACTGTCTTCACTTGTTTGCTTATTGATTTGAAGGTGCCGCAGTCTGCATTCCTCAGGTTCACAAGTTCAGAAGAACATGCTCCTCTCTCCTCCTCCTCCAGACTCCTATTCCCCTCAAAGCAGAGGGCTGGATTACGCCCAATGAAGAAAGACTCAGCACTTGTGGGGGTGTTCTACTTCTTTGCGGGTGAGTTGACGGCTCTGGGGCCATTGCTGGGAAGCTCTAATACCGGATAAAAGTGGTTTGAACCAAATCGGAGGCGGAAATTATTGTGTGTTTTTGCTGACTTGCTTGCCTTTGAGGTGCTCTTTGGGGGGGTTCCGGGTGTTTGTGGGTGAGTTTTGGGGTCTGGGAGCACTGCTGGGACAGTCTAATCTTGATTGCATTTGCTTTTCAGGAAATCCGTGGTGGAAAACGGGAGTTATGGCCTAGCTGCACAGCGCGTTTGGACCGAAGGCCGAGAAATATTGTAAGTATGAGATTTTCCTTTTTGGCTGTTTGGGGGTGTTGTGCTTTTTGGCGGGTGGGTTGGCGGGTCTTGGGGCATTCATGGGAAGGTCTAATACCGGATAGAAGGGGTTGGGACAAAATCCATAAGGAAAAGCCTTTTGGCACTTTTTGTAACTTAGGGTTCGTTAGGGTTAGCCCTAGCAGCAGGATTGCATGTGTTTCGGGGTGTTCTAGATTTTGGCAACTGAGTTCTGGGGTCTTAGAGCACTCGTGAAAATGTGTAATTTTGGTTGCAAGTCATTTGAAGAAAATCTATGGTGGGAAAGGGGGGATTTGGCATAGTTAAAGAAAGCCTTTGCCACTATTCTTAACTTAGGGCTCGTTAGGGTTAGCAGTATTTCTATTGCATGTGTTTGGGTGGGGGGGTTTTCGAGCCTTGAAGCGATGCTGGCTATGGATACTTTTGCTTGATTGCAAGTGGTTTGAATACAATCCACGATGGGTAAGGGGGTATTTGGGCCTACTTTTACTTTCAAAGTACGTTTTGTCACCAGTTTTCTGCTAGGCCTCGTTTTTTGAGATCTGATTGGGGGTCTTCTATATTTTTGCGACTGGCTTTAGTAAGGGTCTGGGTGGGAGCACTGCTGGGAAGGTCTAATTGTGTTCTAAAACACAGTTTACAGTACAACTAGCTTGAGGGGAAAGATCCGCTAAATTAATTTGCCCATACTTATTTATCCTTCAAAAGGTGACTCAGACAGAGTACGCACTTTCAAAAATATTGTACTGTCTATTAGGAAAATCAAAGTGTGACTTTTTGCACTACACAGCGTGCATACCTTATATTTATTTATCAGTGGTGTTGTAATATTATATCACTTCCCGTTTTTCGTTCAATAATTACAGGCCGGGTTTCAGTCTGTGCAGTGGGGAAAAAAGGATGGAGTCAGGCTTCACATTAGCGAGCCTCAATTCAGCATCCGCCAGGCAGGCAGTGGACAGGGTGTCTTCTGGTCACCAACATTGATGGACGAAGCGTCAGCTGGAATGGAGGAGTGCCGCTAATAAGACAAATTGTTTGCTGCATGCAACTTACTTACCAAATTCAACAGGACAACTACAACAACATACAGATACAGTATCCATTGTTTTCTTCTATGAGTGTGACTGCATTTCTTGGATCTCTCTCTGCTTCTAAATTGATCCCTACAGCCATTCTGTAGGTTTTACTTCGGCTATTTTTTAAACCTAATTTAATGTAGCCCTGTACTGTCGCATTCTGTCATTCACGGTTGTCGAAAGTACTACTTACTTTTCAGTAACAATGCATTCAGTAGTGCATGCACTTCCTTTATGTCACGTAAAATATTTATGGTTAGCTTTGTGCCCAAAAATGTCTTTATGTTCAATTATTGTTTGTCCATGCTGTGCTTTTTTTTTTTCTCTCAACAAAACCTACCCAAAAAGAAACCCCCATTCCCATCCATTTTACAAACCCTAACCCTCTTCCCCCGGGCTGTGTGGTTTTGCCTGAAGTGTGACTAAATGACATCAATAATTCCACACACTTGCTGGGGAGGATAAGGTCATAGCAACAGGCTGGTGAAGGAATCCGAGGATATATTCTAGACTTACTCAGCTTCAGTACTATTTCTTGTAGTAGTAGCCAATGTCAAAGAAATCCAACACAAGTACAAGTTATACTATCAATACTTTACCATTTGTTAGGCTACATTGTGGCACTGTTCTAGTGTACTATCACCTGCTATATTCTCTATCGTACCGTTGTAATGCTAAAGTAAGGACAAACCAGGTTTCATTTTCTTTTTTTCCATAGGCATGCAACTGCCACTGTGTCACACCACTAGTACCACCGCAATGAGGAGGAAATTTCATCCGCCCTGGTTTGCCAACCTTAATCGCCATTTCCCGTGGAGCCAGCCCTGGGCCTAGCCCTACTTTCAAACACAAATTACAGGTAAGATAAGCGTTTGGTTGGAGGTAGTATAATGGAGTATTAGGAGAGACGAGAGATTGACGGTAGTACTACTAAAGTCCTAGGACTATTCAGGAAAACAAACTTACTGTTAAACCCCCACCCACCAGACTCAAAAACAGTAAAAAACAGGTATGGTCAGATAAAGTTTCAAAAAGTATATTTTTATAGACCTAACAAAATAATCTCCCGCAAGACCCTCCCTAACCCCAACGATTGTCCTTCAAAAGTCCAAAAAAAAACAACTCCCAATTCCCACCCCCCAAAAGTCTCTAAAAAAGGGGCAAGGGACACTACGGCAGGGTGCTGTTGACTTTAGCGGCCAGGGCATCATGCTCCTTGCGGAGGGTGACATGGTCGAAGCGGAGGCCCCCCACCAAGTTCTTATAGCTTAGGACCTCCTGCTCCAGGTAGGACACTCTGAGGCATAAGCGGCGCTGGCGTGCCTTGCAAATCCTGTGTGGGGCAGCTGCTGTCTTTGCTGCTCGGCGGTGGTGGTTGGCTTTGGTAGCCCGGCTCCGTACCGCTGGAGCACTGCGCTGGCTGGCAGCCCGTGGGGGCACGGAGGAGGATGCAGCTGTCCCAGTGGATATTGTTGTTGTACCGGTAGACTGCGTCTCCTCCTTCTCCAGGGCCACCAGCCGCCGATATTCGGCGACAGTGGCATCCAGCCTCCGTTGCCGGGCCATTGGAGCCAGCTCCCTCCTCCTTGATGGTCTGTTTGATTTGGAAGGAGCAACTATATGAAGAAAAAAAGACATAGTCTGTAACCAATGCTCCTTAAGATTAATACAAAATGATTGAGCAAAAAGTTGTGTCACAGTACAAGTAGCAAATTGAAAGCACAGTACATAACTATTGAGGACAGTATCTATGTAACCTCCGACTTCTTCATCCTTGCTCTAACATTAGTGGGAGTTTAATTCTAAGAGCACTATGGACTTTCATTACAGTCGACTACGACAGTACACCAGTCTTATTCTTCTTCTTCTCTCTTGTTTAGGAAAATTGGTACGTTATCTTATGCAAGCCGGCATAATGCCTGCGCAGTGAACTTGCACCCGAGAAAAACAGACGCACACCATGATGAGTGAGACAGACTTGCGTTACTGTACCGGTCCAGTACATGCAGGTGGTGAAGCTCTTACTTTTCTATTACGGGTGGCAAAGAGAATACTCTGTTAAAAGGGCTACTGCTTAATTAATTTAGCTTTCACCCTATAGTGCAAATGAGTATTAGAAAAGGAAAATGACGAAGCTAAATAATCTGATTATCTATCACTTCACATGGGATGTATTTGTTGACATATGGGATGACTTTAGGTGCTTTGCTTATTATTGAGTGAACAGTGATACACCCACACATGAATGACGTACCACTACTAAACTAAAGTTATTAAGAGAGGTAGGGAGTGTCCACCGTAATAACCGGATATATGCTGTGCTTGCAGTTGCAATACAAACTACTGCTACTATTCATGGTAGTATTTGGACAAAATTACAACTTCTTTTCCTTGCCTTTCCTACACTGGAACGGACGTGCGGGTGCGGTGTTACATGCTCTTCAAAGTAACACTTAGTTCATCCAGTGACCGTCTACTCTCTCTAGGTACACATATGCTATCTAAGAGTCAGATAGTACCATGATCCAGGCATCCATCCATTCAAAGTGTATGCACACATACAGTTTCTGTTTCACCCACCCAGGCTGTTCTCCTTCCACCCATCCTTGCTTCATCATTCACCCAGCCATGCACCATACCATATTCTTTCCTTCCCAGCCACCTCGGGGACCAAGCAAACACATATCATTCTTCTTTGACAGTCATCATTACATTTCTCGTCCTTCCACACTTACTTACACCCTTCTTTCGCTTTTCGTTCATCCCATCCATCAAGTTCATCTCAGATCTGATAGGGATTCTTCTCGCCAAAAACTTCACAGCTAAGTCGAAGTACATTTAGAGGAGGCTAATACCTGGTTGATTTATAATACACCTGTGCAGAAAGCACACTCTGCAGTCTTCAATCTCAATAAGTAGGGAATATATAGCTTACCTCTGCCCGCCACCACTGTGTTATCTCTCACAGGCATGTCCGGCACTTGCACCGCCTCCTCCCCAGAGTTGTTCCCCTCGTCCAATGCCACCACCTCCGCGCTGGCCCCGCCTCCAGATGTTCCACCTACAAAGTACATTTAATAATGTTAGAATACACCACTCACTACTATATAATATTTGGTCTAGGAGGAAGAAAGAAATGTGAAAAAAACAGAATACAATGTAATAATTTATGACTGTCTACTCTAAAGTAAAAATGTCCCTTTTTCCAGGGAAGGCTGTTGTCTTGCTGCACTTTTTGGCACAACTGATGAATGCTTGCTTTTTATTTTTAACACGCACCACTTTTTCTCCTAACAGACAGAAGCTTGACTTCTAAGAACACGAGCAGGATCAAGTTCAAACCAGGTGAGAGCTCGGCTCGACCACAAGAAATGTGTCCAATTAATGCCTCTGACATCATTGGGGATCAATCATCGGTGACTTTGGGAGCTAAATGACTCTGCCACACTATCTAGTCAGTAAGGAGATTGGGGGTTCAACTACAAAGTCTGTTATCACTGAGGTATGTGGAAAGTCTAACAGCACCTATTATAATTGATAAGCTAAGCAATGCATTATTTAGTGTCCATAGTTCTGTTTGTGCAGATTTGTCCCTGCAACAGTAGTAGAATGGATTGTCCTACTATCCAAACCAAAAGTAAAATAGTATCTTATTCTTTCTTGGTGGTCATTCACCTTTTTATTGTTGGCAATTGTCAAAGCATAAACATTTAGAAGACTTGAAAAAACATTATGGACAATCCGAGAGGACTGCACTCAGTGCATAGAGCTATTGCTGACTAGAATGGGAGTCCAATGGAATTGCCAAATGTGCAATCTTAGTTAGCTACACAGACAGACTAATAAGAATAATCTAGTAATACCACAGGGAGTCATAGTCGAGGCAGGATAAGAATTTAGATCCAGTCTACAAGAAGATCAAAGACGATTTAGAAAAAATCGAATGAGGAACGCTAGGAAAAAATAAGTACTCTATATTAAAATTAAAACTTACTGGGGCCAGCAAAGGAGCCCTCGCCTGCCCGATCCTGGCCTGCATCCTGAACAGCACCCTCCTCCTCCTCCTGTGTCCTCTTGCCCCTGGGGGGAGCTGATGTACAACATGAAAGAAAGAAAGACCAGAAAACATGGATGATCCTACTACAATAACCAGTCATTAAAATAATTAAACTATTAATCCACCACCACTATTTCTTCTTATCGCCATGTGTACAAACGAAGGACTGGACTTGAGTCTGTAGGGGCTGATTTAGAAGCCCCTTGCAGCGCTTTTGCTCCATTGTTGCGTGACTTTTGTGACGCAGCGGCAGAACAAAAGAGGCGCAATGGTGCGGCGTATATTAACAACGTGACGCATATGGGAGATGCATCACGTTGTAAAGCCCTGCGCCATCGGGGGGCGATCCGGCGCAAGGGAGGGCGTTCCTGCGCAGGAAAGCATCCTAAAAGTGGCTGAGCGAAATCTACAAGATTTCAATCACTCACTTTAACGACAATGATGCGTGACTCAAACCCTGCGCCTGCTTGAAGCAGACGTACGGCTTGACGCAGCATTGGGGAGATAGGGCACCCCAGAGCATTGATGGAGCTGCGCCATCGTTGCAACGCGACTAAACCTAAGAGATATCTGGGAGTATACTTTTCTGAAAATGTCAGGGACCTATATCACCTGAATTATGTACTGCTCCTTCGAAAAACTCAGGCCTTGTTTTCACTCTGGAACTCTCTCCCTTTATCCATCTTGGGAGGGGTGGCCTTCATTAAAATGTCTGTTCTTCCTCTGTTTAATTTTTTGTTTTCGACCACACCCTGCAGCTTATCAGGCGCCTTTTTCACCCAAGTAGAGTCTATGTTTACAACCTTTCTTTGGGCAAAAAAGTCATCGCGCATTGCACTAAGAACTTTATACGAAGAAGTAGAACAGGGAGGCTTAGCTCTTCCGAACCTCAGGGGCTACTATTATGCTTATTTAGCACAATTTTTAACTAGATTTGAGTCTCAACCGCAATCACATCTCTTGATTAATAGTTTTATAAATTTAATGTGTAGGGAAAGTCAGATCCATTCCCCTTTGACTATCTTCAAATCCCCTAAACTGGTCCGTTAAAAGTGCCTTCAGTGGCTTTCTAAAAAATGACAGGCCTTTTATAAAAGATATTCCATCCCTGTAATTAACTTTACTATCTGGCATTTTACCATTAGCAGGAATTGCACAATCCTCAGAACTTATATCAAAGTGGGTTTTCGTAAGGTCTCAGATTTTCTGAGGAATGGAAGATGGTTGACTATGACCAAAATGGCGCAATTGATTGTTAATGATTTTATTTTTTTGGGGTCATATAACGTCTTCCATAGATTCCTTGCTGAACTAGAATTATCTCAAATTGCCGAATACCACCAGCTAGTCCATGATTGTTTAGAGGATGTGCCAGGCAAAAAACCTAGGGCATTGAAGAAGTCTTTAGCCCTAGTAAGGGGCCCGGATCTTGGACAGAAGGCAATTAAAAAATGGTCTGATCATGAAGATTTAGAAATCTCTGCCAACCTGTGGTTAATGAACCTAATATTAGTACATTAAAAGGTGCGAATTGGCGTAGGATGTTGTGTTTTAGTAAATGGCAACTTTACCAAACCCCTTTTTCCCTTTCGAAAATGTATGCCAATCAATCAGCGCAGTTTTCACTGTATTAACCACCCTACAGCTAATTGGTCGCATATTATGTTGCACTGCCCTAAGATTCAGAGGTTCTGGGAGGATATTTTCAGTTATCTGGAATCTGAATGTTGTGTCCGATTAGGAGTGAACAATTTGTTAATCATTTTTGGTTTTGACCCAGATCTTCTTCTTCCGGAACAATTGGTTACATTTCTGTACATTGCAACGGCAGTAGCAAGATCACTTTTGTTGCAAAGGTGATGCACCCATTTGATTCCATCTGTCCTAGAGTGGGTTCATAAGATGAAAGCGGTCAAGAGAAGTGAACGCGCCTATGCACTACGTGTTGGGGGTCTTAGGAAGTTCGAAAAAATCCGGGCTACGTACTTTTATTAAGATCATGATGGGTCACTGCCTTATGCATGTTTAAAAGCTAATAGTATTCTGTATGTTTTTTGTATTGTGCCTGTTTTTTAGTGCTTTCTATACTACTTATTTATTCTTGCAATTCAAATTTTATGCCTAAAGATAATCTCTTTTTAGGGATGTATTATGCTAATGGTATTGAAATTTTTTGGCCTTCAATAAAAAAAAAAAATCTTAATGTATAGCCATGGCAACTGAAACTATCAATCAATCATAACACTTGTATAGCGCACTACTCACCCGGAAGGGTCTCAAGGCGCTTGGGGGAAGGGGTCCGCTACTGTTCGAACAGCCAGGTCTTGAGTTGTCTCCTGGAGGCGAGATGGTCCTGGGTCAGCCGAAGGTGGATGGGGAGGGAGTTCCATGTCTTGGCCGCCAGGTAGGAGAAGGATCTGCCTCCGGCGGTGGCTCTTCGGATGCGTGGTACGGCGGCGAGGGCGAGGCTAGTAGACCGTAGCTGGCGGGTGGGCGTGTAGAAGGTCAGGCGGTCGTTGAGGTACTTGGGGCCCAGGTCGTGGAGAGACTTGTGTGCGTGGGTGAGGAGCCTGAACGTGATCCTCTTGTTGACGGGGAGCCAGTGCAGGTCCCTCAGGTGGCTGGAAATGTGGCTGCTTCGGGGGATGTCCAGGATGAGTCGGGCGGAGGCGTTCTGGATGCGTTGGAGTCTTTTCTGTAGCTTGGCTGTGGTTCCGGCGTAGAGGGTGTTCCCGTAGTCCAGTCGGCTCGTGACGAGGGCCTGGGTGACCGTCTTCCTGTTTTCGGTCGGGATCCATCGGAAGATCTTGCGTGTGAAAGCATGATAAGGAGACGGCGTTGACTTGTCTGGTCATCGAGAGGGAGGAGTCCAGGATGAAGCCCAGGCTGCGTGCGTGGTCTGTTGGCTTGGGAGCGGTGCCCAGGGCTGGGGTCCACCAGGAGTCGTCCCAGGCAGAGGGCGATGGTCCCAGGATGAGGACTTCCGTCTTGTCTGAGTTCAGTTTCAGGCGGCTGTTCTTCATCCACTCGGCGACGTCTTTCATCCCTTCTTGTAGGCTGGTTCCGGTGGTGTCGGGGTCTCTGGTGAGGGAGAGGATTAGCTGGGTGTCGTCGGCATAGGAGATGATGTTGAGGTTGTGTTGGCGTGCGATGGCAGCAAGAGGTCTCATGTAGACGTTGAAGAGGGTGGGGCTGAGTGATGATCCTTGCGGAACGCCGCAGATGACTTTGGTGGCCTCGGATTGAAACGGGGGGAGGCGGACTCTCTGTGTTCTTCCGGCGAGGAACGAGATGATCCACTCCAGTGCCTTCTCTTGGATGCCGATGTTGCTGAGTCATTGAACTAGGGTGCGGTGGCAGACAGTGTCGAACGCTGCAGAGAGGTCCATTAGGATAAGTGCTGTTGTTTCCCCCTTGTCGAGCAGGGCTCGGATGTCGTCGGTGGCTGCGATGAGGGCAGTCTCGGTGCTGTGGTTGGGTCTGAAACCGGACTGCGAGGGGTCCAGGGATCCGTTCGTCTCGAGGAAGGCGGCAAGCTGTCTGTTGACGATCTTCTCGATGACTTTGGCAGGAAAAGGGAGGAGCAAGATGGGGCGGAAGTTTTTGAGGTCGGTGGGGTCCGCTGTTGGTTTCTTCAGTAGGGCGCTGAGCTCGGCATGCTTCCAGCTCTCCGGGAAGGTGGCGGTGTTGAAGGAGGTGTTGATGACGTCCCGGAGATGGGGTGCGATGGTGGAGTCGGCCTTGTTGAAGACGTGGTGGGGGCAGGGGTCAGTCGGAGATCCGGAGTGGATGGTGTTCATCGTGCGGGCTGTGTCTTCGGTGGTCACCGTGGTCCAGGTGCGGAGGGTGGCGGTGGAGGGCATTGGTTCGACGTTTGGGTGCGTGGATGGTGCACCGAAACTGTTGTGGATGTCGGCAATCTTGCGGTGGAAGAACGAGGCGAGAGAGTCGCAGAGATCTTGTGAGGGAGTGATGTCGTTGTTGCCGGTGCTGGGTTTGGAGAACTCCTTGACGATGGTGAAGAGTTCCTTGCTGTCGTGGGCGTTGTTGTCCAGTCGTTCCTTCAATGATTTCTTCTTGGTAGTGCTGATGAGCTGGTGGTGCTTGCGGATGGCGTGTTTGAGGGCGGTCATGTTGTCAGTGGTCTGGTTGAGGAGCCAGGCTTTCTCGAGGGTGCGGCAGGTCTTCTTGGAGTCCTTGAGTTCGTCGGTGAACCAGGAGGCCTTCTTGCTTCTGGGTCTGCTGGGAGGGTTCTTCAATGGTGCAAGGTCATCGGGGCAGGCGGTCAGCCACTGCGTGAAGTTGCGGGCTGCTTCGTTGGGGTCCGTTGTGCTGGCGGGTGGGTTCTGGCTGAGGGAGGTGGTGAGCTGGTCGGCGGTGATCTTGCTCCAGCTTCTGTGAGGAACCTGTTGCGGGTGGTGGTGGGTTGTGGTTCTTCTGAAGCTGAAGTGGACGCAGCTGTGGTCGGTCCAGTGGAGTCCGGTGGAGTGGCTGAATGTGATGTGCTTGCTGGATGAGAAGACGGGATCAAGCGTGTGGCCGGCGTAGTGGGTGGGGGTGTTGACCAGTTGCTTGAGTACGAGGTTGGTGAGGTTGTCCAGCAGGGCGGCGGTGTTGTGGTCCTTGTTGTTCTCCAGGTGGAAGTTGAGGTCCCCTAGGAGGATGTAGTCGGCGGAGGGGAGGGCGTGTGGCTGATAAAGTCCGTAATGTCTACGCTGAATTGTGTGCGTGGTCCCGGGGGTCTGTAGATGAGGGTGCCTCTGAGGGTCGTCTTTGGGTCGGTGTGAATCTGGAAGTGGAGGTGCTCGGCGGCGGCGAAGGTGTCGTTGGAGTCAGTCGTGATGCGGATGGTGTTCTTGTGGACGATGGCAATGCCTCCTCCGGTCTGGTTGACGCGGTCCCTCCTGATGATCTTTTACCCGTCCGGGATGGCGATGGCGATGTTGGGGGCTGAGGATTCGTTCATCCAGGTTTCCGTGAGGAAGGCGACGTCTGGGGATGTGGTGTCGAGCAGGTTCCAGAGTTCCACGGCGTGTCTGTGAACGGAGCGGGTGTTGAGCAGGATGCACTTGAGGTTGCTGCTGGTACTTGGCTTGGCGGGTGCGGTGCAGGTTCGGAGGCAGGTGAACTTGCAGGTTCTGCAGGTGAAGGGTCCGTGAATGCGTTTCGGGCCGGCCCAGCAGCAGGCGGGGTTCTGGCCGGCATTGAGTGCGTTGAAGGCGGCGGTGTCGTAGGTCTGTCGGATCATCTTGCAACGGTGGGGGCCACAGGTCCTGGCACTGGGCGTGGTCCAGGCACGGACGGGCACAGACGGGCTTGCCTTTGGCGTGCCTTCGGCGCAGAATCGGCACGCCCGCTGAGCGTGAACACTGCACGTGCGTGTGGGCGGCATAAGTAAGGAGCCGGGAGGGAGGAGCAGCTGGGTGGCGGGAGCGGGGTGGCGAATGGGCAGGAGGGGGGCGGGGCTGCCGGGAGTCAGCGGCGGGAAATTAGTGGTTCTGCAGCAGCTGGGGCGTTCCAGGCAGCAGCGAGGCAGGAGCGGCAAAGCAGAAAAAGAGCGAGGCAGGAGTCGGCAGGAGCAGCGGTGAGTGGGGGCGACCTCGCCTGGAAGTAGGCTCAGCGGTCGCTCCCTTCACCTCGTGCGCGGTCCCCTTAAGTAAGGAGCCGGGAGGGAGGAGCAGCTGGGTGGCGGGAGCGGGCGGCGAATGGGCAAGAGGGGGGCGGGGCCGCCGGGAGTCAGCGGCGGGAAATTAGCGGTTCTGCGTCGGCTTGGGCGTTCCAGGCAGCAGCGAGGCAGGAGCGGCAAAGCAGAAAAAGAGCGAGGCAGGAGTCGGCAGGAGCAGCGGTGAGTGGGGGCGACCTCGCCTGGAAGTAGGCTCAGCAGTCGATCACCTCGCACTTGCTCCATGCGACAACCTTACACATAGTTCCCCCGCACACCTGTGAAATAGCCCCTGGGAACCCAATTTACTCTCCCACCCTTCACTTACAGTAACCCTAGCCCAAAGGGTGCTGGTTTGGAGGGACAAATCACTAGCTGAGAGTATGGTCACCATGTCACCTACCAAAATGGTGAATATAATTATAAAATGGCTGCATTTATGTTATGCATATAGGCCAACGTAGCTTAGCCCAAACGGTACCCAATGAAGCCCAAATGTTGCCTGGGCTGACCCATTGTCCCAAAGTACCCAGGGGGATTATCTCCCTTTGGTCATCTCTACCCCCCCCCCCCCACCCCCAAGTCCACTAGGCCGTAAAGGGGCGGCACAGACTAAATACTCACTTATTGTGCAAAAAAGGCTGCTTTATTGAAGACAGGTGCACATCACATCAACCAGATAACCCTAGGCCTTTGCCTCATGAAACTAGACCTCACCATACATTTCTTCATCTATTCTCCCAACCCCTAAGTCTCCCACCCCCCTTAACATATTTCCTCACAACTGTAACTCCTACCCTGGTATTGAACTGATAACCTTTACATCCATAAACACTTTAACCTACACCTATTACAATCTAACTATGAAGGTATCCTAACTCTTAACTTTAAATGTGTTGCTTCCTTCATGTATAATTTTATTGCCACCCCCTATTGTCCTGCTTCCCTTATGTTCATAACTATCATCTTAATGTATAAACATGGTAAATGAAAATGCCCACTGCCAGTCAGAAAACGCTTTCCTGAACCTCCCCCCGGGAACTGTCATCTAGTTCCTACACATCTAGATAGGATCTGGGCGTTTAGACAACATAAACTAAGGGATTGCTGTCCAGACTGATTCCAGACAATTCCAAAGGATATGTTGGTCAGTGGATCAGCAAGCTCATAGTGCCACTATGAGCCCCCCCATTACCAAGGAGCAAATAGTTTCTGGCAACTATTGAACATGACAACCCTGACCCCACAGGTATCGTGTTAACAGTACAGTTCTTTTCGCTCAGTCACTCGTGCTTACTTTATATCAGAGCGATACACAGAATAAACAGTGGGGAAATTTTCAATAAGCATTTATGAACCAGCGTCATCCTAGTATAAAATATATGTACTGCAACAACTAATAAACAGAATCAGATATATACGATTACCAGCACCAACAGAGTAAATAAAAGGTAAAATTCTACCATGGTGCTAAAACAGTGAATATATGCAGGCATATAGATACATGGCAGTAATCATTAGTACTCCTACAATGTGAACACTAACTAGATGTACCTAAGTGTGCCTGGCATGTATATAGGTGTATAGCTAAGAATTCCCCTAGGAAAGAACCCACCCTTTTTCCTGATGGGAGAGAACGAAGGGCCCCGTCTTGGTCTCGATTTGGACACCCCGCAAGGTTTGTCAGACCACTGCATGCTGGAGTGTCTGTGTGCAGGGACTTCAGCGTCTCGTATCAGCATGGAAGTTTCTCTTCTAGTTTGCCCAGTGAAGGTGTGGTACTTATATACCCAAAAGGTACCCTTAGAGGTTCTACCTAGATGTGTCTTGGTACTGTGGGCATGTCAGCCAAGGATGACGCTAGCGGTGACCCTTATACAGAGTTAGTATGCAGTAGATGGTAATCCTGATGTGATACTAAGAATCCTAATGCATAATAAATTAGGGTAGTTTTCAGAGAAAACCACACAACATTTATTCAGCACCAAACTAGGTAAAAGGTCAGCCCCAGAACTTTAATGTCGAGCAAGGTAGGACAAATGTAGGTATAAGGCTGTACAAATACCTAGGCCTATATTTGGGTACAATGGGGTTCAAAACAGAACCTCCGTTATCTCTATTCCCCTTCAATGTTCTTTCGACCACCTCCTTGATTTGCATCAAATATAGCTCTGCCCCATGTTTAGACAAGAGAACCCCATCTATTCTAAAAAATTCCTCACCTCTGGAAGTTCCATCTGTGCAATCCTTTCCTCCCTGCAAAAAACTTGCATGTCCCTATTTATTTTGCACCTGGCCTTATCAATGGAGGCAGGCTTAACTGCCTCCTCCATTGTTGCCTTGAAATGAATTCCATTCATATGCCGAATGTTTTTGACCACTATCTCCTAATTTCCAGCATGTCCCTCTTCGTCTCTTTTAACAAAGCCTGTACCTTGCAGACAACCAAGTCATTTATGCCCAGGTGCAAAACAATAACCTCCGGACATGTAAGCCTCCTCAATAACTTATTCAAGCATTGTAACAGATCCTGCGATTTCATACCACCTTTCCCATGCCAATTCATTTTGAAGAGGCTGTCATCAAGCACAAGTTGTACCTTCTGGAGTTATTGCCTTTCCAGCCACTTAATAAATGAATGTACTATGATCCATATCGACAATTCAATAGCTTCCGACCCAGCTATTGCACCTGAAAACAATAACATATGTGAGATACAGCCAAAAAGACACTACTCATGAACCTCCCCTGTTCTCAATGCACACATACCTCTTAAAGCACCCTGACAACCATCGCCCCAACTGCATAATCCAACCTCGCTGAGGTGGCTCCGTGGCCCCACCAATCCTAAATGTGTTCCATATTCCCCTGGGACCTCCCCAGGGCTTGACAACATTTCCCCAGAGCAGCTGCTACACAGTTACCCATGCCCCATCTGCGAGGCCAATAAATGCTCCTTGAGCAGCCCTGCTGAACTTCTGCCACCTGGTTTTTTTAGATCGACGAATGCACAACTCAATCTTGTCACTCATATTTTCCATATCTGTCAAATTCAACCCAGGAACCCCTTTTCTCACCAATAGTTTAGAGACCCTGAAAGCCCGAAAAAACATCCATGACACAACAGTGGAAAACATAACTGCCTCCTCTTCCTCCCTGCAGAGTGATGACAGAGCACCCAAAACCCGGCCTGATGAATGCCTAGATAACGGCCTCCCCACCTGTGGCCCGCAACCCCTCTAGCATCCTCAGTCCCTGAACCCTAGTGTATAATCCCAGAAAAGCTTGAACATGAATGCAGTTCCAGTCAATTTACCCGCTATTGTTACTTTGGACACAACTTTTTCAACCAATTTGAGTATGTACTGCACTACGTCCTCTTCTCTACGCCACTGCTCTGATCTCCATTCTGCCCACACTGCTAAAAACTCCTGCCACGCCTGCAAAAATGATTTCCTAGTGGATTACGCCACCAGCCCTACCACCAACTGAAGCATCCTGTCTTTGTCTGCCTCCTTGACCAGCCAATGGAACCTCTCCCACTGTGAATGGGACAAAGCAACCGCAATGCCATCGTCCACCCCTGGTAGATGCTTCGCCTGAAAGGCTACATCATGTTTCAAACAACCCATCTCAAAGACGCGCAGCAACTTAAGGACCTGTTCATTTTTTGCTGACTGCCTGTTTACCACATGTGCCACTGCCATAATGTGTATCCTGAATAACACCCTTTTGTAAGCTAGCCCCTATCCCCAAACAGTCACTGCCACCATTAGGGGGAAAAACTCAAGAAAGACAATGCTTTTGCCCCAGTGTTTCCATGCCATGGTTCACTCCTCTGCACACCACCTGCCTAGCCAATAGAAACCGAAGCCACCAGAAGCATCACAATATATCTGTACATCCCAGCTGCATTCCCTTTGAGTTATCATTGGAATGCCATTGAAATCTTCCAAGAACTTTTGCCGCATACGCAGATCTTCTCTTCTGTCTGCAGATAAATGCATGTGGTGATAAATCAATGACAGGCCGGCTAAAGACATGCCTAAATGCCTACAAAAGTCCTACCCATCCTGACTACTCTACACGCAATATTCAAAGGTCCTAGCAAGACCTGCACATCCTTGACTGTCACCTTTGGTTTATACAACACTGCGTCTGGCAACACCTGCATTTGAACCTTTTTTATCACTGGGAGGTGGGCCTACAAGTACAGTGAGTCAAATTCAATGCCCAAAAATGAGAGTACCGTTGCCGGAACCAATCTCTTTTCGGGTGCCAGCAGCACCCCAATGTGATCCATGATCTCTTGAAAACTTGCCAACTGCAGTTGATAGTCTGCGGAACAGCGTTGACACACAAAAAAGAAGTCATTAAGATAGTGCTTCACCACTTCCCTGTGTGAGAGTAAAATCCCACTGTACGGAGGAGCTTATCTACTCAAAGAGTGTGCATGATATAGCACAGCCCATGAGTAACGCCTTGTCGACGTACCATTGTCCTTCAAATTGTAAACCTAGTGGAAATCCACAGGAGAGACTGTCAGCAGCCAGAAAGCTGACCTAATGTTGCACATCGCCATGAGTGTACCCCTTTTGATCTGTTCCCCGAAGGCCTTAGCCACATCCACTGAGGAATATGATACCAACGTAACCTCCCCTGGAATACAATCTGTTACTGAGTTCCCTTCCAGCTACAAGAAGAGTTGTATAAGCCAAAACTGGCCTTTTTTAGCACCACCCCAATTGGAGATATGATCAAATTGGGCATAAGCCACATCTCAAATGGCTCAGCCATTCTGCCCCCCCTGTACCTCCTTCCAGAGCTTTGCCCTATGTGACCATGCAGATTTCAAGTTCACCGCCCATCATGCCACTCTAGGGCCCTTGTACCCCAGCCGGAACCCTTCCCTATAACCATCGCTCAACAACTTTGCTTCTCTTTTGTCGTGGTAAAGTGCCAACCAACCTTCCAGCCACTCACCATCAATGAGCCTTTGCCCATATTCTCATGTCCCCTGCTGTTTCTTGCTGCCTGATTCTCCTACTGTCCGCTGTATGCACCTTGGTGTTGATTCATTTGTCCTGTCTGTGTGACCTGTCCACTACCTCCCTCCGCTTAGCACTGCACAATGGGTTGTGGGGTTCAACCCATGCACTTGGAACATTCATCCCGGAACTCGCAGTACTCTCTCATACAGGAACCTTTGTTAAAATCCCAACACTAGCCAAGAGCTCCTCCCGGTGTCTTGGCCACCGTCCTCACACCTCCCTGGATGGGGCAAGACTGAAAGGGCTGTTAAACTAATGGTAGGCCAATCGCTGTAAATGTTGCTTTACCAGACTGTACAGAACCCACAGTCTGTTTGTATACCTTGGTGTCAATATCCCCCCATTTTGCCTCAGGGTCCCAAGCTAGGCGTACACGAAACTCCTTGTTGTGATGTGCCCAGACTAACCCCCCATACGTGATATGCACTCTGCGTATCACATCCATATATTTGAATATTGAAAAGGACCGCTCTGAATATTTTTCGCAGTATACACTCGCAAAAAATCAAAATCACCACAGTCTAGTTCTCGATTGTCGTAGGCACCCTAGGCCATTCTGACAACTCAACTTCCTCCTCTTTTTGGCAATTCTTTTGCCCTAAGTTACCTGTGGAGAAGCTTGAGCATCTCTACGTACTCCCCTTTTCATATCTTCTCCTTCGTTGCCCACATTAAATGCACCCCCAGAGGTTTATTCACCCCCATTTAAAGCAATTACTTAATTTTTAGTTCCTTACTCTCTTCTGCTCCCGTGTCTGCCACCCCTGTCTGGTCCTGTCCCCCCAGCTCCTCTCCTTTCCCCTACGGCGTTCCCTGTTCTCCTTTTGCCCCCGTTTTTGAAGTCCCTGGTTGCTGTGCCTGTGCCCTACCCTTTCTGTCTACACTTGGCCAACCCCGGATTTCTTCTAATCTGTTGGCACCTCTGTACTTACCCCAGCATCTTTGACATACAAACCTCTTGTTAAACATATCCTCGCTACCCCCATTTCACCCCACTGACACCCTGTGTGTGTGTATTGCATTTTCCCCAGCGCCTCCAGCACCCTTGCCTGGCATCAAGGTTGGCCTCCGCTCCGGATCTAGCTGCCCAACCAGTTGTGCTCCCCATTCGCCATGAGGCTGCTACAACACACTAGAAACAATTCATTATCTGAACCTCTGCACCACTTGACCACCACCTACATTCTTCATGCACCTCATCACCCACCACTTCACCCTCTTCCGAACTCCTTTCATCGTAGTCCAACCATGCCTGCTCTTCTCCTTCATCCCGCAGCCCTGTGGACTTCCCACCCTGTACTAGTGTCTGCATTCCATACAAAACCTAATGAGCTACCTGAGGTAGGCCAGGGTGCCATATTACGCTCTCCTGTCCGCGCTCCCACCTGCTGTCCCTTGACGCCACAGACTACCGTCCCAGGGGCCACATTGAGTTTAAGTTTAAGTTTAAGTTTAAGTTTATTAGCATAGTTAATTAAAACCATTGCAAAAGTAGCACTACAAATTTTACACAACAGGGGCCACATTGAGCCATCCTGGTTGATGCACTACAGAGGCCACCCCAGACCTTTTTGTGGCAGTGTTGTAGATGACCCACGCTGACATCTGGCTGGCCACCGAGACTCTGCTCTCTTCCCCTCGGTGGGTCTGTGAGCCACATAAGACTCTCCCGATTCTGTATGACTGCTGTGACTGTTCAGGAAAAAGAAAAGGTACGTCCAGCGTTCCGTTGTTAATGTCCATATCTACCTGCTCTTCACCCTGTTCTGGAACCCAACACCAACTCGCCCTACTAACCTCGCCCTGTATAACTCCTATGCCTCTGGCACCTACTTGCGCATGTTACCCAACCACGAAATGTGACTCCGCCCCACCCATCCCAGCAAGTGGCCCTCTCACCACACCAGCGCTGCCCCTTGTTATGCACCTAGTCGCTTGGCCTAGCTGGAGGCCTCATATCAAAACTGAGCCTCTCCCCCTCCTCAAACCCCCCTCTTCGTCCTCTTCTTCTTGTCCTTCCTCATCGTTCCACTCCAACGCTGCCGCTATCAATGATGAAGCTGGGCTCCCCACATGGCCCTGAGCATCCCCCGTGACTTCTTTGAGCTCCTCCCCCATGCCGCATATTAGACACTAGTGGAGCCTGTTGGTCCCACCAACCCTCCTCATTCCACTGCAATTTCAGTGCTCTTGTGACCCTCTCCAACCAGCTCCCTGTTGAGAGCACCACTGGGGCCCACTCCACTGGTTTCCCACCCATACGTTCTCCCCCCTCCATATCCCCCTCCGCTTCATCTCCCTCACCGTTGCTGCTCAAACCACTGGCAGGTCGTTCTCCTTGCCTGAAGGGGCCAATGCCCACATCCTCTCTCTTCTATTCTTTGGCAGAGAGCTAATGCGCTGCTCCCAGCACCCCTTGCTCATCCCCATCACCTGCATCCCCCTATCTATCCCCGCACTTTCCACCCACTTCCATCGGCATCTCACTGGAGCCTATATGCCTGGCTGCTGCTAGGCTAACTGGCTGCAACTTGGCCCACCTCCCTTGCTGGCTATAAAGTCAAGCCTACTGAGCAGCCCCTGAGCTTACCTGATCTCTCTCTGCCATACTGCACCAGTGACGCGGAGGTAAGCAGAGTAGGTTTGCTGCCACAACTCTTCCCGCTGCATGCCTCACTTGATGCATAAAACCGTGAGCTCCTGTTGTGAGTAAATCCATGCACCCTGCCTCTGCGAGCAGATGCATGGCTCCCTGAACACGCCAATCCTCCATCACTATATCTATGATAAGCTGGTAACCTAAATTGCTCACAAATCACTAGCTGAGAGTACTGTCAATATGGTGGCTGTAATTATAAAATGGCCGCATTTGTATTATGCATAAAACCCAGCGTAGCCTAGCCAAGCATAGCCCAATGCAGCCCAAATGTGGGTCGTAGGCTCACCCATTGCCCCAAATTCCCCAGTGGGACATACCTCCCTTCGGTTGTCTGTCCCCCAAAGCCCATTCCCAACACTGTTTCTCCAACAGATACAAGAAAACAGCTTACTTCCAATATGGTCTTTTGCCACAAGCTAAACATCAGTAATCTTGATCATATTTCACTTTGAATTAAACTGATAACTTGGGGATACAGAGCTCTTTTCCAGTCCAAGAATATATGACTAATTAGCAGAGTGTGCCATTAAACTCTGCCTTACGAGGCAAAAAGCTAATTCCTTCAGACCAGTCATGGCTAGCTTCAATAAAAAATTGTGGGGCACGAAGGTGCTCGATTCACCATAAATGCAGAGCTTAAGCACAACCGGTGCAGCACTTCTTCTTTCCACGACCAGGAAAAGGAAGGACTTCCTTCCTCGTTGTGGAAGGGAACTGTGGTGTTCTACTGTATCATTATGAACATTCATCTTATGTATTACATGTCTCTTCTATTCAACCATTTATGGTATGGAAAGTTGGTATGTTCTTGCACTCATATTATGCTCTGTGTTGTAATGGAATGTTGGGCATTCTTTCCAGTGTCAGTTGAAGCTGTACCTCTGGGCTCGTCAGTCCTTTATTCTTTAATAGGATTAAACATATTTGAATAATTAATCACTTGGTGATTTCTCGTTTTTACATATTTGGCGACGCTTTGGGATGTGACACCTGGATTCCTCATTGGACTCGTGTTTCAAGGTATTTCTTTTTACGTTTCTCCTCTTGCATTCAACGGGCCCAGAGGGCCCGTTGAATGCAAGAGGAGAAACGAAAAAAAATGCTGGTAATTCAGCGCTGGCTTTATTTTCAACATTTTTGGACATTTATCATCTGCACCAGTTTCTAAGTATCCGAGTTTTATAATCCCTGACTACACGCTCTCGAGGCTCCGCTTGAGCGTGTTGGCTTACGTCACCTTGAAAACTGGACTCGTCAACAACTTCGCTCCATTTACAACGTGAGGAAGACGCGTGCTGACGCCATTTCACGTTGTCTTGGAAACAAGTATTTTCACAACACTGCTATGCTTTTGTTTACAACGTGAGGAAGACGCGTCTTTAATATTGCGTTCTGTATTCCTCTTCCACGTTGTCTATTACGGAGGATTGTTGCTTAACCAAGCTATTTTCTACGTCTTCACAAAGGAAGACTTTTCCAAGTGCGCTTCACTGTGGGATATATTCCGGTATTAGTGCAACCTATCCTAATTGAAGTTTGGTTTTTCCTATGTGTATATTCATCTCTAGTTCTTCATTCCAGCAGATTTGCAGTCTGCCACAGTTACATTTTTCACACAAAAATATTACATCTTGTGAGGAATTTGCTCTGCTTGTACCTCTCACTGCGGAAAATTTTTATTCCAGGAATTTTTTTTTGTGTGACTTGCACTCGTTCATGTGTGTGTGTCTGTGGGAGTTCCCTCCAGCATACATGCATGTTTCTATGGATTACTGAATATTTCCACATTTTTATTCATTCCAAGTACTATTCTTCATATCTTGTCGCGGGATACAGCTCCGACCAACAAGTATTTTTGAAACAGTGTTACATCATCATTTCTATTTCAACCATCACAAACGTGGAATATTCATTCAATTTTTTTTTATATACAACTTTAACCATTTTCTTTTCAGGTTTTGTTTAAACAACTTCAACTATCAGTGATTCACACACTTCTCAACCACTGAGAACACTATTACTACTACTGCTACTACATTTGCATATTTGGTTTTTTCTTTTCCTTACTCATTTTATTAGTTATTTAAACATGCAAACTGTTGCTCCTCCTGAATATTTCTTACAGGATCCTGGAGAACATCCTTTAAAATGGCGTCTGTGGTTCAGATCGTTTAATGCTTATTTAGGAGCAATTGATGGTATGAAATTCAAACCAGACAGGAAATGCAGTCTTCTCAATTAATATCTAGGTTTCGAGGGGCAAAATGTGTTCGATCATTTTCCTACTTATGTTGGTCATGATAGTGGTGATATGGATGAATATCAATTGGCTCTTAAACAACGTAGCACTTATATTGAAGGTAGAGTTAATTTGGTCGTTCATAGGCACACATTTTTTACACGAGTTCAGTCTGTTAATTACTCTATTGATACTTATGTCACTGCTTTGAAGGTTTTAGCCAGCTATTGTGACTTTGAAGATTTTACCTCTCAATTAATAAGAGATCAAATTGTATGTAGATGTTATTAAAAGAGAATTCATCAGAAGTTACTTTCTTGCAAAAATCTGGCTTTCGATGATAACATTGACATTGCTAGAAGTATTGAGCGTTCAGAATTAGATGCCAAACAATTAGAATCCAATGCATCTTCTACTGTAGCTGCTACAACTTCCAATCTAATTTCTTCTTCTAAACAGCATATTAGTGATACCAAACCAAAGACAGGAAAATCTCTTCCTGATAAGAACAAGTCTTCTACACGCATGTTTCCTGGATGTTATTGTTATTGATGTGGTTCACCTTCTCATCTTTCCAATTTTAAAAATTGCCCTGCTATTATTCAAGAATGTCATAAGTGTAAAAATTTGGCCATTTTATCAAAATGTGCGGAGGTGGTAAATGTTTCCCAATCAGAAGTGTGCAGGATGTACATTCCAATGAAAATTCTGATGAATTAGATAAGGGTATGGAAGAATTATCCTTATCTGTTGTGTCTGTGGAGTACTTAAACATTAACAATGTTCATTCTGATAAAAAATGTGGTGATCCTTTTGTTCGGGTATCCATTCAATCTCATGAAATTTCTTTGCTCATCGATTCAGGGGCCAGGATCACCATTATTTCTATTGATAAATTTAAACAATCTTGGTCCAACATTGATTTGATTACTCCTGATGTTATTTACAGTGTGTTTGAGGGCAGTTGAATTGATCTAGCAGGCTATGTTTGGGCTGATATTTCTTTTCAGAATAAAATTATTCATGGGAAAGTTTATGTTGCTCCCAAAGGTATCAATGTATTAGGATGGTGGCATCAATCAGAATTTGGCATGATTGTAAGACCTGGCCAGAAGAATCATGTTCCTTTAATTAATTCCGTTTCGGACAGTTCTCATTGGAAGAGTAATTGCCCTCATGTTTTTAATGATAATAGTGGCAAAAGAAAAGACTTTGTGCATTCTAATAAAGTCAAGGAGAATGAAATTGCAGTTAAACACAGACTAAGAAATGTTCCCCATAATATAAGGAATGATCTTACCATTACGATTAACAAAATGATTGAGGATGGCATAATTGAGCGTGTTGACGCCACTCTCTGGTTATCTCTAATAGTTTTGGCTAAAAAATAGTCTGGCGAACTTCGCCTTTGTGTTGATTTAAGATCAGTTAACAAAGCAATTTGGGTTGAAAACTTTCCATTGCCTTTTATTGATGATTTAATCACTGATGTGGGTCAGTCCAAATGGTTCTCCAAATTGGATTTGTGGTCCGCGTACCATCAGGTAGATCTTGATGAATAATATCGTCATCTTACTGCTTTTATGAAATCTGATGGTACATTTCAATTCTGTTGGATCCATTTGGACTGGCCTCAGCTGCCTGTATTCCAGAAGGTTATGACATCTATCTTTCAAGATATTCCCAATGTTGTAATTTTTCAAGATGATATCCTTGTTTACACTGTTACAGAACTTGAACACCATCAAACCTTGGATTGTGTTTTTCAAACTCTTCA
Source organism: Lissotriton vulgaris (assembly GCF_964263255.1). Classification (NCBI taxonomy): domain Eukaryota; kingdom Metazoa; phylum Chordata; class Amphibia; order Caudata; family Salamandridae; genus Lissotriton; species Lissotriton vulgaris. Next base: position 676,697,834 of record NC_141685.1, on the reverse strand, counting down.
GAACAATGGTGTTACTCTCAGGGAGGATAAATGTATTTTTTTTGTAAATTAAATTGAATATTTTGGCCACCTATTACCAAAGATGGTGTTAAACATAAACCCAGCATTGTTGGGGGCATTGTGAATGCTCCACATCCGGTGGATAAAGACCAATTACGATATTTTCTTGGTCTATGTCAATTTTATTCTAAGTTCATCAAAAGAAAATCCAGTCTTACTGAATGTTTTGGAAATTTATTGAAAAAAGGATCTGAATTTGTGAGGACAGCATTATGGCAAGAACATTTTGTCTTAATTTAATTTAATTTAATTTAATTTAATAACGATTTCTAAAGCGCCTGGTGACCCAAGGGCATCCCCGCGCTATAAGATTTGTGATCCTGTTGAGGGGGAAGGCGAGAGGAGAGACACTTATAGAGGGACTCTATTTAGGGAATAGGTGTGTCTTTAATTTCTTGCGAAATGCCAGGTAGTTAGGTTCAAGTCTGAGGGAGCGGGGGAGAGCGTTCCATCCGGCAGCTGCTTGAATGGAAAATTGTCGTCCTCCTGTACGAGTCCTTTTAAACCTAGGAATGTTGGCCAGGTTCTCGTTCTGGGATCGTAGGGATCTGGTTGCTGTGTAGGGGGTGATCATTTTGCTGAGGATCGCCGGGCCAGATCCGTTGATCAGCTTATGTGTCATGCACATCGCCTTGAATTGCACCCTTTGGCGCACAGGGAGCCAGTGCAGGGCTTTGAGGGCCGGCTTGGCGGACATTCTGGAGGGGAAGTTGGTAAGCAGGCGTGCCGCTGCGTTCTGTGTCCGCTGGAGCTTCGTTAGGGTGGCCTCAGGGGCTCCCAGGTAGATCAAATTGCTGTAGTCCAGGCGAGAGAGTACTAGTCCCTGGATGAGCAGTTTCCTGGAAGTAGGTGGAAGTAAGGGGAGAATCTTGCGGGTCGTGCGCATGAGCCCGAAGCAAGTGCCCGAAGTTTTAGCTGCTTGAGTCTTCATAGAAAGCTCTGGTTCGAGCCACACACCGAGTGTCTTAATTTCACGCTTCGGGGAGGGGATTTCCCCGAACACGTCGGGCCAGAGTGCAGGAGGGATGGTCGTCCATTGTTTCCCTAGGAGCATCACCTCCGTCTTTGACCCATTTAGTTTTAGTGATGAAATATTCATCCAGTTGTGAATTTCTGTAAGACAATTGGTCAGGTTTTCTGGGTGGTCGATCAGTTGGGACAAGGAGACGACCAGCTGAGTGTCGTCAGCATAGCTTACCATTTTTATGTTAAATGGTGTCACCACGTCCTCAAGGGGGGCCATGTATGCATTAAAAAGCGTCGGGCTCAGGGAGGAGCCCTGAGGGACACCGCTTGTGAGTGGAAGGGTAGCTGAGTGGTAATTGTTGTCCCATACTTGGAACGTGCGCCCTGTAAGGAAGGATTCAATCCATCTGAGTGCCGTCCCGGTAAGTCCTGCATCTGCCAGTCTATGCAGAAGGACACGGTGGTTGACTGTGTCAAAGGCTGCACTTAGATCCAGGAGGATCACTGCCACTGATCCTCCTGAATCCAATATGCGCCTTGCTTCTTCAATGACAGCCAGGAGAGCGGTGTCTGTGCCATGGCCCGGGCGGAATCCAGTTTGGAATTGCCTAAGTACGTTGTTGGTCTCAAAGAACTGAGATATTTGTACATTTACCAATTTTTCTGCTACTTTGCTGATACCTGGGAGGAGTGATATTGGTCGGTAATTAGACATGTCCGCTGGGTCTAGCTGGGGTTTTTTAGAAGTGCCTTCACCACAGCACTCTTCCAGCTGTTGGGGACAGATCCGTGGGCGAGCGAGCTGTTAATAAGTTCCGTGACAGTGGGCACGATGACTGAGGTTACGGTTTTGAGGAACCTGATCGGTGCTGGGTCATGAGGTGATCCGCTTTTCATTTTCGTCAAGGTTCGTTCTACCTCTAGGCAAGTTACTGGCTGAAATGTCAGCAGTGTGGGGCGTAGATTGCTTTCGGCCTGATCGAGGGATAAACGGCTCTCTATGTGACTAGGGGGGCCGGGGGGTGGGAGGGAGGCCAGGATGCGGGTGATTTTGTCGTTAAAGTAATTAGCTAGTTCATTACTTCGGTCAACTTTGGAGGTGATGGAGGGGGGGTGTTGGGGACTTTGAGCAGCTCCTTTACAATTAAGAAGGATTCCCTGGCTGAGTTGGATGATTCTTGTATCCGCGTGTCGTAGTGTGAGGCTTTGGCTTGTCTGATAGCCTCTTTGTAGAGTTTGACTGTGATCTGGTAAGCTTCTTTGTTGGCGTGCTGCCAGTTTCTCCTCCAAAGCCGTTCGGCTTTTTTGCAGTTTTTGCGAAGTAGTCGGAGATCCGCGGTATACCACGGGGCCGAACCGGGTTTGCCGTTTTTGTCCTCCCTAGTTCTAAGTGGGAGCACTGAGTCCAGGGAAGAGGTGATCCACTCTCTGAATTTTTTGTCGGCGATAGTCGGGTCTTCCGCGTATGCAGGGGTGGTCCTTTCTAGGGTCAATTAAGGAGTGCATTATTTCTGCTCCTGCTCTCCAAGCTTATGTTGAAGGGCATGACACTTTCATTACTGTTGACTCTAGTGCATTTGGAATGGGTGCAGTTTTGTCCCAAATGGATTGTAGAAGGGAATTTACTATCCGTTTTGCTTCCAGGAGAATGAAAGAAGCTGGGTTAAGGTATTCTGTAATTAAAAAGGAGATGTTAGCCTGCTTATGAATGAGGATTTATAGAGCGCATAGTTACCTGGAAGCATCCCAGCGCTAAACCAGAACAGAGGGACAGAGCGAGTAACAAAGAAGTAGTAAAAATGATTAAGGAAAGAGGTGGGTTTTCAAGAGTTTCCGAAACCGCAGATGGCAAGATTCTGCACGTAGTTTCAAGGGGAGGGAATTCCACAGTTTAGCTGTATTTACTGAGAATCGCCGTCCTCCTGTGCATGCCTTTTTTACTCTGGGCACGATGACCAGACGTTCATGATCTGAACGGAATGGTCTGTTGGCTTTATAGGGCACGACTAAGTTCTTCAGAATGGGGGGCCTCTTACCCTGCAAAAGTTTGTGTGCAATACATAAGGATTTGAATTTTACCCTTTCGCGTATCGGAAGCCAGTGCAGCAGCTTAAGTGCTGGTTTTGCTGACATTCTGACTGAAGTGCCCGTGAGAAGCCTCACTGCAGCATTCTGGATCTGTTGAAGTTTGTTAAATGTGGTTTCCGGTGCACCAAGGAAGATAGCGTTACTGTAATCCAATCTGCACAGGATCAATCCTTGGATCAGCAGCTTCCTAGAAGGCTGCGGAAGAAGTGGCAAAACTTTATGAGCCGATCGAAGGAGGCCAAAACAGGCTCACACCATTTTTTTTAGCTTGGGTCTTAAATGAAAGATCCTGTTCCATCCAGACCCCCAGGCTTTTGATCTAATTTTTAGGGGAGGGGGGCTCGCCCAGACCGGTGGGCCAGATGTTCGAAGGCAATATGGACCCTTTATGCCCTAGTAGCATAATTTCGGTCTTAGACCTATTCAGTTTGAGAGAGGATTCACACATCCAGGTATAAATTTTTGATAGGCAGGAGTGAAGAGTGTCCGGACACTGGGCAAGTTGGGATAAGGAGACAACCAGTTGGGTGTCCTCAGCGTAGCTCACGATTTTGATTCCAAACGGGGCAACCACCTCCTCCAGTGGGGCCATGTACACATTAAATAATGTGGGGCTTAAGGATGAGCTTTGTGGCACCCCACACTGGAGGGGAAATGCAGCCGATCGTGAGTTACTCTCCCAGACCTGAAAGGTGCGGTTGCTGAGGAATGAAGTAAGCCAGGACAAGGCTGTCCCTACCACACCTACGTCTGTCAGTCGTTGAATTAGGACATGATGATTAACGGTATCAAAAGCTGCACTTAGGTCCAGGAGGATCACTGCCACTGATCCTCCTGAATCTGAAATGCATCTAGCCTCCTCAACGACTGCCAGAAGGGCGGTATCCGTACCCTGGCCAGGGCGAAAGCCAGTTTGCGAGTTCCGAAGAAGGCCATTGGACTCTAGGAAATGGGAAAGTTGTTGATTAACTAATCTTTCCGTGATCTTGCTAAGTCCGGGGAGTAGTGAAATCGGCCTAAAATTGGCCAATTCCGCCGGATCTAGATGAGGCTTTTTAAGAAGTGCTTTCACAATAGCTCCCTTCCAGCCAGGTGGAACCACTCCCTGCGAAAGAGAGGTATTAATAAGTTCTGTAACCGGTGTGGCAATGGTGGTTGCTATCTCTTTCAGGATCCGCATGGGTACCGGATCGCTAGGGGAACTGCTTTTGATGACGGCCAGAACTTTGAGAACCTCATCCACTGAAACTGGACCAAAGGCATCGAGCTGAATGTCGGGTGTGGCTAGCCGACTGCTTATATCTATTCCATGATCGACTTGGGGCAGGGTAGCTAAGATGTTATGAATTTTGGTGTCAAAATAGTTCACAACACGAGAGATGCCAGAAGTCTGAATGTAAGAACCTATAAAGTGTTCATTCTGTATGACAAAACCAACAGGTTAATGTATGAGGTAAAACAATCCTTGATAATGTGGATGTAGACCTACAGGAGAAGAAATGACTAGAAAGAAAGCCTGAAAAGTGCTTGAAAAAGTACCCATCAGCCCGCTCAATAGCGGAACATCGTCATCTGGGTTGAATGGTTGAAATGGTGGTATCCAGTGTGCCCTTCCTCAGGACGAACCCGGGGCTAGCAAGACTTGGACCACTTTGTTGACCCTCAACCATTAGAGATGATCAAGTACAGGCTGAAAGGGCAAAGTTGCAGTGCTCAAGAATTGTGAGAAAAGAAAGGAAAAAATTGTAATCCACGTGTTCTAAAAATACCTATCTTGATGTCATTAGAAAAACTTTATTGGGTCTGACCATCAAGGTGGTATGGTTAAAAGCAGAGTGAAAAATAGCATGCAAGGAATTGCTATTCACCATGAATGTAAATTGGTCGACATGTTTCAGCCTAGATAGGCTTTCTTCAGGACCTATGATGCACTACTGCAACATTTACTTACTGTGAAAGAAAACTACAGAACTGCTCCAATTCCTCTAATGAGAAAATGGTATATCTTCTCCTGTGTAAAAAGAATTAACAGATAAGAATAACAGTCATAGTTATTATTCTGAGGGCTATCATATGTGCTTTATGCACTGATTAATCCTATAATAATCAATTCACCCAAATTGTAGGGAGGAAACGCCTCACCTCACCTGGCACCCGCTGAGAGTGAAGGAGGCCACGCACTAAAAAAACAAAACAAAGCATACATTTCATCTTCAAAAACTTTTTTTTGGACTTGCATAAGTCCAGATAGTTTGTTCAACAACAGCGACAACAAATGTGGCAGGTAAGGAGGTCAAAGGTTGAAATGACACTGCTTATAACTAGGTAAGGTGCACCCGTCTCAAGGTACAGACCAGTTTCCTAAGGTCAGAGTCCTAAATCTCATCTGCCCCAGAAACATCTGAAATGAACCCACATGACCAGTGCCTCCCATGGAAACATCTGAAAAGAACTGTAAAGAACCCACATGACCAGCGCCTCCCAGATAGTCTAGAGAGTCTTTGTTATTCTCTATAGTCTTTTAAATGCAAGAAAATTCATTATCTTGGAAAAGACTACCGTTTTTTCAGACTGCTGGTCAAATGCTGAATCATAATCTAATACCCAGCTATGCTTCTTCTTATCTCGAAAAAATGAGCGCTCTCACCTATCCGTCGTTGCCTCGCTCTATATAATGAGCCGAGGGGGAGGTGGAGACGCTGTGTAGGTAGCCGCGAGTTATACAGCGGCTGCGGACGTCAAAGGAAACCAAAAAATGTTCAGATGCTGATTCGCTCTCTCCGCATCCAATCATGTTGTTGGATTTCAAGGCAATTCCAGTGTGGATTGTACTTTTATTTCGTTCTCGCAATCATGAGATTCGAGCCCTGATTGGGCACAAGGATGTATGGAAAGGTTGTATTGGTCCGTTCTAAACAAATGAAAGAAACGGAACTGTTTACTTGTGAAAACTCGCAAACAAATGAATGAAAAAACCCCCACGATGTAAACTGATGATGTCTTATGTTGTTTTATAATAATCAATACTTAGTGATTGGTACCTGGAATACGGACCGATGTATCGATATACCGTGCATCCACGATATGGTTGCAGATCTACAAAACCTGAAAACGGCCGGGCCGGATAACTGGAAACACGTTCTTCATTAATTCGAGGGATATGCAATGGTGAATCCCGAAATACTGTCTACATTATACGGCAAGCAAAAAGTGCAAATTAACAGAAGGGCTAGGCATCATTACCAGAGAGCTCTATAAACAGATCCAGCTCAGTAAACTGTATTAAGTGTGTAGGTAAACATGTCGACTCCGTGTTGGAGGGCACATTCGGCGCTGTGCAGTCAGATTAATAGGTAGATCAGATACATGCTGATCTGTGTACCTGTATATGCATGTCGCCTCTGGTGCTTCATTATATACACCACCTCCGGGTCGGCCTATTATCTCGGGTATCGGTTCCCTTTTAGAACCTTTATCGTCATTTGTCGATGTTTTCTTAAATCCGCTGGTCAAAAGAATGCCATCATATCTCCAGGATACAAAAGACGTCCTTCGCCTATTGCCAGAGGTAGAGTTCAACACAGAGTCTGACATCTTAGCAAGCTTTGATGTAGAATCATTATATACTTGCATACCTCAAAGGGAGACATTACAAACGATCCAAGAACTTCTGGAAGAGTCTTCCCTTGACAGTGTGACGCCTGTTCATTTCATAACAGAACTAGCAAGGATTGCCATGACAGAAAACTTTTTTGCCTTTGAGGATTCCCTGTATCTGCAGATATCTGGAACCTCAATGGGCAGTAAATTTGCGCCAAGCCTGGCAAACCTCTATGTCCACAAATTTGAAACTCAACATGTACTGAATACCATCAATCCACATCACCAACAATTGGTGGTGTGGAAGAGGTACATAGACGACATCTTGGTGGTATGGCGTGGAGATGAACAATCTTTACAGTCCTTTCATGACTGGCTCAATGGCCAAAATCCTTTTCTGAGGTTCACCTTAGAGCACAGTAGAGTAAAACTTCCATTTTTGGATTTATTGATCTTTCCACATGATGGTCATCTAGCTAGTTCCCTATATAGGAAACCCATGGCGCGAAACTCTTTGTTGAGGTTTGATAGCTACCACCCTCGCTCGCTAAGGGAAAACCTCCCTTTTGGACAGTTTTTGCGGGTGAGGAGGAATTGCTCAGACATGTCGGATTTCCGTGTTCAGGCTAAGGACCTTTCAACCAAATTTAAGATGCGCTGCTACCCTGGCCATCTTATCAAGAAATCATTGAAACGTGCCTCAAATAACCATCGTGAGTCACTCCTAGAGGCTCCGGTTGAAAAACCGCCTCTGAATAAACTGGTTTGTGTTACAACATTCAACACTTCCTCGTCCAAACTCCAGAAGATCATCAGACATAAGTGGAAGATTTTGAATAGCTCTGGTGATAAGATTCCTCTACCACTATTTTCATTCAAAAGAGGAATGAATCTGAAGGATGAGTTGGTCCACACTAGACCTCGACATAATATAGAAGACTCCACATCTACTCTGTGGAATCTTCCTCCTGTGCAGGGTCATTACCCTTGCGGGAATTGTTCAGTGTGCCCACAAACAAGAAAGACCTTATCAGTTGATATAGGCACCACTCGACCATGGTTACTCAAACGCCACACGAACTGCAACAGTGAGAAAGTCGTGTATTTAATCACGTGCCCGTGTGGTTTGAGATACATAGGGATGACAACGAGAAAAATAAAATTGCGCATACAAGAACATAAGAGCACAATTCGGCGCAGTAAACAAGCGACTCGGCTCACATCCCATTTCCTTGCAGAGAAACACCAGGCGGACGACCTGAAGTGGGTAATTTTAGAACAACCACATATACCCAATCACGTCACAGACATCTCTCAGTTTTTACTGAGAAAAGAACAAAGATGGGTGTTCAAACTGAGAAGTGACACAGAGGGACTAAATGATGAGATCCCATGGTTGCACCTATAAAAATTATATCTCTAGACCATATACCTGAACACCAGTATCTTAGGACACCAGCTATCGGGGTGTTCCATACAACTTACTTTGGCCCCTTTGCATCATTCTCACATGAATGTAAAAACAGGGTGGCCACACTAGAATGCACTCTGTGTTTAAATGATGCGATAAGCTATGACAAGAATGTAGACCTCTAGGTGTAGCGGTCCTTTAAGGTCTGAAAATTCGATTTATTGAGCAATTCAGCTCAGGCAGTGCTGTTTGTTGGGGTTACCATAAACATAAACAGACAAAAACTTCCGGGTACAAGCACAAGAAAATAATGGGGATTTGTTTTCAAAGTATAAGATAACAGGGCGCTTAGCAATCTATTCAGGTCCCGCTAACATCAGTAAGGTGAATTTCGTGTTGATCTAAACGGACTAAACATGTATATAATGAAGCACCAGAGGCAACATGCATATACAGGTACACAGATCATCATGTATCTGATCTACCTATTAATCTGACTGCACAGCGCCGAATGTGCCCTCCAACACGGAGTCAACATGTTTACCTACACACTTAATACAGTTTACTGAGCTGGATCTGTTTATAGAGCTCTCTGGTAATGATGCCTAGCCCTTCTGTTAATTTGCACTTTTTGCTATCCCGTATAATGTAGACAGTATTTTGGGATTCACCATTGCATATCCCTCGAATTAATGAAGAACGTGTTTCCAGTTATCCGGTCCAGCCGTTTTCAGGTTTTGTAGATCTGCAACCATATCGTGGATGCACGGTATATCGATACATCGGTCCGTATTCCAGGTACCAATCACTAAGTATTGATTATTATAAAACAACATAAGACATCATCAGTTTACATCGTGGGGGTTTTTTCATTCATTTGTTTGCGAGTTTTCACAAGTAAACAGTTCCGTTTCTTTCATTTGTTTAGAACGGACCAATACAACCTTTCCATACATCCTTGTGCCCAATCAGGGCTCGAATCTCATGATTGCGAGAACGAAATAAAAGTACAATCCACACTGGAATTGCTTTGAAATCCAACAACATGATTGGATGCGGAGAGAGCGAATCAGCATCTGAACATTTTTTGGTTTCCTTTGACGTCCGCAGCCGCCGTATAACTCGCGGCTACCTACACAGCGTCTCCACCTCCCCCTCGGCTCATTATATAGAGCGAGGCAACGACGGATAGGTGAGAGCGCTCATTTTTTCGAGATGAGAAGAAGCATAGCTGGGTATTAGATTATGATTCAGCATTTGACCATCAGTCTGAAAAAACGGTAGTCTTTTCCAAGATAATGGATTTTCTTGCATTTAAAAGACTATAGAGAATAACAAAGACTCTCTAGACTATCTGGGAGGCGCTGGTCATGTGGGTTCTTTACAGTTCTTTTCAGATGTTTCCATGGGAGGCACTGGTCATGTGGGTTCATTTCAGATGTTTCTGGGGCAGATGAGATTTAGGACTCTGACCTTAGGAAACTGGTCTGTACCTTGAGACTGGTGCACCTTACCTAGTTATAAGCAGTGTCATTTCAACCTTTGACCTCCTTACCTGCCACATTTGTTGTCGCTGTTGTTGAACAAACTATCTGGACTTATGCAAGTCCAAAAAAAAGTTTTTGAAGATGAAATGTATGCTTTGTTTTGTTTTTTTAGTGCGTGACCTCCTTCACTCTGAGCGGGTGCCAGGTGAGGTGAGGCGTTTCCTCCCTACAATTTGGGTGAGTTGATTATTATAGGATTAATCAGTGCATAAAGCACATATGATAGCCCTCAGAATAATAACTATGACTGTTATTCTTATCTGTTAATTCTTTTTACACAGGAGAAGATATACCATTTTCTCATTAGAGGAATTGGAGCAGTTCTGTAGTTTTCTTTCACAGTAAGTAAATGTTGCAGTAGTGCATCATAGGTCCTAAAGAAAGCCTATCTAGGCTGAAACATGTCGACCAATTTACATTCATGGTGAATAGCAATTCCTTGCATGCTATTTTTCACTCTGCTTTTAACCATACCACCTTGATGGTCAGACCCAATAAAGTTTTTCTAATGACATCAAGATAGGTATTTTTAGAACACGTGGATTACAATTTTTTCCTTTCTTTTCTCACAATTCTTGAGCACTGCAACTTTGCCCTTTCAGCCTGTACTTGATCATCTCTAATGGTTGAGGGTCAACAAAGTGGTCCAAGTCTTGCTAGCCCCGGGTTCGTCCTGAGGAAGGGCACACTGGATACCACCATTTCAACCATTCAACCCAGATGACGATGTTCCGCTATTGAGCGGGCTGATGGGTACTTTTTCAAGCACTTTTCAGGCTTTCTTTCTAGTCATTTCTTCTCCTGTAGGTCTACATCCACATTATCAAGGATTGTTTTACCTCATACATTAACCTGTTGGTTTTGTCTTACAGAATGAACACTTTATAGGTTCTTACATTCAGACTTCTGGCATCTCTCGTGTTGTTTACTGTTAAGTTGGGGGACAAGGTACCAAGAGGTCTATAAATACGACTCCCCTCAGGCCCTCTTTCACTCTTTGTTTTTTGTGGTCAAAATAGTTCGCCAATTTGTTGCATTTGGCTCCTGAGGTGTCTTGAGCCATAGGGGGTTCAGGCACCTTGAGCAGTTCCTTGATGATTAGGAAGGTCTCTAGAAGAATTAGAAGAATTTTTAATTCTTTCGTCGAAGAATTGTCTCTTGGTGCTGCGCAGGGCAGCCTTATATGCTCTCATGGGAGTGCGATATTCATCTTTGCTGGATCCTGCCCAGTCTTTCCCCCAGGACCGCTCGAGCTTCTTACATCCTTTTCTTAGGAGTTTCTGCTCGGGCGTATACCAGGGAGCAGAGTCAGCTCTCTTCTCCTTTTTCTGAATAATTTTCTTGGGGACAATAGAGTCAAGTGAGTTGGTAAGCCAGTTTTCAAAGTTCGTATCTGCAACCACTGGGTCAAGAACTGGAGGGGGGTAGGAATGTTCTAGGTTTGAGATCCAATTCTCAACAGAGAGTTTGGACCAAGCCCTATCCATGACATGAGTATTGGGGGGTTGTAGTGGCACAGCCACGACTTGCCAGGAAAAAGGGACCAGGAAGTGGTCTGTCCAGGGGAGAGGATAGGGTGGTCTAGCTTTCAATTTATTTATTTATTTTATTTATTTAAGCTTGTACCGCGCACAGCTACCCACAATGGGTTTCCCGGCGCCAGGGATAGACTGTAGAAGAAAAGAGAATGTCACCTTGACTTAAGGCCTCTGCCGACTATTGGTCACGCTTAGTAAAGAGCAGGGTCTTCAAAGCCTTACGGAAGCGGAGTAAGTTGGTCTCAGATTTTAATGCCAATGGGAGGGAGTTCCAGTATTTAGGACCAAGAGTGGAAAAGGAGCGGCCTCCCATTTTTGCCAGCTTCCATCTTGGTACTGTGAAATTTCCAATGTCCGATGACCTTAATGAGCGCAGGGGTCTATAGGGTTTTACCAGCCCCTGAACATATACTGGGGCGCTACCCTGCTTAGCCTTGAACATATAGCAGAGTGCCTTGAATTTAACGCGTTCTGGGATGCTCAACCAATGGAGGTCACGCAAAGCGGCAGTGGCTGAGGTGCGTCTGGGGACATTCTTTAGCAGGCGCGCGGCCGCATTTTGCACCACCTGCAACACATGTATAGTAGCTTGCAAGAGCGTTGGTAAAAATCGGGTCAATCAAATGTCCTTTGTTATGCATTGCCCCTGTATTGACTAGTCCCAACTCATAAGATGTAAGGTCGAGGTGGAGGTCCGTCGCCACCAGGTCCAGAGGGTCATTAAAATGGAGATTAAGATCTCCCAAAATCATGAAATGAGGAGTATAGGATGCCAATACAGTAACAGTTTCCATCAAGGCACTAGCAAAATGGCTGGGGCATCCCGGTGGCCGGTATACAAGTAGGCCAGAGAGGGAGACTGTAGGTGATATTTGTAAAGAGAAATAACAGCTCTCACAGTCTGCGGTGCCACTATCTTTTGCCCTACATACAAATTTATCCCTATACAATATGGCCAGACCGCCCCCTCTACCAACGGGCCTGTTCTGAAAGTGGCTTAGGAAGCCTAGGGGGAGAGCACGTACAATATCGGCCTCAGAATTATGTGTAAGCCACATTATGTGTATGGGGAGTTGAAAAGTTTAAATCATATGTTTGGGGAAGAACATTTTGGCTGAGGACAGATCATAAACCACTTGTTGATATTCTTTCAGGATCCAAAATTAAAATGTCCACTGCTAGACTTGCTAGATTGTCTACCAAATTGTTAGAATTCAATTTCACAGTTCTCCATATTGCTGATGGTAAAAATGTAAAAGCAGACTTTCTTTCAAGACTTCCTATGGACAATGTTTCTGTTATGTTGGAATCTTACATGTGTTAACATCCTGTGCATGCTCTGTTCATGTTCTGTATTGTGTACTAGAATGTCAGGCGTACGACGCTCGACAGTCGGCAGTTGTTCTGCGCTGTCGAGGTGATCGGATGCCAGGTTGCTTTGTTCCATTAAACTTAACTTGAAAAAGACCTACATCGTCAGTATTGTTTCTTGCCTGCCCCAAAAGCAACACAACATTTTTCATGATGGATTCTTGGTGTCTGCTGATTTGTACGGATTCGACTGACTCGGCGCACCGCTTTGAAAGCAACCTGGTGATCGGACTTCACCTCCTTTAGGGCTGTGCCCTCCTGTTCCCTGGAGTTTGGCTCCTCGCATTCAGACTGGTTTGGCCTTCGTTCAAGGTACTTTTTCTTAAATTATATCTGCTGCGCGCTTGTTGAATTTTCTGTGTTCCAAGCTTGACAGTTGCTACTCTGTCACTGCAACGCATCTGACGTCAGTGGAGCGCTCACGTCAACTACGTGACTTACGTTCTTGAATTCCTCTGACGCTCTGTTCTTTTCCTGTCATTCCGCATCATTGAAGCGCACACATCATTTGGGGCATTGTTACGCACTGGAACGCTCTGCCTCCCGGTAGGCATTGTGTGCGTCATCCTTTGTTCTGCATTCCTGCATTTCACCCACGCCACGATTTGTGTTCATCGCAGTCTCAACTTCACAGATTACTTCTGGCCTTACATTTGATAATTTTTTAATTTTTCCACGGTGATCTGCTCACCTGGTTCTAGCAGATCCTTTCACGGTGATGTGCACACCTCATTTTCTCTACAAGTTTGTACTGTGATTTGCACATCTGCTTTTAATATTGATTGTGTCTTTTTGTTTCTTTATCTTGGGTACTTTTGTTTTTACCATCATGGCTTCAAACATCGTTATGCCTCCAATGTTTTTATCTTCTCCAGGTACACCAATGTTAGAGTGGGAGGACTGGGTCGAAATGTTGGATAATTATATTGTTACCCTAGATGGAAAGAATTTTCACCCTGAAAGAAAGAAGGCACTTTTACTGAGTACTCTTGGAAATGAAGGTCAGAGAATTTTCAAATACTTACCAGTTGCTATGGGTCCCTATGGTCAACCTATGGATGATGTTTATAAAGAGGCACTGGAGAGACTTGAAACTAGATTTGCAAAAGAAGTTAATTTGGTCATGGCAAGATACCGTTTTTATACTCATCCTCAAGCTGAGAATGAGAGCATTGACGATTTTGTTTCTAGATTACGTGAACTTTCTATTAAGTGTCGGTTTGGTAACATGACTGATGAGCTTATTCGTGCTCAGCTCATCGTTCAATGTCGACAAAGGAAAATTCAAGAAAGATTGTGGGCTGCCAAAGACCCTTCTCTAAAAGATGCAATAGACATGGCCAAAGTGATTGAGGAGTCACAGAAATGTATTAAGGAATTGGAACGCAGGGATAAGAATTCTTCACAGATTGGGAATGTTGAAATTTGTGATTGTGAGGAGGGTGGTGAAGTTAATGTAGTTTCGAAACGTTTTAACAAAAATAATTCAAGTAATTTAGCTTCCAAAGTCAAGATTAAAGAATGTTGGCGTTGTGGGAGTCAATTTCATTTGCGGGATTTCAAAAAATGTTATGCTTTAGATCAGACATGTAGAAAATATGGTCGCAAAGGTCACTATCTCAGGATGTGCAAACAGGGTGAGAGTAGTGATAAAATCAAATCTGTTGACAGTCTTGAAAAATTCAAATCTAAGGTAAACGTAATTGGCAATAGAGATTTAATGATCCAACAAGTGGAGTATGATCTGGTTAATGTAACTTGTGATTCTCCCAGATTAACAAGACCCTTCGCTCTTTTCACTGTTTGTGGTCAAAATGTTTCACTCATGGTTGATTCTGGCTCTTTGTTTACTATAATTCCCGTATCTACATTTTCTTCTTTATGGCATGATGTTTCTTTAGCTGAAAGAGACATCAGTCCAGTTGGCTACCAAGGTAAACCCATTGATGTGGTGGGTTACATGTTTGGTGCTATTGTTTTCAAATCCAGGAGTATTAATGGCAAAGTATATATTGCCAGTGAGGGTCCTCCAATTTTGGGTTGGTTGCACCAGTTCGATTTGAATATCATAATTAATCCTAATTCACCAGATGTGGTCATGGTTATTGAAAATGATATTCAAGTCAAGGACATTTTAAATGCTGCTCGTAGAGTATTCGAAGATAAATTGGGTTGTGTCAAAAATTATCTTCACAAAATCATTTTGAAACCCAATGCTTTGCCCGTGCAACACAAACACAGGAGGGTGCCTTTGTCTGTTAGGCAGGGTTTGAAGGAATTATTACAAGATATGTTGATCTCAAAGGTTATTGAACCTGTTGAAGCTTCTCCCTGGATTTGTCCAGTGGTTATCACTCTGAAAACCGATGGCCGTTTGAGATTCTGCATCGATCTCAGGTCGCTCAATCGGGAGATTATAACTGATACCTTTCCTCTTCCCAATATTAATGAGTTGTTGTAATCAGTGGATGGGGGAAGATTTTTCTCTAAAATTGATTTAAGAAGCGCGTATCATCAAATTAGATTACATCCTGACTCCAAATCTCTTACTGCCTTTATCACGACCGAAGGAACGTTCCAATTCACTCGTATGCCGTTTGGCTTGGCCTCGGCTGCGAGTGTTTTTCAGCGTATGATGTCCAACATGTTAAAGGGATTGTCAGGCGTTGTATATTTTCAGGATGACATTCTTGTCTCAGGGAAAACTATTAATGACCACAACTTGGTTTTGAGTAAGTGCTCTTCAAGTTGGAAGATACGGGTTTGACTGTCAATAAAGATAAATGTGTCTTTTTAACTGAAAGCATTGAGTATTTGGGTTATACCATTTCCAGTGGTGGAATTGCTCCCAAGAAGAATTTGCTAGTTGCCATTAGTCAAGCTCCAGCCCCTAAACATAGGGATCAGCTCCGATCCTTTTTAGGATTAGTCGAATACCATTCGAAATTTGTCAAGGGATTTGCGAATTTGTCTGAACCTCTGAGAGTATTGTTGAGGAAGGGCAATAGGTTTGTCTGGGAACAACTGCAAGAGAATTCTTTTCAACAAATTAAGGACAACATTTGCAATGCTGGGATTCTGGCTCCTTTTGATCCTGCGTGTAAATCCTATTTGACTGTGGATGCTAGTTTGACTGGTATTGGGGTAGTGTTTTCGCAGCTTCAACATGGCGTTGAAAAATCCATTGCATTTGCGTCAAGGACGTTAACTCAAGCTGAGAGGAATTGTGGGGGGTGAAGTTTGTTTTGAGGACTGATCACAAGCCCTTGTTAAAGATTTTATCAGGTGGTGGTACTGGCAAGGGGTCAGCATGACTTGCTAGATTTGCTGCCAGAATGCAAGAGTATTTATATGAAATTGTTTTTATTCAAGGCTGGAAAAATGTTCAGGCAGATTGTTTATCTCATTTGTCTGTCTATTGGAAATTGGTTGATCAAGATCTGGAGAAATCTAATACTGGTGAGGCTGTTGCTGTGGTTGGTGATGTGTGTGAGTCTTCCTTAGGTGCGTTTTCTAAAGATCAGTGGTTGATTGAAATGGAGAAGGATTCAACCTTGAAAGCAGTGGTTCTTTTAATAAAGAGAGGTGCTTCCAGAGAGAGTATGTTGCCTGTTCCTGTTAGACCTTATCGGAAACTCTTGGATGAATTGTCTCTTTCTGGGTCTGAAGTCATAATGAGAGGAGATCGCTTTGTACCACCTTTTGGTTTAAGGTTGCATATTTTCAAATTGGCCCATGAGGGATATCTTGGTCAGGGTATGACCATTAGGAGAATAAAGCAAGAATTTTGGTGGCCTGGGATGGATGATGAGATCCGAGGTTGGGTGGAAAACTGTAAATGTTGTAAGGAGAGTGAGAAGAGGTTAAGAGTTGGCCTTCAAAGTAGTAAAGGACACATTATAGATCCAGGGAAACCTTGGTATAACCTTTGTTTGGATTTCATTGGCCCTCTTTCGGGTTTAGCTGCTGAAATGCGTTTTGCTGCAGTTGTTGTTGATGTACACTCGAAGTGGCTTTATGTTGAATTTCTTAAAGATATCACCACTAAGTCCACTATAGAGGTGTTAGAGAGGCTCTTTTCGCAAGAGGGTCTTCCTAATATGAACTGACAGGCATTCTTGTACTTCATTGTACAATCCAATGGGCAATGGTAGGGTCGAAAGGTCCAATAGACTCATCAAAAGTACCATCCAACTTGCTTTAGCCAACAATTTAGATCCCAAACGGTTGGTTGAGGACATGATTTGGTCGTACAGGACCACTCTCCACAGTGTCACTCATCAATCTCCTTTTCAGATTATGCGTGGGTGTTCTCCAGGTTCTAGAATGGTTCCAGCTTGGTTGAAGGATTGGGTACTTTCTGATGGTGAGAGTTTTCCACAGGTTGTTGCTGGCTAAATTGTGGTTGGTGATTTGGTCAAAATAAAGTCTGGTAGAACTAAAGCTGGCTTGCATAAGTTTAGAGGGCCGTTCCGTGTTGTTGCTGTTAGCAAGTACTCCCTGATTGTTGAAGGTGGTGAGAGGTGGAATTTGAGGAATGTTGCTCTTTATCAGAAAGGTGGTTCACTCCATGTTCAAGCTTCCAAGGTTGATGGTTGTTCGGGTGCAATGTTCATGCCTGACTCGGATTTCAGAGATTCTGGCGCTCGGCAATCTGTTTTTGAACCCGATGTTCTTCCCTCTCGTGTTATGCATGAGGTTGATAAGGTGGGTGATGAGAGTTTGTGTGCTGAACGTAGAGTTTGTAAACCACCAATGTATCTTAAAGATTATGTTACTTTTTAGTTTTCTTTCCTCTTAGAAGAAGGATGGATTCTGTGTTAATTTATTTTTACCTTGGTTTTCAATATTTTTATTTTTGTTATATTTTGTTCTCTAGGAAGGAGGATGTGTTATGTTGGAATCTTACCTGTGTTAACATCCTGTGCACACTCTGTTCATGTTCTGTATTCTGTACTAGAATGTCAGGCGTACGACGCTCGACAGTCGGCAGTTGTTCTGCGCTGTCGAGGTGATCGGATGCTAGGTTGCTTTGTTCCATTAAACTTAACTTGGAAAAGGACTACATCTTCAGTATCGTTTCTTGCCTGCCCCAGAAGCAACACAACAGTTTTGAATGAGATATCTGAAGACATTGAAGAATGTATCATTGACAATGTCGATTATTCTGTTATTTGTTCTGATATGTTCTCTTGGCAAGATGCATTATGTAATGACTCTGTTTTGAGGCAGGTAATGGATTTTGTTATTAAAGGATGGCCTAAGGAGAGAGTTCTTTCTGCTGATCTTCAACAATTTTCCAAAATTTCGGATGAATTATCTATTGAGAATAACTCAATAGTAAGGGATAATAAACTTATTCCTCCCACTGTGTTCAGAGTAAGTATCATGGAAACAGCTCATTCTGGTCATTTGGGCATGAGTGCTACTAAACGTAGAATTAGAAATGATTTCTGGTGGCCCAGCATGGATCGTGATGTTGACAATTTAGTCCAAAATTGTGCACATTGTTGTTATAGTGATAAACATCTCACTACCAATACTCCCATACCCAAACCTGTTCTGTGTCCATCCAGAGTATGGCAAAGAATTTCTATTGATATTCTTGGTCCTTTCCATGTTTTGCCTAATTGCATGAGGTATTTTTTTATTCTTATTGACAATCTTTCCAGGTGGGAGGAAGTAAGAGGTGTGTCTGATTCTAATTCTAAAGCTGTCACATAGAACCACTCCGCACTCGTTGTCAGGTTCCATTCCTTTTGAATTGATGAGAGGGAGGAAAGTTTCTTCTTTGTGTCCTTTCTGGAAACATAACGCTTTCAATAATCATTTTTCTGTTGCTAAAGAAGCTTCCAAAGCTAAAAGAATGTCTGACAAGGCTAATCGTCTTAGATTTGATAAGAGTTGTCAATCTAGCAGAAACAAATTGATCACATTTTCTGTTGGTGATCTGGTAAGAGTAAAAGATCCTTTATTGTTGCAAACAGGTCTATCCAAATTCAGACAACTTCATTATATTTCTAAGGTTAAGTGACATTCTGTAAGACTTGATAATGGACAGTGGTGGAGTTTTTCTCATCTTGCCAAAGTTTCTCAACTTAACAATTCAACTCATTTGCAGGTTTCTTCTCCTGAAATTGTTTTGCGACGCAGTTGTAGAACAAGAAGGAAGGCAAAGAAATTACTTTATTATTAATATTTTTTTCATTTTCTTTTTCTCTTATTTTTGATTAAACGGGAGATATGTGGTGTTCTACTGTATCATTATGAACATTCATCTTATGTATTACATGTCTCTTCTATTCAACCATTTATGGTATGGAATGTTGGTATGTTCTTGCTCTCATATTATGCTCTGTGTTGTAATGGAATGTTGGGCATTCTTTCCAGTGTCAGTTGAAGTTGTACCTCTGGGCCCGTCAGTCCTTTATTCTTTAAGAGGATTAAACATATTTGAATAATTAATCACTTGGTGATTTCTCATTTTTACTGGAACTCAAGCCATTCCTGCAGCTGCTTTCATGCTGTGAAATCAGCTCCAGGATTGGTTGGAGCAGGCTCACCCAGCGCTAATTTTGAGGCTAGCGACCTGTGTCCGCAATCCCAGGTTGTTTCGCAACCTTTGTATTGCTGGGTCTAGATCGCGCATGTCGGACTGGCCTACGCAAGACAGCCGGCCAATCCGACATGCGCACTGTGGACCAGTGCTGTCATCCTGCATTTGCAGGATTCAGCCCCGCCCCCATCCTCACACTGTAAACAGTGCCAACCGGTACAGTGGCAAATAAATAAAATCACATTGACATGCTATATGTCAATGTGATTATAGGGCGACGCTCCTGAGGAGAAGCCATCCCTGTTACAGACCCTGCTTCTCTCGGATGAGCCATCCTTAGAAGGACTCTCAACAACTTTCTTTCGTCCCTCTTCGGACTCTCTTTGAGCTGTGTTTTTTACCACGTATTATTTCACTCTCCTCATCTGTGTTCCGGCATCTCTTAGGGTTTCAGAGTCACGCCTTGCCTTTGAACAAATACAGTTCTTCAACGCAGCTAAAATTAAAAGATGGCATGTCTGTTTTTATTGAAACCACCCGTGGATAAGGGGGGAGTATTATTGCGCGCGTGAAGCGCTGGCATTTAAACAAACAACACACCTCCTTCCTACGCGATTAATCCTCAGGAGGGGTTGCTGTCAAGGTTTGGTAGAAAACTCTGCCATGGTTCATTCATAGGAAACCGCAGCTGCTGCCAGAATGATGCCATCCTCAGTATGTTCTGAGCAGAGCGCTCAAGCTGGTGCTGTCTGCTCGTCATCAGTATTCCTGAAACTAGCTACAGTGAAAAATAACTAGTTATTGGAAATGACCCAGTTATTTCTCGTTGTTTTATAGCTCAAGATATGCATGCATTTTTGCTTAAAGTAATGAATACCTTATTTTTATATACCATTCTAAAATCGATAGCTTGTTTGGTGCGTTTTATTCTGGAATATTCGCATAATATTGCAACACTAAACATTGGTGCCCTTTTGATCCTATATTGCACTTTGATAACTATATATTTTCTCTTGCCTGAGGCCATACTGTGTACATTAAAGAAGTGTTTGTATACACCGTCATGAAGAGTCACATCTTCCACAGTTACTCTTACTTACCATGCAAGGTGACGCTGTATTTATTTCTTGCAGGCTTCCTTCTGTGAAGTCTCCCTATGTAGTGAGACTCCGTGAATCACAATGACGTGCTGGACTTTCTCCTTTTTAGCTGGCAGTCAGTAGAAGTAAAGGTAAGGAGCATTATTATAATTTTTTTTAATGGAATGTTTGAGTGTGAAGTTCGCAGCGTTGATTCTATGTCCTGATCGGAGGTTTTATATTATGCATTCTCTTCGTTGTTTTTATTAACACAGCAGCCATGTAAACAAATAGAGAAACGTATATATCACATTCCAGAGTTCAAATAACCATGTATGTCATAATAGAACATCCAACAGCCAATCAGCAGCCGTCTCCATGTATAAACCTGATGCTCCACCTTAACTCCGCCTCTTCCTCTCTGCTGGTTGGTTATGTTAAGTATTTTATTTACCTCTTAAATCTGAGTGCCTTTCATTATATATTTTTCATTTCCTCATAATTGGCTCTTGTCACGCTTTTTATAGCTTGCAGGGGTGCCGCTTGTTTCCCATCAAATCAGGAAAAACAATGGTTCATAAGAGGGCAATGGATCTGTGAGATACTAAATTAAATCCACATGAACATCAATCCTTTATCATATGGCATACAGCAATTCTTTGAGCAAGGGACCAACTACCTTGATGGACTTCCCTACATGGGGCGATAGAACAGAGACGCAGGGACACCTTCCAGTTCTATGCCTTCCTGACCCCATGGGACTCTCTTGGTCACTACTCCCTGGGCCAACTATGCCGCTCCATGGGTACTTCTAGACAGTTTGGGGCCTCTCTAGGGGTGCTGGCCCCTTGCCAACCCCCACCTAGAGAGGTATCCCACGAAAACCCATGACTCAGGACACTGTTCCCAGTCAACCTGTCCTCCAGGTTAGAGGTGGGTATACCCTGGTCACTCCTAGGGGACCCAGCCCTACTGGCTGGACACGGTCCCACTGGTTTTCCCACAGGGGGACACCTTCCTCCCTTAACCTTCCATTTAGATGTCTGTGCCTGCCATTTAGGAATAGCACCCACAAACTTCAGGACTGCGGGAGCTAGGTGTTCTTCCTCGCACAGCTGGCAAGTAGGCGTTAGGCCTCCAACCTAGTGCTCCTGTAAGGAACCCTCCAATCTCTAGGGTGGGGTGAGGAACCCCTGGGGATGCTGCTCACACTCCCTCCCTCTCCTTTGAGACAGGGTGCTAGCCCGCATGCCCCCCCACTAGTCTGGGACCTAACGGTTCTACTTTGCCTCTCTGGCGCCTTTTCGGGCCCTTGGACCCATGACTAGGGGTCCGGCTCTGTAGCCTGCTCCCGGGAATCAAAGAGCTTGCACCCTAACACGGGTTGGCGCAATCCTGGAAAACAATTATTGAGCCTAGGCTCCCTAGGGGTAAGGTTGAGCACCCCTTTCATATCATTTGCCATGCTCACCAACACCCAGTCATTCAGTGCACAGTTGTACTCCCCACTTGGCACTGGCTGTACGCTGCCACCATTCAAACTGGACTCTGCCTTTTTAACCTTAACGTGTAGTTCCCTCATGCTTAACTCATGAGCTAAGAGAATCTTTTTCTCTTCCAGGGAGAGAGCGTTCCTGCGATCCTCTGCTCGCTTTTCACTTTCAATGAGCAGCTTTTTCTCCTCTGCTTGAGTTTTAAGTTTTAAAACCACCAACTCATGCTCTCTGACCCTTAGGTTTTCCTCCAGCTCCTCTGGTGAAAAACTCCTCCCTGAATGGCTACTACCAGCCCATGAAGCTGGTCCCTCCACTGGCAAATCCTGTGGACCAAATCCATTCCCTGGGTCATCCTCATCCACCTCAACATTATCCGCCCTCTAATCCCCTTGGCTTCCCACCAGGCCCTCAAGGCCATTTGAAGCTCCTCCTTCTTGGTGCTACTTTTCATGGGACATCCCAAAGCTCTGCAGAATTGCCTCAATTGATCATCTTTGTAGTTAAGCAATGCCTCAATGTCGAACTCTAATTCTGCAGCCTCACTGGCTAATGTACTCCTCTGGGACATGATGTGTGGCTTAAATGTTGCTCAAAAATAAAACCATCAAATCAAGAACACAATATGTGGTTGCATCGTGGTCTGAGCTAAACTTGTGATGTACACCAATCACTGTGAGTGAATTTGCAAATACACATTCAAATCACACACAGCTGACCACTAAATGTTAGACCCGGGATCCCTGGTTGGCTGAGGTAGGTACCTTAGGCCAAATAGGGACCCGTGTATCCACGTCAGGGAAAGGGAGGACACCTTCTGAGATAGCCCCCGCTCACCCCCTTGGTAGCTGGGCACGAGCAGCCAGGCAAATCTTCAAGGCAAATGTGTAAAGTATTTTCAACAACGCTCACAGCAACCCAATGATGACACCACAAATAGACTCCACACGAGTTTTAAAAAAACGAGTATACATTTTTTATATAAATAGATATACGATAAGACCACACGATATAAATCCAACATATGCGCATTTGTAATGTTCTTCCTGACCGCCTGTTAAGCCAGCCAGCCCTTGTCAGTTCTGGCGATATTAATGAGCACATTCCATTGTAATCCTATTACCATGTTATGCAGTTCGTAATGCTAGAATCAGGCACTTTGCAAGGTAAAAATAATGCAATGCGTAATGCAACAATCAGGTACCTTGCAATGTAAAAATAATGCAATGCGTAATCCAATCACCAGGTACGTTGTTATGCAGAAATTAGGCAATGCGTAATACACTAAACAGGTTGTTTGTTATGCATGAATAATGCAATGCATAATATGCTAATCAGGTAGTTTGTTATGCAGAAACAATGAAATGCATCAAACGACAATCAGGTAGTTTGTTATGCAGTAATAATGCCATGCGTCATACACTAATCAGGTAGTACATTATGCAGGAATAATGCAATGCGTAATACACTGATCAGGTACTCCGTTATGCAGAAATGATGCAATGTGTAATACGACAATCAGGTACTCTGTTATGCAGAAATAAGATCATGCGTAATACACTCCGGCACAATCAGGGTGCCTTGGGTGGTCTCTCCGCCACTACTTCTGACTCGCAGTCAGCCTCTGTCAACAGTTGCCCTGGGTATGGTGTAACAAAAAGTGCAGCTCCGCACTCCCGCCCCGGTACTGCTACTCCCATGGCAATACAGGCAACAATACGAGCTGAAGCAGAGGCTTGCGCTGCCGGAACTAGAGAGAGAGGCTGAGAACCTCTCCCTCCAAGTCCACACCCCGCCCCAGGAGTCAACATACGTTACCTAGGGGTGCAAACTCACTCTCCTCTCCTCGTCCAGCAACTGAGGTTCTTTAATTTTGACTCCATTTTACATTCAGACTCCATTTTGTGTATCCTTTACACAGGCTGCATGATTCACGAAGTGTCTCTGACCTTTTGGACTGCAATGTGTTGAAAACCCCCTCTGTCCTTGTCTTGAAACTCATCTCAGACACCAGCTGGCCTAAACTAATTCTTGTCTGGACCACCTAATCCCTGTATCAACTATCTGTTAGCCTTTAGTATTCTTTTCGTGCTGTATCTGGTATACACCTGTTACAACGCATTTTTTACAACGCAATACTGTTACAACGCATCTATTACAACGCAGATACTGTTACAACTCATGTTTTTACAATGCATTTTTTTACAACGCAGGTACCTTTACAACGCATACCATTACAACGTAAGTATTGGTAAGTATATAATTATATTTTAAATGTTATATGTTTGGGGTAAAGGGGTATTTTTAGGGTTTAGGGTCAGTTTTGGGTTTTAGGGTAAAGGGGTATTTTTAGGGTTCAGGGTCAGTTTTCAGTTTTTGGGTAAAGGGGTATTTTTAGGGTTCAGGGTCAGTTTTTAGTTTTTGGGTAAAGGGGTATTTTTAGGGTTCAGGGTCAGTTTTCAGTTTTTGGGTAAAGGGGTATTTTTAGGGTTTAGGGTCAGTTTTTAGTTTTTGGGTAAAGGGGTATTTTTAGGGTTCAGGGTCAGCTTTCAGTTTTTGGGTAAAGGGGTATTTTTAGGGTTTAGGGTCAGTTTTTAGTTTTTGGGTAAAGGGGTATTTTTAGGGTTCAGGGTCAGTTTTCAGTTTTTGGGTAAAGGGGTATTTTTAGGGTTTAGGGTCAGTTTTTAGTTTTTGGGTAAAGGGGTATTTTTAGGGTTCAAGGTCAGTTTCCAGTTTTTGGGTAAAGGGGTATTTTTAGGGTTCAGGGTCAGTTTTCAGTTTTTGGGTAAAGGGGTATTTTTAGGGTTCAGGGTCAGTTTTCAGTTTTTGGGTAAAGGGGTATTTTTAGGGTTCAGGGTCAGTTTTTAGTTTTTGTGTAAAGGGGTATTTTTAGGGTTCAGGGTCAGTTTTTAGTTTTTGGGGTACAGGGTAAAAATAAATTAAAATTAATTTTAAATTAAATTAATTAATTGAAATTAAATTAAATTAAATTACATTAAATTATTTTTGGGGTTGAGGGTCAGTTTTGAGTTTTTGGGGTACAGGGGTACAGGGTAAAAATAAAGTAAAATTAATTTTAAATTATTAAAATATTTAATTAAATTAATTAATTGAAATTAAATTAAATTAAATTACTTTAATTTATTTTTGGGGTTGAGGGTCAGTTTTGAGTTTTTGGGGTACAGGGGAACAGGGTAAAAATAAAGTAAAATTAATTTTAAATTAAATTAATTAATTGAAATTAAATTAAATTAAATTACATTAAATTTTATTTTTGAAAATTAATTTACGATTATAATATTAATATTAATATATACTTACCAATACTTACGTTGTAATGGTCTGCGTTGTAAAGGTACCTGCGTTGTAAAAAAATGCGTTGTAAATACATGAGTTGTAACAGTATTCGCGTTGTAAAAGATGCGTTGTAACGGTATGCGTTGTTACAGTCCGCGTTGTAACATCATATATCCGCTGTATCTTATCTTTTGGCCTTCGCTATTCTCTCCCTGTGTTTTCCTATTTCACAAACCTACCCTTTGAAGCACGCAAACATGTTCTGCCATTACTGATTGACCTATAAGTGCTGTCATTGATTGACTTATGGGATCGGGCAAAGACACGCCTCAAGGGGGATGTTCTGGTTACATGATGCCTTGTTTTGAATGTTTTCCTATTGGCTAATATTTGGCAGATCTTGCATGTCTATGTTAGGCATTTTGCATGCTTGCAAAAGCTAGGACTGCCCCTTTCTTTTATGCTGAGTTTTGTAACCCTAAGCATATATAAGGCCTCTGTTTTCTGTATTCCTCAGACTGCCTCATTCAGTTGCTAATGCTTCAGGGTGACGTAGTCTCACATAATAAAGATGTCTTTCTATATTCCAGCTTCTATGTCAGATTCTTCTTTGTATTAGTAAGACCCCTGAGAATGAAGATTTTCAGGTTTCTTTACAACTTGGGCCTCCAATGCAATCTTTGTGAATTGGCAAGGCCGGCTCAGCTCCTCCAGGGCTGACGGTCTGGGCCGCTACAGCTATGAACATCTCAGGCTGCCACAGGGCACACACACACAGCATCACTGAGACTCCCTTGATCTTCAGGTGCATGATCACCGGGCCCTTAACATGAAGGTGTCAGAATGCGCGAAGAACATGAGCACAGTGTCACTGAGACTCACTTTAACTCGGGGTGCACATTAACAAGGCAATCCTCACGAAGGTCTCACGCTGCACAAAGCACACGCTCACACAGCGCAGATGAGACTCGTTTCGACACCGGGTGCACAATAACAAGGCAATCCTCACGAAGACCTCACGCTGCACAAAGCACAGACACACAGCATTGATGATACTCACTTGGATTCCGGTGCACACGATAACTGGAAAATCCTCACAAAGGGTTCAGGCTGCAAAAAGCACTTGCACACAGCATCGCTGATCCTTGATTGGACTCTAGGTGCCACAATCACAGGGCACACCGTACGAGGGTCTCAGGCTGAAACAAGCACGCGCACACAGCGCCGCTGAGAATATCCTGGAAACCTTTGTGTTCCTGAGTTTCCGCAACAGGGAGCCAGCTCACCTCGGGCCCTTGCAGATAAGTTACTTCAGGACACAGCACAGCAAAGTCCTTTCAAGCAGGGGGACAAAGTACACAGCAAAGTCCCTTTAACCTTTCCTTGGTTAAAACATCAAACTTCATGCCAGCCACAGCAAGGGTCAGTCCTTTCCTTCGGTCTCTTCAGTTGTTTCTTCCTTTGCAAAGGTTTCTCTTGACCACGAAGTAGCTCCAGTCTTGTTCAATCTTGATCAAGCCATTCTCCAAAGTTCAGAGGCTTCAGCTCTCATAGTTATACCCCCTGAATGGCTTTGAAGTCTTTGTGAAGCACAGACACACAGCATTGATGATACTCACTTGGATTCCGGTGCACACGATAACTGGAAAATCCTCACAAAGGGTTCAGGCTGCAAAAAGCACTTGCACACAGCATCGCTGATCCTTGATTGGACTCTAGGTGCCACAATCACAGGGCACACCGTACGAGGGTCTCAGGCTGAAACAAGCACGCGCACACAGCGCCGCTGAGAATATCCTGGAAACCTTTGTGTTCCTGAGTTTCCGCAACAGGGAGCCAGCTCACCTCGGGCCCTTGCAGATAAGTTACTTCAGGACACAGCACAGCAAAGTCCTTTCAAGCAGGGGGACAAAGTACACAGCAAAGTCCCTTTAACCTTTCCTTGGTTAAAACATCAAACTTCATGCCAGCCACAGCAAGGGTCAGTCCTTTCCTTCGGTCTCTTCAGTTGTTTCTTCCTTTGCAAAGGTTTCTCTTGACCACGAAGTAGCTCCAGTCTTGTTCAAACTTGATCAAGCCATTCTCCAAAGTTCAGAGGCTTCAGTTCTCATAGTTATACCCCCTCAATGGCTTTGAAGTCTTTGTGTTCAGGGGGCACTGGCCCCTGTTCAAACCAGTTCTGGGTGCCTCCCTGCCAGTGACACCTTCTTCCTTTGATTAGTGAGGGTCTTGATTCTCAATCACTCAGCAGGAGATGGGACAATTGTGTGCACGATAACAAGGCAATCCTCACTAAGGTCTCACGCTGCACAAAGCACGCGCACACAGTGTTGCTGAGACTCACTTTAACTCCGGGTGCAAATTAACAAGGCAATCCTCATGGGGGTCTGATACACACACAGCGTCGATGGAACTCATTTGGACTCCGGGTGCACGAAAATAAGGCAATCCTCACGAAGGTCTCACGCTGCACAAAGCACACACACACAGCGTCGATGAGACTCACTTGGATTCCGGGTGTGCACAATAACAAAGCAATCCTCATGAAGGTCTCACGCTGCACCAAGCACACGCACACAGCGTCGATGAGACTCACTTGGATTCCGGTGCACACGACAATTGGACAATCCTCACAAAGGGTTCAGGCTGCAAAAAGCACAGGCACACAGCGTCGCTAATCCTTGCTTTGACTCCAGGTACCACAATCACAGGGCACACTGTACGAGGATCACAGGCTGCAACAAGCGTGTGCACACAGCGCCGCTGAGACTCTCCTGGAAACTTTTGTGTTCCTGAGCTTCCACCACAGGGATCCAGCTCACCTCGGGCCCTTGGGGATAAGTTACTTCAGGACACAGCACAGCAAAGTCCTTTCAAGCAGGGGGACACAGTACACAGCAAAGTCCCTTTAACCTTTCCTTGGTTAAAACAGCAAACTGCATGCCAGCCCCAGAACACACAACAAGGGTCAGTTCTTTCCTTCAGTCTCTTCAGTTCTTTCTTCCTTGGCAAAGGTTTCTCTTGACCACAAATTAGCTCCAGATTTGTTTAATCTTGATCAAGCCATTCTCCAAAGTTCAGAGGCTTCAGCTCTCAAAGTTATACCCCCTCAATGGCTTTTAAGTCTTTGTGTTCAGGGAGCACTGAGCAGGAGATGGGACAATTGTTTTATAGCAGCAACCCAGGCCTCTTCACCTCTAGGGGCTACTCCTCTCCCTACACTCCAGATGTAGGTCAGCCTGTTGCTATCTCACCTCCTCCCCTGTGTCAAGATATTCCCCAGATCCTATCACTTTCGAATCCAGACAGTCAATCCACCACCAGGCAGAGAAACACAGAAATGTTGGAGCACAAAAACCCAGCCACTTCTAAAAGAGTGGCTTCTAAACACACAATGAAAAAAACACCTTCATAGAAATATGTGTTATTACATTGTGAGTTCAGGCATACTAAACTTCACCTCTCCATCTTAAGCCTTTGAGAAGATAGGCTGGAAAACAGATTTCACAGCCTTCCCATTTTATTCTATGGGCAAGATCGCCTTTCAACAGTGAAAAGCGAAATGGGGATTATTTCACTGTCAGGACATGGTATGCACGGATCAATGACATAATATCGAGGGACATAATATCGACTATCAAAAATATCGTTGACAAAATATCGACAGACAGAATATCGAGTTTGTTTCTACAAACAGGTAAGTACAAAAATATCGAGTAAAAAATATTGTTTACAAAAATATAGTTTATAAAAATATCGACTTTATTAAAAACAATGTTAAATTAAATTAATATTAAAAATTAATTACTAAAATATACTTAAAAATACATACATTAACTTATAATATTTAAATATTTA
Organism: Lissotriton vulgaris; assembly: GCF_964263255.1. NCBI lineage: Eukaryota > Metazoa > Chordata > Amphibia > Caudata > Salamandridae > Lissotriton > Lissotriton vulgaris. Next base: position 676,668,970 of record NC_141685.1, on the reverse strand, counting down.
ATGAAAGTTATAAAAAAAATCATATTTGTTAAAACATATATATATAGTAACATAATATAATTAAATATTATCCAATATTATTACTGTACAATAGCAAAAGTGTAAAAATTACTATTCCCACTCTAGAGAGTGCAACAGTAGGGAAAGCGTTGGATAGCGTAGAGATAAAAATTACTATTCCCACTCCAGTGAGTACAATAGTAGGGAAAGCGTTGGATAGCGTAGGGGTAAAAATTACTATTCCCACTCCAGTGGGTGCAACAGTAGGGAAAGCGTTGGATAGCGTAGGGGTAAAAATTACTATTCCCAATCCAAAGAGTGCAACAGTAGGGAAAGCATTGGATAGCGTAGGGGTTAAAATTACTATTCCCACTCCAGTGGGTGCAACAGTAGGGAAAGCATTGGATAGCGTAGGGGTAAAAATTACTATTCCCACTCTAGTGGGTGCAACAATAGGGAAAGCGTTGGATAGCGTAGGGGTAAAAATTACTATTCCAACTCCAGTGAGTGCAACAGTAGGGAAAGCGTTGGATAGCGTAGAGGTAGAAATTACTATTCCAACTCCAGTGGGTGCAACAGTAGGGAAAGCGTTGGATAGCGTAGGGGTAAAAATTACTATTCCCACTCCAGTGGGTGCAACAGTAGGGAAAGCGTTGGATAGCGTAGGGGTTAAAATTACTATTCCCACTCCGAAGAGTGCAACAGTAGGGAAAGCGTTGGATAGCGTAGGGGTAAAAATTACTATTACCACTCCAGTGAGTTCAACAGTAGAGAAAGCGTTGGATAGCGTAGGGGTTAAAATTACTATTCCCACTGCACATAGAGTGCAACAGTAGGGAAAGTAAATACTTCATATATTATTTTTAAAAAAAATATATTCATATCTATAAAAAATGTATTACAAGTAATTACCAATTTAATATAATATAATAATTAATCTATTAAAATTACCAAATAACATTAATTATTACAATTAGTTACTTATTAATACAAATTAATTACAAATTAACAATTAATTATTTAACAATTAAAAATTAATTAACAATTAATGCAAATTAAATACAATTAAAAACATTTTATTATTTAATTAATTATAAATAAATTACTTCCCACCCTATTCCTCTATAAACCCACAACCCGCTACAGAAATAAATTAGTAAAATTAACATAATTAGCAATTAACCAATTAAATAAATTAATTGGCAATTAAAATTTAATTAATTACCCATAAAAACTGAATTAACAATTAATTCTAAATAAATACCAATAAATAATTTTACATATTTAATTAATTATATTTAAATTACTTCCCACCCAATTCCCCTATAAACCCACAACCCGCTACAGAAAATAAATTAGTAAAATTAACATAATTAGCAATTAATCAATTAAGTAAAATTAATTGCCAATTAAAAATTAATTAATTACCAAATATAAATTAATTAACAATTAATTAAAAATTAATACCAATAAATAAATTGTCATATTTAATTAATTATAATTAAATTACTTCCCACCCTATTCCCCTATAAACCCACAACCCGCTACAGAATTAAATTACGCAAAAATTAAAAAAACAATTCATTAATAAAATTAATTATAACATAAATACACTTTTCACACATATAATACCATAGAAAACACTATAAAAATTCGATAAAATTAAAAAATCAATAATTTTAATTACCTATATTATATACTTCGATATTTTAACTTTCTATATTTTTAACATTCGATATTACATTACTTACCTTAAAAATTATATTTTTGATGTCTATATTCTGTCCATTCGATATTTTGTCCATTCTATATTTTAAACTCGATATTATGTCCATTCGATATTTTGTACTCGATATTTTGACTGTTTACCGGTATGCACCTTGGTACATGTCCTACCTTTCACCTGCACTTCACCCTGCCCAGGGGGTACCTTGGACCTACCATAGGGGTGTCTTATGTTCATAGACAGAGAAGGTTAAGGTCTGGCAAGTGAGTGCACTTGTCAGAACAATATGGCAGTTTAACAAACTGAGGACAAACAAGAGGAGTATAACCCATAAACCAGATTGAGATCCGGGTGTATATATATAAATAACAACAATATCTCAAATGGATTCATTTAAAACATCAGAAACAATTGCATGTGCAAGACATTACAAGAGAACTGGGAAAGAAGAGAGACTCGAAACTTCAAATAGTTTGGAAGTGCATATAGCATCATATATTTAAGGACATGTTTGAACAAAAACAATTGTCATAACAAATTACGATAACAGCACTGGAGGCATATAATACGTGAGGCAACCCAAGGGGGCTTAGTGTACTACGTGATAGTGAGACGAACGGTGCCGGCACAAGTGACATATGGGTGAACACAGCGAAGGACGCAAATGGACAACAAAAATGAAAAACATGGTATTGTAGTGTAGTTCCTATATTCCACTACTGACTATATTAGACTTAAGGTTTGCCAGCTAGCTCAGAGGTCACTAGAAACTTTCTCGAATAAACGAGGAGGAGTTTAACCTCCCTGGATAGACAAGAAGGGATTAGCTTCTGACAACCATATAACATCACAACTTTGCTCCCTCAGAATAAGAGTGTATCTCTAGAGTCGTGTGAAAACAATAGACAGCTATTTCACTCAGTCAATTGTGCGTACTTAGTTTCACCATAGTGCAGAGTCAAGAGAGACGGGCGTTTTCAATAAAAGCTGTAATTTATTGAGCAGTCTTCTTTCGCTTTCAAGAGAAATGAATTGCCATAATTGCAATACTTAATGTAAAGTAAAGTGCGTACAGTAAAAGGAGTATTATGAAAGAATACTGTAAAAGCATTGATATGGTTTCCTAGCCATAAGATACGTTAAAATGGATAAAATATATACATATATACATTGACTAACGTACTCAACTGGTGCTTCTAAATACGCCTACCCCGGTGTACCTGACCTAAGCCTAATACGTGGGAAGGAGTAAGTAAGTAGCAGTTTAAGTTAAGTTGGTTTTGCCAAGAATCTGACTCAAGAATTCTCTTTAAGGGTTTAGTCAGCTCCGTACCTGGATAATAGAATGCAGGAGGTCTGGTATCTCTCTTTCAGGACTCGATATCCCAGCAGCCCGCGAAGGCGGCTGAGAACACCGGAGCAGGATTTCTCGGCAGGAGAAAAGACAGCGTCTCTCTCAGTGCATCAAAAAGGAGGGGCAGCGTCCGTGGGCTTTCCCATCAGCTGGGCTCTCGGGCAAGTAGATAGCTGCTCGGCTCCAAAACCACCACCGTGTGTTTGCTTAAGGTAACGTTGGTATATTTATACCTGAAAGGTGCCGAGTTTGACATAAGGTTTGGACATAAGACATCAATAAAGATGTCACTAAGAACTGACTGTTCCTTTAGTGTTCGCACGAGTTCAATGACAAATCAAATCAAAAGCAAATGTGGATTTCCCAGGTTGCTGGAGGTTTGGTGTGTCGAAAGAACTCGTTGTGCTCTCTAGGAATCAAAGGAAGTAGCTTTGCCGTGCTTTGGACTGCAAGGGCTATTTACTAAATATGGATCTGATTCTTATGCCATTATAGGGATATTATTGATTATAGCCGTACAAGGGCATAAAATAGCAATATTGATTTAGGTTCCTAGATAAAAACACAATACCCACTCCACGATCTAATGTCCATCATTACTAAAACTAAGCAATAGTAAACATTTAAAGGTGCATGTGTATTCCAACCCACCCCAAAATTCATTTTTTGCATTCGAAATGGTGTATGCGAAATACACGAAAATGATTATTGGTACTGTACGCTTTTCAAGCAGTGTAATCAGTCAGTTAAACATGCTTATATATATTAGCTGAACGATTTGCAAAAATTACACATGAAATGGCTCTTAATACAGAAAAGAAGGTCGAGACCATTCCATCACATATAAATACAGTTGCTGTTAATATGCTAGAGGCTGAGGTAATATATTGTCTCTTGAGTTCCTAAAAATAGAAGCTCTGTTCATTAAGAATAGTTCTACTTTAAGCAGAGTACATGTGCCAGAAAAAGGTAAATATTTTGGAAGTTTGAAAAAAATAATTTCGCTTTCAGGGGAGAAAATAGTTCCAAATGTTTTCAGTAGCTTTTGTTTATCAAAGCTGAAGGCCGAATTCAGAGTTCAGGGGAATGCTGTGTGCTCGTTGCTTAAACAGTTATTCTTTCTGTTCAGGGGAGAACATCATTTCAAACAGACTCGCAAAAAATTGGTCTATGACATCAGGTGAAAGTTCGACCAAGTTTGAAAGTGCCGCAACAGTGCAGTCGTGAGAATGATTGCTATCACCGATGTCAGGATCAGCAATGCTCACAGAAGGTCGTACCTGGGTGATGCTGCTCTCATCTCGTACTTCCCTGCCACCTAATCGTAGTGGTGAAGTCTCAACGAATGCCGTCATCAGAATGGGTAGCCGCTGGTGACAACACGATGCATGAGCCGTTACAGGACTTAGCAAAGTATCAGTATCCAATGGTACTGCTGATGGTAGTGTAAGATAGACGTCCAACACGCATTCTTCTCCGCATAGCATACATCGAAGCACAGGTAGGATGCAATTTTGCCAGATTGGTCTGAATGAAAGAAACCAGGTCATATTCAGATCTCTTAGCCAGGCTAATCCAAGGACTTTAGTTATGCGGTCCCGATAGCGTATAGCTAGGATCGTTTCTTTCATCATTGCTGGAGTCTTATCTGCGACTTGGCTTGCCATATCGGAGCAGAAGGGTCAAAAATAAAATTCCTGCTACGAGTCCCAAAAGTAGGGGTAGGCCGCCAAAGACAGAATGGACAAAATTGGGAAAAATGCCCAGAACTGTTTCGAAGGGTGTGAAAAGTCCCGAAATAATTGTCTTAAATATATGTGGGATACCACTGGTATCAGACATATTTAGGATTTGGCTTAGCATTTCTACGAAATGCACGGGGCAATTTGTTGATAAAAGGGTATGTATCTCTGCCGTTGTCCTTGCAACCAGAAGATCATACGTTTCTTTTGATGACGTTAAAGGCACGGTTGTCTCTAAAAGAACAGACTTCATTCTGCTTAAAGTATCAATTCGAATAGAAGAGATATTTAAAGAAGGCCAAATCGTCGCCTCCGTATCTGGAGTGCTGTTTGGATACAATACTTGCATACAGCAAGTGACCATGGAACTAACGCTTACGAGATAGGCTTTCCCTGGCACCATGCCACAACAGCTGTGGTCCACTATTAGAATATAGCTCCCGTTAGAAAGCCGTCTAAAGAATGGCTCTATTTATTTTGCAGGTGTGACGTGCTGGTGACATGAAAGGTTATTTGAAGTCCCCTCACAGGCCCCATGCAAATTAATACCTTGGCACAGAAGTATACCGCTTAGTGATTGTTTACAATTGTTACCACTAAGAAATACATTCTGTTTCTTTTCACTATAACATGTATGTGTGTAAGGCAATTTCCATGAAGACTTAATATACCCTTTACCCAACCTTTCATACTGGCCCGCTGGTATATACTCTTGGCAGTATTTAAATTGGAAAGTTGTTATCGGAATTGTAATTATTCCATGTATTATCCATTCAATGACAGGTCTTTCTGACATTGTCAATGGTAATCTCTCAAGTTTTTCAATGCTCAGAATCGTATAGTCTGCTCCTTTTTGTGCCAAACTGATTTGTTTATCAGTAAGGTTAAAGATAGAGTATAATGACGTTGTGTTTATCAAACACCATGGCACGTAGCCTGAACGCAGATTTTGCAACGTCCAGCCGAGCTGTACAATAGAACGTAATTGGGACTGACCCAGTTGTAACATTAGTAAGTCCTGATCTATAAAATCGATAGCAGATGATACAATACTGTCCAGTGAATATATTCTGGAGGACAGAGTCATTAACCCATTGTCCACAACAGAAAGTGATTTTTCCAAATTAATACGATCAATTTCTCGTATTTTTTCTGCTGTCTCAATTTGAGTTACTTTCCAAGCTTCGTTGTATGCAGCGTATATACCGGCCGCTATGAAACGTTTTTGACGCCGTTTGCGTGGTCCCATTATGAAATCACGCAAGTCAGCACCGTCTTTAAGTAAAGTCAAGTGTTGCTTAATTTCAGCCAGTGTGGATTTCTGTAGCCACTCAAGGCATAGTTTCCCTACACTGTATGTTGTTACTATCCCTGGATGTTGTCCCTGGGAGTATGTAGGGTCTGGTCTGGTCATTTTGAACCCCTGATTTTGGTCAGAAATCTATCTTGACAGGTATTTGTGTCTGTTGGCCAGATCAATCACTTTTTCCAATCAGGATGTGTTCTGTTTTGGTGTAAAATATGGGATACGTCTATCTCAACATCGGTAGTGGTAGTACTATCAGGTATTGGCTTTGGAATAGACGGTTTGTTTAAGTCTTTAATCTTAGCTAGGCCAAGACAAGTAGTCTGTTGAATGGTGTCATTCAAGAATATTATTTGTTCTGGGATCATGCAGGCTCTAAATAATGCTTCTAAACCTTGGACCTGCCAATTTTTTGTACCCCAGATGGTTTTCGTTTCAATGTTGTCTTTCCAGAATTCAAAACCAAATGTAATCATTTTTTTCATAAAATGTTTCAGAATAAATCAATTTAGTATTTGTCAACATTGTTTTTATCCATGTCTTATTTAACAGTTTAAAATAAAACGTTTCTGTATCACTTGTGTTAAACCCTGAGAAGTACGGAAATTTCTCATAAAATATTTTCGAACTGCTTTTAGGTGGAGTTGCACAATGTTCCCATTGATTATACTTAAAAACATTTCTGGGTTGAGCAGATTTATGTAAATAGTGATGTGCGAAGTGATTGTAACAGTACATTTGTTCATAATTCGACGAACCCTGTAAGTAATCATGTTCTGTAAATTTTGCTGACATTACTAAATCTGACATCATATTATTTATGCTTTCAAAGTCACAATCCTCAGAGAATGTACTTGGTTTTACAAAGTCACTTAATGAAACCTTGAACTGATGTGGATATTTCAAGAGTTCAACCGGGCCATAGATTTCGTAATCCGTTTTGTTCCAAGCTACCCCACCGGGTATTGGAATGGCTGTGACATTCACTGATGATAGTTCTCTTTTCTTGATGTGAGATGACTTGTGTGGCTTTAGGACCAAGTTGATGTTTTGACTTGCTGTGTCCATTGTACTGTATTTTCCCTCAACGAATTTTCCCAAACAAAGTACCATGATGAGCCAAAGCAGGAGGAAAAGTACACCTAACACAATCCAAAATTCAATCCATGGAGAAATCAGATAGGTTTCTTTGAGTTGATGAAAGAGTTTAGTTAATTTGTCTTTGAAAGTTTTTGTTGTTGGCGTTTCTTCAGGTTCACTTGGATTTTCAGAGAAGTTATCGAAATTGATGAAGTAGCCAGATGCAGTTCTGTCAATTGTTGGAATTGCTTCCGAATTTTCCTTTGCTTTTTCATTTTTTCTTTCATTAGCATAGTCTGAGGCTACATCGTTGTAGACAGGTGTTTCTTGACGAACTGTTGCAATTTGGGTTTCAAGAGGCACAAGTTCCATGGCATTGTTGCATAGTCCTTTTTCATTCACTGCAGGTTTATCAAATGTGATTAGTCTCTCAGTTTGAACCTCTTGGATTGTAGCAAATTTTGGTATTCTGCTATTTCTTCGGAGTCCACTGGGCCTACTACTTATTATTGGCCACATGATTGTGGTTTTACCAGGTCGATGGATACAACTCGGTTCTCCTTTTTACCAGCAAGGGGCGATAGTACAAATGATCTTGTTCCGCTGACAGCTAAGACAGGTACTGCTTTTCTGTAAGAAGGCCCAAATTCCTTCTTCACCGCGATCTTCTCTCTGACCAGATCCCCAATCTTTGGAATCCAGACAGGCCTTGCTGCGACAGGTGGTTTATCTTCAGTGGCTGTTAGCTGCTGTTTTAACTTTATGTTGCTCAGGGCTTTTCTTGTTTCATTTAAGTCCTGTAAAACAGCCAAACGTTCTTTGATATCAAAGCATTTTCTTTCTACCACTGAAGTCTGACTATCTAAGTCCTGAATATGCATTTTAGTACCGAACAATAGTTCGTACAGACTGAAACCTTTTAGAGAATTTCTTGGCAGATTATTAAGACTACGTTGGACACTTGTTAAATGTTGGACCCACCCATCACCCGAACCTAATACCCTCGCCGTTATAGATTGCTTTAAGTCCCGGTTTTTTCTTTCCACAATCCCATTTCCCTCAGGATGGAAGGGACAAGAGTACCGCATTGCAATGCCCATGCTGGTCATGGCCTCCTTATAAGCTCGGGAGCTAAAAGCAGGACCCTGGTCAGAATGTAACATGCCAATTGCGTATGTGCCGATAAAGACTCGCAAATCTTTTATAACAGTTCTGGCGTCAGCCGAGCGCTGGTGTCTGTAATTTTAAGTGAATCTAGTCTTAAAAAGAAATTAATGGGACGCTGGATTTGACTTATACATAGCCTTATGCTAACTACAAGAAGGGCCATGGCAATCCTCCGGTCGGTTCGCTACTGCGATCTCTGTTGCAGTTTGGACAGCTTTTTGCAAATGGTAATGTTGCAGGCTCATCCCCGGCCACCAGTATTCTGATTGTAATTCTTTCAGAGATTCCTTGATCTCTTGGTGCCTTAGACCTAATCCCATGTGTGAGTCCGCTATTAAGAAGATTCTCCTGTTTGTGTTTGGCATTACTCTATCCCCCACTCCAGGGATTAGAGCAAAAGGAACGGAGTTTGCATCAATTATGTATGTATAATTGAGTGGATAGTTCACGGGTAGTGCTGCACAGTCGCCTTTTGAAAACGTTTTTACCGCCATCATGGTTTCCCCGTCTATATATTTTTCTGAACGCTTTTTTGTGGCTACGGAAGCCGGTTGAGCTGCTTCCGCTGTAAATGTAGATGTAAATGTATAGGCATTTATATAGCGCACTACTTACCCGGAGGGTCCCAAGGCGCTTCGACCGCTGCGAAACCCTTCCTGGCTTCCCTGAGAGATGGTCCCTTAATGGGTATCTCCAGGGTGAGACCAGGCATCCCCGGCGGTCTGGTGGGGCCGTTAGTGAAGATGAGGTAAGCTAATGCCCAGAGTTGCCGAGTGTGATCGCTGATCAGAGTGTGCACCGAGGCGAGAGAATTATCGAGTCCGCTGACCCTGGTCCAGAAACCTGCCGCGCCGGGAATCGAACCCTGGTCCCGGGCCGTCCTCTGCTCTCGGGTCTGCCGCCTCTAACCAGTGAGCCACACTACTTCACTGTGGCTGTATTGGCCATTGAATTCCCTGCAACGTGAACGCCATCACGTTAATGACTCAGTATATGTATCACGTGAGTCTTTCGTAGTTCTTTCTGCAAAAGAACTACCTGTTCCCAAAGCTTCTTATGCTTTGTTGTGGCACCTGTGTCATCTTTGTAATCGTTTTGAACCCAGTTCTGCAAGCCATTATTGTAAGATTTGACGCAGAAATGTGAATTGCACACTATCAGTGTCGGGAATTCACGATCGGCATTTTCAAGCGCCATCTTTAAAGATCTGATTTCAGCTCGCTGAGCCGAACAGTTTCTCAGTGATTCAGTTTTTGTTATTTTTGGTCTGAATTTACCACAGCGCCAGCGACCTTTAACAATTGCGCACGCTGCATTGTAGGATTTATTATCCACATCGTAATGTTGTGCAAATCTGTCCATATAGATTACACAAGAGTACTGTTGGAGAGGCAGAATTTCGATTGGCAGAGGATATTCTTCTTCATATTTTAGATCTTTCAGTTTTTTCATGTTCGGGTCAAAATAGTATTTCACGTCTTCTGCAGCAAGAGAATTTTCCCACTGTATCCATTTTGGATCTAATGCCACTGTTTTTAGATTAACTGGGCTTAATAACGCCTCAAGGGCTGATTCTGCTGTATAAACAGTTATTCTTTTGCCTTGGCCTTGGGCTCTTTCTTTTGCTACAGCAGTTTAAACCGCATTTACAATATTTTCTGTTAGACTGAATAAGTTTTTTCAGCTTTTGTGTACAAATGTGATTTGTAAGCTAATGGTACCGTTTCTCCCTCATTAGAGGTCAGGTACGTGAATCCGCATCTTCCTGGGAGGACTCGGATTACAAGGTTGCGTGTGTTGTCGCGAGTTTGTAATTTTGTTTTAGCTAACATGTCTGTTTGCAATGATCTCAAAATTTCTGTGTGTTTCTGAGTCCAATTGATTGGTTTAAAATCAGGTTTTATTAATTCATAGAGAGGTTTAACCCTCTCCGCATAATTTAGAATGTAAGTTCTCCCGAAATTCTGGAAACCTAGTATTGATTGTAAGTTCTTCAGCGTTTTTGGTGCTTGGAGTACAGCGCACTTCTCTAAGAAGTTGTCTGCTAGGCTTTTGCCTTCACTTGATATTTCATATCCTAAAAACAGGACAGTTAGGTGGGCAATTTGTGACTTTTTAAAGTTGAATTTGTAACCCTCTGCTGCGAACCCAAGTATTATGGTGTTCACTCTTTTCAAGTGAGTATCCAGGTCATCATCTGTGAGATAGATGTCATCGACATAAGATAATGCCTCATCATCATATATTTGTAGTAACCCTGATACCCTTGCTGAGAATAATCCTGGGCTATTCTTGAATCCCTTTGGGAGTCGACAGAAATTTTTCTGTGACCCCATTATTTAGAAAGTGGTTAAATACCTGCTTTCAGGTGCAATGTTTTGACAAAAGAATCCATTAGAGATGTCTAATGTTGTTTTGTATTTTTTGCAAACGATGTTATTCATTAGTGCTGCACTGTGTGAGTTTTGTACTGCAAATGTCTTGCGACATGAGTTAAGGTGTCTGTAGTCCAAGACTAGACGATATGAATCGTCTGGCTTGGAGACAGGAAACAAAGGATTGTTCATTTGAGAGGTGCATGTTTCGATCACCCCTTGGTATTCAAGTTGATCTAAGATCTCCCTGACTTGTTTTTTAGCTTCTTGCTTAATTGGGTAGTGCCTTTGTGCAGTTGGTTGACATTTTAACTGGATTTGATTTTGTGAGGAGGGGAGTCCTCATCCCATCCTACATGATTTTTATATAATGCAGGAACTTGAGCTACTGCCCATTTTCTTGCATATGTGTATTTTCTATGAATTGGAATATGATTTGAGAAGGCAGGCATAATCATTTCTTCGCCATGAGGGCACTCCCTGACAAACTCTGGTGGCCAGTCTTTCTCAGCTAATAGGATGTCATAGCCTTTTGAAAGGTTATCCCAAAACAGACCCCTTACTTTCCTAGTCTTATCTCCCTCTATACGCAATGTTATTTCGTATATTTTATGAGGTTTGCTAACTCTTGCATCTGCAGTTTCCACCTGAATGTATTCATTCGTGTCCACTGTCTCCAGATGATTCATCAGGATCTTGCGAGCTATTGTCACTTCTGCTGCGCTGTCTAGCATTGTCTGGGCCCACTCTCCGTTATTCAGCTGTGTCCTCAGTATCCTCGGCATGTTTGACTATTTTAATAGTGGCTACCTTCTTTATTGGAAATTGGACTTGACGTGCTCTTCCCTGTGTTCTGACCGTCCTCTTCTTTCCGATTTCTGCGAGGAAGTCTGAAAAGATCGAGAGGGACGTGTATCAATATCTTGATATCTATCAGGCTTTTTCAAATTATCCCTATATCTAAGGTTGTATCTTTTCTCAGAGGGCTCCCTCTGGGGAGACCTATGTCCTTGGTCCGGAGATCTTTCTCTCCAACGAGGAGACCTTCCTCTGGACTGGAATCTTTTTTCTTTGGGAGTGGATTGTTTATTTCCATCCCAGCTCTTTTTTGGAGTGTTTAGATCATTTTTTATAAATATCTTTTTAGGATTTTCAGTTAGTTGGGGTTTTACTGGTTTCCCACCCAAACTATCTCTACCTAGTTCTTCATAGGATTTTTCTATGATTCTGGCAAGTTCAATTGGTTGTGCTGTTATATCTGTTTCTTTCAATTTCTGGAGGTAAGTTATATCCTCCATTGCCAATTGAACTAACTCTCTATATGCCTTTGTTAATTCTTTTATTTTAACTAAGAGTTCTTCCCTTGACATTTTATCAATGTCTGGATGTGGTGTGTAGCTGGCTAGAACCGGCCACGTTGCTCCTGGTCTACCTAGTGGACCGAGCCTGGTTATGTTTTAGGGCACCTTTAAACCAGAGCAGGTGCTCTTGGTAATTTAGTGGGATTTCAACGTCCTCGAAAGGAGTGTATTCATCCGGAGGTTCCTCTATTTTGTAATAGTGGAATTTGTGTCTTACAGCGTTTGCTGCTGGAAAGTTTATCCATGAATAGAATACCTCTGTCTGCCGATATTCATGGGCCTCTACCACGAATATGACTGTACCACCTCGTGATGTCAGTCCGTTTTCTATAAGTTTAAGAGTTATAGTTTTTCTTATGTTGACCGGAATGAGTATAACATTCGGGTCATTCTGTAGGAGACTTGTGTCCTCCTCTAGGAGTCGGGCTGCTATTCTAGCTGCCTCCCTCTCGTCTTCACTTTCCTCCATTTTACTGGAAGAAAGGTTTTTGTTGCAGATCAAGTTTCAAGGAAACAAAGATTAGGTGCACAATATTTTGGAACACTGTATCCTTCAACGTTGACTAAACCAAAAACTATACATAGGAATCTTTTCCTACTAAGTTCCGGTGGATTTTAACCTCTTACCCACTCCAGACGTCTTTTGGAGTATTTTCGGGAAAAAGGGTCTGTGTGAAAAAGCACGACTGAGTTACTCTAACGTCTTGCATTAGATTTATCGCCTTACCAAACGTTGAGCGCCATGTAGTGTAGTTCCTATATTCCCAATAGGCTCTGCGCATTGGAATAATATATTCAGCAGTGTAGACGTAGGACTGAGGTCGACTAGGTCTCTACTGACTATATTAGACTTAAGGTTTGCCAGCTAGCTCAGAGGTCACTAGAAACTTTCTCGAATAAACGAGGAGTTTAACCTCCCTGGATAGACAAGAAGGGATTAGCTTCTGACAACCACATAACATGACAACTTTGCTCCCTCAGAATAAGAGTGTATCTCTAGAGTTGTGTGAAAACAATAGACAGCTATTTCACTCAGTCAATTGTGCGTACTTAGTTTCACCAGAGTGCAGAGACAAGAGAGAAGGGTGTTTTCAATAAAAGGTGTAATTTATTGAGCAGTCTTCTTTCTCATGCAAGAGAAATGAATTGCCATAATTGCAATACTTAATGTAAAGTAAAGTGCGTACAGTAAAAGGAGTATTATGAAAGAATACTGTAAAAGCATTGATATGGTTTCTTAGCCATAAGATACTTTAAAATGGATAAAATATATACATACATATTTACATTGACTAACATACTCAACTGGTGCTTCTAAATACGCCTACCCCGGTGTACTACTTGACCTAAGCCTAATGTGTGGGAAGGAGTAAGTAAGTAGCAGTTTAAGTTAAGTTGGTTTTGCCAAGAATCTGACTCAAGAATTTTCTTTAAGGGTTTAGTCAGCTCCGTACCTGGGTAATAGAATGCAGGAGGTCTGGTATCTCTCTTTCAGGACTTGATATCCCAGCAGCCCGCGAAGGCAGCTGAGAACACCGGAGATGGATTTCCCGGCAGGAGAAAAGACAGCGTCTCTCTCAGTGCGTCAAAAAGGAGGGGCAGCGTCCGTGGGCTCTCGCATCAGCTGGGCTCTCGGGCAAGTAGATGGCTGCTCGGCTCCAAAACCACTACCGTGCGTTTGCTTAAGGCAACGTTGGTATATTTATACCTGAAAGGTGCTGAGGTTGACGTAAGGTTTGGACATAAGACGTCAATAAAGATGTCACTAAGAACTGACTGTTCCTTTAGTGTTCGCAGGAGTTCAATGACAAATCAAAACAAAAGCAAATGGGGATTTCCCAGGTTGCTGGAGGTTTGGTGTGTCGAAAGAACTCGTTGTGCTCTCTAGGAATCAAAGGAAGTAGCTTTGCCGTGCTTTGGACTGCAAGGGCTATTTACTAAATATGGATCTGATTCTTATGCCATTATAGGGATATTATTGATTATAGCCGTACAAGGGCCTAAAATAGCAATATTAATTTAGGCTCCTAGATAAAAACACAATGGTATATACAAGATTTGTTGGTTCCCCTTTAGTAAGTTGGTATTGGTAAGTATTTTGGGAACCAAAGTAGATAATGCGCCATGAGTTGCGCTGCATTGGTTCCCTAAATACTTAACAAAACCAACTCACTAAAAAGGAACTAACAAATCTTGTATATACTGTCCATCACGTAGCACACTAAGCCTCCTTGGGTTGCCTCACACATTATATGCGTCCAGTGCTGTTATCGTAATTTGCTCTGACAATTGTTTTTGTTCAAAAATGTACTTAAATATTTGATGCTATATGCACTTCCAAACTATTTGAAGTTTCGAGTCTCTCTTCTTTCCCAGTTCTCTTGTAATGTCTTGCGCATGCAATTGTTTGTGATGTTTTAAATGAATCCAGTTGATATATTGTTGTTATTTACAGTTTAACAAACTGAGCACAGGCCCTGCAGTGGAAGGCCTGAGTTCCCTTCTTAAGGCTACTCGTGTGGGTGGCACAATTCGTGCTGCAGGCCCACTAGTAGCATTTGCATTACCAGCCCTTGCACACATAGTGCACTTCACTAGGGACTTTACTAGTGAGGCAAACATACCACTCATGGACAACCAATTACCATTACACTTTATACAGGAGGCTCTTGCATTTTGACACTGTTTAGCAAAATGTTTAGGGAGCTTTAGCCAAAAAAGGCCAAGTCCTACAGTTGCCATTTAAAACAGGGAGCGTTGTTACCTTGTTAGGGTTTACCCCTCTGTACAGACTAGGCTTGCCTGTAACAGACGCAAGGTTTGCCATTTAAACAGTTAATGCAGTTTCTTAGTAGGAACCTAAATTGTTTCTGCTCATTGTTTATGAGTCTGGGCCATATGCTGTAGACCTGTTCTAGATTCACAATTCAATGGTTCTTTTTCTCAGCTTGAAAGTCTAAAGGAAAGAAAAGTCATTAGGTGATCATTCCACAAACTCATAATCCTCCTAGACACACAGTGACCTCAGTCGACTACATAAGGTTAGTTGATTTATTACAAAGCCAAAAATAACTGAACTTAAAGACACCTCAATACGAGGGTGTAGAAATACATTGCAATTAGCATGAAGCCAAATCTGCATATCCAATTTGGACGATGCAACATGAGTAATACTATTAGTTCAGGAAGCTAAATGCAGAAGATCAGAAAGCATGAGTCAAAGTTCCCTTTCATCAAGAGTTGGTGAGTGAAAAGCATTACATCTATCCCTACTCTAGTGCTAATATGACATCACTACTTAAGCATTTTCATGAAAAAAGATAAAAGATGTCAGCATGTGGAGTCTTCCTACAATATTCAGTTAACATAAAAAAGCACCATATGAGCTTTACTAAATTTCATAGAATATAAGGCACTTTCAAATAATGAATTTACCTACATGTAACATTACACAATTAATAAACACATGTAGTACATGAATAATTGTCAGTTTCACAACATGAGTTCTTCACGTTAATATTTTGTTAGTAACATTTTTGTTAGTTACATTCATTTTCTGTATTAAAGCTCGATGTTACTTTTCATTGACCTAATCACATTTTCACTTAAGCACATTTCACAATTCTAACACTTTACGTTAATACAACAAATGATTATATGTGGGTGCGATCTACACATGATTATAATGCACCGCTACAAATAAAATACGATATCCGTTGCATCATTTACAATTTGCTTTGATCCAGTCCCGCTGACCTCCCTGTTGATTTGATGAAGAATATTTTTTCTGAGTTTATTCAGGGCCCTGATAGAGAGGCTGTAGCTCAAGCCATGTAAAATTATGTCCACAGGACCATTATGAAATCTTTGGGAACCTTGGCTGAAATACTTCAGACCTTTTTTGAGGGCCTGCCCTGGACGCTGCCTCATGATGCCCCCAATCCTCAAACGCTGAAATCCCCCAAAAACATCGTCCAAGACAGCAGCCTTGGACCAATTGAAATCAGCCAACTTAAATTCTGTGGGTTCCTTCACTGGTGAAAATGTGGCTGGGGACAATGCTGATAGTGATGAGGGGTCCTTTCAAGATTTTGAACCCCCAGATGGGGAAAGATATGCTTTTAATGAGGAGGATGCTAGATCCTGGTTACCCGCCCCTAAGAAGAGACTTCAGACTGCTCGGCAGGCAAAGGCCTATTGAGTTCCTCTCAGTCGCTGTTATTGCACAACACTTTTAATCCAAATGATATGTCCATCCACATTCCACTGACTGGACAACTTCCTCCAAGAGCGCAGCCTACTTACATTCTAGACTGCACAAACCTTTCCCCAATGAGGTCAAGAGCTGCTTGCTCTCAGAATGCCCTCAACCTATGATGGAGAGCAAGGTAGTTTTGACCCCTGACAAAGACCCTAAGCTTTCCACCTTCATGGGAACATTTTGTTAAAGATCCCAAGAAAGGGATTGATGATTTCTGAAAAGCTTGCCTGGTTAAACGTTTGGATATATCTGGGCCCCTGGCAAAAATGTTAGATTTGGCTTTTCTGGCAAAAGACCCCTGTCAACCTGAATACCGTGGATGGTTGGGCCCAATGACTGGTTTGCTTGTTGGGCAATGCTAACTGTGCTTTGTTCTCTTAGTGTTTTCACTCTATCCTCCTCTGCATTGTTCCAAAGCTCTGCGAGTTGGTGACTAATGAAGCCGGTCCCTCGGCGGATGGCCTCCTTTTTGCAGATTGTTTTGTTTAGGAGGTAGTTAAGTTGACAATACAGTTATTTACCTCTCTCAACAAAGCTCAAGCTGCATTAAAAAACGTTTCCCAACATCTCCTTTTTTCCTCAGGCTGGTCGAGGTAGGGGCTTCTCTGCCAGCCACTCACAATATCCAGGCTCCTCCTTTCAAGGACAGGGCAGAGGAAGATCCTCGAGTTGGAATGGTAAGACGGAAAGTGGAACTCCCTTCTACCCTAACCAAGCACAAGGCTTCCCAGGAAGCTTTCACTGTGGTAATGCTCACGGATCAGCTACCAACACCTCTTTCCAAGGTGAGTCCATACCTTTTTTCCACACAGAACTAGGGGGCAGGATTTGTATTTTTCTTCGGAATTGGTTATGCAGTACCCACGGCGCTTGGGTTCTTCAGACTGTTCAAGGTTTTTACCTAGAATTTTATGAGACTCCAGTTGAGGCCACAAGAGTCTCTTCATAGAACAAGAAGTTTCTTTCCACCTACTAAAATAGGTTATTGCCTCCTGTCAACCCCATCATACGGGCTTTCTCAGCAACATCTTCCTAGTGGACAAAAAAGGCTGAGATGAACCTCAAGGATTTTAAAACAACTTCAAAATGGAAATGATTAACTTGTCACAAGACTTGTTGAGAGAAGGCTACTACATGGTCCGTCTGGACCTGAAGGACGCCTACCTCACAGTACCAATCTTCCCTCCTCACTGATGGTTTTTGCAACTTCAATGCTGAAAAACTACTTACAAGATTTTTGGCGATGCCCTTTGGGCTTTCATCAGCCCCTTGGTGTTTTACCAAATTATTCAAACCGGTGATACAATTCTTGAGGGAAAGAGGAATTCGCTTGATAGTATACCTAGATGACTTCCTCATGATGTCTCACAATCACTTTTCCCTTTATGGTGCGTGCTCACACCTCTCTTAACATGAGCGCGCACTGCCGTGAATGGAGCGCGCACACATCCAGGACATCCCGCAAGTCACGCCCCTGCTTTAAAAAAGTGAGAAGCACAAAAAACAGGCACATCCTGAATGAGGTGTGCCGGAGGAAGAGTCGGGAGGGCAGGTAAGGCTACCTTTGGAGTTTGGGGGCTTGCAGGCTTGTGGTCATGTGGCTGTTGACACTTGTTGGTAAAGCGCGGGCCAGATTGTGGGCTTTTGCTTTAGTATTAATGTTAATCACAGCCCCTTCATGGGCTGTGATTATTAACTTGAATACTTCAACAAAAGCCCACAATGTTCCCCGCACCACGCTTTACTAATAAAAGCATAGAGCAAGTTTCAAAACACAGTGTGTACTTTCTGAAAGTACACGCTGTGTTTTTAAACTTGATCTACTCTTTAGTTAGTAAAGCGCGGCTCCAAGAGCAATTGTGGGCTTTTGTTTAAGTATTCATGTTAATCACAGCTCGTGAAGGAGCTCTGATTAACATGAATACTTAAACAAAAGCTGACAATCTTCCCTGCATCGCGCTAAACTAACAAAAGAGTAGAGCATGTTCAAAAACACAGCGGTACTTTCTGAAAGTACACGCTGTGTTTTTAAACCTGCTCTACTCTTTCGTTAGTAACGCGCGGTGCATAGAAGATTGTGGGCTTTTGTTTTACATGCTGTGTCTTTAAACTTACTCTACTCTTTTGTTAGTAAAGCACTGTGTGGGGAAGATTGTGGGCTTTAGCTTGTGGGCTGTGATTAATATGAATACTTAAACAAAAAGCCTACAGTCTCTCACAACCGCGCATTAATAACAAAAGAGTAGAGCAAGTTTAAAAACACAGCATGTACTTTCAGAAAGTACATGCTGTGTTTTTAAGCTTGCTATGTGTGACATTTTATAATCTCAGTGAAATTCTGAGTGACATTTCAATGACTATGAGCGACACTTTCTCTCAAGCAATGAAGACAAGGAAAACATATAAATGCCAGCATTTACACCCATTATTTCTTGGCGTACACTATAAAATAGTGTAACTTACAGTCAGTAAAAGTATGGTAAAAAAGTGGGTGGATATGAACATGGTACCCCTCCGACACATTATCTCTTTTTATCCTAGAAACAAGCATTGGAAAAGGCACAAGAGTTGGCTAATTATTTCACGTGCACAAGTTCTTTCTAGTAAATATCTTATGTTGTATGAGACATCTGGACACTCAACCAGAAATACATGTGCATGAGGCCGTATACCCAGACTATACCATGAGACACGTAATGGTATAGGGTGATGGATTCATGGGTAAGTCTGGATGATGGCTGTTTTGGTTGATTTATGCACACCAGTGGGAAAATATGTGTGAATGCACATCAGTGAATGGAAAGAACGGGTGCTTCCTGTGAGCATCGAGAAACTATATATTGGTATTAGCAACTTAATTAGCCTAGCCTAGGAGATAAAACTTGTCACTCAGGCACTTACTTGCAGCAATTGGCGGTCCGTGACTGCACTTGTGGACTTTCTCAGCAAAGTCGCTTCATTGTGGCTCAGCTGCATGTGTTCTGGGCTGCTGAGGAACACTCCGGTTGTCTCCAAGGTCATCCACAGATTCACTCTGCCATCGGCGCCAGTAGAGTCTGATCCAGTCACAGTATAATTTACCCCAGTCATGCAAGCAGCTGCACTGCAATTGCCATTTATTTTGCTACTAATGTTGCTCTGGATTGCTTGATCAGCAATACGTGTTATAATTAAACGTGGCATTTTTTATTTTTGGTTTCTCCTTTCTCCTCTTACTTTTTAACATATGCCCCTTTTGGTTTACTGTGACCTCTCCTTGTCACTTTTTCCCTTCTCTTTGATCCATTAGGCACACAGAGGGGACTGGGCCGGAGATGAGTGAGTCCTCAACTTGGGACTCTGAGGCCCTGTGGCCTCTTCTCAAGGGGGCACAAGAGGTGGGATGGGTAAGCCCCAGTCAGTGCGTGAGAGACAGAGGTATATGTAAGGGCAGGCCAGGGAGGCATGTGACCGCCAGCCACCCCCTCAGCATTCATTTCGGCAGGTGAGAAGAGAAGCTAAAAGGTGTCTAGTGTGACTTCCAATTAAAAAGCTCCTACAGAATTCGTTTTTTTCTGAAAACCCCCATAATTGTCCCTTTGAACAAGAAGGGCAGCCGAGGCAACCCTATCAATTACTAACAAAAGAGTAGTGCAAGTTTAAAAACACAGCGTGTACTTTCTGAAAGCACACGCTGTGTTTTTAAACTTACTGTGCTCTTTAGTTAGTAAAGCGCGGCTGCAAGAGAGTGTGGGCTTTTCTTTAATGATTCATGTTAATCACGAATGCAAGCAACATGAATACTTAAAGAAAAGCACACAATCTGCCCGCGCTTTACCAAGAAAAGAGTACAGCAAGTTTAAAAACACAGCTTGTACTTTCAATGTATTCTGAAAGCACATGCTCTGTTTTTAAACTGGCTGTACTCTTTTCTTAGTAAAGCAAGCATAGCTGCCAAAGTTTCAGATTGCCTATGCGTGACATTTCATAATTTTAATGTACTTATGATGACTAGCATTCGATGGCTAAGAGTGACACTTTCTTGTGAACAAAATCAAAGCAATGAAGATGCAGGAAATATATAAAAATCTGGCTAAACAGCATTGGGCAGTTTTTGCTCCACACTATCTGATGCACTGAAGGGGGTAATTGACTTCTCCCCATTCGAGATTCACCCCTGCAATCTTTGTGTGAGAAATCGAATGTTCTTGCAGTATAGCCTTTTTGACTACGGTATTAGTTCAGATTTATCTATTGTTTTTCAGTATTTTGGCCTTATTTCTATAAACAGCACTTCAGTTCCATCTGGAGAAGATAGTCTGTATGAATCTGTATCTGAATTACATGAAAAAGATGAAATAGTAAAGGTCTGTGGTCGGCCAACACCGAGCTACTTGGGCGAAGGCACGCATTTCTTTTTTTTTTTTAAACCTTTATTGTGCAAGCAGAAACATACAAATACGGGCCTACAACCAGTCAGGCCGGCCACAACACATTACGGGCGCACAAATTAGGATAGAAATTCTCCAGCAGTTCCTCAGCATTCCATAAGCAATCAGTAAACATTAAAAGTCCCAATGTAACCGCTAGGAGCAGGATAAGAGAAAGTTAATTTTATATTAAAATAGGAAGTATAGCAGGAGCATTGCAGCTATTAGTTTCCGAATTCCCATGGCGGGCAGTTGGCGAAGCAGCAATACAAAGGAACAGTGAGAATCAGGAATAGTAGCAACAATTGGCGAAGGCAACGCATAGTTCCCACGTTGCAAATCAGTTCCCACCGCTGCCCACCGTCCACCCGTCACCACTTGAATATGTGCTGGTACCAATCAAAGAAGTCAGAACTGCAACACAAAGATAGCCATCCGCTATACTAACCCAAAGAAGGGGAAAAAGAAGGAAGGGTAAAAGAAGGAATGTTAAAAACAATGAAGAAAGAACGCAGCGTCGCAGTATGCGCACCATGGCGGATAAGGCACTCAATAATAGACCTGCAACCGGGATCGAGGCAAGTAGGATGTGTAAGTGTGCTATCATTATCATTAACACGAAGAACTCATGTCCTACACTGTCAACAAACACCCCATGGGGCATGCGTGCGGACATAGCGTCCCAATAAAGGGATACAAAAGAGCCATAGAATTAAGAAAAAACGAACAATATACAGACCCCATCCCACCCACACCACCCTGCACCCCTGCAGAAGGCTACGACCTTCCCCCCCAGCAGTGTGCCGGTCGCCCTAAAGAGAACCCGAAATGTAGAAGAATCAGAAAGTAAAGAAAGAACACTACAGACAAAAAGAGGAAGGAAAAGGGGAAGAAAAACCAGTGGGAGAGGAGGTATGCGATCAAACCGTCAGCTCCCACCCCCCACCTTAACACAATTAGAACCCACGTCTAGATGAAATCGACACAAACTCAAACATCAGGAACATGAAGAGGAATTGGTCATACTGTTACAGCTGCGAGCAGTCCACATATCCACACATTATTTAGCAGTCCGCTGAGGTGAGTCCATCTCATCCCTGTCCTCTCCTGACCAGTACTTTAGGCACGGAGTGTGCATAGGATCGGAACAAGGCAAGCCAAGGGTGCAAAGCAGGGGATCCAAGTCTCGAGCGGCAATACAGATAATGGCGGCCTCGGACCAGACTGGCGAAGAACAACGTCAGGAGCAGCAGGCAGCGTGGGTACAGTCCCGCCGACCAAAGGGGGGAGGTTACCCCCACGGAACAATCACTGGACCCCTTCCAAGCATTTCGAGTCAAAAAAACGCCGAGTACCCAAGCGAGGCTGACCTGGACGGACCTCGGCGTGGGGCCCTCTCCCACGTCCAACTCAAGCAAAACCTCCTGGAGACTCGAGGCAACAGACATTTGAACTCTCAGATGAACGGCGGTCGCATTCTCTTCAACAGCCGGGAGAGACAAAGCAGCACATTCCCTCGGTCGGGCCGCATACATGGGGGGCGGCTCAACAAGTCCGGCGGCAGGGCCGCTATCCTGCATAGCTGCGGCAAAAGCCATGGTTGCACGCCAGGAACACAAGGCGGCGAAGACATCGCCAATCGTGGGCTCACTCCCACACTCTTCAGCCAACGTGCAGTTCGACAGGCCAGTTTCGCCGCCCCCAACAGGTCCGAGACCCGTAGCGCCGACTGCCATTTTGTCGGCGCAATGAGGCCGCTACGTTCCCCGACCCCGATTCAGGCCGTCAAACAAGGCTCAGCGGAATCTCGCCGGTTCCCGCTAATGGCAATCTTGGTGCAGAAAGATGGGTCGCCAAGACACTGGGGGTAGCCGGCGCCACCGTCTCATGGGCGCCGCCCGCCGATTCCGGGCGAAGGGCTTCAAGATGGCCAGACAGGAGAACAAAGGGGGGACAAGCCTCCTGTACGGTCAACCCCCGTCCGAGGGAGGCGGCGCCCCGCAGCTGGGCCCCCGGGCCACCAGACCGGGCCCGGTCAGTTGCCACCGGTCTAACCGCACAATGGCCTCTCCAACCGACTCCTCTCCTCCACCAGGGGTCGGCATCGATACCCCGCTCCGGCCGACCGTCGCAGGCGAGTCCCCGGCCTGCACGCCACGGAGGCTCCGGAGCAAACAAGGGCACAGCTCAAGATCCGCGGCACCCAGGAGCACCCGGGACAAACGGTGAGTGCAAGCAGCCTTTCATAGTCCCATATTCCGTCTAATGTGTCTCCTCGGGGCAGGATAAGGTACAGGATTTATGTTTCAGGCAGGAAGGTTGACGGAGCCGAGCTACAACGCGGCCATCACGGTCGCGAGCTTGGCTCCTCCCCAGGCACGCATTTCTTGAACTATTTTCAATAGCAAAAAAAGATAAAAGCATCTATTTTAGGATTTGAGGAACTCCTTTGAATAGGCCGCCCTACTGTGCCTTGTTCTGTGTTTTGTTTAAAGATATCTGGAAGTAAAACATGATTGAAGGTTATTCCTCTTGATGCAGATTTTTAAATTTAAGGCTGTATTTTATTTTTTTTGTATTTTCTGTTCAAAAACACCCTTACGTTCTTACAATCAAAAGCTATGTTACTCTTCCGCTCGGGTGGTCTGTCGCAGGTTGTTTGCCATTGCAATTAGGTAGTTAATAGCTCACTGTTCTATATTATGATTTAAACTTATAAACTGCAAGTAACACAAGGGGCTGTCTGACAGAAGCAGTAATGCACTAACCTATTTACAGTGCATGTAATTTGTGATCTGAATGGTTCACCAGCTTCTTTTCATCAGGCATTGCCACCTCCTCGGCTACTTAATGATGAGTCAACTTCCACTAGACAAAACTCAGATCTCTCTGCAGCAGGTCCATCAATCTTCAAAGTTATCTTGACATTTTTATGGTTGCTTGGAAATTGCTAGAAAGACTTTAGCATCTTTTTTGCTTGCCACTGCATCATCTTTAGGTGTGATCTTTTGATGGCTTGTGTGCTGCTCAGTCCTCCTTGTGAATTTCCTTGTTCACTCTCCTCAACCATTTGCGCAGTTTGAATGCCAGGGAAAAGTTGCATCACAGAAGGTGTAACACAAAATATAGATTTATAGACCAGTTTAAGATAATGGATGCTAATAATGAAACACATGGGCACACACCTGTTTGTCCTAGACTGGAATCCCAGGTAATTAATTGCTCCTTTTTCCTGATAGGGTCTCTAGACCGATCCCATTCATAGATTGTAATTCTTCAAGCGTTTGCTGACAATCTTGTCTTCAACTGCAGGTTTCCAATCTGTAGGGTATTTGCATTTGAGTCATCAGGTGCGAGTACCCACAAAGACAAGGTAATACTGTTTACGTTCCTCCTTGGGTTGGGCGTTGCTGGGTAAATAGATTCACAATCTGCACCCCTTTTCTTTTGCAGGTTTGTGAGACCGTACTACGAATACATCTGCACAGGCAGGCGTGAGTAAAGGCAGAACAAACAGGTAATTGTTTGGTAGGGTTAAACTGGTGCATCTTCTGTTGCACGTTTCGCAGACAGTACCCCACACATTTAAACAGGTGTACGTGAGTACAAGCAGAACGGGTAATTGTTTGGTAGAGTTAAACGGTGGTGCATCTAGTACATTGTAGTATAACATACTTACGCATGTTTTCTTCTGTTGCAGGTTTTGCAGATAGTACGCCACACATTTAAACAGGCGTACGTGAGTACAAGCAGAACAGGTAATTTCTTGGTAGAGTTAAACTATGGTGCATCTTGAACATTGTGGTATAATATACTTACCCGTGTTTTCTACTATTGCAGGTTTTGCAGATAGTACCCCACACATTCAAACAGGCATATGTGAGTACAAGCAGAAGAGGTAATTGTTTGGTAGAGTTAAACTGTGGTGCATATTGTACATTGTAGTATAATATACTTACCCATGTTTTCTTCTGTTGCAGGTTTCACAGACAGTACCCCACATATTTAAACTTGCGTCCGTGAGCACAAGCAGAAGAGGTAATTGTTTGGCAGTGTTAAACTGTGGTGCATCTTGTACATTGTAGTATAATATACTTACCCATGTTTTCTTCTGTTGCAGGTTTCACAGCCAGAAACCCATACATTTAAACGGGCGTATGTGAGTCAAGCAGAACAGGTAATTGTTTTGTAGAGTTAAACTGTTGTGCATCTAGTACATTGTAGTATAACATACATACGCATGTTTTCTTCTGTTGCAGGTTTTGCAGATAGTATGCCACATATTTAAACGGGCATACTTGAGTACAAGCAGAACAGGTAATTACTTGGTAGAGTTACACTATGGTACATCTTGAACATTGTAGTATAATATACTTACCCATGTTTTCTTCTGTTGCAGGTTTTGCAGATAGTACCCCACACATTTAAAGGGGCATATGTGAGTACAAGCAGAAGAGGTAATCGTTTGGTAGAGTTAAACTGTGGTGCATATTGTACATTGTAGTATAATATACTTACCCATGTTTTCTTCTGTTGCAGGTTTCACAGACAGTACCCCACATATTTAAACTGGCGTACGTGAGTACAAGCAGAAGAGGTAATTGTTTGGCAGTGTTAAACTGTGGTGCATCTTGTACATTGTAGTATAACATACTTACCCATGTTTTCTTCTGTTGCAGGTTTTGCAGATAGTACCCCATACATTTAAACGGGCGTACATGAGTTCAAGCAGAACAGGTAATTGTTTGGCAGAGTTAAACCGTGGTGCATTTAGTACATTGTAGTATAACATACTTACCCATGTTTTCTTCTGTTGCAGGTTTTGCAGATAGTACCCCACACATTTAAATGGGTATACGTGAGTTCAAGCAGAACAGGTAATTGTTTGGTAGAGTTAAACTTTGGTGCATCTAGTACATTGTAGTATAACATACTTACCCATGTTTTCTTCTGTTGCCGGTTTCACAGCCAGAAACCTATACATCTAAACGGGCGTACGTGAGTTCAAGCAGAACAGGTCATTGTTTTGTAGAGTTAAACTTTGGTGCATCTAGTACATTGTAGTATAACATACTTACCCATGTTTTCTTCTGTTGCAGGTTTTGCAGATAGTACCCCATACATTTAAACGGGCGTACGTGAGTTCAAGCAGAACAGGTAATTGTTTGGCAGAGTTAAACCGTGGTGAATCTAGTACATTGTAGTATAACATACTTACCCATGTTTTCTTCTGTTGCAGGTTTTGCAGATAGTACCCCACACATTTAAATGGGTATACGTGAGTTCAAGCAGAACAGGTAATTGTTTGGTACAGTTAAACTGTGGTGCATCTTGTATATTGTAGTATAACAGATTGCTTGCATAGGCGTCACGTAAGCCATGTTTCCTTATTTTGCAGGCTTTGTGGCACAGCAGGTTCAAACTGGCGGGCACGAAAATGTTCAAGCGCAAAGCAGTAACTTTGGGAGAGTGCAGTGCTTCACCACAAAGGTAGAAATGTTGCCTTGTATTCAAGGAAGAGTGGATGAAAGAAATTGTGGAGGCTGAGACACAAACATCACGAAGCAAGATTTGCGTGCAACTCGGGGAACTATTTAAATACAGTCCAGACGTAGGCTTGATTTCCAAAGAATGTGCCGAAGACAAGATTCTTGCAGACTTTTCAACAGGGAAGAAATGGAATGATGGCTGGAAACTGGATTACATGAAATGCCATCTACTTAGCAAAGTACACAAGTCTGCCATGGTGATATTGAGAAACAGAAGTGCTGCTGCCAGGTTTGGTTATGGGGGAAATGCTGAAAGAAACCGCCACTGACAAAGCAAATAGAATGGAAGTAGTTGAACGCCAAAGATCTATGCCTGAGGAGATAAAGATTCTCATCAACAACGTGTTGCTGGCAGTCAAGATCAATACTTCAATGTTATCTGTACAAGACATCCATGACCACCTAGCTTTGTATGTGGAGATACCAGACAGCTGGAGGAGCAATAACTATGCCTTTGAGTTCCTTGAGGCCATCAATAGCATGATACACTGTGAAGCTATGGCAGAACTTCGGCACGCTTTGTATCACACATTGATAATTGATGAGAGCACAGATATTTCTGGTTCAAAAATGCTCATCCTGTACTTCAAGTTCCGACCTGTAACATCAACAGAGCACAAAACACTGTTTGGGGGCATAGTGAAGCTGAGGCTATCACTACTGCTGTGAAAGAATTCTACACTGCCAATGAACTGGACCTCATGAAAATTGTCATGTTCACACCTGATGGTGCGTCTGTGATGCTGGGTAAGAATGATGGTGATGCTGCTCGCCTTAAACAATCCATTCCTCATCTAGTTAAGCAGCATTGTGTCGCCCATAGAGAAGATTTGGGAGTTGATTATGCCTGAAAAGAGAGTTCCAATGATTAAAGAGATGGAGACATTATTGAGAGCTGTCTACACTGTGTTCTCCAGATCTCCTGCAAGGAAGTCCAAGCTGGATGAAATTGTATCAGTCACTGAATGTGAAGTGGTCTCTTTTCAACCACTAAATGAAGTCCGGTGGCTTTCAAGGCATTTTGCTATTGGTGCCCTAATTCATAATAATGAGGCTGGCCTTAAGTATTTTTAGCATGAGAAAGTTGAGGAGAATGGTCCAGTTGCTAAATATTGTTACAAAAAGCTATCAGCTTCCAACAACCATATTTCCCTTTTATTACATAATGACATTCTGGGTGGATTTGCATCTTTGTGAAAACTATTCCAAAAATGTTCTTTAACTACTGTTGAAGCTATACATTATGCATGAGCAAAGATTGGCCACATTAAGCAAGAGTATTTGGTGGATACTGTCTTTTGGAGCAGCAATGTAAGAGATCTGATGTACAAGGAAAGGCAAGATTTTGACAGCGGGCCTTTTTTGTCTTTTGTTTCCCTTCTTTGTGAGCATGTGCAAAAAAGGTTCACTGAAGATGAACTGAAAGAATGGGCAAGTTTTGAAATCCAGGCAATAGCAACACAATCACATTTTGATTTTGGGACTGAGAATATACAAAGACTTATTGAAAAACTATAAAAATGTCTTGGTCATGGGTGATTGTGAAGCACCAGAAGATGTTCAACAATACAGAGACTATAAATATGTGGTGGCAGAACATGTAAAGGTTGGGTTATTTACCACCTTTCAAGACATGGTGAATTTCACTGTACGCAATGCTGCTCAGTATGGTGTGGTTTTTTAGCTTGTTGATGTCTGCGCAAAGTTTCAAGCATCTAGTGCAGATTGTGAACAAGGATTCAGCCTCATGAATACTATCAAGAGTAAATTGAGAACTAGACAAGCAATAGCTTTTGGATATGCTGATGAGGACAAAGGCCTACCTCCTGAATGAGAAAGTTGACCTCAATAGAGTTTATCAGCACTGGAAAAATGACAAGGATCGTCGTGAGAAGCAACCCTTTCACCCAAGGAGTGATGCCACGTGACGTGTCTGAACGGCCCTTTCCTACAGTCCATGTTTGCCTGGATGTCAGAGTTGTACAACCTATCTCTGGCGGGATAGCCCAACATTACAGTAGCTTTCACATCAAATTGTAAATATGTTATGTAATTTTGTAACTTATTGTGTATATGTGATATTGTATAGGCTCTCAACATTTCACCACCCAATGAACACTGCTCCAAGTTAAGAATATTTAGTAAAAATGTTATGATGGTACCACCATTGGAGTCTTGTGCGTTTCTAAATCTGAAGTGTACTTGCCTGTGTAACCAATTCATGTCATGGCGTGTTTATCCAATTTGCAAACTGGCATTAAGACCCTTAAAGTGGTGCAGTATGTGTGAAAATGCACCATCTTTTCACTTTTTTAAGTAAACGTTTGGAGTGACATTTGGCGCTGCACAAATGCGTGGTCTGGTTCCTGACTCACATAGCCATGTTTGCAGTGCACAGAGACCCTCCACTGCCGCACACATAGCAAAAAAATTAGAGGGACATTGCTGACAATCCCAGTGTACTCAGGAAACAATTGAGTTTCACAATATCCTTACTTGAGTCTCTGGGTTTTGTCATCAATTACGACAAGTCAGATCTAATCCTCCACAGCAGATGACTTTTCCGGGATTTTCCATTGATTCTGTCTCAGTCTCCCTGGCTCTTCCTCTCCAGTAGAAGAGAACAATTAAAAAGCAGATTAACACATTGCTTGCCCGCCCAACAGTTGGCTCGACTGGTGGTTCTTTTGGCGTCATCTATCCAAGCCATATATCTGGGCCCTCTCCATTATTGAGCCCTTTAATGCCTGAAGATTGCTCATTGCACAAGGAATTGTCCTATTCAGATCAGATTGCACTCACTAAGGAGGTGCGTCAAGACTTACAGTGGTGGCTTAACCACATGGAGGCCTGGAATGAGAAGGTGATTTTTGTCACATTCTAGATATGGTTTTGGAGTCAGGCGCCCCTTCCACAGGAGGATGTTGGTCAAAAGCAGAACTCTCTTTACACATCAATTGTCTAGAGTTGCTGACCAATTCCTTTACAATTCGCTCCTTTTTGCCCCATCACTCTCTTTGGTGTATCCTCCTGAAGATGGACAGTGTATCTGCGGTCCAATACATCAATCATTTAGGAGGCACTTGTTCTTGTCTTCTGGCTGAGATAGCAAAGGACTTCCGGCATTATTACCCTTAGAACCAGATCTTGGTCAATACTATGCATTTCCTGGGATCCCAGAATTCAGCAGCAGACTGGACCTCTCTGCACTTCAGGGATTCCAGCAATTGGAAGTTGAATCCCATTCTGTTATCCAAGACCATGCTGAGGTGGGGTCCATTTCAGATAGGCCTTTAATGCATCCCGACTAACGTTGTAATTACCATCCTTTCACATTTGAGACTGGATCTGTTAGCTCTGGCAAAGGGATTACTTCTTGCAAACTTGGATGAGTTTTTATTAGGTTGTTCCTCCCTTTTCTATGCTGTTGCGGGTAGCCCTTCTGATCAAGCTTCAAAGTGCAGAAGTGGTGCTGATCTCACCTTTCTGGAAAACAAAGAGTTTGTTTCTGACTTTTTTTTAACTGTTTTGCGTGTTCATTCTATACTTTCTTGCTTTCTGACTCTCCTCCTTGACCCTATTTGGAATCTTCACCCTGTAGTCATGTCCACTCAGCTCCAGTTAGTAGCATGGAGACCTTCCAGAAATGCTGGCAAGTGCCAGGAATTTCGGAACAGGCTCTCAATCTCATTGACAAAGCCTGTGCAGATTCGACCCATCAAATAGACCATACAGCTGGGAAGCGATAGTGTAGCTGGAGCGTGGAATGCTGTTTGGATCCCGTGGCAGCGGATGTGATTCATGTTACACATTTTCTGGACTCCCTCGATTCGGAGGGTCTTTCCTATTGTACTATCAGTGCATACTGAACGGCTGAACATCTCCATTTGCCAACAAACTGGTGGGAGAACACTTGCTGGTATCCAACTTAGATGATAGGTTTTACTGTGCCTTCCCAGCCTAAATATTCCTCATTTTGGAATGTTTCCATTGTTCTTAAATTTCTTCAGTCTTGGCCCGTTAATTTTCTTTTAACTAGGAAGAAATTGTCAATTAAGTTGATGTTCTTGTTGTGCCTTGTCTCTGGCAAGCGGGTCTCAGATGTTTGAGTGCTGGTTCTTGCAGGTAGGTCTTTTACCCCTAAAAGATGTTTAGTTTCTGCTATCACAACAAACCAAATCAGTGGCCAGATAGGTCCCACTCTGCCGGCAGAGAGCAGAAACTTTTTTGTGGTCCAACGCTTACAGAAATATGATAGGGTTATTGCGCCGCTAAGAAAATCCCCTTCTGGTCTATTATTAATTTCCTCAATAACCTCATGCCCCCGTGTCTTGTCCCACTTTAGCATGTTGGATAGGATGGCTCCTTTCTGAAGCTGAAATAGACACTTCTATCATTGGAGATACTCTGTTGTGGAAGCCAAGGTCTCTAAGTCTTTTGCTATTGGAGCTAGATTGGAGGAAATTATCCATATGGCAGGCTGGCCATTGGATTCCATGTTTAAATAATTATATCATAGGCCAGTAAGTAATCCTTTTTCTTTGTTGGTGGACACGCTTTAAACTTGCAGAATCTGGAGCCTCCAGTCCTGACATAGAATTGAAAATGCTCTAGCATTCGTGAACAAGAATTTTCAATTCTATTAAGGACACGGAGGCGAAGACGATCCCACCTGTTATGTGTATTCTGCAACAGTGTGTTATAATATTTGACTGAACCTATGCTGTGATATGTTTTATCAAGTAATGTATAGCAATCGCCCACCCAATTTGTACAGACTTTCCTTTTAGTTTCAGATCAAAAGCAATAGTGATATTCTTAGCTTTATGATTCAAGAACCATTCTCCTCGCTTCAGAAGAGGGGGAGTTAATGTGGAGCGTCAGGTTTATACACAAAGGTGACTGCTGATTGGTTATTGAATGTTCTATTATAACATACAGTGTTTTTTGAACAATGGATTTTGTAGTTTTTATTGGATACATACTTTTTGTGTCTTTACATGGCTGCTGTGTTAATAAAAACAAAGAAGACAATGTATAATCTTCACCTCCATGTCCTTAATAGAATTGAACATTCGTGTTCACGAATGCTAGAACATTTGTGCTTCTTAGCTCTGGAAATGTGACTGCTGTTTGACTTGTAATGGCAGCCAAATGTCCAGTATGTGACGTAGTGGAACTGTAGTGGGTCACAGCGATGGTTCATGAGTTTTGTTAAGCACCTCTGTGATGCACTAACATTGGGAAAACCCTGTTCACAATAGTGAAAAGGTATTTTAAATATATATAACAGAATGGTAGTATGGAATTGCTTTAATATAAGTAAAGATAACCATACTTTATCTTCAGAGGGTGTTTATGGAGAGGAAGACTAACATTTAACGAACCAGATGGAGTGACTTATGAGCACTTTAGTGGGAAGGATACAAGAGTTCTGCTCATGACATACTCTAAGCCAAAGACCATAGCCTATCAGTTGGCAGACTGAGTCTCCTCCTGCTTAAAACCACACAAAAAAGTATACCCCTGATGATAAATCATCTATCAGTCTGACCCAGGGCTGCTTCTCCTTTTACAAGTGAGAAAATGTTCCCTTACAATGCTGATTACAAGTTTATCTCCAAATCTCTAAATTAGAATAGAATAGAATAGATCTATCTACTACACCTAATATAAGGGGGGCTCCAAACAGCAAAATACTTGTGTATGGTGCTTTGCATTGAATAATTAGCACTGCCTTCTTCTGGGGCAGCAGGGCACTATTAATAGTTTTCTGGTTGTTATATCTTAGAGCATCTTCAATACCCTCAGAATTAGGGGGTACAGGAGAAAAACATATATCAACTCCCTTAAGCATGGACCAGAGAATCCATGTACCGAGAATTATTGGATTGGACATGGGAACAGAATCTCAGGAGAAGATATTTAGCTTTGTATAGCCATAGGTCTATTAGTGCATGGCCACTCTCTTCTAAAATCACTGGACACAGCAACAGGGTTAGCAATGTAAGGAAGTTCTGATCAGGCAGTTCACCGGAGGGTGAGGTGCCCAAAAACGAATGGGACAGTGGCAGGGACTATTTACACAAGCAGCAAAGTCGCCAGAACATTTCTGATGGCATCTGAGGAAGGCCTGTGTCAGGCCGAAATGCATTATGCCCTAATTCGGCTTCATTAAAGTGTTTCCTCCGGTTTCCCCGCTGTTGCCTCTGCTTCTTCACAGGTGGGAGGAGTTGCATATATATATATATATATATATATATATATATATATATATATATATATATATATATATATATATACGGTATGTTATCGTCCTTTAACTCAGCATGCCCAGCCGAACATTGAGGAAGAGACGAGACCCGTTCTTTAGGTGTTCAAACGTTTATTTTGCCCAACACCAGTCTGCCATGACGCGTTTCGGCTACCAAAAGCCTTGATCACATGACGCAGTCATGGGGGCTGGCCACCCGTTTTAAAGTGCAAGGTGCCTGCTGCCTGAAAAAACATAGTAAAAATACTACATTCGTAAATGCATAAATGCCTTGAAGCAAAGTTAGCTAACAGTGATAAATGTAAAATACAAAATACATGATATGATGTTATTGACTGTATAAATACAATTTTGTCACTTATTGTCACTGCAAACTGTTGAGTTTGATAAAGTGCACAAGTTTAGAGAAGAGGAATGAAACGGCAACTCGGAATAAAATACATTAAAACACATAAATACTTAAAAATGTATTAAAACTATATAAATATTCCTAATCCGTGCCAGAATCACCTCACAACTTTCTATGTTAATGGTCCAATGAAATACATGTCAGACTATCAACCGTATGCTCCTGAAGCAATAGTAGGATCTGTTCAAAACACGCAAATGGGACATTACATTTAATGGCTTAGGACCATGACAACAATAGTGCCCATGTGGGCAATTCTACTTCTTGTGCAAATTGGCAATATGTTCAGTGCAAATCAGCTAAATGTGCAAAACCACGCAATAGTAAAATCAAAGTGCTACCTGTGAGTAAAACAAAGATGTGCATAGTGAATAAAAGGAATAGATAAAATATCTCATGATTCAAAGTTTATGGTGTGGAGGACAGGGGTAGTTCAAAGATGGTAAGATTAAAACTGAATAGTGATACAGGTTACAGGTACAACCTCAGTGCATAATTATCATCTTGGCAGGGTGAGCAGTTTATAGGTATGTGTGAAAATCCTCACTATTGTTGAGACTGTTGAGGCATCTTGGTATCAAGCATGATAATATACCTAGTCTCTAGCTTGCATAGTAGCCCCTCTCTGTCACCCCCTCTTCTTTGAGGAGGGACACTGTCAATTACATAGTAGACTAGACCAGTGGGAGTTTTTCCATGGATGTCACTGACCATGTCATGAGTGATGTAATATGTGACGTCATCCGCAGTGCATTGCAGGCGCGCAAGTTATAGTGAGTCCAACTAACTATAACGTAGGAATTTCAATGGATTTATGTCAGTAACATTTCCAGCTAAGTATAACTGGTGTCAAACCTATGGTTTTTTCAGTGAATTTAATAGGTTTTTTAAATGCTAATTCCTAACTATAACTGGTGTGAAACCTATGGTTTTTTCTGTGAATTTCATAGGTTTTATAAATGCTAATTCCTAACTATATATAGTGCCTCAAACCTATTTTTTTTCAGTGAATTTCAAAGGTTTTTTCATAGCAAATTTCTATTGCTATCAAATGTAATATTTTTTATAATGAATCCTATATTGTATATTTATGTAATACTATTTTTTTTATGTATATTCTTCATTTCTTTTTTTTAGGACTGTCGGTGTGTAACAGAATGTATAGGTGCTTCACCACACCCATAAAGATATTCACTCACCCAAACAACTGATAGAACATGTAGTTTTAACTTCATATATCTATTGAATCAACTATTCACACATCTTTGGGCAGTCACACACCCCCCACCGAGCCACACACACATTCACTCTCCCATACAAATACTCAGTTAACTAATCAATAACTAATGTAGACTTTCACATAGCTAGTAACCAACTGGAGAACCTGTTTACACAACAACTGACAAAGTGACACAGATATTCACACAGTTTAGTCACTATCCACTATATTTAGTGAGACACTATAAATTGGTCAAGTAAACAGTCAATTACACTGCTACTAAATCATCCTTCCAAATATTTATTTTTATATATCCACTCATTCTTCAATGCAAATTGCTATATATATAATGCATATTTAAATAACGAAGCAAACCACATTCACTGGATGATGTCATCAGTGATGTTATCAGTGATGTCATTTGAGATGTCATCAGTGATGTCACTGACCATGTCATGAATGATGTAATATGTGACATCATCAGCAGTGGATTGCGGGTGCGCGAAATATAGTTAGTACAACTAACTATATAGGAGCAGTTTCAATGGTTTTGTATGAGCGAATTGTCCAGCTAACTATAACACCCCGAAAACGTATCGTTTTTTGAGTGAATTTTAAAGGTTTTTAAAATGCTAATTCCTAACTATATAAGGCCTGAAACCTATGGTTTTTTCAGTGAATTTCAAAGGTTTTTTAAATGCTAATTCCTAACTATATAAGGCCTTAAACCTATGGTTTTTTCAGTGAATTTGCAAGGTTTTTTAAATGCTAATTCCTAACTATATAAGGCCTTGAACCTGTTTTTTTCAGTGAATTTCAAAGGTTTTTTTAATGCTAATTTCTAACCATATAAGACCGGAAAGCCCACCAGGAATCTCCAGTATGCACCAGGGGATTGCATTGCAGAGAGGTGTAATGAAGCCACGCCCCTTTTTACACCTCTCTGCAACGCAGCCCCCGTGCATGTTTGAAGAGGGGGAAATAATTCCCCTTGCATACCGGGGGCCCCTGGGGGCCAACTAGCCCACCTGAAACCTCCAGTATGCGCCAGGGGGCTGCATTGCAGAGAGGTGTAATGAGGCCACACCCTTTTTTACACCTCTCTGCAATGCAGCCCCCGTGCATGTTTGAAGAGGGGGATCTAATTCCC
The DNA here is from genome assembly GCF_964263255.1 of Lissotriton vulgaris. Lineage (NCBI taxonomy): Eukaryota > Metazoa > Chordata > Amphibia > Caudata > Salamandridae > Lissotriton > Lissotriton vulgaris. The sequence goes on along the minus strand of NC_141685.1, from coordinate 676,633,588 downwards.
CTTGCATACTAGGGGTCCCTGGGGGCCAAGTAGCCCACCTGGAACCTCCAGTATGCGCCAAGGGGCTGCATTGCACAGAGGTGTAATGAGGCTATGCCCCTTTTTACACCTCTCTGCAACGCAGCCCCCTGCCGCGTTTGCAGAGGGGGAACTAATTCCCCTTGCATACTGGGGGTCCCTGGGGGCCAACTAGCCCACCAGGAGCCTCCAGTATGCGCCAGGGGGCTGCATTGCAGAGAGGTGTAATGAGGCCACACCCTTTTTTACACCTCTCTGCAATGCAGCCCCCGTGCATGTTTGAAGAGGGGGATCTAATTCCCCTTGCATACTAGGGGTCCCTGGGGGCCAACTAGCCCACCTGGAACCTCCAGTATGCGCCAAGGGGCTGCATTGCACAGAGGTGTAATGAGGCTATGCCCCTTTTTACACCTCTCTGCAACGCAGGCCACTGGCGCGTTTGCGGAGGGGGGACTAATTCCCCTTGCATACTGGGGGTCCCTGGGTCATATCTGCCCAAACACCGATATTCCGAACGATTGAAAATGACTTTTCTTGAGAAACATTTGGATTTGGATTTGGATTATCATGTACTATACTTTGGAATTTTTGAAAGACTGACTTTGAGGATGCTATAAATTACTCAAGTCTGCCCGAATTGTGTGGGTAAAATTGATACCTAGTCACTTTGAATAAGAATGTGCTTACGTCTTGTCTAACATTTGGAAGAAATATCTAGTTATATGACAACAGGATACCGACATAACTTGAAGGAAATAAGAACGCCCTGAAGAAGTTCTGTTGTACAGAATGAAACGTTTCGGCTGGCTGTGGTACATAAACTTAAGGAAAATAAAAGCATTTGAATATACACCAAGATTCAGCGCTTCAATAAGGACTCTAAGTGATATGATTTGATTGGACTTATTGTGCAAGTGGTGCTGTGCCAAACTGGAATATTCTCCACTACTCTCTACTACTTACTCTCTCCTACTCAACTACTCTCAAATACTCACTCTCTTCTACTCATTCTCTACTACTCTACTACTCGCTACTACTCTCTCTCTACTACTCACTCCCTACTTCTCACTATCTACTACTCTCTACTACTCACTCTCTACTACTCTCTCTCTACTACTCACTCTTTACTACTCACTCTCTACTACTCTCTACTACTCACTCTCTACTTCTCACTCTTTACTACTCTCTACTACTCACTCTATACTACTCTCTATCTACTACTCACTCTCTACTACTCACTCTACTACTCACTCTCTACTACTCTCTACTACTTACTCTCTACTACTCTCTCTCTACTAGTCTCTACTATTCTCTCTCTCTGCTACTCACTCTCTACTAATCACTCTCTACTGCTCACTCTCTACTACTCACCCTCTACTACTCTCTACTACTTACTCTCTACTACTCTCTACTACTCACTCTCTACTACTCACTCTCTACTACTCTCTACTACTCACTCTACTATTCGCTCTACTACTCTCTACTACTCACTCTCAGCTACTCTCTCTACTGCTCTCTACAACTCTCTACTACTCACTCTCTACTCTCTATTACTCACTCTCTACTCTCTACCTCTCTACCTCTCTCTACTTCTCTCTCTACTAGTCTCTACCTCTCTACCACTACCTCTCTACCTCTACCTCTCTACCTCTACACCTCTACCTCTCTACCTTTCTCTATACGCACATATATACACATATATATATGCATATATATGCATATGCATTTATATATATGTATGTGTATGTATATATATATATATATATATACATACACATATATATAAACATATATAATCTGTATATCTATATAAATTCAACTTTAAATGCATGCATACATATACATATATGCATACAGATGCATGTTATTTATTTATTATTTATTTAAAACATTTGTATAGCGCATCTGTCACCTAGCAGGTATCCTGGCGCTGAGAGATTACTCCTAAGATGGTGAGTATCGGGAGACTGGGAGCGGGTTGTAGGAGAGGGATTTAAGGAAAAAGCCAAGTTTTAATCCGCTTTCTGAATGGAAGGAGTTGCGATATTTGGCGGATGTCGACCGGCAAACTGTTCCAGAGTTTAGCGGCAGCCACTTTACACTTTACATGAAAGTTTAAAAAACACTAATAAAAGCAAAGCTAAAAAGCAACCTCATTACAAACAGAATGGTTTTAACTTAAACGAGGGCGAGATCTATTGCATTTTCAATGCTTGTTTACTTTGGTTCCATAAAGAAGGCATTCAGATGTGTCACACATTTGCCATAAATTCTGAATGTTAGCACTCTAGTTGCTCATTAGATCACTGTAGTAAAGCTACTGCTCACCAGGGAAGTCTGCTGCTGGTATTCAAAGTGCATGTTTCAGTCTGCATGTCAGAATTTTTTTTAATGAAATAGAAGAGGATTTGAGAAGTCACTCAAAATGATCCCTAATTTTTCTTTCTGCAGCACTAATCATACTTTCTATGGCAAAATATACCCCTTCATTGTGTTCCTTTTTAAATTAAATGTTTTAAGAATTACCACTAGATGGCTTCAGGTGTGCCATACCTTTGTAATAAGTAGGACTGTTAGTTCTCTAGTTGTTCTTTAGAACACTCTGGGACATTATGTCATTGGGCTATACTTGGGCTACATCTGGGTGATATGTGGGCTACATTTGGGCTCTTTTGGCTCTGGGGGCCATCTTGGGAGACTGCATGTCAGAATTTTTTAATGAAATAGAAGAGGATTTGAGAAGTCACTCAAAATGTGCCCTAATTTTTCTTTCTGCAGCACTAATAATACTTTCTATGGCATAATATATCCCCTCATTTTGTTCGTTTTTAGATTAAAAGTTTTAAGAGTTACCACTTTATTCCCATCACCATGCCTTCAGGTGTGCTATACCTTTGTAAAAAGTAGGACTGTTAGCGCTCTAGTTGTTCTTTAGAACACTCTAGGAGGCTGCAGTAGAACACAAAGGAATCAACTGACAGTCTCTGTCCTTGTTGGATGTACATGTTTTACTGAGAATGTCAGACTTCATTCTCACATGACTGAGAAAGATAATGTGAATTTACAGGAAATATGCTTTCAGTTTAGCTTATAGATCCCCTTCCAAACCACGGTGGGAAAATCATGAGATATTAGTTTTCTTTCAAATATGATTCATGATATCACAGCAGAAGGCTTTTTCACATGGTAAAATCACCTTAGAACACACCACAATTCCTAAAATGAGTATGGTACCATCAACAAATGAATTATAATGTAACTAAAGTCCTAAAACCCTCTATTAACTACAATGCTTTTTTTTTTTTTGAGTTTGAAAAGCTTTATTGAGTTGAAGAAAACAATGTAAAACATCAGTACAATAGCACAAATAAAGAGCAATAGGAATTAAAATATTTGTGGAGGATAATGTGCCAATAAACAAGAAAGGCCCCAAAAGGGGAAAACGCTATACAAAGAAAAAATGCTTTTATAACTTTCATTTTGTGGGGAAGGAAGAGAGAAAGAAAGAGGGAAGAAAGGGGAAAATGGGGGAATGGAAGGGGAACAGCAATAGAAAAATATATGGTAAGAGAAATAAAGAGGTATGAAATACAGAGAAGTTCACAGTAATAATAATAACAGTAATACTAAATTTAACAATAACATGAGATCAAGAGGCACTTTTAGATAAAAAGTCTGTTAAAGGGGACCAAAGTAAATCACATTTTATCAACAATGGAATAGAAGAAGCACATGCACAATCTAATCTATGATGATGGCAGAGCAAATTCCACCAAGCATTATAAACCACATTTGTAGTGTCTTTCCAATTAGTTGTTATAATTTGAAAAGCGATAGCTATGCAAAGATCAATAAATTTACGAGTATGGAGTGGGACATCCCAAACTGGGGCCAAACCACCCAGGAATACAGAAGAAATAACAAAGGGAACATTAGTAGATAAAATCTTATTAAGTGTAGACCAAATGTGGGACCACATAAGTTGGACCTTAGGACAAAGAAAAAACATGTGAACAAAGTCACCAAGAGTGCATGAACAGGACCAACACTTCTTAGTGTCTAACAAATTAAATTTAAACAAGTCACAGGGAGTATAAAATAATCTATTAAAAAAAAATAAAGGGTTTGTGTGGTACTAGCGGAACGAGAGGTGGAATGAAGTTTGGACCAAATAGAGTCCCAGGTAAGTGAGGGGAAAGTTTGATTGAGGTCCGATTCCCAGATAAGTTCAATGCTTACTACAATGCTTTTTAATGAGGTGCTATCATGTATATTGGTCCCAAGATGGCTGCCAACACTTCTTGGATGAAGTGCTGACAGCCAATCAGATCAGATGTGTGGTTAGGCTCCGCCCAGATACATATATTTTTTTGAACCTAAATTACTCAAAATCCACTGGAGCACATATCTTGAGACATAGCAAAGGCACATCGGGCTCCCAGTCCCTACAATTTTGCCAAGTTTTGTGGAAATCCATTCAGCCGTTCGGGCTAAAAGTGAGGTCGACCGCCCTATGGAAATTAACATGGGGAAAACACGTTTTGGGACCACCTTTTATCTCGGCTCCCGCTTGACAAATCCCCCCCAAACTTCCAGGGAAGGACCGGGGCGCCGCGAGGCAAATTTAAGGAAAATTACAGGCAGATCCCTCAATCGCCGCCAAAGTTATTCCCAATAGAATGTTCAGAATTTCCTATGGTAACTAGGTCCTAACTATGCGCTCCTTCCCTGAAAGTTTCGGGGGGATTCGTCAAGATGGGGCTGAGAAAAAAGGGAGGTCCCAAAACATGTTTTCCCCATGTTAATTTCCATAGGGACATTCTGACAAGGCTACAGCTCGAACGGCTGAACGGAATTACACCAGATTTGGCAAAATGGTAGGGACTGGTATGCAGCAGTGCCTTTTGTATGTTTGGTGTAAATCCCTCCAGTAGTTTTTGAGAAAATTGAATGTGAAATTGAGTCCAATGCAATTTTCCATAGGACCTTTAGACACAGCTACAGCACGAATGGCTGAATGGAATTACTGCAAACTTGGCAAAATGGTAGAGCCTGGTATGCAGAAGTGCCTTTTGTATATTTGGTTAAAATCCCTTCAGTAATTGTTGAGAGAATTGACTTTTTACAAATTATATATCTATGGGCGGGACACGGTGCGCGCACGGGCTTGCACCGTCCTTGCACTGTCCGAGCACGTGCACGGACCTTAGCGTGCGCGCGCGGAATTCTGATTGGCTGTTGGACGTCTGTCAACATTCCAGTCAGTCGAAATGTTGTCCGCCATCTTGTTTTTGTGGCAGATGATAGTGGTTGTAAACAGAAGTGTAATAGTTGACAAGGAGGCAGGGTAGAGATTCCTGAGCCCCCTAGGTTTTGTCACGGGGTCTGTAAAGGACCCCGATGGTTGAAAAAAAAAAAAAGTCTTAAAAATCACGGGGGTCGCGCTCCTTGCGCGGACTTTGGCTCAAAAAGACAAAAATGAAATACATTAAAATAACAAGTTTCAGTCTTTAGATGTTGGTTGAGTGCAACATTGAGTGATGACTCTTTCACCTTTGGGTTTAGGTAGGTGTTTTGTGGAGAGTTAGTATGGTAATTGGTAGACAGCATTGGGGGTAGATTGAACATTATGTGAGTTTGAAAGTGTTGATAATTTGAACCAATTAAAATGTTACTTTGGTTTTGATTTTGTGTGTGATAAAATGTGATTGGCTGGGTATTTGAATATGTATGAAAAATGAGAGGGAAACACAGCCATTTTGAGATTTTAGTATTTGGGGTATACTTCAGAGGTGTGAGATTGAGACAGAATTTACTGTTGAACAGTTTTCTAGAAGGTGAGTTGTTAATTTGAAAGGAGAACTCTGTTGTTCACTTTAAGTTAATAGGAAAAATGTTTTCTGTTAGTTATTTAATGTTTTTCTGTTATACTTATGGATTGAGTATGGCAACATCAGATGCCGTGCTTTATATTTCTAATTCTTGCTTGATACTGTACACTGTCCAGGGAAACACGGCCATTTTGTGACTATAGTGTCTGAGGTAGTTTTGTGAGGAAATTTTGGTGTTCAATTTCTGGTGTGAGATTTACACAGTAGTGACTCTTCTAATAGATTTTTTTTCTTTTTACGGCATAGCGCCCTCTATCGTCTAGTACCGTTGCATCAATCTCTAACGGGAGGGAATTCTTCATTAGGATGCCTACCCCCCTAGACCCAGAGGTAAACCCGGCATGGGCGACCAAACGATACCCCCTCCTATTCATGGCATGACAAGTGTTGCCTATCAAGTGTGTTTCTTAGAGGAGTATCACATCAGGGGAAAGACGTTTCAACAGTTGCAACACAATCCCACGTTTTATCCTGTCCCCCAGCCCATTCACTTTCCAACTAATTAGTTTCAATCCCGTAACCCCCATCCCGAAAATGTAGACAGATCCATCCCTCTCCAGAACTCAGCACTTCGATCAGACGATAAAACAATATGTTGCCTTGCCAAAAACTCAAAAAACCCAAACCAGGACCGCCCCCACCCCCCAACCATAACCCGTTACTAACCCCCCCTGCACCCCTACATAAGCCTGAAAAGCCACCCCAACTTGCAGTGTGCCTGTCGCCCTAGCATCAAACTAAACTACAAAAAGTGAAAACAGAGGAGGAGAAGACCCACCAATAGCCCCGCCACCCCCCAAATTGTCATTTTAGTTCACTCAGCTAGTGCAGCGAACCACTGTCCGAGGCCAACATGATCTAGAAATCGAAGGCCAAGCGCCTACTCCTGCTCCTCCGATCCGCCCTCCGCTCCTCCAGACTGTCCATCCTGGCCACACTGATTGGACAGATTGTCCAGCCAGTCCGCTACCACCTCAGGACGATCAAAAAAGTATGTCCGCTCCTCGGATTCAATTCTCAATTTGGCCGGGAAGAGCATCGCGTACTATAGGCCCATGTCTCTCAGTCTCCTTTTGACACTCAAGAAACGTAGTCTCTGTTTCTGGACCGCTTGCGTGAAGTCCGGGTAGAAGCTCACCGTAGTATTTTCAAACTTCGTGGGCCCACCCACCTGCGAGGCCTCCATATTTGCATCTCGATCTCTGAAGTTAAAAATCCTGGCAATAATAGGCCGCGGTGGTGCCCCCGGCTTTGGTTTACCACCCGGAACTCTGTGGCCCGCTCGACTTTGAAAAACGTACTCAGTCCTTTAGGTACGAGGTGGGTGACTATTAGATTTTCTACAAAGAGATCAGCTGCAGGATCCTCCGCTTTTTCTGGGACCCCAATAATGCGGACGTTATTACGCCTTGCTCTTCCCTCAAATTCCTCCAAACGACAAGCAAAGAGATCATTGGAGGTTCGCAAGTTGCGGACCTCGGTCTGCAAGTCGGTGACATCCCCGGTCAAGCTAGCAGTCTTGATGTCCAAAGGCTTAACTTTCCCATTTGTTTTGGACAAATCAGTTCAAATCAGGTTGACTTCTGTAGCCACTGTGTCCAACCTGAGAGCGAGGGTCTCCATTTGTTGTCCTAGGGAGGCTTTACTGCCATCAATGGCAGCCATAACGTCCTGCAAAGTTAGTTCCGTTGACGAGGGGGGTGCCCCTCGTGTCTTCCATTGATTTACCCGGTGCGCTGGGGGGTCCCTTAGTTTGAGCGTACCGATCCATATTGTTGGACTGGGTATAATCACCTCGCCGAGTAGTCTTAGTTTTCAACTTGTCTCCGTCAGTTTTGCTATCCATTGCAAATGACCAGATACTCGAGGCGGGTGCGCCGTGGTGAAATATGGCGGCATCAGATCCTTAAGACAAAGGAGCAGTGGCAGTCAGAGGGGACAGGCCAGGCTTTTTTCTGATACTGCAATCAGAAAAGCGTTCTAATATGCCACGTATAGCAGTAGCCTCCAGCCCAGGGGGACAGTCATTTGATGAGATCACCAGAAATGTAAGTGAAAGTCAATCGGACCGCCAGTCCGTCTCCCCTCAGGCCGATGTTGATCAATTACAGCTCGGGCCTCATGGCAACTCGAGCCCCGGGCATCACTCCAGAGCAGGCCGCGACGTTCAGAGCGGCGTAACTTCGGTCCCCGATGTCTGATTCAAAATCCGATTACAGGTTTCGCCTCACCTGTGGTTCTTCTATACGAAGTCATCAATGAAGAACAGGATACATTACAGGATAGATGCGGGAGGTAGCGAGGGTCTCGGGAGCCCTGTGCTCACTCAGCCATCTTGGTTGACTCTTCTAATAGAATTTATTAGTTTTTCTCTGCCCTATCTCACTCTTCCTAAGCGCTGTTTCTCTTTCTTTTAATAGTACACTAACATAAAATGATGAATGAAAATGAGGAGCCTACCAACATCTTCTTTGAAATATCAGCAACGTTTATTGCGGCAACTTATTCAGTGGTGTATATTGATCCTATAGATGAAACAAATCATGAAGAATATGAAGGAGATACCAAGGCAGATTTTTTTGATGAAACACTAGATATGGAATTAATGGAATGTGTAGATATTGTTGAGTTTGACAAATCATTTTCAGACACTTTGACGGATGAAATTCCTGATGAAGAAATGCTACAAGTTCTTTTAGATTTTGAAAATTCTGATAAATAAATTTTAATTTAGACCAGAAAAATTGTTTTGAAAATTATACTTATTTAAATGTAATTAATGAGGTAGTAGCAAAGTGATACAATGTTGTGTTCTTCATGTCCCGCATCCTTTCTTTCACTGACTGTCTCTGATTCACTAGTTTACAAAATAAGTAAGTATATAGAACAGCAAGTGTGTTTCACCAGAGTAGGAACTCATGACCCCCTACGCCAATTCTGACCACACATTGAGAAAGGAAGGAATCATGTGAACAAATCTGTTTCTGCTTTCCTGAAAGACTACAGTATCGATTCAATATACCACAATAACTTGCTTTACAAAATACAAGGTATCTACAGAGGAGACAAGGTCCATTTATATTTAGTTTTGTTTTTAAAAAAAAATTCCAATAGGTCCACGCACCGTGAGTGCTTGGTAAATGCACGGTGCGCGAACACTATCGCCGCCATTTTGTGGTTTCAGAAGAGAGTGAAAAATATAACTTAATAAGGTGGGAAGGGGGTAGGGTAGAGTGTCCCTGACCCCTTAGACCTTCTCAGGGGGTCCTTCAAAGACTCCTAAGGTTAAAAAGAATGTTTATTTTTAATAAAATAACAGAAAACACGATTGGTCCGCGCACGGGGGGTGCTCGGTGAGTGCTCGGTGCGCGGACCTCGGTAAAAATTAATAAAAGTTAAAAATCATATTTGAGTGTTTACATGTTAGTTGGCTCTAAAAAGAGCTGTTGTGTTCATTGTGGGTTTTTTTGGTACCTACAAGTAAGTACCAATGCAGAGTCTGATGTTACAGAGATAGACTCTGTTCCCTTCATCAGTGAAATGTACACCATCTGTCCTATAGATGCCTTGTATGTTGTAACACAAGTTGTCGTGGTATATACAACCCATTCCATAGTCTCTCATGTATGCAGAAACAGCTTTATTTACATGTTTCCTTGCTTTCTCAATCTGCGGACAAAATTGATTGGACCAATTCCATTTTTGCCTTTGGCATATATTGGAACAGACAAAGGCAGTTTGAGGAAAAAGTGACATCGATTGTCCAAAGGTGTCCTTCAATAGCATTTCCAGACCAACCCCAGTCAAAGGGCATAAGTCATTTCCACCACAGTGCACAATTATGAGGTCAGGGTGTGGGAGATGCATGAAGGATTTCACCAATGGTATCAATTGGTGACATCTCAATCCTCTCTGACCAATCCATAAAATATCCATAAAATATCCACATTTGGTAAATCAAAGTGTGGAAATGTAGAACCAATTGAAATGTTAGTTTGGTTTTGAAATAGTGTGGGAAGACATTTCATTGGTTATGAGCAGAAATAAGTGAGAAGAATGAGTGGGAAACTGTGCCATTTCTGTTTCCAGTGTCTGAGCTGCAGTTCAGGGATTCTGCTTAAGAAAATCTGGTGTGTGTTTCACACTGTTCTACATTTTCAAAAGTGATTTTATATGTGTGTAATTGTTCATGTAATATAGAGAGAGTGCTGTTTGCAGTATTGGGAAGCATAACAAGCATATTGGGCTTCATTACTGTTGTATTTTGAAAATGAGTCAGGTTTCTCAATTTATGTCATTAGTAAAATTCTTTACGCATCTCTCACAGCATTTATTATTCTTGTCTGTGTGCCAATTTTATTACTGTGCATGCATTTTCTGCTTGCACCCATGTCAAACATTGTGCAAGGGGCTTGTAAATATGCCTCTCTTTTTTGTATATTTTATCTCAATTTATGCCATTAGTAAAATCCTTTACGCATTTCTCAAGGCATTTCATATTCTTGTCTGTGTGCCAATTTTATTACTCTGCATGCATTATCTGCTTGCACCCATGTCAAACATTGTGCAAGGGGCTTGTAAATATGCCTCTCTTTTTTGTATATTCTATCTCAATTTATGCCATTAGTAAAATCCTTTACGCATCTCTCACAGCATTTCATATTCTTGTCTGTGTGGCAATTTTATTACTCTGCATGCATTTTCTGCTTGCACCTATGTCAAACATTGCGCAAGGGGCTTAAAAATATGCCTATCTTTTTTGTATATTCTTTCTCAATTTATGCCATTAGTAAAATCCTTTATGCATCTCTCACACCATTTCATATTCTTGTCTGTGTGCCAATTTTATTACTCTGCATGCATTTTCTGCTTGCACCCATGTCAAACATTGCACAAGAGGCTTGTAAAAATACCTCTCTTTATCTTATATTCCATCTCAATTGATGCCATTAGTGAAATCCTTTATGCATCTCCCACACCATTTCATATTGTTTTCTATCTGCTATTCCTATCCCTCTCCATATATTCACTGCTTGCACCCATGTTAAAGGTTGCGCAAGGCGCTTGTAAAAAAGGAGCATATTTACAAGCCAAATTAAACTATTAGCACTATCTCTGTACCAGCATTGAATCCAAGCATGAGAAACACTTTAAAAAGAAGTCTACCCTGTAAGCTAACAGATACAAACTGTGAGCAAACACAGCTAACATTATGGAAAAAGATGAAAATATAATTCCTTAATTCACATACACACTCAGTGTGTTCCCTGTCAAAAAACTTAAAGCCAGACATTTCAACCAAAAAACATTTAGAATGGTAAATCGTTTTAGACACAGAGAGTGAGATGAGACACACACACAAACAGACAGATGGTGTAGGCAGAGATTGAGATGATACACACATACAAACAGAGAGATGGTGGAAGGAGAGAGTGAGATGAGGCATGCAAAGAGGGATATGGTGCAGGCAGAGAGTGATATGAGACACACAAAGAGAGATGTGAACTAGTGTTTATATTGTTTAGTTAATGTAATTGCTACGAGCTATGTTAGTAGTAGTCTATAATATGTTATATTTTTCTTTTCAACAGATTGTAAATATCTACAGAGTCATAATAGATTATGCCTACCAAGAACCGCAAACAAAGAGTTTATAAGCAAGCTTTATCAATCAAGAGGACTGAATTAGAAGATTCATCCAGAAGACAATCTTCATAGAAAAGAAAAAATGCTCCTGGTAATGTACCTGTGCTTCCTGTTTTTTTGCAGGATAACTTGAATGGACTCTTGTGCAAAGGTTATTACTTTCTGGCAACGAATGCATTGCATCAACAAATTCTTAAGTTCAGGTTGAATATTTGCAACCATTGATTCTTGCATTGGTGGTGCTGTTGCTTCAGAAGAAGTGCTGGGAGCTGAGCCCTGCTTCTCTGATGATCTTTTTATGACAGCCTTACTCCAATTGTTTGGGTGTATATTCCGGACATGGCATTCCATGCTATAAGTTCCAAAGCTGTACTGTTTCTGTGGATTCCCTCTTGAAAATACTGTGTGACAGATTTTACATGTGACAAAAGGCGCATTTACCTTTTTCTCTCTTTCTGTTTTTTTTTTTAATTTCCGTACTATGGACTCTCTCTGTGTTCTAGGGGTATCAGGGACAAACTCTTCTGAAGATGAAGTAGAAGAATGAACTTTTTACACAAAACAATTGTTGCATCTGTGGTTCCTGTTCTTCTGCAAAATTACAATGGACTGTTGTCCGAAGGCTACTAATTTATTGCAATGTATGCATTGCATCATTAAATTTTTCAGTTCTGGCTGAATGTTCGCCACCATTGAAGATGGCATTGGTAGTACTCCGGTTCTTGCTGTAGATGTACTAGGAGAAGAGTCCTGCTCCTGAGATCTTTGCACCACAGCTCTACTCTAATTGTTGGGGTGTGTATTTTTTACATGGCGTTCCATGCTGTGGGTTCCGAATGAATATTTCTTATTAGGATTTCCTCTAGATAACACTGTGTCACAGATCTTGCAGGTGACCAGTGGTGCATTTACTTTCTTCTGATGTTCTGGAAAGCTGAAAAACTTCCAGACTATGGACTCCTTCTTCTTACTTGGGTGAGGGTCCTCTTCAACAAAGTCTTCATTAGAAGAATGGTCAGACTCTGGATGTTCAGCCATTTTGAAGTATTTTTCTGTAGCTAGAAGCTGTAGAAAAAAGGTGTTGCTTCTCTGAAAGCCAAAGAACAATGGTGAACTTGGGAGGGGTCTTTGAACAATTGGAGTAGGAAGTATTATAAACCAATGAAATCTTTTGTTTTAAGGTCACATGGTTGGACGTAAGCTTACGGAGCGCTTACGGAGCGTTTACGGAGCGCTTACATAAGCTTACGTTGCGTTTACGTTTTGTTTACGGAGAGCTTACGTCATATTATGATGTGCTTACATGGTACGCACCCTCGTGAGATTTAGAATTGTTTAAATAAAGTTATACATGTTGTTTAAAAGTTTAAAATAAACATGTTCTTTATTATACCAGGTAATGTGTTCCTTTATATTGTTCAATGAATACGTAGATATATAACGATTTAAAGTTTATAAAACTTTCGGAGGTAAATAATGAATTCCTGTGTACATGCATATCTGTGCATGTACATTTGTGCCATGTGGCACACATACATGCCCTAAAACCATGTATGTGTGTGACATGGCACACAAAGCAGACTCAAGGGTGCAACAGGGTGTCAAAGTGACAACCTGCCTCTCTTGACAATTCAGTAATTTTACCGATTCGGTATTTGCTGCTTCGGTAATTGCCATTGATTCCTATTGGTCTCAAGATTTATAGGAATCAATGGCAATTACCAAATCGGTAAATACCGATTCGGTAAAATGACTGAAGTATACAGATTCGGTATTTTCAAAAGAGAAATTACCTACATCCCATTTACGTACTCTTAAATATTGAATTGGTATGATTCGGTATTTAAGAGTAGGTAAATCGAGATTACATATATCTGGCCCATAGGGTTGTAACATATTTATATAGATATGTTACATTTCAGTGCTTTGGAAGTAATACAGTATACTATAGGTAAACACCTTATAGATTTATGCTGTACCACATCCTTATAGTTTTGCACTTTGACATTCACTATGACAAACTTTTACATACAAACATAGAAATGTAGTTCTTTTTTTTAACCAGTAGAGGTAGTTCTTAAAAGAACTTTTTTTTCTTTTTTTGCTGGAAAAACGTAGAAAAATGAACTTTTTACACAAAACAATTGTTCAACAGAAACAAACTATGAAATTAAAAGAAAAAAATTATTTGTTGCATCTGTGGTTCCTTTTCTTCTGCAAAATTACTTCAATGGACTGTTGTCCGAAGGCTACTAATTTATTGCAATGTATGCATTGCATCATTAAATTTTTCAGTTCTGGCTGAATGTTTGCCACCATTGAAGATGGCATTGGTGGTACTCCGGTTCTTGCTGTAGATGTACTAGGAGAAGAGTCCTGCTCCTGAGATCTTTGCACCACAGCTCTACTCCAATTGTTGGGGTGTATATTTTTTAAATGGCGTTCCATGCTGTGGGTTCCGAATGAATATTTCTTATTAGGATTTCCTCTAGATAACACTGTTTAACAGATCCTGCAGGTGACCAGTGGTGCATTTACTTTCTTCTGATGTTCTGTAAAGCTGAAAAACTTCCATACTATGGACTCCTTCTTCTTACTTAGGCGAGGGTCCTCTTCAACAAAGTCTTCATTAGAAGAATGGTCAGACTCTGAATGTTCAGCCATTTGGAAGTATTTTTCTGTAGCTAGGAGCTGTAGAAAAAAGGTGTTGCTTCTCTGAAAGCCAAAGAAGAATGATGAACATGGGAGGGGTCTTTCAACAATTGGAGTAGGAAGTATTATAAACCAATTAAATCTTTTGTTTTAAGGTCACATGGTTGGATGTAAGCTTACGGAGCGCTTACGGAGCGTAAGTAGAGTACTGTAAGGATTGCAGGTAGGTTCCACAGGAGCGTCAGGAATCCGAAGATATTCCACAGCCTTCCCCTACGGCCTTCCGACTCTATCAAACACTAGAGTACGAGAGACACGCCAGGGGAAAACAGGGTGACAAAACAAGGAAAGTTGGGGGGAAGAAATGTGCTTGATGGTGATCTTCAGACTGGATGCGTGTCCCTTCAATGGGGGAATCTGGTCAACAGATGGGCTGCAATAAAAGGTAAGTAATAATCTATCTAAGGACAACACTAAACTGAAATCACTCAAATACCTTTATGCACAGAAACATAACATACCCAAGGTTTTTTCTAACTTGTCGCTGAATAAACATGAAGAGTCTTATTTAGGGAACTTCATCTGGAGCTGTGGCAAAGATGACAATGCATTAGTGAGTAACCTTTGATTTACTACTAGTAGAAATAATATAGTCAATTTGCTACACTTCTTACTTAGTTGTGTGTAGAAGACTTGAAGAAACATCCACTAATTGATGATATGCAATAACCCTATTGCCACTTCTCTGTCAGATTGTATGACCTTCTATAAAATCAAAAACATGTAATCAGTTTTCTGTATGACAAGTTCTAAGTATAATATAGAGAAGGAGCGCAAAAGCAAGCGCTGTTACGGTGATTCCCTGTAGTGTAGATGAAGTTGCACCCACTCTGGTCCATGCAAGAATCTCACCAAATACACAATGCTGAATTCCAGGATCAGAATCCAGTAAGGGGATGTACATAACAAAAGGGAGGGGGTCAGACTAACAGAAGTGGAAGAATTGATGGGGAAGAAGGAACTAACTAGCTATCTACAGAGAAATGTAAAGACCCCAATCAGGCAGCGGAGACCAAGCCCGGCTGCCGGTTAAAGGCACCCCAGGGAGGCGGACAGCGGAGAACAGGCCGGACAGCGGAGAACAGGCCCGGCTGTCAGGCGGAGCAATGCACCGCAAAGAAACACCAGGCTGAGCCCAGCCAGATGGCGGAGTAAAACCCGGCCGCCGGGGGGGACTCAAGGGCGGGGCTAAGGAAAGGCTCACGGAAATTACCGCGAACCCGCAGCAATCTGGAACGTAGGCGCCAAAATAAACGCCTGACGATAGCAGACTGCTACCGATACAAAGCGCACACCGGAGCCCGCTCAGGAACGCGGGAGGCCGGAGACGCTCTCTCTGGTGCAACAAACAGGAAGATCCAAAACAAGGCGGAAGTCAGGCAAACAGGAGCAAGACGGATACGGAAACGAATGGAGCTTGACGCTAGAACGTGAAGCGTCGCTCCTTGGTGCATGGTGATCTAAATAGCCCAAGTCATAAAGGGACAGTGTCGTAGGAGGCTCAAGGCATGACAGTACACTCCCTCCACAATGTTCCCCTCCTGGTTTGGGCCTGTCAGGACGTTTTTGATGATACACTCGTAGCAATCGAGGTGCATGGATATTAGAAGCGGGTTCCCATGTGCGCTCCTTTACACCATAACCCTTCCAATGGACCAAGTATTGCAATATATTCCTCACTCTACGGGAATCTAGGATGGCCTCAACCTCATATTCTTCCGAATCCTGAAGAGTTATCGGAGCAGGTCTTACAGGTACTTTAGTTCCAGTTCAACCGGTTTGAGTAGTGACACATGGAATACCGGATGAATCTTAAACGATGGAGGAAGTTTTAATTTCATTGCAACAGGATTGATCACCTTATCCACCTTATAAGGACCTATGTATTTGGGGTTAAACTTGCGTGGACCCCCCAGAGTAATATATTTTGTGGAGAGCCAGACCTCATCTCCTGGTACATAAATAGGCTCCAATCCCCGATGTAGGTTTGCTCCTTCTGTGTATCTCACTTTTGCCATTTCAAGACTCTCTAATGCTGTCTTCTGTACTTCATGTAGTCTCTCTACCCTGTCGGAAGCAGCAGGGGTTGGACAATCAGCAGGAATACCGGAAGGTAATAGCTTAGGGTGATAACCATGTGAACAAAAGAAAGGAGTGGTGTTGATGGAGGAGTGTGTACTGTTGTTGTAGGAGATTTTAGCTAACCAGGCTAACTCATCTCAATCCATTAGGGTTTGTAACATCTGATTTCTTATGTATTGTTCAAAACACTGGTTAACTCTCTCCGTTTGACCATCTGACTGTGGGTGGTGACTTGAGGACAAACGGACGTCTATCTGGAGTAAAGAACATAAACTCTTCCAGAATCTTGACACAAATTGAGCTCCTCTATCGGACACCAGGACAGAAGGAAAACCATGAAGTCGAACTATCTGTTGCATAAATATAGATGCCAGTTCTACTGCTGTGGGTAACCCTTTTAAAGGCACAAAATGAGCCATCTTTGTGAATAGGTCTACTACCACTTGTAAGGTATTATGCTTTAACTTCGTGAGCGGTAGTTCCACTATAAAATCAAGTGACACAGTATGCCAAGGGCCAGGAGGAGAGGGTAATGGCATGAAAAGGCCCACGGGATTGAGGCGTGATACCTTGGTTTGTGCGCATACATAACATGTCTTCACAAAGTGTTCAATGTCTTTATGCATATTAGGCCACCAAAAGCGGTCACGCACCGTTTCGGTGGATCTTTTGATCCCTGGATGACCTGCTATTGGATGTGAATGGTACCACTTCAAGGCTTGCTCCTGTAACTCCCTTGTCGGTAACACCACCCCCACTTGTACCCACACAAGTCCTCCCCTCATGGAAGTTTCACATGAACCTACCACCTGCATCATGTCTACCGAGGCTTGGCTGCTTCTAACCTGTGTTATGAAATCTTCCTCAGTCTGTATGTTGTGTCGGGGAATGATATAGGTCTGCTCTATGTGGTCTGTAGGGGGTTTGAATCCCAATCGTGATAGGGCATCTGCTTTGCCGTTTTTCCTCCCAGGTCTATATTGGACAGTGAAGTCAAATTCACTAAAGAATTGAGACCAACGCAATTGTCTCATGGACAGTGCTTTGGCTGATTTGAGGTATTGGAGGTTGCGGTGGTCTGTATATACTACCGTAGGATGTCTAGCCCCCAAGAGGTACTGTCTCCACTCCTCAAAGGCTTTTTTGATGGCTAAAAGTTCCTTGTCCCCCACGGCATAGTTATATTCGGCAGGGGTAAACTTATGTGAGTAGTAGGCTACCGGATGACACTCGCCAGACACCGCATCCGCTTGGGATAGTACTCCTCCCACTACCATTTGAGAGGCGTCCACCTCCACCACAAAGGGCAATGCAGGATCAGGATAACGCAAAACATAGGCACTAGTGAAAGCCACTTTCAGGAGACGAAAGGACTGATCTGCCTCGCCGGACCATACAAAGGGAACACCCTTCTTCAACAGAGCTGTAATAGGGGATACCAAGGCTGAGAAGTTTCGGATGAACCGTCGATAAAAATTAGCCAGACCCAGAAAGCTTTGGATTTCTTTTACTGAACGAGGAGCAGGCCATGCCAGAACAGCCTCCACTTTGGAGGAATCCATACTAAGACCTCTAGGGGAAACAACATATCCCAAAAAGGGTACCTCCTTGGTGTGAAAAGTACACTTTTCCAGTTTACAATATAAGCGATTATCCAGCAATCGTTCTAGCACATTGCGGACATGCTGTTGGTGTTCAGTCAAGGTAGAGGAAAAAATCAACAGGTCATCTATGTAGGCAATCACATAAATCTCAAGCATGTCCTTTAACACTTCATTTATGAAGAATTGAAATGTCGCAGGGGCATTGCAAAGCCCAAAGGGCATCACAAGGTACTCAAAGAGACCGTATTTGGTGCAAAATGCTGTTTTCCACTCCTTGACCCGCACCAGATAAGCCCCACGTAAGTCTAACTTAGTGAAAAATTGGGCATTGCGGATTTTGTCAAGGAGAGAGGCGATAAGAGGCAGAGGATAACGGTTCTTTATTGTAACAGCATTTAACTTCCGATAATCAATGCAGCAACGCAGACCCGCTTATCGTTTCGGAATAAAAAATAAAGAGGAAGAGGCTGAGGAACGAGACTGTCGGATAAACCCTTTTTCAAGCATGGAGTCCAGATAGTCGCGTAAATAAACATTCTCCTTTTCAGTAAGGGCGTAAACTCTGCTGCAAGGAATTCTAGCTCCTGCCTCTAGGTCAATACGGCAGTCGTAGACCCTGTGTGGGGGGAGAACCTCTGCTTCCTTAGCATCAAAGACCGCCTGTAGGTCTTGATAACAGGGCGGTAGAGCAGGACTATTCTCACTATTGTCGCTGCCTATGAGTAATTCATCCACAGCTGCCCCAGCTACGGGTGGAGGTACAACAGGAGGAAACGTAATGGTGGAAGTTTCCCAATTGATGTTAGGGTTTTGAGACCTCACCCACGGAATACCCAGCAGCACAGGGAATTGTGGAGAACAAATTAAATCGAATATCACATCTTCATGATGATCAGGATCTATTGTCATGTGTAATGAGGTGGTACGCTGAGTTACAGGACCAGAACTAAGAGGACTGCCATCGATGGTGGTGACATTACTGGCTATCTCCTTTTCAGTACAAGTTATCATATTCTCTTTTGCCCACTCTAGGTCCATGTAGTTCCCGGATGCCCCAGAATCAATCATTACCAAGACATGTAAACCAAGTGCACCTTGAGTGAGATGTGCAGAGACGTATAAATGATTAGTGGGAGTAGTGAAAATGTCAGAGGAAGAGACTGTAAGACCAGACCTACCTGGGTTCCTCGTCTCACAAGAACCCAGGCTTACTAGTTTCCCGAATACTTTGACTGTGTGGGTTTTACCGGGCATTCTCGCAGAAAGTGACCTGCTTTACCACGATATAGGCAGAGTCTAAGTGTTCTTATACTCCGTCTCTCCTCGGGAGTCAGGGGTCCTCTGACTATACCTATCTGCATAGGTTCACTATTGTCGCTGGTCTTCTCTGGGGCACTATTTTTCTCCTTTGTAGCAACATATCGATACTCATGCTTCCCTTTCTCTTTCTTCCTTTCTTGAAGTCGATGATCTATCTTTACTACCAAATCAATCAGCGCTGTACAGGAGGTGGGGAGATCAACTATTTGAGATAAGGCATCCTTTAAATCATCCCGCAAACCCCTGTAGAATATGGTACTACGTTTTTCTTCAGGCCAGTCAGATTCAACTACCAGCCTGCAAAATTTTGTTATATAAGTCACTAGATCTTGAGTACCTTGTTTAAGATCTAGTAATTCCGTATCAGACGAATGAGTATACGTATGTCTATCAAATAGTTTGCGGAATTCTCGCCTGAAGGATGAGTAGCTATGTAATAATGGGTCATCTCTGTCCACTAATGGTATCGCCCAATCAGCCGCAGACCCACTAAGGTATGATATTACAAAGGCTACCTTGGCCTGGTCTGAGAGAAACAGGTAGCTTTACAGGAAAAATGCAGTTGACATTGGCTGAGGAAAGCTGTGCATCGCGCTGCGTCTCCTGCAAATCTTTCAGGGGGTGCTAGAGGTATGGTAGGGGGAGTAGTTACTTGTACCACTGGCGTTCTCCCGCCTACTGCCCCCGAAGTCTGATGTCTTTGTATAGTGTCTACTCTTGTCATCAGTGTTTGGGTTTCAGCCTGCAAATTTCCTAGCATACCTGCTAGATCTGCCAAAGTAACTGCTTCGAGATCCATGACGCTCGGGCAGAACACACCACGTGGGCTTCACGTTCTGTAAGGATTGCAGGTAGGTTCCACAGGAGCGTCAGGAATCCGAAGATATTCCACAGCCTTCCCCTACGGCCTTCCAACTCTATCAAACACTAGAGTACGAGAGACACGCCAGGGGAAAACAGGGTGACAAAACAAGGAAAGTTGGGGGGAAGAAATGTGCTTGATGGTGATCTTCAGACTGGATGCGTGGGACTTCAATGGGGGAATCTGGTCAACAGATGGGCTGCAATAAAAGGTAAGTAGTAATCTGTCTAAGGACAACACTAAACTGAAATCAGTCAAATACCTTTATGCACAGAAACATAACATACCCAAGGTTTTTTCTAACTTGTCGCTGAATAAACATGAAGAGTCTTATTTAGGGAACTTCATCTGGAGCTGTGGCAAAGATGACAATGCATTAGTGAGTAACCTTTGATTTACTACTAGTAGAAATAATATAGTCAATTTGCTACACTTCTTACTTAGTTGTGTGTAGAAGACTTGAAGAAACATCCACTAATTGATGATATGCAATTACCCTATTGCCACTTCTCTGTCAGATTGTATGACCTTCTATGAAATCAAAAACATGTAATCAGTTTTCTGTATGACAAGTTCTAAGTATAATATAGAGAAGTAGCGCAAAAGCGCGGTTACCGTGATTCCCTGTAGTGTAGATGAAGTTGCACCCACTCTGGTCCACGCAAGAATCTCACCAAATACACGATGCTGAATTCCAGGATCAGAATCCAGAAAGGGGATGTACAAAACAAAAGGGAGGGGGTCAGACTAACAGAAGTGGAAGAATTAATGGGGGAAGAAGGAACTAACTAGCTATCTACAGAGAAATGTAAAGACCCCAACCAGGCAGCGGAGACCAAGCCCGGCTGCCGGTTAAAGGCACCCCAGGGAGGCGGTGAAAAACAACACCCAGCCGGACAGCGGCGAACAGGCCCGGCTGTCAGGCAGAGCAATGCACCGCAAAGAAACACAAGGCTGAGCCCAGCCGGATGGCGGAGTAAAACCCGGCCGCCGGGCGGGACTCAAGGGCGGGGGGAAGGAAAGGCTCACGGAAATTACCGCGAACCCGCAGCAATCTGGAACGTAGGCGCCAAAATAAACGCCTGACGATAGCAGACCGATACAAAGCGCACACCGGAGCCCGCTCAGGAACGCGGGAGGCCGGAGACGCTCTCTCTGGTGCAACAAACAGGAAGATCCAAAACAAGGCGGAAGTCAGGCAAACAGGAGCAAGACGGATACGGAAACGAATGGAGCTTGACGCTAGAACGTGAAGCGTCGCTCCTTGGTGCATGGTGATCTAAATAGCCCAAGTCTTAAAGGGACAGTGTCGTAGGAGGCTCGAGGCATGACAAGTACATACGTAAGCTTACGTTGCGTTTACGGTCTATTTACGGAGCGCTAACGTGATCTTACGATGCGTTTACGTAGTACGCACCCTCGCAAGATTTATAATTGCTTAAATAAAGTTATATATGGTCTTTAAAAGTTTAAATTAACATGTTCTTTATTATCCCAGATAATGTGTACCTTTACATTGTGCAATGAATACGTAGATATAACGATTTAAAGTTTATAAACCTTTCGGGGTAAATGCTCGAAGCTTTTACGGTGCGCGGACGGAGCTCTTACGTTGCGTGCACGTGTGACGTACCCTCGCGAGATTTGTTACTACTTCAAAAAGTAATATACTGTTGTTAAAAGTTTAAAAAAAAAATTTCTACATTAAAGCAGATATTGTCTACCTTTAAAATCTACGTTAAAGCATAGATATTATGTTTTAGAAATTTAAAAAATTTGTCGGGGTAAGAGCTCAGAGCGTTTACGGTGCACGGACCCTGTATTCATATAAAAATAAAATTGCAAATAATATATATATTCACTGAAAAAACCATAGGTTTCAAGCCTTACCTAGTTAGGTATTAGAATTTAAAACACCTTGCAAATTCCCCCCAAAAAACATAGGTTTCAAGTCATATATAGTTAGGTATTAGCATTTAAAAAACCTTGCAAATTCACTTAAAAAACCATAGGTTTTAGGTCATATATAGTTAGGAATTAGCATTTAAAAAACCTTGCAAATTCACTGAAAAAACATAGGTTTCAGGACATATATAGTTAGGTATTAGCATTTAAAAAACCATGCAAATTCACTGAAAAAAACATAGGTTTCAGGTCATATATAGTTAGGAATTAGCATTTAAAAAACCATTGAAATTGCTCCTATATAGTTAGTTGTACTAACTATATTTCGCGCACCTGCAATCCACTGCTGATGATGTCACATATTACATGAGTCATGACATGGTCAGTGACATCACTGATGACATCTCAAATGACATCACTGATGACATCTCAATTGACATAACTGATCACATCACTGATGATATCATTTATGTAATAATACGATGCACCTCTTCACAGTCTAATATAACCTTTGATACACCCAGAGTTAAACACAGACTACCATTCTTGAAACCATTGACACACCAATACCAGTAACTACAAACGCACACACTGATTGCTAGGTCTATACACACATCCAATCATTTACACCAATACAGACACTCGCACTCTGCCACTCATCCATGGAGTTACTCACACATCTAGTCAGTCATGCAAAGAATCAATCACACTTCCATTTCCTCAACTATATAGGTATACACACAACACCTTACTTATTCAAACATATACTAACACATACTTACTTTGTTAAACAATTACTGATACAAGTACACAATGATCCATACAACCACTCGCACAATCAGTGGCACTTATGTATAGTCATTTATATATGCCAGCTACCCACATACACTCAGTCTCCCATACAACCAATCAATAACACATGTAGCGACTCATATAGCTACTGATCAACACATGCAGTAGCTTACACAACAACAGACATACTGATGCACACATTCAGACAGTTTAGTCACTAACCCATGCATTCAGTAGGACACATATAATCACTCACTCATACGTTCAGTCATGTACCTACTAAATCTTTCATCCAGACACTTATACATCCACTCATTCTTCAATATGTAAAACATATTTCAACTTTACAGAAACACACAGTCACTGGATGATGTCATCAGTGATGTCATTTGAGATGTCATCAGTGATGTCACTGACCATGTCATGAATGATGTAATATGTGACATCATCAGCAGTGGATTGTGAGTGAGCTAAATATAGTTAGTACAACTAACTATATAGGAGCAATTTCAATGGTTTTATAATATATAATATGCCCCTACATTACTTATGTGTGAGAAGTTCTCTGCCACTGGGATAGAGATGTCTGTACAGAAAATACAGAAGAGGCTAACACCTCCAGCCAGAGGTGTGTGAAATGCATTTTGGAGTTTGTGAAGTGATACTGTAGGAAAGTGTTTTATGCAGTGAGGCTGGTTTGGTTTCATTATCTAATACTCTCACAATACCCCAAAATAGGTACTTTGGATTCACACTAATAAATCCCTAGCTCAGTCTTGATAATGTGGTGCGGAGCAATCAGGCTTTACTAGAGAAACATGTGTTAAGCCTTTTAGAATAGCAACATGGACGATAAGTAATTGACACGACACAAAAGAAATCCGACAACAATTAATAAAAATACAGCAAATTTTTATATAAATGTAGACTCCGGTGGAGGGGGGTTGAGGGGGTTAGCCAAGATGTCGGCCCGAGCAGAGACAGCTTAAGAAGCTTCAAAGTCTGCCCGTCAAAGTTCCTGTAATTTCCCCTACCCATCCTGCTGCTACTAACCAGTACAACCGCTCACGTACAGAGGCAAGAACGGGGACCGCGCAGAGCAGTGTTCCACAGCAGGAACCACCGAATCTTGTTTCCCCATGCACCGAAGATGGAACCAGGCATGCCCCAGCAATGGCTAGCTGACATGGGCTGCGTACCGTGGACTGGGCCAATCCTGCTAGCCCCCCTTCTGATGAGGGGGGCAGTCACCATTTGAACCTGCGATGCCCAATCTTGGCTGGGGGTGGAGACAGTGTTCAGCAAGCGAGGCCCGATGCAAAGGAGCAGTGCCCGGGGCCTCACGTGACGGTGCCTCATCCCAGAGAGCCACAAGGAGAAAGTGGGGATTTCTGCGACTGCAGCATAGCCTGGCCCTAAACACACACAGCGTGAAGGAGGCATGAGTACAGTGAGCCTTTCGGGCGCCGTGTTGGCATTTAGTGGGGGCCATAATTGAAATCAGGGACTGAATGGCGCCTTTGGCCTTGTTGGCTTAACAGGCCTCCACCGACTGCCACCACAAACTGGCTGGGCCAACTAAAGAGGTGAGTAGCTAGGGACACCTCATTGTGGGCCGAACATCATTGTAAGTCCCAGCGGACATCAGATTAAGAACTGTTGGAGGCATTAAGCCCACTATCTCTGGATAGAGCAGGGCACCCAGTCGGAAGCTCCAGGGCCCTGCCATATCGCCCCTGAACTGCCATTGCCCAAGAAGTGAAGAGAGCTGCGTGCGGGGATAGCAGAAATCCTAAGTGACATTCCCATAAAGACATCTCTGTAATTGCGCTTGTGACTCAGTAGCTTGTTTCCTTCCCAGTGTAAGAATTGGCTTTTGTAGTTTGGTTTGCCCTGTTCCCATCATGCACTGGGACAGGAACAGACTAATTTGCATACAGCCAGGTTCTGAAACTGGGATGGTGCAGTGAGCTAAAAAACGGTGTTGGATCTAGCCCTGATCTCTTGACTGGGTGAGAGTATTCTGCTTAATTCAGAGACTCTGTCCCTCACCACCCCTTGTTGTAAATATTTTTGTCCACCCTAAGCGTGGAAGGGTATACTCAGATGTGAGTCCCTTGCTCATTGCACCATCAGGATTCAAGCAAGCCGGGCCGAAGACGGCTGAAATGCCAGAAACCGGTCCCCGGTAGCTTGTTTCCTTCCCAGTGTAAGAATTGGCTTTTGTAGTTTGGTTTGCCCTGTTCCCATCATGCACTGGGACAGGAACAGACTAATTTGCATACAGCCAGGTTCTGAAACTGGGATGGTGCAGTGAGCTAAAAAACGGTGTTGGATCTAGCCCTGATCTCTTGACTGGGTGAGAGTATTCTGCTTAATTCAGAGACTCTGTCCCTCACCACCCCTTGTTGTAAATATTTTTGTCCACCCTAAGCGTGGAAGGGTATACTCAGATGTGAGTCCCTTGCTCATTGCACCATCAGGATTCAAGCAAGCCGGGCCGAAGACGGCTGAAATGCCGGAAACCGGTCCCCGGTAGCTTGTTTCCTTCCCAGTGTAAGAATTGGCTTTTGTAGTTTGGTTTGCCCTGTTCCCATCATGCACTGGGACAGGAACAGACTAATTTGCATACAGCCAGGTTCTGAAACTGGGATGGTGTAGTGAGCTAAAAAACGGTGTTGGATCTAGCCCTGATCTCTTGACTGGGTGAGAGTATTCTGCTTAATTCAGAGACTCTGTCCCTCACCACCCCTTGTTGTAAATATTTTTGTCCACCCTAAGCGTGGAAGGGTATACTCAGATGTGAGTCCCTTGCTCATTGCACCATCAGGATTCAAGCAAGCCGGGCCGAAGATGGCTGAAATGCCAGAAACCGGTCCCCGGTAGCTTGTTTCCTTCCCAGTGTAAGAATTGGCTTTTGTAGTTTGGTTTGCCCTGTTCCCATCATGCACTGGGACAGGAACAGACTAATTTGCATACAGCCAGGTTCTGAAACTGGGATGGTGCAGTGAGCTAAAAAACGGTGTTGGATCTAGCCCTGATCTCTTGACTGGGTGAGAGTATTCTGCTTAATTCAGAGTCTCTGTCCCTCACCACCCCTTGTTGTAAATATTTTTGTCCACCCTAAGCGTGGAAGGGTATACTCAGATGTGAGTCCCTTGCTCATTGCACCATCAGGATTCAAGCAAGCCGGGCCGAAGACGGCTGAAATGCCAGAAACCGGTCCCCGGTAGCTTGTTTCCTTCCCAGTGTAAGAATTGGCTTTTGTAGTTTGGTTTGCCCTGTTCCCATCATGCACTGGGACAGGAACAGACTAATTTGCATACAGCCAGGTTCTGAAACTGGGATGGTGCAGTGAGCTAAAAAACGGTGTTGGATCTAGCCCTGATCTCTTGACTGGGTGAGAGTATTCTGCTTAATTCAGAGACTCTGTCCCTCACCACCCCTTGTTGTAAATATTTTTGTCCACCCTAAGCGTGGAAGGGTATACTCAGATGTGAGTCCCTTGCTCATTGCACCATCAGGATTCAAGCAAGCCGGGCCGAAGATGGCTGAAATGCCAGAAACCGGTCCCCGGTAGCTTGTTTCCTTCCCAGTGTAAGAATTGGCTTTTGTAGTTTGGTTTGCCCTGTTCCCATCATGCACTGGGACAGGAACAGACTAATTTGCATACAGCCAGGTTCTGAAACTGGGATGGTGCAGTGAGCTAAAAAACGGTGTTGGATCTAGCCCTGATCTCTTGACTGGGTGAGAGTATTCTGCTTAATTCAGAGACTCTGTCCCTCACCACCCCTTGTTGTAAATATTTTTGTCCACCCTAAGCGTGGAAGGGTATACTCAGATTTGAGTCCCTTGCTCATTGCACCATCAGGATTCAAGCAAGCCGGGCCGAAGACGGCTGAAATGCCAGAAACCGGTCCCCGGTAGCTTGTTTCCTTCCCAGTGTAAGAATTGGCTTTTGTAGTTTGGTTTGCCCTGTTCCCATCATGCACTGGGACAGGAACAGACTAATTTGCATACAGCCAGGTTCTGAAACTGGGATGGTGCAGTGAGCTAAAAAACGGTGTTGGATCTAGCCCTGATCTCTTGACTGGGTGAGAGTATTCTGCTTAATTCAGAGACTCTGTCCCTCATCACCCCTTGTTGTAAATATTTTTGTCCACCCTAAGCGTGGAAGGGTATACTCAGATGTGAGTCCCTTGCTCATTGCACCATCAGGATTCAAGCAAGCCGGGCCGAAGACGGCTGAAATGCCAGAAACCGGTCCCCGGTAGCTTGTTTCCTTCCCAGTGTAAGAATTGGCTTTTGTAGTTTGGTTTGCCCTGTTCCCATCATGCACTGGGACAGGAACAGACTAATTTGCATACAGCCAGGTTCTGAAACTGGGATGGTGCAGTGAGCTAAAAAACGGTGTTGGATCTAGCCCTGATCTCTTGACTGGGTGAGAGTATTCTGCTTAATTCAGAGACTCTGTCCCTCACCACCCCTTGTTGTAAATATTTTTGTCCACCCTAAGCGTGGAAGGGTATACTCAGATGTGAGTCCCTTGCTCATTGCACCATCAGGATTCAAGCAAGCCGGGCCGAAGACGGCTGAAATGCCAGAAACCGGTCCCCGGTAGCTTGTTTCCTTCCCAGTGTAAGAATTGGCTTTTGTAGTTTGGTTTGCCCTGTTCCCATCATGCACTGGGACAGGAACAGAATAATTTGCATACAGCCAGGTTCTGAAACTGGGATGGTGCAGTGAGCTAAAAAACGGTGTTGGATCTAGCCCTGATCTCTTGACTGGGTGAGAGTATTCTGCTTAATTCAGAGACTCTGTCCCTCACCACCCCTTGTTGTAAATATCTTCGGCTCACCCAGCAGAACCTGCAACAGAGCAGGCGACCCTACTTATCAGAGGATACTAACATCGGGCTGGTGGGGCTTCGACAAGGTGACCTTGGTAACTACTACAACCAATGTTAACATATTCCGGTATGCTCCAGCCTGAATATTAATTGAATTGCTCCGCACCTTGCTCCCATGGTTACCTTGGCTGACCCCAAGCCCATACAGAAAAGCCACAACAGTGACGTGAATGCATACAAGACTACAGCTACATGGAGATGCTCACTGTAGATTACACAGTGCGTGGTGGGAGGACATTGCAGCGAACCACACTGGAGTCCACTGACGTCTACCTGGGGTCCCCCCCGGTGCATGGCCCAGCCCTTTGATATATGATGCTGCGCATACTGTAGTGCCACAGATGGGCAAAGACAGGCCACAGAGAGGGGCACAGCAAATGAAGATGGATCAATACACGGTGCAAATCCTGGCAGCCATAGAGACCTCCAGCAAGGCCATAGAGGCCAAGATTGATGCAATGTCCCTCAATATCAGGCTGGTACGGGTTGACTTTAGCACTGTAGTGGAAAGATCCCTAGCCACTGAACAGACTGTCACTGAACTGCAGAATGAGGTCTCCACCCTGAAGGTAGCTCTCACAGACTTTTCTGCCAAGTAAGCTGACTTAGAACATAGAGTCGAGGATGCAGTTGGCTGCTCTCAAAGATGCAACCTTCGATTTGGCGGATTTCCGGAGGGGGCAGAAAGGGGAACCCCGGAACTCCTATTTAAAAAATTGATCAAAGAAACATTCTCAAATGAGGAACTCTCTGCAATCTTCCTAATTGAAAGTGCGCATCGGGTTCTTGTATCGTCGCCTCCTGCAGGCGCCTCCCCAGAAACTCTCATTGCGAAGGTCCTAAACTACAGGGACCATATCCTAAAAGCTGCTTGCCAAGATGGAGACCCTGTCTTCAAAAATCATGTAATCTGCATCTTACCTGACTACTCACGCCTAATGCAACAACAGAGACTGTCCTTTGGAGGGGTGAAATAGAAACTTATGGTAATGAACCTCCAATATATGCTTCTTTACCCAGCTAAGTTGAAGAACATACATGGAGATCATGGCCATTTCTTTACATTGCCAGAGCCCCATGGGACTGGTTATAGGACCGCGGAGAAGGGAGGGCCCTGCACCAAGGGGGTGTGGCACTGAGGACGCCTGGCACTGGCATGATGAGAAAAAATAGTAGACGAGGTAGGCAATCCAGATGAGCCTCGCGCTTGACTCAGTGAGTGGTGATATGGCATGATGGATCCTTAGTTCTGGAACAGCCAGACTCTGGCAACGAAGACAGACGGTCGCTTTGAGTTCATCCGTTGCTATAACAGGCTGACCGAGAGGCTGCAAGGGCTCCAGTGGAGGAAGGTATCGCCTCAAACTCTGATGCCAGCATGGAGGATGTGGTTGAAGAAACTCCCCTACCAGATGACCTCTGAATCAGCCACGGACTAAGGCTTCATGTTTGGGATGGGCGACTGCTGGGTGCGACAAGTGCCTGACATTGGAAGCAGGGAGCCGGGATGAGTGTTGACGGAGATTGGGCGGATACTTGTCGACCTGGGCCGCTATATGGAGATGGGAACTAGCACAAGGTGGGCAGAAACCCACCTCCTCTTCTTTCATTCAACTCTAATCTTTGCCTTTCTCCCCGATCTATTGATCCATATCTTTTTTCCGCTGATAATTTCACTACAAAGAAAGGTATGACAGATAAGTGATAGGATGTATGTCTGGGTGTGAGTGGAGACTGGGATAGAGAGGGTGTTGCTGGTGAGACTTACACTGTGGCCATACCACACCCCACCCAACCTGGTGCTGAGTATATTTCCGATGATTGAGAGTGAGCTGTAAGGAGGCATGGAGTTAGACAGTTTTCCGTCTACTGAATGCCTAGGTGATGCCTAGTGTGATTTTGCATTATTTTCTAGTCATGACTTATTGTTCATTTGCCATCAATGTTCAATTTATGGAGATGGTTTTGGAGATTGAGGGTCTGGAAGGGTACAGAGCGAGTTGAGAATACTTTGGGATGCATGTATTGTTTCTGCAGTGTCTAGAGGAGAAGTGTGGCTCAATGGTTAGAGCGGCAGACCCTGATGCAGAGGTCTAGCCCGGGACCAGGGTTCAATTCCCTGCCTCGGCAGGTCTTGGGCTCAAAAATTCCACGGACCTGATAATTCTTGCCTTGGTGCCTATTCCAATTATGGAGTCCCACTCTGCAACTCTGGGCAATAGCTTGCTTAATCTCCACAACGGCCCCCACAACGCTAAGGATGCCTGGCCTCCACCTTGGGGGTGCCCAGGAGTGGACGCCTCACAGGGAAAGCCAGGATGGGTTCCACAGCGGGTGAGTAGTGCGCTATACAAGTATCAATTTTTATTTTACAATTTACCCGGGGGGTAAGGGGATGTTTCAACTTTTAACTTTATGCCTATTGTTGGCAGCGATGGTGGCAGAACGGTGGCGGAGGGAGTGGGGGCAGTCACAAGTTATGAGAGATGTGACAATTTAAATGTATAACATGGAGTGTGATGGGGCTTAACTCATGCGTGAAATGCTACAGAGTTCAGATTTATCTACGGAAGCAGGAAGCCCACGGGGTGATGCTGAGGAGACTCATCTGTCAGACCCTGAAAACCTAAAGTTACTTAGGAAAGGAAACAGCTATTCTCTGCCACCTACTCCACATACTCAAGGGAGATGGCATACTGAGTAGCCCCACAGGTCCCATTCCGAGTACATGGCTACAAAGCAGACATGAAGTGGAGGTATGTGGTGGTGCATGGCATACTGGGTGGCCAGGAGGTTTGTCTAGTGAATGTCTATTACCCGAATGTAGATGATAGCAGTTTTATTAAGATCTAGAGAAATTGCTATTCCCTTACATAGGAGTGCCATTAATATGGGCAGGAGACTTTAACTGTGTGCTAGAAGGCAGCATAGATAGACATCCCCGAAACTATACCCCAAACCCAATATGTCGGAAACACTGCTGGACGTGATGAACCGCTTGCATTGCTCGACATCTGACGCAAGAAGCACACTGGCATTCAAGGGTATACCGGCTATACACTATCCCGAGCGATTTCTAGCAGACTTGGCCTGTTCCCGCTCTCCAAGGAGGCCTCTGCGGTCGGGACACAGTCCGGCATAATGGGTCGCTTTCTATCAGATCACGCCCCAGTACTACTAGAATGGGGGCAGAACTCAGTAAGCCGAGGGCACCCTTGTGGCTACAGATGGAGGCCCTCCGAGACACAGTGCTTATAAAAGGGATTCAGGAGGCTATTGCAGTTTTTTTTTACACAAATTGGTAATTCACTACCAGTAGGGTAATAGAGTG
Source organism: Lissotriton vulgaris (assembly GCF_964263255.1). NCBI lineage: Eukaryota > Metazoa > Chordata > Amphibia > Caudata > Salamandridae > Lissotriton > Lissotriton vulgaris. The sequence goes on along the minus strand of NC_141685.1, from coordinate 676,602,516 downwards.
GGACACACTAAAGGTTGTAAACCAAGGAGAATGTTTATCCAGAGTTGGGGGGAACAAAGAGACGCCTGGAATGAGAACTTACCGAGGCGGACGACAAGCCGACTAGGTTGCAATATGGGGGACAGGAACCGGAGCCACACAACAAATCCATTTTGCGGATACAGCGCAGAGTCAGCGAGGTGTGGAACAACTTAGACTGTTTTACTAGACTAGAATATCAGCAGTTGTTATATAGGGAAGGGTACAAATCGGGAAGGCTACTAGCTTGGCTGCTGAGGTAGCACCGACCTCCCCAGCTTATATTGATGCTTAAGCACACCGATGAAACCACTGTCATTACACAGGCTGGGGTTAACTCCCTGTTGCGCAATCACTTGACTGCAGTATATCGAGAGGGCCTCGAGGCCACTCCAACTGAGACCACAGGGTTCCTAAATAATGAGCCTCTCCCTCGCCTCACTGAGGAACTGGTGATAGACTTGGATGCAGTGATCCAATTTGATGAACTACGGGAGACAGTGCAAAGTATGGCTCTATGTAAATCCCTGGTCCATATAGTCTCCTAGCAGAATTCTATCAGACATATGCTGATCTGTCATTCCCAGACTATTGGAAACCTTGCAAGAGGTCAATCGATTGGGAGCCCTTCAACAATCTAAGAGAGAGGCGCAGATTGTCATGCTCCCAAAGCCGGGTAGAGATGTTTGCGATCCTGGGTCGTACAGACCCTTGTCAATGCTGGGGGTAGGCGCTAATCTACTCATCAAGGTTCTGGCAATGCATCTGTGTAGAGTAGTAACGCATCTGGTTCATGAAAACCAATGAGGGTCCATGCCTGGAAGAGGAACACACATGAACATATACGCCACCTCTCACATGTGCTCCACTCGGTGGCAGATAGTGATATGTAGGTGGCAGTTGTCACCCTGGATATCGAGAAAGCATTTGACACTCTGCAATGGGAGTATTTGGGGGAGGTCCTGAGGAGAATGGGATTGGGTGGCGAGTTCATGGCATGGGTCCAACTCCTCTATTATTAGCTAAGAGCTCAAGTTTGCATTGGCGGCCTGATATAGGAGACTTTATATATTGAGAGGGGGACGTGGCAGTGGTGTCCGTTATCCCTGCTTATTTTCACCTTGCCAATAGAGCTATTGGCGATCCGGCTAAGACGGGACATCGACCAGTGAGGATTCACCTCTGATGGTTGCACCCATATAATTTCATTGTATGCCGACGATGCACTTCTCTATATCTGGCGACCGGAAGAGGCGGTACCAGTACTCCTGGATATATTAGACTCTTTTGGATCTGCATCAGGCTTGCATTTTAATTGCCGAAAGTCAGTCATATTCTCATTGGCGGCATTAGCACGGGGAGACGCCTCGGATCTCCCTGAGTTGGAGTTTGACTGGGAGAGTAACTCTTTTTGCTACCTGGGAATACAGGTAGCTCATTCGCCAGATGCTCAATACGCACTGAATATAGGAGCAGTTATCACAGGCCTGAGGTAATCAGTCTGGTTCTGTAACAGACTTCTAGTCTCAGTTGTGGGGTGCATGGCCATGGCAAGTATAGTTATGCTTTCCCGTTGTCTCTACACCCTCCAAAACTCCTTAGGGGACTGTTCAGGGTGTAGAAATCCACTTTCTACACCCTGAACAGTCCCCTAATCTCATTGGTGTGGGCTGGAGGACGCAGCAGGGTACAACTCGAGATACTCAAGTTAGATGCAGACTCAGGGGGACTGGGACTCCCGGACTTCAGACTCTACTATTTTGTGGGGTTGCTGCAGTATGCAGTACAGTGGTGTGCCGAGGGCCGTACTGTAGAAAAGGCACTGCTGGCAGACTGGGGCAGTAAACAGAACTGGCAAGATACCTGATTGGCTCCCAGACCCCATTGGGAATACCTATACAGGTAGGTAGCAGAGGCCTAGGAGCAAGTTGTTACTCTGATTATCCTCAGGGCTCCATACGTTAGCTCACTTCCACTTCGGTGGCTACAGGGTTTCCACCAAATCCAGTCCATCATGGATATCACTAAATGGTATGAGGGGGCTACACAGCAGCTGGGAACATGTATACGAACTGGACCTTCTTGTCCTTCAACGTGGCAGGGGAGGGAAAAGATGTGAAAATATTGCGCACAGTTCTAGAAATATGGTCCTCGTTTACAGATGAATCAGAGGAGTCACGCACTTTAGCATTATTACTTGACCCGGGGTCCACTAGCGAACTAGTCTAATGCATATATAAAGCCTTGAAAGAGGATCGTACGGTTGAGGTATCAATGAATAAAGACAGATGGATGGTGGTCTTGCTGGTTCTACTTACCAAGAGTGAGTGAAAGAGGGCGATTGCACCAGTCCGTGAAGTAGACAGTAGCGCAAGGTTTCTACTCACGCCACACATATTTTACGCCTCAGAGATTAGCACACTTTAATTCGGGGCACTCCTCGGCGTGCCCCTGATGTGGCACAGACCCGGCGACCTTCATACATATGACCTGGATCCTTGTCCATCTGCAATCATATTGGCAACAAGTGCTCCGGGTGCTCTGAACAGTTACAGCTGTGGGAATAGAGGAGTCAGTTAAGCAGTGTTTACTAGGAGTACTTCCGGCACCAAAAAAAGGAAACCTGTATGAGATACATATGGCTCTCCTAGGCCTTTCCCTGGCTAAACATCATATTGCAATATATTGGGCTCATGCCACTCCCCTCGACTAGGCAGATGAAAAGCCGACGTGCAAGAGTGGGGTGTGGCTGAGGAGTGCCGCCTGCGAGTTGTTCGTATGGACGAGAATGCAGAGTGTTATCTGGAGGAGTGGGGATGCATGCCGGAGGGATTGCAGTCATGTGAGGGCTATAAGGAGAGGGAGGAGGGCTAAACGCTGACATCAAGTCATGCCACCCCTACGTCAAACCCAGAGAATGGAGAAAACCCTGCTTACACATATAGAAATAGCCTTCACCGGAGGGCAGAAGAGCTCACCACCTGTGACCTCTGGAACCTCTATCTGCAGTTTGATAGTCCTGCTATAGATGACCTGTTTTCTATTACCTTTGGGATTGGTTCCCGCCACTTATCGCTGACAAGGTTCTTTTTGTTGTTATTTTTATTTCTGTACTACAAGTTACAATAAGTATTGCTGCCCACATTTCTCCTTGGTGGGAAAGGCTTTGTATACCGTAAAGTTATTATGCACCCAGCAACTAAACTACAGAGTGGAGCATATGGGCACCCAAGTAGACTGATGTGATATAACACGTTAATAATTAGCCTACTGCTGATACATTGTGAACTGTAAGGTCAACATGTAATGTGATATATGTGCAGTGTTGCACTTAAAAAAAAATGTAGACATCAAAATGAAGACAATCGTATGAGTAGTTCTAGGTTGTATGGATATTAGAGGCAAAAATAAATCAGTGTAATTCAAAACTGCACTTTACCATTACATTACATTACATGCTGGTGAGGAAATGGATGTGCAACAACCGGGAATGGATCCACTGAGGTGGATGGCTGAAGATGCTGCAGAGTTCCCTCTGGTTGCAGTGTCGAATAAAGGTAGTGGTAGTCACACTGGCCACCAACAAACCCTGGCAGTGGTAAGGTCAGCGTGAAGATGTTTTGACAATCAGAGGTCGAGGGTAAAGCGGTAGCCAACTGAAACTTGCTGGAAGTCTGGACTACGGTCCCACAATACACTGACCATCTCCTTTTGGGTGATCCCTCAGGGGGGCCGGATGGCCAGCGATTCATTGGTTCCGGGAGCGTGCTTTTACCTGCGGGTTACAAGGGACTAGTACCACTAGTCCAAGGGAGTCTGGAGTTGCCTTTGGCTCTCAAAGGGGTCCCTCTGTCTGGGGGAACCGGTCTTTGGTCTAGGATGAGTTGAGCAGTTGCAGGGTGCAGAGTATCATGCCTTTGCTTTGTGAAGGTCCTGTAGTCACAGACTCAGGTCTCTTCTTTGTCCCCTGATGCAATTCGGATTAGAACGGAGGTTCTAGTGCCAGGGGTCCCCCTAAAATCCTAGATTTAGAGGTGCTAGGGGTGTAGCTGCAAGTGGCCAATGGGCTACTAACACCAGTGGCTAATCTGCCCCTGAGGTCATCACATCTGCGGAGGCATTTAGCCTTTCTACCCATAACCCTCTATTCTGCCACTTTTAAAAATGGCAGAAACCTTCCTGGGCTGTACAGTTAGGTAGCCCACCCTATTGGTGTGGCTAACCTTCTAAGGGTGTACACCTCCTGACTACATAATTTTTCAGTCAGCCCGGGGAGTGAAGGAGCCTAGGGGCAGGGATTTTACTGTACCTTCTCTAGGAGGCAGGCTGGATGTATATCAGAGGCGGTGAAAGTATTGAAGCTCACCGCCCAGGTGCACCACTTCACTACCCATCCTGTCAAGGAGGGAGGTATCACCTCCTTTACATCCAGGCTTTGGTTTCTGACTCATAGGAGTGTTCACATCTCCTGGCAGGGGTCAGATTCCTGTCTTGGTGACAGCAGCTGCAGGCTGTCAGCTAGTGACAGGAAAGGCTAGGGCAACCCGGTGAGTAGCCTCTAAGGTAGCCACTAGGATGCCTGTTACATCCAATACGACATGGGTATAATGCCAGATATGATGAGACAAGTTATTTGATACCTAACATGACATATTTCAGTGGGGCCATAATGGAGCTGTCAACCTCTAGGGTGCCCAGTGCCAGCCCTCATTATCCTATGCCCCCCTGATCACTTTTAGTAACCCTTAATAGAAAGAGGTTACTATAGGGACATCTAAGCTTGCACTTATATGTCCTCACCTTTAATGTAATGCACCCTTTCTCCTGGGTTCAGGAAGTCTACCTTAGGGGTGACTGGCATATATTAAATGTAGTGCTTTCTTTGTCCGTACCACACATGGTGAAGGCAAAGCCGAGTTTGAGCAGTTTGCACTGCTCCTGCAGTCTGTAATGGCAGGTCTGTGGTTATCTGTTTAGTTGGGTCACTCAGGGTGGCACAATCAGTGTTTCAGGCCATGGGTACCACTTTTAACTCTCATGCCCTTGGTGCCACTGGTACCATTTACAAGTGACTTATAAGGGGGTTCAAATCCTTGCCAATTAGGATTAACACATTATATGTGTCCATTTTAGGGAGAGCACTGGCACTGGGACCTAGTTTGTAGTGCACTTTCAGAGTCAAAACATGTCAGCATTAGGATTCAAATGGGGCAAAGCATGGGGAGACACCTACAAAAAGCCTGTTTTCACGTGCAGGAGACTAAAAACCTACACTGGGTGAGTTTTCCTGACTTGACCAGCAAGGAAGGATGTATTGACAACTGGCTGACCTTTTGCCTACCATTAGCTGAAACTGTTTTTCCTCTTCTGATCTTTTCCCTTGGGTAGTGGAGTCCCTACTCCCTTGTAGTGTAGTTCCTATATTCCCAATAGGCTTTGCGCATTGGAATAACATATCCTATAGATTTGACGTAGGACAGAGGTCGACTAGGCCTCTATCTAATATATTAAACTTAATTGTGAGTGCCAGCTAGCTCAGAGGTCACTGGAAACTTTCTCAAATAAACAAGAAGGGATTCGTTTCTGACAATCGCATAAACATGACATCTTTGTTTCCACAAGAATAATATTATCTTCAGAGTAGTGGAAACAATAGATAGATATTTTACTCAGTCAATCGTGCATGCTTCGTTTCATCAGAGATGCAGAGAAATAGAGAGACGGGCATTTTCAATAAAACGATTTATTGAACAGTCTTCTTTATCATGCAAGTAAAGTGAACTGCTACAATCGTAATACTGGTTGCAAAGTATAATGCGTACAGCAAGAAGAGTATTATAAAATGATACTGTTAAAGCATTGTATGGTTTCTAAGCCATAGACAAATACATACATAAATAACAAAGGCTAAAAGTACTCAACTGGTGCTTCTAAAATACGCCTACCCCAATGTACCTAACCTAAGTCTAGTACAAGGGAAGAAATAAGTGTGGTGTAGCATAGGTTTAGTTTCTTTGCCAAGAATCTAGCCAAGATTTCTCTTAGGGTCTAATCAGCTCTGTACCTTGGTTTTAGAATGAAGGAGGTCTGGTATCTCTGTCTCGGGACTTGATTTCCCAACACCCCGCGATGGGGTGCTTGGAAACACTGGAGCTGGATTCTCAGCGAGAGAAAGGACAGCTTCTTGATCAGTGCATCAGCTGGGGTGTCAACTTCCTTCGGCACTTGCTGTAGCGAGCTGCGTCGGGCAAGTAGATAGTCGAGCTGCTCCGAACCACTGTGTGTTTACTAGGGCAAGTGTAGGCATATTTATACCTTGAAGGTGCATAGTTTGACATAAAGTCGGGCATAATAACATCATCAAAGAACCCCAAGGGAATGGTAGTTCTTTGGAAACTCCATGAGTTATTGGGCAAATCAATATTCAAGCAAGGGCATGTCCCTGACTGCTTAAGCCGATTTTTCCAAGAAAGCGTTGTGGCTTTTTGGAACGGGTGGACGTAGCCATGTTTGTATTTGGACTGCATGGGCTATGTCTAAATATGGTTATGATTTCTATGCCTATAATAGGACAATGTTAATTGTACCTATATAAGGGCATGAAGCGGGAAAATTTCACTTGGATCCTAAAATGCCATACAACACCCACTGCACTTTATTATGTTCGACATTTCTAAATTGTAAGCATCTAAAACATATCTAAAGCATAATGTGTAAAAACCTCACCCAAAATGCATAAAATGCATTCGAAATGGTTGTACATGAAAATGAGCATTGGTGCTGTACGCATTTCAAAAGCAATGTTTTCATTCAAAGCATACAGTATGACATTGGAAATGCGATCCGAATGAATCATTAAATTACATTTATGAAATGGCTCTAAGGTACAGAAGAAAGGTCGAGACCATTCCATGACAGAATATATAAACTGTTTAGTTTGTGGACAAGGTCAAATATTGTCTCTTGGAAGTATTCAAAGAATTCTTGTTCTCTATGAATAGTTCTACTTTAAGCAGATTACTTTGTGCCCAAAAAGTAAAATTTTGGAAAAAAGTCAAATCGTAGAAAAATAGAGTTGAATGAAGGTCGAATACAGAGTCCATAGAACGCTGAGTGCTAATTTCAGCAGTTTGCATCTGTGAGACCTCAATGAATGCCGTCATCAGGATTGGTAGCCGCTGGGGACAACACAATGCATGGGCCGTTACCGAACGAAGCAAAGTATCAACATCTGTTGGCAGTGCTGATGGAAGTGTTAGACAGATGTCCAACACACATTCTTCTCCACATAGCAGGCATCGTAGAACAGGTAAGATGCAAATGCAATCTTGCCAGATTGGTCGGAATGATAGAATCCAGGTGGTATTCAGATCTCTCAAACGAGCTAAGCCCAAAATCTGTATCGTGCGCTCACAACACTTCCTTGCCAGGAGAGTGCTCTCTATGGTAATCTGGGTGTCGCTTGTGACCGGACTTGCCATATTGGAGCAGAAGGAACAAGAATAGTATTCTTGCTACGAGTCCCAAAATGAGAGGCAGGCTGCCGAACACAGAGTGCATGAAGTTTGGAAAAATGCCAAGGACTGCTTCAAGGGGACTAACAGTCCAGAAAAAACTGTCTTAAATACCTGTACAATACCACTGGTATCAGACATGTTTAAGATACGGCCTAACATTTCTGCGAAATGTATGGGGCAGTTTGTGGATAAAAGGGCATGTATCTCTGCAGAGGACCTTGCAACTTGTAATTCATACGTCTCTTTGGATAAGGTCAGTGGCACAGTTTTTTGTAAAAGAACGGATTCATTCTGCTTAAAGTATCAATTCGTATAGAAGAGATGTTCAGTGAAGGCCATAACGGAGACTCCCCGTTTGTCTTAGTTTTAGGAAACAATACTTGCATACAACAAGTGACCCTGGTTGACACAGTTACGAGATAGGCTATTCCTGACAACTTGCCACAGCAGCTGTGATCATTCAAAATAATATAGCTTCTGTTAGAAAGCTGCCTAAAAATTGGATCTATCACTGCAGCTGGAGAACCTTGCAGGTGGCAGAATAAGGTGGTCGAAGAACCATCACAGGCTCCATGTAAGTTATTACCCTGACATAAAAGTGTACCGTTTAGTGCGCTTTTGCAGTTTATACCACTAAGAAATACTTCTTTTCCCCCACTCCAACATCTGTGTGTATAAGGTAAATCCCAGGTTGATTTGATGTAGTCTTTACCCAACCTTTCATATACGCCAGCTGGTATATGTTTCAAACAATACTGGAAATGGAAAATCGTGACAGGCAGAGTGATTGTTCCATGTATTAGCCATTCTGTTGGAAGTAATCTTTCCAGTTTTTAAATGCTCAGCACCCTATAGTCTGCTCCTCTTTGGACCAAACTGATTAGATTATCTGTAAGGTTAAATACAGAAAACAATAACGTGGTGTTGATTAAACGCCATGGCACATATCCAGAACAAAGATTTTGTAACGTCCAGCCTAATAGCATTATGGAACGTAATTGTACCTGTCCATTCTGTAGCATGAGCAAGTCCTGTTCCATTATGTCAATGCCGAGGATACTATGCTGTCTAAAGAATACATTTTGGAGGACAGAGTTGTTAACCCATTGTCAACTACAGAGAGAGCTTTCTCTAAATTAATATAATCAATTTCTCGTATTTGTTCTGCAGTCTCTGCTTGTGTCATTTTCCAAGCTCCACGATAAATGGCATATTTACCAGCGTATATAAAACGTTTATGACACCGTTTTGCAGGACCTTGTAAGACGTCCCTTAAATCAATGCCCTCTTAAAGTAAAGATAGGTGTTGATTAACCTCTGTTAGTGTGGACTTTTGTAGCCGCTCAAGGCACAGTTTTCCTACACTGTATGTTGTTACTATCCCTGGATGTTGTCTCTGGACATATCTTGGATCTGGCCTAGTTAATGTAAACCCTTGTGTCCTATTCAGGAATCTATCTTGACAGTTATTTGTGTCTGTGGGCCAGATTAACCATTTTTTCCAATCAGGACCAGATCTGTTTTTAAGTAAAATAGTTTTTACGTCGACCCCTCCTTCTGTAGTGTTCTTACTATCAGATGTAGGTGTAGGTATGGACGGTTTGTTAAAATCTTTTATCTTGCCTAGGCCAAGGCTGGATGTCTGTTGCACAGTGTCGTTCAAAAACATTATTTGTTCAGGGATAATGCAGGCTCTAAATAAAGCTTCTATTCCCTGCACCTGCTAGTCTTTTGTGCCCCAGACCATTTTTGTATCAATGTTGTCTTTCCAAAAGTCAAAACCTAATGAGGACAGCTGGGCGCAAAAGGCTGCAGAATACATTTGCTTAGTATTAGTCAACTTACTTTTCATTCCTGTCTTATTCACATTTTTAAAATAAATGTTTCTGGATTTGAGACAATAAACCCTGGGAAGTATGGAAAGTTTTAATAAAATGTTTTTGAGCTACCTTTTGGTGGCATTGGACAATATTCCCATTGATTATAAGTATAAACATTTCTAGGGTTTGCAGATTTGTGCAAAACATGATGACCATAGTGATTATAACAATACATTTGTTCATAATCTGATGAAACTTCTAAGTATTCATGTTTTGTATATTTTACAGACATCTCTAAGTCTGACATCCTATTATGAACAGTCTCAAAGTCCCAATCATCAGAAAATGTGCTGGGCTAAACAAAGTCACTCAAGGAAACCTTGAATTGATGTGGAATCTTCAACAGCTCTGCAAGGCCAAATATGTCATAATAAGTTCTGTCCCATGCTATACCACCAGGTATAGGAACGGCTGTGATGTTCACTGATGTCAAGTCTCTTTGTTCACAATGAGATGATTTGTGTGGCTTGAGGAGTAAGTTGATGTTCTTACTTGCTGTGTCCTTTTTCCTATATATTGCATTTATCAGCATTCCCAAAGTTAATACAAGAGTTAGCCAAAGTAGGAGAAAAGGTCCGCCTAGCATAATCCAAAGTTCAACCCATAGTGAATCTTGATACGTTTTTTCAAGTTGCTGAAAAAGTTCAGTTACTTGTTCTTTAAAAGTTTTATATGCTGGCGGCGTGTCAGACTCACTGGGATCCTCGAAATCGTATCAAAGTTAAAGAAATAGCTAGAGGCAGTTCTGTCAATTGTAGGTATTGCAACACGATTACTTGAAATCACTGGAGTTACCGGATCCTTTGTCATATTAGTATAGTTAGATGCTACATTATTGTAGACAGGTGTTTCTTGACAAACTGTTATTTGGGTCTCAAGAGGTACAAGCTCCATGGCTTTGTTGCATAGTCCTTATTTTTCGCACTGCAGATTCCTCAAAGGTGATGAGTCTCTCAGTTTGAACCTCTTGGATAGTAGCCATATTTGGTCATCTGCTACATCATTGAATACTACTTGGCCTACTACTTATGATTGGCCACATGATGTGGTTTTAACAGGTCGATAGATACGAACCTTTACTCATTTGTTCCAGCAAGGGGCGGCAGTAACACTGTTCTTGATCCGTGGATTGCTAGCACAGGTACTGGTTGTCTGTAAGTAGGCCCAAATTCCTTCTTATTCTGGATCTTTTCTCTGATTAGATCCCTAATCTTTGGAATTCAGGCAGGCCTTGCTGGGACGGGTGGTTCCCCTTCAGTGGTCGTTGGCTTCTGTAATGTGTTGCTTTGACTTCATTTTCATTTAAGTCCTGCAAAACGTTCTTTCATATCAAAGGGTTTTTGATCTACCACTGAAGTCTGACGATTAAGGTCCTGGACAAGCATTCTAGTACCAAAAAGGATTTCATATGGAATGATTCCACCCAGAGAATTTCTTGGCAGATTATTTAGACTACGTTGGACACTTATTAGATGTTTGACCTACCCGTCACCCGACCCTCATACCCTAGCTGTTATAGATTGCTTTATGTCCCGGTTTTTTCTTTCCACTACAGAGTTTCCCTCAGGATGGAATTGACTAGAATACCTCAATGCAACGCCCAGATTGGCCATGGCCTCCTTGTAAACTCAAGAGCTAAACGCGGGACCCTGGTCAGAATGTAGCTTGCCGACTGCGTTTCTGCAGATAAATACTCGCAAATCTTTTATAACAGTTTGGGCGTCAACAGCGCTGAGGCCACATCAAAATGAATCTGTCCTAATAGTTGTGCGACCACATTTGTCCATAAGGACGTCTGCGTGTAGATAGTCTAATGCTGTCTAACAATGGTGTCTGTACTGGGCTGACTACACTGTAGTAAGGTATCTGGCGGCGTTCTTTGCTGCAGTCTCTGTTGCAGTCATGACAATTAATTGCACATTTGTGAATGTGGGCATTCATCCCTCCCACCCAGTATGTCTCCTTTAATTCTAGTATAGATTTAGAGATCCCTTGATGTTTCAGACCCTCTCCCAAATGTGCTTCGTGTATCAAAGCGACTCTACGTCTCCTGTTTGGAATTACTCCGTCCCCCATTCCAGGGATTCGAGCAAAAGGAACAGAGTTGGCGTTAATTATGTATGAATATTCGAGTGGATATTTTTGAGGTAACGCTGCACCGCTGCCTTTTCTTGTGGCATTGACAGCTGGCACTTTTTTGCCATCTATTTTTGTTTTTAAACGAGGGATTGCAGCTACAGTAGCCGTTTGCACAGCTGCCTTTGGGGCTTCATCAGCCAATGAATTCCCTGCAACGTGAACGCCATCCAGCTGATGACTCAGTGTATGGATCACGTGAGTCTTTTGTAGTTCTTTCTGTAATTGAACTACTTCTTCCCAAAGCAACTTATGCTTGATTGTGCCACCTTTTGCATCTTTGAAACCGTTTTGAATCCAGTTCTACAATTATTCATTGTAAGATTGAACGCAATAATAGGAATCGCACACTGTGAGTGTGGGGAATTCATGATCAGTATTTTCAAGCACAATCTTGAATGCTTGTAGTTCAGCTTGCTGAGCTGTACAGTCTCCTAGTGATTGTGTTTTTGTGACCATAGGTTGGAATTTACCATCGCGCTGGCGACCTTTAACGATCACGCATGTAGCACTATAAGCTTTTTTATGCCCAATTGTGGGCTGTGCTGATCCGTCAGTATAATTATAGATTCGTATTGTTCTAGAGGCAGAGGACATTCTTGTTCGTATTGTAGAAATTCTTGAGTTTTCAAATAAGGGTCAAACCGTCTGTTGCAGCAAGAGAGTTAACCCATTGTATCCATCTCGTATGTACAGCCTTTGCATTCAGAATACTTGCTTTTGTCACTGCCTCTAGAGCAGGTACAGGATTAACGACCATTATGCGTTTTCCCTGTGCGAGGGCTCTCTCTTTTGCTACTGCAGTTTGAACCACTGTCAGAATTTTTTCTGTTGAAGTGAATTTCATTTCAGCTTGTGTGTACAAGTGTGATTTATAAGCAATTGGTACTTTTTCACCTTCATTAAAGGTTAAGTACGTGAATCCGCATCTTCCTGGGATGATTCGGATTACAAGGTTGCGTACGGTTACGCGTGTCTGTAAATGTGTTGTTGCTAACATGTCTGTTTGTACTGAACGCAAAATTTCTGTGTGTTCTTGAGTCCAATTAGTTGCTTTGAAATCAGGTTTGAATAATTTGTAGAGAGGTTTAACCCTTTCTGCGTAATTTAGAATGTATCTTCTTCCGAAATTTAGGAAACCTAGAATTGACTAAGTTTTTCAGCGTTTTTGGAGGTTGGAGGAGCACACACTTTTCTAAAAAGTTGGCTGCGAGGTTTTTCCTTCACTTGATAACTCGTATCCTAGTAAAAGGACGTTGAGGTAGGCAATTCTGGATTTCTTAAAATTGAATTTGTACCCTTCAGAGGTACTTTTTACGTACAATGTTATTCATTAGTGCTGCCCTGTGAGCATTTTGTACTGCAAAGGTTTAGCAACAAAAGTTTAAATGTCTGTAGTCCAAAACTAGACAATATGTATTGTCTGGTTTGGAGACAGGAAAGAAAGGATTGTTCATTGATGAGGTGCATGTTTCAATCACCCTTGGTATTCAAGTTGATCTAATATCTCCCTGGCCTGTTTTTTAGCTTTTTGCTTAACTGGATACTGCCTTTGTGCAGTTGGTTGAGTTTTTAACTGGATTTTTTGGTGAGGAGAATCCTCATCCCATCCCACATGATTTTTATATAATGCTGGAGCCCATTTTCTGGCATAGGTGTATTTTAAATTAATTGGAATATGATTGGAGAAGGCTGGCATAATGATGTCTTCGCCATGTGAGCACTCCCTGACAAATATTGGTGGCCAGTCTTTTTCAGCTAGAAGAATGTCATAACCCTTAGAGAGCTTCTTCCAAAAGAGTGCTCTTCTTTTTCCTAGTTATGTCCCCCTCCATCCGGAGCATTACTTCATTTAACTTATGGGGTACAGTAACCCTGGTATCAGCAGTTTCAACGTGGATGTACCTGTAATCAGAAAGGGTCCACCTCAAAAAGGGGGTTTAGTGTGTATCCTGATGACCTTGGAATACACACATTTGGTTAAAATACCCCTCACTCTCTAATAAAAGAGAGAGGGATCCTCTACCAAAGGGATGGGGTACCAACTATTGACTTTGTCAAAAAAGAGATTCCCTTTGGGCACATTAATGAGAACAAAATAACATGACGTACAACAACATTACAGGCAAACTCAGAGCAATACAATAGTAAACCAAATTCTGAAACAACAAATAAATTCAATATGCACAGTTTTATTTTATAATTAATAGTAGAATTAAAAAACAGATTAAAAAGTGTGTCAATCAAGGGAAAACAGACAATATATGGAAACAAATTATACTCTAAAGTTCATCCAATGAGTTCCTAAAGCTAAACCAAGGGAGAAACTCAGAAAGGTATATTCAGCGTCAGTCAGAATACTCCTTTAGTTATTATAAAATGGATTCTCTCCCCCAATCCTCAACGCGTTTCGACGGGCCAAATATCATACAGCCGTCTTCCTCAGGAAAAATATTAGCTGTCTTCCCCAGATAACTGTAATTTAAAATAAAGAGTATCTCAGCAACAATAATGTGACAAATTAAAAAACTGAACATAAGGCAACAATCCATCTGCTAACCAGAATTGGTTTTTCTCACTATTGCTCAACATATTACGACACCTTACATCATACATATATAGATATGACATATCTCACAATATGAAAACATAGACAGACATTTTATCGTTAACACTGGGTGTTTCCTCAATGTCATTCACATCGCAAGCCATAATCAAATATACTCTAAATACAGCATGGTCATTCAATTACATTTAACATGATTATATTGTCTATTCGAGCATTTTACCAACATCTCAGGATGGTGTTTGTGATTTCAAGATAGTTTAAATTGTTAATACTCAGGGGGTTCATGCTCCCAGGCAATTCCAGATAATAATTGCTATGTATCATCTACCTCATCTGTCAAATCCCATACTAACCTTAAAATGAAGCGTGCTAAAAAATAGGGGATAGATATCTCCCTTCTTTATGATAGGACGTACTTCCTGTTGCTAGCAGTCTTTTATAGGTAGTATTGCCAACTGTAATGTATAAAGGAACATAAAAACGACTAATAAGTTCGGTTTCTAAGTAGCTATATTATGTTAGGCATATTAGATGACTTTTTAGCAAACTAAGGGCTCTTAGATAAAAGCCAACACTTCACTTGATGTTCACTCTCTTATAACTGTTATCTCTTATAGTCTCATGCCGTCCATAGAGGTAGCTCTAATAACTATCTAGATTAGCAATAGTTAGCTTAAACAGGCACAGAGATATACTCACATCTTATTTGTGTTGCACGATCCTATTGATAGATGCTAAGCATAGTCACTTCAGCGAGTAGATATATCTATCTCTTCATTATATCTCAGTCCTGCAACATGGGGATATAGTTCTCACTCTACACTTTCAACTTAGCTGACAGATTTATAACAATTATGTCATGCTTCATACTTACTAACAAAGGCAGATAATCCTGCTTACACGCGGTAAAGGGGTTCCGATTTTTTAAAATTCGAAACAGGGGCACCGCTGGTAAAAAATAGACAAATGGGATATATTAAAGTCCCATGTTATGCTTTATGTTGTCACAAGCGTTTATTAATCAGGGTTCAGGTAATACTCACATTAAAAAAAAAAATGTCAAGCCTGCTCAGATTTAAAAGGGATGCCTTCGTCTTCCCAGTCTTTAACAACTGCTGCTTCTGAAATATATTAACAACGTTTTTTAGTTGCTAGTAGGGCACACTAGGCAAGTAGTTTACTCTAGAGACTGCCTACAAATAGAGTATTCACATACCTTCAGGAATAGACGGATACGATTCCCGCGTGTAATCTCCATGGTGTTCAATAGAAAACACGGCTTGAATAAAGCGCGCCGTTTAAATACCTTTCCGCTGGCGTGTAAATGCGGAAGTAACCTGGCGCCCACGAGTTTTGTACATAGAGCTAGAAAGCGGACTCCGATTTAATGGTAAACGGGCGGCTCAGTTGGCACCGAAATACGGGCATTTAATGTGGCAGGCAGCACTAATAATGAAATCTAGCGCATATGCTGTCCCTCCGGCATTTGTTTACTATGTGTTTGAGTTTATAATTGTGTAAGCGCTTGATCCAAAATTTTGAGTGTTAGTTTCTTTTCGCGAATCTAACAAGTTTAAAAAAATGTTTATAAAGAAGGAATTCCCTAATCCTATAAGGTGTTATTTGGCTAAACCTCTCCATAGAGGCAACATCTAGATGTGTTGTTTGACTGAGTCTTTAGGTAGAAACAGCAACTAGGTGAGAACGGATGATAAACTCTTGCACTCAAGTACTTTTCGAATATACTATTATTATATATATTTTTTCCTCTACACCCTATATCAGAAGGGAAATACATCAGTTGCACTACGCTATTTACACACATCTCCGTTATCTTTTTGCAAGATCCTCAGTTGTCTCTTGTTTATGGTAGTCTTGATACTGTTGGTGGGTGTATCTCAAAACCTAAATTCAGCCTATAAGCCTCTCCCATTCTTCACGGGAGTTAAGTCCATTTCTTACAGTGTTAAGGTAAGAAATGTACCATTGTTCTCTTTGTTTTCGTTTACTCACACTATTTCCACCTCTCTTTAAGCATGGGCGAATTTTGCGGATCTCGCGTTCGCGAATTTTGCGGATTTGCGGATTCGCAATCCGCAAAATCCGCGAATTCCCGCGAATTTGCGGATTTTAATTTTTTTTTGTGTTCGCCCGTGTTTCTGCCAGTTCGCGAGGGTTTTTACAATTTCGCAATTTGCGAACTTACCTGTCGGGTCGCAAGTTTTGCGAACTTGTTGTTTCTACATGTCCAGCCTGTTTGGGACACTCTTCTTCATCACTGCCACTCTCTGTCACCACTGCCACTCTCTGACTACTCATGCCACCCTCTGGCCCACCCATGCCACCCTCTGTTTCATCACCACACCCTCTGGTTGTCCAGTGTACATTATTTTCGGCAAAGCAAAGCACACCTTCCCTGCCTCAAGTGACCTGAATTAATTTGGGGCTGATTAATGTGTCACAGAATATTTTTTTAGCTGGCACCTGCTTCCTTAGTGCGCCCTGATTAGTGATCTTTTGCACTTGCTAAGTGCTTTCATTGTTGCAAAATTAGTTACAACACCTGCCCTGCCCCAACTGACAATAATGAATTAGGGGCTAATTAATGTGTCACTGAAAGAATTTAAAGTTCCAGCCTGGCACCTGCTTGTCTGCTCCTTTAGCTGTAAATCAGGACCTTTGTGGCATACAGTTAAGGTCAGAGCAGGGTCACACAATAGTTGCAAGCAGGCAACCGAATTCTGGAGGGCCCCCTCAGGAAGCAATACAAAGAATCGTTACAAATCATGAGGTTGACCTTTTGCACCTGCTCATTGCTTTTGCTTTTGCTGAAATCGTTTTGCGGTTTTTTTCGCGCTATTCGCGGGGCGCGGCGTCGTGCGAAACCGACCGCGGAAGCCGCCAATTCGTGCGAATGAGCATTTTATTTTTTTGCGGCTTGTTGTTTCGCGAGTTTTTTTGCAGTATTCGCGAGCCGCTTGCAGCGCAACACGCGAATTTACCCCAAGGTCGAGTACGGGCGCGGCCATTTTGTTTGCGTGACGTATTTCCGTTTCCGCCCGCTATGTATAATCTCGCGCAGTAAGCGCATTGCGAGTAGAGGTTCGCACGAGATCGCGCGGGAAATCTAGAGGTTCGCACGAGATCGCGAGGAAAATCTCGCGCGAACTGACTTTCGCGCTCGGAAACGGGCGCCGGCCATCTTGTTTTTCATTCATTTCCTGTGTCTGGGCATGGTGTTTAATCCTCTTGATATCTTTCCCATCCTTTGCTTGTTTTCAGTTTTTTTTTTACGATTTTGCTTCTTATCTATCCCTCTCTTTTCCTAGCTGTATATTTTTGTCTTTTCTGCTATTTTTCTTTACTTTTAAACTACTTTTGTAAACTCTTTTCTTTTCTTCTTCCCTATCCTATTCTTTCTTAATTTTCTACTTCTTCCTACCTTACCTGCCCAGACCATGGTCAAGCCAGGCGCTGTGAAGCTGCCCAGGCACTTGAGGGCCGCAGCGGCGGCGGGGAGTAGTGCTGGACCCAGTGGCAGGACAGCAGGCGTGAGATCGAGGGGGGAGCAGGTGACGCGCCGGGAGATATTCAGCCCGGAGGAAGTGGGCGCGCTGGTCTACTTCGTCCAGCGCCGCCTGCCCAGGACCATCGCGGGAGGCGGCAGGATCGCGGCCGGCGGCTACAACATGCGGGAGCGCCGGAAGCGGTGGGAGAAGGTGTGCTGGGCCATATCCCACCTCTACGGGGTCCAGCGCACCTACAGCCAGGTCACCCATCGCTGGACGGACCTCCTGGACCGCGAGCGCGACCTGCTGGACCAGCTCGGCTTGGAGATCCCCGGGCTTGGTGAGTAGTAGTAGCCATTGGCATTTAATCACTCACTACTATGATGTTTTCTCCTGCTCTGTGTTGTTGTATTGCAAATATTTGTTTTTTACATGGAGCAAGCCAATAATGCCGCTGATGACGATTACATTGTAGTTAAATTATATTTCAAAATCTTCTGTGCATTTCAGGTGCACTGCTCTCCTTCTCAGTGGGGTTGCTACTATGCTTATTTGTTTTCTATTTCGTGGTCTCATTGGCCTGAGTAACTATTATGTATGAGTGTACTTAACAGAACTGCGTAATGCTAGACACTAGGGGGCAGATTACATTTACAAGCCCCTTGCGCCACGTTTACGTTGCCTTGCGTGACGCAACAGCGGCGTAAACGTGCCGCATCCCTGCAAGTCATTTACAGCATGACGCATCTAGGGAGATGCGTCACGTTATAAAGCCATGGGCCTGCACCACAATGGGTGCGTTCCTAGTACGCAGGGTGGGCGGTCCAGCGGCTGTGCGCCTCGCAAAATTGCCTGCGTGAAATCTACAAGATTTAACGCAGGCACTTCTGCGACGCTGCTACGTCAATTCAATTCCTTATGTCTGCTCGAAGCAGGCGAAAGGACTGACACAGCATGTAAAGTATTGGGTGGCCCTGAGCATTACTGGAGTTGCATTGCGTTGGCGACGTGACTCCAGCGATGCGCCGCTCTTACGTGACGAGATGCGTCACGCAAGTGCCTACCCTTGCGCCAGGGCGCGCCGCATTGTAAATGAGGCACATCTGCCGTGTCGCAAGGGTAGTTTTGCGTGACGCATTTGATCTGGCGCATCTCTGGAGATGCGCCAGAACGCGTAAGTAAGTATGCCCCTAAGGGGCAGAATTGCAATTACCGTCGCATCCCTGCAAAGTAGCAGGGATGCGCCATTAATTGTGCGGCCCGCTACCACCACCAAACATGGTGCGCCGTATTTGCAATGCGGCGCCCCATGGGCCCAAAACGTCACCGAAGCTTTACTGCTGGAGTTGCGTCGCAACGATGGCGCAGCTCCATCAATGCTCTGGGGTACCCTATCTCCCCAATGCTGGGTCAAGCCGTACGTCTGCTTCAAGCAGGTGCAGGGTTTGTGTGACGCATCATTGTCCTAAAGGTGACTGATTGATATTTTGTAGATTTCCCTCAGCCACTATTAGGATGTGTTCCAGCGCAGGAATGCCCTCCCTTGCGCCGGAACGCCCCCTGATGGCGCAGGGCTTTATAACGGGATGCATCTCCCAAATGCGTCACGTTGTTATAATATTATACGCCGCACCATGGCGCCCTTTTTTGTTTAGCTGCTGCGTCACAAAAGTCACGCAAGAACGGCGCAAAAGAGCCGCAAGGGCTTAAATCTGCCCCTTCCTTTGTAACCCTGACAATAAGAAAAATAGTGGCGGTGGATTGATAGTTTGACTATTTAAATGACTGGTAATGTAGCAGGCAACTGTTAGTGTTGTCACTGATCTGACTGAAATCACAATGGAGTTTGTCTGTCACTTTGCGTCTTGCCTGCGGACTGCTGCCTGCCAGTCCTAGGTGAACGTTTCAGTACTTTGTTTAGTGAGTTACGTGACTTTCGAAGTCACAGGTCCGCAAATAAATAAAAAGTAACCATAATCAATATAATTTCGCGGAAATATTTTGTTATTGTTCTTTTGAAATGTTTGATTTGGTTGACATTGACAAGCAACAATCATCCATGTTTTCTGTTCTTTCTTTCATGTTGTACGTCAGCTCCCCCCAGGGGCGAGAGGAGGACACAGGAGCAGCAGGCGGCGGATGCTGTTCAACAGGGCCAGGATCGGGCAGGCGAGGGCTCCTCTGCTGGCCCCAGTAAGTTTTCATTTTAGACTAGTACCTATTTTTCCTAGCGTTCCTCATTTGAATTTTTTCAAAATTGTCTTTGCTCTTCTTGTAGACTGTATCTAAATTCTTATCCTGCCTCTACTATGACTCCCTGTGGTATTACTAGATTATTCTTATTAGTCTGTCTGTGTAGCTAACTAAGATTGCACGGTTGGCGAAACTCCCATGATTCTAGTCAGCAATAGCTCTATCAACTTAGTGCAGTCCTCTGGGATTGTCCATAATGTCTTTTGAAGTGTTCTATCTGGACTCATGCTTGCAAAAATTGCAAAACCTTTCGCTCAGTCACTCTAGTCTGGAGGACCAAAAAACACAGATTGTATTTAATTTTAAAAGTTTTTTTAAAAGTAAACACATTTATTAAAATGAAGTCATAATAAAACTAAACGTTTAACTGATAATGGAAAAGTGGTTAGTGCTGACGATTAATTGAAGACATTTCTTGTGGTCGAGCCGAGCTCTCACCTGGTTTCAACTTGATCTTGTTGTTAGAAGTCCATCTTCTGTCTGTGTGGAGAAAAATGGTGCGTGTTAAAAAATCAGCCTTCATCAGTTGTGCCAAAAGTGCAGCAAGACAACCTTCCCTGGAAAAAGGGACATTTTTTTTAACTTTAACGTAGACAGTCACAAATTACATTGTTTTCACATGTCTTCATTCCTAGACCAAATACTAGTGACTAGTGAGTGCTTTATTCTAAGATTCTTAAATGTACTTTGTAGGTGGAACATCTGGTGGCGGGGCCAGTGTGGTGGTGGTGCTCGACACGGAGGCGGAGGGCAGTTCATCAGGGGAGGAGGCGGCGGCGGCGGCTGTGAGAGTTGAGACGGTGGTGGCGGCCAGAGGTAAGCTCTTATATATTCCTTACTTATTGAGATTGAAGACTAGCTGGGAAGGCAAGAATATGAGATGCATGGCTGGGTGAATGATGAAGCAATGATGGGTGGAAGGACAACAGCCTGGGTGGGTGACACAGAAACTGTATGTGTCCATATACCTGGATCATGCTACTATCTGACTCTTAGATAGCATATGTGTATCTAGAGCAGGGGTACTCATAGTACGGCCCGCGGGCCGGTGGTGGCCCGGCAAGCCTTCCTTGGCGGTGCGCAGACCTTGCAGACAATCACTGCTCCCCCGGCCCCCACAGAGCAGAGGCTTTTTTGTATTTCACCTGTTAGCGCCCCTGCATCTCCACTCTGACAATCACTGCTCCCCCGGCCCCCACAGAGCAGAGTGGAGATGCAAGGCCACAAAGAGGTGAAATAGAACAAAGCCTCTGCTCTGTGGGGCCGGGCAAGCAGTGATTGTCAGGGTGGAGAAGCAGGGGCGCTAAAACAAACAAAGCCTCAATAATATGTTAATGGTCTTTTAAAGACCTGTTAAGTACTTTGGTGTTGTTGTCTGTGTGTGCGCGTTGAGGAAGCGGTCTCAACCCGGGCTGAAGGCTGACACAGATAGACACACACACAGTGAGATGACAGAGGGAGAGGGAGGGCAGGAGGGAGAGAGAGATGGAGGGAGGGCAGGAGGGACAGCAGGAGGGAGAGAGATGTATGTAAATGCTGGGTCTGGTGGCTCAGTGGATGAGGGCATCTGCTGCAGGGACCTGTGTGCAACCTCATGGTCACAAGTTATCGTTTTGCTTTAGCCCCGCCCCCTCTGACTCCGCCCCCACCAGTGCGGCCCTCGGCCCCAAACTACACTGTAAATGTAGCCCCTGAGAGAAAGTTTGTGAGTACCCATGATCTAGAGAGAGTAGATGGTCAGTGGATGAACTAAGTGTAACTTTGAAGAGCATGTAACACTGCACCCGCACGTCCGTTCCAGTGTAGGAAAGGCAAGGAAAAGAACTTTTAATTTTGTCCAAATACTACCATAAATAGTAGCAGTAGTTTGTATTGCAAGCACTGCATAGATCCGGTTATTATGGTGGCCACTCCCTACCTCTCTTAATAAGTTTAGTAGTACTCAGTCATTCATGTGTGGATGTATCACTGCCTGTCACTCAATAAAAAGCAAAGCACCTAAAGTCATCCCATATATAAGCAAAAACATCCCATGTGAAGTGATAGATAATCAGATTATTTATCTTCTTCAATTTTCCATTTCTAGTACTCATTTCCACTGTAGGGTGAAAGTTAAATTAATTAAGCAGTAGCCCTTGAGTTGTAACAGAGTATTCTCAGTGCCACCCGTAATAGAAAAGTAAGAGATTCACCACCTGCATGTACTGGACGGGTACAGTAACGCAACGGCAACGCAAGTCTAGGTCACTCCTCATGGCGTGCGTCTCTTTTTCTCGGGTGCAAGTTTACCGCGCTGGCATTATGCCGGCTTGCAGAAAATAACGTACCAATTTTCCAAAACAAGAGACAAGAAGAAGAATAAGACTGGTGTACTTTCATAGTCGACTCCAATGGAAGTCCACAGTGCTCATAGAATTTGTTCCTTAAACTCCCACTAATGTTAGAGCAAGGATGAAGAAGTGTGAGGTTAGATAGATACTGGCCTCAATAGTTATGTAATGCGCTTGCAAGTTGCTAGTTGTACTGCAGCACACATTTCTGCTGAATGATTGAGTTAATCTTAAAGAGCATTGGTTACAGACTATGTCTTTCTTTCTTCATATAGGTTCTCCTTCCAAACGAACAAGGAGGAAGGAGCTGGCTAGAGCGGCCCGGCAACGGAGAATCGAGGCCACTGTTGCGGAATATCGGCGGCTGGTGGCCCTGGAGGACGAGGAAAGTGTGCGGTCGACAACAACGACAACGTCGTCTGCATCGGCCTCCGTGGCCCCACCGGCTGCCACCCAGCACAGTGGTCCACCGAGACTGAGCCGGGCTGCCAAAGGCAAACGCCACCGCCGAGCAGCAAGGCCAACAGCTGCTTCTCACAGGCCTTGCACCTGCAAGGCAGTGAAGGCACGCCTGCGCCGCACTACCCTGATGGTGTCCCGCCTTCAGCAGGAGCTCGCCTTGCTCCGCGAGGAGCATGATGCCCTGGCCCAAAAAGTTAACAGCATCCACCCATAGTGTCCCTTGCCCCTTTTTTAGAGACTTTTGGGGGGTGGGAATTGGGAGTTGGGTTTTTGGGGACTTTTGAAGGACAATCGTTGGGGTTAGGGAGGGTCTTGCGGGAGATTATTTTGTTAGGGATATAAATATACTTTTTCAAACTTTATCTGAGCATACCTGTTTTTTACTGCTTGCCTGGTGGGTGGGGGTTTAACGTTGACTGTTTTCCTGAAAGTTTAGTTCCATTTTCTTCCTTTAAGTGTAAATGCCCAAATGTTTTCAACACTAAGTGCCTCTCACAGACTAAGTGAAGTGAATCCAAGAGTCCTAGGACTTTAGTAGTACTACCTTCAGTCTCTCGTCTCTCGTACTAATACTCCATTATACCCCCAAACCACCAAACGCTTATCTTACCTGTAATTTGTGTTTGAAAGTAGGGCTAGGCCCAGGGCTGGCTCCACGGGAAACACCGAATAACGTTGGCAATCTTGGTCGGATAAAATTTCCTCATAGCGGTGGTACTAGTGGTGTGACACAGTGGCAGTTGCATGCCTATGAAAAAAAAGAAAATGAAATCTGGTTTGTCCTCCTGAGCAATTCAACGGTACAACTGAGAATATAGCAGGTGACAGAAGTACAGTAGAGCAGTGCCACATTGTAGCCTAACAAATGGTAAAGTATAACTACTAATTCGGTTGAAGTTCTTTCACATTAGCAATGGTTCTTTGTCAAGCAGAGTAAGAATATATCATCGACAACTGTGGAAAGAAAGAATGCGACAGTACAGGGCCTGTGTGGAATTATTGATAACTATATTCAACATAAGGTCTCTGTAGCCAGATACCCGAGAGCCTTGCTGGTCACTATAAATCCATTCACAACAACACTCAATGGGGTTGGTCTGGAAGGTGTCACGTTTACTCCCCGTGATCCAGTCGATGCAAATATGGTTCCACCTCCAAATGTCACCAACACCCAGAAGTGTAAACACAGGGTGTTCGAGGCATTAGGCGAGGGAGAAAAATAACAAACTAAAATAAAAAATGTGGGATGGGTAAAGGTAGGGTCAGCAGGGAAAGGATACCTGTAAGAGAAGACAAGACAGGCATCAGTGAAGTGATGTCCTAACATACAAGGGTACTCTCATATAGTCTCACTAAATAGTCTGCAAGTCTCCCGCCTACTCATGGGAAATGTAGTTTCATAGTACGGTAGGCGCTTAGGGGCTGCGTAACCTGACAGAAGGTATAGTAGATAGAAAAGGAGAGATTGCTTTTTTTCTAGGTGTCCCCTCACTCACCAGGGTTGCCCCTTGGTGACATGCTTCATCATTGGGGCCATCCCAGTCCTCTACGGCCTGGGGCGTGCTGCGACTTGCGAATTACGTAGGAGCACTTACAAATGACTATGTGCGGTGCAGATAGTGGAGTGGACTAAGTGATGTGTTAAGGGATCAATGTAGAAGCCGAGAGAGAGCAAAGAAATGCAGTCACAGTCAGAGAAAAAGGCAAGGGATACTGTATCTATGTGGTTGTAGTGGTCCTGTTGGAAGTGGTAAGTAAGTTGCCCGCAGAAAAAAAATCCTCCTATTAGCGGCACTCCTCCATTGCAGCCGACGCTTCGTCCACCGATGTTGGTCACCAGAAGACACCCTGTCCACTGCCTGCCTGATGCTGAATTGTGGCTCGCTACTG
Source organism: Lissotriton vulgaris (assembly GCF_964263255.1). Lineage (NCBI taxonomy): Eukaryota > Metazoa > Chordata > Amphibia > Caudata > Salamandridae > Lissotriton > Lissotriton vulgaris. The sequence goes on along the minus strand of NC_141685.1, from coordinate 676,577,952 downwards.
TGAAGCCTGACTCCATCCTTTTTTCCCCATTGCAGAGACTGAAACCCGGCCTGTAATTATTCAACGAAAAACAGGAAGTGATATAATATTACAACACCACTGATAAATAAATATAAGGTATGTAGGCTGTGGAGTGCAAAAAGTCACAATTTGTTTTTCCTAGTAGACAGACAGTACAATGTTTTTGAAAGTGCGTACTCTGAGTCACCTTTTGAAGGATAAATAAGTATGGGCAAATTAATGTAGCGGATCTTGCCCCTCAAGCTAGGTGTACTGTAAACTGTGTTTTAGAACAAAAATAGATCTTCCTAGCAGTGCTCCCACCCAAAAAACGAGGCCTAGCAGAAAACTGGAGACAAAACTTACTTTGAAAGTAAAAGTAGGCCGAAGTACCCTAATTACCCATTACCCCCCGTGGATTGCATTCAAACCACTTGCAAGCAACCAAGCAAAAGTAGCCATAGCCAGCATCGCTCCAAGACTCGAAATCCCCCCCACTCAAACACATGCAATAGAAATACTGCTAACCCTAACGAACCCTAAGTTAAGAATAGTGGCAAAGGCTTTCTTTAACTATGCCAAATCCCCCCTTTCCCACCATGGATTTTCTTCAAATGACTTGCAACCAAAATTACACATTCTCACGAGTGCTCTAAGACCCCAGAACTCAGTTTGAAAAATCTAGAACACCCCGATACACATGCAATCCTGCTGCTAGGGCTAACCCTAACGAACCCTAAGTTACAAAAAGTGCCAAAACTAAAGGCTTTTCCGCGCGGATTTTGTCCCAACCACTTCTACCCGGTATTAGACCTTCCCAGGAATGCCCCAAGACCCGGCAACCCACCCGCCAAGAAGCATAACACCCCCAAACAGGCCAAAAGCAAAATCTCATACTTGCAATATTTCTGGGCCTTCGGTCCAAACGCGCTGCGTAGCTAGGCCATAAGTCGGGGTTGGCACGACGGATTTCCTGAAAAGCAAATGCAATCAAGATTAGAGTGTCCCAGCAGTGCTCCCAGACCACGAAACTCACCCAGAAACACCAGGAAGCCCCCCAAACAGGCCCCCGAAAACGCTACATAGAGCAAAATGTCAGAAATAGCCCAAAAAAAAATCGGCCTGGATTTAGTCCCAACCACTTCTACCCGGTATTAGACCTTCCCAGGAATGCCCCAAGACCCGGCAACCCACCCGCCAAGAAGTATAACACCCCCAAACAGGCCAAAAGCAAACTCTCATACTTGCAATATTTCTGGGCCTTCGGTCCAAACGCGCTGCGTAGCTAGGCCATAAGTCGGGGTTGGCACGACGGATTTCCTGAAAAGCAAATGCAATCAAGATTAGAGTGTCCCAGCAGTGCTCCCAGACCACGAAACTCACCCAGAAACACCAGGAAGCCCCCCAAACAGGCCCCCGAAAACGCTACATAGAGCAAAATGTCAGAAATAGCCCAAAAAAAAATCGGCCTGGATTTAGTCCCAACCACTTCTACCCGGTATTAGACCTTCCCAGGAATGCCCCAAGACCCGGCAACCCACCCGCCAAGAAGTATAACACCCCCAAACAGGCCAAAAGCAAACTCTCATACTTGCAATATTTCTGGGCCTTCGGTCCAAACGCGCTGCGTAGCTAGGCCATAAGTCGGGGTTGGCACGACGGATTTCCTGAAAAGCAAATGCAATCAAGATTAGAGTGTCCCAGCAGTGCTCCCAGACCACGAAACTCACCCAGAAACACCAGGAAGCCCCCCAAACAGGCCCCCGAAAACGCTACATAGAGCAAAATGTCAGAAATAGCCCAAAAAAAAATCGGCCTGGATTTAGTCCCAACCACTTCTACCCGGTATTAGACCTTCCCAGGAATGCCCCAAGACCCGGCAACCCACCCGCCAAGAAGTATAACACCCCCAAACAGGCCAAAAGCAAACTCTCATACTTGCAATATTTCTGGGCCTTCGGTCCAAACGCGCTGCGTAGCTGGGCCATAAGTCGGGGTTGGCACGACGGATTTCCTGAAAAGCAAATGCAATCAAGATTAGAGTGTCCCAGCAATGCTCCCAGACCACGAAACTCACCCACAAACAGACGGAACCCCCCCTAAGAGCACCTCAAAGGCAAGCAAGTCATCAAAAACACAAAAAATTTTCCGCCTGGGATTTGGTCCAAAACACTTTTATCCGGTATTAGAGCTTCCCAGCAATGGCCCCAGAGCCGTCAACCCAGGAGAAAACGAGTAGAAGACCCCCAAACAGCCAAAGAGCAAAAGTACAAAAATGGGGACTTAGTCAATTTTTCACAAATTTCCCAAATCACTCCGCGCGCGCTCTGCAGCTAGGCCCTAAGTCCCCTCTGCCACCATGGATTTGCTTCAAACCTCTTGCAAAGTAAAGTAGATATAGCCAGCAGTGCTCCCAGACCACGAAACTCACCCAGAAACACCAGGAAGCCCCCCAAACAGGCCCCCGAAAACGCTACATAGAGCAAAATGTCAGAAATAGCCCCAAAAAAAATCGGCCTGGATTTAGTCCCAACCACTTCTACCCGGTATTAGACCTTCCCAGGAATGCCCCAAGACCCGGCAACCCACCCGCCAAGAAGCATAACACCCCCAAACAGGCCAAAAGCAAAATCTCATACTTGCAATATTTCTGGGCCTTCGGTCCAAACGCGCTGCGTAGCTAGGCCATAAGTCGGGGTTGGCACGACGGATTTCCTGAAAAGCAAATGCAATCAAGATTAGAGTGTCCCAGCAGTGCTCCCAGACCACGAAACTCACCCAGAAACACCAGGAAGCCCCCCAAACAGGCCCCCGAAAACGCTACATAGAGCAAAATGTCAGAAATAGCCCAAAAAAAAATCGGCCTGGATTTAGTCCCAACCACTTCTACCCGGTATTAGACCTTCCCAGGAATGCCCCAAGACCCGGCAACCCACCCGCCAAGAAGTATAACACCCCCAAACAGGCCAAAAGCAAACTCTCATACTTGCAATATTTCTGGGCCTTCGGTCCAAACGCGCTGCGTAGCTAGGCCATAAGTCGGGGTTGGCACGACGGATTTCCTGAAAAGCAAATGCAATCAAGATTAGAGTGTCCCAGCAATGCTCTCAGACCATGAAACTCACCCACAAACAGACGGAACCCCCCCTAAGAGCACCTCAAAGGCAAGCAAGTCATCAAAAACACAAAAAAATTTCCGCCTCGGATTTGGCACAAACCACTTTTAGTGCTTCCCAGCAATGGCCCCAGACCCGTCAACTCACCTGCAAAGAGGTAGAACAACACCCCCACAAGTGCTGAGTCTTTCTTCATTGGGCGTAAACCAGCCCTCTGCTTTGATGGAAATAGGAGTCTGGAGGAGGAGGATAGAGGAGCATGTTCTTCTGAACTTGTGAACCTGAGGAATGCAGACTGCGGCACCTTCAAATAAATTAGCAAACAAGTGAAGACAGTTCTGCTGATGGGCTTGTCTTTGTGATTATCTGATTAAAGTTTGAATTATATTAACTGTGCACAACAAAGAAAGACAGACACACAGGAATAAAAGTGAATAAGGATGAAAAAGAAAGTTATTGATTCGTTGTCTCATTTTCAGGGCTCGAAGTCGGAATCACGGTCCAGGAATAAGAATAAGGCTTCGTCATCATACTCTGCGAATTCAGCCCGGGTGAGGTCAGTGCCACCTGACAGAGTAGAAATTCCCTCATCTATGGTGCTGGCCACCTCCTCTTCATCCGGCACGCTCTCTCGTACTCTTATATCTGGTGGTATGAGGTGCTGATTCATCTTGATCATTGTTAACCTCTCCACATTTTTGGGCGAGAGGCGGCTCCGTTTGGGAGTTACAATCCCACCAGCCGCACTGAAAACCCGTTCAGAAGACACACTTGCGAGTGGGCAAGACAAGTAGTTTAAAGCCAGGTTGGTGAGCTGTGGCCACAATTCTTTTTTCCCATGCCAATACGCCAATGGGTCAGAATTAACATAGACCTCTGTGGAGTCATTCAGATAGTCCTTCACCATCGACTCAAGGTCCTCCTCCAAGGTTCCTCCACTTTGCGTAGCTCTTGCTGTGCCTCTGACCTTTTGAGAACCAAACCCACGCAGAGCTAGCCAATCCTCTTCAGCCTCCAATGTTTCTGCTGTCTTTCGTGCAGATGATGCGGTTGCCGGTGTCTTTAACGGCTGAGAGGTCACTTGTGCCACAGCCACAGGTGCAGAAGTGGATTGTTTTGACTGGGGATGGCCTGCTGATGTACTGCCATTTCCTTCAATTTCCAGCCGTTCTGTTTCAAACTTCTTGGCTGACAAGGCTAGCCAACGTTTGTACTTTGTAACATCTTCATCAGCAAAAGGAAAGAATGCTCTGCCTGCCAGCGCCTTTTTGTAGCGTGGATCCAGAATAGTAGCACAAATGTAATGCTGTTCTGAGTGGATCTTTTGAAGACGTTCATCACCTTGTAGGAGCTCTAATAATTTCTCAGCCAGAAGCAAAGAGTCTTTCTTTTTGTCATCTTTTCGAAACACAGAACACACCTCCTTCAGTTGGTCCTCCAGCATGTACAACAATGGGATAGCTTTTCCCAAATTAGAGTCCTCCTTGCTGACTGCACGTGTGAAGACCTCAAAAGGACGAAGCATGCGTGTTAGGCTTTCAACTATGTTCCATTGCGGCCCACCCATCCTCAGCTCCTCTATACCCTCTTTCAAGAAATATTGATCGAGTTGCGTATACTGCTCATACAGACGCTCAAGCATGTAGAAGGTTGAGTTCCAACGTGTTACCACCTCCTGGATGAGTGCTTTCACTGGCATTTGACTTTGATATAGCATGCTCCTCAGCTGCTTGCGGGCCTTAAAAGAATGCCTGAAATGCTTGCAAATTTTTCGGCAGTTCTCCAATACACTGTACGCTGCACTGCGTTTATTACCCAAGAATTTTTGGACAACCAGGTTTATACAGTGCGCCAAACACGGCACTCTGAAATAGTAACCGTCCCTCATGGCCTTAACTATATTGGAGCCATTGTCTGTGGAAACATAACCAACCTTGCGTTTTAGTGGGGACAGACAGTTAAGGACCTTTGTGTTAAAGACATCCAAAATGTTTTCTGCTGTGTGACGTTTCTCCAAACCAAACATGGCTAGTGTTGCATGTTTCCGAGCACCTTTAAAAACAATGTTAGTGTCAACACCTGAGTTTAGCTTTGCTTTAGCCCCTGAAAAAGAGACCCAGTGTGCAGTGATGCACATGTAATCAGCGCCTGCGCCACTGGTCCACATGTCTGTTGTCAGATGTATAGTGTGAACAGCACTCTTCTGCAAAGCTGCCCCAATCACCTTCAGAACATCTTCATGTAGTGCTGGAACCGCAACTCGGGCAAAATAGAACCGGCTAGGAACCTTCCATTTAGGGCAGAGCGCTGTCACTAATTCTAGAAAACCAACCCCTTCTACAAAAGAAAAAGGGAGAAGGTCCAGAGCTAGCATTTTAGCCAGCTTAGTGTTATACAGACGGGTCATTGGGTGGTTGCGTTCATATTGCGCTTCTGTAAACAACATCTTTTTAATGTTGCCCTGGACCAATGATTTACGGGATGATGATGATCTCTTCGACCCAGTTACGCTCGCTGATGAACTTTTCCGCATTGATGTCTCACTCTCTCCCACACTCTTAGTGTGGCTCCCATGGGGTGTGCTGCTGACATGGGAACTGGGTGTAAGTGAAGTGTTTGAATCGTCTTCTACCTCCTCGTCATCAGCAGATGACAAATCAACGTTTTCATTACGTGCAATTCCGGCTTTCTTGACCGCCTCTAGGTGCGGAAACCATTCGACAGGGTGCCTTCTCTCAAGATGACCTCTCTGGCCTCCGGTACCATAGTTAGAACCAAGCTTACCACGACTAAATCGAAGCTTACAAAGGCTACAAATGGCTACGTTTTCCTTTTTTGGGCAAACACTAAAGAAGTCCCAAACTGGAGACTTGAAATGTCTTCGGGGGCCGGAGGAGGCGGCGATACTGGTGGTGGTGGTCCTGCTGCTAATGACAGATGAAGTGGAGGATGTGGATTGCCGAACTTCAGTACGTTTTGCACTTTCACCACCACGAATTGAGGTCGAGGACGAGGTGGGTACCTTCTTGCGAAGAAATATGGAAGCGGTAGGTTTTGGTGTACTACTTAACTCCAAATCTAATGATTCCATTTCCATTGCCTCCTCGCCGACATCATCATCACGCTCAGCAGCTTCTCGGGATAGGGTCAAAATGTCTCTTTGCTGCATGCCCGGTGGGGCTGCAGTGACCTTTGTGATGACTGGCTCGTCGTCATCGTGAGAGGCTTCATCACCAGCAGTATCTGTCACTTCTTGTTGAGCCTCATCACACTCCATAGGTTTGAGTTTTTGGACGACCTTCCTTTTACGCTTAGGTACCGGTGGCAGATCATGGTGTGCCTCTGCCTCACTGTCAGACCGCAGTTGTGGTGGTTCCCAAGACAGATCACTTGCACCAGAACGAGGTGGGCTTGAAGAAGATGTAGACACCCCCCTTGATCTTTTCCTTGCTAGGGATGTGGAAGACAATGAATGATCATCAGGAGGAGTGGCTTCCAATGATACCTCAGCTTCATTGTCGATTTCCAAATGTGCCCCTACTTCGGGAGGAACAACTATTGTGGGCACTTGTGAACGTCCATGCACCTTTGCTTGCGCATCTCCTTTTGCTGCCTCTCCTTCCACATGTACTTGGGCGTGTACTTGCACATGGTGTTGTTGTTGCGGCTGTGGTTGTTCAACACTTGTCAGATGAGTTACAACAACCTGTGTTGATTCAGGGACATTGCTGCTACTTTCTTGCGATGAGCCAACATCACTGGTCGATGGTGATTGGAGAAGTACACTGACTGCCTCTGAAGCACTCAAGGGCTTTGACTTAAGTTGGCGTGGTGGTGGAGGCACTGAACCCAATGGAGCAGGGGTGCTGCTCTCAGGTTGGTCCCCAGCAGATCCTGCTGCTGCAGGCGTACTTTTTTTTTTGCTCCCAAAAAAAGTGGCGGGTGGCACACCAGCCTCCTTGGTAACTTGCTTCTTCTGCTCCTTACTAGCAACTTTCTTGCTAGAGGAGCTACGGAGAACTTTCTTTGGGGCCATCTTCTTCAGAGCAGGTCAGACAGCAGGCCGCAGTTGCACGAATTGTAGAGTTGTCTGAGGCCAGACGTGACGTCGCGTGACGTTATGCTGCACACACACACCGCTGCAGGACTTCTTCCTGGCACTGGTGGTTCTCTTGAGTCTTGTGCACCTAAAAAAAATGGAAGACAGAGGAACATCAGTTCAGTTATAGAGCACAAAAAAATCGAAAAACACTGCAAAATCAGCACAATCCCAATCCATCCATGCCCTCCATAATGTTTAAATTCAAGACAACCCACAGAAAGACTAGGCCCATGCAAGACTCACTACCCCTGGGCATAAATAAAGGTTGAAAAGTAGGCAAAATGGTTGGAGGCCTAACAACAAAGCCTGCATTCAAAATGGCCACTTGCCTGCCAAGCACATGGCCAGTGCCTGTAGCTGCACTCAAAATGGCCACCAGCCACATGGCATGTCCCTCCCCATGAACACCCCCAAAAATCGAAAAACACTGCAAAATCAGCACAATCCCATTCAATCCATGGCCTCCATGATGTTTAAATTCAAGACAACCCACAGAAATACTAGGCCCATGCTAGACTCAAATACCCCTGGTGAAAAGGCCACAAGTACAGGCCCAAAAATCGAAAAACACTGCAAAATCAGCACAATCCTATTCCATCCATGGCCTCCATGATGTTTAAATTCAAGACAGCCCACAGAAAGACTAGGCCCATGCTAGACTCAAATACCCCTGGTGAAAAGGCCACAAGTACAGGCCCAAAAATCGAAAAACACTGCAAAATCAGCACAATCCCATTCAATCCATGGCCTCCATGATGTTTAAATTCAAGACAACACACAGAAATACTAGGCCCATGCAAGACTCACTACCCCTGGGCATAAATAAAGGTTGAAAAGTAGGCAAAATGGTTGGAGGCCTAACAACAAAGCCTGCATTCAAAATGGCCACTTGCCTGCCAGCACATGGCCAGTGCCTGTAGCTGCACTCAAAATGGCCACCAGCCACATGGCATGTCCCTCCCCATGAACACCCCCAAAAATCGAAAAACACTGCAAAATCAGCACAATCCCATTCAATCCATGGCCTCCATGATGTTTAAATTCAAGACAGCCCACAGAAAGACTAGGCCCATGCTAGACTCAAATACCCCTGGTGAAAAGGCCACAAGTACAGGCCCAAAAATCGAAAAACACTGCAAAATCAGCACAATCCTATTCCATCCATGGCCTCCATGATGTTTAAATTCAAGACAGCCCAAAAAAGACTAGGCCCATGCTAGACTCAAATACCCCTGGTGAAAAGGCCACAAGTACAGGCCCAAAAATCGAAAAACACTGCAAAATCAGCACAATCCTATTCCATCCATGGCCTCCATGATGTTTAAATTCAAGACAGCCCACAGAAAGACTAGGCCCATGCTAGACTCAAATACCCCTGGTGAAAAGGCCACAAGTACAGGCCCAAAAATCGAAAAACACTGCAAAATCAGCACAATCCTATTCCATCCATGGCCTCCATGATGTTTAAATTCAAGACAGCCCACAGAAAGACTAGGCCCATGCTAGACTCAAATACCCCTGGTGAAAAGGCCCCAACAACAGGTCAAAAATCGAAAAACACAAAATTTTACAAAAAAAAAAAATCGAAAAACACAGAAAAATCAGCACAATCCCAATTCATCTATGGCCTCCATGATGTTTAAATTCAAGACAACCCACAGAAATACTAGGCCCATGCAAGACTCACTACCCCTGGCATAAATAAAGGTTGAAAAGTAGGCAAAATGGTTGGAGGCCTAACAACAAAGCCTGCATTCAAAATGGCCACTTGCCTGCCAGCACATGGCCAGTGCCTGTAGCTGCACTCAAAATGGCCACCAGCCACATGGCATGTCCCTCCCCATGAACACCCCCAAAAATCGAAAAACACTGCAAAATCAGCACAATCCTATTCCATCCATGGCCTCCATGATGTTTAAATTCAAGACAGCCCACAGAAAGACTAGGCCCATGCTAGACTCAAATACCCCTGGTGAAAAGGCCACAAGTACAGGCCCAAAAATCGAAAAACACTGCAAAATCAGCACAATCCTATTCCATCCATGGCCTCCATGATGTTTAAATTCAAGACAGCCCACAGAAAGACTAGGCCCATGCTAGACTCAAATACCCCTGGTGAAAAGGCCACAAGTACAGGCCCAAAAATCGAAAAACACTGCAAAATCAGCACAATCCTATTCCATCCATGGCCTCCATGATGTTTAAATTCAAGACAGCCCACAGAAAGACTAGGCCCATGCTAGACTCAAATACCCCTGGTGAAAAGGCCACAAGTACAGGCCCAAAAATCGAAAAACACTGCAAAATCAGCACAATCCTATTCCATCCATGGCCTCCATGATGTTTAAATTCAAGACAGCCCACAGAAAGACTAGGCCCATGCTAGACTCAAATACCCCTGGTGAAAAGGCCCCAACAACAGGTCAAAAATCGAAAAACACAAAATTTTACAAAAAAAAAAAATCGAAAAACACAGAAAAATCAGCACAATCCCAATTCATCTATGGCCTCCATGATGTTTAAATTCAAGACAACCCACAGAAATACTAGGCCCATGCAAGACTCACTACCCCTGGCATAAATAAAGGTTGAAAAGTAGGCAAAATGGTTGGAGGCCTAACAACAAAGCCTGCATTCAAAATGGCCACTTGCCTGCCAGCACATGGCCAGTGCCTGTAGCTGCACTCAAAATGGCCACCAGCCACATGGCATGTCCCTCCCCATGAACACCCCCAAAAATCGAAAAACACTGCAAAATCAGCACAATCCCATTCCATCCATGGCCTCCATGATGTTTAAATTCAAGACAACCCACAGAAATACTAGGCCCATGCAAGACTCACTACCCCTGGCATAAATAAAGGTTGAAAAGTAGGCAAAATGGTTGGAGGCCTAACAACAAAGCCTGCATTCAAAATGGCCACTTGCCTGCCAGCACATGGCCAGTGCCTGTAGCTGCACTCAAAATGGCCACCAGCCACATGGCATGTCCCTCCCCATGAACACCCCCAAAAATCGAAAAACACTGCAAAATCAGCACAATCCCATTCCATCCATGGCCTCCATGATGTTTAAATTCAAGACAGCCCACAGAAAGACTAGGCCCATGCACCACTCACTACCCCTGGTCAAGGCCCCAACAACAGGTCAAAAATCGAAAAACACAAAATTTTACAAAAAAAAAAAATCGAAAAACACAGAAAAATCAGCACAATCCCAATTCATCTATGGCCTCCATGATGTTTAAATTCAAGACAACCCACAGAAAGAATCAGTCCACCCACCACTGAGTACCCCTGGGAAAAGGCCCCAAAACAGCCCAAAAATCGAAAATCCCAAAATTTTAGTTGCAGCAACTGTAATGCCCCAAACAAACTTACTTGTAAAATTTCTAATCCAACAGTGATCCAAAGAAAGTCAAAAAGGCCTCAAATCCAAAGATCCAGCAGCATCCACAAAAGGTAATCCTTCCAGGTCCACATCCGAATGAAAAGTGACCAGGAGATGGACAAAGCACTGGGAGGAGCCTGCTGAACAGGAACAGGAAGTTGAAGACTATGGGGCACTTCCTTCCTCCCACCCCCCTGCCCCCCTCCCCAAAATGGACTCCTCGCTAAAAAAGTGCAGGCAAATGTCAAACTAAGGAGTTATTCACATAAAAATCATCATTTCTAGAAGGTTTATGCTGCTTGCTGGTGGATTTCTTGTGCAGAATTGCAAATTTATATTTTCGCGCGCCGCATCTCAAATCTCGCAATTGCGAAGTACCGCGAGACGTGATCTCGTCGTACTCGCGTTGACAAACTATCGCTGGCAAGCCGCGATGACGTAATCGCGCTCGCCAATTCCCGCGGGATCACACAGCAAGATCCAAAATGGCGCAGCACTCGCAAACTATCGAAAAAAACAACTCGGCAAACGATGATAAACGCCGCGCGCCGCAAAAATTGTATCACCAACGCCGCGCGCCGCCAAAAAAATCCGCTGCGTGCGAATTTGCGGATTTTGCGGGAAATCCGCAAATCTCGCGGATTGCGGATTTCCCGAAAATCCGCAAAATCCGCGAGCGGAACGGATTTTCCGCCCACGCTTACCTCTCTTTCCTAATTTGACTCTTTCCAAAATAAACCTCTTGAAATCACATTCACCATGTTTCTTTTCCAAAAAATGTGATACAATTGGGGCAGTTATTTTGTTGGTCCTGATCGCTGATCTGTGCTCCTGTAGTCTAGTTCTAGCTTCTCTCCCTGTCTCTCCAACATAATAGAGCCCATAGGGACATTCTAGTATATAAATCACATTTTTGCTTTTGCAGTTGTTGTGGGTTTTACACCTAACTATTTTGTTATTACATGAGATTTCAGAGGCTACAATACATTGATCACAGATGTCACAGCTTCCACACCTAGAGGTACCCACTACTGTGGTGTTGTCCAGAGTTCTCTGGTTCTCTCTTCCCTCATCCTTATAGGTGTGTACTAGTAAATCTCGCAGATTTCTGTTTTTTTTAAAAGCAAAAAGTGGCTTATCTAGTACTATTTCTTCATCATGATTTAGAATGTGCCAGTGTTTATTAACTACATTCTTAATCTGGTTGCTGATGTGGGAAAATTTTGTTGCAAACACCACTCTGTTTAAAGGGCTTTTTTGAGTGTTGGGTTTGTTAATCAGGGCATCGCGATCATAAAATCTAGCCCGCTTCAGTGAATTAGATAGGAGTTTTTTAGGATAGCCTCGATCCCGAAACTTATTTTTGAGAACTGCAGCATGCTTATAGTAATCTTTTATATCTGAACAATTCCTCCTAAGCCGGAGGAATTGACTAAAGGGAATAACTGCCCCAATTGTATCACATTTTTTGGAAAAGAAACATGGTGAATGTGATTTCAAGTGGTTTATTTTGGAAAGAGTCAAAATAGGAAAGAGGTGGAAATATTGTGAGTAAACAAAAACAAAGAGAACAATGGTACATTTCTTACCTTAACACTGTAAGAAATGGACTTAACTCCCGTGAAGAATGGGAGAGGCTTATAGGCTGAATGTAGGTTTTGAGATACACCCACCAACAGTATCGAGACTACCATAAACAAGAGACAACTGAGGATCTTGCAAAAAGATAACAGAGATGTGTGTAAATAGCGTAGTGCAACTGATGTATTTCTCTTCTGATATAGGGTGTAGAGAAAAAATATATATAATAATAGTATATTCGAAAAGTACTTGAGTGCAAGAGTTTATCATCCGTTCTCACCTAGTTGCTGTTTCTACCTAAAGACTTAGTCAAACAACACATCTAGATGTTGCCTCTATGGAGAGGTTTAGCCAAATAACACCTTATAGGATTAGGGAATTCCTTCTTTATAAACATTTTTTTAAACTTGTTAGATTCGCTAAAAGAAACTAACACTCAAAATTTTGGATCAAGCGCTTACACAATTATAAACTCAAACACATAGTAAACAAATGCCGGAGGGACAGCATATGCGCTAGATTTCATTATTAGTGCTGCCTGCCACATTAAGTGCCTGTATTTCGGCGCCGACTGAGCCGCCCGTTTACCATTAAATTGGAGTCCGCTTTCTAGCTCCATGTACAAAACTCGTGGGCGCCAGGTTACTTCCGCATTTACACGCCAGCGGAAAGGTATTTAAACGGCGCGCTTTATTCAAGCCGTGTTTTCTATTGAACACCACGGAGATTACACGCGGGAATCGTATCCGTCTATCCCTGAAGGTATGTGAATGCGCTATTTGTAGGCAGTCTCTAGAGTAAACTACTCGCCTAGTGTGCCCTACTAGCAACTAAAAAACGTTGTTAATATATTTCAGAAGCAGCAGTTGTTAAAGACTGGGAAGACGAAGGCATCCCTTTTAAATCTGAGCAGGCTTGAAATTTTTTTTTTTTAATGTGAGTATTACCTGAACCCTGATTAATAAACGCTTGTGACAACATAAAGCATAACATGGGACTTTAATATATCCCATTTGTCTATTTTTTACCAGCGGTGCCCCTGTTTCGAATTTAAAAAAATCGGAACCCCTTTACCGCGTGTAAGCAGGATTATCTGCCTTTGTTAGTAAGTATGAAGCATGACATAATTGTTATAAATCTGTCAGCTAAGTTGAAAGTGTAGAGTGATAACTATATCCCCATGTTGCAGGACTGAGATATAATGAAGAGATAGATATATCTACTCGCTGAAGTGACTATGCTTAGCATCTATCAATAGGATCGTGCAACACAAATAAGATGTGAGTATATCTCTGTGCCTGTTTAAGCTAACTATTGCTAATCTAGATAGTTATTAGAGCTACCTCTATGGACGGCATGAGACTATAAGAGATAACAGTTATAAGAGAGTGAACATCAACTGAAGTGTTGGCTTTTATATAAGAACCCTTAGTTTGCTAAAAAGTCATCTAATATGCCTAACATAATATAGCTACTTAGAAACCGAACTTATTAGTCGTTTTTATGTTCCTTTATACATTACAGTTGGCAATACGACCTATAAAAGACTGCTAGCAACAGGAAGTACGTCCTATCATAAAGAAGGGAGATATCTATCCCCTATTTTTTAGCACGCCTCATTTTAAGGTTAGTATGGGATTTGACAGATGAGGTAGATGATACATAGCAATTATTATCTGGGATTGCCTGGGAGCATGAACCCCCTGAGTATTAACAATTTAAACTATCTTGAAATCACAAACACCATCCTGAGATGTTGGTAAAATGCTCGAATAGGCAATATAATCATGTTAAATGTAATTGAATGACCATGCTGTATTTAGAGTATATTTGATTATGGCTTGCAATGTGAATGACATTGAGGAAACACCCAGTGTTAACGATAAAATGTCTGTCTATGTTTTAATATTGTGAGATATGTCATATCTATATATGTATGATGTAAGGTGTCGTAATATGTTGAGCAATAGTGAGAAAAACCAATTCTGGTTAGCAGATGGATTGTTGCCTTATGTTCAGTTTTTCAATTTGTCACATTATTGTTGCTGAGATACTCTTTATTTTAAATTACAGTTATCTGGGGAAGACAGCTAATATTTTTCCTGAGGAAGACGGCTGTATGATATTTGGCCCGTCGAAACGCGTTGAGGATTGGGGGAGAGAATCCATTTTATAATAACTAAAGGACTGACGCTGAATATACCTTTCTGAGTTTCTCCCTTGGTTTAGCTTTAGGAACTCATTGGATGAACTTTAGAGTATAATTTGTTTCCATATATTGTCTGTTTTCCCTTGATTGACACACTTTTTAATCTGTTTTTTAATTCTACTTTTAATTATAAAATAAAACTGTGCATATTGAATTTATTTGTTGTTTCAGAATTTGGTTTACTATTGTATTGCTCTGAGTTTGCCTGTAATGTTGTTGTACGTCATGTTATTTTGTTCTCATTAATGTGCCCAAAGGGAATCTCTTTTTTGACAAAGTAAAATACCCCTCACACACCAAAAGGGCCCTTGGTGTCATGCTTCATCATCGGGGTCTTCCCGCCCGGCTGCCGGACGGGGCAGTGCTGCGACAAGAGACTACGCTGGAGCACCTTTTAATTGTGGGTGCTATGTGAGTGAATGGAGTGAGTGTCAGTGGGGTCAAGGGTGAATGACAAGTGATGTTAAAAAATACCTGGCCTAGTGATACAAAAACTATTTAATAAACACTGGCTGGTATTGTTAAAAAAGTGGTGTCGAAAAGGGTAAGCGGGTTAATGGGCTTACTTTCCTGTGTGGCCACACTCCATTCACTCACATAGCACCCACAATTAAAAGGTGCTCCAGACCCTGATGATGAAGCATGACACCAAGGGCCCTTTTGGTGTGTGAGGGCTATTTTAACCAAATGTGTGTATTCCAAGGTCATCAGGATACACACTAAACCCCCTTTTTGAGGTGGACCCTTTCTGATTACAGGTACTTTGGCTAGAGGAGGACATGCCCACCTCGGTGCCACATAGCGCCACCTCTTCCTCCCCACTTTGATTTCCTTACTCAACTTGGATGTACTCATTCAAGTCCACTGTCTCCAGATGAGCCTTCAGGATCTTGCGAGCTATGGTGACTTCTGCTGCGCTGTCCAGCATTGTTTGAGCCCACTCCCCGTTTTTGAGTTGTGCCCTCAAGATCCTGGGCATGTCTGATCTTTAGACCTGCTACCTTCTTTTTGATGAATTGGGTTTTCTTATTTTTTGGAACGTGTTGATCGTCTTTGGACTTCACACGTTCTTCCTTGTTTTTGACCATCCTCTTCTTTAAAATTTCTGTGAGGAAGTCTGAAAGGTACGAGAGGAACATGTATCAGTATCTTGATATGTATCAGGTTTTTTCAAATTATCCCTTTTCCTGAGGTTATACCTCTTTTCAAAGGACTCCTTTTGAGGAGACCCTCCTCGGGATTGATAACGCTTCTCTTTAGAAGTTTGTTTATTGTTCTCCCACTTCTTTTTAGGAGTAGTGAGAGTGTTTTTAACAAAGACCTTTTCAAGACTTTCTGTTAGTTGGGGTTTGACTGGTTTCCCACCCAAACTATCTCTATCTAGTTCTTCATAGGATTTTTCTATTATTCTGGCCAGTTCATATGGTTGCTCAGCTACATCAATTTCTCTTATTTTGTTAGCGGATCGCCACGGATGCTGCTTTACCTTTAATATTAGCTAATATTATAGCTGAGATCTGTTTGAAATCTTTCCGTAATTTCATACCCAGATTCAAAGCAGGCTCTGCCCCGTATTCATTTTGAATCTGTTTCAGGACGGCTGGTATTACCGCCATAGACGGAACACCATATGTTTTTGTGTAGATTGCGCAAAGACTGTACCCCAAGTGTTGCAGTCCTCCAGGTGTGGTGCGATCTCCATTGGTAAACAGATTGTTAGAATTCTGTGTTTCTCATGAGGGGTAGTATAGGGAAATACTGCCTCGATTTGAGTAATTTTTTAAGCTGGCAATATACCAATGACTGATTGTATAGTCTGCGGTATGATTTTATTTGTGTTTCCCTGGTAAGGGGTTAGCTGTGGAATCCTTATAGGAGGTTGAACTGTTAGAGTCTGCATGACATATTGAACAAATTGTCTATGGATTTTGATTAGTTGTTTTAGTTGAACTAATAATTCCCCACCTGTCATTTCTTCAATGGCAGGATGTGGTGTATCCCAGGCTTGTAACAACAATGTTGCTCCTGGTCTACCTAGTGGACCGAGCCTGGTAATGTGATTTTGATGTTGTAGGGTGCCTTTACGTGTGATACAAGATTTCCTTCGGGGAAGACAATCCATGAATAGACTACCTCTGTCTGCCGATATTCATGTGCCTATATGACAAAAATCACCCTACCACCTCTTGGTGATAGGCCATTTGTTATAAGTTTTATTGTAATGGCTTTCCTTAAGTTTTCCGGGATGATTATAGCATCCGGGTCATCTTGTTGGAAACCTGTAACGTTAAGACCTGGTAGGGCATTATTGCCTGCCGGTCCACAGTTCCCTTCGTCACTCATTGTGTTGACTGAAAGTTTGCAGAGCAAGTCTCAAGGAAACAAGGATAAGGTGCACAATATTTTGGAACACTGTATCCTCCAACATTGAACAAACCAAAAACTAATACATAGGAATTTCTTCCTACTCAGTTATGGCGGATATTTTATCCTTTTACCCACTCCAGATGTCTATTGGAGTATTTTAAGGGAAAAAGGGGTCTCTGTGAAAAGCATGACTGAGTTACTCTAGTATCTAGCGTTAAATTAGTGCCTTACCAAACGTTGGGCGCCATGTAGTGTAGTTTCTATATTCCCAATAGGTTATGCGCATTGGAATAACATATCCTATATATTTGACGTAGGACTGAAGTCGACTAGGTCTCTATCGAATGTATTAATTGTGAGTGCCAGCTACCTCAGAGGTCACTAGAAACTTTCTCGAATAAACAAGAAGGGATTCGTTTCTGACAACCGCATAAACATGACAACTTTGTATTAATTGTGAGTGCCATCTACCTCAGAGGTCACTAGAATTTTTTTTGAATAAACAAGAAGGGATTAGTTTCTGACAACCGCATAAACATGACAACTTTGTTTCCCCAAGAATAAATGTATCTTCAGAGTCGTGGAAACAATAGATAGATATTTTACTCAGTCAATCGTGCATGCTTCGTTTCATCAGAGGTGCAGAGAAATAGAGAGACGGGCGTTTTCAATAAAAGGATTAATTGAACAGTCTTCTTTCTCATGCAAGTAAAGTGAACTGCTACAATCGTAATACTGGTTGCAAAGTATAATGCGTACAGCAAGAAGAGTATTATAAAATAATACTGTAAAAGCATTGTATGGTTTCTAAGCCATAGATAAATACATACATAAATAACAAAGGCTAAAAGTACTCAACTGGTGCTTCTAAAATATGCCTACCCCCAATGTACCTAACCTAAGACTAGTATGAGGGAAGAAGTAAGTGTGGTGTAGCATAGGTTTAGTTTCTTTGCCAAGAATCTATCCAAGATTTCTCTTAGGGTCTTATCAGCTCCGTACCTTGGTTTTAGAATGAAGGCGGTCTGGTATCTCTGTCTCGGGACTTGATTTCCCAACACCCTGCGAAGGGAGCTTCGAAACACTGGAGCTGGATTCTCAGTGAGAGAAAGGACAGCTTCTCCATCAGTGCGTCAGCTGGAGGGTGGGCTTCCTTTGGCACTTGTTGTAGCGAGCTGCGTCGGGCAAGTAGATAGTCGAGCTGCTCCGGACCAACGGGTGTTTGCTAGGGCAAGTGTAAGCTGCATCTGTGAAGCGGATGCCACTTTCACCTTCACAGTAAATAATTGTATTTATAATAGCACTTACCACTCCCAGCGAGGCATAGAAGCACTTTACAGCAGCTAACATGGTAATCCGGAAACCTGGGCTAGTGGTAAACGGGGTGCAAAACGATACACGCGGCTCCATAAATACACCATGAAGAACAGTGTACGTAAAAGGTGCTGTGCTACTCAAGATAACACGTGCATAAATAGAAAGTGGCTAAAACATGAAGCGTGGCATTCGCAAAGCGGCCACCGCAATAAACAACATGACCACCCTGAGCTTATCGATAACCAGCAGAGCATTTCTCAATGTTTCACTCACCATATAACACAAGTGAGAGGA
This sequence comes from Lissotriton vulgaris, assembly GCF_964263255.1. NCBI lineage: Eukaryota > Metazoa > Chordata > Amphibia > Caudata > Salamandridae > Lissotriton > Lissotriton vulgaris. The sequence continues at coordinate 676,559,576 of NC_141685.1, read as the reverse complement.
AAAACAAAATAGTGCTCGTAACCAGCATAAATTGACGGTGTTGTAGAGCTCATGTAATAGGGCCAATCACCATGGGAAGGAACCAAGCACACAAAGGAGGGAGGGACAAATTCAACCAATGCTCAAATGAAGAGGCTGCCTTTCAGAATGGCACAAAAAATAACCAATGGAAATCCATGGGCTTGCCAAAAGCCCATAGAGGAGATACAGCATGTCAAGAGACAGTGCATGCACGCTGCCTAGACTCGATCTAAAAATGGTGTGGCGTTATGGTCAGAATTGGCAGTAAGCTAAGTTTCATTTAGATCAGAAAATAAAGGTTGAAATAACTGCCAATGGCTACAGTGTTGCAGGCAGAAAGAACCGCAAAGAGGATGTTTAAAGAAGTACCAGAAAATGTGTGATCAGGAGTGAAGTCCTGGACCTTAAAGAGGACCCAGGAGAATTGGTGATCATATTAAATTATAAAAGACAGTACGAATGGCCAATGTAAAATGCCAATGTGAACGGCCTTTGTTGATACAAACAGGAATCGAAGGTAGAGTAACAGAAGGAAAGACAAATTTCCAGAGATAGGAAGCAAAAGTTTATAAATATTATTTAGCCAGAAATGGGCTGACAACAGTGTGAAGTTACTGATCACTGCAGAATCACGAAGAGTGATTCACTCTACTACCTCCTATGCTATGCATCGTTGCCTCTCTGCTGGCACTTTCCAGACTCAGCAGAGTGGCTCAGAAACTCTAGCTCTGGTGCCAAACAACTGTTTCAGTATAGTTCGCTATGCACACATCTCTAATGCTATATTAATATTCAGCTTGGTCACCGATAAAGTTTTGGCTGAATATCATTAAGCTACTGAAGTCATTCACCTGGTCTGCTGACCTGCCCTCAAGACCCCCTTTTCACAAACATATTCTTCTGCTCAATCCCCTAGCAGTGACGTCTTGCAACACACCCAGCTGTCAGCATTCTACCCTGTGCAGGCCAGGCTGACTTACACATAGCGCTATTGAAACAAAGGAATGCCCGTATAGTGAGCATCAACAAAGGCAGCTATGTTTGTGAAGGGTCCAGGTTAAGTTCAGTTTAAGTTCACAGTTAAAAGAAACAACACAAGTGCATGAAACCTCTGCAACAGCATCATTATTTGTAAATTTAATATGTACATCAATATTCAGTAATTACATAAAATTTTAGACAAACACACTATTAGAAAATTTACAAAAAAAAGCAACAGTTTGGCCACAGTAACACTGTTATTTCTTCTAGTGGGGTATGCCTCAACCCATCGGGAAAAGAGAAAAGCCATTATCAATATGTAGTTGTGCCTCTTACAAACAGGCACCTCGACAAAATCAAACAGCATGCGATTAAAGAGACCACCTGATGTCCCTAAGTGACATGTGAGGACTGGTGGTCTTCTCCCTGCAATCAGCTGTTGGCAAAAAGAAAAGACTACCACAACTCCAAGGGACATGCACATATGCTCTTACATTCACCTCTCTCAGTGGGTAAACTTTGAGCTCAGAATTGCTCCTACTCTCAGTATCCCTGTCCCATTTTTGTCATCTTGCTTTTTCTTTTTCTGAGCCCATATGCCTCTAAACGTCTGTGTCTTACTCCACATTTTGAATTCTTGGGACTTGTTCCCTTACTTGCAGTTTTAACCCAGGGGTTCACATGTTCTTAAATGCCTCTTCAGTCATGAACATCCTAAAAATGTTCCTCAGGGACACACTTTTGGAAAGGGTGATCTCAAACACTGGAGCTATCCCATCAAAGGTCTCATGTATCACACAAGCATGCCTAGTGGCCATCTTGCAAAGAAAAAAAAGTTCTTCTTCATTTTACCCATCTATAAACACTAATGCAATTATTTCCTCTCACTCTACCTTCCCCCTTACCACATCTAGCGATCTTAGAGGGCTACCAGTCTCTGATGACTGTGACTCGGAGCTAGTAATCTTTATAGTTGGCACACTCACAACAGAAATTGCTCCTGTTCAGGGTCTTGCTTCCATCTCTGCAAAGGTACCCATGCACAAAACAACAGTGGTTCTATCAATTGTAGATACAACAGGTTTTGCAACAACAGAGGCATTGTTATATTGTTTCCACAAATATAGCAGCACTGTGAATTAGTCCAACACAAACTTCACAATATATAGACTTAATGCCTGATTTAGATCTTGGTCGAGGGGTTACTCCATCACAACCAGAACAGAAATCCCATCTGCCGAAATATATACTTCATTATGTCCTATGGGATTTAGATTTCGGCAGTCGGGATATCCGTCCCTGTGGTGATGGCGTAACCCATCCGCCAAGCCCTTAGTCCACATATATCATCACTAAGTGTTGGTGGGTTTCAGATAGCTTAAAGTACCACACCGAACCCCTAAACTGATCAGGGTAACAGATATTATTGGCAACCTCGAACATGGCACTCTGATTCCCAAAGAATCCTTGGAAACAGATCTAACACTTTTGTTTGGTCACTCTTGCATGCCCAAGGTAAAAATAAGAAAGATACAACAATGCATTTTCAAACATTTATTGAAATGATTGTATTCTTGCAAAGAAAGCATGAGCAGAGATTATTCAAATGATGAGACATGTTACTGTAATCAGCATTGTTAGAATGGTAATCAATATGAACAATTCAACCGTGTTAATTATTACTAATATTTGTCTCCTCCTATTTGTATCTAATACTATACTAAAAAGAGCATCGCTGGAGTACCCTCTGCCAGATTAATTGGTATAGCCTAACCCCCATACCTTGGTCCTAGATGTCAGGAAGCCAGTTGTTATGAACAGAATATCTTCCTTAGCAGAACGGAGGTCAGAGTCAGCAGGGCTGCATCTCAGTCTCAGTTCACAGCGGTTCGGTGATAATCCCAGCATGGAAAGGTTCCTCTCAAAGAGCCTTAGCATGGAAGCTGTTTAGATAATAAAGTACTGCTCTTATCAACTGTGGACGAAGTGCACAGCAGCTCATTTGATTTTGTCTAGCTAAAATTAATTGTCTCCTAACAAACACAGAAAGAACTGAAAACAATCTCATTATGTTCTACATGTACAACTCTGGAACTAACTGTATGCCCTACAGGGTGTCAGTGTCAATCAGAGATGCACATATAGCACAGTCACACATCAGCAGAAAGTGTGGCAAAGGGCACCATGAGAAAGAGCTGTCAACCTAAGGAGTTGAATCTAAAATGGAAAATACGCGTAAGCTATCCCACACCTGCCCCTTGGTTGGAAAGGAGATGCATTCAGTAAAAGCTAGGCACTCTGAACACATTTAAAAGGCATGGAATCATATAATATAAAAATTTAACAATATGAGCAAAGTATAATTAATGAAAAGAGTCAGTTCCAAAAATCCTGTAACTAGTAAATATTCGGTAAAATAGTTAAAAAACAAAACAAAAATGTTGATTTAAAAAGGTCTATGAGGCATCCATACTACACGACTGTAGCCCGGAAAGGTCTACCATGTCAAAAAAGTAATTTGGGTACTGGAGAAAACGTGCATCCACAGACAACAGATCTACATTAGCCTGAAGACCAAGTTCCAGAGAGCTGACTTGGTCAATACCGGTCCCATCAGCAGAAGCTGGGGACGGGGTACCAGAAGTGTCACCTCAGACGAGGAGCCAGACGCCATAGATCCTGGAGCAGAAGCATGCATTCAATCTGGAATGGGAACCTCATAATATGCTTCCCATAGTAATGGTATCAATATAGGACAACACTGGAGATGCACCCTCAACGGATGCATTAACAGATTTACGTCCGTAGTCTGCACTACTTGCACAACAAGGCATATATCTAGTGCACACTCAAAAGAGCACCAGAGACAGTGAAACACTGGTAGAGTTTGAAACCACATGGGCCAGAGAGACAAAGACAAGTTGTCCAATTCCAGTAACTAAGAAAATCCAAAGTACTCCACTATATGTTTACAGCATAGAAGGACGTGTTATAATTCCATCGCCATTTGACCCTGTTTTGAAACGGCGCAACACAAATAGGACCAAAACAGCAATCAACAGGAATAATACTAACAGAAAACCACCAAAAACGATTGTAAAAAGAGAGAGCAGAAAGGACAGAATCACTCCAAGTGCAATTGAAATACAGAAACAAATTCAGACCCAATTGCTTTAGAAAGTGTACACCAGCAGTTTTTGAAGCATTAAAAATGTGATGCACAAGTTCACCAAAATGTAGCATCAAATTAGTGCGCAAGAGCGATTGTACTTCTGAGGAAGACTTTGCAACTTGGACATCAAAAGTTTCTTGGGCTGATGTTAGTGCCATGTCTTTTTGAAACAATAAGGCTTACAGTCGGCTTAACTTATCCAAGTTAATATTAGAAATAGGGACTGTTGGCCACAAGATGATGTCCCCAGTCATGTGTGTAGGTGGATATAATACATTCATACAGCAAGTCAAAACCTTGGAATCTGTTCAAATGTAAGGGTTCACCTGACCTCATTCTACAGGAACCTTGGTCTCTCAGAAACAAGTAATTTCCCTTAGAAAGTAACAAATAAAATTGGGTAATCAAGGGGACAAGAACCAAATTAGCCATGGACGCATTGCACCTCCATGCAGTGTTATCTCTTTACAAAGTAATCAATGGCTCAGGGAAATTCTGCATTCATTCCCACCAAGAGAAACCTCTCAGTCACCCCTCACACATTTGCAATCAAAAGAAAAAACTATGTCTCATGCAAAAAATTAGCCTAGTCCTCTCATATTTCCCTACTTGAAAGTGTTTCAGAAAATACAAGAAATGAAATGTAGAGCTCTATAAAGAACTTAAACCATGGATTATCCATATATCTGAAGGTGTTTCAGCTACAATAAAGGGGAGTTTCTATAAACACTTTATTTTAAGCATACTGTGAGTGATGTCTTTCTCTGCCACAACATGTTGTATATGTGCCAAGTTATAAGGAAAGAACAATTATGTCGCATTCAGACATTTCCAAGGCACACGGTTTAATTTCAAAACCTGGAATGTCCGACTCAGTGGCCTAATCGCTGTCAATTGACTTTGACCATGTAAAAGTACAGACATGTCATTTTGTCTTAGATCAAATGCAGAAGTCAAAATATAACATTTAATAACTACGATTAGAGAACGTAGTCAAGCCATTAACAACAACAGTTAATGCTTTTTCAGAATTTGTCTTGTCAATTTGTCACAACCTTTCAGTAGCTTCTAGTTGTGAGATCTTTTAAAGTTAGTGTGGCCAGACGTACCAGATGTCCCCTGACAGTCCTGGTATTCTGAGGACTGTCCAAGGACATGTATTTAAAACTAAGAAAAGTATTTGGGCACAGGGACAGTCCTCGGAATACCAGGACTGTCCTGTTCCCGATACATTTCTTAGTTTTAAATACATGTCCCGTTTTTAGGGACAAAGGTCAGATCATTCTTCAAAGCACAATATAAAGGTATGCTCTACTTTCACAGGGGCCTCTGCAGTCTCATATAATTAAAGTAATGTCCACCGGATGCTCCCAGCAGAGCAGGGGGATATATATATATTTTATTTTTAAGGCTGCGCAAAAAACAGGACATACCAGCTATAGAAGTAAGACTAAAGGTTTTAGTCCTACTTTTGTGTCTGATCTGTTCCGGTTTTGGCGCCTCAAATGCTCGTCACCCTACACAAAGTTAATTGTAAGTTGCATATATGAAACGTTAAAAATGGGGAGATCTGGGACTTCCTATATTTTTTTCATCTTGTCTGAAAAAAGGGATAAATGTTGCCTAACAGCTGCAAAGCTGAGTGTTGTAGCCACTGTTGGCATAATTTACCTACACTATAGGTAGATACTACACCCGAATGTTGTGACTGAACATATCTGCTAGCTTTAAAATCCTTAAAGGAATTCAAAAAATGTGCTTTGCAGTCTTTAGTGTGAAGAGGTCACACTATGGTCCGATCGAAACAATAAAGTGAAGAGTTGTATGTACCATTCTGCACCATCTCATTAAGTTGCTCTTCTGTGATATTAATGTATTGTTGCCATATATCAAAATGTGCAACAGAGGGAATGCTAGGTGTATTTACATTTTTAACATTAGCTAGTCCAGGACTGTTTTGTTTAAAATGTAATTTGTAATTGGATCAAACAAGCCTGAAACAAAGCATCAATGCCCTGTAATTGCACTTATCTTGTACCCCTAATTGATTTTAGATCAATATTGTTTTTCCAAAAATCATAAGCCTGTACGGTCAATTTTGAAATAAAGGAATCTGAATAAATTAAGTTAGTTTGTGTCAGCATGTTTTTCATTGCTTGGGAAGGTGCATAATAAAATGAAACCGGGTCTGTGGGGACATGACTAGTAAAGTAGGGAAACTTTTTCAAATACTTTAGGGGACTCCCTACTGGTGGTGTTAGGCAGTGTTCCCACGGTGTATAGATAAAAACAACACGTGATGTACTTGCTCTCTGTAAGTAATGATGAGCATAATGATGATAGCAAATCATTTTACCATAGTTTGCATAATTCAAATACAAATCCTCATTTTTGTATACTGCATAGGATTCAAATTCAGATAACAATTTTGAAACAGTCATAACATCCCGTTCATCAGAGATGGAACTTGGAGTAACAAAATTGTCCATAGCAATTTTTAAACCATATGGAATTTGTAAAATTTCTGTGGGGCCAAACATGTTACTGGGACCTCATCCCAAATAATACCATCATGGACTAGGAAATTATAGTAATGTGCACAAAGGAAAAGTCTCTTCAAACTAATGTGAATAAGAATAGGGTGTAAGTACTAAGGCCAATAGTTCTGGAGAAAAACATACCTGGGAGATAATGTACATTTAATAGCAGAAAAAACTCTGTAACAAATCAAATCCAGATAAAGAGAAAAACCAAGGAAAGGAAAATCCAAAGTTAGTGTAAAGGAGTAATCAAATGAATCTATTTAAAGCAAAAGAACAGTGCACGTATACCACACACGGAGGTATGTGAGGAATCTGAAGAAAAAGCATTAGTCAGCAAAGTAAGCAGAGGCAGTCTGTGCAAAGACAGGAATGTATGAGACAAAGGAGAGCAGGTTGCTACCTCCAAAGCTGGTTAATAATATATAATATCATTGTTTAGTGCTGCAGTAGCAACAGGCACAAATCCATGTTCAGCATCTGAAGGCCCCAGCCCCAGAGTATTTAAATTAGGACTGCATAGTGCATGTAAAGGGATCTCTTGCAGGGAGGGGAGAGGAGATAAGGAACTACCCATATACTCTTGTGGTTCACTACTTAGGACTGGCCACAAGATGGAGCTTGATTAAATCAATGAAAACTTGTAGTTTCTGTTTAAAGCCAGCAAGTGGTGTAAAAATCACAGTTCGAGTACCTTGAACAGGAAGTATAGGCACCAGGACACAGTAGGCGGGTCAAATTCTTTTTTGCCTGTATTCTTCTCCCAGATTACACCCCCCTGACTTAGGAATCCAGCCAGAAGTCGCTGGTTGCTCCTTCACTTTGTCAGTGGTGGAACGTTTAGAATTTACATTCCAGAGCTCATCTAGGAAGTCTTATAATTGCTGTAAGACAGCAAAATGTTCATTGATGTCCAAGTGCTCATCAGCCACCACTGTGCCAGGGTGATCAAGATCTGAAACACACATCTGAACCCCAAAAGGACCTCATAGAGGGTCAGACCACTCAAAGATCTACTAGGCAGATTATTTAAAGCTTTCTGGAAAACATGCATATGATGGATCCAGCTATGACCTGAACCTAATACTGTTACGGACTGCTTTAAGTAACAGTTCTTCCGCTCCACTATTGTATTTCCCACAGAATTATAGGGAGAGGAATAATGCACAGCAACACCCAAAGTACCCATGGTATACCGGTAAGCCCTCGAAGTAAAGGCCAGTCCCTGGTCCGAGTAGAACGCTGCTCCTGCTTATGTTCCGATAAAGACGTGCAAATCAATAATAACAATTTGAGCATCAGCCGATCGCTGTGACCCCACCCACATAAATCGAGAATATTAATCAACAGCCAATTACACAAATTTAAATGCACCATCCAAATCTAAGGGACTTCAATGATCCAAACAGGCACAAATTAGTAGTTTAGCAGAAACTAGGAGCAGTGTCTGCAGTCGGTGGGCAGTTGTAGAACTTTTAATTTGTTGTCAAATGTCACAGCAAAGTACATATTGTTTAGTCTGTTTATAAAGACCCTGCCACCAGTAGCATTTCTGTAACATGGAAACTGTAGCTGTTACACCAGCATCAGCAGAAGCAAATCATGCATGCGCAGCAATTATTAAATCTAACCTTTGGTCTTGGTTGGGTGTCACTCGATCCTCCAACCCAGGAATGTGAGCAAAAGAATTGTTTTGGGCACTCAACGTATAGGAGTATTTTGCTGGAAATGTTTAGGTAGGATGTGCCACTTGCTGAAGCAGTGACCATAGCCATAATGTCATCATCTATTCTCATATGTGAACAAGTAATCACAACTACAACAACTGTCTGAAAAGCCACTTTGGTTTGTCAGCCAATTCATTACCTACATCATGTACACCAACAAGTTGATGGCCCAACGTAGGAATGACCTGAGCCCCTGGCAAAGCATTTATAAGAGCTTCCACCTTTCTCCAAGCAACTTATGCTTGATAGTGTTTCCTTTAGAGTCTGAATCCATGCAAGTGGCAATAGTGTATATTTTCATTAAAGGACTGGATGCACTAATAAGAATCACACACAATACAGTTTGGGGTATTCTGTATTATGCAGTGCCAGAACCAAAGCTTTCAGTTTAGCCAGCTGAGCAGTACAGTCACCCAAAGTTTCTGTGTTTGTTTTGTGTGCCTGACATTCACCATCTTTCATGAAACCTTTCACTGCAGCACGTGCTGCCAAGTACTTGTTCCTGTACCAACCTTAGACTGATCTGAACCATCAGTATATATTATGAAATCATACTGATCTAGAGGCAAAATTTCATTTGACATAGGGTATTCTTACCCATCCTGGAGACTTTCCTGTGTTTTTAATGTAGGGTCAAAGACATACTCTACATCAGTAGCTGTCAAGGAAGTTGCCCACTGGATCCATCGTTGATGTAAGGTTTTGGTATTAGGAACACTTGCTTTTGTAACAAACACTAAGACTGGAATGGGAGAACCACAAATATGCATTTACCCTGAACCAATGGACGTTCCTTTGGAACAGCTGTTTGAACAGCAGTCAGCATTTTTTCAATCGGTGCAGAACACATTTCTGCATTGGAGTATAAATGCGATTTGCATGCAATCAGTAGTATTATACCTTCATTAAAGGTGACAGATGTATATCTAGTAGAACTCACAATAATGTGGATGACAAATTAGTTTTATTCAAAAGAGTGTGTAAGTGCTTGGATGCAAGCGTATCTGTTTGCAATGTTCTGAGAACGTCAGTATGTTCTGTGGTCCAATGTGTGCCTGAAAAATCAGAGCAAATTAAATCCTACAACCGTTTAACTTGTTGTGTATAATCAGGTATGTATGTTCTACCATATGTTAGAAAGCCTAAAAGTGATTGTAGTTTCTTTAATGTGTACACTTCTCTAAGACGTGTGGGGCAAGGCTTCTGCCTGCATTTGACAATTTATATTCTAAAAATAGAACTCTATGAAAAGCTATTTTACATTATTTAAATACAATTTTTAGCCATGTTTAGCAAATCCCAAAATTATGCGATCCACTCTGGCCAAGTCTTTTTTTAAATCATCATCTGGGAGGTAAATGTCATTAACGTAAGACAACGCTCCTGAGTCAGTATCTTAAAGAATTTACGTTACTCATGCAGCAAACAGACCTGGACTGTTCTTATACACCTGTGAGAGTTGACAGAATTTTTGTTGGGTTCCTAAAGTGGTAAACACCATCAAATCTCTGCATTCTAGTGCTATATTTTGACAGAAAAAAGCAATGGAAATATCCAATGTAGTTTTTTATTTCTTAAGAACAATATTGTTCATTAAAGCTGTGCTGTGCAGATTTTGTATTGCTAAAGTGCGTGTATGACTATTTAAATGTCGATAGTCTAAGACTATGCGAAGGGAATGATCAGGATTGGCCACACAAAATAAAGGATTATTCATAGGAGACATGCAAGGCTCAATCACACCTTGATATTCTAACTGTGATAGAATTTCACTAACAGGTTGTCTAGTTTCGTGTTTAATAGGGTATTGTGGTTGCGCTTGTGGGCTGGACCTTATGGGTATACTATGATAAGGTGAGTCATTATCCCACCCAACTTGACTGCGATATAATTCAGTGGCCTGTGAAAGGGCCTATTCTGTGGCATAAACTTCTTTAACTTCCTCAGGAACAAGAACCAAAAAGGGTGGCAATATTACCTCCTCCCCTATAAAGAAAATGTTACCAGTGAATGTGATTTATGTAAAGGAGGGTTCCAAGATCTAAAGCATGTTTTGTTTATTTATTAGAATCTGATAGTAGTAGAGGCCAGAAAGCGCTATTTAAGATTAATTCAACTCAGGTACAATAGTACATCAGTACAGAGTTTGATTTTGTTGCTTAAATCTCCACCGGATGAATTTGTCTGTCACAACCTGTTTAAATTCTTTAAATCATTTTTAAATTGTATTGAATAATTGTATTGTATACTGATACATTTTAAATGTTTTATCTGAAAATGTGTTGTTCTCAGGAGAGAACTAAATCAAATAAAAAATAAACTGACTGACCTCCTCCCCTTGTGGTACTTTTCTACTAAACTCAGGCGGTCAATCTAGTTCAATCAACAGAAAAGCATTAGACAAGTTGTCCCAGAATATTACTTTAATAGTTGGCAGTATATCACCCTCGATTTTGGATATCAAAATCATAAAATCTATCAGGAGGGCAAAGCGCTGATTGGAGTTTGAACTTGAAGATAATCTTTTGTCTTTCTCGCCACCAGAAACTCGTGTAGATTCTGGTGAACTATTGTGACCTCTGCTGTGCAGTCAAGCAGTGTGTTCACCGATGTCTTGTTCAGGAGAAGCGTCCTGAGCATTAGTGGCATATTTAGCAAAAATTCCTGGTGGTTTCAGGTACTCTTCCTGTCTGTGTTTGCCTCGTCCCACTCTCTGGACTGACTGTCTAAAGAGTCCTGAAAGGAATGAGAGAAACATGTATGGGAATACTGATACCCGTCAGGCTGTTTAATTGTATCATGGTTACGTAAAGTATAATGCTTTTCAGTGAACTCCTGTTGTGGAGATTCACTCCATGTTTTGTTTTTCTTTTTTGTTGTTTTTATCCCAGTATTTTTTCGAAGGCTAAGATGTCTGCATGGTGGTATCGGAATCAGACTTTGTTTTAAGTTATCGCTTACCAGAACTGATTCCCAAATTATCATGACCTACAGAAGCATAGATCTCAGAAATACTTTTTGGTAGTTCGTTTTCCTGATTTGCAGCAGAAAGCCCTTCGAGAATTTGGTGTATTGCCAATGATGCTGCCTCCCCTTTAATGTTACTGAAAACCATTGAGGATACTGTAGCAAAGTTGACAATTGATTTCATCCCCAAATCTTGGGCAGGGGCCTCCCTGTATTAATTTTTAATTTGCTTTAGCACTTCAGGCAAAACAGAAATTGATGGTGTGCTGTGTGTTGATGGCATTAATAGTAACTGGGCTAATGTCAGGCACAGATAGTTGTGGCTGCCCAACTTGAACAGCCATTGCTGGAGTAGTTGTTCTTGTACACACACAAACTGAATTAGACTTTGATATATTCTAACTAAGCAAGTGCAAAGACCATACAGTTTGTGATTATTTAATGCACCTGCATTTGGAAATGATGCTTTGCCGGACAACACTGGCCATATTAGCCATCATTACTTAGCGGGACCCAGTCTTACATTTTGTAGTGTGCATGGGGGGATGCATTAGAACCAATTTTGATGTTCCTGGCAGTGCTTAATTTGTAAAAGAAATAAGTGCCAGGGCCCTCATCAGGAGCCACTGCAGTTTGCACCACCCGTTGCCCCTGCCAGAGCTCGCTTAGCCGAGCGGACATCGGACAAAGAATCCACGATTGAGGAATGCAATCACTACAGCCTTGAATTTTGAATCTGGGCTGTATTTAAACAAACGGAAATTATGCCATACCCACGAAGGTACTGAGAATCTCCTATACCAACTGAGGTTTGGAAGTAAAGATAAAGAGAAACGCCCTCATTGCTTAGGAAGATACCTGATTGAGATAAAAGGATATCAACAATAGATCCAAGATTACAGAGGACACCCCCAGCGAATAGAATATTGGGTTGCTCCATGAAGAACTGGCGCCGTAATCCCCTTCATAGCCCCCATCCTGAAGAAGACCCGCTAGTGACCCGCAAACAAGGTGTCCACAGGGTCGAAACGTCGACAAACCTATTGGAAGGACCAGCCTATCATGCCCAACAATAATTAGTTAATATAGCATATTGCGTTCTGAGTATCAACCAAATAGGAATCGACCTTTTGAAAATTCCCTTTTTCTTTAGTACTTGTCTCATTCACATTTATATAGAATATCACTTGTTTATCACATTGTCACGATATTGTCACATTATGTTACCTTCACAGTGATTTGCACTATTGCGCCGTATCTTGTAATTTGGAATAAGTTTTTTAATGCATATATCTGAGGTGTCAGTTGGAAACGTAATGAAAAAATGAAAAATAATTGAATAATTAAAATATTCCTGACCCTCTTTCTGGTTTGGTTTTTGCACGATAATGTTAATTAAAGTAGCATAACAAGTAATGAAGTTTTTGAAATGATTTAAAGCAATTTTTCTGTCTACCCGAAAGAACCATTGTTGAAATGTTCAGCTGGCAGTGACAGCACCAACACACTACTAATCATCACACACTTAAAAGTATTACCATTTCAGGCCCCCAAAGATATAAAAATGGCCTGGGTAGCAGGTATTACAGATTTTGTATTGTGCATTGAAGTAAAAACAGTTTTTTTGCTTATCTCTAAATTTGACTGACAGAGCCAGGTGTGGCAGACTGTCATAAGTGCTGGTGTTGACAATTAAGTGCCTGTGCCTGGCACTGGAAATCACTGGCTCAAATTAAGACCTGTGTCTGGTATCTTATAGGTATTTCTAACTATTCATAAGGACTTTACATAGGCGAGTCTACCCTTTAGTGTATGTGTGAAATGTTTGTGTCTTAGCATTAACCGCAGGAAAGTTTACCCAAGTATAGTAAACTTCACATTTATAAGCTTTGTGTGCCTCAATAATGAAGGTAACATCTCCCCCATCATTGGCGATACCATGTACAGTTAAGTGAACATTTACAGCCTGTCTTCAATTTACAGGAATAGCCACAGCAAGTGCCATGTTTAATGAACGGAAATTCCAAAAAAGGTAACACTATAATGGGGTAATCCTTTTTAAAGTTTCAAGTTTGAACAACCTACAGACATAAATAGGTGCTTCCTATTAAGCTGAGGAGAATATATATTTTTCACCACGGACATCTCCATGTAGAGATAAAAAAGAGCATTGAACACACATGTGAAAACTACTTAGGAGAATCATCAAATAAGCACCTGACCTAAAACGTTTGTGGTACCATGTTAAAAGGTGCCTACAAATATAGGAGGATTGTGTATTAGTCCAAATTCGGACTTCACAATATAGAGACTTAGTCCACATATACCATCAGTAAGTGTATTAGCTAGCTCACAGTACCACTTCTGGACCCTAAATTGACCAAGGTAACATATGTTTTTGCCAACCTCAACAAGCATTGGGAAATGCATTAGGTTTCGCCTATGGGATTAATAATAAGTGAAGAGGTGTGGGAGCAGTGTATGAGTGCAGGGAGAATGGTGTGAGTACCCTCTGAGCAGGGTGAGTGGTGCATGAATGAAGGTAGATACCTGTCTGAGTACACGGTGAAAGTGCCTCAATGCCTGGTGATTGGTGTGTGTTCAGTGCAGAATGAGAATGTGTGAGTGTACAGTAAGAGATGTCACCCTGTACAAGATAAGAGGTGTTTGAGTTCAGAGTGAGCAGTATGTCCATAGTATAAGTGCAGCATAAGTGGTTTTAGTTCAGGGTGAGAGGTGTGGTTGAAGGGTGAGAGAAATATGATTGCTGAGTGAGAGGTATGTCAATGATATGTGGGTGCAGAGTCAGCACAATGTGAGTGCTGGGTGAGCAGTATCTGACTGCTAGCACAATGTCAGAGTGACTGTGCAGAGTAAAGGGTGGGTTAGTGTGCGAGGTGAGCAGTGCCTGAGAGTAGGTGAAAGGTATGTAAGAGAACAGATGTATACAGAGACTGTTAGGTGCCAAGACTCTAAGCTGGATCCACTGAGAGGCTTCAAAGGAGACAAGCTTCGACTGATAAGAGAATGTGGGGAACAACTGTGTCCACTTAGAGATGGCTGTGTGTCAAGGAAAGGTGCTGCATCCAATGAGAGACATCGAGCCCTACAAGAGAAGAGCATTGTTCTATTAAGTACCGGCAAGTGATGTTAGAGAAGAACTACATTGAAGAGATATCACTGAATGCCAAAGTACTGGGACTGAGTCAAATGAGATGCTGGTGGGTGCTAGAGAGTAAGAACTGTTTCCTTGAGAGACCTCTGAGTGCCAAGAAAAGATTAACTGTGTCTACTAAAAGACCACAGCGATGTGTCCGACGAATGGCTGTTTGGTGCTGGAGAAGAGGGGGACGTCCAAGGAGAGACTACCGGATACATAAAACATTCATGTGTTGACTGTTGTTCTGCAAGATATTGTTGACCACCAGAGAAGAGCAGTTCCCACTCAAAGACTGCTGACTGCCAGAAAAGAGATGTGCTTAGTAACACTGTTGAGTGCCTACAGAGGAAATGTGTGTTTAACGAAAGGTATTGCTAGATCGTTATGTACAAAGTAAAATAGTATACCCCAAGGCACTGTCTACACAGACTGACACTGTTCTACCAGCTACTGTGTGCAATGGCAAGTCCTGCACCAAAGGCAGGCTGTGCACACCGAGCAAGCTGTGTGGTGAAAACACAGATGATTCTCCAGCACTGTGGGCCCTATGCTGCATTGACGTGGTGGTAAATGCATTAGGTTTCACCAATGTGATTAACAATAAGCTATTTTGAAGAACAAAAGTACATCAAGGATACTGCAATAACTCCTTGCGACATACCGCATCAATGGTGCTAGACTCTGCTCGAACCCGGACATGCTGAGGAATCCAGGGAATGTGCCATAAGTAGTAGAGAGTCCTATTCTAAGTGTCTTGTGGCCCATTCTACAGTGTGCTAGTTGGACCATGCTGCGATCTAGAAACGTGGCTGGACATGCACCTATACATTACATGTGCAAGACATGTTGGACAGGATTACATGGCTGCACACAGCCGACTCAACCTTGTTGCAGGCGCTGTATGCAGTTAATGTGCAAAGTGCTGGAAGAATGCAATGCAGAGCTGCTTCACCTGTTTAAAATATGCATCTTCTATTCCTCGGACTGCAACAGGTTAAAAAAGAATGAAACTGGTGTTGACCCATGTAGCTCAGCTTAATAAAAAGGCATAACCCCGCACATTATGGGAGCCATCTTGGAGTGGGTACTACTAACCCTTTGTGGCTTCCAGTAGTATTCCTGTACGAAGACCCTGCCACCGACATTATGAATTAAAGACTCTTCAGCAGAGAGCTTCTCTTGATGTTGAAAGCACAACTGAGCAATAAAGATGTGCTGCCTATACATTGGAGGGAGAGAGGCCATCCTTATTGTATGCGAAAGAAAAAGCACAGTATAGGAACATACAGACGCCATCTTAAGATGGTTACTAGCTACTTGTTGCGGAAATAAGCTTAGCTATTCAAAAGGTGGCTCATGTCAAAAGCATGTGCTGCTTATTGTGTGTACGAAAGAAATTGAAAATATGCTAACGCAACATTTGTATCTGGTTTTAAATTAAATTGTCTTTGGTCAGCCCTCAGAGTTCCATGAGCAGCCATTGAACAGATACAGGTTGTGAGGAACGTTGAGAAGTACGCAAGTACAGCAAAAACATTGTGCATGTAAAACTTTAAAAAAATAATTTCACAAAAGCGGATGGAAACAGTATTTGGTCGATGGAAAGCTGATAAGAAAAGCACACGAGGAGCAACACGAGGATAGTATGCTATATTCAATAGAAACGGAGTAAAAGTAAGTGGCAAGCACAGGAACCAATGAAAAACAAGGAAAGTAAGGGAGCTGGATGTAAACCCATTTTAAGATTTATATTAAATACAATAGATTTCACAAGCACAAAGCAAGCGCTGTGAAGGTGAAACCTAAAAATGACACTCTTATTCTCAAAGAATCCTGAAAACAGATCTAACCCTTTCACAGTGGTTCCATGGTAATCTCAGCATGGAAATGCTCCTCTCAAAGAACCTTAGCACAGAAGTTGTTTATATAATAAAGTTATGCACTTATCGACTGGGGCAGAATCGCAGAGCAGCTCATTTGGTTTTATCTAGCTAAAATTAAGTGCCTCCTAGAGCACAGTAAGAAGAGATAACAACGGCATTGTGTTCTAAATGTATGGCCCTGGAACTAACAGTACAGACTACAGGGTGTCTGTGCCTATCACATATGCACATACAGCACATTCATGCAATAGCATAAATTGTCTTAAAGGACACCAAGAGACAGAGGTGTCAACCTAAAGAGTTGAAAATGCAATGGAGAATAGACATGAGTCACGCTACATAATTATTTGGGGACAATGTTGGTGATGGTGGCATCGGCATCTGTGGCATTATCAGGGGGCTAGAAGTGCAATATGTGCTAATTGTGGATTTTTCGAGTGGAACAGGGGTTAACTGTGGCGGTAGAGGGTACCAGGTCCTCCCTTGTCAAAGAGGCTCTGATTGACAGGTGCACTAGCACCTGTTCCTGCAAGTGGCAAGAGTCCCATTGAGGGTTGACTTCCCCCAGATTGTTGAACTATGTTGCATGGGGGTTGTTGAGAAACCAATATATAATCTAAAAAGTCATCTCTGGAGTCGCTATCACTTCCTTCATCATTCTTCACTTCTATTTCAACTCCTTCTGGTGCTTTCATTCTCTCTGTTCGTCCAACATTTAAGAAAGGATACCTCCTAACTCCCTTAAACATTTCTTTCTTCCATGCTTGCTGTTCTGCATCCCACTTCATTTCCATCCAAATCTTAACTGTCTGTTTAGCCTTATTCTGATATTTTTCCTTCTCTTTCGCGGGGAGGAAGCTGCAGGGGCCCTTCGTTCGCAGTAATCTTCTTCCATTGTTTAAGCCAAATACACATGTGTAAGCCAACATTTGTTGTCATATAATAAGCAGGTGTGCTTTCAGGAGGGGTCCCTTTACCTTCATGGACCGGTATTCACACATTATCACTACAAAAACCTTTAATTTCTTGAAAATTGTCATCCTTTCTTCATCGATAACACAGTATAAATTAAAATGACCTGCAGGTCTCAGCACAAAGCAAAATGCAACATCACTGACTTCCAATCCAAGCGCTACACAATGAAACAGTCCACTCACAGCGTGGCCCTCTCTGACGTAATGACCAAAGCAACGTGGCACACACACCAATTGACCAGTACCAGCGCAGCACCCTATGATGCATCTTGCAGCACTTCACAGCAGCTCTCACTCAACAGCAATCAGCTTTGCAATAACACATTATTAAAAACCAATAATAAAACAAAACTCATCTGTTCCACTTATAGAAGTTTCAAAGTAAACAGTCAGTCTAGGAGAATCAGGGAATAGCACCAGGAGGGTGGGATCACACACACACACAATGGGAAATCTCTACCAGCAGGAAATCACCCTGACCAGTGCAATCTGTTCCTCTGCATAAAAGGAAGCTTCACAGTGTGACACCACAAATTGTAACAGACAAGTTACAATGTAATATTCTCGATGTTTATGCCAGGACCTTAGACTCCAACAAGTCTTATAACCAAAACTTCAGCTCTTTCAGCAAGCACCCTTCTCTTCATAAGCACAAGCAAAATATATAAGGCAGTCACACAAATAGCATGACAACACAGAGCTCTCCTGGACTCGAAATGGACACTACACCCTGCAACTCATCACCTGAGTCCAAATCCACAAATAATGTAATGCTCAACAATACAATCAAAGAGGTCTATCCCTACTATACTCGGACCTGCAACTGCTCAGAAATGCCAGACCACCACTAATTCTCCAAACTGGAACACAGAAACTTCAGGGACATGGACTGGGTTGGGCCGATTTTGACAGATTTTGGAGTATATCCTAACTACCTACGCCTCAGAGAGAACAATCCTCAGCCACCATCTGATAGCGGGAGAAATAGGGATGGTTTTTGCAATGCACGAACTTCGGGCATACTCGAATCTCCGCTATGTCCACTGGGATGGTTCTTTATCTCAAACTGAGGCTAAAATCTACAAACAAATTCAGTAAACTATCAATGACAGTGAAATAGACTTTGCAAACCATGAAGATTTATTAACAAATTAGTAAAGCTACAATCTCACATCGCATCCAGCCAATTTAAATCAGCAAATGCAAGTAAACATTATTAAAGACAGAATATGCAAAGTAGGATAACATTTTTGTTTCCGGAAAGGGAAACTTCCTAATGCTTAGCTAAGGGGTCCATTAGGATGGCGGACGGACAAAGTCCTTTCGCCTTCCTGTCGGGGGCCAGTACCGTCCGCCACAACGGCGGAGGAACCGTGCCCCCAATTAGAATGCACCTGCCACAGTGGCGGGTGCATTCCGCATTTTTCACATTGCGGAGGACGGTGCTTAAAGCACCGGCTGCCGCAATATGAAAAATGCTTGTTGTGCATTTCACAGCACAACATGACAGGCACTGCGTGGTGCCTGCCATGTTGTGCTGTGAAACGCAGGGGGGTACCTTAGGCACCCCCCATGTGCACCCCCCACCCCCCTTTCACCCGGGAGCCCGCAATGGGCCCCCAAAGCAGGAACCGTATGCCTTTTCCGCCACGGAAAGGCATTTCTCCCAGGCCATCCTGATAGACACCGCCACCATATCAGGCCTTGCGACCGCGGCGAAAAAGTGGCGGATGGTCTTCCTCTCTGCCAATGTTCACTCCTCCATTGTAATATGGCGGGGGAAGAAAGGTGGCCGACCGGCAAGGATGGCGGACGGATCGCCACCGCCTGCATGGCGGTGGCGATCCGTCCGCCATCCTAATGGACCCCTAAGTTTGTGAGAACGTAAGAAAAGTTTAAAGCAGCTGGTGTCAGTAAATATAGGATTTAAAGTAGAACCAAATAAAGATTCCAGTCAAGAAAAAAAGAAATGTACTTGCGACTCAGGTGCCTGAGACAAAAAGGGAGTTATGCACAGCAAGCAGAAATGCAACATTTTATTTTCACAGAGTAGGGCACCTCTGTAGACCAATGCCAATTTTACGATGCACATTTTGTAACTATAGTTAGTAGAAATCATATAAATCACTTGTTTCACTAAATCTAAATGTAAAAAATAGTGTGCACGGATATAATTAATGGTTCTGCATGTTACACCGTAACATTTTATGAAACGCAAATAAATGGTGACGACACTGCGTCACTCGTATTGCACGTTTGTCACCAGCCTTCAACGCTTGACCTGCACCCAATAGCTCCCTGAAAAGCCTGTGTGTGTCGACTTTTTGACCCTCTGAAGACTCAGATGAAATGTGGTACAATGTTGGAAATCACAGTGACTGACGCGGCAGTCGCCAAATGGCCTCGTATGGGCTGGCCCACAATGCGAATGACACTTCCAACAAAGCAAAGGCTAAAGGGTGATGACTCATTACCCCAACTCAAAGCATGCTGATCCAAAATGTAAATACTTCCAGCAAGCAATGAATGAAGGGGTCTGCCCCAAAGTCCCTGTGTAGTGCATTTTCCTATTAATTGTTTAAAAATGGTCTGGGAGTCTCTAGATCAGACTTGAAAACAGCAAGCATAAAAACACAACATTCAACGTGACTTTGTTTTTATTAAATTCATTTTTAAATGGGAACATTCACGAAATATATGAAGGATGACATTTGCAACCGTCAAAAACTGTTGGTGAAATCTATTATTATTATTTTTCAAATCTAATAATAAAAAGGTGCAACACCATGTAAGAAGATAATTTATAATTTGTTTCTTAACTAAAAGCACAAAGATGCCTTATTTTAAACGTGCAAGATTGCAGATTCGTATCTCTAGCAGTGCTATGAGCATTTTTTCCAGTAAATGCATCAGATGTTTGTTCGCCTCGGGGTTTTCCCTGTTAAATCCTAATCTCTCAAGCATAGCCCTGGAGGGAGTGCCCCAGAGAAGGTAATACTGCAGCTAATGAGAATTAATAAGTCATGTTTGCACTCGGGTGACACCGCAGATGCTTAGTCTCAAGAATGATGTAGGCAGATGCTGCCCTTGAAAATCCGGGGGGATGCTAACCAGTGGGAGTGGCGCTGATTAAGGGAACTTCCGGAAACCATGTAACACGCAGCAAAAAATATGTGCGGAACAAGTTCGATGAGCTAATGATAGATACAGCACTGCATAAATGAGTTTGGAGAAAGTGAGGGGAAATATTTGGCCCTGCACTGCAATTTTAGAAACAAGACAAAAAAGATTTAATGGAATCTTGTTTCCACAAAATTTAGCAACTAAATAAATGCATTTGTTCCAGTACTTTTGATGATTTTCTCTGGAAAATGTTTCAAGCAGGATTATGTATTAGGACTCAATTCTGAAATCTTTTTCCCTGGTGTAAATCTGATTTACAATTGAAAAAAAAGCCAATTATCCATGCAAACACCGAATTCATAAGGGAAATGTTGATTTTTTACAGGCATAGATCATACCGGAAGTTCTATGTGTGACACTGAGGAAAGGGAAGAGTGTGTTAAGAAGGGTATGGTCCATGCAAATGTGGTGAAGAGCCATTGTGGTTATATCTTCTAACATTATGCCTGGACGTCGCTGCAATAAATAGTAGTGAAAGTGTACAAAGGCACAGAACACAACCTTTGGGGGAGAGGGTAGGGGCAAGAAGGAAACGCTTGACGTTGAAAAAAATGTTTGACGTAAAGACAAAAAGAAAAGATGAATGTGAAATGTTACATTGGCTATAGCCCTAGTGTTAGAACCGGCTGTCTCTAGTTGGCAGAGGTATGCACTTCTGACAAATAGGGACACACCTTTTCTAGTCAGGGCAAGGGGATCACACCCTTTGATAACCCCTGCTCACCCCCTTGGTAGCTTGGCAAAGCAGACAGGCTTATCTCAGAGGCTGTGTGTGAACCTTCTTCTTCTCCTGAGGCACAGCCGGGAGCGCTAATTTTAACCTATTTGAATTTGTGTGTTGTTCTTAAAATTGCTTGTTGCACAATTTGCCCTGACACCCAGGCTCTCTCCTGACGGATTCAGGGAGACCACGATCGTCTTGAGACCCACCCAACGCCCTAATTAGCAAGCGCCAGCGCCAGCAGCCTGTGAGCCGGGCTTTGGCCACGCCCACTCGCTAGCGGCCACGCCCACTTGCCTACATAAACAGAGCGGCGTTCATGCTCTGATCAGAACCTTCTTCTTCTCCTGAGGCACAGCCGGGAGCGCTAATTTTAACCTATTTGAATTTGTGTGTTGTTCTTAAAATTGCTTGTTGCACAATTTGCCCTGACACCCAGGCTCTCTCCTGACGGATTCAGGGAGACCACGATCGTCTTGAGACCCACCCAACGCCCTAATTAGCAAGCGCCAGCGCCAGCAGCCTGTGAGCCGGTCTTTGGCCATGCCCACTCGCTAGCGGCCACGCCCACTTGCCTACATAAACAGAGCGGCGTTCATGCTCTGATCAGAACCTTCTTCTTCTCCTGAGGCACAGCCGGGAGCGCTAATTTTAACCTATTTGAATTTGTGTGTTGTTCTTAAAATTGCTTGTTGCACAATTTGCCCTGACACCCAGGCTCTCTCCTGACGGATTCAGGGAGACCACGATCGTCTTGAGATCCACCCAACGCCCTAATTAGCAAGCGCCAGCAGCCTGTGAGCCGGGCTTTGGCCATGCCCACTCGCTAGCGGCCACGCCCACTTGCCTACATAATCATGTGCGCCCCACGTATGCGCAGCGGACGGGCGCAGCGGGCGCGCCGTCAGCGCGCCGAAGGCGCGCCAAAGGCAAGCCCGTCTGGGCCCGTCCGGGCCCAGACGGACCCAGGCCCAGAAATGCTGCCGGACATCCCATGTGAGCGTGTGATATATACTGGAGACATGCTCCGCGCATTGCAACCAAGAACAATCTTGGCCTGTCACCATACGCATATCGAAGGTAAACCCTTCCATTACTGCACGCGCTGCGCTCCATCCCCTACTGTATCCACTAAACCCGGACTTAAGATTGGACTTCTGAACTGTCGCTCCCTCCCTAAACATGCAATTGAAACAAACTTGCTCATTCTAGACCATGACTTTGATTTGCTTTTCCTTACGGAAACGTGGCTATCAGACAGCACCGACTCAGACATAGTCACGGCCTTACCCTCAGGGTACCTCTGTCAAGCACTACACAGACCCAAAGGGAGGGGAGGGGGGGTAGCCATAATTTTCAAGGAGCATCTTACTTGTAGAATTTTTGACGCCCAAATCAAGGACTGCGAAAGCTGTCAATTCTCCATTCAACCCTCCCCTGCCCACTCTCTGTCGGGGTTACTGATCTACCGCCCCCCGGGCTCCCCGGGAAAATTCCTTGACGCCTTCATGGAATCAGTCGCTCAGCTAGCATCTTCTACCGGCAATTTCCTCATTCTAGGCGATCTAAACCTACATTTTAAAGACCCTACAGACAGGTTAGCCGCTGACCTTCTTCAAGACCTATCGTCACTTAACATCCGACTGATAAACAATGAACCCACCCACGAGAGGGGACACTTATTGGATCCCGTCCTTTCTAATGCGATAACCATCACTACGGAGCATCCCCTGATCCTCCCCTGGACGGACCACTTCCTTGTCCCAATCTCCTGGGAAACACCCCCCACCAAACCCCAATCCTCTAAAATTCAGACCACTGACAGAGGATGGCATAAACTTGCACCTGGGGAATGGGCCGCCGCTTTGGCAGAATCCACCCCTGAGCTCTCCAGTGACCTCGCTACCGCTGACAAGCAGGTCAATGATTGGATAACCTCCTCTCTGGATGCACTCATCCCTAAAACCTTCTCCCTTAAACACCCCAAAAGAGTAGCCTCGGCTCCATGGTACACACCAGAGCTTAAAGCCCTGCGCCAAGAGTGCAAGAGGTCGGAACGTTCCTGGAGGAAAGTCAAATCGGAAATAAATAAAGAGATCTATTCTGCTTCTCTCCTGAATTACAAAACCACCATCCGTAAAACCAAAATCACGTTCTTCCAGGAGAGAATAGAGAAAGCAGTATGTTCCAGCAAGGAATCCTATGCTATCCTAAAAGACCTTCTGAAAACCCCAGCACCCGGACCTAAACACCCCATTGACCCTACAGTTGACCAGACCAAATGTCAACAATTGGCGGATTTATTTCACGGGAAAATCCAAAAAATTCTCGAGTCTATCCCCGTCGCAACTCTGAGCAAGGAACCCGATCCCCCGCAATCTTCAACTTTCTGCCGCCTCTCTTCTTGGGGTCAAGTTACGACTGAAGAAGTGGAAAATACGCTAACATCCATAAAAAGCGGCTCCCCTAAGGATCCAGCCCCACTCCGAATTCTTAAAAAGGTAGCCCCCACGATCATCCCCACTGTGACCCACCTAATTAACACCTCACTCCAACAGGGAGTTGTACCCCTAAATTGGAAGGCAGCGGTCGTGAAAGCTCTGTTAAAAAAACCCTCCCTTGACCCCAAAAACCTGGCGAATTATAGGCCCATCTCCCTACTCCCAGGAATCAGCAAAATTGCTGAAAAACTGGTTAATAGAAAACTTTCCCAGTTCCTGGAAGCTAATAACATACTAAAAAGCTCCCAGACGGGCTTTCGCCCAGGGCAGGGCACAGATATCGCCCTCCTAGCAGCGGTTGAGGAGGCCAGAACGCTACTGGACGGCGGAGGATCAGTGGCAGTGATCCTCCTCGACCTAAGCGCGGCCTTCGATACCGTGGACCACCGACTTCTTATTAAAAGACTCAAGGGAGTCGGTGTAGAAGGCTCCGCCTTAGCCTGGCTGACATCTTTCCTGGCTCAACGGACCTACCAAATTTGGGAGAATAACGCCCGCTCCTCCGAAATTCCCCTCCAATGTGGTGTGCCTCAGGGCTCCTCCCTGAGCCCCACACTATTTAATATCTATATGTCCACATTGGAGGAGGTCATCATCCCTTTCGGAGTGAGTGTCGTCAGCTATGCTGACGACACACAATTGGTCGTGTCACTGTCCCACCCCAAACAACAACCAGCAGACCTATTTAATTGCCTCGTACAGGTCCATCATTGGATGAACTCTTCTGCCCTAAAACTAAATGGGTCAAAAACTGAGGTTCTGCTCCTAGGCCCAAAAGGACTCACACTGCCCCCGAATATCTGGCCAACCTGTCTGGGCCCCCTTCCTGAACCCAGAGAGGAAGTAAAGAGTCTGGGAGTGTGGCTTGACACCGACCTCTCGTTCACTGTGCAGGCAAAGAAAGTGGCCGGGAACTGCTTTGGACTGTTAAAATCATTGAGGAAAGTTCTGCCTCTCTTGCCCACTGACTCCCAAAAGTTGCTAATTCAGGGCCTAATAATCTCGAGGCTTGACTATAGCAACGTGATATACTTGGGCGCCCCAGAGGTGACTCTAAATAAACTTCAGAGAATTCAGAATACCGCGGCTCGGATTCTCACTAATACCCCCGCCAGAGCATCGGCCAAACCGGCCCTAAAACTCCTTCACTGGCTCCCTATAAGAGATGGGGGTCAAATTCAAGGCCTTGTGCCTGACCCACAAACTACGACAAAATCAAGGCCCCCCTGCTCTCAAGAAATTTATCACACCTTACAAATCCTCAAGACCCCTCCGCTCTGACACAGAAAACCTCATTGTTGCCCCCAAATTCAAGAGAGCCCGATCCGGAGGAAGGCGTTTCTCAGTCCAGACTGCACGACTCTGGAACACACTCCCCTGAGCACTGCGCCTCGAACCTCAATACCTCCGCTTCAGGAAACAGCTCAAAACTCACCTCTTCCCACAGTGAATCACTCTTGGCCCTTACCCTGCTCTGCTGTTCCCCCCCCTCCCGCCCTCTTTTTCCTTCTCCCCGTCCCACTGTACTTAGGAGATAGGTTTTGTTTTAGCGCTGGGATACCTCCGGGTGACTACGCGCTTTATAAAAATAAATAATAATAATAATAATAATAATAATTTATGACCACATACAGTAATAAAGTGAGTACACTACAAATGGACACGACACAGTAGTATTATAAAAATAAGGATTTTTATATAAGGCTTAGCACAAGACCAAATAACGACAAAAATATACCACAATCTTAATAAATACTCTTGGAAGGAAAAAATAATAGTTCAAGTGTAGTTTCTTCTTAGCACAAAGTCTTTAGTATCAAAAGCAACTGTTCTTTAAAACACAGTTCTTGGCAACAATGTAACCCACACGGAAGTCAGACGACGTCGAGGCAAAGTTAATCCAAAGGGTTCGGCGTTGACCGCGAGGAGCGCTACGTCAAGCCCGGAGTCGCACAGACCCCCTCAACACAGTACCTCGGAAAAGCGAAGCACACGATGATCAGCGGCGTCGAGATGTCCGGCGTCGCGTCTTCGGCGTCGATCGGGCCTCGGAGTCAGGGCGACCTGCAGCGGAGTCGACAGATGTCAGGAAGGAGCAGCGCTCCTGAGGCGAAGCAGGATACGGCGTCGTCGTCGATGTCGATGACATTGTTGCAAGAGTGAGCAGCGCTCACGGCGTCGAGAGGGCACGAAGTCGATGCGATCAGCAGCGGTGCAGACCTGGGGTCACTTGGAGCTGGAGCCGAACTCGCTACTCACTGGCGTTGCTGCTGGCGTCGATCGGGCCCGGCGGCCTGCGTCGAGGAAGCGGGACACTGGAGCCGTTACTCACGATGTCGAGCTGGATTCGGCGGCGTCCGTCGGCATCGAGATTGCTGGTTTCTTTCAGAGGTGCTGGACTTTCAGGTTCCAGCAACAAGCACTTTTAGCAGATGAAGTCCTTTAGCCCTGTGACTTCAACAGGAGGCTGGCACTCTTCCAGCCCTTGGAGATTTTCTTTAGCAAAGTTTGAGAGTACACACACAGTTCCTCTCTCCTGGTTCCTTGGCAAAAATAAAGAAGCAATTGCAGGACTCCCCCAGCAAACAGCACTCTGGCAGAAGGGGTAGGCAAGTCCTTGGATCAGCAGGCTTCTTGTCCTTGGTTCAGGGTTCCTTGTCAGAAGTGATCTAAATTCTTGGTTTAGGGGTCCTTCTCTTATACCCCTTTTTGGCTTAGATCCCTTTGTCCATGCAGGGGAATTTCCCAACATCCTGGGTTTGTTGTGGGTGTAGCCAGGCAGAGGCACCTGGCCTATTCACTGTGCAGGGCTGGGTCCTCACACGCCCAGCAGAAGGTGGAGCCAGCATTGTCACTGGCAGGAGCAGAGCTATCGGCCTCCTGGTAGGATGTGGGGCCAGGATCGTCCATGGCAGGCACAGAGCCATCAGTCGCCTGGCAGGAGGTGGAGCCAGCATTGTATCAGGCAGGGCAGGCTATCAGGAACTACTCTTCCCCCTACTCTCAATGCAAATGTCCCACTCATCCCACACTGACTCACTCAGACCTCTGGAGCCACCCAGCTCCTGTCACACACACACCAAACCAGCAGAAACCAGAAATAGTTAGACAAGAAAATAGCCACTTTCTAAAAGTGCTATTTTCAAACCCAGAGTCCAAAAACCATCCACACAAACGGATGTGTTATTAAACCCCGAGTTCAGGGATACCAAACTCGGCATTGCACCATGCTCCCCGAGCCAGCTAGTATTATAGCATTAATAATCCTGGCAGCTCATTCTAACTAATGGAGAGCAGGTTACCTCGCAATAGTGAAAAACGAATATGGCTGTAATTCACTATTAGGACATGCCAACTTGGTCAGGCCTGTGCTACCTTATACTTACAATGCACCCTGCCCGTGGGCCTACCATAGGGGTGACTAACATGAAGTTAAGGGAAGGTTTAGGGACTGGCAAGTAGGTGTACTTGCGCAGTCAGCGTGACAGTACCAGACTGCACGTAGGTCTAGCAATGGCAGACCTGTAGACATACTTTTACTAGGCCGCTCTTGTGGGTGGCACAACATGTGCTGCAAGCCCACGAGCAGCATTTGTATTTACAAGCCCCGGCACTTCTGGTGCACTAGACTAGGGACTGACAGTAAACCAAATAAGCCAAACATGGAATTCAATCGATACAGCAATTTTACATAGGGAGCACTTGCACTGTGGCACTGATCAGCAGTGGCACAGTGCCCAAAGCAGTATACCAGCAAAAACATCGTAAACAGAGGAGGCAAACAGAAAAAAATGGAGGAGAGACTCAAGCCAATGATGTCAGGTCTAACACCTAGCCTTCTGTTTTTTCATTGCGGACATTGGTTAGTGAATACAAGTGTTTTCAGGACAACTACAAACTGCACTGATGACAGATTTTTCTGGTTTGGTGTTGAGGTTTTCTATGAATAGGATTAGGATTTTGAAATCTCCACAAGTGGGAGGCGTATGTCCAAACATGCAGGGATTTCCGACTACTTTGTAAGTTCAGGGTTATCTGTTAAATAATTTTTATTTTTTAATGATACATGGTGGGAATATATCTGGCTTGTGGTAAATGGAAAAGACGGAATTCCAGTGGGTCAAGAGATTGGTTGAGATGGTGGCTGTGGAACTGATAATGTGAAGTGTGGTGACTGAGGTTAGGTTATAAGGTAGCTGATGGTTATGGATAAGGGCATGGGGACTGAGTAGCATCATCTGGTGGAATGCAAGTCTGGGTGGGTTTCTGGTTCTTCTTGCTTAGTTCTTCTCTCTAGGAGTTGATTGATCTATGCACCCCACTTTTAATTCCCATATAAATATAGGTGAACAAAGCAAAATTGCAAAACTTATGCCAGGAATTCTGCTAGAGGGTAAGCAATCAAGAAAGCAAAACGGTTTCGTACAATTGTGTTCATGGAAGGTAGCATTTTGGATCCATACATAGTACATCAAATACCTCCTAAATGTAACATGCAGAACCTCGTCTATGTTGGTTTTCCGGGATGTAAGAAAAGTATTCGGCTTGCATGGTGGAATGATGACAGAAGGTTGACATGAGGCAGGCCGTTCTGCTCTTGTGCTGTCAATGCAGCAACCGACCAAGCACTTTATCTCTCACCATTGCATTTATAGGGTGCCCGACTGGCTAGGGGTTGAGCCAAGATCCGACTATGTTTGCCCAATTTATGGTAATCTGCCTTTGAAACTTGAGGAGGATTTGGGGCATGCCCCTCCTGCCCGATGTTTTGGCTTCCTAGGACCTAGCAGAAGTAGGTGGAATATCAGACTTTTAAAGAGCGTGTAATTTTTGCTTAGGTTGCCTGCCTTGATTCCACTTTCTTCCTTCTTCATTGGATGTATTTATTTCAAAGTAGATAATTTCCTTTCCTTTAGAAAATGCATGGCTACAGCTCATATTACTCATTCCAATTCTTGCTCTTTTGACATCCTTTTGCTCACTCAACACCATCTCTGCCTGATGTATGTTGGCATATGGATTATTGTTCCTTTCATGATTACTCCCTCCTTTTTGGTGTACACACTGAAAATCCCGCTGTTCATGGCTAGACTGGTGCTGCGTACCTGCCTTTATGTTGTAGTCCATATTGCAATTATAACTTATGCTTCTGTCTCTCACATAAATTCACCCATCACACTGCCAGGTGCCCAGTTCCATAACATGATAACCACACCTAGAGAACATGTTGCGGCTTCCCACATAGGCTGAAAACCAAAACAACGCTCTTTCAGCCACACACCCTACTCGTGGTAGATTACTATCTGTGTGAATTAGCCTTTCAGCACCCTAACAAAGGGGTAATAAGCAATATTAAAAAATGCCATACTACAAAATAACACAATATGGCATTAAAGGTGCGTGGATACAATAAGGACTAGGCTGTGACCTAAAAGTACCTTTTTTATTTTATATCAGCCTCACACTGCATCAAGTAAGTAAGTACATCCCTCATTAAGACCGTTTGGCAAGTACGTTCCCCAATAGATCTGTTGTTGAATTGGGCCATGTAATAAATTTTGTCAGCACAATGTTCAACAATAAAATCCCAAAATGCCATTGGTTCAGCAGCCAATTCTCAAAAGCAGTTTATTAAATATCGAATATGCCAGGGTCTGGCACTGTGTCCATGATGACTGTATCTCCAGAGCAGAATGTAAGTGTCAACAGCGGTATTGTGTGTTACTTACTGAGGGCTGATCTCTGACCTAGATAGGCTGAAGACCCGCTAAACCTTCCCAGCCATAAAGAAGCCCCCTGCCCTCCAGCATTTTGGAGATTTTCAGTGTGTCATGTTTGATATCTATAGCAAAGAGTATATTTGTCCTGCTTTCAAGGATGGACGAAACTGTCCCAGTATTCAGAAAACACAAATTATTTTCACAATAAATTTTGATGATATAAAACTTGAACCATTTTGTGTATATGGTGGGAGGTTCCATGGGTGATGTTTGATGGAAGAAATTGTTTTTAGTAGTACTGGTAGGTTATTTTGTGGAAAGGTGGTCCACGTTCATAGATTGTATGTTTGTGTTGATGGAGGTAAGTGATGTTGCCGTTGTTTTGGAGTTACACTCACAATACAGTTTTGTGAAACTGAGAGGGTTGATGACATTAAAATTATTCTTCAGCAAATATGCTATGCAAGGTTGTATAAGATCTGAGAGTATTCCATGACTAGTGTCTGGCTAAGAATTCACAGCTTAAGTGAGCAAGCCTGAAGTGATAGAGTTAGGTCAAATTAAGCCACAACGCAACCTTTCCTGTGAACATACATTGTTAACAAAGAGCAAGCATTCCACCTCCTTGGGCCTGGTTTGCTTCAAGTTCAGGTAGTGTATTGCACATGGGTGTAATAGAATAGGGCTTTGGGGGGCCGCCGACCAGCGGGAGTCCTGCCAAACCTGGGGGGTTTTGGGGCCGGGGGAGGGGGGTTAGAGTTCAGCACTGTATGTGGGCTGGTTTTGGGCTAGTGGTAGCCTTGGGCTGGGGTGGGCTAGTTTTGGGCTGCATTTGGGCTGGTTCCTTTATAATCGGCCATTTTGTGTCATAGGCCACCATTTCGGTGGCTTGTGACACAGCAGCCGGGCGGGGGTGTGGCGGACGTTATTGTTTTGGCCGCTGTGTGTTCTGTTGTTAATTGTTGGTGCGTAGCATTGGGCAAGGTCGTCTTTTGGTGGTCCACGGGGGGCTGTTTTGATGCTGGGAGTCATGGTTGTTGGTGGAGTGAGGAGCGGAGGCACACGGCGTGCATCGACGAACCCGGGGGTCATGGCGGAGGCGGGCTGCAGGGATTGGTGTGGTGAGGCCACCGCAGCACGCCGCTGGCAATGCCGCGGCAGCCGGCTTGGAAGTGATGCCGCCGCGTGCATGCCCCAGGTAGGAAGGGAGTGGGGGGGGGGGGCTGCAGGGCCTGGTTTGAAGGGCTGCGCGGTCGCGGCCAGGGTGCGGGGCAAGAGGCAAGGGGTGAGCTCATCGTGGGTGGCGACGGCTGAGCCTCCTCGGCATTCACTTGAACGGGAGGGGGCCGAGGGGGGCCCACAGACAGGGGGGTTTGGAGGTTGCACGTGGAGATGCCGGGGAGGGATGCAGAGGGTGTGGGGAGGGGTGGCTTGGCTTGGGGGAAAGGGGAGGGACTCCCCTAAGTATATATGACACTGAGCTGGAAGGGGGGGACGGCTGGGGGGGAATGGAGTGGGGGTGTGGTGTTCCCGAGGGGGAGGCGAGCAGGGTGGGGCCTCGCAGGTCTCCGTCTCTGCGGGCGGCGATGGGGGTGATGGGGCGGGCGGGGGCGCCGGGGGGGTCAGAGGTTGAGAGCCTTGGGGGAGGGTGGGGCTGGGGGGGAGTTGTTTTGCGGCGAGTGTATGGGTTGGGGGGAGTGGTGCGGGCGTGTGGGGGGGTGGGAGGCCCGTTTTAAGGTAGGCCTTCGATTGGGGGGGTGGGGTGTCCAGCGGGGAGTGGGGGCTGGGCAGGTGCGGAGGCGTTGGAGGCACAATGGGTGCGGAGGGGGGTATTCAGCCGGTGGGGGCTTTCAGGGGGCAGGGGGTGCTTCTTCCCCTGCATGCTGGACCCCATTTCTTGTTCTTGGCAGGGACGCTGGGATAGGCGCTCGGGAGAGGAGTATGTGGCTCCACTCGACCGAGGGGATGGGCTGGCTCTGCCTGGTACGGGTGGTCGCACTCCCACAAGGGACCATACTTGGAAGTGCGAGGGGAAGTGGGGCAGTGCGCCCCCGCCACTCCCACCCCGAAGGGTCGGAACGGCCGCCTGGGGTCGGGGATGGAGACAAGAGGCTGTTGATCAGATGCAGAATAATATTTATTTATTTGTGCGTTTTATATGGCGCGAACTTTATCCGAAGGTGTCAGAGCGCCTCACAATAGGGACAGACCTGATACAGGAGCGTTACAAGTGAACAAATTGCAACAGCAAAGTTACATTACATGAGGTAAAAGTGATGATCGTGGCTAAACAAAATACAGGTGGTAGCAAACGGTGTGTTACAGGAGAAAAAGTGACGTGTGTGCAGGTTACAAAGCGGGTAAAGTGCAAGTAGAGGTATAATACTGAGAGAAATGGAGGACATTCGAACACAAGAGCAAGAGTTACGTGGGCAATGGTGGCACTTGTGAAGGTATCGAAAGCAAACAAAATGTAAGAGGTAGCCAACAGTGTGTTACAAGGGAACTGTGATGTGTGCATGTTACTAAGAGTACCAATCACAGGTAAAAGGCTATTACTGCAATAATGGCAGTCTCACAGCCACACGAAAACGCTGGGACGGCACTTCCATAGTCAGGGAGAATAAACATTTTCTATGCTAAAGGGTCTTCCTGCAGGAAATAGTGAGGGCATGAATTAACTTTGGAAGTGTCTTGAAGGATGTGGTATTCCATCATCATCCTATGTCATCTAGAACCTTCCCATGTCACTCAGTAGAGTGTTAGGTTCTTGGAATGTTTTCCCTTGACCAGTGTCTGTTACTGCCTGTCTGATGATGAGGACATCCCTTGCTACCTGTGGTTGTTAAGCTGTCTTACTTATGAATAAACCTGCTGAACCTACTTCTTGTGTAGCCTCCTTTCTACACAATTATTGGCGACGAGGATGGGAGCAGTGAATTTCATGAAGACAGCGTTCACTCGTTTACTACGGTTCCTGTTTCGTGCAAAACTCGATTTTGCCAACTTAAAAGAAGGTGTTTTTTTTCTACTTCTTACTGGTGAGGAACTCCTGTAACCATCTTCAACTAACAGAACTGATTTTTGATCATCGTCATCCATCAGAACTGTATTTCCTGCACTTCAGCCAAAACGTGAGTTATCTTTTTGGATTTAATTATTTATGCTCTGTGCCTTTACTTTCCGACCGCATTATCGAGCGGTGTATGGCCATCACGAACTTTAATCCAAAATCGCTGATTTTGCGCATTCACAAGTTTAATCCTGTTTCCCTGCTTGTTGACATTTGAAAAGACTCACCTCGAGCGCTTCTCGAGCGCCTGGCAGTTCCTTCACCTTCCGAACTTCTCACGAGGCATTGCTCGAGTCTTCCTCATCTTACTCCATTGTCATCGGGTACACGGAATTGCATTCTGGGTCACACGCGTCATTGCGCACGTCATCGCGCAGTTTCGACGCTCTCGGCGGCCATCTTGCTAAAGGTTGAAGCAGAATGTTCGTTTTTAAGCAAAGCTCTTGAAGATTTCAGTTCTGTGTGCTACCTTCACAGTTTTACAGCGTTTAAAAGCGACTTAAAGAGAGATAAATATTTTAAACTCTGACTTAAAAAAAAAAGAGAACTACAGCAATTTAAAAAAAAAAACGAAACTTGAAACTTGAAAATTCATTTCAGCAAATCCTTTTCTACGGTGATTTGCACACCAACTACATTAATATTTTTACTTTTCAGGTTCCATGTTCATTTAATTGCTTACATTGTTTTTTCTTTTCATTTACTAATGTCTAATATTGCAGCACCACCTCACTTTCTTCAAGTTGCTGGCGATCCTCCTATAGAATGGGATCTTTGGTTTCCTATGTTTATTGCTTATGTGGATGTCTTAGAAAAAGAGGATTGTTCAGCAAAAAGAAAACTTGCTCTTCTAAGACATTGCCTTGGTGGTGCAGGAATAAAAGAATTCGATAATTTACCACCCTTAGAAGACGCAGGTGATATGGATGTATTTAACAAAGCTTCTAAGCAAATGAAAATTCGTTTTGGCAGACGGATAAATACTGTTATGGAAAGGTTTAAATTCTATTCTCGTGAACAGAAATCTGATGAAACCATTGAGGATTACGTTGCAGCTTTACGTTCACTTGCCTGCACTTGTTCTTTCGAAACTATATCATATGAGCAGGTTCTCAGAGACCAAATCATGATGAAAACAAAAAGCAAAAAGATCCAAGAAAGACTTTGGTTGGGTACTGAGACCACCCTTGCTGCAGTTGTGAATATAGCTAAGGGTATAGAACATTCTGAAATATTTGTATGTGAGATAAGAGGGAAAAATCTTAAAACCAATGTTCCTGAAGTTGAAGTGGCTATTGTTAAAACTCATTCCAGTAATCCCACTTCAAACACTTTTATTCCCAAACCTGCCTTTAAGAAAGAATATGTAAGAAACGCTAGTGATAATAAGAATTTTACCAAAAGAAGTACTATAGTTTGCTACAGATGTGGTAGTACTAACCATGTGGGCAACTACAAAGGTTGTCCTGCTTGGGATAAGATTTGCATCAAGTGCAAAAAGAAAGGACATGTTGGCAATGTGTGCAGATCTGGTCAAAGAATTAATTATATCTCTCCTGAAGAAGAAGAAGTTCTAAATAGTCTAAATTGCATACTGTCCATTGATGAATGTATTCAAAATAATTTTCCTTCTTGCACTATTTTTATGGACAACAAACCTATTGAAATTTTTGTTGACTCATGTGCATGGTATAGTATTATTGGTAAGGATATTTTTGAACGACTTTGGCACAAGAGGGAACTCTTAAGTCCTGACATATATCCTGGTGGGTACACAGGACGAAAAATTGCATTAGAGGGTTTCTTTTGGACCAAATTGTTTTTTAAGAACTGGGATGTCAGAGCAAAGGTTTATGTTGCTACCAAGGGTGTCTCTATTCTGGGTTGGCCTCATCAACAATTTGATCTAGGGATCAAATTAGATCCAAATGCTGTTCCACCAGTTTATGTTGAGGAGCCCCGGTTTGAAAAGCACATTACTGACTCTCTAGTTAACTTAACTTTGAATACATCTAGTGATTCTGATTTCACTAAAAGCATACTCAAGAATTTTCCCGAAATTTTTAATGATAAGCTGGGAAAATACATTGATTTCAAGCACAAAATAGTTCTAAATGATAATGCCGTTCCTGTCAGGCATAAAGTGAGAAATGTTCCTTTAGCTTACAGAGCCAAATTAAAAGATATTTTAGATGATTTAGTAAAAAGGAACATAATAGAGCCAATTGAATCTTCCCCTTGGGTCTCGCCTATTGTAATTTCAGTTAAGAGTTCAGGCGAACTTCGTTTATGTGCGGATTTGCGCAGTCTCAATAAGGAAATATGGATAGACAAACATCCTTTGCTTAATATACACGAGTTAATTTCCGCTTTGGCAGGTGCTACTGTGTTCTCCTCAATTGATTTGGCTAGTGCCTACCACCAGGTGGAATTAGATGAAGACTCAAGGAAACTTACTGCTTTTGTCACCCCAGAGGGCATGTTTCAGTACTTACGCATGCCTTTCGGGTTGGCAAGTGCGGCCTCCGTCTTCCAGCGCCTTATGAAAGAATTATTGACAGATTGCAAGGGGGCTATAGTTTTCCAAGACGACATTTTGATTTTTGGAAAAGACTATACTGAACATGATGAGAATTTAGCTTGGGTTTTGGGAAGAGTTCGGTCCAAGGGTCTTACCTTGAAATATAACAAATGCAAATTCAGGCAAGACAAAGTGGAGTACCTTGGGCATGAAATATCAAGTTATGGAATCAAACCCAAAGTTAACCATGTTCAAAATATTGTCAATGCACCCTATCCCAACTCAAAAGAACAGCTACTTTCCTTTTTAGGATTGACCGAATTTTATGGCAAATTTGTAAAAAATTATTCTGATATTGTGCATCCTTTGAGAGTTCTTTTAAAAAAAAATGCAAAATTTATTTGGGGGAAAGAACAAGAAAATTCTTTTGGAATTTTGAAACAAAAAATTGTTGAGGCCCCATTTTTGAAACCTTACTCTGTGGGCAAAGAATGTATTGTTTATGTTGATGCAAGCAACATTGGGTTAGGGGCTGTTTTAATGCAAAAGGATAAATCTGGTGAGTTTGTTGTCTCGTATGCCTCTCGAGCTCTACGTGACGCCGAGAAAAACTATTCAACCATTGAGCGAGAGTTACTTGCCTGTACGTGGGCTGCTCAGCATTTCAGACAATTTTTGTGGGGGACAAAATTCCTTTTGAAAACTGATCATAAGCCTCTGATCACTATGTTAGCTGCTGGTGGTGGAAGAGTTCTAACTGCTAGGTTAGCGAGACTAGCAGCCAAATTACAGGAATACCGTTGCGAGGTTGTGTACATTCCAGGACGTATGAACGTTCATGCGGATTGCATGTCGCGTTTTCCAGCTAGTGTAGAAGTTGGTGACAGTGTTGATTGTGATGTTGCGTATTCACTTGCAGATGTCAACATTATTTCAGATCGAGAAAGTTCTTTAATTCTTTCAGAGAAGGACTGGGCAGAAGCTATGGAGAATGACACTGTTTTGACTCAGGTTAAGCAATTCTTGATTAGAGGTTGGCCTGAAGAAAGGAAACTTTCTGGTGAGTTGGGGTCGTTTTATAAAGTTAAGGATGATCTTATGTTATGTCGAGACATTATTGTCAGATTAGATAAAATCATACCTCCTTCTAGTTTGAGAGAAAGAATTTGTACATTGGCACATGAGGGGCACATGGGGATGTCCACCACTAAAAGAAGGATCAGGGAACACTACTGGTGGCCTGGTATTGACGCCATGGTAGATAGTTGGGTCAGGAACTGTTCTCCGTGCTCCTTGAGCGACAAGTCTGTAAAGGGTATTTCTGTTGATATTACTCCTATTGAGTATGCTAATGGCCCTTGGCGAAGGTTAGCAATTTACATCATTGGACCGTTTAGCTATCAGTCTGGTAAGGATATGTTTGCATTAGTTCTGATTGACTACTTCTCTAAGTGGCCTGAATTAAAGATTGTTGAGAAAGTCTCTTCAGAGCATGTAATTGAGTTTCTTGACGAGATATTTGCTAGGGAAGGCTTACCAGAGGAACTTATTTCAGACAATGGTCCACAGTTCATCAGCAATGAATTTTAGTGTTTTCTCAGGAATTGTGGTATTATTCACAAAAGGACCTCTAATTATTTTCCCCAGGCCAACGGCCAGGTTGAAAGGTTCAACAGAGTCATTAAAGAATCTTGCCAATTGGCTATTAAAAGTGGTTTGAAGTGGAAGAAAGCTCTTCAAGCAACCTTGTTAACCTACCGGTTGTCTCCCAATTCAGTCACTGGTCTATCCCCTTTTGAATTATTGCGAGGGAGGAAACCAGGTTCTCGGCTTTTACCTTGGTGGTTAAAAGGTGATACTCCCTATGAGGTAGACTTTAAGGTATTAAGAGATAAAATTGGGAAATACCAGGGAAGTATGATCCAACATTCTTCTAAAAAGAAGTACAATACCTGCAGTGTTAAAGTTGGCGATCTAGTTCGTGTAAAAATGGGTGGGTTGTTCCACAAGAATGTGTCTAGATGGTCTGATCCTATCAAGGTCATTGAAATTTTCAGCAAGGCTGTCAGAGTTGAAGGGGGGGGAATTTGGAATTTGAGAAGGGTTTCCTTATGCAAACCCTGTGTTTCCCCTTCCTAAAAGACTACTTTCCCAGAGAAATTTGTCTCAGACAAGCTGGTCTCAGACCTTGGCTCAGACCATAATCCAGATGGTTTTTCTGGTATGCATGAAGCTTATGACAATTTAGAAAGGGAGATTGCAAATAATTCTGATGTTGTTATCAACTCTGATGTTCGACCTGTTCCATGCGTTTCCGTAGACAACCAATCTAATGTAGAATGTGAAGATACCTTATTAAGACGCAGTGAGCGTGTGAAAAATGCTCCTTCAAAGTTTAGAGATTACGTTAGATCTTAAGTGGTTTTTTTTTGGGGTCATCTTGTTTTTGTTAAGGCTTTAGTTTTTTTTTTTTCTCTTGTTTTTTTAATTTTTTTTTTAAGGGGGGGAGGTGTGTGGTATTCCATCATCATCCTATGTCATCTAGAACCTTCCCATGTCACTCAGTAGAGTGTTAGGTTCTTGGAATGTTTTCCCTTGACCAGTGTCTGTTACTGCCTGTCTGATGATGAGGACATCCCTTGCTACCTGTGGTTGTTAAGCTGTCTTACTTATGAATAAACCTGCTGAACCTACTTCTTGTGTAGCCTCCTTTCTACAAAGGAGGAGAACTTTGAGGTCAGTTTTGAAGGCCTGGGAGGAGTTGGTGGTCCGGAGCTGAAGCGGAAGTGCGTTCCAGCTTCTCACTGCGTAGCCGGAAAAGGATTGGGCCATCGATCTTTCCTTCTTGGAAGTGGGTGGTTCCAGCTGTAGATTTTCCGCATTTCGGGATGGGCTAGAGCCTCCAGCGAGTTTCAGTTTATTCGTCAGATAGCGAGGGGAGGAGGAGTGCGAGGCTTTGTGGGTGATGCGGTCAGTCTTGTAGATAGATCTTGCACCGATGGGAAGCAAGCGGAGGGTGGATAACATGGGTGTGCTGTGGTGGCTTCTTTTGGCCCCATGACTGAAGCAAGCTGCTGAATGGCGAACAGGTTTACGGGGTGACAGGTGGGATTTGGGGAGGCCAGTAGGCAGAGAATTGCAGTGGTCCAGTCTGGGAGAGGAACAGCGATGGGACCAGGGTTGTTAAGGTCATGCTCCGGGAAGAAGTGATGAATCCCCCTAAGGAGGCACAGTTGGTATCGAGTAGGCTTTGCAATTGAATTAATTGGGAGGGTAGATTGCGTTTTGTGTCGAGGATGACCCCAAGGGATTTTGCGCTGTCGATAATGATGGGTTTACTGTTTCGTAGATTCTTCTGGTCCGTCCATGATTGAACCGGGGGAGTAGAAAGTAGGAGGAGTGGAGGAGGAGAGGAGAGGTGAGAGAGCTTGGATCGGGCGGACTTGATGTGGGTTTGTCGGTAGGAGACGAGGTTGAGTAGGACGGAGCCCCTAAGGGGGGGACTAGGGGATGGATGGGCCCAGTGTTGGGCAGGAGGACATGGTGCAATTGGACTAGGTGGAGGATTCTGAGGAGGAGGGGGAGATGCGGGAAGGGGGTGGGGGGAGCAGAGTAATGGTGTTGATAGTGTGTTTCAGGTATGCCCACGGCAAGGAGCGCCGAGAGTGACGGCCCCCCAGACTCCACTGGTTAGGCGGTGGGTTCCAGTGACGACGCCGGCCTTAATGCCAGGTAAGGATGGTGGCGGAGCGGGGAGTGGTTTGAGTACACCTCGGCTGTCGGTTGGCGCGGATACCGGGGATCATGGGGTGCGCCTGGGAATAGCGCGGTATGTGAAGGGGTGCCAGGTGGGGTGCGGGGAGGTGGGAGAAGGGGTCAAGAGTTCTGGGCATAGGCTCGTCGCCGGTTAGTGTGGAGAACTTGAAGCCATCAATACGAACACAGGGATAGTGCGGGGCAGTTGCTTAAGGAGGTGAGCGGGGCCCGGATAGGCCCCCCCTTTTTTAGAGCCGCCGGTTTTGGTTGTTTCCCCTATTGTGGTGGTGCTCAAGAAGGAGCCCGGTCAGTCTCGGTTGAGCCAGCAGCGATCGGGGTCGGGGGGTAAGTCGGTTGAGAACTTTGGTGCGGCGGAGCTGTCGGGGGTGTCGTATGCGACATGGACGTGGCGCGGCGGATCGCGGCGGCGGTAGGGGAAGGCGCTTTCATGCCAAAGTGCGATGTTCAGTTAGCGCTCTGGCTGCTTCCGCGTCATCCGGAGGATCACCGGTTGGTGGGGAACCGGCTTGACGGGGGCAATTTTGGGGACCAAGCATTGCCCATGGGATGTTCGATCTCGCATGTGCTGTTCAGGCGATCCAGTTCCTTGTGGCAGTGGGCTTTTTCCTGGCGGACAGGCTCTGAGACGGTGACACACGATCTGGTTGACTTCTTTCTGGTGGGATGGCCGGGTTCGACGGACTGCCAGCGGCAGCTAGTCAGTTTCATGGGCCTCGCGGGCTGCCTGGGGGTGCACCTAGAGCCAGAGAAAACGTACAGTCCCAGTACGGTGCTGTCCTTGCTTGGTATAGAGCTCGACACCGGGCCATGGATGCACGCCTGCCAGAGGACGAGGGGGCGGCAATGTTGGCATGGGGGGCGACAGCACTGCCCATGTGATGTTCGATTTTGTGTGCGCTGTGTGAGCCATTCAGTTCTTTTGCAGTGGGTTTTTTCCTGGCGGACAGGCTCTGGTCGGTGACGCACTATCTGGATGACTTCTTTCTGGGGGCGGCCGGGTTTCGACAGACTGCCAGCGGAGCTGGACGGTTTTACGGGCCTTGTGGTTTACCTGGGGGTGCCCCTGGCACCAGAGAAGACGCACGGTCCCAGTTCGGTGCAGTCATCCCTTGGTATAGAGCTTGACTCCGTGGCCCTGGAAGCATGCCTGCCAGAGGACAAGAGGACAGCAAGGTCATCGTTTGGGTCTGACGCTGTCCGGTTTGAAGCTGCCGCATCATCGACTACGTTTGTCGGCGGGGATTACGGGGGAGTTGCTTGGGACAGGCTTTCTTGGGGCATTTTCATGGTGTGCCTATGAGCGGACATGGGAGGAGTTGCGGCGGTTAGGAGCAGTGAGGCAGGGGATCGGTGGCTTCAGCAGGAGCAGGTGGTGTGGGTCAGGTTGAATTTGATGGATGGGGGCTTTCGGGGGTGACGATTTGCCATTGGCGGGGGAATGGGGAACAGGTGTTGAGGGTCCTGCGGCACGCCCTATGGTGTATGGGTGCGGACCCGAAGGTGTTACGGAGGCAGTCATCAGAGTTGGGCGGCAACGGAGGCTGCGCGTCAGGTTTGAGGAAGGCCTCGGGCCCTGGAGGTCGGACTGGTGGCGGGCGTCTGTCAGGCTGCGGGGAGTGGGAGGTGAAACAATGGCATGAAGGACATTTCTCGCCTCTCACATGTGTGTCTTTTCAGGTGCAGGGGCGGGGCCATTTGCGGCGGCGCTGGAGATTTATATTGGTGGACACTCATTTATAAAGCGAGCAGAAAGGGGGACTGGGTCAAGCACCGGAATCACAAGTTGGAATTGGACGATAGGTGGTTTCATTGTCCGTGGCAAGGAAAGGGGGCAGGCGCTAGCATGCATTATTGCCGGCTTTGTGTGAAGTGGTAAAGGGGAGAGTGTGCCAGATGTGGCTTTGGTACCGGGCAAAGGGTTAGCATTGGTTGAACAAGGAAGGGGGACCTGTTAGAGATATGGCGCAGGTAGGCGGGGTGTCATGTCATTTGGTCAGAGTTTCGGTCCCAGGTGGGTTTGGAGGGGGGCTGAGAGGCCAGCGGCCAGAGATAGGACCCAGAGGAAATTTACAAGGAAATGAAGGCTTTTGGGGAGAAAGAAGGCTTTGAAAGGATAGAGCACCCGGAGCTTAGGTAGGGGGCAGTGGATTTTTTCAGGGATGATAGGGTACACTTGTCAGTACAGAATGGAGTTGTAGGTGGTACACTTGAAGGAGGCTCTGGATCAGGCCATTGGTGTGCGCAGATACCCGAAAGTTCAGGAGTCTTAGGGGGGGGGGTCAAAAGCGGTTAGCACGTCTTTCGAGTGGCGGTTCTTCCTAATATATGGGGAAAGTGTAGGAGATCTGTTGTTGGATTATCGGGGGTAGGTCAAGCACAATAAAGTATTTAGCCAGGTGGAGAGGCAAATTGACGTTTTTGCTAATTGTTTACTATTTTTGGATTGGGGGAACCAGTTTAGGGGAGGGGTGGGGGTTTGTCAGGAAATTACATATTTAGTGAGGTCTAGTTTTGTACGGCGCAGGCCAAGGGTTTTCCTTGTGTAAGGTGCACCTGCTTCCAATAAAGCGGCCTTTATCACACCTAATTTTGAGTCTCTGGTCGGTGCTGTTTTCCTCCCCCCCCTCCCCCGTTGGGCCCCAAGAATCAATCATCCAAAATCAATGAGCAATTGGTAAATTGAATCACATTCCATTGACGTAAACCTTATGTTGATTGTGTCATAGGTACAACTTAAGCCCCTTACTGAGCTGTGATTTGGATCCTTGCTCAGCACAACTGTGCAACTTCAACTGAGTAGAGTTAATAAAACTCTGTTAGCAACCCAGCTAAGATTGGATTTGGGTGGCCAAGGATCAACGAAGATTGTGTGATTAACACTCTCCTCTTCTGGTTCTGGTCTAATAAAATTTCTACCCTTTACTAAAAATCATTGATGGACATTTTGCTAAATGACAGCTTGGGCAAATTCATAGTTGAGATCAAGAAAACTATTATCTCATAATATTGTTGAAGCTAAGGGCAGTGTTTGATCAGAGCAGTTGAATAAGGATTGCTTGACTAATGTTACGGAACCCAATTGTGAAGGGATATGCAGGAAGCACATTAATGATGTAAAGGATGGAGGAGGATAAGGGGGATTACCAGCTGGGGTATATCACATATAGAGCAGAAGTGACACAAATAAAGGTTTGGTGTCATTTTCTTTCCTTTCTGCTTTCAGAATTTGAAGGTGATATGGGCTGTTCAATGGAGTCTCTAGAGGCCTTCGAGTGTGGATCTGATACTGTTAAACCTCTGAGACTCTTGATTAGTCAAACAGCACCATAAAGAACCCTGTGTGGGGAGAATAGATGAGATTCATGGACTCTGGAATATAGAGAGATCCCTCTATTGAAGTGAAGGAGGACCAGGCCACATTCTGTTGCAGAGAGAAAACCCTTAATCTCTCACAGCATAATGATCTGGTGTATTCTGAAACTGGTATTGGTGTCCAATAATGGTCTAAACAGATGTG
The DNA here is from genome assembly GCF_964263255.1 of Lissotriton vulgaris. Lineage (NCBI taxonomy): Eukaryota > Metazoa > Chordata > Amphibia > Caudata > Salamandridae > Lissotriton > Lissotriton vulgaris. The sequence continues at coordinate 676,517,138 of NC_141685.1, read as the reverse complement.
TTTTTAAATGTATAAGAAAAGTTAATTTGACAATAAAGAATACACATTTTTCCAACCATTTTTCTCTATTAACTATTTAAATCTCTATGATTGTGTATTGCTAAATAGTATGGTGAAACATTTGTCACTTCAGTGTGCTGCAAATATATTAATATGTTGGGGGTGTGGCTTGATTAGCCTGTTGTAGGGACGCTTCTCTCCATAACTCCAGGGCCACGGCCAAATAGTCTTAATTAATTTGTTCCAATAATATTCATAATAACCGTTAAACCTCTGCCCTGACACCTACAAGTGTCCCTGTGCAAAGCAGCACCACAATACCAGCTGCTCACAAAGGTAGGGCTGAGTGAGCTGAGATACAAGCACATAAACTGCCAGGGCCTACAAGTCAGAGCAAGCCTTGGAGAATCATCGGCTGGCCGTGTGTCACACTCCCACAAGAGCGGGTGACCAGACGCGGGGTGCACGGATCCCCTTAACTCAACAGCCGGGGCAAGGCAGAGGTGGCGCCCATCCCAAAATCCACTGGCTTGTCCGGAGGAGACCAGGAGATTAACTGTAGGGCCCACAGCTACCCAAGGTGATGCGAGCAGGGCCCAGGAGAGGGACACAGTGACAAAGGCTGACGCTGAGCCTAATATCACGGGCGATTGCTTGGGAGCAGGCATCTGCATCAGAGGAGGTGTAGGGGCACTGTTGTCGGAACGAATGCCTATAAGGAGTATGGTGAGTTCCTGAGAACTTATCATACTGCCCGATGGAGACCTGTGGCGGCTTCTGCTGAGTGCTGTTGGAAAATGCATGGGAGTCGGCCTGTGGGGTGATAAGGGAGGAAGCCGTGGAGTGAATGCTGATGCTTATGTGGATATTGAGCCCACTTGGGACAACTGCATGTTCTCCCTCCTGTATAAGCGATCTGGCTTGCCAAGCAGCATAACAACCTGAGCTGCCTTTCTGGTTGGACAGGTCCTACTGGAGTGCTATGCATAAAAGTCCCCACTCCTGTATAAGACAGTGGTTAATAATTACTAGAACCATGGAACTCTCACTGAATGATTATTCTAATCCAGAGGATCCCCACTGAGGTATCACTGGAAGCCAGGGATCCCAGCCTAAGCATTTTCGATGATTTGAACCGTAAAACAACACACAAAAAATACAGAAACACGGATTTATAAACAAATACACAAATTATTAATTGAATTTGAAAACAAATATTTTAAATAATCAGAATTTTTATTTTAATGGAAACATATGACCTTTTTTAAGTTCAATTAAGGCAACTCATCATCCATAATATATTCTGTTAGATTCACTTGCTCAGCTCCCTAGAACCAATTTGAGGATATTAACCCATTTCTTAGCCTCCAATTTCAAATTCCTTCAAAAAGGGTGGGCGTAGTTCGCGAAGTAGCGCTTCGCGAACCTACGCGAAGTGCACTTCGCACTACACGAACTTCACGTAGCACTACTCGAGCTGCGTAGTAGCATGTTCGCACTGTGCAAGAACTAGGTTGGTTACTGACCGCATCGGTATCTGCACATAGTAGACAATGACAAACCACAGGACATAATTGCAGAGGCTTGGGTACTTACAGAGATACCCAAATCCTGCAGTTCAAAGTTACTAAAGTGCACACATGGATATTCAGTGGGAACCTATTCCATCATGGGAGAAAGGGACGCAGGTGCGGCCTACATACACACCACCTATATACACGTGGACACAATTAAACCTATCACCTGGAATGTGAGGGGCCTTATTAATTATCTAAAAAGAGCAAGGGTAGAAGCATACTTATGTAGATATGGCGAGCAGGTGGCCTGTTTACAGGAAACACACTTGATGTTGGCTGTGGCCAGTAAAATACTATGAAAATGGAATGGGGGATTCCACCATTTCAGCTACAGCACACATATGAGAGAAGCAGCATATGGCTATTCCCAAGCCTGCCATTTGTGAGGACTAAGAGACAACATTACGAAGGGGGACACTGTTGTACTACAGGGAAACTGAAACAACAGGCATATCACTTTGGCGGGGGAGTGTGCACCTATTATAGCTCACAACACTCTTTTCCCCAATCTCCAAACCAATGTGCGGACACTTTATCTGGACAAACCATTACCATGGTGGGGGACTTCAATTGTATATTACATGTAAGGACCGCTTGCTTCCGAGCCCTATATATAAAGACAAAATGTCCCATCGATTATTACGGGTGATGAACAATCTAGAACTCGCTGATGTTTGGAGAGAGACTAACCCTCACCTACAAGAATAAACCCACTATGCATGACCTAGTAATATATACTCCAGACTGGTCGACATCCATGTAGAGAGAAGTCAGGTCCTACAGTCGTCACAGGTGCAACATATGGGGAGAATGATCTCTGACCACTTAGCAGGGGAGTGTGAACCGATTATAGCTCACAACACTCTTTTCCCCAATCTCCAAAACAAGTGTGCGGACACTTTATCTGGACAACCATTACCATGGTGGGGGACTTCAATTGTATATTACATGTAGGGAACGCTTGCCCCCGAGCCCTATATATAAACACAAAATGTCCCATCGATTATTACGGGTGATAAACAATCTAGAACTCGCTGATGTTTGGAGAGAGACTAACCCTCACCTACAAGAATAAACCCACTATGCATGACCTAGTAATATATACTCCAGACTGGTCGACATCCATGTAGAGAGAATTCAGGTCCTACAGACGTCACAGGTGCAACATATGGGGAGAATGATCTCTGACCACTTAGCAGTATGCCTGGACTTCACCATAACGAATTATTGAACGAACATCCCTACATGGCGGTAGCTGGTGACAGTCCCGCATAACTTGGAATTCCAGATGACCATGAGTGAAATGACAGTGGAATATTTTGCACAGAACTAATACCTGGCTAGGACTAGAGACATAGAGGAATGCATTAAAAAATGCCAGGTCTAATAACGTCACATTATAGAACTGCACTGAGAAGTACTTATTAAAAGTGATGTTTTTTAAATGTACCATTAGTAAACTAGGAGGCAATACAGCTGTCATGTAAACAGTGCGTGGTCCAGATTATTATTCCACAACATTATAGTCCATTAACTGAAACACAGTAGGTTTTATACAACTGCTATTCTCAACTCTCATATTTAAAGAGTTTCATATACGAAAATGAGGAAAAAATAATTTTGGTAAAATAAAATATTTGTCTAAGGTCACTCAATTTAAGTGGGGATGCAGCAATTTAGCCAGGTTTTCTGGTTTCTCTTTGTACAAGTCAGTCAATTTTGTTTTTATCTCTTTGTGCATTTATACATAGCACAAACCCAACCTAAAGGTATTGGAGCGCTTTGCATGAGTACTGGTTACATTACACAAGGTCAACATTAATTGTATAGGGATGGAAAGATTACATTATTTGCCTAGAATCACAAGATGTTGAGCTGATGCCAAGACTTGAACCTGGTTCCCCAGTTCCTAATTCAACTGCTCTGGCTGTAACGCCACCGGCAGTCTATAGGGAGGGAGATAGAAGCCCCATGAAAGCGCAGCTCATTATGGGGCATATTACCAAGCAATAGCGATAATTATCGCTATTGCTTGGTTAGAGACAAACATTTACCGCTGAGCTGCGGCGATTTTTACCGCAAATAAACCTTGGTATTACCAAGGTTTATCGCAAATGCAATAAAAATCGCCGCAATGCATGAATATCGCTGAAAAGTCAGCGATATTCATGCATTACCGAGCTAATGCTCTTAGCCATGTTATCCCCCTTTCATTGGATAACATGGCTAAGAACTGCTCAGCGCAGGTGTTAACTTTTGGAGATATTCACGCTTAGTGCGAATATCTCCAAAAGTTGGTAATAGGAGATAGCGATGTTAGCGACTGTTTTCAGTCGCTAACATCTCGGCACGCCCACTTTGCATGTCATTAGTGATAAATATCACTGACATGCAAAGTGGGGCCCAAGATGGTCGCTTTCTCCTACTAGCCGTCGCTAACTGGTGTTAGCGACAGCTAGGTAATAGGGAGATAATTTTATCTCCGCTTTCTTGAATTTAGAAGCCAAAAAAGCGGAGACAAACCCCCTTGATAATATGCCCCTATGGGCTTGAGGTTCCATCAGGACCCTGAACTCTGACAGCACCAGTCTTCAGGCTCAAGCCTGGCTCGAGCTTGAAGTGGCTTGCCCACCTATAGTCAGCATTAGAGAGTCATGATCAAATTTTGTTTATCCAGTGCTACACATTCTGTGGCATTATGAGCCAGCTGCGTTCTTCCATCAAGATATTTGCGGAAAATCAGGTAAAAGACATTGCTATAACCCAGGCTGGATTGACCAGGCACAAACCATTTTGCAGCCTTCCAGGGTCAAGCAGGGCCTGCTTTGTAGAAACAACAAAAGGAAAAGGGCTAAATTAAATATGTATATCATGTATATCCGAGTCTAACAGTGGACATCTACAATTTCATAGGGCATCAATTTCAGTCCCAAACCATGGGTTTGTCCAATCTTTAACTGGGATATAGTAAACTTCTAAGTTCGAAGGAAGGAATGTATTTACATAGGAATTCACTTGCACTACAACAATCATAATCTCAGTTTTTTCACTATTCAACTTTACTAAACTTATTGTACATCATATTATGGACAGCAGTCACATATATTTGAACAGCTGTGTCTCTGGCAGCTTTCCAAAAGGAGTACATGAGTGGGTAAGATATATCACAACAGAAATAGGAGAGGGTGATAAATTCTTCTCCACCGGCGCAGTTGACCGAGTTCTGGCCACTCCATGTTTACCATGAGTTCTGGCCAAACTCTGCCAACCACCGAGCGGCGGAGTTTTTTCTCATGAACGGTTCATCAACAGTAAGTTGGCGAACATGAGCGAGATTTGGCATCCCATCATGCAATTTTTAGTCGCTAGGAGGGAACCCGGTGAGATTTCCCCAACGTGAGCTGCCGGGAGTGGCAGTGACCGTTCATGGCCAGAAAGCTGCAGCTCGAGTAAATAATCTACTAGAGGTGCAGAAAAATCAACTCGAGGCACAGCGGCATCTGGCACGTCTTATGGAGCCATTCCCATGGATTTTTCAGCACGGAACGAGCTTCCGGGACTAAACATCCAGATGAGCAGGGCGACATGCCTCATTCTGCCCTTTTGCTAAACTTCAATGGATCTTGCTGAGTTGTCATGTAACTCCGTGAAGTGAAACTCTGTGAGTTACGCCCACCCCTCCCTACACATACGCTTTTTATTTCTTAAAGAGACGTGGGGCACCCAAGGTGACTTTCTTCTGTCCCACACAGCCTCTCTACACTCAAAGTTACTTTCTACTGTCCCTCACAGCTCTTAGACAGTGCCTGCATGTATGCTGTCTGTGCCTCATATCTTCAAAAGTTGTCCATCCTCCTCCCAACCTACCTGGTTACAGTATCTGTGACCCGCTTATCCCCACTCACTCCACGTGTCTGCAATTGCTCTAAAAAATCGTTCAGCCCTCATTTCCGCGGTCTGTTCAGTCTAACCACACCTGCACTATTTCCTCCTAATGTACATGACCCCCTCTTCAAGCTGTCTCTTGCACACCAGAACTGAATGACCCATTCTTATAACTAAAAGAAACACTAAACTAGAAGCCATTCCCAGAATGCAATGTGACATTGATTAAAAATATAGTGCTGGGTGTCAAAAAGGACAGTCTAATGTTCCAAAAAACTCTGAATACATGACTGACAACGAATGCAACAAACACAACAGATTAGAGGTGTCAAATAAACACCTTGACCTTTACTGTTGGCAAAAGAAGTGAGGACAGCAAAGTTGAAAAGCAATAGATTAAACTAATCAACTGGACGAACAGCCCATGACTCCAGAATCAGATTCATGTAGCATTACAACTGCTCCACACAAAACAATAGCTGCCTCTTGTAATTCATTCAAGCCAAGGACAAATAATGCATACCCACAAAATGGCAACCATCAGTGTTACATAGAGATCACTGCACACAGAGGTAAAGAGCATGTTGAGAGAAGAGCTGCACCACCTGCAAATAACATATGAGCTACCACGCGTTGTTAGGCTAAATTAGGTAATGGAGGAAGGTACGATCTCGCTCGGGGCGACTGGGACACAATGGAGCCGAGAGGAGCTGTTTAAACGAGCACACGGCTCGAGCCAGGGCCCCGCCCGCACCGTCACAGTGACCACAATTGGAGCACCAGTAGGCTCGGAGGCTGTGAAGCGGTGCACCTGCCCTGAGGATTTGCTCCTGGAGAGCACCAGCGGAGTGTTGACTGCGACAGTGGATGAGAGGCCCCCCACAGTTTGGCAGGCGCCGAGTGAGCAGTGTACATTGGCAGGGACACAGCGTTGTCCGGACACAGGGGTGGGTCTATTATCGGAGTTTTGGCGGTACCTTGAAGCTGCCAGTCTATTATTATTATTATTATTATGTTTCTTATATAGCGCCAGAATCGACCCCCGAAGGGGTATCTCCGCGCTTGCCTTGGGAACCCGTCCTGGCTTTTCCCTGTGAGATAACCCCTACAGGGCATCCCCAAGGTGAAAGCCAGGCATCCCGCCGCGGGGGGGCCGTTGTGGAGATTAAGCAAGCTTAATGCCCAGAGTTGCACAGTGTGAACCCAAGATTAGGTCAGGCACCGAAGCGAGAATTATCGAGTCCATGGACATTTGAGCTCAAGACCCTGCCGCGTCGGGAATTGAACCCTGGTCCCGGGTCTGACCTCTGCTTCAGGGTCTGCCTGCTCTAACCAGTGAGCCACACTTCTCCACTATGGCACAACAGCAGCTTTATTGCCCCAGCCATTTTGTATACAAAACTGCCCCTCCACACTGCCTCAGACAGTCTACCCACGAAAATGGCTGCATCCTGGTAATGGCTATAAAAAGAGGACTGAACAATAAAAACAAACAAGGGTCCACAGCTGTACCACAGCCAGGCTTGATCATGCTATGGTAACAGAAAGAGGACTGCAGCATCACAACAAACAAGGGCCCACATCTGCACCCTGAGCCATGCTCACTCAGATGGTGGCCATCTTGAAGTGGCACTGACCTACTATAGCAATCAACAAAAGCCTGCTGGTCCTTGGAAAGATCCAGTAATCTTGTCTCACTTACGACCTGGCCAAACTCTTATCTCCTAAAAGTTACTATCCCAATGACTACAAACATAAGTAATTCTACTGATTATTGACCCAGGTCTCTCCTTTAGCACCCAACCTGTGTCAACATGGTTGGTCCTGGCCTGACTGCTACTGGAGTAAACTCATACACCCTGGTTTACCCCCCTACCCTCTCCAAAACCGCTGCAGACGTGAATGAAGAACATCCCATCTGCACGGTCACTATCAACCCCTGCAGATCTGCCACCCTATGCAACAGAAGTGTGACCAGAAGCAATCTAACGCCTTTACATCTGTCTGCCCTAACTCCCGACACCCCCTCCGAAGGCTCCTTGACGGGTCTCTTAATCAACTGCCGATCGGTAGTAAAGCATGCTGCTGATGTTGCTGCTCTCATTCTGAACAATAAGTTCAATTTAGCAATTCTAACAGAATCGTGGCTAAATGATTCCTCATCCCCATGCCTGGACCGCTTAGTCCCTCCCAACTATAACATTGCTAGGCCGGACAGACAACACAGCAAGAAAGGAGGAGGCATCGCCTGCATCTATCGCTCTACCCTTCTTGTCAAGTGACTTCTGGCAGATACCACCGACTCCTGGGAATACCTCGCCCTCTCAATTTTCAATAACTGCACCCAACTGTGCATCCTGCACATCTTTTACCACCCTTCAGGCATGAACGACTCCTTCACTGACCTCCTCATGGAAATTCCCACAGCAAAGAGTTCCTCCAACACTAAAGACATTTTCCTCAGCGATTTCAACTTACACTGGAACGACCCCAAAGATCCTCATGTCAACGCCATTAAAGACCTCTTGACCGATCAAGCCCTGACCCAATCTTGTTTACTCCCAACTCACTCGAAAGGGGCCACTCTTGACTGGATCATCTCTAAGGAAGCAACCAGCAAGCTTATCTCTATAGACCCCTGTGACTGGTCTGACCACCACGCCATTGCCTTCCTACTACCTCGCACCCACAGGACAAGGGCACCATAGCTGGTGCTTCCTAAACTCTGGGTCAGAGACACTAAGAACCTAGACCACAAGGAACTTGAGGCTCGATGCAAATCTGACCCCCCCCCCTTGCATATCACAACCCCTGGTTCACTGGATCCCTCAACATTCAGAGGAGATCCTCCGACAATCCGAAAGAATCTGGAGACAGCACCCCTCTGCCGCTCACCTAAAACTTCTCCGCCAAGCCAGAAATACATGCAACAAGGACATCCTCACCTCAAAAAAAGAATTCTTCAGATTGGAACTGGGGAACGCTCAGAACAGGCCCTGCAAACTCTTCAAGCTGGTCAAACACCAATCCAACAAACTGGCCAAAACATCGAAAGAAAACCCCAAGTCTCTAATTTCATCCGAGGAATTCTCCTCTGTATTTGAGGACAAAATTAAAACCTTAGGTAACGAACTTAGTTCCGCCTCATATTCTCTACCCCCCCTGACCTGCCTCCTCCACCCTTGCCACCCCAACAGGCTTCACCTAAGAATCAAGCACACCGGACTGACTTCACACTCTACGACGAAGACTCTGTCTCCAAAATCCTATCTACCTTAAAGCCGAACAACCATTTCAACGACCCGCTGCCCTCTAACAGCCTAGCTACCGTCGCCCAATCCATTATTCCTAGTTGGACTGCGATAATTAATGCCTTCCTCCGGCAGGGATCAATTCCTGACTCTCTGAAAGTGGGTCACGTCCTCCCCATTCTGAAAAATCTGTCTCTGGATCCAGCCTCCCCTGACAATTTCAGACCCATTTCCAACATCCCTCTCTTAGCTAAAGTACTGGAGAAGTGTGTGCAACTGTAGCTAAGTCGTCACATCAACAACTTCCACCTACTCGATGACTTCCAATCTGGATTCAGACCGGGACACAGCACCAAAACCATCATGCTCCACATTGTCGATGATGCCGTCCAAGCCCTTGACCAAGGCAAAATCTGTCTCCTAATACTCCTAGATCTATCCTCGGCCTTCAACACGGTCAACCATGGGAAACTACTCGAACGTCTCAGACTCAGGATGGGTCTAGATGGTCCAGTCCTTGTATGGTTTAGATCCTTCCTCCAAAACCGATCTCAGACATTCCTAATCAACGGCAACCTGTCCGCTCACTCTTCGGTCACAGTTGGAGTCCCTCAAGGTTCAATGCTGTCCCTCACCCTCTTCAATCTTTATTTAGAACCGCTTGCCGAAGTCCTTCGCACCGCAAATATCTCCTACCATATGTAAGCTGACGACACTCTGATCTACATCAAAATCTCATCTCTCGAGGAGGTCCTCTCCCTGAATCAGGCCCTGAAGCAGACCGTCCAATGGCTCTCCTCCAATCAACTCAAACTCAACACAAAGAAAACTGAATTTCTTCTAATTTCCCCCCTAAAAACGACCCTGAGATTCAGATATGGATTAAGACCATGACAGCCTTAAATTGTCCACCGACCGTTGTGGACTCGGCCAAATCACTGGGAATAACCTTGGATGGCAACTTAAACATGCGAGACCACATCCGCTCGATGGCTAAATCTGCCAGATTCCACCTGAGCTACCTATGGAAACTGAAACCCTTCCTTGACGCTCCCGACCTAAAAATGGCAGTCCAAGCATTAGTCATTTCTGGACTGGAATATGGCTGTTCCACCCTCTCTGGTTTACCCAAGGTCTCCCTTGCACCCTTGAAAGCCTGCCTCAATGCGGCTGTCATACTACTTACTGGCACAAGGAAATTCGAACACATTTCTCCACACCTGAAAGTGCTAAACTCTCGAGGCCAGAATACAGCTTAAGCTGGCATGCATCATGCACAAGGCCTTATACTTAAACTCCCCTGCATATCTTGCACAGAAACTTGTGGTTTCTGGAGAAATCTGAAACTCACGGTCCGCTAGAGACCTCCTACTCCAGCCGGCACGCTTTCGGAAAAAAAAACTTATAATCGGGTGTTTGCTGGGGCTGCGCCAAGAATATGGAACTCCCTCCCACCCGCCATCAGAATAATCCCCTCTATTTCACGTTTCAAAAAGGAGGCCAAATCCTTCCTTATGAGTAAATTCCTTGTCTAAAACCCTGTCCTCAACCTCCGCAGAGACTATTGCCTCCTTCCTTCGACCTTTCGCCCCACCAAGGAACCTGGGGCCTGTCTTCAGGAACTGTAATGTTAACTATACTTTTTATCCTTCCATCCCTCTTGAGTCCTTAGCAACTGTAATGTTAACTGTACTGTGTGTCCTTCCTTCCCCCTTGTACTCAGCACCCCCCACCCTCCCAATGTATGACATACTCTCGTGTTTCCATGCCTTTTTTACAACTTTATGATTATGTAAAGCACTCTGATACCCTAACGGGTCACGTTCACGCTCTATAAAACACAAAATAAAAATAAATAAAAAATAATAGAATGTGATTCGAACAATGTACAACAGCGCAGGAATTCACTTACTGAGAGGTAACCAAATGTGTTGTCAAACTAATTTCTCCCTCAAGAACGCTCTGCAGGAGATCAAACAGTTACTGGATCCTATAAGAGGCCAGATAAAAACATGTCTGCAGAGATATAATGAATATGTACATTCAAATGCCATACTACAGTTATCATCCAAAGAGTCATCTAACACAAACTCTGCCTTTTTCAACTACCTGTTTGCAAAATAATCAAGAAAATTAAAACCCTTTGCTATACTTTTTGTTAGTTTCCCTTGTATACTACAAGATTTCCAACAGGGCATGATAGTTTTAGAAATTAAGGCCAAAATGCACAAAAACTGGGAATTGTGATTTCCAAATTGTGATTCTTAAAGCATTACAATTGGGAAATCCCAATTCCTAATGCATTATAGAATTATTTTTAACATTGCGTGTCCTAGTGGGGTCGTAAATAGACCTAATGCATGACTATTAGTAAGATAGGTCATACTTTGTGACCCCTAGGAATCTCAGCAAGCACGGATGGTGCAAACCGTTTTCTTTGAAAGAAAAGAGGATGCGTTAAAAAAAATGAAAATAAACTTTTAGGTTTCATTTTTAAAGAGTAGACAGTGGTCCATGGGACTAAAGCCTGCTCTTATATTTTGCTTTTTACATGATCATAGGGGAAGGGGTTCCATGGAATCCCTTTCTATTTGCAAATAGTTACCACTTCCGTTGAGCTGTTGGTAAAAAAATATATATTTTGCAACCATAACGAGGTCACAAAACATTACATACCACTGTGAATCAGTATTTGAAAAGGATGACCTAAACACACCCCTTCCAAATACTGAATCGCAAACCCAAATTGTGATTCAGTAATAAGTCACTGAATCATAATGTGTCTTCGGTACATTAAAAACTGCTTTTTTTGCAGCTGCAGACGGTGTGAACTCCAAAAAAGATTTGTACATGAGGTCCCAAGTGTCTTCTCTCTTCAAATAAGCATCATTGCCTCTACATACCTTACTTTCAAGAGGCCCACCCTTCTGTTCCAACTAAAACTACAAAGGATGCTTATAAATTGTAAATGACATTGCTATGTGATTCTCACCAGCATTTATCTGCACATTCAAAAGTATAACCTAATTCATAGCCTGACACTCATGCCAGAAACCAGTTTAGTGTCTGACAAATGCAAAGTTATACATACAGAAATTGTGTTCTTCTAAGCATGTCCCATATCTCTTCTGTATAAGGAGAACGGGCTGTTGAAGCTGAGACACTAGAACACCCTGGTGACTCTATCGGTAATCTAACAGGAGACAACAAATGACCAGAGATATTTTAATGCATAGGTAAAGTGGACAATTGCCCAGGACCCCCACTCATAGGCCCTGGAAATAGGGTACTAACTATACTGAGTTTGAGAAAGTGAATGAGCAATCACGATATCTTTAAATTATGTTCTTATTTGTCACATTTCTTCTACGTTCAAAGACAGAGGTCAAATGTCAATATGACCTCTGAAAGATTGTTGCTTATTCTTTAGACATGGAAATTAGCGTTTACTTTTGTTTCTCTGACTGCAAAGAGTGATGACTTTGTAAAGTGAATTATGTGACAATCTTGTTGGGGTTTAGAAAGTGTGAAAGGAAAGGCTGCATGCAGGATGTCACATTTTTCTAACACAACAAACTTTAAATACATGTAAAAGCACTATACAAATATTTCAAACTATATATGCAGTTGGAGAAGAATTCAAAAACGGATGTTTTTATTTTAAAGAAGTTTATTAGAGTAAACAAGGTACAATAAGATAATACAATAGATCAAATTTCAAGCAGTACAATTAAGGGGAGGCAAAAGAAAACAAGCATTTACAATGCAACGGTTTCGCCTTTGGAGAAGTTTACATTGCCAATAGTTTAACCTCTCGCAAATGTGAGAACTATTGTACCCTACGGACGACCTCAGCAGACAGCAATTACTACCACACACACACACACAGACCCAGCCCCACACACCCAGAGCCAGTCACACCCAAAGCCCACCCCCCACACACACACTGGAGCAGTCACACAAACACACACACACTGGAGCAGTCACACACACTGGAACAGTCACACACACACACACACACACACACACTGGAGCAGTCACACACACTGGAGCAGTCACACACACACACACACACACACACACACACTGGAGCAGTCACACACACACACTGGAGCAGTCACACACACACACACACACACACTGGAGCAGTCACACACACACACTGGAGCAGTCACATACACACGCACATACTCTGGAGCAGTCACATACACACACACCCAGGAGCAGTCACACACACACACCCCCAGGAGCAGTCACACACACACACACCCAGGAGCAGTCACACACACACACACCCAGGAGCAGTCACACACACACACACACCCAGGAGCAGTCACACACACACACACACCCAGGAGCAGTCACACATGAATCTCGTGAACCTACCAGGCACTTTAAGAGAACGTCACGTATTGTAATTCAATGAATTATTTTGTATAATGTTATGCATATGTATGACGCTATCCTTATGCAGCTTCATACTGTACTAGGGAAATGTATATTGCAATAAACATTTTGAACATTAAAAAAAATCTGTGCCATCCTGCAGGAGGAGGTCATGGGGCCTTTCATGATTGGGCAATGGCCGCCCATCCAGCAGTGATAGTGGTCCCAGACCAGCAGCGCACCAAGGAAGGGACAGAATGGCGCGTCCGGCCCTGGTTGCTGCAATCAGAAAATCAACAAACTTTGAATATTGAAACACCACCTGCTCAAATATTAGCGCGCTCAAATACCGCTGCAGGCGCGAGCGGTGGGCGAGTCAGCAGTCTAGTCAGCTGCACCTGTGTGCAACCACACCCGTGGCAGCAGGTATGCTTAATTGGGTCAGGCTGTGAGAACGGGCGCGTGCTGGGTGGCTCTGACTCAGAATTACCCAAGAAGCAATATATGATCTAATGTGGCCAGTGCACCAGACCTGAACAGCACAAACAGCCGTAGGGGTGTGTGGTGTGGGCCAGAGGAAATGTGCCATGGTGTGTTAGTAATGCAAACATTTACCCTTCCCTCTGGACCCATCCCTGTGTTACTCGCCTCTTGACGTGCAGACGCTGCAAAGTGCTTTAAACAAATTGGAGCAGCGATGGGGCAGTCACTCGGGGGAGCCTCTCCACTCGCAAAACACCAGGCGGGTGACCCTCAACAACAAAAGGAGCACCCAGCTCATACTCAGAGCTCTGATGCACCGGGACAAAGCAACCATGTCAGACAAATGTTACCTCTTGGAATGCGAAGTGCAGCTGCTGGGGCGTCCTGGGGGCGTTTAAGGATCAGGACAGTCAATTCATGCATTTGTGTTTTTTGTTAAAGCTCTTCCCAAATTGAACTGGCAGGAGATACGAAGGCAATCCGCTCTGGATTACAATATGGGTCACAAACATACTGCATGTTCAAAAATCTTATGGGTCAAGGCACCTGGGGCACATATCTTCGCGAGTCCAGCAATTCCCCGTGTATAATACCACGACTGGGGGTTAATTCACTTTCTGGATAAATCTGAGCAGCGTCGTCACAGGTTTAATTCATCATAATATGGTATAACTGGTTAACTGCACAGCACACCCTTTAACATTCAGGTCACGGGTGTGTATCTTATGTAAACCGCTGCGTCGGTTACTACTAATGCCGCAGATATTCTTGTGTTACTGCAGGTTAAAAGGTATTACTAGTGTAGAAGAAGATACGTGGCATTGTGACTGTTCTGCATCTCTCTCGAATACGGTGCTCGGAAAACTCAGGTCTCTGTTGCAGCATAGTTTAGCTGACATACTTGCGAAGTGACACGCTGAGTGCCTTTGTTTCCTGGATGCCATTGGCATGACGGTGTTGGTTCCAGCCTGCTCCCACCAGTGAGACTAGAACAAGAGGGGTGCTGATGGCTCTTTAAGTGAGGCATTTACGTTGGGCCCACCTGAAACTGAGAGTTGAGCGGCCCCTCTCGGTTGCTGCTCTGAACACGATGCAGCAAACGCTCGAGTTAAGGTGTCCGCGAATTCCACGGAACACACCGAGAACCTTTCAGCGAGACTCGGACTCCACAGACCCGCTTCCCAGATACAGCTCAGTAGCAACTACCGGATCCGGGACTCGGATGAACCTTTCTCGTTTGCAGGCAGCGCTGGCCTGGGTAGAACAGCAGTAGCGAGAAAGCACTGGGTCTGTGTATAACGAGCTGGTCGTGGATACCAACTAAGTGACGTGGCTAAAGCGACGGCTGCAGAGATCTGTGAGCAGCCTGCAGTTGGCAAGTTCGAGTCCCAGTGGACAGCGCAGTAGGTTAATACACCTGCTGCAGAGATTTGTGTTCAACCTCCTGGTCTCAGTGGTTGGTCTATTGGGAACCGGATAACTAAGTGGGATAAGGCAACTGCTGCTAAAATCTGCGTGCAGTAGAAAGGTTAACATTTCGGAGGCAGAAGACAGGGCGACAGTTTCAGTGGGTAATGGCGGCACTTGTGATTTATTATAGGTGTTCAAAGCTGCAAGTGTGACTGAGACAGGAAGCGCCTCATGATAAAGCGCGTTGATATTCATTTGGCTGAGAGGTCGCCGTCCTCATGAACTTCAAGAGCACAGACACATGTAAGCGAAAGGCAGGATTACGAGGTTGGGGTCAAGTTGAGTGTACAGTGCAAGATTTGGAGGCAGAAGGAGCACTACTCTAGGCCGCAGGGGTCAGGGTGGTTGCTAGACAGCAGGAGTTAGATGGGCCCAGGGGCCCGGCTGCGGGCTCCTTGGTGCCCGGCTGCGGGCTCCTCAGTGCCCAGGCAGGGACTCGGCCGTGGGCCCCAGAGTGCAGGGGCCAGGCTGTGCGTGCCGAGCTGCAGGAGTTAGAAGCCTGCAGGGGTCACGCTGAAGTGCCTCAGCCTGCTGGAATTTGATGGCACGGAATTTGATGGCCAGTTGATCCAAGCTCAGCTGCATGAGTTAGTAGATTGCATGGTCAGGCGGAAGTACCTCAGGAAGTTCGTGGTCTCAGGCTGGGTTCTTTGGACTGCAAGGCTGAGAGAGCTAGAGTCCAGGCAGGTGGGGGCACCAGGGGCAGAGCTGGGAGCGTGCAGTTTCCGATGGTTCGGGTGCCTCCCCGAGCTGCATTAGACATACGGCTTCGGTTCCAGGGGTCGAACCATTCGATTCTGACTGCTGGGCAGAGACTGGTGCAACTTCGTGACGGCGGAGGGCAGGGGATATGAGCCGGGCTTGGTGTACCAGTGATGCCGGCAAGCAGGGGGCAGCCCAACTACTCAGTGCTCCAGAAGGACAGACCGAAAAGGGATCAGAATGATGACAAATGGTCCAGGGGTCATGTGAGTTCTCCATAAGGCAGCAGGAGCCAATCTTGACTGATCCTGAAAGACACACATGGCCCAAGGGGCAGGCAGAGCGTTTCTGAGGTTCAGAGAGTGGGGAGGGGCGCAGGTCGGATGCTCCCAACATGATGGTGGATGTAGGGGTCACTCGGAGAGCACCGGATTTGTCGAGAGGAAGCGGGCGCGGGTTGTAGAGGTCAGGCGTGTGCTCTGCACGTCCACGTGCAAACAGCTATGACTAAATATTAAGGAGGTACGCATTTTATTTGCATTTATAAGCAGCGCGAACCCACCGCATAAACTAAGGCTAGTCCCCTCTCCCTCCCACCCGCCCGAAAGTGCGTACCTCGGATGTAGGCGCACTTGCTCTCGTCCAGCTGGCTGGATGATGACGCCCCCATGCTGCCTCTTGGACAGGGAGCTCGCGGGTGCCCAGGGCAGAGCTGTCAGCGGCCGGCGTTGGCTGTTCAGGGAGGGGCTCCGGCGCGGGTGCTGCTCCCAGCTAATCTGTGCGAGCTCCTGTGCTCGAGCTCCTGTGCTCGTCTTCAGTAAAAAATGAAAACTTCCTGCCAGAGGCAAACAAGTCAGGTCCCGGGCCGCGCTGTGATTGGCTGACGTCACGGGGGTGTCCCGGGCCGGCAGCCAATCACAGCGCGGCCCGGGAATGACGTCACGGGGGTGTCCCGGGCCGGCAGCCAATCGCAGCGCGGCCCGGGACAAAGGGGCGGGGCTTAAAAAAAGCACCAGAAACGCCCCCGAATCGCGTTTTCAAGAGAAAGCGCGATTGACAGCCTCTGTCTCCCAATGGCTAGCCTCCATTTATGGAGCTAGCCAATGAGAGGCAGAGGCGGTGCCGACATCCCTACTGAAAACAAAAGTTTTCGAACTGGGAGGGGCAGTGCCCCTCGCCAGGTCGAAACCTAAAAAGGGGGGATAAAAGAAGGCGATAAGAAGGCAAAAATACTATTCACAGTACAAAATAAATCTAATCAGATAACAGTTGTAAGATAAAACTTTAAGCATTTAAGCAATTGGAGTTGCTATATGCACAAGAAAAATAAACCAAGGGAGTTGGCATACTTATGTGAGGGGTTGATGTTGAAAAGAGGGCCTGGACTGTAGATTTCCAAGTGTGGTAATTGGAGACCATAAGATAGAACATTTAAAAACACGTGAGAGAGGATGAACATAAGCCAAATAAAGTCTATGGTTGTAACAAATAGCGTACCACCAGGACTGAGAACTAACTTGTAAGTCCTTCCAGTTCTTTGTTATTCATTGGAATACCATTGCCAACATCAGAGCTATGATTTTTGATGAAGAATCTCTTTAGTTGCTGGACAAGCTTCTAATAAAAGTATTAATAGAGGAGAATGGTACTGAGGAGTTAAAAACAGAATTTAATTGATTCCAAACTTTTTTTTTTTTTTTAGTCCTCATCACATAAGGTTTTGAATATTAAAGTGTTTTAGCAATTCGGCCACCTAATAAGAGCCTTTTTTGGCTAACTGTACCTTCCGTTGCCCTTCCCCGGCCCTTAGATCGCTTCCTAATCTTCATGGGGGTATCCTATTGGCTTATTAGGCATCTCTTAAGCAGCTTGCCCACACCTCACAGGCTGTATTCTGTACCCAATACTCCAAAACTGTTGGTGCGCTTAATCATTGGACCTCAAGGTATGCCAAATCAAGGATACTTATTCTGTTTCCACCCAGTACTGTTCCCAATTATTCCAAAACTCCAGCCTTTTGCTATAAGGCACAGCCTTATGCAGTTTATTTATTCTAATAACTGAATTCGACCATTCTTCTACTGTGGGGGGGGTTGATTAGGAGTAAACCACTTTATGCAGATCTTACGCCTGGCAGCTAGCACCAACCTAAATAACAGATTTCTGAGTATTTTGTTAAGGTTAGAACCCCCATTATCATCTAGTTTCACCCCAAATAATACCAAATGGGTGCTTACCTGTATTTCCTGTTTGAGGACCTCGGAGAGGATCTTACCTACATTATCCCAGTAGGGCCGGAGTTGGGGGCACTGCCAAAACATATGGATGTCATTTACTCTTTCCTCGTTGCATTTGGGGCAGCTCCTTCTTTTCTCTGTGTTTATTTTCGATAACCTCTTGGGAGTCCAATATGCTCTATGTAGAGTAAACAAGAAGTTTTTTTTCAAGGGTGCGGATTTAATCACATCCCCGCATGCAGCCACAGATACTTGCCATAGAGCCGATACATCCTGCGACGGCAGCGCCTAACCCCATATCTCATTTGGTAGGCTGAAATCCTCTCCTCCCTCATTGATAAGCGCCCAATACCAGTAGGCTACTTTCTTCTTCTGGAATGTTTGTACGATCTTCGCCTCCAGTCTCACATTCCCTGGCCCATCCTTTCCCAGTGTTTTAGCCCTGCTTGCTAACTGGTAATACTTAAGTTTTGACAGGCTTCCGCCTGTTAGGTCTGCAAGTTTTTCCCAGACAATGATGTTAGACCCACTCAATATTTGCCCCCATGCCATAATCCCATTTTCTTTCAGTGGAGTTGATAGCACATCCTTTAAGCATTCCGGCATGCCCGGTGAGTCCCAAATTGGGGCATATTGACTGTGATAGGGGATCTTCCATAGACGTCTCATCTGAACCCACAGTCTGATGGCTGCCTCTAAAATTTTCAGTTTTATCTTTTTGAAAAATTTTGTGTGGCCGAATTTGTACAGGAAGTAGTCTCCTCCCGGACCTGCCATCGCTTGCAAATATGCTGGGAAGCTATTAAGTGTTTTGAATAGCACTCTGATGTTCTTAAAATGGAACGCCCCTCAATATTGCAAGAGGTCTGGGCTGGCTATCCCTCCATGTTCCAATTTCCTTCTCAGCTTCTTCAAAGAAATTCTGACTCCCTTGGAGGCCCAGATAAAGCTATTAATACCGCCCTGAGCTTTGGCTATAGCTTCTTTTTTAAATTCTAACAGTATCGAGTTGAAGAGGAATGTGAATTTAGGTAGGATCATTATTTTAACCAGGTTAGAGCGACCTATAAACGATAAAGGTAAAGAGCTCCAGGCCTTAAATAGCTTTTTGACCTCAGAGTGGACCTTGTTAAAGTTTATCTGAGCGATGTTCTTGATCTCTTTCTCAATTGAGATCCCTAAGTATCTGATTTGAGATATTTCTAAGGGGTAGGTGGTCTGAGCGTTCCAGGACTTTATCTCAGTTTTTTGTTGGTTAATTTGATACCTTGATATGTTTCCAAACTGTTGTAATGTACCTATTTAGCGCCTTGACGCCTAAGGGTATAAGTAGCGCTTTATATGTGTCAAAAATAAATAAATAAATAAATAAATATTATTTCTGGAAGAGAACCCGACAGGTTATTTGTGTAAATCATTATGTCGTCTGCATAAAGCGCGACCTTCTTTTCCCATTCCCTACAGCTAAACGGAGATATGTGTGGGTTGGATCTTAAAGCACAGGCCAGGGGCTCGATGTATAGGTTAAACAATATAGGGGATAACGAGCACCCCTGCCTAGTACCTCTCTCTATATGTATCCTCTCTGTCAGGGACCCGTTTAACACCACACATGAAGTTGGAGAGGCATATAGGGTGCTGACCGCTCTTGAAAAATTATTGCCTACATTATAATCTTCCAATGTCTTGTGTAGGAAACTCCACTTAACCCTGACAAAAAATTTAGCTATGTCGAACGTTGCGACCGATAGGGGGAGGTTTTCCGCATTAGCTAGATCTATAGCTCCTATCAAATCATGTGTACGTTTTTGAATCTGTCTATCCCTTATAAACACTTACTGGTCTGTGTGGATTATGTGTCCTGCGCATAGTCCTAACCTCTTTGCTAGTAGCTGTGTAAAGATCTTATAGTCACAGTTTAACATAGAGATCAGTCTATAGTACTCACAACGCTTAGGGTCCTTACCAGGTTTCAGTATTATGAAAATTGTGGCTTCACTCCATGATTTAGGTGATGTTTGTCCTCTTAAAAAATGTCATTAAACAGATTGGTAAGTTCTTGAACCAGTACCCCACGCAATACTTTATAAAACTCATTAGGCAAGGCGTCCGGTCCAGCTACTTTAGCGCTTTTCAGACTTTCAATCACCTCTTCTACTTCGATTTCTGAAAATTCTGCATTTAGCTTCTCTTTTTGTTCTTCTAACAGAGACTGTTTAACTCAATTATTAAGAAATTCTTGAGTTAAGTCCTCACTATTGTTTGTATCATCTTTATATAGTTGCGAAAAGAATTTTAAAAAAAACGTTTTTAATATCTGCCTCTTCCACTAGTGGTCTAGTACTATTTGCCTCTTGGATGCTTGAGATTTTGTTTTTGGTTTGATCTGTCCTTGTTTTCCAAGCTAGAAGCTTTCCGCATCTCTCCCCATATTGATAATGAGCTAACTTGCTTGCTTCCCACTTTTTCTTGATTCTAGAGTCTAATATGCTTACTAGGTTATTTCTTGCCTTAGATAGCTTCTTCCTTGATGTTTCTATTATTTCAGCTGATGTTTCCTCAGTATTCTTCCTTTCCCACCTGTGCATCTCGCCCTCTAGGTACTCTATTTCCTTCTTCTTTATTTTATTTCTATAAGCCGTTAGACTGATAATTTTTCCTCTAAGGACCGCCTTATAGGCCTCCCATCTGATCTGGCTCGGGGTCTGTTCCCGGTTGAGATGAAAGTATGTCAAATTTTCATCTGTGAGAGCCTCTATTAAATTGTTCTCTGCAAGTATTACCTTATCTAGAGTCCACCTTGACTGAGACTTGCGCTTGTTCAACTGTAAATCCAATATCACTGCAGAATGGTCTGACAAGTGTTCAGGTAGGTGCCCAACCTTCTTAGCTTCCCCCAATAGTACTTTATCTATTAAGAAGTAGTCGATTCTAGAAGAGTGTCCCAGTTTTTTATTCCTAAAAGTGAACAAATGGTTAGTTGTTTTATCTCCCTTAAGTCTCCATATATCTATTAGCCCTAGATCCTCTTGGTAATTTTTGAGCCACCTCCTCATTTTAGGCAGGTTGTAACTATTTTTTGGAGGACTCCTATCTAATGCCGGGTCTAACAAAATATTAAAATCACCCCCAAGGATGATGGGCCCTGGTGCGTCTAGCAGGTATGCGTAAAGCTCCTGCAATGCTAAGAGATCATCAGTATTGGGCCCATAATACCCTCCAACTGTTAGTGTTCTACCCTCTATACGTATGTTCCCAACCGCCCATCTCCCTTTTACATCAGCTTTGTGAGCCTCCAGCTGTGCTTTTGCGGATTTTTTAATGATAATGATTACACCTTTAACGTAGCATGTTTGTTTCGTACAGATATAAAAATCTACCCAGCGATGGCCTTTCATTATTCCTTTCCTTTCTGATTCCAAGAGATAGGTTTCTTGTAAGATAATTATGTCTGATTCTTTATTTTTTAAATACTCTAAGATCCTTTGTCTTCTTGCTCTAACTCTCAAGCCATTTACATTACATGTAAGAATCTTAACCCCCATGATTTAAGGTGGTGCAGGTGCAGCCCCTCTTAGCTTTGCGTGACTTGGACCAGAATTTTTTTAATTTTTTTCCCCTCGTGCTCCCACACCGTGCACACCACATTGTATACAAAAGTCGTGTCCCCCCTCTTCCCTCTTTTGACACCCCTGGAGAACCCTCCCTTTATTCCTCGGCAGGTCTAACCTGCCTATTCGAGTACCCTACTCCATGGGCAGATATTTTTACTTTATGGTCCGGCTTTCCGTACCTTAATTGTGTCTATCAGTGTTTCAACTTCTTGTGGTTCTTTTAAATTATACATGCGGTTGTCCCACATGATCCTCAACATTGCAGGAAATTTCATTTGTACGTTTGCCCCCAAAGATTCTAATTCCTGCATATATTGACCTAACTGCCACTGGCGGTCTTGTGTTGTTTTAGAAATGTCGGACCTTATTCTGAATGTCCACTCATCTTTTATACAAGAGCCTGCACTTATCGCCTCTTTTAAAATTCTTTCTTTAGGTGCATAGGTTTTGAAGTTTACAAGAATTTTCCTAGGATTTGTCCTGTTTTTGTTTTTTGCAAAAGGATCTCTATGGACCCTTTGTATATCTTCAGAGAGCTCCTCAGTATTTACCCAGGGAAAAAACAGTTTTAAAAGATTTATTACAAAGACCTTTATGCCTCTGACTCTTTACCCTCTGGTATGTGCAAGAGTCTCAGACTATTGCGTCGAGCCTGATTTTCTAGTGACTCGATCTTGCTACGGAGTTCTTTGTCACTGGTCTGCAGTGCTCCCATGGATTTATGATTACAAGTTAGTCTCCTATCTAGCCCTTCCATGTTAGATTCGACCGTGGTAACCCTTTCCATCATTGAGTTCAACTTGGTCTCCAATGTCTCGCAGACTCCTTGGATTCTAAGTTGATTTTTTTCTGACATCGCAAAACCCGATCTCATTTCTGTGATCAAAATTTACATTAGTTGGTCCGAGTTTCTGACTCCCTCTATATTCTTTTAGGCTATGGTCTGTATATTCTCCTCACTGTCCACTTCCTTAATTTGCTCTGGTGTTGCCAGCTCACTGAAGCGGTTGGGGCTATGTGGGATACCAGCCGTTAGAGCATTCTCCGCCATTGTAAGTTGTGGGGCGACTTTTTCTGAGTGGAGCTCTGCGCTCTCCTTCTCAGCGCTTTGGCTTTTTGGGTCTTTTGGGAAAGTGTGGATTACCTTGAAGTAAGTACGTAGAGAGGGGGTGATTTTTACCTTTTGTGTTACCACTTTAGTACCTAATGGGGTTACTTTTGGCTCCAGAATTTGTGTGGGAGATACTACTTTTTTCTTCATTTTTTTCCTTTCTCTCCCACTCTGTGTGTAGTGCTTTCGAGTTTAAGGTGGCCCCTGAAGCGTTTCTGTTTCTCAAAAAATATCTACTCCCACTTTTAGGCAGGGCACCTACAAGATCAGTAACAAGATCGGGGTTACAATCACTAGCCAAATTCTCAGAGACAGTAACAATGGTTCTACCTCTTCCTCTCACCACCCCCTCCTTTAAAGCTCCTTCGTCTACCTTTAATGTAGTACTTTCCCAGTAAATGTCAGATTTTCCACTTACTTGTTTAACCACATGACCCTTCTTTGCTGATTTCCAAGCCTTTTCCTTTCTTTTTTTGAAGAATTAGTAGCCCTGCTTCCCTTAGCTTTTTCTCCTCTGCCCTCCAGTTCTTCCTCCTGTGGCCTCTCCTTCTCACCGCCCCCCTTGCTGCCGGGGCTGGCTGTAGCCTTTGACCGGTAGGAAATCCTGGTGGCAGCCTTCCTGCTCTGCTTTAGCACCGCCCCCGCTCCGCTCCACAGTGTGCCTCCGGATCGTTCTACTCCTCCAAGGATTGCCACAGGTCTCTGTCCCCGAAGGTGACCCCCTCTTCCTGCCGTGTCCCGAGAGTACACCGTGCCGTAGAACACCGGGATCTCCCCCTGCATTCCTCGCCGGCAGAAAGCTGTGTGAACGCTCCGAGTCGGTTCTCTGAAGCCGCCAGAGCGGTTGATGTTGAAAAGAGGGCCTGGACTGTTGATTTACAAGTGTGGTAATTGGAAACCATAAGATAGAACATTTAAAAACATGTGAGAGAGGATGAACATAAGCCAAATAAAGTCTATGGTTGTAACAAATAGCGTACCACCAGGACTGACAACTAACTGGGTAAAGTCCTTCCAGTTATTTGTTATTCATTGGAATACCATTGCCAACATCAGAGCTATGATTTTTGTACAAGATGAAGAATCTCTTTAGTTGCTGGAAAAGCTTCCTATAAAAGTATTAATAGTGGAGAATGATACTGAGGAGTTAAAAACAGAATTTTATTGATTCCAAACTTGTATCCAGAAAGTGTGCATTAAGGGGTAGGAAAATATTAGATGAGATAAGTCTGCATGTGTCCATTGACATGACCAACAGGAGAAGGAGAGGTCACAGCATGTGTGATAAAGAGTCGAAGGAGAAAAGAAAAATCTGTTATAAATATAGAATAGAGTTTGAGTTGTATTAGCGGCACAATAGGTTTTTCATAATGTTGTCCAAATTTGCAACCAAGTGGATACTGGCCAAGTTAAATCCAGATTGCGTTCCCATGCCAATTCGATGTCAGTTTTTGGTCAGTCTATAGATGATTGTTGTAGAGGCTGTAGATAACCGAGGCTTTAGGATATGTATCGAGAAGAGTACACAAGTTAGTTGAAGGTGTGGGAAATTGTGGGGCTAGAGATTGGAAGTGGTTAAGAGCATCTGTAATGATGGTTTGTACTGACTGAAATTTGGAGCGAAAGGAGGGTGGAAGATGAAAGAGGCTTTTGGCTTAGGAAAAAGTCAAAAATGAATTATTGGAATAAAGTTGATTAATCCATATTAAACCAGTCTTCCTTTAGTCTTTCCAATAAATAGTTTTTTTCTAATATAGTAGAGAAGCGGTATGCCATATTGTAGAGTTTAAGAAAAAGTAGTGTCAGTAGGCGTATATGATAGCAGTGGATCCAGCAATTTACAGTGATGTTTGTATATAGGTTTGGAAAGAGTCTGAGTTTCCTTGAGAAAGCCAGACATGCGTGAAAAGCAATGGGAGAGAGAAAACATTTCTCCAAGTCTACCCACATTGGGTCTTGTTTCAAGGGCTTCGAAATCCATTAAATAGATTCTTTTAAAGTAAAAGCTGAACGGTCATTTTTTCTTAAAGTCAGGAAAATGTAAGCCTCTATCAGATTTAGGGTGTTTCAGTTTTAATAAAAATATACAAATTATTTTCTTGTACGATGAGAAGGAAGAGCGTATGAAGTTGAGTTTTTTAAAGAATTTGGAGGGGATAGATAATGGAATATTAGAAATAGTGAATAAGACAATTGGTACCAGCATAATTTTATAGTGTCAAGGGGACCCACCAGGAGAGGGTGTGAGCGGTTGACTAGAGTGCATTTTGGGTACATTCATCAAGACTTAATGAAATAAATGTTTTGAGTATCGAGCAAAACCCTAAACCTTAGTATATATTTTTTTAAGAGTTCTAAGAGAACCTGGTAACTAACAAGTCTTGTCTAAAGGTATATTTGTTAAGAAGTAGAATTTCACATATATCATTATTTAGTTAATATCCAGAGATGAGGGAATAAACCTCAACTCTGTGTAAAAAAGCTGGGATTGAATGTGAGGCTAGAGATGTAATAGAAGAATATCACCTGCATATACAGACATTTTGACTTGTTGAGTGTTCGAAAAGAAGCCAAGGATGTCAGGTATTTTGCCTGATCCTGGACAAGAAGGGTTCCAATGCCAAGTTAAAAAGAAAAGGTGAGAAAGGGCATCCTTGATGAACCTCTCTTTCTAAGGGGAAATATGAAGAAGTAAGCCCATTGGCAAAAATTGCTTGCATGAGGTGAGGTACATAAAAGAGAAATTAGGGCAATGATTTTCGGTCCAAAGCTGAACCCTTTAACGGTATGAAGAATAAAGGACTAGTTTAATCAGTCAAAGGTTTTCTACGCATCTAGGGTAATATCTGCCAGGGTGTTGTTGAGATGGGTGTATTTAGATAAAACATTAAACATTAAATGTATATTGCATGATAGGTATTTCTCCTTAATGAAACCGAACTGTTCTTTCCCAAGGTGCTTGGGTAGAAAGATTCTAAGCGAAGACATTTTATAGTCAATGTTAACAAGAGATATGTGTTTGTAATTGTGACATAAATGTGGATCTTTGCCATATTTTGGGATGAGGCAGATGAGAGCATCCAGGAAAGCGCCAGATTCTGACCTTTGTGGAGAAAGGAAGAGATGAGAAAAGAAAATTGGGGAAAAAGCAATTTAGAGGAGTGCCTAAAATAACCCAGAGCTTTATCTGATTTAAGGGAAGATAGTGAAGTCTGGAATTCAGTCAAAGAGATGTTTACCTCAAAAGCTGAGAGATCAAAATTAGGATCAAAAGATTTGTGTATGACTGAGAGATAATTGGTGATATCTTCTGGAATGCGTTCTGGGAAGTAGAGATTCTTATAAAATTTTACATACTCTTGCAATATGTCTGGATGTTTATGTTGTATGCTTGAATGAAAGTCCTTAATAGATCTATTTTCTTTTATTTTGTGATAATTTGCTAATAATTTGCCTGATTTATTTTGACGCCCATAATACCTAGCACTAGATTTGAGTAAGAAAGAGGAGGCATTATCAGTAGTAGATTTGTTGACCTGGAGCTTGCCGTAAATAAGCTCTTGTATTTAGAAGTATAATATAAATGTTCCCAGTGTTTTATTTTAGCAAATAGCTTGCTATTTTTATTTGTGGTGAGTTTTCTTTTTGGAAACATAAATAATGATAAAATATTGGGCAAAGGCTTCAAAAGCAAGGGGATTTCGTCAAAGGTGATCTTGTCCGTGTAATTTGACTGAAAGAAGTCATGAAAGAAAGAGGAAAAAACCAGAAGTAAAAGATGAGTCTGACAACAGTGAGTTGTTAAATCGCTATCTGTTGGGTTTCGTGGAGTTAGATAAAATATCTAATTGAACAGAGACTGGAGCATTAACAGAAATTAAAATAGAGCCTATGTCTGCAGACTCCGTCAGAAGCAGTCGCTCCCCTCGCTCCCTGGCTCCAGCTGGTATCGTAGCGCCTCATTGCAAACATTGTCTTGTGCTCCAATATTGCTCCCATTAGTGACTGCGCTCCGTCTTGATCACCTAAAGTAGCCGCATTGCCTAATTATAGCGTAACGCTATTTTGCACAGCCCACATCGAGTTGATCAGATTGTGTTGCATATTGTAGCGCTTGTGTGCCATCGCAGCGCTTTTGCAGGCTCGCATTGTGTTCTCTGTTTATCTGTGCCTGATCGTGCCTGCGCCTCTGCCCACCCCAATCTCGTCCTGTTTCCTTTCGTTTTGCTGCCATCTTGTTGTTGTGCCTTCCAGCCCGCCTCTCCACCCCGCTCCCACCTCCCAGCTTACCCTCCCTCCCACAGGAAAGGTAAGGACGATCTCGTAGACCACAGCGTTGTGACCGTCCTGACTCCGTCAGAAGCGGTCGCTCCCCTCGCTCCCTGGCTCCGGCTGGTATCGTAGCGCCTCATTGCAAACATTGTCTTGTGCTTCAATATTGCTCCCATTAGTGACTGCGCTCCGTCTTGATCACCTAAAATAGCCGCATTGCCTAATTATAGCGTAACGCTATTTTGCACAGCCCACATCGAGTTGATCAGATTGTGTTGCATATTGTAGCGCTTGTGTACCATCATAGCGCTTTTGCAGGCTCGCATTGTGTTCTCTGTTTATCTGTGCCTGATTGTGCCTGTGCCTCTGCCCACCCCAATCTCGTCCTGTTTCCTTTCGTTTTGCTGCCATCTTGTTGTTGTGCCTTCCAGCCCGCCACTCCACCCCGCTCCCGCCTCCCGCCTCCCAGCTGACCCTCCCTCGCCCCTCCCCTTCCACTATCCACTTATGTCAGATGCATTTGCGCGCAGCGGTCGCGCCCCATGCGCGCCGAAGGTGCGCCAAAGGTAAGCCAGTCTACGCCTGTCCGCGCCTGGACCGCGCCCAGCGCCAGACCCCCTGGCCCCCACGATTCCCATTCCACCCGCATTACTTATGATGCCGCAACCCTCTCAGCCCTTAACCCCAGCCGACTCCCAAACTGCTACCTAGCCGCCCCAGGACACACCCATGGACCCTTCACCTGCCACTCCTGCAAGTTCGACTGCATCAGGACCCACACCAAATCCACAAACTTAAAACAGAGCTTCGACACTAACCACCTAAAGTGCATCCTGATCAACACCCGCTCAGTCCACAGGCACTCCATTGAACTTTGGAACCTACTCGACACTACATCGCCGGATGTCCCCTTCCTCACAGAAACATTGATGAACGCCGCATCAGCGCCCGACATCGCCATAGACATCCCGGACAGCTACAAGATCATCCGAAAGGACCGCATCAACCAAACAGGAGGAGGCATCGCCATAGTCCATAAGAACACCATCCGCATCACGACCAGTTCCCACGACAACCTTGCTTCCGCCGAACACCTCCACTTCCAAATTCACACCGACCACAAAACCACACTCAGAGGCACCCTCATCTACAGACCACCAGGACCCCGCACACAATTCATCGAAGACATCGCTGACTTCATCAGCCCACATGCCCTCCCCTCCGAGAATGACATTCTACTGGGAGACCTCAACTTCCACCTGGAAAAGAAAAACGACAACAACACCACCACCCTTCTGGATAACCTGGCCAATCTAGGACTCAAACAACTTGTAGACACCCCCACCCACTATGCCGGACACACGCTCGACCCTATCTTCACCTCCAGCAAGCACATCTCCTTCGATCACACCACAGCTCTCCATTGGACGGACCACAGCTGCGTTCACTTCGACTACAAAAAGTCCACGACCCACAACCTATTCCGCGAAGAAATTGGAACAAAATCGCCACCGAACGACTCTTCACATCGCTTCACCAAAACCCCCCCACCAAATCATCGGACCCAAGCCAAGCAGCCACTAACTTCACCCAATGGATCACCCATAGCGCCGACGAACTTGCACCCTTGAAAAACCATCTAATCAAGCAAGGTAGCAAAAAAGCCACCTGGTTCAACGATGACCTTAAGAAATCCAAGAAGTTCTGCCGTACTCTCGAGAAAACCTGGAGAAAAAACCCAACCACTGATAACCTAGCCACCTTCAAGAACGCCACCCGCAAACACCACCAACTAATCCGATCCACCAAGAAATCAGCAATCAAGGATCGACTTCACAACAATGCCCAAAACAGCAAGGAACTATTCAACATCGTCAAAGAATTTACTAACCCCACCGCCGCCACCAACAACATCACTCCCTCCCAAGACCTCTGCGACTCTCTATCTTCATTCTTCCACAACAAAATCGCCGAAATACATAACAGCTTTGAAAACCAGTCCGAAGACTTGTCCACTCCACCCATTTCCGATCCAACACCGCCCTCTAACTAACTTTGCACCTGGAACCCAATCACCACCGAAGACACCATCCGCCTGATGAACTCCATCCACTCAGGATCGCCAACCGACCCATGTCCCCACCACATTTTCAACAAAGCAGGCTCCATCATCGCACCCCATCTCCACGATGTCATCAATTGCTCCTTCAACTCCGCTACCTTCCCGGAAATCTGGAAACATGCCGAACTCAGCGCCCTTCTGAAGAAACCCACAGCAGACCCCACTGAACTTAAGAACTACCGCCCCATCTCGCTCCTTCCATTCCCCGCCAAAGTCATTGAGAAAGCCGTCAATAGTCAGCTCGCCGCCTTCCTCGACTCCAACAAATCCCTCGACCCTTCACAATCCGGCATCCGAGCCAAACACAGCATCGAAACTGCCCTCATCGCAGCAACAGACGACATCCGAACACTTCTGGACAACGGAGAAACAGTCTTACTTGACCTCTCCGTAGCCTTCGACACAGTCTGTCATAGCACCCTCATACAACGACTCAGCAACGTCGGAATACAAGGAAAAGCATTGGAATGGATCATATCGTTCCTTGCCAGAAGAACCCAGAGAGTCCGCCTCCCCCCCTTCAAATCAGAGACCAACCTACACGAAGGAATGAAAGAAGTAGCCGAGTGGATGAAGAACAGCCGCTTAAAACTGAACTCGGACAAAACGGAAGTCCTCATCTTAGGCTCATCCCCCTCGGCCTGGGATGACTCTTGGTGGCCACCAGCCCTGAGAACCGCACCCACACCAATGGATCAGGTACGCAACCTGGGCTTCATCCTGGACTCCTCCCTCTCGATGACCAGACAAGCCAATTCCGTCTCATCATCCTGCTTCAACATCCTACGCATGCTCAAAAAAGTCTTCCGCTGGATCCCCACTGAAACAAAAAAGACGGTCACCCACGCACTGGTCACCAGCCGACTGGATTACGGAAACACCCTCTACGCCGGAACCACAGCCAAACTACAGAAAAAACTTCAACGCATCCAAAACACATCAGCCAGACTCATACTGGACATCCCTCGTCAATCTCACATTTCCGACCACCTGAATGATCTACACTGGCTCCCCGTCAACAAGAGAATAACGTTCCGTCTCCTCACCCACGCACACAAAGCCCTCTATGACCTAGGACCCGAATGCCTCAACACAAGACTGTCCTTCTACACCCCCACCCGCCAACTACGATCTTCCAATCAAGCCCTCGCCGCAATTCCGCGCATCCACAGAACCACCATGGGGGAAGATCCTTCTCCTACTTAGCGGCCAAGACCTGGAATTCTCTCCCCACCCACCTCGACCTTACTCAGAACCACCTCTCCTTCAGAAAGCAACTAAAAACTTGTATATTCGATAAGTAAATGCACCCGCCTCCCCAAGCGCCTTGAGACCCTCTGGGTGAGTAGTGGCTATATAAATATCTAAACTTGAACTTGAACTAGTGTTACTGGAAAGTGGTATGTGTAATCTCGAAGAGTGGGTTGTGAGAGTCTTCAAGCTTCAGTGAAGGAACATTTGTTTGAGAACTTGCACAAATAATTATTTTATTTGTTAGGTACATACAAAGAGGATCCTGTGACACCAAACGAACATAAACAGATTTGTAGCATAAGGTTAGAACAACAATTACCCGGTGGAAAATTAATTAATCAAACTTATCCTCCCTTTAGATAAAAGCGTTAAAACCCTTTGCCTTTTAATGGATCAACCTGAACCCTTGAGATTCCAAGATAACATTTTTAATGACATAAGGAGGAAATATTGAATGAAATATCAAATAGTAGAAGAAGAATGAGGACCAAGTTTTTAGTTACAAGTAAAAGAAGGTGGAAGGAAAGGGTGTAAAAAGACATAGAAATGAGTGAAGAGACAGCAAATGATGTTGGAAAGAAACAGATAGATAGAAGATGCCTCTCAAACAAGAAAATAGGAAGACAAGACAAAAAAAAACGTGAGGGAAAAGGGACATACCTTAAATATTTTTGAAAGGTTTAGGGGGTGTTGAGACCACATGGAAGGATGACACATTAAGGTTCCAGAAACTGGGCACAGGGGAGACTTGAAAGAGTAACAGCATAAACATAAATAGAGATATAAAACCTGTGAAGAGAGATTGGAAATATAAACAATTAGTAGTAACGTAAAGAACCATGCATTCCATATAATGTCTGGTTTAAGAAACAACACCAGCAAATAGGAACCAAAACAGATAGAAGAAGCATGTCAAGTCTTAATTGATCTGGATATGTCCATGGCTTCAGACTAACCGTGTTGAAGAAATTATTTTCGACGCGAAGGCTCCTCAAAGGAGAATGCTTTTTTTAAATTTTATTCTATTTGACCTTAAACAAACAAAGATGAAAAAGTCTGTAATGGGCCCCAAGGGAATGGATGGCTGGCCTCATGGAGAGAAATGCTTTGCGCCGGTCTGCTGTGTTTTTGGCATAGTACTGTGAATAATAGATGTTATTGCCAGCCCAAGACACTTTCCTCATCAACCTCGCCGCTGAGAGAACTTTAAGCAAGTCTGTGTATTCCAGAAAGTAGAGAATTACACCCTGGGCCAATTGGAGGTAGACGTGGCATTTGGCAGATGACCTAGCCAGGGAGCATGCTGAATATTAAGAGATGGTGCCTCTTAAATATTTAGCAGTGTAGGAAGAAAATGTTTGAAAAATGTGAGGAGTCAGGTCTCTCAGAACCCTTCTGTCAAACCATAAATGTGAAATGTATTGCATTGGTTTCTGTTTTCCAAATCTATAATCTGTTTTTAAAATATGGAGTCTTGAGATTGAAGATAGGTAACTGTATTAGTAGTAGCAGTGAAGGCCGAGATTTGGTGTTCAGCTGACACAATTATTTCTTCAATCCTTGACCCTTTGTTGTCTAGACTCTGTAGTTTCACATTGGTTTCCTCCATATATGGACGTAGTGTTCTAATTTCTTCCAATAACAGGTCAATGGACACCCAGGGAGGAGGTTTGGTGGGAGGAGAGTCCTTTTGAGTCTTTTAGTGGTGATTTTTCCTGAAGCAGGGGGTGGAAAGTCAGCTCTTGCAGTGGCATCAGAAGAAAGATGCAAACCCTGAGACATATGAGGAACAGAATTCTCCATTTCTGGTTTAGCGGAAATGTGAGACAGTTGTGTGGAAAATAAGTATGAGGGTTTCGAGGATTTCTTATGAGGTAATCTTAGCTTTCTCAATCTGCCCATATAACTAAGATTAAAAGATTATATGGAGGTAGATAGAAGCACAGACAAGCAAGCTGTCTTAACATTAGAAGTCAGCGCTACAATGTTGATGCAGAGAGAACCGGAAGAAATTAGGTAATTTCAAAGAAGTTCTGCGACATCTATAGGAAGGTTGTCTAAATTGGTGACAGGACACATACGTAGAGAAGCAAGGCCAGAAATGTAAATCTCCAGCAAAAGCCACAAAGAATCATAAAGACAAGTATCATCATCATTATAATCAAAAATTCTATTTGGGTTACAGAGTAACAATAAAAGCATATTACATGCGCATCACAAAAACCATAAAACAAAATACTTAAAATATTCCAGAAGATGACAAGAATCATAGATTAGAGAAACACCACATAAACAAAATAGCATGATCACTTTTAACAAACGATTCTGACAAGGATTCATAAATCAAACATCTCAATTGAACTAATTAAGAACTATTCATAGGCAACGAACACAGCCCTCAAAGGGAAGGAGCGGATGTCCAAGGCAGTAGCTGTGACATACATTTGATAGCAAGCAAGGGCTAAAATAGATTTAACTCTGCATATTCTTCAAGCAAGTTCAGATCCAGGATAAAAAGAAGAAAGAAAGAAAGAAATGGCCAAGCCCCACTAAAATACTCCTTATTAAAATAGTATTGATTTCATTTTTTGCAATACCACATTTCAGGAAGGAACAGATGCAACACAAACAGAAGGAGAATTTAGATGTTGTAAGAATAACAGGGTATAAACACATCTTCTGATTCCACTCGCCCTTGGTATAGGAATTTAAATGTTTTTAGTAAAAACAGTACAAAAAATAACATAAGTAGATTTATCCAGTGCAGCTGAAGGACTTACTATTGGTTGTTCAATTTTCTTTGGGTGGAACCTAGACAGGGCTTGCGCTGTTGCTTAGCAATCTGTTGTAGATGGTTTGTGGAGTTAAGCTCCACCCATTGCTTTTCATTTGTCTATGTGAGTGCCCTTTAAAAATCTTTGCATGCTAGTAGTCAGTCCTGCCTCTTTGACTCTCCTTTTTCTCTACTGTTCCTTCCATGGAGCAGGGACTGAGTAATGTCTCATTACGCTATTGTTCTTTATCTGTTCTTTGGGGGACTAATTTTTCATGGTTTCTTCTTCTGTTACTGTCTGATTGTGTTCAGCTTCGGCACCATAGCTGCCTACATTTTAATTTAGCATTCCTCCCTCAACCTCCTCTCAATGTGTCAGACCCTCACAGACACTAGGCAAAACAAGAAGAATTTCAGTATTTTCCTCTATGGTTAGGCATAAGAGCATAACTAGAAACCCTAAGATGGCTGCCAGAATACTATGAGTTCCTGGACTTTCTAGTGTAGCTAACTTGAGTGCAGGTCTAGAATGTCAAGGGCATGTTGTCACGAATCAACGCTCTTCACTCAATAATTGATTCAAGTTAGAAGTGTAGTTTTTCAATGGCTTGCGAAAGTTTTTCATAGTACTTTCTTCAGTGTTTTTCTTGGCGTTTAGTTTTGTCATGTTAAAAATAGGCATTCAGAATTCTCTGTGTAAAATCTCTGAAGATAATATTTTTTGTCAGCTGTTCCGAGAAGAGTGTTTCCTGTCAAGGTTAACTGCAGACTATGTTTCGGAGCAGGTGACCACAAGCTGAACTCTCTCAGATTAGTCATAGTCGTTTCTCAGCCTGTTCCGTGTAGAGCAGCTTTTCTGTCAGATTCTCTGTTTATCAGTTCATTAATTTGAACGTGTTCAACCGGTAAATATAAAAATAGCGTAATCGGTTGCATTTAGTGCTGAATTTAAACAAACGTCCACCGGAGGGGTTAACACTATTTTTCCCTTCACCCTAAAATGTATTTTGTGTTTGAAATAAAAAAAGGCATTTCCTGAAAAGACTCTATTATCGGTCTCCTTAATAAAAAGCATTCAGACACATATAGTGTTAATACAATTTAACGCGCTGGTAATTGTCGAACGAGTAATAAAATATGAAGAAAGAAACTCAGCACTTACCTGAAGAGGAGAAGCCACCCTCTAGTCCCTGAAGAAGAGAAGATACACAAGTACCCTTTAAGGCACAGGTACTCATGGTACGGCCCGCGGGTCAGCCTTCTTTGGTGGCCCGCGGACCTTGCAGACATCGTACCCGTGTATTAAAAAAAAAATGTAATAGTGTCTTCAAACACTGCTGGTTGCTGCACCGGGAGTCTAAGAGACTGTGTTGCTCTGTGGGGGCCGGGCGATTCCAGTGATAGTCAAAGTGGAGCTGCAGGGTCCTAAGAAGAGGTGAAATACAACAAAGCCTCATTAACTAGCAATTGGTCTTTATAAAGACCTGTGAAGTGCTCGGGTGCGTTTGTGTGTGTGTGCCCGGGAAGCTGTCTCAGCCCGGACTGACACACAGGCAGGGTGAGATGAAGAAGGTGACAGAGGGAAGTAGAGGGACGGAGACAGAGGGAGAGGGAGGGAGGAAAAGGAAGGGAGACAGAGGAAGAGGGAGGGGGAAAGGAATGGAGACAGATACATTGGGGCTTGTTCCATTAAATATGAGCTAATGAAAACACTTTTACATAGATACTTTAGGTAGATGTGTGTCTCGCCTGCTGTCTCTAATGTAGCCATCAAGTGTTTATTTAATGACAGCGCTTATATCCAGATGATTTTACTCTCAGACTGTGTGTGACAACTTGGTCTTGTCAGACCTAGCACCTTGTTTGTTTACAATGTCAATTGTGCTCCAAAGACTTGTATTATTTTCTTTATATTTGTGTTGACTTAGTACGACCGTCAAATATGTTAATCGAGATAAAATGGCTAGTCAGTCTATCTTAATTACAGTCATCAAATAGCATGTGCTTAGCAAGAGCAGCAGCAAGTACAGAATCCAAGAACACAGTCTGGTGTTCAAATCCAAAAGGTGACCCCGGTCCCCCAGGGTACCATGATGTTATATGGGGGATGGGGTAGCCCCCAAAAGGTCGGTACTAGGTATTCAGTCACACTTCGGCTTACTGCATACAGTATGGAACGAATAC
The DNA here is from genome assembly GCF_964263255.1 of Lissotriton vulgaris. Taxonomy (NCBI): domain Eukaryota; kingdom Metazoa; phylum Chordata; class Amphibia; order Caudata; family Salamandridae; genus Lissotriton; species Lissotriton vulgaris. The sequence continues at coordinate 676,481,817 of NC_141685.1, read as the reverse complement.
CAGGTGCAGATCTCCACCAATGTGGAAAAGTGACAACACTTGTTTTTGATGAAGATTTATGAAGTTTATATGGTCATTTCTGATTTACGTAGACGCATTCCAAACTTGCCTGCAGTGAGCGCATGTTGAAGTGCTGGTGCGCTTCGGTTCGAGTAATTAAGTTATTGCTGGCAATTCCTGCAGTGCAGGAGTATTGGGACCACTCAGTCCAATGCAAGTAAGCAATTGAAGGTGCCAAAGTATTGCGGTACTTCAGACAAGCAGCGCTAGTGCTTAGGGCAGTGTCTTTAGAAACCACAATGTTTTAAAAACAGGCAACGTTTCCCAGTCCCGGCATCGCAATGAACACGATTCTGGTGCTCCCTTTTAAGGGAATTATGGTAAAGGCAGCCCCTCACAGATAAATGTGCTGGGGCACTGGAAGGGAGGGAAAGGGAGGGAGACAGAGGGAGAGAGAGAGGGAGAGAGGTACATGGAGGGAGACAGAGACAGAGAGGGAGACAGAGAAAGGGAGACAGAAAGGGAGAGGGAGGGTGACAGACAGAGGGAGGGAGGCAGACAGAGGGAGACAGACAGAGGGATGGAGACAGGCAGAGGGAGTCAGAGGGAGACAGAGGGAGGAGGGAGACAGAGGGAGGGAGAGAGGGAGACAGAGGGAGGGAGGCAGACATATGGAGACAGAGGGAGGGTGACAGAGAGGGAGGGAGAGGGATACAGAGGGAGAAGGAGGGAGAGGGAGGGAGAGGGGGACAGAGGGGGTAGGAAGAGGGTGACAGACAGAGGGGGACAGAGGGTGACAGACAGAGGGACGGAGGGAGGGAGGGAGACAGACAGATGGAGACAGAGGGAGGGCGACAGACAGATGGAGGGAGACAAACAGATGGAGGGAGGGAGAGGGAGACAGAGGGAGGGAGACAGAGAGAGGGGGAGGGAGGGAGACAGATAGAGGGAGGAGGGAGACATAGAGAGGGAGACAGGACAGAGGAAGGGAGGGGGAGACAGAGGAAGGGAGGGGGAGACAGAGGGAGAGGGAGAAAGAGGAAGGGAGAGGAAGACAGAGGAAGGGAGACAGAGAGAGGGAGAGGGACGGAGACAGAGGGAGGGAGACAGAGAGAGGGAGACAGAGGGAGGGAGAGAGGGAGACAGAGAGAGAGACAGACAGAGGGAGACAGAGAGGGAGAGGGAGTGAGTGAGACAGTCAGAGTGAGTGAGACAGAGAGGGAGAGAGAGTGGGAGAGAGAGGGAGAGAGAGGGGGTGAAAGTCAGAGTGAGTGAGACTGAGGGAGACGGGGCGAGAGAGAGAGGAAGAAAGAGCTAGAGAGAGGGAGGGAGACAGAGTGAGAGATAGAGAGAGAGAGAGAAAGAGAGAGAGAGCGATTTGTGTGTGTATGCTGGGTCAGGTGGCTCAGTGGACAAAGGCGTCCGCTGTAGGGACCTGTGATCAACCTCATGGTCACAGTTTTTTTGTTGCTCTAGCCCCACCCCTCCCCCACTGCCCCTGCCCCCACTGGTGCGGCCCTCAGACACAAACCACACTGTAAATGTGGCCCCCGAGAGAAAGTTTGTGAGTACCCATGCTTTGAGGGAACAAAACGAACAACAAGATTACATTTTTTTTAAGACTTGATACAAAGAATACATTATTTTATGTAATAAAATAAATAAATTCAGAAAGAAAAGAAGACAGATGAAGAAACGAAGAATAAATAATATAAGAAACAGAAGAGGGGCAAAGGTCATTTCAGAAAAGGGTAAATACATATTAATTATAGTATTTTAGAAAGAGTAGAATAAGGGTTAGATAATAAGTAGTTGTATTTTTTCTTGAAATTCCCTCCTATGCAGGTTCCCCCTTGAAGAGCAAACCCCATGAAGGTACAACTGAGGTGAAGCCAGGAGTGAATCCTATTTGAAGTGGAAGTCTCTTCTCTCTCTCTCTCCCATTCCCCTTTCCCCCCTTGGGGGCCCGTCGGACAGTTGATAGAAAGCGGCTGTCGGGGGTTCTGAGGGGGTTTTGGGATCAACGTCAGCTGCTCCTGTGTGAAGTACTGTGAGAGCGCTCCTGACACAATGCCACAGTTGTTTTAGTGCTGCTTCCTGCATCGTGCCTCCTGCTCATTGTTTCTATATTTTTTGCCATTTTTGCAATTTTGGATGTCGACCCATCAGTTGGGCTTCTTTTGGTAAAATATTAGTTTGGTTTTGGACTTCTTTTTAAATGGGAATGGGCTTGTTTTTAGCCTTTGTTTCACAGTGAGGAAGCACGAATTCATGCCATGCCATAACTGCAGCCAGGTAGATTAGGGCGGTAATGAGCAGGGGGGCCTCCTTCCACATATCTCCTGCTTGTTGCTCATATATTTTTTGGCCTTTCTGTAGTTTTGGATGTCTAAAGTCAGTTGGGTTTTATTTTGGTAGGATATTAGTTTGGTTCTGGGCTTTCTTTCAAAGGTGGTTGGGCTTGTAACACGAATTCATGTGCCATCGGGGTGATACTAATCAGCGCAGGTCTCCTTCCATAAAGCCACCAGGTTGGCCGAGGTATTGGAGCGCTGTGCATTACTTGAGCAACAGATACTTTAAACAAGCCTCTCACTCATTTGTCCTCCCTTTTGTGAAAAATTGTGATTTACCATGCCTTTTCTGCATAGCAGTACAGCCTTGTTGGAGACAAAGCCTCCCACCGTCACAAGAGAGGTAGGCAACACTGGATTATTAATATGTGCGGACAGGTGGGTGCGTAGTTGAAGGTAAGATGCTGTGCCCTGCTGGCTCTGCACATTTTGTTCAGAAACAGTGGTTCGGGAGTTGAATAAACTGCATGCTGTCTCCCTAAAATTGCGGCTTGGTAAAGGCTATTTACGTTCCGAGCATCCCATAGTCCTATTTCTATGCGTGTGTTCTGCCTGCCTGCGTTGGCTGCAGAAGTACACTAGGCTGCTGCAGGATGTTTCTTCTCTGCCTCCTTCGCAGAACTGTATCCTGTCCCTTGCTGTTTCCCCTGCCTGGCAGTGCTCTTAAGCCTGGGCTTTGCCTATGGGCCATGCTGTGTTGGTAAGGTAATGAGCCTCAGAGTAGGGTAGCAGCGGCATGAGGCAGTATCAGCGGAGCTGGAAAGATTGGCCTCCCAGGTCAGTAGCGTCCTACAATTACACCTGCCTGCTTGGCAGCTATACCCACGCCTGCCTGGTGGGCAGGCACAATATTGCACTTGAAGCACCATGCCTGGTGGACAGGTGCACTGTAGTGCGGCAGTGCCCACATTGTACATGCCTGGTGGACAAGCGGGATGTACTTCGGCAATGCCAACGCCCGGTGGACTGGTGCAAAGTACTTAGAGATGCCATTATTTACCCTTACCAACTTCTCACTTTTAGTTTAGCAGCTGTTCTAGACTCATTTTAAACCTCCCTACCCCCACTTTTTCCAGAACCACCTTTAAGAATGACCATTTCAAGCAGTCCAAGGCCAACTCGCATCCCAGTTCACTGAGACTGCCTCTATATCGGGATATTTCGCTGCATTTATGAGAACAGTGCCTCAGATTATGTGGCCCTATACAGAATAAAACTAGATTCATCTGGTAATACTACTTTGTTCCTATCTAGGGAGAATCAATTTGTAATTATTTTTGCCAATACTTTATTATCCTGGTTTAGTAAAGAAAAGAAGCGGTAGGGCTGGCATTTGGTCTCATCTTTGGTGAGTTTTATTAGACTCATTATAATCACTTCCTTGGTTGTTTCCGGAAGTGGGCCTGTATCTTAGAATTCATTGTGTAGTTCTAACATATAAGGAATCTATATAGCTTTGTAGAATTAGATCCTTAGTGATTTTCCACCGATACAACCATCAATCACACGCTTGATTTCATCCGATTGATGGTTGCATCAGTATCTTCCTGTATTAGCTTCTCCCACCCAGGCCACAGCTCCATCACCTAAACATGTGTTAATGTCAAGGGGTCTGGGTGCCATTGGCAGAGCACAGATCAGCATGTGAACACTTCCTCTGGTGGTTGTACCTCTCCCCCTTGCATCACAGAGTGTCCCTGGCTCTCCCCGCTGCTCCTCTGCATTCTCTCTGCTTTAGGTAGTAGGGTTCGCTTATGAATGGTGAGGAGGTCAGGAATGCCTGTCACTGCTCACACTCAGCGATGGGCATGCCCGATCCAGACAGCGGCCTTCACAAAAGAAGATGAGTCTGAGATCTTAGGATGGGGCCGGAGGAGACAATTATCTTCAAGGCTCCATTTCCCCCCAACTGGTCCCACATCGAACATTGCACAGGAAACATTGACTCATTTTATAAAAAATCAAACAATAGCCTCACTGAGCCATGTTTAGCTAATTCTTGCCCAGTGTGTTTTTCTGCTGTGAAGCTCTCTCTGCACTGATTAGAGATCTCTGCCTCAACTTTCCAACAAAATTGAAAAGTCAGTGGGGTCTCCACTAGGTTCTGGGCCAGATACTTTGTGGCCCAAGTGCGCATGTACTTTCCTTTCCCATACACTGTATAATGTTCTCATAACAGCTGTTCTTAAGAGTGCAGTATAAAGTTAATTCCCCATCACATTCCACATCACAGGCCTAGTAGGCAGGCCTTCATCTGGTGCTTTCACCCAAAAGTGCAAGCTGCAGGTCCCTCTCCAGGCTCTGTTGACCAAGATCCAGCCCTATCTGATGGGACTGAGGCTATGACCTAAGTCCCATCAGTCAATGACCTCAGCCTGTGGTGAAGTGTTGCAGTGCGTAATAGTCCAATTTTACTATGCTCATATCTACAACACTGAACAGACTGGACTGCTGTTGGTTAATCTCTGCTTTGCAGATTTTAACCGATTATTGGGCAAGCCAGGTCTTTTCATCATATGTTTGTTACCTGACAATACAGAACACTTTAATTTATGAATGCTGCAATCCATATTGTTTATTTTTTGTGTTATTGATGAGCTTGTCAATGAGTATTGTAGGAAAATCAAAGTTATGATTTTTGGGGAAAATGTATTTGGTTGCTTTGAAATATTCATATTTCGTTAGAAGGTTTTTCCTAATGTGGGCACTTGTTTTTATATTTTTTTAGGGTTGAGCCTGAATATGCAATCTCACAGACTATGTTGTATACAATAAAGGGCTTGCAACCCCCTATTTCTTACCCATTTGTTGGAGATTCTGCCATTCGGATTTGTTACACCCTAAATGGACAACAGAGGCGATGCCTCACTTCCATTCCTTTTGTCTGATGCAGGGACCAGGCACATATTGATTACATTTAATTGGTGTTCGTTCGCTCATGCCTTGATTGAAGTGCAATTTTCTTACATGTTTTGCTGATTTCCTCTTCTACCCACCACTCCATGTTGGGTCCCCTATGCCCCTACCCCTCCGTTCTTCCACGCCACAGAATTCAACTCTACACATTTCCATTCAAAACCACATAATTCCACAACAAACCACATAATTCAATTCAACAACACAATTACACAACATGCCACATACATCCATTCTACACCACATAATTCAGCATCATACCACAAAATTCAACAGCACACCACATAATTAACTACACTACATACCACTCCACAACACAACATACCATTCCACATACTTAAACTCCATTACACATAACCCCACTCCACATAATTCCAGTGCACTCAATACCACATAACTATTATCCACATAATTCCACTGCACACCATGCCATATAATTCCACTACACAAATCCACTTCGCACTACAGAATTCCACCACACGCAATTCCACAACTAACAATTCCAACCCATATAATCCCACTCAACACCATAAAAATCCACTCCACTCCAAACCACAATATATGGGCAAAAGACATTATCATTTACAATTCCAATAGCTCTAACTTTCACAAATGCGAGACCGATTGCGTTGCACATGCTTTTTAAAAAGAGGCATTGCTGTAGAAAACAGGGCTTTATGAGCCAAAGTAGTTGTTGAAAGTAGTTGCCACCGTAAATCAAAGAAGGTGGGTGCCGTGAGGGAGATGAGTGCATCGTGATGAAAGGTAGCAGGACGCAACCTCCTCTTTGGCTAAATTATCAACGAGGAGGCGCCCCAGGTCCATACCACTACATGTAATGAAGGGCAGCCAACAACGGAGTAGAAAGCCGCTGTTAGGCAGGAGAGTCTCACCTTGGCCAGTGGAGCACTACAAAGATGCAGCCATCCTCAATGGGTGCAAGCCACGCCCCCCCAGAACTCATTTTTTAGGTCTCACCTAGGCTGCGCTTGTGATTTATCTTTGAGATATGCTGTGTTCATGATATGGGCTTGAAGCTCTGCCGATTGCCTGCCCATGTTTTCAATGGGGTCTTGTGACTGTCTTTTGTAAATGCTGCATTGTGTTTGATAACTTTGCTTACGAGTTCCTCCTTAGTCATTCCTTTTTTACTCTTGCAATCTCCCGTAAGGACTGCCCCTATTACATGTGTTGCTACTCTATGTAAACTTCAACTAAAATGAATGACGAGGAAGCTCCAATGGTGAAAGTAGAGATTACGTTTATTCCAGTAAAGTGATCCCATCCATCCAGCAAGAGTAGTCAGCTGGAACTGACTATTGATAGCAGACATTTAGAACAAAATTGGCAATTAGTTATATAGCCAAGATAGCCAAAAAAGTAATGGCAACCATCATTGGAAAAGACATACTTCACGGAATACAATTAATCTAAACAATGGTGGCGTGAAGTTGACACAGGAGAAACAATTGTCGACGTTTTGACCCTCTTATCAATGCAGGGAATGTTTGTATCCTTGCTGCGGAGTCTTCATCAGGACCAAAGGGTAGGGGCAGGCAACCTGAGATTAATTTAAGGTGGTACTGGATAGACGAAGTTCAATGGAGAGCAATTATCCTCTGGGAAGTGTCTCTGGGTAAGAGTCCTCAAATTGGTCATGAATTTATTTATTTATGGCGTGGCCGGAGGCCAGACAGCACCGATAAACAGGAAAACGCGTATGCCGTGCTGGGCAGTATTTCATGCAGCGTCGGGAACGCGGGAGATTCGCACGCGTCCTTGCACGGAGCCATCCGATTCACTCGGCATTATTCTAATTGTTGATTAATCTCCCGCATTCCCGACGCTCTAAAAATAAGACTTTCACTTTCAGCTAACTCATCCCTCACCAGCCAATACTCGCCCTTGACTTTCTTTGACCAAACCCCTTTTTAATAGGGATATTAACTCAACAAATACTTCATCTGTAGCACATTCATCTCACCATCTATTTTCTTTCATTCCACCAGCCTCAATGGTGCAAACCGATTCATTAATATGATCCTCCCCCAATTCATCCTTAGCATTACTCTGAACCACCAATCTCGACAAAGTGTCAGCAACACTGTTCCTTAGTGGTTTATGATCTGTCCTCACTTCAAACTTCACACCCCAGAGCAAATTCTTGAGTTTCTTTATCGCCCAGTGTCAAGTTAGTGCTTCTCTTTCTATCGCAGAGTAACATAATTCAGCACCTCTGAGACGTTGCGATAAGAACAGAATGACATTCTCTAAATTACCATCATTTTGTTGTAAGACACCACCTAAACCTTTCATGCTGGTGTCAGTAATGAGTACTTTTGGTTGGCTGAAAACTTTTTAACTTTGCAGTTTTCTCAAGTACGTTCTTCACAGCAATAAACTCTTTTTCACAATCATTTGACCAAGTGAAATTGACACCCTTACACAACAACTTCTGCATATTCACACACATTCCAGCAAAGTCCTTTATGAATTTGCTATAATAGTCTGCCATTCCAAGAAACTTCAGTCCTGAATATTGGATGGAGAGGCTAGATTTTGAATGACACTCACAAGTTCAGCCTTGGGTTGCACACTGTTGGACCCGGCCCTTTAGGCAGGTTCACCCCTAGACTTTTTGCTTTTTCCTAGCCTGTTTATGCACTTTTTCACTGTGGTACAGTGTAAAGTGCTTGAGCTCTCTGTGAATGAGTGGTGAGTAACCTGCCCTCCCATAGGAATGAATGGGGAATATGTATGCCCATGGTAGTTCCTGATGTGTGGGGAGTGCAGGGTCGAGTTTGATATGTACGAACTCGTGAGAGTGAATGCTGCGTAATGGTATATGCGGCACGATTGTGTCTAGTCTAGAAGCACCACTTTTAGAAGTTGGCATATTTGTGTAAGTTGGTTCTGGCGTGTGATTGGCTGGTGAGCCTGGCCCAGAGTGCCTGGGCCTGCTGTGGAATTAACTGTCTGGTTTGAGGGCGGCAGGGGCTGCAGAGCCCCGGAGGTTGTCGGAGTCAGCCTGTGGATGAAAGGCAGCATCTGCTGCCAGGGAAGTGGGAGGAAATCAATCAATCAGTCGCATCTGATAGTGCAGGGCTGTGCCTGCCTGACCCCCCTGCTGGCTCCCCCTCCTGCTAGCCAAATGTCACCTCTGACCCTGATACTGACAGGCTGAAGGAAACCAGAAACACCCCAGTGCTCCAGCAACCCCAGAACTGGTTTAGACCGGGCTCAGGGCCCCCTTGCACAAAGACTTCAAAGGACTTCAAAGACTTTTCTGTGTATAAGAAGGGGCTGTGTCCCCTTCCAAAATGTTCTTGTTTTCAACTTGAATCTGCCAGGGGCTGCTACTGCTTGGGCTCAGGGGAATCCCTGGGCTCTGCCCAGCCCCTGGGCACCTGATGGACCTTCCTGGACTCCTGGGGGACCCTCTGCCTTGCCTGGGCTGATGGGGGGGACTTTGCTTTGCCCCCTGGGACTCTCTGGGACCTTTGTGCAGCATGGTGGAGCTGCATTTCTGGAAGGACCTTTGTACTTTGTGTTCTAGCGCTTTGGGAGCGCTTTATTGCCCCATAGCGCTTTAGAGCGCTTTATTTTGATTATAGCGCTGAGGAGCGCTTTGCCCGCCCTGGCGAGTGCCCACCTCGCTTATTTTTAATTTTATTTAACTTCGGCTGCCCACGCCGTGATTGCCGCTGCCCAGGGGCCTGAAGGTGACCAGAAGCCGCGGGGAGAACCACGAAGGGGCCGCGACCTGATTGGCCGAGCCCCGAGGAGAGCCGTGCTCCGATTGGTCCTTTGAAGGGGGCCTGGTCCAGGAGCCGCGCTGTGGTTGGCTGACTCCTGGAAGCTGCGTGACGAGTGTGGGGGCTGGCCGCCCGAGCCGCGACCAGATTGGCCGATGGAGGAGGAGCTGCTGCGCCGTGTGTGAAGAGGTGAAGGAGCATGGCGGCCTGGTCGTCGGGGCTCCCGTGTGCTGGAGGGCGCCCCGGAGGAGTTGACGAATAGCGGGGGGGGGGCGCGGGGCACATTAACAGTGCCCGCCCCCACCGCACGGCGAAGACCTGAAGTCCCGCCCCGCCGCTCCAGTGCAGAGAGAAGAGAGCGTCGCCTGCTGCTGGGGCTCCCGTGTGCCGAGGGAGCCCCAGAGAGAGAGTGAAGGCTGGCGTTCCACATCGTAGTCCCGGTGAGTCTGGGCTGAGGGCCGGGCAGAGTGGGGCAGAAGAGAGGAGGGGCGCCGGGACACGTTGTCGGTGTCCGCCCCCCCAGTGGCGCGAGAGTGCACCTGTTGCCAGTGCGAAGCCACAAGGGCTTCAAGGGCGGCCCCAGTTGGCAGTGGGTCACCCCAACGTGTATGAGCCTAGAGAGGCTCAAAGGGGCCATATTATGTTTACGAGCCTGTTTGGCTCCAGAGAGGGCCATATTCGATAGAGGGGGCGTCGGGGCACAATGCCGGTGCCCGTCCCCTCCTGCCTCCGAGTGTGAGGGTTAGAGTCCGGTGAGGCTCATGGGGGCACCATTGTTTTTAGAGCCTGAGAGCTCCAACGTCTGGGGCATGTGCGAGATGCCCAGAGCCTGTGTGGCTCCAGCAGTGGCGCAGTTTGCGCCTAAGGGCCAGTGAGGGCACTGGCGCAGTTTTGTTGGTCCTCAGCTGCCCAGCACTTTATGGGCAGCTGCCACGTTTTGGCTTTTGGTACTTTGTGACTGGCGCTGCATGGCAGCGCACCCTGACATTGAGACTCAGGGCGTCTGAGCCCCAACAAGGCCGTTGGCCTAGGGACTGCCACAGGTGGTGGCTTATGTGAGTTTTTGCGCAATTGTATGGTTATTGCACCTCTGAATGTGTTTTCTTGCATCATGTGTTATTCCTGCACCTCTGAATGTTTTTAGACATCATGTGATTTTTGCGCTATTGTATTGCTCTGGCACCTCTGAATGTTTTTATGCATTATGTCTTTCTTTTCCTGCGCTGCACCTCTGAATGTTTTAGGCATCATGTGTCTTCTTGCGCTGCACCCCTGAATGTATCTTATTGCATCATGTGCTTTATCCTTAACACCTCTGAATGTTTTAGGCATCATGTGTTTCTCTTTATTACTCCTCTGAATGCGTTTCATGCATCATGGGTAATGTGTTCTTGTGGATACCCCTAAATGTAGTTTATTCTTAGGTGGTTGTTCTTTTTAGTACAGGTGGTCCTAGGGAGGTCCTGGTCCCCTGCGTGACATGCTCCTAAGGTGTTTAGGGTTGCGTAGGTGGTACTTACCTGTTACCAGTAGATACTGGTTGTGATTTCTAACTGTTACTTTGTGCTACAGTGATTTTATATTCTTTTATTCTAATTTCTGACAGTATTTCATTTCTACTAAGTGCTGATTAGGACAGTGGCCCATGTGGCCCTGTCTTGTGAATAATCCCATGTGAATATTGCCCGTGCCAGTTGGCACAATGTATATGTGTGATTTTATCTGATGTGTTTTTACAATACAAAAGTTATTTTTATAAAAACCTTGTGTGGAGTCTCTTTTGTGGTGGGCCTAGTATGTTGTTGCTGTCGTGCGCTGGCACAAATGCTTTACACATTGCCTCCGAGTTTAGCCTTACTGCTTGTGCCAAGCTACCAAGGGGGTGAGCAGGGGTTATCTTGGCGTGTGACTTCCTTGCCCTGACTAGAATGGTGGTTTCTGCCTGGCTTTGGCATCAGCCTTAGCCTACCAGAAATAGCCAGTTCTAACACTGTTGGTTAGCGGTGTGGATTTGGACTTGTGTTTGCGCAGTGCCATAGCGACAACTGGCTACATTACAAAACTCTGCAATTTTTTTCAGATAGTCACATGTTTGGGATTATTGTTTTTGATTTGTGTTTTTTCTCACGAGTGTCATTTTCAAAGGTGTTTTTGCACTTTATGTTTAGTGGCAGATGAGAGAAATTGACAGGGCGGGACGCTAGGAGAGGGGAGGTTCCCATAGATTAGGAATCCCTTGCTGGGTCCAGTGTCCAATCCCAAATCCTGTACCTGTGTGGGTAGATGGAAGAGAGGGAGTGTGAGGAGAAATGACTAGCTCAGGAGGGTGGTTATCTCCTGAGTGTAGTGTGTGTGTGTCTGGATTCCCCAGTATGGTAGGATCCAGTGGTGTCAGCTTAAATGTGTCCAGTGCATGTGAAGTCCCATTCCCAGTTCCCAGAGTATGGTGCCGGGTGCTCAGTAAGAGGGTGACAGGTTGAGAGTCAGGGGCAGTGAGGAACTGTCTCACCAGTCTGGAGGGGGAGTGTGTGGATGAGTGGTGTCTTGAACTAGAGGAGTTGGTGTGAGTTTTTTTTTAAGGAGCTTGCGCGTGAGGTGTACCTCTGGTGGTGTGCAGGAGATCCTGCAGAGGAACTGGACAGGAAGGTGGATGTCTGGCTGTGTGCTAGATGTCTTGCAGAGGCATTAGGGAGTGATTCTAAAAGGAGTGGCTTGTGTATCTGATGATCCTGTGAAGGGGAAGAGGTTCATGTGTAACCCAGCTAGGTCCCAGTAGTATGGTAGGGGGGTAGGGGCTCACGCCCTGTCTCAGTGGAGGCGGAGTGAGTGTGGGACGGTGTGTCCCACGTTGGCCCGAAACCCTATCTCAGGGCCCGGAGGGTTCCCTAAGGGAGCGCCAGGTCAGGGGCCTAAGCTGTACATAGGTCATTTGAGGAGGATCTTCCTGTGTCTAGAGGACGGGGAGTGTCTGTAACCAGAACTCCAGCGGTCCTAGTGTTGGGCAGTACCGCTCCTAAGTGGAGGGTGCAGAAGTCCTGGCTCGCTGAGCATTTGACCGTCTAGAGTGCTTGACCATTTGTGGGGCCTCTGGAGGTCGTTCCCCGAGGAGGGGGGAAAGCCAGGTTGGGGTTGTGGCCTGACCTGGAAGGAGTACTGAAGGAAAGTGTGTCACTGATACGCCGCTGGCGTGTGCTCTGTCTAGCCTGGGACATACTGAGAATTACCCTGTGATAGGGAGTACTGGAGGAGAGTGTTTCGCTGATACGCCGCTGGCGTGTGCTCTGTCTAGCCTGAGACATACTGGGCCTGGAATCATGGAACTGGAAGGGGGTGAAGAGGGACAGTGTCCTTACTTCCGACCCCGGTGCAACCTGAGGGTTTAGATCTTAGGTTGGGAGATTAGGAAACTTCTAGGTCAAGAGGAATCTCCGCCAAAGTGGATCAGCTGATGATACTGAGGGGGCTGCCCTTGCTGTGTGTTCTGGGGCTCACCTGCAGTTTGTTGTTTCCACTAAGGTAGAGGAAAGGGGGCCTTGCTGTGTGTTGTGTCCCCCCACCTGCTTGAAGAGGGACTGTGCTGTGTGCTTTGTACCTCAGAAGTGGAATAGTTTCCAGGTGGTAGACCAGTGATGGAGTGAGGTCCTGATCTGGTAGGAGAATTGTGTTCTGGTGAAGTGCTTTTCTGTGAGGGTGCGGAAACCCAGAAGTAGAGGTAGGGTGGGGCATTCTTGCCCGTGACCTCTGGTCAGCCTGGGGGTGTGGACCCTAGGTTGTTGGATCAGTGGTAGTTGTAGCTACACCGAGGAAGAGTGGAGAATGGCTATTGTGTGCCAGAGGTTACTGACCCCCCACTATGTGGATTGGTTAGGACCTGTGATATTTGGATGGCCTATGGACTGGTCTTGGCTGTGGATGACTAGGGAGTACCAGTGTGGTATCCTAGTGGTGTCAGAGAGTTATTGTTTGGAGGTAACCAGGTGGGTTCAGAGTGGCGTAAAACCGGAGGGTGTCCCTGCCGTGCAGGTCCGTGTCCGTGTTTTGTCGCCCAAAACAAGGAATCCCATCAGTGGTGTGATTGGTCTACCCTGCGTTTTGGCTGGAAGGGGGTTGCGTTGGACCCGGCCCTGTAGGCAGGCTCACCCCTAGACTTTTTGCTTTTTCCTAGCCTGTTTATGCACTTTTTCACTGTGGTACAGTGTAAAGTGCTTGAGCTCTCTGTGAATGAGTGGTGTGTAACCTGCCCTCCCATAGGAATGAATGGGGAATATGTATGCCCATGGTAGTTCCTGATGTGTGGGGAGTGCAGGGTCAAGTTTGATATGTACGAACTCGTGAGAGTGAATGCTGCCTAATGGTATATGCGGCACAATTGTGTCTAGTCTAGAAGCTCCACTTTTAGAAGTTGGAATATTTGTGTAAGTTGGTTCTGGCGTGTGATTGGCTGGTGAGCCTGGCCCAGAGTGCCTGGGCCTGCTGTGGAATTAACTGTCTGGTTTGAGGGCGACAGAGGCTGCAGAGCCCCGGAGGTTGTCGGAGTCAGCCCGTGGATGAAAGGCAGCATCTGCTGCCAGGGAAGTGGGAGGAAATCAATCAGTCGCATCTGATAGTGCAGGGCTGTGCCTGCCTGACCACCCTGCTGGCTCCCCCTCCTGCTAGCCAAATGTCACCTCTGACCCTGATACTGACATGCTGAAGGAAACCAGAAACACCCCAGTGCTCCAGCAACCCCAGAACTGGTTTAGACCGGGCTCATTGCCCCCTTGCACAAAGACTTCAAAGGACTTCAAAGACTTTTCTGTGTATAAGAAGGGGCTGTGTCCCCTTCCAAAATGTTCTTGTTTTCAACTTGAATCTGCCAGGGGCTGCTGCTGCTTGAGCTCAGGGGAATCCCTGGGCTCTGCCCAGCCCCTGGGCACCTGATGGACCTTCCTGGACTCCTGGGGGACCCTCTGCCTTGCCTGGGCTGATGGGGGGGACTTTGCTTTGCCCCCTGGGACTCTCTGGGACCTTTGTGCAGCATGGTGGAGCTGCATTTCTGGAAGCACCTTGTACTTTGTGTTCTAGCGCTTTGGGAGCGCTTTATTGCCCCATAGCGCTTTAGAGCGCTTTATTTTGATTATAGCGCTGAGGAGCACTTTGCCCGCCCTGGCGAGTGCCCACCTCCCTTATTTTTAATTTTATTTAACTTCGGCTGCCCACGCCGTGATTGCCGCTGCCCGGGGGCCTGAAGGTGACCAGAAGCTGCGGGGAGAACCACGAAGGGGCCGCGACCTGATTGGCCGAGCCCAGAGGAGAGCCGTGCTCCGATTGGTCCTTTGAAGGGGGCCTGGGCCAGGAGCCGAGCTGTGGTTGGCTGACTCCTGGAAGCTGTGTGACGAGTGTGGGGGCTTGCCGCCCGAGCCGCGACCGGATTGGCCGATGGAGGAGGAGCTGCTGCGCCGTGTGTGAAGAGGTGAAGGAGCATGGCGGCCTGGTCGTCGGGGCTCTCGTGTGCTGGAGGGGGCCCCGGAGGAGTTGACGAATAGCGGAGGGGGGCGCGGGGCACATTGCCGGTGCCCGCCCCCACCGCACGGCGAAGACCGGAAGTCCCGCCCCGCCGCTCCGGTGCAGAGAGAAGAGAGCGCGCCTGCTGCTGGGGCTCCCGTGTGCCGAGGGAGACCCGGAGAGAGAGTGAAGGCTGGCGTTCCGCATCGGAGTCCCGGTGAGTCTGGGCTGAGGGCCGGGCAGAGTGGGGCAGAAGAGAGGAGGGCGCCGGGACACGTTGTCGGCGTCTGCCCCCCCAGTGGCGCGAGAGAGCGCCTTTTGCCATTGCTAAGCCACAAGGGCTTCAAGGGCGGCCCCAGTTGGCAGTGGGTAGCCCCAACGTGTGCGAGCCTAGAGAGGCTCAGAGGGGCCATATTATGTTTACGAGCCTGTTTGGCTCCAGAGAGGGCCATATTCGATAGAGGGGGCGTCGGGGCACATTGCCGGTGCCCGTCCCCTCCTGCCTCCGAGTGTGAGGGTTAGAGTCCGGTGAGGCTCATGGGGGCACCATTGTTTTTAGAGCCTGGGAGCTCCAACGTCTGGGGCATGTGCGAGATGCCCAGAGCCTGTGTGGCTCCAGCAGTGGCGCAGTTTGCGCCTAAGGGCCAGTGAGGGCCCTGGCGCAGTTTTATTGGTCCTCAGCTGCCCAGCACTTTGTGGGCAGCTGCCACGTTTAGGCTTTTGGTATTTTGTGACTGGCGCTGCATGGCAGCGCACCCTGTTATTGAGACTCAGGGCGTCTGAACCCCAACAAGGCCGTTGGCCTAGGGACTGCCACAGGTGGTGGCTTATGTGAGTTTTTGCGCAATTTTATGGTTATTGCACCTCTGAATGTGTTCTCTTGCATCATGTGTTATTCCTGCACCTCTGAATGTTTTTAGACATCATGTGATTTTTGCGCTATTGTATTGCTCTGGCACCTTTGAATGTTTTTATGCATAATGTGTCTTTCTTTTCCTGCGCTGCACCTCTGAATGTTTTAGGCATCATGTGTCTTCTTGCGCTGCACCCCTGAATGTATCTTATTGCATCATGTGCTTTATCCTTAACACCTCTGAATGTTTTAGGCATCACGTGTTTCTCTTTATTACTCCTCTGAATGTGTTTCATGCATCATGGGTAATGTGTTCTTGTGGATACCCCTAAATGTAGTTTATTCTTAGGTGGTTGTTCTTTTTAGTACAGGTGGTCCTAAGGAGGTCCTGGTCCCCTGCATGACATGCTCCTAAGGTGTTTAGGGTTGCGTAGGTGGTACTTACCTGTTACCAGTAGATACTGGTTGTGATTTCTAACTCTTACTTTGTGCTACAGTGATTTTATATTCTTTTATTCTAATTTCTGACAGTATTTCATTTCTACTAAGTGCTGATTAGGACAGTGGCCCATGTGGCCCTGTCTTGTGAATAATCCCATGTGAATATTGCCCGTGCCAGTTGGCACAATGTATATGTGTGATTTTATCTGATGTGTTTTTACAATACAAAAGTTATTTTTATAATAACCTTGTGTGGAGTCTCTTTTGTGGTGGGCCTAGTATGTTGTTGCTGTCGTGCGCTGGCGCAAATGCTTTACACATTGCCTCCGAGTTTAGCCTTACTGCTTGTGCCAAGCTACCAAGGGGGTGAGCAGGGGTTATCTTGGCGTGTGACTTCCTTGCCCTGACTAGAATGGTGGTTTCTGCCTGGCTTTGGCGTCAGCCTTAGCCTACCAGAAATAGCCAGTTCTAACACACACCTTGACCTGAAATGGTTTGTCCAAGATAATCAATTGATGACCTTTTGAATTTACATTTATCAATCCTCACAGTAAGAATGTATTCCTGGAATTTCTTTAAAACTGCTCTGAGTCTCTTGTCATGTTCTTCTTCATTCTTCCTGTATACAAGCACATCATCTTGATACATTTTTACACCTATCACCCCTTTCAGAGCCCTTTCCAAAGCTCTCTGGAATACAGAAGGGACTTGCTGTCACTGACCTGGGTGTTGCGGGGAGAGCCTGGGAGCAGCGCCATTCACCTGCGGTAACTGCCGCTGCCGTCTGCAGCCTCTTTGCCGCCTCGCTGCACCCCTGACGCTCATCAAACCAGCCACTGCACGGAGGAACGGGGACTACATCCCCCAGCGGCCCCTTCGCGACCGGAAGTCGCGCACGCCCTGTCCCGCCCCCGGAGGTGCACTTAGCCCAGCGAGAGCCTCCGCGTCGCGGGACGCGCGTGGGCGGCGCCGGGCTAAGCCCAGGCAAAGGGCGGGCCCTCTCTGGCCCTCAGAGGCTAGAGGAGGTCGGGTTGGGACACTCATCTTGGTCTGTCTCCCGGGACTATGGACACGAACTAAGGTACACCCAATTGGAGACTAAACATCTAGAGACTACTAATGACTGTCCTGTTTACTGTTACCCAATAGCCTCTTAGTCTACCTACACATCCATTGGTCCTGTACTAGGTGTGTGTAGCTGGGACACAAGCTTGCTGCACCATGACCACTAAAGGGCCAGCCAAACAATATGCCCATCAAGGAGGCTCACTCAAGGGGACACTGGACTTATACATAACAAGGGTGACCTCGGCTTTTGAGACAATTGAACATAGCCTTTCCAAAGATACCATATATTATGAACAATCCCCTCCAATCTCGATCGACTCGCCGAACTCTGTACTACAGAGGGAATTAAATGCTATTTGCAACACCAGGTGCATACCCATAGAACAGGGAATTGAACAACCTGGTTCCCCAACATGCCCCATGGGTATTGGAAACCCCCAGTCCAGAAATTTGCATCAACTTAACAATAGCCCAGTGGAATTTCCTGCAGTAATACCAGATAATTTTACCCCTCAGGGGATAGCACACCTTCAGGTCCCCACCCAGAGTACAAAACACAAAGTTATTACACCTAAGGGGAAACCAGCGAAAATGCAAAAAACAAACTTAAGCTCCCCTTTGGTTACTCCCACCACCAACCCCGAGACACCCAAAGAATGTCAAATACTGGAAACCCCTATATCCCTTTCACCAGCTATTCTGTTGGCCCAATTTGAAGAACTGGTAAAAAACCTATTATCCCCGCTTATTGAAAGGATAGAGCGAATTGGGGAAAAGCTCTTAATAATACACGAAAATCAACTTCAGTGTGCAGTTGCCTCTAAAACGCCTGACACTATTGTACACAGCAAAACTGCCCAGATCAAGCCACCAGACCCTGTACTATCGGTTTCCAAAAATAAGGAGGCTGTCAAAGAACCATTAATGGCCCTTAGCTCTGTCCCCATAGCTGGGTGGTCGAAAGTAGGTAAATGTTCTGAGGGGTTAGCTGCGAGAAATAAATGTATAAACCTACCACCAGAGGCAGCACCCTACGTGTGTGTCCTCTCGGGAGTCCCTGTGCTCACTACCGGAAAAACTGAAGTTCACCAGGACCTTAAAAACAAAGTCCAGTTCTGGTTGACAAAGAACAGACCGCTGCCATCCAATATTAACGGGTCAATCCTAAATGTGAGAAGGGTGGGGTGGATAGGCTCCCGTCCTAAGAACACAGCAGGAGATCTGGTCATTGTTGTTTACTTTCGGGATAAGAAGGTCGTCTCTTATCTGCGAAGTTGGGAGCCACAAAGAGGAGATGGGCCTATAACTACACTTGAATTGTGCGATTTTTACCCTAGAACTGCGTATTCGCCAAATACAAGGTGGAGTGTGGAGGGATGTCATCGGGGGGAGGGGCCCTGTATCAATGAGATACTAGCAGATACCAACCTATATTTACCAGAACCCACCCCCTGGTTCCGATATGTTACTCTGATAAGATAAGGATACCTACCAATTCTGTATTGTCTGATTGTAAGGAATTTAGAAGCACTTCTATTTTAAATTTCACTGTTATTTTAATGTTAATGATTTTTTGTATTCTGTATGCTTTTATGGTTAATAATTTTAACCGAATAAAGTACCTTTGATATGATATGAGTAAATAAAGCATTCTAAATGATATATAGAAATATGTACGGCCTGAAAAATTTGATACAGAAGCTGCAGACACCAGTCCAAATGGCAGCCTAAAAAATCTGTAGGACCCAAATGACGTGATGAATGCTGTAAGATCTTTAGACTCATCTTCCAATTTGATCTGATGATAAGCAGATTTTAAGCCCACAGTAGAAAAAACACTTGCCCCATGTAAAAGCATTAACATATCAGATATTTTTGCAAGGGATATTTATCAACGATGACCTGTTTATTTCTCTTAAATCATTACAAAGACGCAAATTTCCGTTGGATTTTCGTACGCCTACAACTGGCGCCAACCACCTGGTGCCCTCTACATCCTCAATTATACCATCTTTCTTTAATTTTTCCAGCTCCTCTTTCATCTCATCTCTCACTGAAAATGGAACACTGCATACTTTGCAAGCTGTAGGAACTACTACAGAAATTAATCTTATATTGTGAGCATACCCTCTCAAACACCATAATTCATCTTTAAAGACATTAGGAAACTCTCTCTTCAAAAGAGTGGCAAAATCACTTTCACCATCTTGAACTAATACATCGTTAATTTGAAAATTTTCTCTTAGTAAAATGGGAGGATCGCTGTTGGGATCTAACATCACCCCAAGGTCTTTCTGATGAAACCAACTGAGGATGCTGTCCCCTTTATGTGAAACATATATCTTCCCCGTGGTAAGTCTGGCTTTGTATTCTATCAATCCAGGGAAGTACCCTAGCAATTTTATGGGCTCCCCTCCATAACCAGTAGGATTTATGTCAGCTTTGAGAAGCTTTACTCCCTTAGCAAGCTTGTTGTTCATGAAGAATTGTCTAGAAATTATGGTGATCTTCGCCCCTGAATCAAACAAAACTCTAGTTACCTCTCCTTCCACTTTTATGTCATCTAGTGGACCCCTTTTATGATTATCAGAAATCTGTGAAACCACTTGTCCGCAATAACAATCAGACTCATTGCTATCACTGTCGCTTTTGTTTGCTACTGTGAGAACTTTTCCCTTGTTTATCTTAACATTGCAAGCAGATGCGAAGTGACCTACTTTCTTGCATATTGAACAAGTTACTGTGAGTCCAGGACATGTTCTATCATTGGCAAGGTGATTCTCACTCCCACATCTGTAGCATTTAAGTTTTAAGTCTCGCCCATTCTATTTCCGACCCTTTGTCATAGAGCCTTTCTTAAAGTCTTTTTCTTTAGAGTTAGTTTTAACTGACTGAATGGCATTATCCTTGTTCTCACATTTTGTAATTATATCCACACACTTCAAAGAATGTTCAATCTGTTTGGCAATAGATAAAACCTCATCAAGAGTGGGTTCATCTTTTTGCCAAAGATCACTTCTGACCTTCTCAACGTTGCACCCCAGCAAAAACTGGTCCATAATTCTTTCTTCCAGACAGCTGACAGTGATGCGGTTGATATTTTTTTGATGCCAAATGCCGATGACACTGAGAAGGCACACGTGAAAGCAACAGTAGAATCTGATGCAGTTGGAGTTCAATAGATGCAAAGTCGCAATGACACTGGTTGAAAATCAATAGATGCCAAATAACGAACACGCTGATGACAAAAAATAAAATAGCTTGTAATCCTTTCTTCCCCTGAAAATGTTAAAGCAGAAATTCTAAACCTCAAATTGAAGTGTTTGCCACAAAGTCCACAACACGTTTAGAGGTTAGCCAAAGTCTCCAGAGATATATGCAAATATTTATTGTCATGCCACGCAGTGAGGGAATGGGATTAAAATAACTGGTTTAAAAATACAAGGATAAAAGAATTATGTCCAAACCAGAAGATTTTCACTGGGCAGTTGATATAAGCACTAAATTAAGCGTGCAGCAATGACAAAAGAGGAAAAAAATGACAATTCACTAATTTTCAAATTTAAATGCCCATGAATTGTCTTTTAGCTAAGAATTAAATGATAAAGAACCCGTACCGGAATCTCCCAACCTCACAAGAATATAAACTTTAAAATGAGTTGAGATGTGCGGCGGTTGCTCTAATGTTGGAGCTCACACATAGGTCTTTTAATCCAATTAAACATTGAATAAGATACATGTGTAAGAAGCTCAAATTAAGAATAAAAGTCAGGGTCATAAAAGTACTTACAGAAACTTGAGAGTAGCTATTTGGTAAATCCACAAGTCATTTGAGTGAAAAAATCCCCAAATTATGTTCTGTTGTTGAGATCACGATGCTGATGCATGGTTAAAGACCACAAATCGGCCCCAGTGTAAACTTCAAGTAAAATGAATGATGAAGAATCTCCAATGGCGAAAGTAGAGATTAAGTTTATTGTAGTAAATTGATCCCATCCATCCAGCAAGAGTAGTCAGCTGCAACTGACTATTGATAGCAGAGGCATCACTACAGCAGGTTCTATTACCATGGTGCACATTCAAGCATAAGCAACATGACTTCAATGTCAGCAATATTAAAGAAATTTATGAATTTAATGATATTACACTCTATATGTTTCATTTATACTTTGTGAGCACTCTTTTGTTAATGACTTCCTCTGCATGGCTGCCGTTGCAGGCACAACAGCCATGCACTTCCTGAACTGCACTTCCCCAACATGAATTTTAGGAGTGTTTTTACAAAGGTTTCTGTTGCATTAGTATGCAAGGTACGACAAATGTTTACACGAGGCATGCCAGGCTTGATCTTTAACAATGGCTGCTGCGTGTCTTTTATTTTGTTGTGCGTGACTCGCCCAACAACATATTCGTTTGCTGCACGTCATCTTTACCAATGCCGGCTGCTTTTCTTTTCTTTTGTTGTGCGTGGCTTGCCCAACAATGTATTTTGTTAACTTTTGGAGTGCAGCATGCTGCTCTTCATCTTGACCATTGGTGGCCAGTGAAAGGACACCAGCGTCTCGGGCAGGGTGCTTGCGCCAGCAAAGTACAAGCATTAACACAAACACCAATCTCCTAAGAAACTATCCCAGGTCTGAAATTATGCTTGCGCATTACACACCTGGTGCAGGCACACTGTTGTTGGTTGTAGTTCTATAACAAAATAAAAGTCTGGCCCGGCAGGAAGCAGGTCCAGTGCATTAAAGGGAGGGCGGATCAAATCTTACTTTTGATGACCGTGCACAGGCAACGCTTCTGAAAGAACAGCAACTATTTCTTAAGTAGATTAACACCACCAATCGCTCTAACATTCAACATGCGAGACCTATTGCATTGCAAATGCTTGTTTTATAATTCTGACCTTTGATGAAAACAAAGATTTTAATAGGATCAAAACAAATCAAGACATTTTACTTGCTGATGTGATGATTTTAGCAGTAAAATTGCACATATTTACAAATATAGCAGTCATTTCAGTGGGAAACTTTCTGTCTGTAAATGTCAATGCACTACTAAACTAAACCGCGTTAGTAAAGTTTGTGACAGTGTGCTCAGGAACACACCACTGGCTGCATACCACAACCTTACTCTCCTGCTGAATATATGTGGCTCATATGCTACACTTGTTCTTTGTATAATTTTGGGATTTTTCACAATTTCCATGACTTCAGTGAGCATCCCCCACAGCCCCGACATTCTAAGGGGCTACTGGGACAATGACTTGTCTCTCTTCTGTCCAGTTCTCTATCTCAGCATTTAAGAATATTATATTCTATGCTAATTACTCCCTTATTGCCTGTTTTCATGGTGCCTGAGCCGTATTTTGACCAAGTTCGGTGTTGCAGGTTTGAATTAAATGCAGAAGGGAGATGGGAGCACACTGCCTCACCTCCCAGCACAGTTCGCCCCTTAGCATTGTGGTAAATGCAGTTCACAGTGATTTCTTACTTGAATTTTAGCTGTAGTGGTTCACCAAAGTTGGTGCAAGTTAGTGCTGTAAATCTCTAGACACATGTGTTTCTGGATTTTATCCTTCATCAGTAGAGATAAAAAACAAAAATTCCTTCTGGGGTTGCTGGAAAGGCCGCCACAGTCTCTCAGGTCTCAGTACCTCTCTCTGGCGCACAGGTGCATCTCCAAGAGCTCGTCAGCTCAGTGGCTCAAGGGAGCCAGCAAGCTGACGAGCTTTGGAGATGCACCTGTGTGCCTGTGAGTGGTACTGTGACCTGAGAGGAACTTGGCAGCATTTCCAGCAACCCCAGATGATTTTTCTTTGCTCTCTAATACTGCTGCTCTCTACTGATGAAGGGTCCAACCCAGAAACACGTGTCTAGAGATGTACAGCAAGGTCTTCACCAACTTTGGTGAAAAACTCCAGCTACTTTTGAAGTAAGTTTGAACTGTGTACTGCATTTACCAGGATGCAAAGGGGCGAACTGTGCTGAGACTGTGAGGCAGTGTGCTCCCAACCCCCATTCTATTTGAATTAAATGCACTAAAAGCAGTCTCATGCCCAGTCTGGACTTCAAAGTCACCTGTTTTACTCTGCTTAAGACCTAGCAGCGCGCTCTACCTGCTGTGCTCCCGATGTCTTGATGTCACGCGCGTTCAGGGAGCCCCGCCCATTCCACACCTTCTTCATTTTTAGAGCCTCTCCCCTGGCAACTCGTCTTCCTTCAGCGTTGCTCATCGAGAGAGCGCTTCGACTGCATCCGCGGAACAGGTTTGTAATCTCATCCTCTTTAATTCACTTTGTGTATTGCTGCAGCTGTGGTGCTTTTGTGCGTCTTTGATCATCAGCGTAGGTGCTGCGGGTTATGAGGCGGACTTCCCTATGAATAATGCCACTGCCTGCAAAGTCTGATATCATCGGCTGCAAAGCCGCATACTGTGCGCCCGTGACTGCTCTAATGAAAGTAAAAAAAAACATGTTTTAAAAGCGGTCGTGGCTTCCAGGGCGTAAAATGTGCCTCTCACGACCCTGCCTTGAAGGGCACTTCCACCCTTAACATACAACCCCCACTCCACTTCCGCTCAGCCAATGGCCAGCTAACCGCCCTACGCGAACTTTTCGTGCCTTTTAACTCAATTTTGTATAGGGAAAGGGACAAAATTTGTTTAACTTTTTTTGTGCTGTAGTTAATTAAAGAAAATAACAATGCCCTGCTGTCTAGCAACGCTAGCCGTAGTGACTAAACAGATAAAGGTTTTTGAAAACTGAACATGTGCTGCATGCGAGGCGTTCCTGAATTGTTTAAACAGCCGACACATCATTCCTTTTTTTACTATGCTATTTCCCACGCATATCCTGGTGTTTGCCATTATTTCAAGCCAACAGCCGGTCACTGTAAAGCGCAGGTACTAAATATGACGTGATTGTATTGCATTAAAACACATATGACGGCGGAAGTCTAAGGTGGGGTCTCACAAAGGTACCCATACGTCCTAGCAATGTTTTGAAACTTGTCCACTGTAGATCATTGCTGGGTTTATTGTGTTAGCAATGTTTGGCTTCTGAAAGCCCCCCCCCCCCCCCCCCCCCCACTCCAACAAATACAGCCCTACAGATAGTAATATTTAAGTGTCTCCCTAGAAGACAGTTTAAAGTTGAAGACATTAAACCTGGAAAAGTGATTGAAATTGTATGGCAGTCCCTTCTCATTTCTGAGTGTTCTCGTAAATAGTCACTGCTAGGTAAAGATGAATTGGCATTATCTGAAACAAAAACAATTCTGAGAAAAGAGTGATTCATTTTCTCTCATGGGTCATTCTAAATTTAAATATATAACTTTGTGCTTCCATCATGGGCGCAAGGGGCGTTGCCCTGCCACCCTCGATTTGCCTCCTCACAATCGAATTTAAATTACTGTGATGCCATCGTTTAAATTTAAATGACTTGCCCTACCGTAAACACCACACTTAAGGCCCCCCGAATCAGTGCTATATTAAGGATACGGGGGAACAGACAAACAGTCTCCCAAGAAGTGCTTGATAACCCTGCTATAACCAATACTTGCGCTGTTCTTATTCTGTTTGCTGTTGCAAACAGTTTGAGATCAGCGCCTGGATTGGTTCTGGTGGCTGGCCTGTAATGACATTAAGGGCACACAAGGCTGCACAGAATCAGGAGAATTTCATGAGTGGCGACTGACTGTGTGGCTTTATTTTGAAACTACATAGTGATTGGGCGTGTGTCAGCGACAGTCTTTCTGGCAGCTTGATCTTTTGCCTTCATACAGCACTAGCCGATGACACTCAACTGGAACGAGGTAGGTGAGAGCAGTGCCAATATTTGCTGAAAAATGCAGAATTTTAGCCTCAATTTTCCAAAGTTTTCTTTGCGAGAGCCCCCAATAACCCTTAATTGACGTTTGGACTTTGACCCGTTTACACCCAGCCCCACCAGTTTTAAAAGTCATCCGCTGCGAATGGCTTCCATGCATAGACAAAAGGATAACCTGATTCCCACCAAAGCGCATTCCGTGTCCACAATCTGTACAAACCTCATGCATATTTTCTTCTGAATGACTGAATATAGCTACTAACATGCATAGGCTTACCAGATAATTTTTGAGTCTCGCATAGACAGCACATGCGCTGTCCCTTCAAGACGCGTTGTGATCAATCTGTGGGCACGGGCCCGCCCATTGCTTTTCATTTGTTAGTCCGAGTGTCCTTTGAAAATGCTTGCTTGCATGTGGTCAATTTTTTTCGTACATGTCCCGCTTTTTGGTGTGTTGGTCCCTCCCACGGAGTAAGGCCCAATTACTTGTAGGCTTACACTTTGGTGCTTTTGTGTTTATTTTTGGGCACAATTTTTTTCTTTGCTTTCTGCACTGGTTTCTGTAAGCTACGTTTGTAGTTTGTTGTCAGCAAAGCTTTCTGTGTCGTTTTCTTTGGTGAAGCTTTAAAACATTGTGTTTACATCGTGTTGTATTTATAAGAGGGAAAGGCTTGTTTCCTTTTTCATTGCCGAAGCTTTAAAAGATTCATTTATGTGCTTTCTATGGCAGCTACAAGGCAGCGTGTATTTTGTAATTATTCATTTGCCTTCTCTCAGCAAGGCAGTGTCCATAGCCATAAAGGCTTTACGCTTTATTCTTAATGCAATGCATTATAGCATCGGTAGTCTTTTCAAAGCTATTTCTTTGCTTTTGCCTTCAGTGTTATATCACACGGGCCCTAGTTTATTTCCTAAAAATATAATTAAAATCAACTTTGAAACTAAAGCTTGCGTCACCTTTTTTCTTATCTGCTTTATGTAGGCTCTTATTGCCATGTTATCACTAGACCTTTGTTGTGCAAATTTATTTACAAGTTGACATCACCTTCACAATTAAAGAATTGTAAGCAAAGATGAGCAGATGTGACATAACCGTTATAGCAGCAGACTTTAAAGCTGTTGAACTGGGTTTGAGTCTTTGCGGGAGACAACATCCTGTTACTCAAGGCACATCACTTAATATCTCCATATGTAAAAATAAACATGTTCATCTGTAATACAACTCGTGCTGATGTAAAGTGCTCCCATTCGTTAGGGTCGAGTTAGCAGTATGTAATACATAATAGCATTTCATAATACTTTATAGCATCTGTAGCTTTTTCAAAGCAATGTCTTTCCTTTTTAGGTTTCGACCTGGCGAGGGGCACGCAGTGCCCCTCCCAGTTCGAAAACTTTTGTTTTCAGTAGGGATGTTTGGACCGCCTCTGTTTCCAATTGGCTAGCTCCATAAATGGAGGCTAGCCATTGGGAGACAGAGGCTGTCAATCACACTTTCTCGGGAAAACGCGATTCGGGGGCGTTTCTCGTTCTTTTTTTAAGCCCCGCCCCTTTGTCCCGGGCCGCGCTGTGATTGGCTGCCAGCCCGGGACCTGACTTGTTTGTCGTCGCAGCCTCCAAATCTGTGGGCTCCCCTGGTGTTGCTATATCCATTTCGAGCACCCGTGATGTGTCCTGGGGGCTCACTGTGAATGTGTATTTAAACCAAGCAATCTGATTTGGCGTGTACACTGCGGCTCGGTGTGTATCCCTCGGTCTCCTGGAGGCGGCTCTGCTCTCCAGTCCCTGCAGCCCCAGGTCTGGTCTACCGGGGTTGCTATGGGTTACACAGGGAGCGGTGGAAGCTCTGCCGCTGCCCCGGCTCTGTTTTCCCGGCTTCCTGCCGCGCCATTTTCAAACCGCTGAACGCCGGAGTCCTCTGCGAGCCGAGAGAGGGGAGAAGCGGCCTGCAAATGCTCCAGGCCGCGGCACCGAGTGGCTCGGGAGCAGTTGCAACGGAGATCGGCGGGAGCGTTGGACCGCGAGAAGCCGCCTGATCCACTGCGCCCAGTAAGTAGGTCTTTGGCTGGAGATGCTCAAATGCAGCTACAGCACAATACACCAGTGCTTGGATTTGACTCCGTATTTACGCTCTTGTAAGCCGGCGTCAGGGCTGCAGCTGTATTCGGTGCTTGCTACCATGTTAGCACCCCCCTCCGGTGCAGATAGATAGGTACTTTTGGTTTGTCATTGCCTCCGGCTACGTTCCAATTAGCTGATCTGTGATTTGTAGTGTCACGAGGGGGCATTATAGCTGTCAGTGTGGTCTACCCTGTGCTGACAAGGTAGCGATTTGCCCCCTCAGTACCGCAGCCCACACTCTTGATTAGCTGTAGTAGCATATGTTTCCGTGACGTGTAATAAAAGTAAAACGTCTATGTCGATCAGAGTCCTGACAATCTTGCGGGTCAAGCAGATGTGTATCATGCAGCAGGGGTGGATAGTGGGTGGGATCTCATAGGAGTTCCATGTGGGATGTGGAGAATGCTCCCTTTGTTTACTTCCCCTTCTGAGAGCAGCAGCTTCCGGCAGATGACTGGTACCAGTGTGTGCTGCGTCGGAGCTCCCTGTGAACTGTGACAGCTGCTGTTGAGCTTTTTTTGGTGATCACGAGTGCTACTTTGTATGTGCAAGCGTAGGTTGTGGCACGAGGATTCTGGGGTTCCTGACTGTAACGGCATGCCTCGTAGTGCTATGTAGTATCGGTACTAGGAAACCCCTCTCGACTATACTTTACAGATTACTTAATTAACAGGATAAGTTGGGAATTCGCTGACGAGGTGAATGCGCAAAGCTTGATATATATTGGACTCTCCAATCGCAGGCATTTCAATGTTCATGTCCATATTGTTTTATGCAGCTTTGTCATTTTGCTGACTGGTATGGGCATGGTTTGCTGCCCTGTCGCATCTTTATTTATTTCTGGATGTGGGAGTACCATTGATGGAGCATGATTATTTGAGGATAGTCTTGCTTGATCAAGCCTGCTCATAAATTTGTTATGACAAACATAACTAACAGTGTGGGAAATTATTAACTGGTGGATTCGTAAAAGTGCAAAGTGCAAGAAAAAACACGACACATTTAGTATTCAAAAGCTGCTATAAGCCTGCAGAAAGCTTGGGATACGTGTTTTTGAAATATAAATGACACAAGAGAAAAACTTAATAAATGTATTAATTAACTTACGAGTAGAATTTAGAAAATACGATCATGAAAATGCTTGGAGTAAAATGTTTCTTGCTTATGTTTTCTTTAATCATGAAGTATCATAATAGGAAGGATAATAGGAAGGTGATTGCTTATATTATTCTCTTCTTTGAAATAACAGCAGACGATATTTACGAGTTTAATCTAAATAACTTTTTTATATTGATTTTATGCTTTTTCTATCTTTTAAAACATTATTATTGAGAGTGTGATTTATTTTTTTGAAAACAAAGATTTTTGGTTTTTCGGTGAAGGCCTCACAACCTACTAGAGTTATTTCCTTTTTCCATCATAGGCCTCAAAATAATGTATTTTGCACTTCATTATTTCTAAAATACTGATTTTACTTGTTATTATTGCGGTTCCATGTTCTTAGAGTATCTTGTTGTTCTAATGGGTGTACGTTCTGATATTTATGTTTCCCTCGTCTTCATTGCTTAGTTTTGCTTGCGAGAAAGTGTCACTCATCATCGTTGAATGTCACTCATAATTGTGCACTGGAATTATGAAAATGTCACACATAAGCAATCGGAAACCTTGGCACCTAATATAGAAGTCCTCTTCCCTTACCAAATAATCCGTTGGCCCCCATACGCACACAGTGAGTAAAAAACACACGTACTCATTATCACATGCACAGGTCAGCGCCAATCAGCTCTGGCCCTGCTTCAGTTGTGTAACAAAGGCACCTGCAGCCCCCCACGGAGTGGGTTGGCCCCAAGCTCCATAGGGCCCCTTCAGAACAACACCCTGGCTTGAGCGCGCCTGAGTGAATCTGAAGGGGGCTTCCTCCATGTACTTTGCTGGGGGGCCCCCTCAAGTTTCGTGACACCACTGCCACTGATTGTTATTTAGGAGCTGAAAACAGGAGTATTATATAATTTGCTGAATTGAACATTTGTTTCCTTACATGGCTTCAATTAATGTGCTACAAAACATTTATTTGGTCACCTCTGTTTCTCGATCATTCTAGTGTTCCATTAGACGTTTCTGCGTATATGTTAATTAGCCCCTGTAAATATCGTTTAAATGCGATGCTTGACAGGGAAGCTCAGTGCCCGGTGTGGTGGGGGTGGTGGCGGTGTTTAAGAGGAGGAAAGTTCGATTTGTGTCTGTGGGGGGGGTGTTCTCAATAGGGGGCACGGGTAGCCCTAATCCCTCTGGGTAAGAACCCCTTGCTCACAAACAAGAGTGAGACAACCCATAGTCCTAAGGGGGGCTCAGTACTCTGTGGGAAAGGGGGTGTGGGGGATGGGACACGAAATGCCACTGCCTCCTCTCCCTCCCCACCCCTCACACTTTGTGTCGTCATCTCCCAATACTTTTCCTTTTTAACTTTAATATAATCACAGGCTCTCTGCACGAACTGTTATTGCATCATGAAATCTGACAAATGGCTATAAATGTGATAAACGTCAACATTTATAGTTTCGTTTAATGTTCTTTCACCATGACTTAGTCTGCACTGCAGATGACTACACCGCTTTAGCTCTGAGATGGTAACTTTCCTTTAATTGCAATAACTCCACACGTAGAATATAATTTGATTATCAGAGCTGGCTAACACTGTCATTAAAGTTTAATGCTTTTTGATTGATTGTGCCCATGTTAAAATCTAGAAAATATAATTGCAGTGTCAGCTTCTCCTTGTAAAGCGGATCTTCAAAGGCTCATTCAACATTTGTTTTGTAATTAGATTTGACATAGAATTATCATTTGCCTTCAGGAGTCAATTTTGCTTATTAATTGGTGCATTCTGTCTTTAAGAGACAAAAAGGTGCAGATATAACTCCATAATCATATCTGCCCACATCTTCACCATAACATCATACGCGCACATACACTATGATTGGTAAGTGATGTACACTACGTCAGCGACGGTTGTATTTATAAAACTGACGTAATGTGCGCACTCCTTATAAGGAAAGGCGTCACTTGGTGTTTACTCTTTACTAACCAAAGATCTGCAGATTCCACTCTGAAGCCTGCAGCCGACGGTGTCTGCCTACAGTGGGTCTCTATAAATTGGTATTGACACGGAACAAGCCGTGGGTGGAAATATTTATTTCGCTCTTCAGTGGAACAATTGTCAGGCCGGCTAATCTGCAGGGATTCTCCCTGAGGCTTCGGGCCGAGACGGTCAATACGGTCTCTGGTTTCTAGATGTCTCTGCTGTTGCAGGCCCGGGACGTGGCTAGGTACGGAGAGCAGATGGGGACAAGACCTCCACCCCCATTTTAGCGGATCCCTAGCTCGACAACTCAGGGTGCATCTGGTATAACGCCCTATGGGCCATTATTACAGAACAAGCATTTACAATGCAACGGTTTCGCCTTTGGAAAAGTTAGAGCTATTGGCAATGTAAATGACAATGCCATTTATTTATCTGTTTTCAAAACCAACACATAAATACAAATTTTGTCATTTACAATCCCAATAGCTCAAACATTTCCAAAGGCGAAACCGTTGCATTGTAAATGCTTGTTGTCTTTGGTGTTGTATTAAGGAACCTTAGTTTATTTACAAAACATTTAATTAAAATCAACTTTGAAACTGTAGCATTTGTCGCTTTTTTTCTTCATGTAAATGTAGAGGTACTTGTAAATGTAGAGGTACTTGTATAGCGCACTACTACCCGGAGGCCTCTCGGCGCTTGTACGAATACCGCTGAGGAACCCTTCCTGGCCTTTCCCTGTGAAGTGCCCACTCCTGGGCACCCCCAAGGTGAAGCCAAGCATCCTAGCGTTGTTTGGGCCGTTGTGGAGATTAAGCAAGGTATTGCCGAGAGTTGGACCCATGATTAGAATAGGCACCGAGGCGAGAATTACCAGGTCTGAGGAAATTGAGCCCAAGACCCGCCGAGGCGGGAATTGAACCCTGGTCCCGGGCCAGACTTCTGCATCAGGGGCTGCCGCTCTAACTATTGAGCCACACTTCTCCATTTAGTTTAACTTATTTTGTTGTCACTAGACCTTCATTTCGCAACTTTATTTACATGTGGACATCACCTTCTTCACATTTAAAGAATTATAAGCAAAGAAGAGCGGATGGCGTGTAACAGTTACAGCATCTGACTTTAAAGCTGGGGAACCGGATGTGAGTGTCTGCAGGGGGCTCAACATCCTGTGATTCAGGGCAAATCACTTAGTATCTCCGTGCCTAAAAATAAATGTGTCCATCTGTAATACAACTAGTGCTGATGTAAAGTGCTCCGATCAGTTCGGGTCGAGTTAGCAGTATATAATACATCATATTATTACTGGTGGCTTAGTGCACTAATGCGTCCACTGAAGGGGCCTGTGTTTGACCTCATGATCATAGGTTCAAATCCCAGTGGGTCCACTCACTCATTCTTTCATCCTTCTAAGTTCAATAAAACTAGTACCATTGAGTTGGGTAACAATAAACATCTGTCATTCAGTGCCAAATTACCCTTCTGGGTGAACGTGTGCTTTACAAATGCACATTATATTAAATCATTTCATAATGCTTTACAGCGTCCATATCCTTTTCAAAGCTATTTCTTTGATTTTTGTCTTCTATGTTGGATCAAAAGATTTCACTGCACCACCCTTTTTGATCCCCTGCAGCAAGAGCAGCCCATTTCCCACACACCCTCTTCACTTTTCCACCCCATCACAGCATGGCTGGCTACATCTTTCAGCACACAATGCATAAACAAAGAGGTGTGAAAGCTTTAAAGTTAACTAAAATAATGGCTATCTTTACAGCTGAGCTAAAATACTCTTTGATACAGAACAGCAATCTCCTCCTTCTTAAACCCAGCATTTATGTATTCATCCCTTTCCTAGCACGCCTGGCTCCATCCTGTAGCACCCATACGGCTTCAACAAAGAGGTGTGAGCACTTTAAAGTCAGCTAAGGTGCTGGAGGTAGCCTACAGTCTTCAAACCACAAGCTTAAACAAATGATTAGTGATAGGTAGCACAATAAAACTAATGTCATCCCTGCTTTTATTCATAAACGCCAGTGTTGAATTAGCTCCAGGCCAGAAAATAAAAACAGAGAGGATTGTCGCGTAAGTTGTATTTTTAATAATTACTTAATTATGACATCTTGCATTATTATTCTTTTAATTAGCTTCCTTTATAAACGAAGAGGTGCCCTCCTTTGTAATCTTACAAACAACATACATTATTTGTATTCTAACTTAAAAGCTTTCTGTTTGTAAGGTCGCCAGCGTTGCTTTTTTAAACTTACTCTCCAATACGTTCGCGTCCAGTTTGCGAACATAAAACTGCAAAAAAAGTACACACTTGCCCGCACTTTTAAAAACACAAAAAGTAATTCCTTCCCTTGATGGTTATTCGTGCTTGAGCAGCATATCTCCTCAACACTTCTCATTCTTGTATTTCACCTTCTTTATCGTGTTTTCAAAAAAGATTTTAGGGAACAACTTTTAAACAACACTACAGGTACCTTCCTTTACAAAATCAACTCACCTACTCTGCACTAGCAAAATCATGTTCTATATTAAAGCAACTTATTTACATTTAGATCGTGCTTTTAGACAAGGTCCACTTTCTATAGAATTACTCTAAAAATTCGTTTGATTTAAGGAAATAAAAGAATAAAAAATGCATAATAACTTGTAATTAAATATCTTTGCCAAAATTAGAGACATAAAACACAACCAATAGGGCAACATTTACATTCAGCCTGAAATTTACCTTTCTACCACCTCGCACAAAGCCAACTTACATTTTATAAAGAAAACAACTTTAAACAAAATGTGCAACTGCACCTCACACACAAACAAAGTTTTATTCCACTCAAACATTGATGCCTTTAATTTACTATATTGGACAGCTTTTCACACTATTTGAAAATGCACATCACCCATAACCTACATTTTCAATTAAACTTCGCTTTGCCGAAAAACAAGCTTCAAAAGACAGTTCTACTATGCTGGAAAAACAAGTAACATTCATTTGTAACTCAATCACACACGTTATCACATTAGGAGTAATGCTTGCCTGTTATACACACTCTGTAACATTAAAAAGTTTAAACATACTGTACATCCACACTACACAGATAAAAAAACAAAAACTACTAGCTCTCGCAGAGGCAAGACTTATTGGTTTTGCCAATGCTTGCTACAAAATTACATGAATTGCACTAACACAGTACTCAGTAACTTTTGATAACAAAACGTGTTTTTTGTCGAAATCTGACAGGTGGGCAGCAAATTGTGAATTATGTGAAATGCAGAAAATCAGTAGTTATTCAAAAAACACTGCACATACAAAGCAACCTACTAAATGCCTCTCATCCATTTAGGGAACCTTTTAAGATGTTTTTGATGTCTAAATGTGTTGGACAGTAGGAAAGAGAGTCGAGGTAAGGGTTTCTAGGAAAGAGAAATAGAAATCGACTTTAATCATCTAAGTATAAGGACATTTAAATAAAGTGAAGCATAATTTACCCAGTCTGAATACATTAAACTTCTTTCAGACTCTACCCATTACTTAGTCTAGCCTATTCCAAATCACAAACGCTCTAGGCACCTCTGCCATTCATATTCACTCCTGGAAAACGTGCCTTCTGCGCTTACTTCTACTTCACAGCCTAAATCCACGTCATCATTTTATTCCCTGCCTACATTAACCTTCTGCACGTACCCTTGGCATTAATGTGTCCTCCAAACCTATTCTTGGTATTTAACTCAACTTGAATTCTCGACACCGATGCACTGGGCACAAACTACCGGCACCAGTTTGCTTCTACGTAAGTTCCTAGAAAGCGTGCTTCCTTCATTCATACTCCTGACATATTGTGGTATGTTTGTGCTCCTGATTTACATATATAGTAATGCAAGGCGTCAATATCTGTGGGTTTATTTTTCCAAGCATATAGCAGTTAAGAATTATGTATACACTGGGTATTGAGTCGAAACAGTCTACATTGTTTTATAGATATTTGCTCACAATCAAGGCAAGTACCAAGTTGATCTTTGTCAAACTGTCCATCTGTTTTCCTTAAGCATCGGTAGACAATCTGGATAGCCACCTCTTGTACTCTACTAATCTGTATTTATTCAACTAAGAGTTCTCATGATTCGTTTCTAAATGATGCTGTCAAGAAAATAGTGCTTACATTGGGTATTCAGGATTGCTTTACAGATCCGGGAACATTGCTAGCTAATCTTTTTTACATCTCACATAATGTTTATCTTTAGTTTCAAAAGTAAGATTATTGAAGAAATTGAACAAACATCAATACTTCGTACAATCAAAATGAAAAATTACATAGGAAATAGCACTGATGTTTCAAATTTTGTCTAGAGGAGAAAAATAACCATTTTTGGAAATGCGGAGAGCTGGTTTGTCAAAACCGCAATACAAGAAGAAGGAAGACTTAATATGATAGGACTATGCAATAGCAATGATGATCTAAAAAACAAAAATTAACAAAATTAAGTAAATAAGATTCTAAACATTGTTATTATCAATAGAAGGGGAGGCTGAACAACTTCTTGAAGCAGGGCGATAGGAGCAAAATACTTTTTTTGGGTCTATTATCTAATAGTGTGACAGGAGACCATAGCTGTAAACGTTTCTTAGTAAGAGATAGGGGATATACAAACGTTGTATCTAGTCTGTGGTTATGACAGTTTGGTGTATCCTTCCAATTTTTTGTTATCTGTTGAAAAGCGACTGCTAATAACAAGTCTAAGATTTGTACTTGTGATTGACCCATATTCCAATATTTAGGTAAGCTTCCCAGAAAAATGTTATTGAATGAAAAAGGGTATGAAATATAGCGTTAATCTGAGTCAAGATTTGTTTCCAAAATTTTAATGCATATGGACATGTGACAAGTAGATGTTTTAAATCAGCGTGCTCAAGGGTGCATGACCAGCAAATGTCAGGAAGTTCGGCTTGCATTCTGTGCAATGTCATGGGTGTTAATAAGAGCCGGTTGCATGTGAAAAACAGAGTTTGTGTAGTGTTTGCTGTTCTGGATGATTTTCAGATTTTTATCCTTATCTTATTCCAGAGGGAGATGGGCCCTTTTGTATCAAAGTCCGCTTCCCAGGAAACTTCTATTTTTGTTTGATCTCTATCAGTGGAAGAGTGGGTCAGACAAGAGTAGATACTAGAGGCTTTGGGATTTGTGCGAAGGAGATTATACCATGTAGAGCCAGTCTGAGAGGAGGAAGAGCTTGGAGATTGAAAATAGGTGTATGCTTCAAGTATTGCATTTCGAAAAATTAAAAATTTGTGCTGGAAGGAAAGGGGTAGTTGAAATAGAGAGCCCACCCTCGAGAATGTAAGCAATGCGTGTTGGTCAAATAGCTGATGAACCCAGAATAGTCCCTTATTTCTCTGTGTTTCCTAGTAGATAGGTTTATTCTTGACAAGTATATGTTTGTTGTGCCAGATGGCGGAGGCGGGAAAGGTGTCAAGATCATTTGGGGTAGAATGAAGGACAGTGTTTAATACCTTGCAGTAGTGTTTAATAACTGGTGAGGATCTTTTTTGCGGCTTACGAGTAAAGGATAGGTAATCAGGAAATGAGAAGGGTGTAAGGAAAGATTTCTCAAAATCAATCTAAAGTGGGGAGTCAGATGATGAATTAGACACCCATTTGGATAATTGTCTTAATTGGAATGCTTTAAGATTTTTAGGGAAGTCGGGGAAATTTATACCTCCCTCCAATTTTGGACAGGTCAATTTTTGTATCGACATTCTAGATTTTTTGTTATTCCATTGAAAGGATGAAAGGATGGAATTCATTTTATGAAAAGACTTAGCTGGTATGGCTACTGGAATATTGGATATGATGTAAAGTATTATAGGGGATAGCATCATTTTGATGGTGTCTAGGCGACCCCACCAGGACAGGCAAAGGGGATGCCATTTCGAAGTAAGTGTAGTTAATTTATCTAAGTATTTATCTAAGTTTAGGGAAATTGAAGTTTTGATAGATGGGGTGAACCATAGGCCAAGATACTTGATATGCTTAGGGCACCATGTAAAGTTAGAGATTGAGAATTCCTCCTTAAAAGTGTATTTGATCAAAGGCAATGTTTCATATTTCTTGTTGTTTAATTTGTAACCAGATGCCATTTTTTTTTTAGGAGTCAACCTCTTCCTAGAATGCTGGGAGTGCACGTTGTGTTTGAGAGAGGAACATCAATACATCATCTACATAAATTGCTAATTTAATCAGTGGGGTATTAGAAGTAAATCCAATTATGGATTAGTTTTCTCTTATTTTATATAAAAATGGTTCTAGCGCCAAGTTAAAAAGAAAGGAGGATAGAGGACAGCCTTGATGCACTCCTCTATGTAAATTAAAATATGTGGAAGTAAGGCCATTAGCATAAATAGTGGCTTTGGGTGCAGTGTAAAGTAAAGAGATTACAGAAATGATTTTTGGGCCAATTCCAAACCACTTAATTGTGTGGAAAATAAAAGACCAATACACGCTGACAA
Organism: Lissotriton vulgaris; assembly: GCF_964263255.1. Taxonomy (NCBI): domain Eukaryota; kingdom Metazoa; phylum Chordata; class Amphibia; order Caudata; family Salamandridae; genus Lissotriton; species Lissotriton vulgaris. The sequence goes on along the minus strand of NC_141685.1, from coordinate 676,445,410 downwards.
ATACCTTTTCTGCATCTAAGTGTTACAGCAAACAAATGATGGACGGAATCCTGACAATGCAAACATTCTCCCCCAGTCAAAAGATCTGGGTTAAATTCATAATTCTTTTGCCCATTACGCCACCCCAGTTTGGACCCAGCCATATGAAAAGCAGTCTAAACCCTGTGCCTCATGGGAACAGTCCAGACCGAACTGCCAGGCCAGGTCCTCCCTGGACTGGAAACGAGCATCCTGGGATCTGTTTAGGGTATGTCGCCCTTCTTCAGGGTCCCGTGCTCTCCATGCCACTGGATTCAAACCATACTGGCTGATGAGGGTGAAAGTCCGAAACCGGTCCTAGGATGCTTGTTTCCAGTCCAGGGAGGAATTGGCTTGGCAGTTCAGGCTGGACTGTTCCCAAACTGGAATGGCATGGTGATCAAAAAAACTATAGATTTAGGCCCAGATCTCTGTACTGGGGTCAATGTATGACATTGTTCTGCATTCTGTCCATCAATTGTTCTTTTTCTATTTTTCTGCGTCTAAGGCAATCTCTGCAAGGTGTTGTGAATAATGTAATGTTTTAGATAATATATCAAAATATGTCGGTAATATAACACCCCTCTACGAAACCTGATTGTTCCTTGCCGAGTAGTTGTGGGAGATATGATTCGAGTCGAAGGGCTAAAGCCTTAGAGAAAATTATGTAGTCAACATTGACTAGGGAAATGGGTTTGTAGTTTTTAAAGTAGCATAAATCCTTGCCCTCTTTTGGGATGAGACAAATTGGGGTCTCTGAAAAGGAACCCAAAGAAGTACTTGAATTAATAAGAGGATATGAGGGTGTGTAAGTATGGAAGAAATGTTTCGGCAAAATGCAGATGGAATTCAACTGTTAATCCACCTGGACCTGGGGCTTTATCCTTTTGGAGAACTTTCAATGCACTGCGCATTACCACCTATGTTATGCCGGACTCCAAGAGATCTAAGTTTATTGGGGGATCTGCAAGCTTTTGTATAGTAGAAAAGTAATGGGATATGTCCGTATCCCCAGGTATGTTCTCTGGCATTTACAATGATTTATAGAATTGCACAAACTCTTGTAGTATCTCAGTCTTTCTGTTTTTATATTTGATTTACATCAAGAATGGATTGAAATTTGTTCTGCTTAATCTTGAGGTAATTGGCAACAATTTACCAGTTTTATTTTGGCCCCCATAAAATGTCACACTAGTGTTCAGTAGATACAAAAAGGCGCTCTCTGTGGAATCCTTATTAAACTCATTCCTAGCCTTTATGAATTCTGACTGACAATCCTTCGACTTAGAAGCGTAAAAGGAGTGCTCCAGTCGCTTTATCTTAGTTAGAAGTTTGTTATTGAGTATTTGGGAATTTTTCCATTTGCTGGAAATTAATCTGATGATAGAATCACGTGCAGCAACTTTAAATGCATCCCAAATAGTATGGAAGAGAATATTGTCAGTTTGATTGAACTAGAAAAATTATTGAAAAAGGAAAGAAGAGTTAAAATTTGGGTGCAGAAGTAGGGAGTTGTTGAATCGCCATCTTTTGGGTAGCGCAGTGTGAAGTGAAAAATCCAGTTGAACCCGAACTGGAGCGTGATCAGATATGAATATGGGGTCTATATCAGCAGAAAGTCAGGATTGAGAAACATTATGTGAAGTGAAAATATACTCCATTCTGGGCTGGGTCTGATGAGGTGGAAAGAAATAGGTGTACTCTTGTGAAGAGGGATTACAAAGTCTCCATGTGTCAGTTAGATTCTGTTGTTTAATGGTTTGTAGGAAAGCATTATGTGCTTTGTGTGGAGTGAAATAAACCTTGGATTTTCTGTCTAAAAAGCGACCAACTGCCTTATTGCAATCACCTGCAAAAATAAAGTTCCCTGCAGGGTATTTTGTAAGTAGCAGCAAAATGTGGGTCCAAATAGAAGAATCTCCATCAGTAGGGGCATAAGTGGAGTGGTGTGGCTCACTGGTTAGAGGCGGCAGACCCGGAAGCAGAGAACGGCCCGAGACCAGGGTTCAATTCCCGACGCGGCAGGGTCGTGGACCAGGGTCAACGGACTCGATAATTCTCGCCTCGGTGCCTACTCTAACCAGGGATCACACTCGGCAACTCTGGGCATTAAGCTTGCCTCATCTCTACAACGGCCCCCCACAGACGCCGGGGATGCCTGGCTTCACCTTGGAGATACCCAGAAGGAACCATCTCACAGGGAAAGCCAGGACGGGTTCCCCAGCGGTCTTCAGCGCCAGGACGCTGTGCGCTTTACAAATCCAGTACATTTACATTTACATTTACATATATATTGAAGAAAGAGACTGGAGTCCTCCCGATCAGTAAATTGGTGAACAACCATCTGCCCTCATTATCTGAATCTTGAGAGATAAGCTTAGCATTAAGTGCCTTATGACATGAGGTTATAACACCATTTCTTTTGCCATCACCAAGAGAGAAGAAAACTTCTCCTACCCAGTTCTTTTTAAGTTGTAATGATTCAGACATTGTAAGGTGGGACTCTTGTAATAAGGAGATGTTGATATCTAGTTTAGATAAATATGATAATACTTGTTGCCTTTTGATGGGGGAATTTAAGCCTTTGACATTCCATGTAACAATTTTTAAAGACATTAAAATCTGCATACAAAGTAAACATTTAAATAAACCAGCATACAGGCATAGTATATGAATTGTAAACCAAACTACAAGTATGAATAAAATGACATTGAGAACCAAAGGGTTGAGAAAGGGAAAGGAAAGAGAATAAGAGATATAGACATGATAGTAAAATGTGATATAGAAAGAAGATTTGAGGAAAGAAACCAAGTAAGATGTAGACAAAAGGAAGATTGATGTTGGAATTACAAAAGGAAAAAAAAAAGTACCTACATAAATTCCGAAACACATAGGGTAGTGGGGTGTGAGGCCACATGGACTAGATGACCTATCCAGACTCCAGAAGGGAAGGCGGGAGGGACCCCATCACAAATGACATGCAAAAGGGTGGGTCATACAACAACGAAACAAGACCTGTAACCTGCAAGGAGAGAGAAAATTATTATTAACATCTAATAACTTGTATTAAACAAAAAACATTTTCATATTCTTAACAGGAAAACATGAAAAATATATCATGTATAACAAAAATATAGACATTAGGACTAGGCAAGCTACTAGTTACATACAATAGAGGTGTTCATAGTGTCCATACTGTGAGAATTGAGTTTTTTTAGTTTGACCGGGTCATTGTAAGTGGCTGTGTTGTTGTTGTGAGTTACTTTAAATAAGCAGGGATGGAAGAGGCCAAAAGGTGTACCAATGGAGCGAAGATCTGGTCTCATAGCTAGGAACTCCCTGCGTCTGTCAGCAATATCCTTTTCATAATCCTGTGAGAATAGAGGATTGCCCGACCATGAGGTTTTATGGCTCCTGCTGCTGATATAACCATAAGAAGATCAGTATATTATAAAAAATACATTATGACCCCTCTTGGTTGCCTCATGTTGGAAGTAGCTCCATTTGGAGTACCCAATCTATTGGCACGCTGAATGTTGAGAAGAGTGCCTTCTGGCAAGTTAAGGACTGTTGGTAGAAATTACTTGAAAAAGGTAATAGGGTCAGAACCGTCTGAGCCTTCTGGTAAACCATATAGTTGAAGATTGCTCCTTCTGTTCCTGTTTCCAAGGTTCTCAACCTGCTTCTGACGGGACAACACCTGGGACTGAAGAGAGTTTACCTTAACACTAGTTGACCCTAAAGATTCAATATTTTGCTCAGCTGTAGTGATTCTTTCCAACATTCGTGACCATCTATCATTAGAATTTGTAGTTTTGAATTTGTCTCTTCTACGAATGGACGTAGAGCTTGAATCTCTTCTGAAAGAAGATCCATAGAGACCGTTGAGACCTGTTTTGGAAGGGAGCGAGAGTCCTTTATCAAACGTTTAGTTGGTGCTTTTCTAACTGTGGAAGATGTGTTTAATATTGGATGATGAGTCACCGTTAGGTAAGGAGGTCGTAGAGTCTTCCATTCAGACAAGGTGTGTGAGAAAATGTGATCGATTTTATAAACTTGTGAGTTGAAGGTGTCTGCAAAGGTTTCGTTCTTTTCAGTCTGCCCATATGAGGAGGCAATAAAAAACAGCATTTTGGAAAACTTATAATAGAAATGTCCTTTCATAATAGTTTGAGTAGTAGCTTGTTTGAAGTGACACTACATATACTTAAATAACATTAGGAAGGTCAATGAAGCCTCACTGCGTCATGTCGGCACCTAACTTGAGGAGAAGACTCACAAGATATAATCGCGCTGCTATTTCATGAAGGAGCCAGAATTTAGAGCAGTCTTTGTTCAAGACACTTGTTTGTCCATCAATTGTTATCTCACAAAATATATTACTCTTAGGTAATTGTAAGAATTATGTACATCAAACACCATATCCACATTAAAATTGATTGAAGGTGCTGTAAAATATAGTTGTGTCTTTTTTTTTAAAGGAAAAAGAGCAAGAAATCAGAAATGTTTTGCTCAAGCCAGTTAAATAACAGTGAAATGTTGCCTCAGAGTGCAGCATTTGAGGTAATAATAATGATTTCCACTTTGTTGCTGGGGAAAGACAAGCCAAAAAAGTGTTTGCCAGTAGGAGCTCACAGGAAATTTCTGTTGCTACCAAAATTCCCGAGGAGAATGTACATGCGTTGCTGTGTTTCCCCTCATGCATAGCTGTTCATTATGGCAGGCGGCATCTCGTCAGAGCCACTTGCGATTGAAAAATAAAGTTGGAGGCTTACCGAGATTTAAAATGTCAAACACTCACTGCCTTGTCATCCCTGCAGATAGCGGAGCTCGCAAACCAATTTCCAGTGGCTCACGAGCTTCTTCTTCGTCGAAGCAGCAGCCGGTCCCAGCGCCGTCCCGCGGAGTGTCAGGGAAACAGCTTCATCTTCCGTGGGCACTAGCCACGCCACTTACATCTCACATAATGTTATCTACACATGAACTATATGATGCATAATTTAAATTCATTGAACTGCCTTGAGAATTATGTCTTAGTAGGCATTAAGCATTACACCATTCAACATGTTTAGTAGACGCAGTTGCATTTCATAATACACAATTTAAACAACTGTAGGGGGTCTATAATCTCAAACTCTTACATTGGGTCGGCCCAAAAAAACATACATATATATATATATATATATATATATATATATATATATATATATATATATATATATATATATATATATATATATATATCTCCAGAAACACACGGTCCTCACTCCTGGGACCGTTCCGCAATTAAGGGCACTGACAGCACTTTCACGTAGTTTTTCATTGCCATAGTTTATTTCAGGCGCTGCACAATCGTATCAACAAACACGTTGCCGCCTTCGTCGGTGTCGATAGATGCCAACTTTCAAACCGTTTAAATAAAGTTACAGCGTGATATTCACACACGTGATTAAAATCAAAATAAAAGGCACAGTTAATTTACTGCATTACTGTGGCGGCCATCTTACAGTGTCAGAAAAATGCTTGATCCAGTTGTCATATCAATTTCCACATAGTGTGGAATAGATTCATAACATTACATTGTTTAATTCCAACAATATAGTACAATGTGCATTTCATTCTGCATATAATCCTATTTAAATTTTAAGTTTTCGAGTTTATTTCGTCCTTAATGGGCTTTTCCTGTTCTCTTCACAGGATATTCTAGAAACATCTTTCTTACTAGGTGGCCTATGTCTGTGCCAGCGATTTCACATTTTTCCCCTATCATGCCCTGAATGGGCCAAACGTGAAAAACCATGTTCTCATAGAGGGAGTAGTCTTTGCAGGTTAACATACTTCTTTGCTCTCTTTTTCTTTCTGAACGAACAACTATCTTATCCAATGTGCACCCACATCTCTTCCTCATTGTTAAGGCCTGCCGGGCTCTTTGTCTGCAGCATTATTATATATCGTGATTCGAGGGTTCTTAATTTTTTCACCCAGTCTCCCCCACGTTCTGTTCTTGTTAATTGATCTAGGATGAAGAATGACAGCAAATTACTATTGCTTTTGTGCATTTTCTCATAATGTAGTGCCACCGGGTAGCTCTGATATTTAGTGTTAATTGCTCTCATATTCTCCAACACCCTCAATTTTGTCTGTTTAGTCGTGCTGCCCACGTATCTTTTACCACAGGGGCACACCAGACAGTACACAGTGAACTCTGAGTTGCAATTCAAGAGTTTGGAGATTATGATCTTATTCGATCTACCTGGTACCTCGAATTCCTTCATTTTGCTTGAATTTTTACAGGCCTTTCATTTCATACATGGATAGAATCCCAGTATTGGGGTCTTTTTCTTACATTTGGGGTCATAGTGGCTGTTGACCAGATGATCTTTCAGGGAATGTCCTCTCCTATAGGTAACTAGTGGGTAATCAGATATCAGTTTCCCTACTACGCTGTCAGACTGTAATATGTTTCAGTTCCTTCTCAAGATCTGGAACAATTCTGGAGACTTCTCTGTGAAATTGGTTATCAGTCTCGCCTTCATATCTTTGGGTTTTATCCTGTCTACTAGCAGTTCATTCCTGGTCATAGCATTACTCCTTTGTTCTGCCTCATTCAGTGATGTCATTTGAGATGTCATCAGTGATGTCACTGACCATGTCATAAATGATGTAATATGTGACATCAGCAGCAGTGGATTGCGGGTGCGTGAAATATAGTTAGTATAACTAACTATATAGGAGCAATTTCAATGGTTTTGTATGATTGAAATGTCCAGCTAACTAATAACACCCCTAAAACTTATAGTTTTTTGAGTGAATTTTAAAGGTTTTTTAAATGCTAATTCCTAACTATATAGGGCCTGAAACCTATGTTTTTTTCAGTGAAAAAAAAAAATATATATATAGATTACCTACTGGCGGTCGCCAGTAGGTAGTTATAGTTAGGATTTTTTTCAATGTTAAATCTCAAAATTCTATTTGGAATAACTTTGGCGCCGGTTGACGAATCTGCCTCAAAATTTCCTCAAAATGGCCTCGCGGCGCCCCGGTCCTTCCCTGAATTTTTGGGGGGGGATTCGTCAAGCGGGGGCTGAGATAAAAGGGGGGTCCCAAAACGTGTTTTCCCCATGTTAATTTCCATAGGGCGGTCGACCTCACTTTTAGCCCGAACGGCTGAATGGATTTCCACCAAACTTGGCAAAATTGTAGGGACTGGTAGCCCGATGTGCCTTTGCTATGTCTCAAGATATGTGCTTCAGTGGATTTTGAGTAATTTAGGTTGAAAAAAATATATACATCTATGGCAGCGCCCCGGTACGCGCTCCGGGCGTGCCACGCGACTTGCGCGCAGAAAGCTGATTGGTTCTTGGGTGTCTGTAAACATTCGAAACAGTCCGGAGCGGCCGCCATCTTGTGTCTCGGTAGGATCGAGACACAAGAGGTGGCCAAAACAAAGGGGGAAATGACCATAAAGGGGCAGGGTAGACCCACCCTGATCCCCTAGGTTTGATGTGGGGGCTATAAAAGGGCCTCGCGGGGGTAGCGCCTGGAACGTGCACCTGGGAGCGGACCAGGGAGCATAGCATGGGGAAAACCCAGTTTATTCACTGTGTCATCTCTACGACCCTTTCTTGCGTCAATACGCCCCTTTTGCATACATTACACCTGACGGAGGTATAATGTGGCGCAGGGGTTTACAAAGTGAAGCATCTACCTGATGTGTCACTTTGTAAATATAACTCAATAAGGTGCATGTTTTATGCTGCTGATGCGTCACAAAAAGTGACGTACCGGTGGCGTAAAAGTGACGCTTGGCCTTATAAATGAGGCCTTCAGTCTTCTACTCATGCGTCATATTAAATATATGACGTATTATGTCGCAAGTACTTACAGATACGTCAGTATTTCAGACGTATCTATAGGTGAATCACTACATATGATGAGTGAGTATATGTCTGACTGACTATATAGAACTGTTGGTGAATGAGTGGATGTGTATGTAAATGGTGGAATTACTGAATTGGTTGTTGTAACTGGTATAGGTATCTCCACTTTTTTGAAAATGTTAGTTTCTATTTTTTAATATTTGTTTCAAGGGTTACTTTACAGTGAAAGGAGGTCATTCTCTCTGTCACAAGGATGGTGTCATCAGTGATGTCATGAGTGATGTCACTGACCATGTCATGAGTGATGTAATATGTGATGTCATCAGCAGTGCATTGCACGCGCAGGTTATAGTGAGTCCAACTAACTAGAACGTGGGAATTTCAATGGTTTTATGCCAGTAAAATTTCCAGGTAACTATAACTGGTGTGAAACCTATGGTTTTTTCAGTGAATTTAATAGGTTTTTTAAATGCTAATTCCTAACTATAACTGAAATTCACTGAAAAAACCATAGGTTTCACACCAGTTATAGTTAGGAATATATATTTTTTTTTGTCTTGGAGCGCTTCCGGTACGCGCCCCGGTGAGCGCCCCGGAAAGCATACTATTTTGAAGCGCCCCGGTGCATGAACCGGGAAGCGTCCCGTTAGCGCCAATGTCGCGATCGAAAACAACATTGTGACGCGTCGCGTGACTTATCGCGTAGCCGCGTGATGGGTCTTATGACGCGCTGTGTAAACGCACCCGGAAGCGCTCCGCGGCGCGGCCCGGAGCGCGTAACGTAAGCGCGCCGGAGCGCATAACGTAAGTGCATTGGGTCATGTGACTTGAAAATAACACTTTTCATTGGTTCTCTTCATTTTATTTCTCCAAATAATGAAAGCCCCCTCCTTTTTTCCTCATTCTTACTTTCTTCATTGAGAGAGCAAGAGCTATTTTGGAGGAGACAATGGCTTCACTTGTTGCTGCAGCTGGTCCACCCCCACCACCACCCCCACCACCCAGAAAAGAAGGTCCACCACCACAGTTTCTTGGAGGACAAGAAGAAGTGGAGGAAGAAGAGGAGGAGGATCAACATCAAAGGGTCTACCTCCCAGAAGAACCAAGACAAAGGCACGTCAAAGTGCACTTCATTTGGCAATTTTTTTCTTTTCCAGATGACCAAAAAAAGGTGAACGCCCCCCCAAAGTCACCTGTCTCATCTGTGACAAAGTTCTTTCCAGGGGCAATCCCTCCAAGAAATATTCTTTTGGTAACTATACCATGATCCGCCACATGGAGAGGTGGCATCCCAATAATTTGGCCCAGGCTGAAGTCCGGGAACTTCGGCACAACCCACCCCCTGTGGCCAGCACTTCCTCTTCAGTACCCTCACATTCTGGACCAGAAGAACGGCAAATGGTGCCAAATATTCAACCAAAATTTGGCAAGGTCAAATTTCTTTGCATTTTGTGTTGCAAAACTTTATGCTATGGTGAACTTAGCGTCACCTTAATAAATACTGCTATTGACAACCACAAATGCAGCAAGTAAAGAAAACAGTAATTCTTTTCTTTTTTTTGCTCCTGTTGAGCCATTTCCAATTCCCTGTTTTTTGTTTGTTCCCTCAAAAAAAAGAAAAAAAAATATAAAATTGTTCAAAAACACAAAAAAAGTAAAAAAATGTTCAGAAAAATAATAAAAAAATATAAAACAACAAAAAATACAAGTTTTTTTCAGAACTACCTCCCATTTATAAAATTTTGGCAACATTTTTTTAACTCTGGCATTCTTTTTTCTCTGTTGTGCGCTTCCCGGTGCGCGTACCGGGCGTTCCCCACGCAAAAATCGAAAAAAAATATATATATTTTTTGCCCCGCGGGGCCCTTTTAAAGCCCCCACATCAAACCTAGGGGGTCAGGGAGGGTCTACTCTGCCCCCCTTATGGTCAATTCCCCCTTTAATTTGGCCACCTCTTGTGTCTCCATCCTACCGAGACACAAGATGGCGGCCGCTCCGGACTGTTTCGAATGTTTACAGACAACCAAGAACTAATCAGCTTTCTGCGCGCAACCTAAATTACTCAAAATCCACTGGAGCACATATCTTGAGACATTGCAAAGGCACATCGGGCTACCAGTCCCTACAATTTTGCCAAATTTGGTGTAAATCCATTCAGCTGTTCAGGCTAAAAGTGAGGTCGACCGCCCTATGGAAATTAACATGGGGAAAACGCGTTTTGGGACCCCCTTTTATCTCTGCCCCCGCTTGACGCATCCCCCCCAAACTTTCAGGGAAAGACCGGAGCTCGACTAGGCCATTTTGAGGAAATTTTCAGGCAGATTCGTCAACCGGCGCCAAAGTTATTCCAAATAGAATTTTGAGATTTAACATTGAAAAAAATCCTAACTAGAACTACCTACTGGCGACCGCCAGTAGATAATGTATATGTGTATGTATGTATGTGTGTATATATATATATATATATATATATATATATATATATATATATATATTTATTATATAATCTTCATGTCTGTGGCAAATCTTGACATGCAGATCAATCCATTTGATTCTGTTCTATCAACAAATAGAAGCCGTAAAATAATTTTTTGGGTCAAATAGACATGAAAAATGCACAGCAGAAACCTATAAAAATACATTTCCTACTTAAATACAGGAAAATTACTTTCAGAGAGCCCTCTGTAGCAATCTAGATAAAACAATTATTCCTTTACTAACACACAATATAAATTACCTAATGTAGACATTAAAACAGAGAAGATCAATGGATAAAGAGTTTAAAGGACAACAATATCAGTTGCTGAATAACCTATTTGACTAACGTAATGCTCAAGTAGCGGATATCCTCTATGTGAGAGGTAACACTTCCAATCGCACCCTGTGTACTCTGTGGGTAGGGGATTTTAATTATTCATTATGTAATTTTAAGAACACAAGGGTATTTGGTCTGAAAAATGAGGAAGATACGTCAATAACGCATTTTAAACACTCCATATGAGATGTTTTAAATAATATTTCTTTCAAACAGCACACAGACAATAAAAAAAATGCCCTACACGCTGCGCCAAGAAATAGGGACACTGAATACAGCACAGAAGTATTATAAGGCTACACTTAAAACTAGGAACGAAGAGCATAAAAGTGAAGGTTGGACTGACTTATTGGTATCTGGTTCCTTCGGGAAGTCAAAAAAGTATGGGAAGTTACTTCCCACTGTTCACTGCTGGTCTGGAAAACCAAATTGATTGTTTAATTGCAGGAACAGAGTGGCCTGCACACTTTTAGTGTATTTTTAATCCCCAAAGCAAAATCACTGACGCAGAGGAAAGGAATATTGTTGCATGCGATGAAATGGTACAGGGTTCTCATTTTAGTCATTTTATCTTGGTTAAAGAGGTGGCACTAGTGATAGTTCAGGACATATGTACAGAAGCCCCAGGTCCGGATGGAGTACCACTTGATCTTTTTAAAAATAATCCCCACTCTAGGCCCTAATTTTGACCAATATCTTCATAGTCTCTGTTCTTGGTCTACTTCCCCGCTTCATGGATAGAGGTCATTGTGGTCCCTATATTAAATAAAGGGGATGGAAATGACCAACCATGCTACAGACCGATCTCTCTGATAGATACTATAGCCAAGATCCTGGGGAGGGTGTTATTAGCTCGTTTGGAAATATGGGATAGTGATAATAGCATACTCTGAAGAACCCTGTATGCCTTTAGACATTGTTGAGGAACTGTTGAGCAGTGTCTAAAATTAGCTTTAATCGTTAGTAAGTACACTAAGTCCATGAAGTACTCATAACATTTGGTCTTCATGGGCTTGCCATATGCTTTCGACATTGTAAACTGCGATAAGCTCTGGAGCATGATGGGGTATGAAGGTGGAGGAGCCCTTTGTTATCCTCCTTTGGAGACTAAATCTGAATGCTACATTAAATATCAGCTAGGGTCTTGAAGGTGATATCACTGACCCCATCGGCTCGGTCCAGGCTGTACTCCTGGGGTGTATCCTTGCCCCTTTCTTGTTTTGTGTATACAGAAATGGACTGGAGACTTTTTTTATTGTAGAAGGAAATAGATTTCCAAAGGCCAGCGTGTTTTTTTAAATTAATTTTTTTATTTTTTTCCTTCACCTCTTAGCTTTTTTATGCAGATGATGCTGCCCTCCTAGCAAGGACAGCAAATAGCTTACACAGAAAGCCTTGACACTTTTGCAGACATTATGTAATCTCTAGATTTGAAATTAAACCTCAAAAAATCGTATGTGTCCCAAAATCACCCAAAAATTTCCATCTGCAAAAAACCCCATTGGATAACGTCACAAAATGTGCCTATTTAGGAATCCCTTTTTAATAATTTATTGAAGCAAAATCTTCTCATATCATTAAGGGTGCAGCAAGTTAACAGGGCAATGGAAGCTCTTTTTCGCTTAGTAACTAAGCTGTGCCAGAAGCCCGCTATAGAAATGAAGATGCTAAGTAGAGCAAAATGCATGTCAGTTGCTACATATTTGGTGGGAGTTTAGGAGTACACAGACTGCACCAAGCTCCAACTTGCATGGAATGCCTTCCTTCGGAGGCTTCTCGTCATCCCGCAAGGGTCCTCAACCTTCTTTTGTCACTTTCAAGTGGTCTTGATCTAACCTGAGGATTGTATACCTTTTGCTCTGTTATTATTATGGGTCAAAGTGTATTCTACTGCTAAATTAGAATTTGTCTGGAAAATTCTAATTCAATCGATTTTTTTTTGATTTTTTTTTGATTTTTTTTTTTTATCTACATGTAATGTTGAGAAGATCCGTGGTTAAGATACATTAGATGTGCACTTAGTGATTTGGGCCTTGTTGATCTTTTTGAAGACCAAGTTTATATTTTACCATCAGCGAAAGCTCAAGTCAAGAAAACTAACTGGCCATTAGTCATAGATTAGCCCCCAAGCGACTTATTCAATAAACCTAGGGCCATATGTATCATTCCAAATTGGAATCGCAAACGCCGAAATTCGCAGAATTTCGGCGTTTGCGATCGCAATTGGGCTTAGTGGTTTGTAGGAATGAAAAGCAGCCTCGCAAAATAAGGAATCACTAAATTTGCAATTCCATTTTTTGCGATTGCATTTAAGGAATCGCAAATTGCGATTCCTTAAATGCAATGTAAGAAGCATAAAAAAAGTGCAATTTGGCCTTAAGGAATCGCAAATTACCACCAACTTAAAGTTGGTGTTAATTTGCGATTAATTTGAAAAATGCATTTCTTTTGCATTTTTCAAAGTGCCATGTGGCGCACGTGTGCCACATGTGCACACATGCACATTTCAAGGGTGCAACAGGGTGTCTTTTTGACACCCTGGCACCCAAGAAATTGCATTCTCAATTTGGGATTGACAATGTCTTCCTATTCATTCCTATGGGACTTTAGGCCTATAGGAATGAATGGGGAGGTATTCCTTAATTGCAAATTGCAATTTGCGATTCGCAACTAATGAATATGTAGGATTTGCAATATTTGCAAATCCTACATACATAGCGTTTGCAATTCTCAAATGGCGATTCGCAAAAAATCGCTATTTGAGAATCGCAAAAGAAAATGTTGATACATTTGGCCCCTAGTGAATATTTCCTCGCCAGTGCTGCAATTTTATTTGACATTTGTTTTAAACTCTAAGCACAGATTTTATCTGTCCAGATTTTGCCTTGGCACTGTGACATTTCTTGTGGCATTTCCACAACAATGTGGATGGTTGCAAAATCTTCTGGAATGTCCATGCGATAATATATCAAATCAATCAACTGTACACATTTTACCCTTTTGTTCTTTATGTCAATCTGTAAGAGCAAACTTTATGCTCCCCTTACTAAGACCACATAGGTCAATTTCATTTCAAGATGTTTTAGACTTTAGTATTCATTGAAATCACATGAAATCTGTTATGCAGTTCTCAATTTCGTAAGGGGGGACTTTCAAAAGGAAAACGATGTAGCTAACTGGTATCTTAAAACCGATAAGGAAACTTGATGAAAGGATTATTGCGTGTTTGCACTTTGTTAACCTGCACATTGCACTTTTTACTGATGACCTTTGATTGTAAATATTTTGAGGTCCAATAAATTGCCATTTGAGATTTTTATTTATACATTTTTACCAGTTTTATGTTGTTGCTGTATTTTACTCATGTATGTATAGTATGCTTTTATGACTGACTGACTGAGTTGCTGAATAAAAAGCTAATGAGGGCAGAGGTATAAAGAGAAAAAATAAAAATCGGCAGGTATGTCACGGACTATGCCTGATTATGTCTACTGCAGTCTATAATGGGCAATGCTCGTATACCCCAGCATACTGGACCTTTGCAGCCACTTAGCCATCGTTTGATATGAAATGCTAACAGTTATAAGGTTTCTAGTGCGGTAATCATTAGTCTTTACTCTGAGTACTGTTGTTCAACTGGTACGCCGCTGATCTGTTATGTTATGTTATGTTTATTGAAACTGTCCTGGCGCGATGAAAAGGTCATGGTGTCAGCTAGAGCAAGGGAAAGCTTACATAGTCTGCATAAATGAGTTTTTAGCAAATTTTTAAAGCTAGCAAGATTTGACGAGTGTCTTAAGGCCTCAGGTAGGTTGTTCCACAGCTGAGCTGCACGAACCGTCAGAGACTGCCCCCCCAGTCGAACTTTCTTGAATCTGGGCATAACCACATGTCTGAGGGAGGCAAATCGCAGCTGGCAGGTCAGCTGGTAGAAGGCAAATCTGTGCTTAAGATAGGAGGGGCAAGGGCCATGTAGGGCTTTAAACACAAGGACCAGGGCCTTAAAGCGCACTCTTTGGGCCACTGGTAACCAGTGGAGCTCTCTAAGTTGTTTGCGAACGCTGAGTCTCCTAGGGATATTAAACAGGAGCCTCACCGTCGCGTTCTGGACTACCTGTAATTTCCGGATCAAAAAATCCAGAATGCCGGTGTAGAGGGCATTTGCGTAGTCCAGTCGAGAGAGCACAAGTGCTCTGGCTACCGCTTCCTTAGCCACTTGGGGAAGAACTTCCGGAGAATGGATAGGTTGCCAAAACAAGTACCCGCCAGTCTTGAGATTTGATCGCGGAAGCACAAGTCTGCTCCGAACCAAACACCCAAGTTCTTTGCCACCCCACAGTCACCACTAGGGCACGATGATCCAATGGGCCAGATGAATTCCCTAAAGTCTGCTGGGAATTGGCCATACAATAGAATTTCAGATTTGTCCTCATTGCATTTGAGGCCTGCCTGAGCAAGCCAGGCAAATACAGAGAACAAACATTGGCGAACACCCACTGGACTAAGGTTATCCTTATTCCATGTGAAGAGAAGCTGGGTGTCGTCGGCATAGGCCATTATTTTCGCACCCAACCTTTCTGCCAGATGGATTAAGGGGGTCCAATAGACATTAAAAAGGAGAGGACTTAAAGTCGACCCCTGAGGCACGCCTGTCTCAACCCTGCTGTTTGAGGAGTGGTAGGGGGGAAGCCAAACTTGTTGGCATCTGTCTGTGAGGAATGATCTTAACCATCTGAGAGCCACGCCCGTTATGCCAATCTCCTCTAGCCTAGAGAGAAGCTGGACATGGGGAACCGTGTCGAACGCGGCAGAGAGGTCCAATTAAATTAGAGCCTCTCTGCCGCCTCCGTCCAGACATTCCCTAATGGCTTTGGTGACCTCCACGAGCGCGGTCTAGGTGCTAAAAGAGGAGCGGAAACCAGACTGGGCAGAATGGAGGGCTCAGATGATTCCACAAACCTCTACAGCTGCCGAAAAGCAGCCTTCTCACAGACCTTGGCTAAGGCAGGGAGTAAGGAGATAGGGCGATAGTTTGAGGAAAGTAGTGGGTCCGCCGAGGGTTTCTTGATCAGCGGGAGAAGTTTAGCTTCCTTCCACTGTCGGGGGACCAAGCCTGATTGTAAGGACTCATTGACTAAGTCAGTCACCATCGGAGCTACAACCTCCGCCACGCCACTCAAGACCCTTGCGGGGCACGGATCCACTGGAGATCCTGACTTCAGTGCTTTTAAAATAGCCAGAACGTCCAATCCCTCTATGATAGAAAAACTTGACATCACAGCGGTCCTCTCAGTGCTACAGGGCATTTTAAACAAAGGGAGGGGTGGGTGGGAGTTCAGAGTGCCCTGAGATACAAAAGTATCCTTTATATCAGGGGATTTGAGACTCGCTTGAATTTTTGGGATCTTGTCTATAAAATAGGTTGAAAGTTTCTCACACCATCCTGCAGACGTTGGAACTGACATTACTTCTGCCACTGGGGCCGTAAAACAATAGAGAAAATGTATTTGCTGTTATTTTCGGCCTTCATAATCCTGGCTGCATAATAGTCCCCTTTAGCAGCATTAATTGCTGCATTGTAGTCTTTTTGTGCTATCCTGAGCTCTGCTTTTGCCGCAGGGGAATACCCCCGTCTCCAGGTTCTTTCACATTCCTTACATCCAATTTTTAGTATTTTAAGATGATCCGTGTACCAAGGGGATGAAGGGATGGTTCTAGGGCACTTTTTTCCTTTCTTCTCAGGCAGTGCACTAACCGTGGAGCGTATCCATGCTGAGAAATTTTCAACTGCTTCCTCCAAATTCTGGGCCTTAACAGGAGCAGTATCAGTCAATGCCGCTGCCAAGGTTGGGATACTAATTTTCTTAGGGCGCAAATCATCCTGCGATCTAGCCGCAATGCGGTTGCCATTTATATCCCAGAAGAAACATACCAGAGAATGGTCGGACCATGTAACTGGGCAGGGGAGGTCCGTTTGAACATTAAAATACGAATAGACGAGATCAAGACAATGGCCCCCCCAAATGTGTGGAGTCAAAGACCCGACGCTCAAGGTGGGCCAAGTCACAAACCTCCAGATCTCTAACCCCTAATGCCAGAGGGTCGTCCATGTGAATGTTCAAGTCACCCAGCATGAGAAAGTTGGGAAAGCTCAACGCTCCCTGGACCGCAACCTCCTCCAGAGATTTGGTGCTAACTGTTATAAAATCAATCAATCAATCAATGACATTTATAGAGCGCACTACATACCCGTAGGGTCTCAAGGCGCTGGGGGTGGGGGTGCCGCTACTGCTCGAACAGCCAGGTCTTCAGCTTCTTCCTGAAGGAGAGGTGGTCTTGGGTCAGGCGCAGGCCGGTCGGGAGGGAGTTCCAGGTCTTGGCGGCCAGGTAGGAGAAGGACCTTCCTCCTGTAGTCGCTCTTCGGATGCGGGGGACGGCGGCGAGGGCGTGGTTGGGTGATCGGAGGTGGCGTTTGGGGGCGTAGAAGTTGATTCGACTGTTGAGGTAGCTCGGGCCTTGGTCGTGTAGGGCTTTGTGTGCGTGGGTGAGGAGGCGGAAGGTGATTCTTTTGTTGACGGGGAGCCAGTGAAGGTCTCTCAGATGTCCGGAGATGTGGCTGGTTCGTGGGATGTCGAGGATGAGTCTGGCTGAGGCGTTGTGGATCCGCTGGAGTCTCTTCTGGAGCTTGGCGGTGGTACCGGCGTAGAGGGCGTTGCCGTAGTCCAGTTGGCTTGTGACGAGGGCCTGGGTGACGGTCTTCCTGGTCTCGGTGGGGATCCACCAGAAGATCTTCCGTAGCATGCGTAGGATGTTGAAGCACGCCGAGGAGACGTTGTTGACTTGCCTGGTCATGGAGAGGGAGGAGTCCAGGATGAAGCCCAGGTTGCGTGCATGGTCTGTCGGTTTGGGTGCGGTGCCCAGGGCGGGAGGCCACCAGGAGTCGTCCCAGGCGGAGGGTGAAGAGCCCAGGATGAGGACCTCCGTCTTGTCCGAGTTCAGTTTCAGGCGGCTGGTCGTCATCCACTCGGCTACCTCTTTCATCCCTTCGTGCAGGTTAGCTCTGGCGGTGGCGGGGTCGTTGGTCAGGGAGAGGATCAGCTGGGTGTCGTCGGCGTAGGAGATTATGTTGAGGTTGTGTTGGCGTGCGATGGCCGCGAGGGGGCTCATGTAGACGTTGAAGAGGGTGGGGCTCAGTGAGGGTCCTTGAGGGACGCCGCAGATGACTTCGGTGGCCTCTGACTTGTACGGTGGTAGGCGGACTCTCTGTGTTCTTCCGTCGAGGAAGGAGATGATCCATTCCAGCGCCTTGTCCAGGATTCCGACGTTGCTGAGGCGCTGTACTAGGGTGCGGTGGCAGACCGTGTCGAATGCCGCGGAGAGGTCTAGGAGGATGAGGGCCGCTGTTTCTCCGTTGTCCATCAGGGCTCGGATGTCATCGGTGGCGGCGATGAGGGCGGTCTCGGTGCTGTGATTGTCTCGGAAGCCGGACTGTGAGGGGTCGAGGGATCCATTTGTCTCGAGGAAGGCGGCCATCTGCTTGTTGACGGTCTTCTCGATGACTTTGGCTGGAAACGGGAGGAGCGAGATGGGGCGGTAATTCTTGAGTTCGGTAGGGTCCGCTGTGGGTTTCTTGAGTAGAGCGCTGAGTTTGGCGTGCTTCCAGCTCTCAGGGAAGGTGGCGGTGTCGAAGGATGTGTTGATGATGTCTCGCAGGTGGGGTGCGATGACAGCGTCGGCCTTGTTGAAGACGTGGTGAGGGCAGGGGTCGGTCGGTGATCCGGAGTGGATGGAGTTCATCGTGCGGATGGTGTCTTCGGTGCTGATGGGGGTCCAGGCGTGGAGGGTGGTGGTGGGGGGTGGTTGTTCGGTCTTGGTGTGCGTTGGTTGGTTGTTGAAGCTGTTGTGTATGTCCGCGATCTTGTTGTGGAAGTATGAAGCGAGGGAGTTGCAGAGGTCTTGCGATAGGGTGATGTCGTTGTTTCCTGCGCTGGGGTTGGATAGCTCTTTCACGATGTTGAAGAGTTCCTTGCAGTTGTGTGCGTTGTTGTCCAGCCGGTCCTTGAATGCAGTTTTCTTGGCGGCGCGGATCAGCTGGTGGTGCTTCCGGGTGGCCAGCTTGAAGGTGGTCCTGTTGTCCGGTGTAGGTTCCCTTCTCCAGACTTTCTCGAGGGCTCGGCAGTTCTTCTTGGAGCTCTTGAGTTCGTCGGTGAACCACGGGGCTTTCTTGCTGCCGGGTCTGCTGGGCGGGGTCCTCAGCGGGGCGAGCTCGTCCGCGCAGGTGCTGATCCACTTCGTGAGGTTGTCGGCGGCCTGGCTGGGGTTTGCTGAGCTGGCAGGAGGGTGCTGGCTCAGGGAGGTGGCGAGCTGGTCTGCTGTGATCTTGTTCCAGCTTCTGCGGGCGGCCTGTTGCTGGTGGTGGTGGGTCGTTGTTCTCTTGAAGGTGAAGTGGATGCAGCTGTGGTCCGTCCATTGAAGCTCTGTGGCGTGGGTGAAGTCGATGTCTGTGCAGGAAGAGAAGACTGCGTCGAGTGTGTGTCCGGCGAGGTGGGTGGGGGTGGACACCAGCTGCTTGAGTCCAAGATTGGCGAGGTTGTCGAGCAGGGTGCTGGTGTTGCGGTCGTTGTTGTTCTCCAGGTGGAAGTTGAGGTCCCCCAGGAGGATGTAGTCAGCGGAGGGGAGGGCATGCGGGCTGACTAATTCGGCGATGTCCTCGCTGAATTGGGTGCGTGGTCCCGGAGGTCGGTAGATCAGGGTGCCTCTGAGGGTGGTGTTCGGGTCGGTGTGGATCTGGAAATGCAGGTGTTCGGCGGTAGTCAGGGTGTTGTCGGTGCTGGTCGTGAGACGGATGGTGTTCCTGTGGATGATGGCGATGCCTCCTCCCATCTGGTTGGCGGTGCGGTCCCTCCGGACGATCTTGTAGCCCTCTGGGATAGCGATGGCGATGTCTGGAGCTGAAGAGGCGTTCATCCAGGTCTCTGTGAGGAAGGCAACGTCAGGGGCTATGGCGTCTAGGAGGTTCCAGAGTTCGATGGCGTGTCTGTGGACGGAGCGGGTGTTGAGCAGGATGCACTTGAGGTGGGTGCTGCTGGTGTTCGACTTGGCGGGTGCTGGTGCGAGGCAGGTCCGGATGCAGGAGAATTTGCAGGCGTGGCAGCTGAAGGGTCCGTGGGTGCGTCGTGGTGTGGCTTGGTGGCATCCTGGGAGTCGGCCGGTGTTGAGTGCGATGAGGGCGGCGGCGGAGTACGTCAGGCGGGTCGGTCGGGGTCTTCGTGGGCCAGGGGTCCTGGCGCTGGACGCGATCCGGTCGCGGACGGGCGCAGACGGGCTTACCTTTGGCGCGCCTTCGGCGCACAATCGGCGCGCCCGCTGCGCGAGACCGCTGAGCGTTCGCACGGTCGCCATATAAGGCGAAGTGCGCGGGTGGGCGGGGCAGCTGGGAGGCGGGAGCGGTGAGGGTAAAGAAGGGAAAAGGGGCGTGGTAAGCGGCGGTGGCGGGAAGCGGGGAGGGAGAGCGGAGGTCGGCGAGGTAGGCGGGCAAACAGGAAGGAAAACGCAAAAACGGGCACAAATTTACAAAATTACAATAACAGCAGGCACAAAGGGGAGAAAAACAAGACCAAGGCAGAAATAAACAAACAGTAAGCGCAACACCGGCAGGCGAGCACGGACCACGCCGCTCGGCGGAGGGGGCGTGGTCAGCGGCAGCGAGGCAGGCAGCGAGGCAGTTAGGCAGGGCAGAGGAGCACACGCAGCAGCTGGTGGCCGTGCGGCGCGGGGGTGTCCCACAAGTGCCTATGTATTAGACATCAAACTAGGTTCAAGTGTAATTCATACTCTTGCAAAATAGAACATACTTGTACGCAATTGCACTCGTAGCACATTTTACCATGGTTAGATTTTTGTTGTTGTTAAAATAAAGCTGATGCGTTCAATTCCCATTACAGTGCTTCCAACATGGATCATAGCTGGATGTACTGTATCACATCAGTCTGGTTGCACCATCTGGTTGAGGTTTTAAGTGCTTCTGTCAATTGTTTGAGAACTGGCCAAGTCCCCCACAGAAATGCTGATACATTGTAAAGGATGTCCTCCCTATTTATTCGATTATATAATGCAATCACATCTGTCATACTGCTGATCCCATATGACTAAAAAAGGGGGCACATTCACCTGGATCAGATGGATGTGAAATTTGTACAAAACAATAGTATGTAGATTATAGTATTTCCCTCCCTCGCCTCCCTCCCCCCCCCCACCCCCCATCTTTAGAGCAGTTGCATAGAGTCCTCCTCTCTTAACCATTTTATTATTACATTGTATGACCTTGTTGGAAATATCCCTAGTCTAAACAAAATGTAAACCCCCGTTCTTTGGCTAGGTTGTATTTTATCCAGATAGTCTATAAACCCCCACCTCAGTCCTAGACGTAAGATAGGAGTATGTTAAGCTGCTGGGTTGCACACTCCTAGCCTTAGTATCCCTTAATAAAGTGGAATAGTACTCCATGACTGAATCTGCCATATCAGGCCACAACTGCCCAGTATCTGCCATAGTCTAATCAGGCCCATAGCAATTTGCTTTTGTGTGCAGATCACGGGAATGTCCATTTACCAATGCTCTTACTCCCCTCCTCTATGACTTGTAAGTCACTTTTTGACTTTATTTTCCTAATTAGTGTAATCCAATATATTCTGGCCTGATCCATAATGGAGACTACATTCAATTCCACAAAGACAGGAATTACAGGGGTGCCACATCCCAGGCTCAACAATGATTTAAAAAATTGTTTTCAGCTAATTGTTACGTCTTCATATTTCCATACCCCTATAGCCTGGCTCCATATAAGGCAGCTGCTACCAACTTCTATGTATACATTTGCAGAATAATACTTCAGTGCTGGAAACATGCCTTTATATCTTAAGTGCCACTCAAGTTGTTTTTTGCAGGGTGATGGTTGTCTTGGTTACATGGTCATTTCAGTTTAATCTGCTAGACAGGTGAATGCCAAGGTACTTTGACAAACTCAATTCACTGTTCATTTACCATGATCTTTCTTTTAAATGTTGGGGACGGGTGTAGTGCTGTTGCCTTTGTTTTAGTATTATTAGTGGCCAAGCCCCTCCTAATACAATAATTCAAGAACCTAGTCAACAGTTTGTATATGGCATTCTCTGTCCTGGTGATTAATACCACATTATCAGCGAATAGGTGGATAGGGACCTTGCTACCTGCAATTGTAGGAACATTAATGGGTATTTCCGAACAGTAATCTACTACATCATGTTTAAATTAGGTGAAAAGTAGTAAGGCTAATATACACCCTTGTCTTTCCTTTTTTCCAATTTGAAAGGGTGCTGTGCACTCCCCCGTTTTTTCCATTGGATGGACATTGAAATCCCCACAAATCAGACGATGTTTGTCCCTATTTACCTGAGCTTCACAAGTATCAGGAAGGCTTTGCCTTTTTAATGTCTCAAAGTAGAATATCATATTCGACATTATAAGCTTTTCATCCTCCACCCATCCTGGTGGAATGTATAGATTAATGATATCCATGCATGCAGTCTCCTCATATGATTTCAACAGCCTAACATGGAGTAAGTTGGGGCCCACTACTCTCATAGAACATTGAACCATCTTGCAGTTTAAATTACATGCAACATAAATTGCCAACCCCCCACGGTCTAACCCTTTTCTGTGTAACAGTCAAGGCACAAAACTCATCTCCGCATAAAGACCCTGTTTTTTGAAAAACGATGTTGACATTATTGAGAAACTTTACACAATCTCTGTTTTTCATTGTTGGCCCCAGTCCATTATTGTTACATAACTGAATGTTCAAATAGATCATCTCCTTTCTATTAAAAGTAATTATTGGTTCTGGTATATCGTATTTGAGATCATCCTTGCCGTATGTAATTCCAATCTGTGCATTTTCATTGCTCTCCTCCAATACTCTCCCAGAGCTTCTGCCACTCAGCGCCTGTGTTAACCATTCCGAATCTTGGTTGGTACTTATTACTTGCTCCTCAGTCACTTGACTCAGATTGGGCGCTATATAAATCTCAGGTTGATTTAGTTTGTTATGATATCGAAGTTTTCATAGCCATTGAATAGAATTGAATTATTTGTTGGTGTTTTTCTTGTGGCTATTGATTTGTCTCTCCTACTTTGCCCCTGTAGCGCTTCTGATCAATGAGTGGATCTATTAGAAGATTTTGCTACTTTCTTCAGATTTGTGTTATTTTTTTGCAGCAGCATGTCTATACCCATTACAT
The DNA here is from genome assembly GCF_964263255.1 of Lissotriton vulgaris. Classification (NCBI taxonomy): domain Eukaryota; kingdom Metazoa; phylum Chordata; class Amphibia; order Caudata; family Salamandridae; genus Lissotriton; species Lissotriton vulgaris. The sequence goes on along the minus strand of NC_141685.1, from coordinate 676,422,419 downwards.
GGAGATCATCCAAATGCTGTAGTATTAATCTGCCAGCGTCACTGAAGGCAAACTCAACCTTGGAGTTTAAGAGGTTTCTAGATTTTCCATGACCCCCTTGTTTTCGAAGTACACTCTTGTGTGCATTGGCACTATGTTAAAGAGCAGGTGGCTCCTAGTTAGTGGATTGAAACTATTCAGGTCTGGAAATACCTCAATAAATTCATACTGCGTTGTAGCTTCTGATGCTTTATTGTCTACTGGACCAGGCGGAGGCATGCACTGGGGTCTATCATTTTTAGCCTTGATACTTGTTATTCCCAATTAGACCCGGCATCTTTGGCATGTTTTTCCTATGTCTTTTTTGCTTCTGACCTCTTGTTTTTGACTGTGTGCTGCATTTTGTTTTTACTGGTTTTAAAACTTTGAGCACTTTACCATTACTGATCAGTGCTGAAGTGCAAGTGCTCCCTTGGTAAATTGTGATTGGTTATCCATGATTGACATACTTGATTTACTGGTAAGACCCTAGCAAGGTGCACCGTGTGTGCCCAGGGCCTGTAATTCAAAAGCTACTAGTGGGGTTGTAGCACTGATTGTTCCACCCACATAAGTAGTCCTGCAAACCTGTCGCAGACCTGCCCCTGCAGTATCCGTGAGTGCAGTTTTAAACTGTCATGTCGACCTAGTAAGTGCACCCACTTACCAGGCCCAAACCTTCCCTTATACTACATGTGAGGCACCTCTAAGGTAGCACAAAGGTAGCCCCAGGGCAGGGTGAAATGTATTTAAAAGGTTGGGGACATATACTGCTGTATTGGACATGTCCTGATAGTGAAAAACAGATTTAGCAGTATTTCACTATCACAAGGACTATCTCTCCCATAGGTTATCTTTGGAGCTGCCTTGCAACCTCTTACAAGTGTAGTTTCCGATTGGAAAGAGATAGGGATTTGAAGTTTGGGGTCCCTTAACTCACAATTTAAAAACACATTGTTTAATAAACTTGTTTTTTAAATTGCATGTTTGAAAATACCACTTTGGGAAAGTGGGCATATTTTTGCTTTACCATTCTGTGCATCTACCTGCCTGTGGAACCCACTTCTGGAAGTTGGGCTGCTTGTTTATTCACTCTAGACAGTCACAGAGGAGCTGAGGTGTGCCCTGCATATCCTGATGGCCCGTCACCTGCCTGATGGGTCTTCCTGAGCTAGAGTGGTGGGAGGAGGTGTCACTGACACCTGAATAGGGCTGTGCATTTCTTAACACAAAGCTGTCTCCCCCACGCTGTAGTGTATCTGGAGCCAGGTCAGGGAATGGTAGGGTCTTGGGCAATTCAAACACTTTCCTTTTGGAGTTTCTCTCCTTCAGTGGTAGAAAGTGATATAAATACTGGCGCTGTGACACCATAACTTCAGAACACTTCTGGCTATTTATCCAAGAAGAGCTTGAGAAAGAGAAGAGACTACCACTTTGCTGTGTGCTTTGCAGCAAGACTGCTGCCTCTGTCTTGGGCAGTGAAAGTACAGGACTTTGCTTTCTACATCTTACATCCTGCTTGTCAAGGTTCTCCAAGGGTTTGTGTGAGCTAGCCTCCTGTTAGGAAGTTTCAGGGCCATCAAATACTTCATTTGCAGCCCCATAACTCCTCTGCTGGGAGTTCTGACCCGCCAAGTGGTGTCAATTCCAGTTTTGGACCCTTGGAGGTGGCTGTTGCAGCAAAGAAGCCCATAAATCCATGATCGACCTCCAGTGCCAAATTTTCCTGGCACTGCACTGTCATGCAGCTGAAAAACCAATGCATTGCAGCGGTGCAGTTGAAGAATCAACACAGCGCCTGCCATGTGGCTAAAAGATAACCACAGCCCGAGTCCTGAGAATTCTTTCTCCAAAGTCCGTGGCACCTGCTCCGAATCCGATGCAGGTCCTGCTGTGTGGCTGAAGAAATCGATGCATCACCTGCTACGTGCTGGAAAATTTATGCGGTACAAAAGGGGGTGGTGATGGACGGAGCATCTGAATCAATCAAACACTCACACCCAGTCAAGAGATCTGGGTTTAATCCATCACCGTTCTTTAGCCCACTCTGCCACCCCAGTTCAGACATGGCTATATGCAAATCCGTCTGACCCTGTGCCTCATGGGAACAGTCCAGCCCGAACTGCCAAGCCATGTCTTCCCTGGACCGGAAACAAGCTTCCGAGTACCGGTTTCTGGCATTCCAGCCGTCTTCAGCCCGGCTTGCTTGAATCCAGTGGCAAAGTGAGCAAGGGACTCACGTCTGAGCATACCCTACCACACTTATGGCGGCCAAAAGCGGTACAAAAGGGGAATGCCAGAAACCGGTCCTCGGAAGCTTGTTTCCGGTCCAGGGACGACATGGCTTGGCAGTTCGGGCTGGACTGTTCCCATGAGGCACAGGGTCAGACTGATTTGCATATAGCCATGTCTGAATTGGGGTGGCAGAGTGGGCTAAAGAACGGTGATGGATTAAACCCAGATCTTTTGACTGGGTGTGAGTGTTTGATTTATTCAGATGCTCCATCCATCACCACCCCCTTTTGTACCACGGAAAATTGATGCACCGCCTGTTTCACCGCTGCCGCATCGACCCAGTCCATCTGGATTTTTGGTTCATCGCACCAGTGCTCTAAGTACTTCATCGAATTAGCCCAGCATTAAGAAACCGAGACCACGTGTCTGGAGATAGATGCAGTAAGGAATTGACACATCACCTCCCCTGTGCTGCAGTAAAGAAACAACACATCACCTCCCCTGGTAGTAAGGAATAGACTCATGTCCTCCCCTGCTTTGCTTTCCTGGCACCTCATCTCCCTGCACCTGTTTTTCATCTTTTATTTTGACGTATCCCAGGTACTTTTTGATAAAAGTGATGCATCCATAGTTTCGTATGGATTGAACTATTCTCAACCTTTTTTAAAGTGATATCTTTGCTTGTGTATGTTGAATTTTTTGGTCTTGTCATTCAGATAAATATTGCTTATTTTTCTAAACTGGTGTGGCATGCTTTTGTTGGGTTTTCACTGTGTGACTGTAAGTAAATGTACAAATGCTTTACACATTGGCCCTGAGATAAACCTGACTGCTTGTGCTATGCTACCAAGAGTGTTAGCAGGGATTATTTTAGCTGTGTAATTCCCCTACCCTGACTACAATAAGGGTCCCTACATGGACAGGGGGCAAACCTCTGCTTTTTCTAACATTCTCAAACACTGAGGTTGTTGCAATTGGAGATGTACCGTTGGATTTTGATGTTTCATTGTACTTGAGTGTCAATCTGCAGTTCTCGGTACTCCAGTTATACAATTTTCTCCAAAAGGTACAGCAAGTGTTTGTTTTTTTCAAATGAATAGATTAATAAGAAACAAACATACATCAGTGTATGGGAACAAAGCAAATGGCAGATCCTAACATGATATAAAACATTATTAAGGCAACATACATTCTATGGAAAGCAGTCAAAATGGTCATTAGCAAAAAATAAACAAGCATTTACATTACAATAGGTCTCGGGTTAATTAAGTTTGAGCTATTGGCATTGCTAAATATTGCAACACCAACTGCAACAAAAGTCTATAAATTGTAGGCCAATAAAATGTGTATTTATGTTTTTAGCAATGGTGGCATGCTGCGCTTTAGATGAATATGTTTAAAAGTAAAGTGCGACATACTGGTATTGCTACAATAGTTAATTGTGGATGCGTTAACAATGTGTGCACTGATGGCTGGTGGTGTGTGTGTGTCTGTACAAATTGTGCACTGATGGCTGGTGGTGTGTGTGCCTGGTGGAAGTGTGCACTGCCGGCTGGTGTGTGTGCCTGGTGGAAGTGTGCACTGCCGGCTGGTGGTGTGTGTGTGCCTGGTGGAAGCGTGCACTGACAGCTGGTGGTGTGTGTGCCTGGTGAAAGCGTGCACTGACAGCTGGTGGTGTGTGTGCCTGGTGAAAGCGTGCACTGATGGTTGGTGTTGTGTGTTTCATGAATGCGTGCACTAACAGCTGGTGGTTTGTGTGTGCTTGGTGAAAGCATGCACTGACAGCTGGTTGTGTGTGTGTGTGTGTGTGTGTGTGTGTGCCTGGTGAAAACGCGCACTGACTTCTGGTGGTGTGTGCCTTGTGGGAGTGTGCACTGACGGCTGGTGGTGTTTGTGCCCCGTGAAAGTGTGCACTGTTGACTGATGGTGTCTGTTCTTGGTGAAAGTGTGCACTGATGGTGTGGGTGGGTGTGGTTGCGTGTGTGTGGTTGCATGTGTTCGGGGTTGTGTGGCTGTGTGTGTGTGTGTGTATAGTAAAAAAAAAAAGAAAGCCAGTGAGTGGTGCGCGCGCCACTGCAGGCATATGTCTTCTATTATCACGCCCGTGTTGGCACGATAATTGAAGACCTATGGTCTTTGGTGCGTGTAACAGACACCAAAAGGCCATGGGCAGAGCTATGCAACCGCCCATGGCCTATTGTGTGTTCTGTTTTAAAAATACACACACACAAAGCCCAACCAAACCTAGGAAATAACACGCACGAGCTGTGTGGAATTTCCAGCTCCATTTTTAAAACCCAGAGAAAAGGACTGTGTGGTTGTGTGTGTGTGTGGGGGGGGGGTTGGGTGTGTGGTTGTGTGTGTGGGGGGTTGTGTGGTTGCGTGTGTGTGTGTGGGGTTGTGTGTCCATTAGTTGTAATATTGGTTGCTATGTTATTGCATGGGTATGTAGCTGAGTCATGGAATAAGCTATGTTTGAACTTTGGTTGCTACTGTCTGTGCTGTTTCAGAGGGCGGGACGTTGTTTTACAGCGCTGTCTGCCTGTCACAAGTGAATGTCAGAGGCCTCGTCCTCTGTGGCCAGTCTTACATCCAGCTTCGACCACAGGCCATACAGAGAATAACTGGAAACCTCTAGTACGATAAATGTCCAACAGCAGAACAATGATGAGTAATCGAAGGCCTAAAGGGAGACAGAGTTAAAACAGAGTGACATGTATGGATCTACATGAACAGGCTGTAAACCAGACTGGAAAAACCATCTACTCAAACAGAAAATGCTGAAATCTGACCTTTCTTGAATAACTCCCTACAGAAATGTTAACATGTTTGAAATTTCTAAATCAGGCCAACCTCACTTCCCCCATTTTGTACTACGGGGCAAATTTAGTACGGAGGGCAAATGATTGATGCATGTCAAAATTCTTGGAAGGAGAACTTTGTAAGGGGGAGACGTTGGCAGTATGTATTTGATAATAGGTGATTTGGGAGTCTGTCTGGATTGGGAAGCTTGTGAAAAAAATTCATAAAAACAATGTTGGGACATCGCTAAAACACATGTTCAATAGCCAAACATGTTCAATAGCCAAACAAAAGGCAGTATAAGTCCCAAAGGCAGAAAAAGCATTTTTGTTCTTCAGGTATTTTGGCAACATTTATCTACCTAGACTTACAACACATTGCTCTTCTTTACCTTTCGCAGTGGGCCACCGAGAAACCAGAGCAAAGGACATACTGAACGTGAAATATTTGATCCTTTGTCATTTCCCATGGCCTTAGGATTGTATTAATGCAACTGTGTAGCAACTCAAAAGCTTCTGGTACAAAAGAACTCATGATCTTTTCTCTCATAGGATAACATCATTTCCCCTGACGGTAGTGGTATTTTGAATGGCAGTCATTCCACTAAGCGCTATACAACTGCTTGATGTTGGTTTCACTCAGGGTTTTCACACTGGACATGTGTTTGGAAGAGGAAGAGGTGGAGCCACATGTTGCCGCTGTTGCCGCTGCTGCTTTTCGCGGTCCACGCCCGCGGCTCAACTGCCTGCCTGCAGTGCACTGTTTTGCTCTGTGGCTGGAGTGCTCAGTATCTCAGTATCCCGGAGTGCCTGCCGCGATTCGCGGCTTGACTGTTCTGACTGTTTGCTGCCTGATGCTGACTGCTCCGTGTTCTGTGCTTATTCAGTGGACGGACTGTCGGATTGCTGGTCTGCTCTGTACCCCGGTCTGTTATGACGTCGGAGCCCCGCTGTTCCACTTCCCAGCTCCGGTCAGGATCATATTGCTACATCGATATCCGCCTGCTAGCCCGGAAGCCCACCATGTGCAGTGACAAAGGCGAATTTTGGGGGGCTGCGGACCCACGGAGGTGAGAGCTCTGGGGGGGGGGGGGTTGTTTGGTTCGCGCCTGGTGTGCTTGGCGGTAACCTGCAGTGTTGGGATTGTGGAACAAGCCAGACAAAAAGCATATGAAACAAGCAGCACTGAAGGCGATCGGAGCACACCGGAATCAGCAATCATCTGCCCAGAGCTTCATAACAAAGAGGCGGTGTGGAGTGTAATAAAAGTCATTGATGGAATTTAAAATTATGCACCTCCACATGTGACACTTTAAGAGCCCACTGCGCCAGAATATTACTGCACCTCAGATCATCTGCACTGTGTTGACAATTTGGCTCCATTTGTTTGCCCTATCCTGAAATGGATCCTCCATGTGGTCTGCTGATAAGTTTGTCATATACCACACCAATATTTCTCTTTGCTGGAGTATTCACTACAAGCTCTAGTAAAGAATTATCAGAGTACCGGATCTCATCTACATTGAAACTAGATATGAAGTGTCCAGCTTGGAAATACGTGTAGAAACAAGTGTGGGTAAGAGAATACTGCAACTGCAAATTCCCTAAGGAGAGTAGCACTCTGCCCTCAAATAGTTGACCCAGGGTGAAGAGTTTTGCCCTCTATCAGTTCTCATGAAAACAGACATGCACACAGAAAGGTAGGTTGGGATTGTGTCTGAAATGGTTTAACTGATTAAGTACTACAAGATCAAAGAATATACTCTTTAAGGATCCCCAAATAAGATTCAAAACCTTTAGTGTCTTAAATCGGGTTTTTAAAAAATACATTGTGTAGATGATCTCTACACCTGGAATGGTTGGTCCCAAAGTGGCAAGAAGTCCGTGAACATTCACTCTTGTAACCACGTCCCCAACCCAAAACCAGGCGGAGACATGAAAAGAATGAGGCAAGGTAAATAAATCACAAGTCCGGAAGCGAGACACCGCCTTCCTCTTTGAGTAGCTAAAGAAGCTGAATCTTACATCAAAGTTTCCTATATCACCAGATAAACTTTTGCCATGAAGTCTCAATCCTCTTAAAGAAGACCACCAGGAGAAAAAAGCAGGATACAACAAAACAAATAAAGGTAATTCGGGTGTATAATCATTTTGAAGCGGTTACAATGTCTGATCAAACCTAGATGAAGACTGTTCCCTTTTAGTTAAAGTATTGGCCGAGTGCTGATAAAGTTTCCCATAATTATTCTCAAGAATGTCAGCCATGTGTAGCGAAAGAGTAATCCTTAAATAGATGACTATCTGTACCCATCTTTTCTCATGACAAAGGGTAATACCATTGGACAAGACCTGCGTCTTATCTGTGTTAAGCTTATATCTAGAGACTTTACCAAATGTTTGAGCAGCTGTCACCACCGCCTCTAAACCTCTAGTAGGAGTTAAAACAGCCAAATTGTCTGCATATGCCAGGACTTTAACCTCATGCCCCACAGGGACTGAATTGCCTCTGACAATCTAAGGTATTGGATCAGGGCTCTATATATATTGCAAATGGCTGAGGGGAAAAGGGGCACCCCTACCTAGTACCTCGTGAAATGGTTATAGGATCTGAGAGAAAACTGGAGCAGCAGATCCTTGCAGTCAGCCCGATAAAAAGATGTTGAATTCTGAAGATAAATCCTGAACTTAGTCTCACGGTCTCCATTATCCCCCGTAGGAAGAGCCAGGTGACTTGGCCAAAGGCTTTTCCTGCATTTAGAAGTATCATGTCCACTGGTCCCCCACAAAGAGGCTGTCCTTTCCAAGGCCCTGATTGCCATATTGACGTGAGGTGTTGTGTCCCGTCTAGGGATGAAACCATGCTGGTTTGGATCGACCAACCCTGAGATCTGCAGAAAGCCTGTTCACAAGAATGTGTGTAAATCTTTGAATCTGCATTGATAAGAGAGATGGGGCGGTGTCACCCACAAAGTGTTGGATCTTTCCCTGTTTTCAGGTAAATAACTATGTTAGTCTCTTCCCAAAACACAGGTACCCGGCCGAGTGTTTTAAACAAGTCAAACAGATCCCTAAGGAATGGGGTCATGATATGAAAAAAGGTGGCATAAAATTCCAGTAGGATCTGATCAGGCTGGAGGCCTTACCTTTAGCCAGGGAACCAATAGCAAATGTAACTTCAGAGAAAGTTATGGGTGTTTCGCACCTTGATCTTTCACTCTGGCTCAATTTATGTTGGAGATACCGTCCAGTAAATTGGAGAATTTCATTGATAGACGAAGAACAGTCGTCTCAGTAGAGGGCTTGATAAAACTGCCTAAAAATGTCCCTGATAGCATTTGGATCCACCACCATCACACCATTCTCACCCCTAATCTGATGAATAGTTTTAGCACTGGAACCATCCTTTATTCTAACGGAGAGGATCCGTCTCATAAATCAGCTGTCTAGCGCAATAATCTTTAACTACCTGATCCATCATTCACTTCCTGAGCAATGCCCACAGAGCAATAGACTGCTCCAGAAGGGCCTCAAACCGTAGCCCATCACTAGCTGTAATGAAGCATCCTAGATTGGACTCTAAAGTACCAAGAGTTCGGCTGTCCTCAATCTCCGCTGCCAGCGTAGCCTTTCATTGACAAGCCATGATCTGAAGCATTTGTCTAATGCATGAGGTCTTACATGCGTCCCAGACGACGAAGGGTGATGCTGAGCGAATAATAAACTCGAAGAACTCTTGTGAGCGCTCATGGTGTCAATATTTAAGATGTCTAATAGACATTCATGCTCTAATGTCCACCTCTGAGGTCCTGATGCCTAGGTAGGCCTGGTCAATAGAATAAATAGTTAGAGAATTGGATTAAGAGACAGCATAGAATATGAAACTAGCAAGTTGCTAATTAGAAACCTATCAAGCTGTGACAGGGATTTATGAGGAGCTGAACGTGAAGACCGGTTCTTTCGGTCTCAAGGCGCCAGAGGGGGGCTCTGCAATTCAGTAGAAGAGCCAGATCTCGAGGTCGCTCCTGAATTGAGGCAGTGACTGTGATTGCCTGAGGTACATAAGTATGGAGTTCCAGGTATTTGCAGCAAGGTAGGAGAAGGATCTTCCTCCAGCCAATGTTTTTCGGGTCTGTTGGATAGTGGCCAGGGCGAGCTGGGCAGATCGCAGGTGTCTGGTCGGTGTGTAGGAGAGGCAGTGGTTGAGTTATTCTGGTCTGGTATCGTGTAGTGCTTTTTAATGTGTGTAACTAGTTTGAAGGTGATTCTATTGTTGACCGGAAGCCAGTCGAGGTCTGTCAGGTGACCGGAAATGTGGTTTTGGTGGGGGATGTCCTGGATAAGTCCGCCAGAGGAGTTCTGGATGCACTGCAATTTCTTTTGGAGTTTTTGGGTTGTGCCATCGTAGAGTGCATTGCCATAGTCAAGCTGTCTGCTAACGAGCGCCTGGGTGACACTTCTCCTGGACTTGGTGGGGATCCATTTGAAGATCTTAGAGCAGCTGGAGCGTGTGAAAACAGGAGGATGATACAGCGTTGGATTGGTGGTTCATTGAGAGTAAGGAGTTGAGGAAGGTGCAGAGGTTGTGTGCATAGTCGGTGGGTGTGGGGGGGTTCAGAGTTATCCCATGTGGAGGGAGTGGGGCCCAGTATGAGGACTTCAGTTTTGTTGGAGTTTAAATTCTCTGTAATGGACCTAGAAGTTATTGCATACTTCCCCCTCCCCCCCCCCCATTCCCCTTGGTTCAAAAAGTTTTATCCAGGTTTTAGGTTGATGGACCAGAGATGGTAAAGGTTGTACCATTTTGACCACAAAAAACATGGTTTCTTCTTCTAATGTCCCTGGCAGTTTGTCCTCCCTGGATTTGTAGAGCCCTGTTTGTCACCTGTGAGAGAATCCAAGCACTGAGTAGGTGAGTGCAGGCGTGTGGTGAGGCTGGGCCTGAATATAAGCACTCTTGATGGTCCCGCCAGAAGACTAATTAAATAGCAAGGTCTTCAGCTTCTTGTGGAATTCGTATATTTCCATAGTCGCGTCTGCTTGTTTTTAGGGCCTGAATGATGGTACATCCGGTGTCCAGTGGGAGCCATTTGAAGATTTTGCGTAACATGCAGAGGATGTGGTAGCATGAGGAGGTAATGGCTTTGACCTGGGACCTCCTGGTGTTGTTGGTGTCCAGAATGAGGCCTAGATATCTAGCATGGCTGGTCGGGGTGGGCATGGGTCCAAGATCAGCGGGCCACAAGGTGGAGTTCCAAAGTGAGCTCTTATTCCTGAAGTTCAGCACTTCAGTTTTGTCAGTGTTGAGCTTGCGGCTGTTTTTTAATCCAACTTGCCACGATTGTCATGCATTGTTTGAAGTTTTTCCTGGTGGTGACTGTGTCATCAGAGATGGAGAAAATGAGCTGGGTGTCATCGACGTATGAGATGATGTTGATTACGTGGGATCTGATGTTGTTTGCCAGAGGATTCATGTACATGTTGAAGTGTGATGATCTCTGTGGGGCTTCACAGACGAGTTCCTTGGGTTTTAAAGTGAACTGCAAGAGTGTGACTCACTGTTTTCTTTAGGAGAAGAATAAGAAAGGTATTTGAGTGCTATTCTTTGTATTTCTGTGGTTTGTAGTACGGTGATGAGTTTGTAGTGGGAGAATGTGTCGCAAGCGGGTGAGAGGCCAAGGAGGATGAGGCCAGCAGTCTGTCCTTTGTTAATGATGGTGCATATATCATCTGTGGCAGCGATGAGGGCTGTTTAAGAAGACTTTCTTCCAACAGTGGCTTGGGGTGCTGCTAGACTCTGTAGTGGTGGTTGGTGGCCATGTTATGAGGAGGTAGACGATGGAGTGGTCTATCCATTTAAGTGGAGTGATGTGGCTGATTTAACCTTGTCACTGGAAAGAAGGTGGAGTCCAGGGTGTGTCCAGCGATTGTTAGGTGGGCCTTGTATGAGCTGGATGATGCAGATGTTCTGTAGACTTTCAAGAAAGTCAGTGGAGCTGGAGTCCATGCGGTGGTCGAGATCGCCATGCAGTATAAAAATCTTTGGTACCCATAGCAAGGGTTGTGCTGAGGTCTGTGATGTGCTTGCTGAAGTGGGTGCAAGGTCTTGAGGGCCGGCAGGCCAGGGTGCCTTTGACAGTGGTTTTACTGCCCATCTGAAGTTTGAAGTGCATGTGTTCCATAAAATTGGCTTTTGGGTAAGTGTAAGAGGAGCACTTGAAGGTGTGTCTGTGGATGATGGTGAGTCCTCCTCCTGGTTTAATGGGTTGGTCCTGGTGCAGGAATTTGTATCCAGTAGAGATGGCTATGGTGAGGTCTGGTGTCAGTGTGGAGTTCAGCCAGGTTTTGGTGAGGAAGAGGAGGTCCAATGCGTTGGAGTCAATGAGGTGCCAAATCTCGGCGCAGTGGTTGCAGCGCTTGCAGAGTGAGCGTTTACTGGGGAGCATACATGCGAGAGGGAGTGTTGTTGTGTGGGGTGGGTGTGTAGTGCTGTGTGAGTGCAGGTCTTGAGTACTGACTAGGTGAGGTGTCCTGTGTGTGTGTGTGTGTGTGGGCAGTGGGAGCGGGTTTATGGAGGTAGGAGAAGTGGCAATGCAGGAAGGCAAAGGGGCACACCATGGACTGAGGTGCGGCTTGGCAGCAGTGTCCATGGCAGTGTCCGGGGTTGAGCAGGTAGTTGCAAGAGGTGTTTGGACCAAGGTCAGACAGGCATGGACTTGTTTGCCTTTGGCCCACCTTTGGTGCATCAGTGATGGGGCATTGCTGCAGCCAAGTTGGGGGCAGAACGAACAGCTAACAAGAAAATCAGCAGAAGACACACACCAACATGAGCCTAAAGGATAAGGTGAGGTCCAGGTCACAAAGAAGCAGAAGAGACACCTGGGCACCTACTCCTTTCACTCCGAAGGATAGGGTACTGAACTTGTATGTACCAAGAGCTTTGCTAAACTATCTTAAGGGGACCATCTCCTTTAGGTAAAGAGATCAATTGCTCACCACTTTTGGGTGTCTGGACAATGTTCATCCATGAAAAAAAGTTTTTTCCATGATGAAAACTTCATGCATGCTAATTAGCAGAATGATAAAACCCTAGATGATGTTGGCTTTCTTATTGTAAGATGTTTCTCATCCTAAAAAGACTATGGGGCTGATTATGATGCGTTAGGAAACTGCTCCGACCATCGTTCGGAGCTGTTTCCTAACACATCATAATTAGTCGGTCGAATTCCTTTCGAACGACCCATTTTGATGGTGTCTGTCGGAAAGTAATCTGACCGGTCATTCCGACTGGCCTCCGATGGGCTCGGAGTGCCAGTCCGCCAGTCAGAATGACCTCAGTAATCCCAAGGGCGGCTCTTTCCTCCTGAGGGATTACAATGTTGGATACCACAGCCTTTCTGTGCCGGCCTTTCCGACAGAGAAAGACTGTCGGAAGTTGACTTTGGGGGCAGTGCATGGCCTCCATTTGGTGGCCAAGGGGGTGCCTATGGTACCCCCCTGTTGATCCATGCACACAGTAGGAGGCACCTTGAGGTGCCTGCCACGGGGTGCAGGAATGAACTGCAAAGCTTTTCTTTACAATGAGAGCATTCACAAGACACTGCTTAACTCGGGATCTGTATATCTCTCTTAGAAATTCATGTTGTATGCTCCTTTAAGATCGCTCCGCTCAAGTATGAAATCTCTGCTTGCGGTGCCACGAGTAAGAAGAGCAAGATTGGGAGGGAAGGCCTTATCCCATCTTGGCCCGCGTTACTGGAGCGAACTGCCGCTGCCCTTGAGGCAGTGTTTGGACCATCTTCAATTCCGAAAGCAGCTGAAGACTACCCTCTTCCTCACTTACTAACTCATTGGAGTTATTCTGCCAGCACAGAGATAGCCCTTGGGGGTTTATTCTAGTGCTATATAAACAAGCAAATAAATAAATAAATGCATTCTGTTCAGAATGCATGCCCCCTTTGTAAAAATTAGGAGTGTGACCGAACATCCTAATTGGTCGATCGGGACCGACGACAGGAGGTCGGGCAGTCCCACACGCAGTCCGCCCGACGACATATTTAGGCCCTTAGTTTTACTCCATGAAAGGCATGACTGCCTTTTGGCAGAAATTTGAGGTGCTCCTCTGAAAGAGATATGTAATCTGAGACTTGGACTTCTCTTTGCACATTTATTTATCATTATCATTTGCAAGATTTACGAGCAGACAATACAAATGTTGGTTCTGGTGTTCGGATTCTGTTAATATCTGAACTGAGTTCTTGTACTGTTTTCATAAATACTGTATCACCTTTTTGTGTGTTAATGACGTGGAGTATTGAATTTGGGGAATCATGTTTAATTTCTATTCAATGCATTTAACTACTGAGAACTCATGTAAACAGGGACAACTGACTTAAAGTTAATGTTCTGATTTCTTACTGGTTTTCTCATTTCAGTCAGTACGCCTTGCCCATCCTCCCTCTCTTTCTCACTGTTAGACCTGTCAGCCTTAAAGTGGACTTCCCCCAAACATTTTGCCGGCTTGCCTCCAATTTTTCTGAATTAGTTGTTGTTGGCCTAAGGATTCTGTGCGCTTTACCACTGTTAACCAGTGCTAAAGTGCTTGTGCTCGCTCCCCTAAACATTGTTTGATTGACATATTCCCAATGGGATATTTAAATTACCTAGAAGTCTCTAATAAAGTGAATCACATGTACCCAGGGCCCGTAAATTAAAAACAACTAGTGGGCATGCAGCACTGATTATGCCACCCACCTAAGTAGCCCTTTAAATATATCTCAGGCCTGCCACTGCAGAGTCTGTGTGCAGTTTTCCCTGCCAATTCTTAAACTTCCCTTTTATTACATATAAGCTACTCCTACAGTAGGCCCTATGTAGCCCATAGGGCAGGGTTCTGTGTAACTAAAAGGTAGGGCATATGCTTTTACGTTTTGCATGTCCTGATAGAGAAACACTCTCAAAATCGTGTTTCACTCCTGTGAGGCCTACCCCTCTCGGGTTAAAAATTGGGATTCCTTAATCGCATTAAATAAGCTGTAATTCCTAATTAGAAGAGGTAGATCTGTCATGTTCAGTAACTAACAATTTGCACTGCTAAATCCTCTTTAATGGTCAGGTCGAATTTATCATTACAAGTTTGAAAAGGCCACTTTTAGATAGTTGGAATTTTCCTGCTCTTAGGCCTGTGTGCCTGCATCCTGTCTTTAATACACATCTGGGGAGGGTGACAGCTGGGCTTTGACCATTCCCTCCAGGCAGCCACACATATCGGTGTGACTTAGGTGGTCATCCTGGGAGGATGGGAGGGAGGAGAAGGAAACATCCCCACACTTACACCTGAATACGCTGTGTCCTGTGGGAACACAAAGGACTACATACCCCCTGTAGTGTGACTGGAGCCAGAGCAGAAGTGAGGACCTCTGTGCACTTCAAAGACCCTTATTTGAAGTCTACCCCACTTCAAAGGCACCACTGGGTATAAGAACTGGACCTCAGACACTACCAGTTTAGTACACTTCTGGAACTGTGAAGACTCTGCTAGGAAGAAGGTCTGTTGAGCTGCTGAAGGACTGCCCCTCTGCTGTTCTGAATTAAATACTTTCTTGCTGTGCTGACCTGCTGCCTGATGCCCTTCTGGTCTGACTGAGAAAGACTGGTCTTGCATCACTTGAAGCAAGAGTGGCTCAAAGGGATTGCTGGCCTGCCTCTTCATCTGAAGTCTCAGGCACATAAAAGACTTCCAACTATCCTCCTTCTGCACCTGTACTCTGACAACTGTGAGTTCTCTCTGGCAAGAGCTGCCAACCCAGTCCTGGACCCTTGGAAATTGAACTTAAGGTGCTGTTCAAACCCACTGCTGCTGAGACCGAGCTCGTACATCGCCTCTTTTAGGAGAGAAGCACCAATGCATCTTCGACACTGCGCAGATCGGAACTGGCACATTCACCCTATTGCGGAGACCAGAACAGACCCATCACTGCATCTGCGTGGATCAGAGCACTCTTCCACATTTGGAACAACCAGTGCGCAAGGCTGTTCAAGTGAAGTGCTCAGATGTACCTCGACAGCAGCATTAACGTCAAAGATGAAACTCTGCCCGGCATCGGAGACAAAACATCATCGCTATTGCACCGCCAGGAGCAGCGCATTGCTGTTGAATGTGGAAATCGACATCGACACATCACCCTCTGCACTCCACAGCCTCTCAGTCAACCGGATCTTTTGACATTGATGCAGTCCGGACTCAGTCTGGACCCTGTAATCGTCCCACGCTCCGTCGCAGTTGGTCTGAACCTCTGACTTTGCCCTTGTCCAGCACAACCAGATATCCCTTGTTGGTGTTTGGTGCTTTTTGCCACTATTTTCACATTCTTCTTTAAAAATTCATATGTTGAGTTCTACTCATTGGATTTTTGTTGTTTTGATCTTGTTTTATTTATTAAATTAGACACTTTTAACTGGCGTGGGATCTTTTTATGTTGGTTTTTCACTATTTTTACAGTTTGAAGTGTTGCACAAACACTTTGCTCATTGCCTTCAATTTCAGCCTGACTGCTCAGTGGCAAGCTACCAGCGCGTGAGCTTAGGTTAATTTGTGGATTGTTGGTGTCTTTTCCTGACTAGGATTGTGGCTGCTGCATGACCAGGGTTTCCACCCCTGTCAACCAGAAACCCAATTTCTAACTCGCCGTTTGACAAGTTATTCGTAGTGGCAGGAAGATTCTAAACCCTTATTTAGCTCATATTTTCCTCTCCTCTCTGGAAGAGGGATCAACATTGTGAAGTAATAACAGGGACAAGAACGAGTGGGATTAGTAATAATTAACTTTACCAGTAAGTAACCACGCTCAGCAGCGCAAACGTGATCTCTGAGATATGTAGAGCGAACACGTTTGTACACTGTTAGGGTGAATACATTCCGACAAACAGAAAGGCATGGCAAACACTTCAATTGTACACAACATGAACACACACAATGAAAGCGAATGCTATCAAACATTTGAGCAATATATACAGAGGTGACTATCACACATTGGTACACGTTGAGTAAACAGTATTACACAAACACACAGGCCTTGCGAATACAAGTACACTTGTACCATGTCTCTCCTTCTGTTCTCCGCCTGTTATTAGTCCAAAAATAAATCGTGCATTCATTTGCATTAAATGGTGGATGTGTGTGCATCAGTGTGTGATACTAGACAGTTGTGTCGGATGATGTGTGCTTGTGAGCAACACTCTCCATATTGAGAAGAGCATTTTGATTCTGGGAAGCACCGTCTGGTACCAGCATTGTGTGATCTTGGGCGGCACTGTGTCGGATTGGGATGGACTGATTCATATTGGACCCTGCAGTATATTAATGGGCAGCATTGAGTGATAAAAGTTTCGGAGGTTTATACTGTGTATGACTTTGTCATCCTGAGCACCTACGAGTCATACTAGTCAGCACTGCTTGATGTGGATTTGCTGCTGCCTATTTAAAACAAGCTTGCAAAATGAATCGAATATGTGTGTTTTTAGTCAATTATCGTGGCTTAAAACTGTAATCGACTCGCTCTGATGATTAACTGAGTTGTAAACCATGGAATAATTTTCTGCACTACTCTCCCTTATGCTCCCTGCTAAAACATAGTATGTTGAGTATACACAGCTGTTGTTAATATGTGGATACATTATTTTATGTGTTTGCAATACATTTACACTTTTGTGTTGCTGTATTCATAAATAAAAATAAGCACTGGCCATTAACGCCAGTCCAACCATTCCAAACTGAACGTGCCCTTTATATACCCAGCTACCTATTAACACAAAAACATTATTAACAAACCTATTTAAATGCTAGTGCTCCGTCCTACAATGATGCATCAGTATGGATGTTGCAGCGTTTTCATATCTAAACACGCTTAGATTATTGTCCATGGGGACCCTTCCTCTTTCTGGAGGGATCTGTCAACTTACTTTGCTTTTAACCTATTAGAGGGATGTTTCAAAAGAAGTCTGGCTTGACTACAGACACAGAATCATAAACTTAAACCATTCTGCCAATTAATGACCCTCTTTCTGCCAATTAATGACCCTCTTTCACAGTAATGACACTGTTCCTGGGTCTGTATTAGTTTATATTCAGTGCCATTTAATTTTTTATCAAGGTGAAATCAAAGAATGTCTTTTAGTTGAAAATGCATTTTTCAATTGCTCTTTTTTAGATCGGGCTCAAGACCGCTTTAGCTGCATTACCCATGCCCTCCCGAGTTACCAATATGCCTGCTTTTGCAACCCCTGGGACTCTCAACTTTCAAAAGAACTAACTCCTCTTCTTGCATCAGGAGCTGTGATACAGTATTTTTTTCTGCTTGAACAGATTCCAGCAGAACCAGGAGAAAGGGATGTATCAGGTAAACACTATTTCGACTGCTGCACTACTTTTCAGCCACATTCAGTGTTTTTATTGACGACAGTTTTCGGTTGTACACATCCATTTCTCACCTGCTTCAGAAGATGTATGCTATTGGGTACTGTATTTGACCAACTTGTTAGGAAAGTGTGCATTGCTGAAGTGTTGGAAGATGGCTTCCAAGGGAGGTGAGCGGGGGATGCCCTTTGTCATGCCTTCATGCCTTCATGTCTATCAGGACCTTTAGGACCGTGCTTCCCAAACATTTTAGAATCCCTACCCAATTTGTAGAATGACACACTTTCCCGAACCATCTAGCTTTAATGGACATGATGCGGGCGATTTTTTTAATGACACTAAAGCATTACGTGGTAGCGCACTGTCATTTACAGACCGCACCTTTTCAGTGAAATGGTTCCTACATTTGCACGGACACAAAGTTTTTCTGCTAAAGCTATATATAGCACATAATTGATACTGCATGGAAATCAGGTTCCAGTGAATATATATCATGTGTGCATCACAAAGTATATTGTTTGGATTTGTATTTTGATCCTATTCAAATCTTTGTTTCCACTGTTTGCCTCAGTTTCGCTTTGCTAAATGACGAATGTATACAGATAATTTGTCTGTATTTACATTTTATTGTGTTACGAAACACATGATATCCTACAGACTTTTCTTTCACTTGTACCCCAGCAGATTGTACATAATTCACTTTACTTTTCTTTTTATGAGTGTAAAGTGAGGAGTTAACATACATCAATCTCCATATTACAAAATAAGCAGCAATTTGCCAAAAGATATGCCTGACATTAAACTTCTGTCTTTAAAGCTCAGTAAATGTGATGAGATAAATACAAAGGTTAAAGCAATCTTTATTTATAGCTTGCATTTTCATGACACACCAAAAATCGGCTCAGGACCCACCAGTGGGTTGTGGCCCACAGTTTGATCAGATATTTGTTGTATGACACGTTCATTTGCATACTATAATAAGTCATTAAGCAAGAAGTTAAAAAAGCTCTGTATTTAATGTCACAGCATGCTGCACACTGCTTCCCTCGCTGTTATTCACAGTTGTTCAGATGTAGTGGCAGTATCTTCGTACTCACAGCTACTGTATCAGGATGTGCAAGGCTTGATATACAAAATGGTAGTAATTTAATTTCACTTGATTAGCTTCCGTAGGATTTACCGCTGCCATGTATCTCCTTAAATTTGTTTTGGAACAGTAACCACATAATCACTGGCGCTGCTGTTGATCCTTCTCATGTTTCATACCTCAGATCCGTGATACACATACTGCTTTGCTCTTTGGAATTTTTGGTGTCACACGAGGAAAATTTCCTAACCTCCAAAAGGAATCTGTCACCATATCATCTCTCACCCCCTCTCACTGAGTTATGCTTGTTTGAAAAAGGGTTTGTGAGTCAGTCATTCCTGTCATAGAATGCGAAGCACCACCCTGAACCCCAAAATCAGTGCACACACATTTCCACCCACATACATATCCAAGTATTTACCAGCAGATTAATATTTATTATGCAATGTTAGCCTTCAAATAAAATGTATAAGAATTAATGTACGATCACTAGTAACTCAGTGAACAAAACAAATAAACTAGGGAACCCTAAATATAGTCAGTCATATTTCATCATATATCACTTACCAATTACTTTAAAGCAAACAAGTGTTCCAAAAAGAATATTCCCTTCTCTCTTCTAAACATAGGCCAAATATAGGATCATCTTCAAGAATCTCTAGTTCTTGAGCATAGAAGTTGTCAGCGTGATCAGACTCCAGTAGGAGTCATGGAAAAAGAAAATAAGTATTTAGCATAACGCTGCACACTTGCAAGAATAGGGCAAGCAGGGAGGTCTGTGACTTGCAAAGTATAAAGGGAATCTCTGTACACAAATTTAAAAGTAACAGGAGATTCAAAAATGATATCATCTTTCACTCCGCCAGGGACCAATAAAGTCATTACTTGAGTGCAGCTGCAACATCGCTTCAGTTTCCCAATGTATCAAGCTGGGACTGCAGTACTGAATCTTGAACATGTTACCATCCTGATACATGATGAACAGAAGCCCTCTCTCTGACCCATTGATTTTCTAAGTTCTCTGCCAAGTTTTCCGTTCAGCCTCTCTATTAGCAGTATAATACAAACAATAAGCCTTTCTCTAGCTAACGAAAATCATGATAATAAACCTGTAAGAAAAAGAGAACATGCAGCCAAAACAAAATGCATTTCGACTAAGGCCTGTAGTCGGGTTAAGTTTAACAAAGCATCTAATGTGCACTTCGAATACATGGTTATACCTGCACATGTGTAAATTGGAGAATTAACATAAAACGCGAGTTAAAAGAATGCATGTCTACTATTGCAAATATACTTTAAGTGTAAACATGAATAAAGAATGCGTGTTTAGATTTTTAGACTGATTATTAGTGCCCACAGGAATAAGTCTCTAGTGTTCATAGTGAATACATTTCATTAATGCATTTAAATGCTTCACACATGTTAATGAAGTTAAGCCACACAGTGAGTATAATGTTAAATGCAAATATATAATTTCATTTCTGTGACATGTAAGGGTGGAGCCTAAAATGCGCTGATTCAATCCTCCCTCTGATGGCGATGTTAGCCATCACAATCAACTTATGAATCTTATCAGATGAGACCAGTTCGAAATCCTGAGGTTTTCAATATTTTTCATCTAGAGTTTTCCAGGTATTTTATTTCATCATCGAACCTATATTGACTCCCCTCTAGTTCCACATCCTTTCTCTTTCATCTTATTCCTCTCCTTTCCTGCTCCTTTCTTTTTGCTTTCATGTACTTGTACCCCTTAACGATTACAAACAGACTGATTGCACAGAAGGTAATTATCACAAGGGGTTTCAAAATGGTGCCACAATTTCCACTTTAAAGTTTCCAAACCATATGCCTGCTGAAGCGAATTCATTTCCAATTGCGGCCCAATCACTTGTAGCTTCCAACTGCTTTAAATCTCCCTTTAAATATATAATGTTCCAACTGTACCTCTTCACTCTGGTCAGGTATGCAAGTATAGCATTGCTGAACCTTCAGCATCTTGCAGACTTCACCCTTCTTCGCGTGAAGGGTATCCAACGCAAGACGATTCTGCATTATCACAGAACTTAGAGCTATAATTTTTGCATCCACCACTAACAATGACGTTGTTGTACTGTTATATGGTTACTCCAAATTTAGTAGGACTGATTATTAGATCATGAAATGGTCATAATAAAGAGACTGAGACTTTTTATATAATCAGTAAATCTGGGTTTGGCATGCTCACAGTACCACATCTGTACCCCTAACCTTACAGAGTTATAGATATGTGTCGGTAACCTCTAACATGACCACTCTGATTCCCAAGGAATTTTTGCAAACTGATCTAACCCTTTCGTTTGCTCCTTTTGCCTGCCCAAGGTATCGCACAAACCAGTTATGATGCGTTTTCAAATGTTCATTGTATAGCTCTAATCTTTGTAAGTAAAATTTGAACTGCGATTATTAGAAAGATGAAACAAATCATTGTTATCAGCATTATTGAAAAGGTGAAAAACACATACAATTCAACCAAGTTAATTGTTCATAATGTTTCTAAAGTTACTCCTATCTATCACTAATACTTTTATGCTAAAGAGAGCATGCCAGGAGTACCCATCTGACAGACTTTTTGGAATGATTGAACACCATACCTTGGTACAGTGTGTCAGGAAGCTGCCTTTAGTGCATTAAATAATGCACCCTGTCTTGAATGGGCAGGCATGCATACCTCTTGCACTGTTATCTTTCTTCTCAGAATGAAGGTCGGGCCTGAAGAAATGCATCTCAGTCACAGCTAACAGGCAGCTTCCATGATAGCTCAGGTGTGAAGTGAACCTTCCACCGACTTCGGCATGAACACTGTTTAGGTAATAAAATTGTAAGCTTATTGCACTGTGCCAGAGTCACAGGACAACATCTTTAGTTAGTCTGGGGAGCAGAAATTGTGTCCTACGAGCAAATAAATAAAAACAATGGCATTGTGTTTTAGTATTTATGTACCTGAAATTAACTAGGCAGACTAAAGGGTGACAATGGCTATCGGAGATAAATGCATGCCTGTACATTCTTGAATTAGGGAAAAGCATGTGCAAACAACCATTAGAAAAAGATGCTAAGTTAAAAAGGAGAGCTAGAAAGGCAGAATAAGTGGAATTTCTACAACACCCTCCTTCGGATGAGACAACTATATGAAAGTACTCAAGAACTATGAATATATGTAAAAAGCCATGCATTTCAAACAAACTTTAATAGTATAAGCAGGCACATAAAGCCAAAAAATATCAAATTAAAAAACCACACAAGCTAATAAAAATGAATTAAACAATTTTTAAAAGCCTAAAACACCAATTGGGGAGTTTAGAATGCATCCAAATCAAAGGAAGGCATCTCAAAAATGTCCACTACATCCACTTCCGGAATGTCCCAGTTTGGAACCTGCATCTGCAGACTCCACACTAAACCGAGACCTGAATAGCAAGATCCAAAGGACAAGGAGAATAAACACCAACCCATTGAAGAGAAGCTGAAGGCAACAGTGGCAGGAGTGCAGCCTCCAGAGAGGTCCCATCTGGGAAACCTTAAGTTGAAGCCGCATCGGACATAAGTGAAGGGGGCTCATAATAAGCATTCGGCAGCAAAGGAAGCATCATCAAAGGACAACACAGCTGATGCGATGGCAAAGCATGCATGAGCAGATCTATATCCCTAGACTATAACAATTGCATAGCAAGGCATAATGTGAGTGCACACTCAAAAGAGCACCACAGGCAGTGAACCACAGGCTACACACTCTGGAACCACACAGGCAGGAAGGACCAGTTCCCATTCTGTTCCAATAACAAAGACTCTCCAAAGTACTGTAAAATGTTTTCATGTTGAAGAATGATTTGTGGCAGTTCTAATACCATGAGGCCTTATTGTGGGAAATCAATTGCGAAGTAACAAAAATAAAACTAAAATTTCAACCAGAAGGAATAATAAAATTGAAATACCTCCAAAAACGCTTGAAAACAGTGAATGTTAAAAAGACACGGTCACTCCAAGCACTCAGAAATGCAGAAACAAATCCATACCCAATAACTATAAAAGTGGGCACCACTCCACTAGTGTCAGAAGCATTGAAAAGACAGTGTACAAGCTCCCCAAAATGCATGCTGTGGCATGTGAGTTTATAAAAGTGATTGTATCTCAGAAGAGGATAGCCACTATGTGGATGACATGGCCACAATATGGCAGTGATAGTTACCAAATGTAAGAAAAGCTCATTATCTGCCAAGAAACCCCTTCTCTTCTCGGAATACTACCATATGCCACATGTATCAACCAAGTGGCAGATATGACAATCATTTACCAAGGTTAATGGCAATGTTATGTTTGGGAAGGGCACCAATAGTCCGGGATGGCTACCAGGTGTCAGGGATGACCACCATATGTCAGGGAAAGTTAATTAGGGATGCCCATTATTTAACTCAAGTACAGACCAATTATCAACCATCTGCCAGAGATAATACTTTATGCCAGGGAGGCCTGACATCAGGGATGACCAACTTTATTTAGGGTTTTTTGTGGAAGGGGTAACAAACTTACATAAGAAGTGGCTTCCATATGTCTCTAAGGTTCACCCTAAGCCAGGAATGCCCACCAAAGTTCAGAGATAGTCAAAAGATGCCAGGAAGACCACAAGGGTTCATGTGTGGCCATCCAGTATTGGTGATGTCTACATTATGCAACCGATCTCTAGCAGATGTTGGGCATAGCCATTTATGCGAAGGAGACCCACTAATATCAAGGGCAGTATGCCATTTACAAGAGTACCTACTATATACTGCGTGTGTTCAGCAGATACAACAGGTGTCCTCCGTATGCACAGATCACAGATAATAGGTGTGGCCTCCAGATATCAGCAGTGGGCTCCCTGTGCCAATAATTTATAAACTTCTGCCCAAGAGAATCACCATATCTCAGGAAAGCTCACCATCTGCATGGAAAGTCAACTACATGCCTGTTATATGTCAGGTGATCCTTCAGTGCCCAAATAAGTAAGGTAACCAACAATTTTCCAGGAGGGCTAAAAATATCCTAGTATGCCAACAGATGCCAGCAGTGCCCACTAGATGAGTTTACATATGCTCACACATTCACACACATAACAAACTGCAAAATCCATTTATGCGGTTATGCATTCATATCATATGTGTTCATGGATACACTCACACGTACACTCTCACCCTTTTTATCCCCGCTTCATGGGCTGTGATGCTTCGCTTCAGCAGTGGTCGATGGTGGTTCAGTACTTGGGTACTACTAGACCAATGGATGTCCGGTTTTCCCTGCTTACCATCTGAAAGCTCATGCAGCTCCTGGCAGGTCCTGGTAGAATTGCTAGCTATTGTCATTAATTTTGGTGCAGGCTAGGAGGCTAGCCAGAGAAAAAACAGAAGTCGGGAAATGGCCACTGAACATGAATAATAAGGCATGCCTGCAAGCATGCCTGATTCAGCAAATCCTTTCTATGTTAGTCTTAGTGCCAATCTGCATCTGGAGTCCAGATAGGCAGACATGGCCCTTCTGATGTGGCAGATGACAGTGTTTGGGGTAGCAAAAACACTGTCCAGAAAAATGCGAGGACAAGGGAGAAGACCATCCCTATGTCCCTTGACCTCAAAATACTGACACATGCATGTACTATTAAAGCCCGGCCAACCCTTTTGAACTATTGCCTCAAACTTATTACAGTATGACGTGGCATCACAGTATGACATGGCATCACTGTGAATACTGAACACTTTTCAGATACAACTGAGTCAGAATTCAGACAGCTGTGGGACCACATCATTCTTACTGATACCATTGCACTGTCGAAGAGTGCCTTCATATTGCAGCTGCCAGAAGAGGCTTGCACACCCACACCACAAGTGAGACACTGTGTTTTGATTCTGTCATGACTGATGTATTAGATAATAAGGACCCCAAAGCCATGAGAAATGTACTATTTTGAGGGTAACCAACAAAGTTGTGCCTAATTCCAATTTTATAAACGGTGGCAATAAAGTTCTTTAACTGGTCTTTAGATGCAGACATTTTGTCAAAAATAAACTGTTGCATTGTATGTTGACTAATATGTTGGATACTCCACCAAAGCTTTGCTTAATTAATGTGCTTGTGGTGACTTGTGTAGGACTTATATGCTATCATTTAATTCCCCCAACTCAATCTGGAGGTAAAACATGAGCAAACATCTACATTTTAGATCTGGGTTTCCCATTTACATTAATTTATTTTTGCTCATAATATTTTAAACTTTGATAGTTTTATAGTTCTATGGGCAAAATCTGAGTCCAGCGGTGATCACATATTTTGATTGTTTATCTGGGGTCTGAAATTGGACTTAAAGTCAGTCGATTTATACAGTAATCTGGCTCCTTCACTCATAAGTTTAATAAATATCAAATATTGTGGTACCAAAATTTCTTAACATTGGTAGAACTCTTGAGCCCAGGATATAATTTACAATAATGTCACCCCATCAGAGTTAATAGGAGAAAATCTACACCCAATGGGACAATATTTTTTAAATAGGGATATTTTGTTAATGGTATTCTCACATACAGCCATATGAAATACTTGATTTAAACTTCAGATAAACTGCCAGTTCAAATAAATGAAAAAGAAAACGAAAGCACACTGAAAAACAGATTAGACCAGTAAATACCGACCGAAGTGGCAACACGAAACAGAGTGTCATTTGTTTGCTTTTATCTACATGCAAAGTACCTCTTCTGGCGATGATTAAAGTTAGTATACGTGGTTGAGACATTGTATGTACCTCTTGGCTATGATTAAAGTTAATACAAGTGGTTAAGACATTGTAGGAGGCAAAAACTCTACATTTAGTCCTCTGCCCAGCTTGTTTTTGTAGTAAAGGAATGCATGTCCCACTGTAGAATATTCAAATGGCAGTACATTATCTATATGTTGTGTAACGCCCTGCAGAAGAAGTAATTTCTTATTGTACTTTACAGTAGCATTTCTGCATCACTTGTAAGATTTCACAAGTTAATGTAGTCTATTACAACATCGAAAAATTACTAAGTTCAGATCATTTCTCTAACTCAAAAAAAACTAGGGGACATTGCAGATCATTGAAAGGCAGACAGTTGTATAATCCATCCAATCTTATATTGTTTTACAAATTCACCTTCATAAATTAAAGGGGCGGTTCCTTTCCGGTTCTTAAGAGGATGGAGACAACCTTTAGGCAAAAGGTCTTATATACTGATGTGCCTGAATGTGAAAAAGTACTGTGCCATCCATGATCTTCACAGTCCCACTGTGAAGCAGTATGCCTGGCTGCCGAAAAGGTCAAAAGCCAGGTGCAGTCATGTCATTGGAGCAAAAATGGGGAAGGGTCAGCCACTGCATTTCACACATGTGACAAGGCAACAGTATCGACTATCGCAAAACTGGGTGTAACACCTAATGGTATTGGTGAAAGAATACAAGTTGTGAGGAACAGGGTAGGGTTTTTAATACTCCTGGTAAATGCCCTTACTCCATAGTAGGATACTCACCAGCTGAGGTTAATGCCTCTTATTCCGAGTTTTCAACTTGAACGTGAAGCACAACATGCAGAGTCTGAATTTAACACACAAAATTCAACTTTTTCCCTTTTTGTCCTGGCGTTTTGAGCAGGTTTGACTAGACAAAATATGCCAGTGGAGGACAGCAAGAGTGTGATAACAATCACACAAATCATTATTCCTATGTCTGCCCAAACTTTTCTTCTGCACAGGGATCCGAATGTTAGCCCTGAATTGGAATACAGTGAGAAAGCCTATTCAGTTTGTTTCAAATGTACGTGTTGCCTTCTTTATGTAAAATAGCGGTTTGAAATCCGTGTCCTGGATGCCTCTTTAATGTTGTCAATTCTTCATTCAATTATAGATTAGTAAATATGCATCTGCATTATGTAATTAATTTTTCTATTTTCCAGATGGAAATGTTGTCTGGATTTGTCGTTTTTGTGTGCTGTGCCCTCCATGAAGTGGCACTCGCCTATCCAAATGGACTAATTAGCCCATCGTGCTCTAATATGCTACCAGTGCATGGTGCTGTTAGTCCTCAAAATGGTGTTGCGCCATTCAGAGTCTCCGCCTCCAACACTTCCTACACTGCAGGAGATCGTATCACAGGTACTGTAAGTCATGGCATAAAGATAGATATCCTATAAAAACCTATACATCTCCTTGTTATTTTGATGGCAAATCTTTTTAAGACACAACTCGCTTTATATATTAGTTGTGACATGTAGCATGTATATGTATAAACCCTGAACAACCATATAACACTTAACGACTAGAGATAATGACAAACAAGAATCAGGCTAACAACATAACTAAATGGAACGTTTTTTGTTATTTTCCTCTGCTTTATTGTCTGCAATGTTATATATGATATTGAGTCTGTAAATTCTTTCATGGACTTTAGGTTTATTTCGTGTTGGAAGAGCATAAAAGCCTGAACTTTCTAGCCAGTACCTATCCTTCACAAATAAAATAAACACGTGCATTTACTGTTTGTTCTCGTTTTAGGTGGCCCCCCTAAAGAGGCAGGGCATTTTTATCCAGACTAACACCACTGGAATGTGCTTACCCTCTTTCTGTGCCAAATTTCCACACTGTTTCACAAGGCCCTCAAAACTCACTGTTTTGAGGAGTGTGTAGTATGTCTGGTTTTCCCTCTACCAGCTCACAATGTTGTGGTAGCATTTGTTAAAGAGGACACCTTTTGTTAAAGTGTTCATTTTAACCTCTTCCCTCAGGCATCTGCTATCAGAGATGTGTGCCTTCCCTGTCTCTAAAGAGTGCGCATGACACTCTTCCACTCTTTACTCTTCACATGGCAATCCGCTTCTGCCAGACATCAGGTTGGTGGACACTTACCAGACACCACATGACGTCATCAACTTCCATCAGTCCGTTGAACAGCACAGAAATTATGCCCATACGTTCAAACATCTTCTGTAATGATAATGAATTTGGTATACTAAGTACAGAGGGCTTTGGAACCACACCCATTCAATCTAACTTGTCAATCATAAAAACATTGTGCAGAACCCCAGTTATATTAGCAGGGACCTTGATATCCAAATCAGTAAAGCTAAGAGGATCAAACTGCAGTGATATGTAAACCATCATTAGTAATGTCCAGTACTGATAAAAGAATACAAGCTCAGTCTTACCTTCCATCTTCTTGCATAACATGAGTTGAGTGCTCTGCAGTCCCATGTCTGTGGACCCTGAGACCTGGCAGAATCCCCTTATCCAATTCTGAGAGTTTTAGCATTTCTTTGCCTATCAAAATGTTGTTGATTCATGTTTTCGGAGTTTTTTTCCTGTTGTATTTTTTACTTCTCAATTGAACGTGACTTGACCCTAATGCACATTTCTGTGGAGAATTACGTGCTGCTTGTGCTGTTGGTACCAATGGTTGAGCCTGAATAATTTTTTCTTGAAATCCAAGCAGAGTTTGTTCATTACGTTAATATTATATGCTTTGGCAAGAAGTCCATGTGCTTTATTCTGCGCAAGTCTAGCATAACTTTGCAGAATATCAATGTAAACAAATGTTTATTTACTTTTCAAAAACTTTCTCCCACCTCTGTTACATATATATTGGAGAGCAAAATGAAAATGAATTAGTCTTTTTACAGTATTCATTTAGTGTTAACTAAGAGGTTTTGTTCACAAATGTATACCTCCAGTTCAGAGTTCATTGAAATTCAAGTGACAAGGTTGGATACAATGAAACGCCTGGAACCTTTGTGCTGTTAGCACTCGAGCTTTAAATTCTGTATTTTGTATGTCTGCACAAACTATACAGGCAAGCCAGGAAGTAGGAACACATGAAAAAAACATAGTCTTACTTCAATTATGATCTAGAAAAGTATGTAAATGCTGCATACTTTTTGTCATGTTGTGTAAAGAAAGTATTTTTCTTGTTTTGAATTTTTTGCATACAAAAGATTTCTGTAAAATATTACCTGACAAATACTATAGTGATTTTACATGTTTACATCATTAGTTAAGTAAATGTTTGGTTATAATGTAAAGTGTATTGATTTTAGAAGGGGAAGCATTTTGTGCAATATGGCTTCTACATTCACCAAATAATCTCTGACATACTGAAACCAATGCACCTTCTTCAAAGTTTGAGTACAATAAAGATGTAATCCCTGCCTGCCAAATCAGGTTTATATGGTAATACAGCTGTTCTACTGCTTTTTGTTAAAATCCGAAAAGTAAGTGTCACGTGCCCGACCTTTAGAATAACGTCATCGGGTCGTAATCCAAACATTTCACTTTGAAATCAAATAGATAAATCAAGGGTATTTGGCTATGTTACATGTCACTAAAACGTAGTTTGCGTATATGACAATAGATAAGGTTCTGTTTTGCTCAAACATTTGTAATTGTTATTTATTATACAATAATTACAATTATTTATTATACTGTATTGAAATTTAGATATCGTGTTTTGTGAACTAGAATACCATTTTGAAACTGACAATGATACCGATTTTATACCATTCCTTGTCTCCCCTTCCCAAGTGACTCTGCAAGCAAATTCTGGTTCCACTTTTAAAGGGTTCTTGCTGCAAGCCCGTACCACTACGGGGGATGCTATTGTTGGTACATTCAGTGTAACAGATGCAAACACACAGGGACTTGCCTGCAACAGCGTGACGGTATGTTAAAGTCTGTTTTCACTCTGTCCTGTACTCTAATTGTAATTTATTAATGATGAAGCTGGCCATGCACTCTACTTTTCATATGTGTCCCCTTTAAAGTGTGGATATGAATAATGCAAAGTATTTAGTTAGAAGTTTAAACCACAACACTACGGTTGCTTAACCTGCAGATTTTTACCAAACCTTGCCAACTTATCTAATATTCTCCTGCCTTTTAAGGTCTGGGGTTAGCCAAGACCTTTTGATTTTACTAAAGTATGTACAATATACTTACACATAGGGGCTTTGAACCACCTCTCTTCAACCATTGTTCTGTTGTTGTTTCATTCACATTTTGCTTTTGCCCACTACAGCATATAGCATGGGCCATGGGTCAGCTTACTTAAAGCCACTGGGTAACTTCGCTATGAGTGACAGCATTTTGCTCTAAACAAGAAGCACATCCGCACACAGGCTACCTCCCTTAAAGTGCAAGTGTTTTTGCTGTTTTTACTTTATAATTACTTTAGAGTTGGCTTTGTGTTTAGTGCCTGATGTCATACCTGGACGTTTTCCGATGTGAACACATGGCACATTCCATCTTTATCAGATCTCCTCCCCTGCCAATGTTGGTGTAAATTTCTTTGGAGTGTTTTGCTTTTCTGACTGCTGTCATTTCACAGCATACCAAATTGTGTCGATTTGAAAAATGTTCTGTATTAAGTCATTCTTTCTTTCTTTCTTGATGAGGGTCTGGCATATTCCCAAACAATGATGTTTTGCAAAAACCATGACAAAATAAAGCAATGATTGCCAGAAGGCTGGGAGCCAACACCAGACCTATTGACTTTGCCTATGCTTGTTTCACGATGCAACCGATTTACTTTGCAGGCTGAATGTCTTTACGCTACCAGCCTCATACATTTAAAATAATGTTTCTGCTAAGCTTTACCTCACAATTTTCAGATCTGCGGGGAAGAGGGGAAATTGCACCGCAAAATTGCACTTGTGCACATTTTAGCCACACAATTGTCACTAGTATTCTTGCTGGTGATAGTGGTTGGTTTTAATCATTTGACATGATTTTACTGTATTAAAGAAGTACAACTGCATCAAAGTAACAAAACTTGCGCTAGCCATTCCGAATCCAGCTCTTTACAGCGAGGAGCAGCATTGTGATTGTCTTGCTCGCTTCTAGGTAAGACAATACTTTGCATCATTAGAGGCTGAGGGACCCGAGTTAAGTTTCCCAGCTTTCTGATAGACCTGGGAGAGCCTCTCACAGAACAGTGGCAATGCCTCATTTACAATGTAAGATGCTGAGCTGACACTGATTCAGACCTGAAAATATTGTCATAAATAAGACATAGGGTTGAGACAGGTGAGAAACGGATAGACGGACCTCTAAGCAGCCAGCCATTGCCTGGTGCAGTATAAACAAGGTGAGACCTATTGGCTATGCCAATGTTTATTTCTATATTTTTTGGTTGTGCTCAATGCTTTAACCTGTGAGTTAGGTGGTCTATGGGTCTGAAACCCCTACTCTAGTTATCCACTAAAGTGTAATCAATATGAAATTAAGTTACAAACCTGATAAACTACTTCTTACTGAATAAAAATGTGTAATTGTTTCATTAAAGTTTTCTCTTTCATCTGTTGCATAATCAACAGAATTAAATAAACATTTTTTTTTTTAGCTAAAATGGATCGAAAGTTACTACGTTTTCATGCCCTGTGGAAGGCCTTTTGCAAAGGTGGTTGTCTTTCAGTTGCTTTCTGCTGACTCTTTATGTCAAACTGGACCGAATGAGGTGAAATATTTGCCCATACAGTGTTACAATGTATAAAAATAATGAAGTAATACTTTCACGAAATGTGGCATATTATGCTGCTTAAGTTTCCTTTTCTTGACGCATGGTTTAGTCAACCCTGCCACATAATTTGGTCCACCCCTGCCCCATATTTCCACTGGCAGCAGAGCACCAGAAACAGGCTACAATGCAGTCCTTTCCCAATGCAATTTTACCATCTGTATTTTCTGCCTGACAAAATTGGGCCTGGTGTTCTCACATACGGGCCTCTTTGAATTGTGTGGGATGGAATTCAACACTGAAATTCAGCTCCGTACACATCTTAATCATGGCCCAAATGCTGCCAAATAAAATTATTTGTATCTAAAGGTTTCAAACTATTCATGCCTCGTATTGTGTTTTCATACCTCTAACATACCCTATTGGGGCATGTATGATATGGACGAATACACAGAATTGTTTTTGAAATCGAACGTTACAAAGAGCAAAGATTTCATTAAGGTTCAATCATGCTCCTTTCTTTCACCTTTGGTGTTAAAAGCATGTATTCCATTTCCTTGCAGTGAAAAGCGCGCAGTGAGCAGTTTGTGCTTACCAATACAAAACTCTAAAGATTCCTGTTTCTGGCTGATCACAGAAAGACGAGATAAGCAAACTTACAATATGTGATAGGTAAAATATTTGGTTGTAAACAGCAAATCTACATGAAAGAAACAAAAAATACAACTTTCTAAATAAACCACAGCAAATCTACATGAAAGAAACAAAAATGCCACTTGTTTAATAAACGAGCATTGGCCGCAGCTCTTGGCTCCAGCTGACTAGCGGGGGCGCCCCACAGAGGAGCCCCACCTCAGTAAAGTGCTCTCCGTGGCGCAAGAAGGTCACCAAGGCGCATGATGCTTTCCGTGCGAGTCAGTCGCGTCGCCTTTCCAGGGTTCTTCTGTGGCGCATGTTATTGGTTTAACACAAGCGCAGGAACAGGACCTGTTTGGATGTTTAAAGAACAAAAATCACATCAGATCAGAAGCTGAAGAAGAGAAATCACGTCAGAAGATGACTAAGAGGGAGGGGGAGCAGTGAGGTGGTACTGCGAGCAGAGAGAAAGAGGGTGTGGAGGAGCATGGCTTAATGAGCCATTACAAAAGCCAGATGGCCTGTGCAAGTTCACACGTGTGTGACCACACGCTGGTGACCGGCAAAAGGCTTTGGTAGCACTTTTAAAAGCCAGTTTCTAAATGTCTCGCAGAGCAGTGCATGCGCGGACTCTAGCGAGACCTAACAAATACATTAACTGGTAAATCATTACATATACTGGCCAATTCCACTGGTGGTGTGGTATTGCCCCAATCCCTTATTTGTGTGTTTGAACTGAATGGGAAATCAGTAAGCACATATCTTTACCTAGATTTCAGCAGGCTAAAAAGAGGTACCCCAAGGCTGGTTATTGGCCTCACTCATTGTTCTCACTGTGCGACATTCGCCCTGGTGAGATCTGTTTTGAAGCATGTAATACAATCCTTGATGAGGATTATAAACAAGCATTTGCAATGCAATTGGTCTCGCATTTACACAAGTTTAAGCTGTTGGCTTTGTAAATGACAGTGCCTTTTATTTATGTTTTAAAAACCAAAACCTAAATAAAAGGCATTGCTAATGGCATAGTCGTTGGCCAGTAGGGGAAGGGGGAAGCAGGGGTTGGATGGGCAGGAATGTTTCTAAGATCATGTTTAAAAAGTATTAATTTTAATACCTACCTCTCAATGCAGTTCAATAATCTGATGTACAAAGGTGAAACGCTTCGGCATGGAGAGGTGTAAAAAGTCTATTTTCATCTGCAGTATAAAATTCCATTTGTTTCAAGTTCATTGCACTTTATGGAGTGTCAAACAAAGTCCCTTAGTGTAGGAGATGTACAATGACGGCTCTGCCCCATTACGTGCCGGATATGAGTTATTCATGTTAGAATGTGGGTAGGTAGTAAACTTTTTCATTGGTCCAAAACAGGTAATACGGAGTTGTTATAAATAACTAAATAAATAAATATGTATGTATAAAATATATAAAGCGCAGGAATCACCCCCGAAGGGGTATCTCCGTCCTATCGTTGCAGGAAAGCCAGATTACTATTGTGCAGAAAGTTACACCCTAAATAGTGTTGTCTTCAGAAGTTTCCTAAAGCGTGCAAAATTGGAACATTTACATAAGTCCACAGGTAGAGTGTTCCAAAATTTCGAGGCCAGATGGACCACCGATGAACGAACGTCACAACAATTTTTGACATGGTTGAATCTACAGGGCGATTTCTTAAAATTCACGACCACCTGTTCCAACAGCAGTCTTGTATTCCTCGACCTCAACATTTTTCCTACAGATGGAAGATTAATGACCACTACCCACTTCAAAAGCACATCCAAGAATTTTTTACTCATGTACAGTAGCTTCCATACCAAACATCTACTGGGCAATTCCTCCGCCTGAGGCGGAATTGCACCGAAATTGAGAATTTCAAATTCCAATCTAAAGATCTGCGGAAGAAACTGGAAGTCTGCCAGTACCCAGAGAGAGTAATCAATCAAGCTTTCAAGAGGACACAAAATAACTGCAGGGTGAGCCTTCTGGAAGAGAAAATACCCAAAGAGGAAGAGAAAAGACCAATATGTATCACTACATACAACTCGAGTTCAAACCAAGTCACCAAGATTGTTAACAAGCATTGGAGGATTCTGAACAGTGGGGGACTACAGTTACCAAAACCTATGGTCTATCACAGAAGGGGGAGGAGTATACGAGACATACTGGTGCACACCAGACCTAAAACCTTGAACAATAACCCCAGCAAGAACTCCAACTTTTTCCAAGGCCACCATCCATGTGGCAAATGCAAGGTTTGTTGTGTAACAAAAAAGAGCAAAAAATTGACTTTCCGGAATAGAACAAGCTGGGAACAGAGATGTTTCAAAACATGCAACAGCAACAACGTTGTAGATCTGATTACATGTCCCGCCGTCTTGAGTATGTGATTTACAAAAGGGGGTGGTGATGAACAGAGTGTCTGAATTGAGCAGACCACTCTTACCCAGTCCAAAGATCAGGGCTTGATCCATCACCGTTATTTATCTCACTGCCCCATCCCAGCTCAGAACCTGGCTATATGCAAATCAGTCTGTCCCTGGCCCAGTGCATCATGGGAACAGGGCAGACTAAACTACCAAGCCAATTCTTTACCAGAAAGGAGACAAGCTACCGGGGACCGGTTTCTGGCATTTCAGCCTCTTCGGCCCGGCTTGCTTGAATCCTGATGGAGCAGTGAGAAAGGGACTCATGTCTGAGTATACCCTGCCACACCTATAGTGGCCAAAATCGATTTACAAAAGGGGGTGGTGATGAACAGAGTGTCTGAATTGAGCAGACCACTCTTACCCAGTCCAAAGATCAGGGCTTGATCCATCACCGTTATTTATCTCACTGCCCCATCCCAGCTCAGAACCTGGCTATATGCAAATCAGTCTGTCCCTGGCCCAGTGCATCATGGGAACAGGGCAGACTAAACTACCAAGCCAATTCTTTACCAGAAAGGAGACAAGCTACCAGGGACCGGTTTCTGGCATTTCAGCCTCTTCGGCCCGGCTTGCTTGAATCCTGATGGAGCAGTGAGAAAGGGACTCATGTCTGAGTATACCCTGCCACACCTATAGTGGCCAAAATCGATTTACAAAAGGGGGTGGTGATGAACAGAGTGTCTGAATTGAGCAGACCACTCTTACCCAGTCCAAAGATCAGGGCTTGATCCATCACCGTTATTTATCTCACTGCCCCACAGTATGTGGGCATGACCAGCGGGCCATAAAAACGAGAATAGGGGAGCACAAAAGTACTATCAAATGCCGCAGAGCAGATACAACATTGACGACACACTTTTTGGAAAATGACCACAAACCTGAAGAGATCTCTTGGACAATAATTGAAGAAGTGGCAAGAGAAGAACACCTCTTTGAGAAGCAACAAAGGTGGGTGTTCCGTCTGGAACCAATAACACTGGCCTTAATGACGAGATACCATGGGGACAGCTGTGATAAACTAACTAGGCCTCTATCCAGGTCTATGGATGGATATGAGTTGCCATCTGACATAATTAATGCACCAATATGAGCTGACATCTATGAACCAACAATGAAGTGCAGCAGATAAAACTCTGTTATTAATGATTCACTAACTTTGTTGACAGAATACAATTGGCGTCAATATGCTGTCCTAGGCGTTACTCAGCAACATGGTAGTGACCCGACCAAAGCGTCTCTGTTAATATGACCATCAGCGCATCAACCAAAAGAGGACACACTGGTGCTTCTCTAAGTGACATTGTTTTTTTTTTTTAGGGGTTCCAGTGCCCGATGGTAGATAACTTTTGTGGGTGTCTGGCCAGGATCAGAATCACTGTCAGACTAACTCAATTCATATTTGCTCGTAAAATAATTTAATTCACCTTTGCTCGTTACTAACATCGCAAAGGACCCACCCACTGTCAATGGCATTTTGTCTATTGTTTCTATTACTATATTGGAGCCATCAATATTCATTCTCTAATGAGACAACAACGATAGAAGAAAGACCTAAAGATCGGGTCTTTTTTACCTCCGATTGTGCCACAGTAAGCGGCCATTTTTTGTTAGCGCTCTAGCTTTCCAACAACAGAACAAGCCGGCGAGGATGACACAGCGTTTGTCTCGCTGTTGCATTTCTGGCATAAATAGATGGTGCCTGGCTACCCTCCCAGATCTCAAGGAGCTGCTGAGGGGTAGGACTAATGCTGATTATCAAAAGCGGTCACGTAAGTTAGACCTAGATCATGGGTCGCTAATAATATCTGGTCAGAGGCTATGAATGGGCCGCACTCGAAAATAAGCATTTCGAGTGACGATCATGTTTGTTTCTTCATAGTATACCGCCGATTAAAACCCTAAGATGCAGGCTCATGGGGCACGCAACATGTGAAACAACTGTATGTATATGCCATATGCATTTATTCATGGATAGGTGCCCTATGCGTGATTTGTCTCTTTTTCATTAACTTCATGTCTCCTTTATTTTCATTTCCATTCGCAACATGGAACCTCTTAATTAGATTCTTTTTTTGCGATGAGCCCCACATGACATGGGATCGCTGTAGAATGTGTGTGTGGAATGTATTGAGGTGTGTGTGCACTGTTTTGTGTGGGATTTTGGAGGCTACTATACCCACTGTACCAGAATTATGAAGAAAAATATATCACTGGTCCTTTTTTGTCCAGAATGACTGAGTAAAATAAGCTCCACAACTATATGGATACTATGCCACAATGTGATCCACGCAACAAGCGGGTCATGAGAACTATTTGAAAAGTCTTTTTATGTGTATTTACAAATTCTATTTTCTCTCCCTTTTCTTTCCACAGGGACCACAAGAGGTCAAACCTTTTTTTTGCGCTTCATTGGGGCCCACTCAAGCCCAGAATCAAAATTTAGTAGCTTATTTTTGCTTATAGGTTCTAGGACTTTAGGCATACTATATTTATTTAGAATTGAGTATTGTTAGTAGGGACCAATAGAGGTCCTGAGGAGTAAGCAGGAGGGGACTGCTTACAAAACATGCCATGTCGACCAAGTAGATAACTTATTTTGTTCTACTTATTTACCCCCTTTTTACTGTTCCCAGCCAGAGAAGTCATTAAATCAATTTTTTCTACTAGCCAGGGAATTTTTAAACATTCTTTTACATTACTGTTACACTTACATAGGTCCCCACACCCCTATCACTTACCACTGTCCTTACACCACACATAGCCTATCGTCAAAAACAAAGTGCTTCTGTGTAGTTCGTAGGTCGCAGCACGCCCCGCCCCGTAGAGGGACGGAAAGACCCCTATGATGAAGCATGACACTATGGGATTCGTAGTGTCAGGGGTGTTTTAAAAGCACATAGTGCTCTCGTTTTGCCACCCGCAAAGAGAGCTTTTCTCACTTCTTCGATACATCAAGTCTTCACCTTTATAATTTGCAAAAACAAATAAAATATCCACTTCCTTCACATTGATAGAATCCCATTGGTTATTTATAACGTCTAGGAGGGTGATTCTATCACTACTGCCTCTGCACTTCCTCGATTGTTTTTGGGATTTTTAAAATATATAAATCGCAGGAATCACCCCCGAAGGGGTATCTCCGCGCTATCATTTCAGGAAAGCCAGATTACTATTGTGCAGAAAGTTACACCCTAAATAGTGTCGTCTTCAGAAGTTTCCTAAAGCGGGCAAAATTGGAACATTTACGTAAGTCCACAGGTAGAGTGTTCCAAAATTTCGAGTTCAGATGGACCACCGTTTTGCCGCCAGCCCTAAGCTTCTTGAAACGGGGAACCACTAATAAACTTTTTCCTTCTGACCTAAGATGACAATTGGGACAATAAACTTTGAATTTATCTACCAAATAGCTGGGGCTTGAACCATACACAGCTTTGTGAGTAAGGCATCCAAGCTTAAAATTAATTCTTTAGCTGATGGGAAGCCAGTGAAGTTGTTTTAATAAAGGGCTGGCCGAGGTCGGAGGAGGTTTTTGTAGAGCCAGGCGCGCTGCCACATTTTGGACAGTCTGCAATCTGCTGAGAAGGGACTTGTTAGCAGATACCAACAAGGCATTGCAGTAGTCCAAGCGGCCAATAATCATTGCCTGAATCAAGGTTCTTCGCATCTCAAGTGGTAACCAGCAGAACACTCTTCGCAGAAGGGTTAAGGTATGGTAACAGGTCCCCGTAGTGGTCATGACTTGGTCAGTCAAAGATAATAAAACATCTATGGGAATCCCAAGATTTTTTGCCTCTAAAGTTGGACCAGGGGATGAACCTAATGAAGCAGGCCACCACCTGGGGGACCATACAGCCTGAGCTGTACCAAACAGCAGAATTTCCATCTTAGATGCATTTAACTGCAGACAGTGGTTCGTCATCCATTCTGATATCGTTAACATACCTTTAGCAAAACGCGGCTCAATATCCTCAATCTTTATCAAAGGTCAAGAGCAGCTGGGTATCGTCAGTATAAGAGAAGGGGGTGAAACTCAGCTATCTGATTATCTTGGCCAGGGGGGCCATGTAGACATTGAATAAAGTCGGGCTGAGACAAGAGCCCCGGGGCACCCCCTTTGTGAGTTTTAAGGTTTGTGACCGGAATGGTCCCAAGTTGATGGTCTGAGTCCACTGGTCAAGGAAATTGATGAGCCAGTTTAGTGCCTGTCTCTGCAGCCCGGCCTCTCTCAGTTGATGTATCGGCGTCTGAGAGACCGTGTCAAAAGCTGCTGTCAAATCCAATAGGACCAGTATCACAGCTTTGTTATCATCCAGCGCCACTTTGACATGATCCAGAACCCCAATAAGGGTTGTCTCTGTAGAATGGTTTGGTCTAAATCCAGATTGTGAGGGATCCAAGATGGTATGGCTATCCAGATAGTCTGTAAGCTGAGTGTTAACAAAGCTCTCCACCATTTTTCTCAAGGGGAGAAGTGATAAACGATAATTTGAGTGTGTCCTCCGATAACTGATCTTTTTTTTTTATGGGAATCACTTGAGCAGATTTACAATCCAAAGGTAAAACACCTTCTTGTAAGGAGGTATTCAAGATCTCTGTAATCGGGGAGGCTTGGAGAGGGGCAAGTTGAGCATATTTGTGCGCCGGCATTATATCTATTGGAGAGCCTGATTTTGCAGTACTAAGCATGGCTTCCACCAGAGATATCTGGATAGCCTTAAAGCTATCCAGGCTCACCTTAAGATCCTCAGCTACATTGGAGCCCAGGTCATTGGACATGACATTCTCAAATTTTTGCGGAAATTTACTATAAATCAGATTAATTTTCTCATCCAGGAACATATCTATGCTGTCACAAAGTCTCTGCGAAGGGGTGGTCTGTAGGGCACAAGCTCTGGGCTTAGTGAAAGAGTAAAGGATTTTATATAGTTCTTCAGCAGAATTTTCAGCCCGGTTCAGTCTTAACATAATATGATTTTTCCGCGCCCTTTTTAAGTTCTTGTGATAAGCAGCAAGTGCCAATTTAAAACTAAGTTTATCATTTTCACGTTGAAATTTCCGCCATCTTTTTTCCAATACCTTACAACTGGATTTTTCCCTGCGTAACTCTACAGTATACCATTCTTCATTCTTTTTCCTAGGTTTGTTTGTGCAATATTTCAGTGGGGCCATTGTATCAATTATTGTGCTAACATTAGTATTAAAAACCATCAATTTCCTAGTACTGTCCATATGTTCTGTAAAAATCATGGGCGTATAAA
The DNA here is from genome assembly GCF_964263255.1 of Lissotriton vulgaris. Classification (NCBI taxonomy): domain Eukaryota; kingdom Metazoa; phylum Chordata; class Amphibia; order Caudata; family Salamandridae; genus Lissotriton; species Lissotriton vulgaris. Next base: position 676,383,027 of record NC_141685.1, on the reverse strand, counting down.
GTTTGCTAAAGGAGTCATGGGTGACTTTTTACCATCGTCTTTGAGGGCCAGATTGTGTGCCTTCAGCCAGTTTCTGTCTAATACAACAGTTTCTGTCTAATAACCCTGAAAAGGGATCAGAGAATGATCAGACCATATCAATGGTCAGGGAGGGTTGGCATTCATAAGAGGGGAATTAGTGAGTATAATATCCAGCATGTGGCCGGCCTAATGTGAGGGGCCATCATTAATTTTCCTCAGTCCCAGGGTAGCCATATCAGTTAAAAAAACTAGCAGCCTCATTCTTATCCACCTATTCACTATGGATATTGGAATCTCCTAACAATAAAAAATGGTTAGAGGGAATAGAATGAGTTTTCTCAATTAGTTTTAAATTAAATTCTTTAAATGGGCCCGGAGGGCGATACACAAGTGCGCCTTTTAAGATTTCCTGAGTAGATAGCTCAATTTAAAAAAAACGCATTTCCAGCAGGCCACCGGAAACAGTGTCAACTACTGTAACTTTCAACTCTTTTTAAAAAATAATGGCTACTCCACCACCCACTTTCCCTACTCAAGTCTGAGAATACAGTAGTTCTCAGGGAGCGCCAGGGAGATATCGGGTGTTGTCGGTTTTAGCCAGGCCTCTGTTAGAAAGCCAAAATCAGGAGATCCTGAACTAAATAAGTCCCAGAGTTCAATGGCATGTTTTGATGAGGAAGGTACGTTAGCTAACAACCCTTTCCAAGTGCACAACTGGTTTCTGGAATTAGATCCAGTAGGGCTAAGAATATGGCTTATGGGACATCGCTGGGGCTCTCGTTCAAATATTAAAGCATAAAAGTAGGTTGGTTTTGATGAAGCTAAAGCAGTGGAATGCATGCCCAATTCTCCAATGGCAAATTGAAGTATGCTGTCGAGGTGCTTCTCTGATGTTAAACACGGTAATGAGTTTAAAAATGCAAATCTTTGCCGTTTTACATAGTGTGGTAAATAAAATTACCGGGACTATTTTTCTATACATTAAATGACAATAAGAATAGCTCAATAAAATGAGAGGCAGAGTCCGTGGTATCTGAGTCATACGGGCTTTAATTAAGTGGCTCGAGACACTGGACATCGGGTTCCATCACCACTAAGGTTCAGGAAGGGATATTCAACGTTTTATTAACATCACACATTATATATAGTAAAACTGTACAATTGAAATGAATACAGTAGGCGTAACAAGTGAAAAGAGAGATAACAACACATGGGCGTAAAAAAAAGGCGTGTAAGGAGGCGTACACGTAGGCGTGCACTTGATGAGTCAGAAGTGTCACAAGTGGGTGGATGCTTAGAGAAAGTTTGCAGGGTCAGCAGAAATCTTTACCACATATGCGCGCGCAACTGAGCATGACTTGGTGTAGGCGTGTAACTGGGGAGAGCTGGGGGCTTGACTTTAGTACTAGTAGAGGAGTCTGGTGTCTGGGATGTCAGAACGACCTGCACCTATAGCATATCTGGTATCTTGTGTTTAGAGGATGTATTATCTGAAGTAAAAGGTCTCTCGGGCAGAGGCCGGTCATTACAGGATGCCAGTGCGTGCATATGGTTCCTCATGCAATGTACGGGGGCCATGGGCCTACCATGGCAACGGGTTCGGAAAATTACTTGCAAGGAGACAGGAAGGCAGGGCCCTTTGCTCTGCAGCCGGGAATATGTTTACCTATTTCACTAGACTGGAATGTGTTTTTGCGGAGGCTGAGCAGATAACGGTAGGCAAAATATCGTCTTGGCAGGCAGGCCAGGCCGAGCCGGGCACCGCTCGCCTGGGCAGGAAGTAAGGTAGAGGTCAGAGATGCATACCTAAACTGCAGCTTTCTGAGACAGAAGAGACTTGGAGCCTCAATTAAGGGCCTGGCTCGACTGAGCCAGAAAAACGTGGAAAACGTGTGCTTTGCAATATTTAAAAAGTGCACCATGTAAATGCATTGGAAACGTAGGCCTTAATGCGGAATCAGTACTTTATACATGGAGGGTTCACTAACTGACATGCTAACATTGGACGGAAATGCAGAGGCATTATTATAGCAGGCACGGGAAGGGAATTATAGGACATACATGGGGCACCGGTGCATGGATAGGGTGCGAGTGGGGGTCACATTGACTACCTAAAAATTTCTATTTCCTCATTAGCGCAAACTTTTTTTAATTCTTGCAGTTTTATGTCGCAGAAACCCGACCCAAAGGTATAGGAGCGCTTTAGATGAGCACCAGTTACTGTAACATTATCTAAGAATCCATTCATATGTTTTGTTGTTTAGGAAAGTGCAGTGGATAAAACAGCTTCCTAGTGTGTCCCATATGGCATACTTGTCCAAAAATCACTGCACTTGGTGAAGTAGGCCGGTTTGATTTCTTTCTATTATTTTTATATATATATATATATATATATATATATATATATATATATTAATCACATCGCACTAGTCGTCCATCTCCTATTTCTCTCTGCCCACACTATTCTTCGCCCGGCAGTTCTCCTTCTCCCTAAGCCCCTCTCCACACAATATAACACAGACTGTCTACAGAAAGTCACCCGCGCAACATCTGACTAAATCCCCCACACTTTTGATGGAGCTCACAGGCACACACACTTATACCATCACCTACCCTACCAATCTCTCTAAAAGCGCAGCCAAATGCTTCAAACACAATCTTATAAAACAACATCCAGAAACACCCATAGCAGATCCCTATGTCTCAATACACAACGGACACACAACTAATGACATCATCTTCCATACGAAGCGTAGAGCGCAATGGAGAAATGCATTTCTTACTCTATTTACACTCTCAGCCACCAGGAACATCCCACATGGTCTAGTTATCTATATCGCCCCCTCCCAACTTTTCCAAGCTACGGCAACTGTCACTATTTATAATAATGGAACCATACTCATGCAATCTACAGATCATAATCTAAGCCTACTAGACAACCTATTCCCAATCATAAAAGAGCAAGTGTCTAAACCCCAGAAGACCACTCAAGACACCCCTTCCGCTACAACTCAACGTACCACACATCCTATCCGTACCAACAACGACATCACCCACCGTCCTCTACCCGCCAGCACATGTCAAGCCACCTCATTGAACCCCCAACTCAACATAGTAGAAGCTACCTGTGCACCCCCAGCAAACACTGTTCACTCACTGTTACCCATACCTCTACCCATACCTTCAGATCAGCCATCCTCTCCCACAGCCCACTTAAAACACACACTCACGCCTACAGCACCACTACCATACCCACAAACACCCTTTCTTTCCCGCACACTTTAGCCCTCAGAAGCACTCACCACTCATAGCTACCCCCACAGCCCACCCTTCACACTCTCTTACCAGCAGCATCCCTCCCATCGACACACACACAACTACTTACACACCAGACCAGACCCCACCTGTAACCACCCATACAGTCACCCTTACAACCCACCTTACACACACACTTCCACCCTCAGTACACCTCTTACCCACACTCGCACACTCAACAATCTCTACACCAGGCCAGACCCCAATGCAGGCATTCAAACTCCTATCCAAACCCACACACATAACACAACCGCATACCACATGCCCACCTGCACATAACCCCAGACTCGATGAGATCATATCTTCATTGAACCAAATCAGAGAAGAACTCCAAGCGCTCAATGATCGTTTAGCGAAACAACCATGGGGTGACAGAACAACTAGACATCCCAAAATCTGCCAACCTAGAAGCCAAACTACCACTAACACGACTCCCCATTGTCCCACCTGGTCATCATTCCCCTCCTCCAACAATTCAGCCTGACCAATTAGAAGCACCAACTTGCTCTCAGAGTGATTTTCTATCCCTGGTGAGTTCATACCATCTCGCTTCTATGAAGCCTATCACACCTCCTCCATCACCAACTCCCGTTCCATTAATGCATAACACACCCGCAGCATCATTAATTCCTACTATCCCCTTAAATCCCAGTAGGAGCACTAAACCAAACAGAGGCATCACAAACAACAACCTTAGAAGAATCCTTATCACTCAGGAACCCTCTTCATCCACCAGCACGCCCACACTCAAATGTATTCTCCTAAATTGCAGATCGGCTGTTCGACATGCAGCGGACATAGCTGATCTCATCCTCACACATGAGCCAGACTTGGTAATGCTAACTGAAACATGGTTAAAAGAATCCTCCACACCAATCAGTGACATTCTAGTTCCACCCTACTACAACATAATCAGACTAGACCGAGCTAGAGCCGACAAGTCCGGGGTTGGTATAGCCTGCATACATCGCAGCAATATCTCGGTAAGCAGAGCCATCTCCCCTTCATTCCAGTCTTGTGAACACTTGTGCCTTAATATCTCTAGCAAGGGTACACCGGTCTGCTCTCTGCATGTCATCTATCACCCACCAGGTGAGAACCTCACCTTCACTGAACACTTCATGGACATGGTGTCATCCTACATGGGTCGACAAAATACCCAAATATTCCTCGGAGATTCTCTCCATTCGAATGATCCTAATGATTCAGCAGTGAACAGTCTTAAGCATTTCCTGGCTGACCTAGACCTAACACAGTTCTGCAACATCCCCACACACGACAAAGGATCGATCTTGGACTTACTAATCTCTAAAATAGGCCACATTCAGCTAGAGTCGATCATACCCTGCGATTGGTCAGACCATCACATCATCACCTTCACCATTAAGGAAAAGGTGAAAATGAGCTCCGCCCAACCTACAAGACTAAATGTGTGGAAAAGAGACCTAAAACAACTGAAGCCCAACACCTTACGGTCCTCCTGTACCAACCTATTGCTGCCTCCCGCAGGATTTACTACAGTACACAAGCTCACCAACCACTACCTCTCGACCATGACATCAATAATAGGCAAGGTAGCACCCCAGCAACTAAAAAGAGTCTCTCTGAAAGACTCTAAACCTTGGTATAACGGTATACTCAACAAGGATAGGCGCTCCCTCAGATTTGCAGAACGGGTCTGGAGGTCAACACCATCTACCAACCACCTTATGATCCTCCGGTCAAAGAGAAACTCATATTTTCGCAAGATCAAGCGCACCAAAGCAGATTATTTCAGCCTCCAACTTAACCAGGCAAGAAACCGTCCCAAAAAACTCTTTCAGCTGATCAAAACTCAATTTAAGGAGGCACCTCATCGCCCACAAGATACTGAATGCTCGCAGCCAAACTGTGAAGAATTCTCCACCTGCTTCTCTCTAAAGACCGACACCATCAAGAAAGACCTCCTAAAGGACCTACCTTTATATGCGAGACCGAATACACGAACCTCCCCAATTCACAGTTCCACGCAATGCCAATCCCTATCAAAGTCTATTCCTAAAAATAATGCAAGCTGGTCATTTTCTTCCTACTCCAAGTTGCCCTAGGCAAAATTCTCAGTGCATTGCACCCAGCCAACCACTCCGCTAACCCACTTCTGGCAAACGCAGTCAAAGATCTTACTCCTCTGCTTCTACCTCTCTGGTCTAAGATCCTAAACCATTCCCTCCAACAAGGATGCATCTCTGACACCCTCAAAGTAGGCCAGGTTTCACCCACTCTAAAGAAGCCCACAGCAGACCCCACGGACCTAAACAACTATCGCCCAATCTCCAATATCTCCACCCTAGCCAAGTTGCTGGAAAAATGTGTACATTTACAGCTAACTAAACATATTGATCATTTTGACCTACTCAACCAACACCAATCAGGTTTCCGTGCTGGCCACGTCACATAATCAGCCATGACACACATCATTGATGATGCGCTGCAAATACTTGACCAAAATGGATCCTGTATACTCATCCTACTTGACCTATCTTCAGCCTTTGTTACGGTTAAACACGAGAACCTGTTAGACCTCCTGAAACACAGAATGGGCTTATCTGGGGCAGTCCTAAGTTGGTCAGTCCTAAGTTGGTTCTCCTCATTTCTCCAAAATCGGACACAACAATTCAAAATCAAGAACACCCTGTCCAAGCCCGTCCCAGTGACCCTGGGGGTACCGCAAGGATCAGCCTTATCTCCAACACTGTTTAATCTCTTCCTGGAACCTCTAACGGAAATTCTACAAACCTCTAACGTACAATACCACATGTATGCAGATGATACACCGCTATACCTCAAGATACACTCCTTAGAGGATATCAAACTACTCAACACAGCTCTTAGGAACAACCAAACTTGGATAATCATCTTAAATTGAACATCCAAAGACTGAATTTCTTCTAATAGCCCCACCGGCTCAAATCCCGAAATTGCAAGATTGGATCAAACATATTACGGCGTTCAACGTACAACCGACCATTGTGGATTCAACAAAATCACTTGGAATAACTGTAGACAGTACCTTCAATATGCAAAAACATATGCTACAATGCTACAAAGGGAGATTACCTTCAGATAAACACATTGAGGAAACTAAAACCCGTCCTACCACACTGGTTCTGAACGTAGCTCCCACATCTCCCCGGACCTCCAATCCCTGAACTGGCTACCCCTTGATGCGAGAATTGAACTGAAAATTGCGTGCATGACGAACAGAGCCTTGCATCAAAAGACCCCCAGCTACCTGGCACAGAAACTGAGGATCTCTGGTGGTACCAGATTCTCAAGAAATGCAGAAAAATTACTACTGAAACCACAAACATTCCATAAGAAAAAAACCTATAACAGATCCTTCTCTGGGATGGCACCTAGAATTTGGAATGCCTTACCCCCTGAAATCAGACTTAGCCCTTCCACCACTGCTTTTAAAAGGAAGTTAAATCCATCCTCTTGGCTATACACATGAGTATGGTCTGCTGAATCAATGTGGTGAAAGGCACCTAAGCTCTCAACCACAAGACACTTATTGATGCCAAATATCACAATATTGTTTTTCTTTATCATTTTCGCTGTACTTATGTGTATCTACTCTTATTGCCTGTATATGTAACATTTACTGTTTGCATAGCGCTCTGATATCCACTAGGATCTTGTTCGCGCTTTATACAACTTTTCAAATAAATAAATAAAACCTCGATTCCCTTAGACACCAGCAACCGCTGTGATGCAGCATCGGTCCCTTTATTGGACATGGGCATGTTTTAGGGAAATGTTTCCTGTTTGGGAATGCAAAGGAACGGACAGAAGGTTGCTGTCCCTTGCCGGCCTTTATCCCTGCATCTGTGGCCAAACCTACGGGCTGGTGTATTACTCTATCAGGAGCTACACTTTTTCTCCTCTTTGTAGGAACGCTCTCCTTTACTGGAGTCACACCAATCTCCTGACCACTATACGCTCACCTCTGACTCATTCCTCTGCACTTTTTCTCAACTTATCTTTACGTCATCATTGCCGCATTTTAAATTATTATTCACAAATGCATCAATCGGTGCCAGCTCTTTATGATGGAGTAAATATTAGTTCCCTGACTCATTCCTCCACACTTTTTCTCAACATGTTTTATGTCATCATTGTTGCATATTAAATTATTATTAACAAAAGCATCAATCGGTACCAGCTCTTTATGAATGAGTAAATGTTAATTCCCTGCCAATTCACACAGATGAGTGATTTCATTTTTTCATTCCTGCTTTAACAAGTCTTTAATCCCTCTCTTACACCGCCCCCCATAGCAGTTCATCGCAACTGACCTTCAGGGCGCTGATTTAACCTCGCAGGCCTCCTTTCCTACTTGAGTGCAGCCCACTTGAAGCGAGGGATGGCACCTGATTAGGTTTCTCTGTCATTGGATACATGTGAGGCTGCCAGCTTTGAGGCTGCAGCCAAGGGTGTGAGGGCCACTGCTTACAGGTCTCCGCTCAGAACAGCCACCCGCACAACTCCCTTCATCATTGTCAGCCTGAGACCCAGGAGCCCGCTTGCAACGGAGGCATACATTGTTCAATGTCGCTGCTCGAGTACAGACAACATTACTGGGTGAGTAGAGCGTGGAAGACCTCAGGAGAGATGCGAGTGGGGGTCACTGTGCCCCTACGTTATCAGCGCGTGCACTGTAAGGAACCCCTATGTTATGAGCGCATGCACTGTAAGTAAAGAAGCGGTTGAGAATGTCCCAGCAGCTTCTAAAGTGAAAGCACGGGCAGCGTGCTGAATGTAAACTAAAAACAAGTCGTCTTGCCCAAAATGGGACAAACTCAATAAAGAAAATAGTGCTTACAAGAATCAATAAGACGCACTGTGCAAGAACCGAAGTAAAGAAGCCAGTAGCCATGGGATGTTACAAATTACGTCAAGGTGGTACAAAGGAGGGACTAACAAGCCTCTTTACGAATCAGAAGCCAGCATTTACAAAGGACAAACACGCAAGCCAATTAAAAATATGGGAGGGGTGAGCGGGGGGGCTACTCTGCCGTAATGAACTGCAACATATCATCACCAGAGCAGCTGCTTTAGGCTCGACCTAAAAATGTGGTGCTATTACTGTGATTTAGAAAGACCATATTTCCATTAAATGTATGTAAAATTGTAAACAGACTTTTTCTCATTTGAACCCTTGGTGTGTAAATGTACCATCTCCTCTAAATATTCATATATGTTTCTACTACATTACAACTTGGGTCTCTTGTTAACATTTCCTGATTTGATCTTTGGCATATTGTCTCTGCCCTCGTCTGATTCAACACTCATTTCTCATGGTACTTGGTGACTAGTAATAAAGGGCCTCATTCTGAGGTTGGTAGTGTTGGAGTGGGGAGTCGGTTCCAAAGCTCACCACCTGCAGCCTGCCTGATTACGTGCTTCCTCATTGTCTGGAGGGTGGTCCTTTGCCGTTCCCATAGTGGTGCTATTTCAAAAGGCACCACAATGGGAACACCAAAACCTGCTACTGCACAGCATGGACTCTGCAGTCCATACTTGTAGGAAAGGTGGTGCATGCACACAGGGGGGGAACAACATGGGCCCTCCTGCATGTATCCCCATGGCCTGAGATACCAGGGAGCCCTCTAGGGCCCATTCGTACCCTCACCACCAGCCTTTTCATGGCAGGCTCACCGCAATGAAAGGCTGTATGTCAATTACAGGAAACAAATTTATTTGCAGATCAGAATACAATAGGACTCGCACTCCAGAATTGGATATCTATGCAAAGCAGCCTAATCAGTGGTCTGTCTTTTATGTCTGTCTCATTACACTTTAAATGGTGGTTGTGTTTATGTGCAAGTTGGCTTGGAGCAAGACCTATGTGGTCCAAACGCGTTGCCGTTTACACCAATACAACTAATTTCATGAATTAAATCCTGGAGTGAGAGTTCTTCTGTATTTTGAACTCCAAATACGATGGTTTCCTGTAAAATATATATAACCTACTGGCGGTTGCAAGGAGGTAGTTCTAGTTAGAACCTATTTTCCATAGGAAATCCGCAGCATTCTATTCCCAATAACATTTGCGCTGGTTAACGAATCTTCGCAAAATTTTCAAAACTTTTGGCCAGCTCCAGTGCGCTGCTATCTTGAGTCTCTGCCTGATTCATCAAGCGGGAGCTGAGAAAAAAGGGGGGTCCCAAAACGTGTTTTTCCCATGCAATTTTCCATAGGAACCTTTAGTCGCAGCTACAGCCCGAACTGCTGAACAGAATTACACCAAATTTGGCAAAAACAGTAGCCCTTGGTTCAGAGCTGTGCCTTTTAGTTTAATGGGGTAAATCCGTTCAGTAGTTCCTGAGAAATCAAAAGTTAAATCACATATATATCTGGCCGCAGTGGATCCGCGCACCCTGAGCACACCCTCCCGGTCACGAGCTGGATGCTAATTGGCTGGCAACTGGTAGTCAACACTCTAAACCAGGAAGTGTTGGTAGCCATTTTATGCCTCAGTAGAACCAAATCACAAGAAATCCTTAAAAAAAAAAAGTGCGCAAAATGCAAAAAGGGGGCAGCGTAGAAACACCCTAAACACCTAGGCCTGCAAGGAAAAAAAACTGCAAAATCCGTGCAGGGTGCGCAGATTCTGCCAATGAAAAAACACAACAAACCGCGGCCTATCGCACTTCGAAGATAATTAGCCCCTGGGGGTCCAAGTCCCGGGGGCATGCTAAGAAAAAAGTGTGGGGGGGACAGGCCTTGTAGGACGGTGACTTACAACCAGTCCAGGTTTTAAAATGTATAAATCTTCCCATGTCACTCAACTGAATTCTTTTCACTCCCTAATCACTTGAGCATCCTTATTTCACGCACGTTCCCCTTTGGAGCAACCTCCTTTTACTTGGATTCATATTGTTAGAGTTCCTTGACCCTCTATCTCCACTTAACATGAAAATAAAAAGCATAGTGGATAAGGTCATGTTGTGTTGCACTTTTTCGTTTGTTTTGAATAATGTATTGAATACAGTGAGCCCACAAGTTGTTGTTCAGCACCTCATGATTTTGTTAGTATACCAAATAGGAATTTTGATTTGTATCTTGTTAAAGTAAGGTCTAGGACCGGGTCTTTTATACAATGTTGGGAAGGGGGCTGAGCGGCCACCCTCCTGGAGCCCTTTGATGGCCCTGGGGACTGCCACCCCCCAGGGCCGGCTCCTACAGTGTCCCGGGGTCCTCACCCTCGGCACACTGCTGTTTGCTATGGCAGGGCGGGAGCCGAGGCTCCCGTTCTGTTATAGCAAACTTGGTTTGGATTTTGAAAGACAGAGCAGGGAAACCGTCTCTCTCTTTCAAAATGCAAACCCGATTGTTTTTCCACACGGGGAGCTGCATGTTAGCAGCTTCCAATGTGGAAAAACAATGCCGGCTCCCGAAGGACACGGGGAGCCTGCTGGGACCGTGGGGGCATTGGGGCTCCCCCCCCACGGTCCTCAACGTTGTATCCCCGGGAAGAATAGAAATTAGTGGTAGGTGATCATTTTTTTTTACAGTAAAATTAGGAGTCGCTCACTCAGCGCAGAGCTCAGCCTGGCCCCCTGGTGTGCACACTTTGGGTGCTTTTCTCATACGCGTTCGGTGCACGACTCCTAACGCGCTGGGAGCGCGACTCCAAGCCAAAAAAAAGCTATATTTTTCAGATATATATCGAACTTATGTGTTTAGATCTTGGGTGGCTCTAAAAAGAGCTGTCGTGTTTATTGGGAGATTTTGGTACTTACAAGTAAGTACTGATGCAGAGTTTAAAGTTGTTGAGGAAGACTCTGTTACCCTCCTCTGTAAATTGTACACCATCTCTCCTATAGAAGCTGTCCATATTAAAACGCAGATTGTTATTGTAAATGAACCCCATTCTATAATCTCTGAGATAAGCAGAAACTGCTTTATTGGCATGTTTCCTAACTTTCTCAATCTGTGGACAAAATTGATTGGACCAGTTCCATTGCGGTCTTTGACGTATGTTAGAATACACAAAGGCAGTTTAGGGAAAAGTGACATCAATTCTCTAAAGGTGTCCTTCATAAGTATTTCCAGACCTACCCCAGTCAAAGTGCCTAGGTCATTGCCACCACAGTGCACAATTATGAGGTCAGGGTGTTGGATCTGCAAAAAGGATTTAACCAATGGCATCAATTGATACCACTTTAATCCTCTCTGTCCAATTCATTTAATGTCTACATTTGGCAAAGCTAGGTACTTGTAAATGCCACTGTTTTCTGCATACCTTTTGGCTCCAGAAAATATAGCTGTGTCCTACAACCCACGCTTTAAGCATCTTGAAAGGAGGTCTGGATGCACTCAGAAGGTGTCTGTATGTGAAGTGGCGGTTTGACAACTAAGGTTTTTCTGAAATGGTGGATAAGATGCAATTTTTAAAAAAAAGATATGATTGGCTGTTTGAGAACCTTATAGACTGAAAAGTAGGGTGCATGTTTGTTTCAAAAGCATGTTTCTTATTGGTTAATAAACTGTTTGAAAGGAACATTACATAGGATAAGCTGATATTTTGAAAAGCCAAGCATACTTGCTATTTGGATTAGCAACATTGTGTGCTGAACGTGTGACCTGCGAGTTCAGTTGAGTGTTCCATGAACTGTTACTATAGTAACAGGCAGTAAGCAGATTGAGGGTAGGGTTCAAAGTTATGTCAATTGGAAAGGGTTGAAATGAGTAACCAATAGGAATGTGTGTTGGATTTTGAATTAATGTGGGAAGCAAAGTGATTTGATATTTACATGCATATGTGTGCAGAATGAGAGGAAACGTCTGCCATTTTTTTGGTGTTGCTAAGAGAAGTGCAGTACAGACATTCTGTATAAGACAATATGATGTCTGACTGGCATATTTCGTAATCTACAAATCAATGTGAAAGGTGAGTTATTAATTTGTGAGGGGTTGTATGCGGTGTCTTTGTTCTTAATAAGACTAATGTGTTTCTCTTGCTAAAGTCCAGGGAGTAGTGTTGCTTGTCTAGAATCCCATTGTGAGTCTGTCTGCATTTGGGCAACCATTGTCAGACAAGCATTTGGTAACTTCATGTCTTTGCTTACAGATAACTGCTTTAAAACCTGTCATGTTGTCAAGTTTTAGTAGTATTAGAAGCAAGTCATTGTGTATGCATTCGCGGAATGAGACCGGCATTCACACTAGAGTGTAGTTCTGAAATATATTCACTTCTTTTGAAGGGGTAAGATGACTGCACACATTCTACATGTTTTAGCAAAGTCCAAGGAATAGTGTTGCTTGTCTAGAATCACACTGTGAGTCTGTGTGGTTTTGGGCCACCATTGTGAGAGAAGCATTTGGGTACTTCATGTATTTGCAGACAGATATCTGCTTTAAAACCTGTCATGTTGTCAAGATTTAGTAGTATTAGAAGCGAGTCATTGCTTATGCATTCGCAGAATGAGACAGGCATTCACACTAGACTGCATTAGTGAATTATGTAAAATGTGTGCGATCACCTTACCCCTTCCAGACTAGTGAATGTGTTTTGATAAAGTCCAAGGAACAATGTTGCTTGTCTAGAATCACACTGTGAGTCTGTGTGCATTTGGGCAACTATTGTGAGAGAAGAATTTGCTTACTTCATGTCTTTGCAGAGAGATAACTGCTTTAAAACCTGTCATGTCAAGTTTTAGTAGTATTTGAAAGCAGTCCCTGCTTATGCATTCCCAGAATGATGGGTCAGGCTTTCATACTAGAGTGTAGTTTTGAGATATGTAGAATGTGTTCAGTCACCTTGCCCCTTCCAGACTAGTGAATGTGTTTTGGAAAAGTCCAAGGAACAGTGCTGCTTGTCTAGAATCACACTGTGAGTTTATGTTCTCTACATTTGTAAAGCGCAGCTGCTACCCGAAGGTGTCATGGCGCTGGGGTGAAGTCCTACCCGTGGATTGCATAAGTGAACGTTGCTGGTAAGTTGTTAAAGAGCAAGGTTTTTAGGGCCTTCCTGAAGGCCAACATATTAGTCATGCTTCTTAAATGTAGAGGAAGCGAGTTACACACCATGGCTGCATTGGTGGTGGAACTTCTATCCCCCCATTTAGCTTTTTTTATTCGTGGTGTTGCTACAAGTTGGCATCTGATAAACGGTGTGTTCTTTTTGTTATATACCAACGGAGTTATTGCCTTAGATATTCTGGCCCAGATCCCTGCAGGGCCTTGAACACCAGGCAAAGGGCCTTAAATTGGATGCACTTTTTGACTGGTAACCAATGGAGTTTTGTTATAGATGGGGAGATAGATGCATACTTAGGGATACCTGTAAGGAGTCTAGCCGCTGCATTCTGTAGCATCTGCAATTTATGCATGGAGCTTTCTTGCAACTTGAGGTATAGACCATTGCATTAGTCCAGCCTGGACAATACCAGGGCCGAATCTACTATTGGTTGTGCGTCTTTAGGAAGTAGGGGCATTATTTTCCTACAGGTCATGAGAATGAGTGAGGTGGTCTTTGAGGCTTAAAGTGTCATTGATCCAAATTCCCAGGCTCTTAACCTTCTTGGTGGGGGGTGGTAGTGGGCCAAGGGCAGACCGCCAGGTTGTTGCCAAAAAGTACCTCCTCCGTTTTGCTGGAGTTGAGCTTTAGGCAGTTCTGTGCCATCCAATCGCTCACTGCATACATACAGATCTGAAGCCTAGAAGCAGTGTCACCTTGTTTATCGGGTTGAATATTGACCACGATTTGGGTGTCATCAGCATATGACATTAGATTAAACCCAAAAGACTCAATAAGCGGGGCCAGCGAGGAAACATAAATGTTAAAAAGTGTGGGGCTCAGAGAGGATCCCTGAGGGATTCCACAGGGTAGGGAAAAAGCTTCAGCCTCAAAATTATCTAGTTTAACCATTTGCGTTCTATCTCAAAGAAAGGATTTAAGGAGTGCTTGTGACGTTTGTTTGAAACCGATCTCTTCCAAACGGTCCACCAGCAGAGTGTGGTGGACCGTATTAAATGCAGAGAGGTCCAGCATGATCAGGGCCGCACTTCCTCCTTGATCAAGAATGGCCCTGAGCTCTTCCGTGGATTTGATGAGTGCCGTTACTACTATTAGTTGGTGGTAAATAACAAATTCCATGTAAATGCAAATATGTGCATTTACACCAGTGCCATGTGACAGACATACATGCCCTTAGGGCATGTATGTGTGCCACATGTGCACACATGCACTAATCAGGGGTGCAACAGGGTGTCAAAGTGACACCCTGCCACCCTTGACTTTTTCCCAGGTTTTTTTTTTTTAGCTACATAGCATTTACTGATTCGTAAATACCGAATCGGTAAAATTCGGTATTTACGAATCGCTAAATACTATTTACCTACATGAGGCCCTACGATGTTGCAAGGACTAGACCCTTGCAGAGTGAGAAACAATACTGGTTTGCAAGGTCATTCTCTGACTTGTCTTTCTAGAAAAGTATTTCAGTGTTTTTCATCATTTCAGGATGTTAGCAGTACATCATTCTCAAACGCGGAAGTTAGCCAGAGATTGTATTATGCAAAAAGTCCAACACTAAAATTAAATGAGTTGATCAGTGCTCCTTTGCGTGGGTCAGTATCAGATGTGAAGAAGGTTTGTGATGAAGTTGAGTTTTGTTACCCTGGTACTGAACAAGAGAGTGCAGAAACTGACACATTAATAGAAGAAAATGTTGAAGAGAATGTGCAACATACTACTACAAAATATTTTGAAGAACAAATTACAAAATTTAAGTTGATTTCAGGTGAAATGCAAAATTCTTGTATTTCTTGTCGATGAACTCATTATAAAAATCAGACTAGGACTGTTCATCTATATTTAAAAAGTGAAAGGAATTTGCACCGTATTTGTTGGTAGAGAATTGTTTTGATTTGGGTTCTGATCAGCGTATTTGTAAATGATGTTATAACTAATGAGACGAGACTAAAATGCCCGCTAGTGCTGTCCCTAATAATCTAGAGTTGGTAACTATTCCTCCTGAATTGATAGATTTAAATACGTATGAGTCTATTCTGATTCAATGTGTGCACCCATTTCAGGCTATTCATATGGAGCCTAAAACAGGTAAATTGCCTCCTACAGATTTACAGAGAGGATTAAACGGAAGAGTTGTATATGTACCTCTAGATTTAAAGAAAAATATGTTGTGGTGTTTAGAATGTAGAAAGTGAACCATTAGTTATTCTAGTTAATGGTGTTCCTACTAAAAGTAAGAAAATATGTCAAGAATTAGTGGATGTTAAGAAAGTGCAAATGGCAACATTGTACCTGATAAAAAAACAATGAGTACTATAAAAATGTGTATATGGGAGAAGAAGAAATACTTTTAGGAGATGATACTGAAACGTCAACTGGTCAAATTAAAAAAGTGGACATGTCCAAAAGTGAAGAAATCTATGAACATTACAGTGTACATCCACTTCATTCAAAAGAAGTGATGGGGAATACCATTGAATTATTTCAAATGAAAAAAGGAAAGGGAAGTCCCATGAGTGTATGGGAAAAAAGTTTGGAAGCTCGTTGTTTTCCGCAGTTGTTCCCAACAGGAAAAGGTGGACGATATGATGAACGATAAGTGCAGATTCCTGCATCAGAATATCGGACAACAAGATTGTATGCTGAAGTGTATCCCATATATTTTTCATCTTTTGTTTGAGAGTGACTTGTTTGGACTTTCATATTCAGTCTGCCAGTCGAAAATAGGAGTATATCTTCAAAATGTTTCTGCAAAGGAATATATGGATCAAGTACATCTAAGAAAGATGATCATTTAGAATCGGTTTATTAATTTAATGGCATATCAGCGTGGTTCTAATGAGTATTGGCACCGTCGTCATTGAGAAGTTAAATGTATGCTAAGGAACTTAGGAACTCCTACGCGGTTCTTTACCCTAAGCTGTGCTGAATACACTTGGGATGATTTACTTTAATTTCTTCGAGAGGCAAATTCGAATATCAAAAATATTGAATACAAGACACCTGGAGAATTGTGCTGTTTGGATCCTGTTAATGTATGCAGATATTTCAATCATCGATTTGAAGCTATGATGTGTTTTATCAGCAATAAAAAGAATATTCCTCTTGGAGAAGTTGTAGATTTCTTTTGGAGACAGCAGTATCAAGCTAGAGGTGCTCCTCATATACATATGCTGTTATGGATCAGGATGCCCCAAATTCGGAACTGATTCCGATGATACTGTTTTGTGTTTTATTGAAGAATATGCCACATGTGCTATACAAAAGAAAACTGAAGAAAACACCTTAAGATAACAAGTTTTATGATTCCAAAGTCATCGATGTGGAAAATACTGTCGACGAAAGTACAAGTCTAAGGAAAAGTTTTATACCAAATGTCGTTTTGGATTTCCACGTCCTGTAATATCCAAAGGAAGAGTAAACCTTTTTATGTCAGCTATGAGACATACCATTACTAGAAAGTCTCAGAAAAATACGTGAGAAGAAATGAAGAATCAAAATACATAAATGACTATAATCCGGTTATTCTTTCAATGTGGAATGCTAACATGGATTTTCAGTACGTAGTGGATAATTCTATTGCTGTTGCCCGGTATGTAACATCCTACATTACTAAATCAGAAAAGACGGAATTGAAAGAAATGTGGGAAGAAATTTCTCGCGAGAAGAGTGTTAGTAAAAAATTATACAGTTTTAGTTTGAAGAAGTTATCCCATCGAGAAATTGGAGCGTATGAATGTTCAGATCGGTTATCATCTGCAAGTTTATACTCAAAATCTAGAACAATCATTTGGGTGAGTCTAGGTCTTGCTGCAACGCGAAATCGAGTACTTAAATCTGTTCAAGAAATCGAATATTTAGCAGAAAAAGATCTGGAAAGTACAGAGATTGTAAAAACAAACATGTTGGACAAATATTATCCAAATAAAAGTCTTCATCTTGGAAACGTATCTCTCTATAATTTGCTGCAAAACTACACTTTTAAACGGATTACTACAGAAAACTTCCAGGATGGAAAATATGCAGTGATTAGTTCCGAAGGATGTTTGGGGAAACAAATTAAAAGAAATTTGATTAATCACAGGTAACTGAGTTGGGACACTCCTGATAAAAGGGAATTTTACTATTTAGCACTTTTGCAACTGTTTAAACCGTGGCGTTCAGAATTGGAATTAATTGGAGAATTTCAGAGCTAAGAACATTCCTTCAATGCTGGTAAAGATACCATAGAATGCACTGTGTTTTAAAATTATGTGAAAATGTTGAACAATGAAATTGATCAAGAAGCTACTATTGCAGCTAAGATTGCTAGTGAAAGTTCTCAAGACAGTCAAAGTTCTGCTCCACTGAGTCAAGATCCACTAGGACAACCAATTCTTGAAAATGAAGCGGCAATCACCATGATTGAAGCTCAAGAAACATACCATGGACTTAGGAAATTTGGAAGAACAACTAAATGTTGAACGGAAAGAAATATCAGCAATGTACCTCATTTCAACCTATCTGAATGTATGTGAGTGGTCAAGCAGGAAAAAGTTTCTTAATTAAAAATGACCAGTTATCTACAGAAAACAACTGACTCCCATTTGTCTTGTGTTGTAACTGCTCCAACTGGGTTGGCAGCACACAACATTAAAGGAATTACATTGCGTTGTTTACTTATGCTACCTGTGAAGCATGAAAACAAATTGAAATATCACAAGCTATCTGGAGAAGCTTGTTATGAAGTTTCAAGAGTGCTATTGAAAATTAAACTTCTGATTATTGATGAGGTAACTTAATGGTTGCTTTTGTGCATTTAAGAATGCAGCAAATTCTTAAAACAGAGTACAATGTCTTAGTTGGAGTAAACAATTTCATAGTTTTTGGAGATCTACTGCAACTTACTCCCATAAAAAGACCACCAGTATTTAAATCACTTGGCATGGAGACCCCAGATATTCTTTGGGTAGTGTTGGAAACGTTAATATTTGGTCATTTTTTTAATACAAAGAACTAATAACAAATATGCGACAGACAAATGATGGAACTATTCTTCAAGATATAAGAATTGGAGAACTGACAGAACATGGCAAACAAGCTTTGCAAAATCGATTACTTTCCAATTTGTTTCTAAATGAAAATATAGTTGCTGAGAAAATATATATGAAAATTGCAGAAAATAAATCTGTAATCTGCTTAATGCCAACACTGCGCAAGTGTTCTATATTCAATGAACAACTTTTGAAGCTAGAAAATGAAGAAATAATAAAAATGGAAGCCGGTGATAAAATAGAACATGAAGGAATCACTATTATTTTTAAGGAAAAATTAAAAATAAAATTGGATTCTTTAGAAAAATCGATATCTAAAACTGCTGGTTTAGAAAAGAATATGCATGTATAAACTGTCGAGTAATTTTAAGGCGTAATTTGGATGTAGAAAAAGGTTTAGTTAATGGAGCAATGGGTAAAGTTGTGGATTTTGTTAATTATCAGAATAAAGATGGAATAGAATTTTTAAAAATTAGATTTGATCAGATTGAAGAAGTAAAACAAATTGGTCGTTATTCAGTTCGTTTTTTGCTTGTTAAAGATTTATATGTCCGTAGAAAACAGTTTTCACTTTCTCTGGCATATGCAGTGACTATTCATAAATCTCAAGGTTTAAGTGTGGACGGTGCTTTGGTGAACATTGAAAGTACCGTGTTTAAAGAGGGTATGGCTCATATGTTGCTTTGTCCCGAGTCAGAACTTTATCTGGTTTGTTTTTGATTGATTTTGATGAGACAAATATTACTGCAGATGCAAACTGTGTAAAAGAGTATAATAGGTTAAGAAGAGCATATGCTCCCAATTAAGGTCAATATCCTGTATTTGAAAAGCGTGTGGTATGTCAAAAAAGAAGATATGAGAATATCTGTAGTAAAGTTATAGAAAAGAAAAAGGACACTGTTGAAGAGATTGTTGGTTATCATTTGAAAATAGTACAGGTATCAACTGCTATGCTAATGTAGTAGTCAATGTTTTTATTCTTGAAAGGTTGCAACAGCAAATTATGGAGAATCGGGGAAAAAATGTTGTTTCTTGTTGCATTCTGTTTATGAAAAATTGAGAATTGATAAAAGTAAAATGCAAAGCGTTTGATATTCGGAATCTTTTGGATATATGTTCTGGTTCTACACAATTTACGCAGAATATCAAACAAGATGCTCAGCAATTTCTAATGGATATGCTTACCGTATTGGAAAATAATGGCATAGAAATTGAAAATCTTTTAGGCCTTTGTTATAAATGGGAACATCAATGTGAAAACCATATGTTTACATGTAGCACTAATATAGACACTGAAAGATTTATATATTTGACATTGCCAGACTGTAAATCAGTATCTTTCAACAAACTAGTTAAGCAGCAAATCAAAACATAGTGTAGACAATGCAAATCAGAAATGTTATCAACATTATTTATACAAAGATATGGACAATATATAATTTTAATGATGCAACGTTATAGAGCTGATGGAAGAAAATTGAACCTTTTAATAAAAGATTTAGTAGCAAGTCAACTATCAATATCAGGAAGAACTTTTGTAGCAGTAGCAATAATTTGCATGGTTGTCCTTTTACAACATCTGGACATTACACTGCCTATTTAAAATGCGATAAAGGATGGACATATGTAGTGATGCTCAATTGGTTTTTAAACACAGTTTGCCTAGCGAATTACCAAATTCCTACCTAATATTTTTAAAGCCAAAGTTTTAGGAACATAATTCGGCCTCTGAGGAATTTATTAATATGTATTAATACAATTAATATTGGCCAATTTCCATAGAAAGGATTTTAAGAGCACTATTTGGCCTAGAAGGAAAGTATATATTTGAATAAAAGACTTTTTCTTGCACATTCTGTCAGCATATATTTTATAAGAACATTATTTACAGTGCATGAAAATTAAAAATTGTTCATTGTATTATTTGAGTTCTTTCATATTCAAGTAAGAAAATTCTCTTAGAAGAAAGCATTTTGTATGCGTGATTTGTATTAAAAATTTTGTTATTGAGGATGTAGTTTTTGTGCAATGTTCTACAATAGTTGAGTATATGAAACATGTAAGATTGGTTAACAAAAAAAAAAAAAGTAAGTCTGGTTAATTTTTCTTTTTTGGCCGCTGGTATATGATGAGTAAGATTGAAATCACTGTTTGTACTGAAATTCAATATATTCTGAGAACAGCACAAAAGGCAAAGAATATTATTTATAAAATGTTAAAATTATGTTGTGTTGTAAAAAATATAATATTATAACTGTATTTTATTTTTCACAGATCCTAATTCTAAAATATGAAATTTTCAGATATTTTAATTATAAAATCAACTGAAAAAAGGTTTAGTGTTTTTTATTTCTATTACTGTGAAAGTAAGATTAACTAAGTATTAATATGCACAATGGGCAGTATTTGCACACTGGTGGAGAAAGGGGGAATGGACGGAGTAGATATGTGTGGAAAGATGCTCTGTGGGCATTTAAAGTTACGGGTTAAAGTTGCCTTGAATACTGAGTGTCCCTGGGGGCCAACTAACCCACCAGATATGTGCAGAAAGTGCCAGAGTTGCATTGAAGATAGGTATAAAATCGGACATGGCTTCGGAGCACCTCTCTGCAACACAGATGTATGATTTTTAATAGCGAGACATGGTGGACTAGTAGGACCCAGGGACTTTCAGGATTAAAAGAGACTGAATTCCTCAATTTAAAACACGTCACAGAGTGTGTTTGCACATGTCACATCAGGCCCCATCCTTTCCCTTCACC
This sequence comes from Lissotriton vulgaris, assembly GCF_964263255.1. Lineage (NCBI taxonomy): Eukaryota > Metazoa > Chordata > Amphibia > Caudata > Salamandridae > Lissotriton > Lissotriton vulgaris. The sequence goes on along the minus strand of NC_141685.1, from coordinate 676,361,872 downwards.
ACTTTATAAAAATGCCCTATCACTTTGCAAAAAACCGAAGTACTTATAAATGTATCTTGTTCTCTCTTTGCAGTACTGAAATTACTCTACTTGTTAGTCATACAGTTAAGGATTGGCCTAGCCACTAACCCTAGTACAAGTTAATTTCTTTATATACGATGCATGCACATCTGCAAGAAGCTACGAAGTAATATTACAGTCTTCAAAACACCCAGTTCATACCTATGTAGTTTTGGAATCTGTCATAGGATCCCATGTGACCTGAAAAAAAAGATTTGATTGGTTCATAACATTTCCCATTGTACTTATTGAAGGACCGCAATAATTTGAAACATTATTCTTTGAGCATCTTTGGAGAGAACTCTGTGTTTACCTCCTGTCACTCTCTTGCTATTTTTCAAACAATGAACTAGCAATATGTTCTTATTGTAACAGTCTGCCAATACCTAAGCACTTATGGGGCAAATTTAGAAGCATCCTGTGCCAACAATATGTCACTCTTTGTTACTTGGTGATACTGCAAGGCACTGTTTCATATTTACAAAGAGAGAAAGGGCACTCTGTGTAGCTTTTCATCTCCATGTAAATACAACTTCATCATACACACCACTTTGCGTTGAAAGGGCGTTCTATAGGTGTTGCTGCGCGTGTTTGCACAGAACACTCCTAGAATAAGACACATCTCCAGATTGATCAGAAATCATAAATGTGGACATGTGTGTGAATGCTGCACCATCCTCCAATTGGTGTAGCAAGGCACAACAAGGAGTATTGTTTTCATTTCTCCTTATTTTTTCTCTTTCAATATATGCTACATTGCACAGCACACATTGAAGGATAAAAATGCCTTCACAGATTGTTTTGTGCAAGATGGTGTGTCTTCCTGCACAAAAACAAACTCCACACGACACAGATATCCTTTCACCATGGTGTAAGGGTGCCTGTGTCCTCGCATGGCTGCAGTTTAAGCAGCAGTACAGAGGGAAGCATAGACCTGCAACATGTTTATGGACATATGTTGCAAGACTGTGCTTCGGAACTACCACAGCACACTGCAGCTAAAGAGGTTAGTGTCCTGCTGCAGCACTTCCTTATAGTTCTGCACTTATACATTCACCATACACTAATGCATTCTTTCAGTCAATTATGCACTACGCATACATTCAACCAAACTTTCACACACTATCATACAAATATAGCTTTTTTTTAACCAGAGAAGTTAGTTCTGAAAAGAACTTTGTTTTTCTTTTTTTATACTTTTTTGTAGTTTTTTGAACGATTTTGTTATATTTTTTTAAAAAGAAAAAAAGAGAACAGGAGGAACAAACAGTGAACTTCAGCATAAAAAAATAAACCAGAATCTAACACCGGTGATTTCTCTTCACTGGGCTGATAAGGTCGATGAACTGCTCTCCGTAGCACAGCAGTTTGTTGCATTTAATGCAACTAATTTTGACCAAATTCTGCACGTATGTCTGGGTGCCCTGGTGATGGAAGTGCTGAGGGTTCTGTGTAGGGTTTCTACGTATGCCGGAAGATTGGTGCCTAACTCGCGAGCGGCAGGTAAAAGGTTAAAGAGTACTGTCTATGAAAACAGTGCCACAGGTCAGAGGAGACCCTAAAACCTCTGCATTGAGTGAAGAGGGCCCACTCAGTGAATACAACGAAAATCCTGTGCACAAGTTAAATGAAGCATATGGACATTCCTTTAGTATTGAAAAGCAAAAGTGTCTCTAAAAAAATAGCTTATATCAAGTGAAATGTATTGAGCCCCCCTGTTGGGAGGGTGGCATCTGAGGAAACAACCAGCCGACACGTGTTTCGTCAAGCGGGTACTTGACCTGTGATTCTTCAGGGCTGGGGGTAAAAATAAGACATGGTACAGAATGGAGACAATACACATGTCATATTTGTCAAGCTGTGACTGGCGCAGAAAAAAAAACCCTCACGTGAGTGAAAAATCCTATGGGAGTGAAAGCAACATAATAAAGACATGATAATGGTGACATCACAAAGGAGAAAAGGCTAGAACCATAGTACGGAATTCTGGATTTCAGAGTGAAACAAAAAATACCAGAACAGGCATTCATGCCGAGGTATGAGAACAGCATCCTAATGGATACCAAGCCTTGGCAAGGACCAAAAAGTACATAAAATGATGTGACGTGGCACGTGAGTGGGAAAAAAAACAAAGCATGAAACAATGTCATCAGCGCGATTATTGCCAATAGAACAGGAAGAAATTGAAACAAAATATAACATAGTATCACTCAAAGGAACTCACTTGGAGTGTACTGTTGACATGTGCCTGAGTATACATACGAAGGTGAAAGTACTGTATTGTAATCACACTGTGACTAGTCCCAAAATGGTGGAATCAATCACATTGGTTATGTAAATGTTGTAATGAAATCATAAATCAACAATGTCCATGCGGATAGAACAAGTAAGACCAAGCATGTTGCTTATTACTACTCCTAAGGATAGTGGCAACATGTGCCTGAACTACACACTAGCGTGGCATCACCGTATTTAAAATCATACAGGGACTAGTCAGGAAAGAATAGATTCCCATAGGTGGGAAAAGCAATTAAATCAAGTTTCTCACCAAAAACAATGTCTGTGTCATTAGAACATGTTAGAGCAAGCAAGTTATCTAAAATATAACAAAGTCAGCGTACATCCAGATATAGATGTAGCACATCAGACATCAAACCACGTCCAAGCGAAAAAGTAAATTTTTAACGAGCACAGTAATTACTATTGTGAAAAAACAAGGAACGTGTTAATCCAGTAATTTGGGCCAAAGACACATGAGAAGAATAGAATCATTGGAAAAGTGAGAAAAAGAGAAGAAAAAATGACATGCAAGGTGGCGCTGCGATAAGGGCGATGGACCTAAATACCTGTAAGTTTCAAAGAATAAAGGATCTGTAGGGGGAGAAAAGAAGGTTGGGTAAGGAAAACAAAGGGGAAATCTGAAATGTCCAGCAATAACGACTGTAGCCTAAGGTAGAGTGACTTTAAAACTGAAGGCAGGGAGGGACAGACCTGCACAAAACTCAACCGTAGGTAGACTCACAGTTATAACGGTGATAATTCCGACCCTGCATGTGCGGGTGTAAGGAGGGTATCAATGCGTTGGAAAGCTGGGTAGAAAGTGATGTAAAATGGGCGGGTACTTCTGTCTAAAGAAGAGATCTACAAAACAGAAGCAACAAGAGATGAGGCTTCTGGAGGGAGGAGGCAGCACGCAGAACCTACGGGTAGTGTATATGTCCCTAGAGCTTGGCGGGCTCACTTGTATGAAGAGTAGAAGGCAAGACCGGTGTGGTCTTCCTGTTTCTTTTCAAGTGCCTTGGCAGATGCAGGCCATAATTCCGAGGGGGGTGGGAAAGCCTAGCACGTCGTGTAAGAGAAACTAGAACGCAAACCTGGTAGTGCTGGAGAAACCGGAAGTGGGTCATCGACTCGTGGGTAATGGGGATTTAAAAAAAGGATGAACTGGCGAGTATGTGTACGGTGTCTAAATAAAACCTGAGAAGGATAGGGGTATCAGAGGGGGCGTGGAGAGCCTAGCGCGCTGGTCTCAAAGCATACATCGCTGACCTAATTGAAGAGCGAGAAAACCGGAAATGTAGTCCGGAATTCACAACCAATTCGAGCTGAACAGGGGAAAAGTAGCGTGATGGAATGTAAAAAACACGAAAAAGAGGGTAGCAGTGGCCACAAACATAAGTATCCAGCAACCATATTGATAACTGTTCCTAACGGTGAAGATGACAGAAAGGTGAAGGGGAGTGGAAAGCGTGGAAAGCATGGAAAAAAAGTATAATGCAAGTGGGTATCAGACACAAGATCAAATGAAAAGGCGGTTTATAATCAGAAAAAATATCAAGACGTATAAACACAAAGGTCATGAATCAAAATGCAAAGAAAAGATTGAGGAGTTCATAATTGACAAAGTACCAGACACAAGATCTACTGAAAAAGTGGTTTGCAAACAAAAATAATTTATCAAGATCTACTAATACACAGGTCTAAATGCAAAAAAAAAAAAGCGGAGTTCATAATTCACAAAGTTTCAGGTCACTTTCAAGGAAAGAGAGGGGAAAAGGGGGAGAGGTCTGGGAATGGAGGATTCTAGCTAGTCTTTGTTAGCCACATGAAGTCATAATAAAGTGAAGGCAGACTCTAGAACATCAGGTGCCCAGAAAGTACTGTAATTCGTGATCAGTGTTCTGTCCTTGGCGAACTGATTGTAAGCGCTTAATAGTTCACGGTTGCCGCCTCTTATGCTTGCCTCTATTCCAAAGAACTGAAACCTTTTGTGTGAGCCTTGTGTAGGGCAGGAAGCCACATGTAGGGCCATACGGTAACATGCATCCTGTTGATGGATGGCTTTTTTTCTGTGCCAGTCACCGCTTGACAAATATGACATCATGTGTATTTCCACCATTCAGTACCATGCCTTTTATATTTACCCCCATCCCTGAAGAGTCACGGGTCAAGTACCCGCTTGACGAAACGCGTGTCGGCTGGTTGTTTCCTCAGATTTCACCCTCCCAACAGGGGGGGCTCAATACATTTTTACTTGATTTAAACTATTCTAATGTGTCCACCTTGGTTTATTCGAGACAAATTTGCTTTTCAATACTAAAGTAATGTACATATGCTTAATTTAACATGTGCACAGGATTTTCGTTGTATGTCCTGGTGATGAAGATGCCACAGATGTACTTGCGACTGCTGGCTTACGGTTCTCACGAAGTCTTCTGCACTCCTCCTTCGCCAGGTTCACGGGGTGCAGAGTCTTGAGGTGCTTCATCATGCTTGCGGTCCCACAAGAATACTTCTTAGTTGGATCACCTCTCAACAGGACCCTTTTGCAGATTTTGCAAGTCATTTTAGTGGCGTTGACTTTTTTTTGTCCCTCTGGAATTGAAATGAATTTCCAGACCACTGAGGTGTATCCCTCTGGGCATGCAGGTTCAGGAACAAAACCATCATCGGAAGAATGCTCCGAATCTGATGCTGGCTGCTGTCCAGAAGCCATTGTCTTGATATTGAAGTCAATAGCAGCTATGGAAATCACCCAAAAATGTACTACTTAGCTATGAGATGTTACTTCAAAGAACCTCAAAGAAGAATGTTGGAAATGGATGAGGACCTTCAATAGTTAGAATGGGAAATGTTATGAACCATTCAAATCTTTTTTTTTTTTTTTCAGGTCACATGGGGTCCGCGCACAGGCAGCACGCATCCAACGTGACTTCGGGAAATTGCATTTAAAAGTAATATGTTTATTAAATGTAAAAGTATATTATTTTTATGATTAGCTTAGATAATGTCTTGCCCTAATATGTATATTAAATACATATATAATTTTAGACATTATAAAATTTTGCGAAAGTCGCGCACCTACTGCGTCGAACGCGTATATGACATGGGAATACGTATGTGTCGCGTAAGGGCCTGGATTCGCGTACGGGTCGCATAGCGATCGTGCAGGAAAATACGCACCAATCTCACATCCTACTCGGATCCTACCCAACAATCCTAAAATGGCGGCTAGGTTCAGCGCAGTGAACGAGAAAGGTACGCTTGGGGTGCGTGACTCCCCACAAAAATCTGAAGGTAAAAAAACCCAGTAAAGTAAATAATATAAATATATTAAAAAATAAATAAAACAAGTTTCAATATTTGAAATAAAATCCATTTATAATAAAAATATATAATTTCATTTAAAAAATAAAATATGTAAAATAAATAGTTTAAAAAATTTAGAAAAATCAGTATAAAAAAATAAATATAACTATTATTACATTTAAAATTGTCATTTAATAATCTCTGAAATGAACTGAAAAAACCATAGGTATCAGACATGTTATAGTTAGGAAAGCATTTAAAAAACCTTAAAAATTCACTGAAAACATAGGTTTCAGGGGTGTTATAGTTAGCTGGACATTTCATTGAAATTCCTCTGTTATAGTTAGTTCTACTAACTATAGCTCGCGCACCCGCAATCCACTGCTGATGTCACATATTACATCCATGACACGGTTTTTCCAGTCAATAAAAAATATATCATGCCAGTTCCAATTACTCATACGCAGAATAATCCAAGGGCAAATTCAAATAAATGGTGTGGTGTCCTACCTGGTGTGGATTTCTGATTTGTCAGAGTAATTGGAACTGGCATAGTATGTTAAGCCGCTGCAAGTCCGAGAGTGGCCAAATCCACACGCCCTCGTTCAGGAGCCTCTCGGAGTCCGGTAGTCTGGATAATATATATATGTGTGTGTGTATATATATATATATATATATATATATATATATATATATTACAGTTCACCACGTCTCCTCCATAGAAACCATGCTGAGCACTCCAGCTCAATTATTACAATGTCTTCAATCTGATTCTGAGAAAATCGCAAAGTAATCCTATGCAAACTATACATGGATATGAAGAAATTATGTATTCGGGATATATGCATTTATGCTGTTAATTTGTAATCCGAATGAAAGTAAAGTGTTTAAGGCTGTAAATGGTGAAAATGCATTTATTGTATAGCATGACGGCAATGATATGAAGTATGTTTTCCATGTCGATACTATGACTGTAGGCACTTGCACTTTAAAAGCCGGTGAAAAAATTGGTAGAGCTGTCATGTGATCAAGGGCGGGAGCGCCCGAAAGGAGTAGTGACAGCACTGGCTGAATAAAGATATTTACGCAATACTAGGGTCCACGCTCGTCTTTTCACGGATGAATCGTATGTTCGAGCAAGAAAATTATATTACCGGATTGACTTCCTCCGAGTACGTGGACCCCCCTCCCTGTAAGAAGGCTCCGCAAGTGGCAAGTCGCACTTTGGGCAGCTGCCAGCGAGAACACGGAAACGTGGTAGTAGCTGGCGGGGAGCCCCGGGGCACCGATCAAGGATTTCCGGGAACGGATCAGGCGGAGCCCGCTGAGTACCAGAAAAATATACGGAGAAACCATTGCTGACATCGAAGCGCTGCCTCGGAAGGGAAGGAGGAATCTCTGGTGTTCCTGGGTAACCACCGACGTGGAGAGACAGTCACGGTGGAGTGCAGCAGTTGGGAAGCTCCGAAATTGATGTTTGGTAACAGACAGGTGGGGAGGTGCGCAAAACGTTGGTGGTTCTCTGGGGCATTTGCCTATTGTAGAACAGGCTACCGTTTATAACCAACAAAAGCCAAATTGTCTTAAAAACTGCACACTAGCTGCCGAGGGGATGTTCTCGGATGCCCCAAATGAAACACGAGGGGTCAGCATTAGTAACAATGAAGAACCTAGCAATAAAAGCAAAGGGCTGAAGGAGAATTTTCGAGTATTGGAGAAGCTAAAAAGACCAGAACAGTCTAAGTGGATGGAGTCCACATCTTTAAGGAGGTACCTGGAAGTGGGGAGGATCCCCAGGGGCCTCCGTATAATGATTGCCCCCAGCTATGAAACACCAAATCCCCGAATGATGGTAGATAGTTTAGTTTAGTTTATGGCATTTATTAAGCGCTTGGTTGCACAGAGAACAGTGCGTCCCCTGGAGTAACCTGGAGTCGTCCCGAAGACATGTCGAGATATTCAAGTATGCAGAAATCGACAGGGGCGAACTGCAGGATAGAATTGTGGTTTTGGAGAAAGAATTGGAAAATATGGGGGAACCCCAGACCAAACAAAAGTTTTATGATGAAATGATTAATCGCTTGCTAAAGGATGAAGATAAAATCAAAATGCACAAAGCTTACAAATTTCAATGCGGAATGCAACGGCTAATCAGCGTACAGTAGAAACTGAAGGACCCAAGATGGGACTTAAACCAACTGAGTCGCCATCAGTGTCGTAATTAAGTTCTGCTGTTGAAAGTGGGTCAGAATCTGATAACCATCTGCTAGGCCGGAGATTAGAAATGTAAAACTGACCTTGGGGGAAGAATTAGAAATGTTAAAACGCAGCCAGCGGGATACTCTAAGGCCACGCAACAAAGCCCCTGCCCAAATAGGAAAACCCACACAAGAAGAGAGCGCAGAAAAGCAAGGAGAAGATGCCGGGAAGCGCGGGAGAGGCAGATGGAGGCGCAGGTAATACCTGCTAGAGTATGCATGACTGGCAATGAAAATAACCCAGAGGAAAGTAACACCATCATAAATTTGGCAGGCATTGATTTATCGGCTGCAGAAAAACAGCTTTTGTCACTAGGGATTCCATATTGTCCAGAGTCAAACTTTAACTATACGAGGACAAGAGCTGATATCTATAGATGTATACAGACGCTCAAGCTTAAAGTTCTACATTCAAAAGAACAAATCTGTTGACAACAACAAAGCAGGTGTGCAACAACAAGAATCCAACTTGTCTGGGTTAATAAACTCAGATTATGAATTATTGAGGGATATGCAAAGCCTAGCACGAAGTGAAGGTACTTGGTTAAAAGCAGGAAGTCAAAGTGGCATAGCAAATCTTGAAAATACACAGCAGCAACTTGAGGGTATCAATATCGAACCCTTTACACCTTTTAAGCCGAAGCCCAAATTTGTCCCAATCATGGCATGGGATTCCATTGATTGATTTTTTTTTTTTTTTTTTTTTAATGAACAGGTGGTGGCACAAATAAAGAAGCTTAACATGACAATAAACAGCTCTAAAAAGAAATATACAAACCAGAACAGAAAATATCGTCAACTTATCGATAAACTTAAGGATAGCCATCAGATTATAATACGTAACTCTGACAAGGGAAGAAATATTGTGTTATGGCCACTCAAAGATTATCTGGAGGAGGCATATAAGCAACTCCATGACGAAGAATGTTATCTGCGGATTTCTCCTCTTAGGTCTAAAGCAGGGATACTCCTAGTATGGCCCGTGGGCCGCCAGCGGCCCGGCAAGCCTTCTTTGGCGGCCCGCGGACATTGCAGCCATCCTACCTGTGTCTTTTTTTATTTTTTTTTAAAGTGTCCTGTGTCCGCAAACTCTGCCGGTGGCAGCAGCGCTCTATGCGGCTGGGCGAATCCAGGGAAGGTCAGAGCGGAGATGCAGGGGCGCCAAGAGGTGAAACATATCAAAGCCTAATTAACAAGTAAGTGGTCTTTTAAAGACCTCTGTGAAGTGCTCGGGTGCGGCCTGGAAGCTGTCTTGTCTCAGCCCCGGCTGACACACACACACGCACGCCAGGTGAGGTGACAGAGGGAGGGAGAGGGAGAGAGAGAGGGAGGCAGACAGAGGGAGGGAGACACAGGGTTGCCTGCTTGTTGAATCCTTTTCCCATCAATAACCTCATATTTGTTGCTGACTGACAAAGGCAAGAAGTAAAAAAGCAGAAAGTAAACAGGGGTTTTAGGTTGTTTTTTTATTTGTAAAGTTTAATATAGCGCGAACAAGATCCCGAAGGATATCGGAGCGCTTTACAATAGGTTGGCATTTCCTCTTCATAATCCAACTATTTAAAATACCAATTACATTGAATTAGTGAGCTTTACAATGCTCTTCCGCCTTCCTGTCTCAACTTGACACAATTTAAGATGTTAGGAAAGCTAATATTTGCCAAATGCTAGATGTGCACATTAATTAACTGGACAAAAACGTAAATTTATTTTTATTGAAAATTACATTTCCATACCTGAACAACAGTAACGATTTCTGTTATTACAATTCTAAAAGAGTAATATGAAATGCTTTAAAACATGTCTTGAACCAATGCTAAACCTAAGCCGTGCCTTTTGTGTTTATAAAATAGAATATTTCATAGTGAAAGGTTTTCATCTTAAACTTTCGGTATGTATTTAGGGTACCAATTTTTTATTTCTATCCCATTACAGCAAACCGTCCGGTTATTTTTTCTGAACACACAAGCAGATATTTTAGGTTTGGTGAACTTCAAGCTTAATGAAGTCCTCTGCATTACTCATGTTGTATCATTGTTCACTTAAAACCATGAGTAATATCAAGATCACTCAGACTTTAGGTTGAGTATTGATTCTTAGGAGCTTGGTGCCCACTCTGATTTTTCCCACTCAGATTTGTTCCTCTGGTACCTTCTTGGATCCAAACTTCTATTACAGACCAGTGGTGTTGCAGAAATATGCAGAATCTTAGCGCTGTCTTCCCCTGCTGAATCACACTACCCCTGTGCACCACAACACTTTATGGTGGGTGACCCAGTAGTTCCAGGACATCAGACTAAAGCCGACTAGTGAGATCATTTTTCGGGTGTAGACGTGCAGTCGGTACAGAGACAGCGGGAGAGTGAGACAGCGGGAGAGTGAGACAGCGGGAGAGTGAGACAGCGGGAGAGTGAGACAGCGGGAGAGTGAGACAGAGGGAGAGTGAGACAGAGGGAGGGAGACAGACAGATGGAGGGAGGGAGGGAGGGAAACAGAGGGAGGGAGGGCAACAGAGGGAGGGAAGGAGACGGAGGGAGGGAAGGAGACGGAGGGAGGGAGGGAGACGGAGGGAGACAGAGGGAGGGAGACAGAGGGGAGAGAGAGGCAGACAGAGGGGAGAGAGAGAGGCAGACAGAGGGAGAGAGAGACAGAGAGAGGAAGACAGACGGAGGAAGGGGGAGACAGACGGAGGAAGGGGGAGACCGGGAGGGGGAGACAGAGGGAGGGAGGGGGAGACAGAGGGAGGGAGGGGGAGACAGAGGGAGGGAAAACGAGGGAGGGATACAGAGGGTGGCAAACAGAGGGAGACAGAGGAGACAGTGAGAGGGAGACAGGGAGAGGGAGGGAGACAGGGAGAGGGAGGGAGACAGAGGGAGGGTGACAGAGGGAGGGAGACAGACGGAGACAGCCAGAGGGAAGGAGACAAAGGGAGACAGGGAGACCGGGAGGGAGACAGAGGGGAGGGAGACAGGGAGGGAGGGGAGACAGAGGGAGGGAAACAGAGGGAGCGAGACGGAGAGAGGGAGGGAAACAGAAGGAGGGAGACAGAGAGAGAGGAGGGTGGCGGAGAGAAGGGGACAGAGGGAAGGAGGGGGACAGAGGGAGGGAGGGAGACAGACAGAGGGAGACAGACAGAGGGAGACAGACAGAGGGAGACAGACAGATGGAGACAGAGGGAGGGAGGGAGACAGAGAGAGAGAGAGCGAGACCGTTAGAGTGAGGGTGACAGAGGGTGGGTGAGAGAGAGAGAGAGAGAGAGAGAGGCGTGTGTGTGTGTGTGTGTGTGTAGAGTCTGGTGGCTCAGTGGACGAAGGCGTCCGCTGCAGGGACCTGTGTTCAACCTCATGGTCACAGTTTTTCTGGCTCTAGCCCTGCCCCTGACCCCTGACCCCGCCCCCACCAGTGCGGCCCTCGGACAAAAACCACACTGTAAATTTGGCCCCCGAGAGAAAGTTTGTGAGTACCCATGGTCTAAAGAGACCCAGGAACAGCTGTTTTCGTTCTGCTTGCATGGAGAAGTCAGGGCCTCCTAAGCTGGGAGGAGTTCAAATATCTCAAAGGATCATCCCACTACCCCAGTAATATACTTTATACCGAAAGTGCATAAAGACTTTAGGAGGCCACCAGGGAGGCCTATTATTGCTGCATGCGATGGCCTACTTGAAAATATGTCGAAATACATAGACTTCTTCCTGCAGGAATATGTAACGTGACTTAGGTCATATGTGCAGGACACTGTTTCCATTTAATATCTCGGATTTTCCTCAAAAAGTCACCAATCATTTTTATTGATAGCGCTCAATGTATCGTCCTTATACACTTGTATTAGGAATAGGGATGGTATGAGGGCAATAGAATACTTCCTGATGAGAAGGCCATTGATTTACACGCAACACACTAACATGCTGCAGAAAATGCTGCTGTTCTGCTTGGAGAATAACTTATTTTTATTTGATGGAAAAATGTATCAGCAGATACAGGGAGTTACAATGGGGGCCAGCGTCTCCCCCAGTTATGCCTGTTTATTTATGGGATGGTGGGAGGAGCTGGTCCTCATGCGGCAGCATGAACAAACATATCAATCCAATGTCATTACTTGGTTACGATATATTGACGACTTATTTGCCTGGGATGGAGAAATGGGCGGTGCTACTGAGTTCATCTAGGCATTAAATGTCAATTCGATCAATTTGCAGTTTACCAGTAATATCAGTAGGAGTGAGGTCACATTCTTAGATGTTAAAGTCAATGTTATAGGTGATACACTGTCAACAACCCTGTTTAGGAAACCAACTGCGGGGAATACTCTTCTTCACGCTACTAGTGTGCATCCCCTACATTTGATGAAAATTATTCTGTATGGGGAGATGTTGCGCATTAGGCGCATATGTAGCGAGGAGGATGACTGTAATTATAAGCAGAAGGAAAGCTGTAACAGGTTTCTAAGCAGAGGCTATAGAGCTCAGGATATTGAGGCTCTAGAGAATTGGCCAGACAGGATTTAATGCTGTACAGGGTTAAAAAGATCTCCAAGCCTGATATGGAAGAACCCACCAGGTTGATTTTGTCCTACTCTCGATAGGAAAAACAGATCAGGCCTATTGTAAAAAAGGAATTGGCCAATCGTGTGAGCGGACCCTTTGATTGGTAAGCTTTTATCCAATTTTCCTGCTGTCACATTTAGAAAAGCCAATAGCATGGGCAGCATGCTTCACACTAGAGCAACAGGCACATGGTTGATAGCAAGGAAGGGATTCTTTCAATGCGCATTATGTAAAGCTTGCAAATATAGAATTATTACAACTAGCTATACAACGGCATTCAGTACCAAGCCGCGCAGCATAGAGCAACATCTCACGTGTAAAACAGAGTATGCTGTTGATTTTGACATGTAGCTGCAATTTGCACTACATTGGAAGCACAAAATTGCAAGCACATAGGAGTCCTGCAACACATACATGCCATTGTAAATAGTGATGATATTTACCCTGTAGCTAGACATTTCAAGCTGGTCCACAATAATGACCTCAAGTATTTAAAATACTTTGTCATAGATGCAGTAAGGCCCCAGAAAAGAGGAGGGGGATAGAGAATTAAAACTCAGAAGATTAGAAACATCGTATATTCTGGAGTTTGACTCTAAGCACCCTAGGAGCCTCAACAACAGTGAAGATTTATATACGTTCCTGTAACAAGAAATAATCTTTTGGTATGAACTGGCCATCTCTGTGTATTCTTATGTGTGTGTGTATATATATATATATATATGTATGTATTTATTTATATATGCTGATCTTTTCTATATACCACTTTTTGTATAGCTACTCATCTTAGGAGAGATATTTATAATATATATATATATACACATTTTTTGTAGAGAGGACTATTTATGTATTTATGTTTGATATTTATGATCAGATTTTAGACATGAAATTTTAGAAAGTATATTTTATACTTCTATTTATTATGGTCTGAGGTCCCTAGCCATGGCTATTGATCTTTTTATTTATTCATTGTGTGTAATACATATATTCCTTTGCTAATTTGCACCCTATAAAAATACAATAATATGGAATCTCCGAGGTATCCGTTTGGTTAACAAAAAATAGAGAAAAAAACACATGATTTAATTGCAGATATATACAAAAGAGTAATGAGGTATTTTGGAGTAATGCATATATGCAAGATAAAGGAGAATATTGGAGGTGATGCACTGTGTGTTTTTTATTCTTTTTATTTATTTTTTCAGGTTGGGTTTAGGTAAAGCACATTTCTTTGTTTATATATAGTATTATAGGTTTTCACAATGTATTGTAGGCATTGTATAAGGACATGGTTGGAGAATGTAAAAATATCATGATTGCTATGTAATCAAGCATTTAGGCTGTAATCCTATGATAACTATACATGGATATATGAATAAATTATGGATTCAGAATATATGCATTTATGCGGTTAATTTGTAATCCAAATAAAGTATAGTGTTCAAGGCTGTAAATGTTGAAAATTGCATTTATTGTATAGCATGACGGCAATGATATGAAGTATGTTTTCCATGTCGATACTATGACCGTAGGCACTTGCACTTTAAAAGGCGGTGAAAAAATTGGTAGATCTGTCATGTAATCAAGGGCAGGAGCACCCGAAACGCGTAGTGGCAGCACTGGCTGAATAAAGATATTTGCGCAATACTTGGGTCCACTCTTGTCTCTTCACGGATGAATCGTATGTTCGAGCAAGAAAATTATATATTTATATGTCTAAATTCGTGGATAACTTCATCTTCCCACTTGTCTTAGAATTGAAATCTTACATCCAAGATACTAAAGTCTTTTTGAGTAAAGTGGCTACGATGAAATGGAAATCAGACTATCTATTCCTGATGATGGACATCACCAGTAAGCATGGGCGGAAAATCCGTTTCGCTTGCGGATTTTGCGGATTTTCGGTAAATTCGCAATCCGCGAGATTCGCGAATCTCCCGCCAAATCCGCGAGCAGTGGATTTTATGGCTTGCTCGCACTGTTCGCGTGAGTTCGCGGCTTCCCAGTACAATTTCGCGCCCCGCGAATAAGCGCTAAATTGCAGAAATACTATCTTAGCAAAACTGAAACTACTTACCAGGTTCAAAAGTTCAGGCTCATCATTAGTAGCCATTTCCTGTAGTGCTTCCTGAGGGGCCCCTCCAGAGTTCAGTTGCCTACTTGCAACTATTATGTGACCCAGCTCTGAACCTCAGAATAGTTACACATATGCCACAAAGGTCCTGAATTACAGCTAAGGGAGACAAGCAGGAGCCAGGCTGGAAGTTCAAATCCATTAATCAGCCCCTAATTCATTATTGTCAGTTGGGGCAGGGCAGGTGTTTTAACTAATTTTGCAACAATGAAAGCACTTAGCAAGTGCAAAAGATCACTAATCAGGAAGCACTAAGGAAGCAGGTGCCAGCTAAAAAAATATTCTGTGACACATTAATCAGCCCCAAATTAATTCAGGTCACTTGAGGCAGGGAAGGTGTGCTTTGCTTTGCCACAATAATGTACACTGACTGGACAACCAGAGGGTGCTGTGATGAAACAGAGGGTGGCATGGGTGGGCCAGAGGGTGGCATGAGTAGTCAGAGAGTGGCAGTGATGAAGAAGAGTGTCCCAAACAGGCTGGACACGTAGAAACAACAAGTTCGCAAAACTTGCGACCCGACAGGTAAGTTCGCGTTTTGCGAAATTGTACAAAACCCTCGCGAACTGGCAGAAACACGCGCGAACACAAAAAAAAATTCGCGAGAATTCGCGGATTTTGCGAGTTCGCAAATCCGCAAAATTCGCGAACGCGAGATTCGCAAAATTCGCCCATGCTTAATCACCAGTCTCTATATCATCATCGATCATACCCATGGACTGGCTGCTATTGAACACTATCTTAGGCAGACGGCAAATCCGCTTTGCACAACATAATATGTTGATTGAATTTGTGCAGTTTTGCCTCACTCACAAAAAAAGTTTGTTTGAGGATAGACTCTATAGACAAATCTCTGGTACGGCGTAGGGCACCTGCTTCGCCCCCAGCTATGCAAACTTGTTTGTTGGCTGGTGGGAGGAGCAGGTGCCCAGGAGCTGGAAGGAAGGCCAGGAAAGCGGTAGGGTGGTACGCTGGTACCGCAACATTGATGACTTGTTCATCGTGTGGCAGGGCACCAGGGACATGGCAGAGAAGTACATCAAATCTCTCAATGATAACATCTACAACCTGCATCTATCTGGGACAATTAGTGGGGTGGCAGCCAACTATTTGGACCTCCGGGTGTATGTTGAAAATGGCCATGTCCACACCTCGCTGTACCGCAAGGAGACAGCAGGGAATTATATCCTCTTTGCTAAAAGTGGACATCCACCTAAACTTATCAAGCGTGTCCCTTATGGGGAACTCTTGAGAATCAAGAGGAACAGCACCCAAGACTGGGAATTCGAGGCGGCTGCCTCGGATTGCCTGGCCCGCTTTCGCTTAAGAGGGTATGACAAACCACTCTTACAGAGCACACTGAAAAAAGTCAATAAGATCCCCAGGGAGGACCTGCTCAAAAAGACAGAACGGGCGAAATACCTCTAAGAAGGATACATTTAGGATGATAACACCATACTCCACAGGTGCCGATAGACTTAATGTAATGATGCACAAGAACTGGCACATCTTGCTCACTGATGAGGCGATAAAAGAAGACCTGCCACCATACCCACTAGTGACCTTCAGCAAGGCTAGGTTCCTGGGGGATATGCTGGTGCATAGCCATTTGGAAGTTCCTAGTATCCAACCCAACACTCTGAGGGAAATGAGTGGGTTCTTTCCCTGTGGAAGGTGCAAAGCATGTGCTAACAGCCGTAGGGTGCGCCATTATGATATTCTGGATGCTGGCAGAACAAATAAGATCCACAAATTCATCACATGCAGCACTGTCTATGCCGTGTATTGTCTAATATGCCCATGTGGCTTACGCTACATTGGGAGTACTATCAACCAACTTAAGTTGAGTGCTGGAGCACCTTAGGGCAATTCATAGAGTAGACCCGTCGTATCCAGTAG
This sequence comes from Lissotriton vulgaris, assembly GCF_964263255.1. NCBI lineage: Eukaryota > Metazoa > Chordata > Amphibia > Caudata > Salamandridae > Lissotriton > Lissotriton vulgaris. Next base: position 676,345,388 of record NC_141685.1, on the reverse strand, counting down.
CCCGGCATTTTGCGGAACACCACAACAAAGATAGAAACAAACTGCTATTCTTTTGGTTAGACCATGTTCCGTGCAGCCCACGGGGAGGAGACAGACTTAGGAGGCTGCGCCGCCTTGAATCAAGGTATATTATCGATCTGTCCACTAAGTACCCGAAAGGCATGAATAGCGGGGAGGAAATGGCAGTACACCTTGGCAAATAATGAATAACATCTGTAATAATCTTTGTTTACTGAACCGGGCGAGCCGGCTGTATCATCTTGTCTGGCTCTGCCTCCATGACCATGGGTGCCTATCATGAATTTAACTATGTGTCTTTGCTCTTGACTATGTTGTGATGCTTTGCTCTGCAGCAATTATTGACATCATCAAGGGGTCCTTTACAAGTATCATTTTGATTTACCTGGTGCACCGATACATAATTTATTGATAATGAATTATCATTTTTCAAGTTTTATCTATGAAATTTTGAAAATTTGAACACCCAACTATGAAATGTGTTTTATTCTTTAATTGCCCTTCAGACTGTGTGTTTCTCTTTTCCTAGTGCCAGAGGCATGGTAGCTTTCGCTCCATGATAGTCATTTCATTATTTGCAATTATCTGTTTGTATCATTTTTATCATATATCACAGTTTATTAATGCGATTATGAAATGTGCTGAACATCCCTATGCAGTTCCAAATATTATACTACTTGTATATATTTGTTACACGGTACGCATCTGTATAGGGACACATGCCGATCCACGGCTTTATTGTGTTTATACCCTTCTTTCTTGTGAATACTCCTACTCTCTGGGATATTTAACATGTTCCAAGATGGCGCCTATTTTGGTGTTTGAAGGGCTGGCCCCTTGTTGATGTCTACTTTTGTTAACAAGTTTCTATTTAACTGGAACTGGTGGTATCGGTGAGAAACACCGAGGAAGGCTAACGCCGAAACGTTTGTTTTGCTGCTGAATAAATCACTGTGATCTGCCACTGCCGGAGTGCTGTTTCCTTTCTTCAAGGGAAAGGATTTTTGCGCCTGATATATATATTCACTGAAAAAAACATAGGTTTCACACCAGTTATAGTTAGCTGGAAATTTTACTGACATAAAACCATTGAAATTCCACGGTATAGTTAGTTGGACACACTATAACTTGCGCGTGTAATGCACTGCTCATGACGTCGCATATTACATCACTCATGACATGGTCAATGACATCACTCATGACATCACTGATGACACCATCCAGTGAATGTGTGTCTTTCTGATAAATAAATATGTTTTATATATGTATATGTAAAGGTCGATGGAAGAATAAATGTTTAAATAAGTGTCTAATTGGATGTTTTTCCCATGTTAATTTCCATAGGGCGTTTGGCCTCACTTTTAGCTCGAACGGCTGAATGGATTTGCACAAAACTTGGCAAAATTGTAGGGACTGTTAGCCCGATGTGCCTTTGCTGGGTCTCAATATATGTGCTCCAGTGGATTTTGAGAAATTAACGTTTTAAAAAATTTATATATCTGTGACAGCGTCCCAGATAGCTATCCAGATCGCGTACTTTTCGCGTCACGGAGCTTTGCGAAGCGATGCTGATTGGCTCTCCGGTGTCTGTCAACATTCTAAACAGTCCGGTGCGGCCGCCATCTTGTCTCTCGGTAGGATCGAGAGACAAGAAGAGGTGAAAAACGAAGGGGGAATTTAATGGAAGGGGGCAAGGTAGACCCCTCTTGACCCCCTAGGAATGATGTTGGGGTTATTAAAGGGTCCCGTGGGGAAAATGAAAAAAATTTGATTTTTCACGGTAGAAGCGCTTCTCGGTTCGCGAACCGGGTCGCAAACTAACGGCTGAATGGATTTGCACGAAACTTGGCAAAATTATAGGGACTGTTAGCCCGATGTGTCTTTGCTGGGTCTCAATATATGTGCTCCAGTGGATTTTGAGAAATTAACGTTTAAAAAACAGATATATCTGTGACAGCGTCCCAGATATCGCTCCAGATCGCGTACTTTTCGCGTAACGGAGCTTTGCGTAGCAAAGCTGATTGGCTCTCCGGTGTCTGTCAACATTCTAAACAGTCCGGTGCGGCCGCCATCTTGTCTGTCGGTAGGATCGAGAGACAAGAGGAGGAGAAAAACGAAGGGGGAATTTAATGAAAGGGGGCTAGGTAGACCCCTCTTGACCCCCTAGGAATGATGTTGGGGTTATTAAAGAGTCCCGTGGGGCAAATAATAAAAATTAGATTTTTCGCGGTAGAAGCGCTCCTCGGTTCGCGAACTGGGTCGCAAACTGGTAGCGAAACGTGAATTCGCCATTTTGTGTTTCGATTTAATTAAATTACTAGGAATAAGGGGGTACGGGAGACGTATCCTGACCCCTTTTGTTTTCTGAGGGTGGCTGAGGAGGCTCATATATGTTGATACATGTCTTCCAGCGGCTGTGCGTGAGCGTTTTATTTTTTTGCTGCGTGACGTCTGTTAACGTTCGATTCGATGTAAATCAGGAACTGTTGACCGCCATTTTGTCACTGCGAGTAAATATTTTGTTAAAAATAATTGTTATAAATTAACCCTTATTGATAAACATTGTCTGCGCCATCTTGTCTTTTTTGCAATGCCACACTTTTGTTGAGAACGGCAGCCATTTTAGATGCCTTGACCAGACCCACTCTCTGCACGCCGCCGATCCTCAGCATGGCTCCCCACCCTCGCAAGCATCTCCCCCACGTACTGGTCACCCCCGCTCTCTCTCTCATGCATGGGCCAGAAACCTCCTCCCATGTGCGCTGCTCTTCCCTGAGAATCACACCCTGTGCCCGCCCGACACCACCCTTTCACCCTATTCACTACCGCACCCTCTGACACTCCTCTTCCTCTTTGTCCGATTGTCCAGGAAGGTCCCAGGCTATCACCTAGCCCTGCAGATGTAGTTTATGGCCCCAGCTGTAGAGAATCACCCCTCTTCAAAGGAGTTACAGTAGATCAAGGCCCCCACCCGATGAGATCCCTCACACCACACGTGTTCCTACTATCTGATAACCATCCTGTATTGTGCTTGGGGAGGGGATTCTCACTGTGAGGGTGTGTGGGACCGAGCCTGAAGCGGAAGATTCCAGGGATGCCTTTTTGTACATCAAAGTTTTTACAATTATGTGTCACATTAAAAATATACTCCAACAAAGTAGTAGGATTATAACACTTTAATAACTTATAAATATATAGAACGCAACAAAAACAGTAAATACATTTAAACATTTTTTTGAAAAAAGAAGCAACAATGGTCAGTAGCTGTGTTTTGTGTGAATAGTCCCAAGGCAGCACAACGTGCTGAGTTCTGGACGGCACCCAAGTGATGTTACCTGGGTGCCGCACTGGTTTTTGGTATCCTACAATGCAGCTCCGAAAAACGGCGTGGGGCGTCCCGGGGGGTGCGCTGGGAGGCCTCGTCAGTAGCGGTCTGTTGTGCGAATAGTCCCAAGGCAGCAGAACGCGCTGAGATGTGGATGGCACCCAGGTGATGTCCAGTAAGTTGTCGCACTGGTTTTGGCATCCTACAATGCTGCTCCGAAAAACGGCGTGGGGCGCCCCGGGGGGGGGGGGGTGAACGGGTCTCCCCAGGTGGAGGCTCGTCTGCTGTACTGGGGCGCCCCTTTACCGTTTCAGTTGCCATTCCGCCCGCTTTTGCTACACTGTGCCTCATCCTCCATTCAGCTGTTTATCCCCCGCTCTTGCGGCTACAGCGTCTCGCTCACCATGTAGTTGAGTTGCGCCCACTCTTGCGGTGCAGCGATAGGCGGCTGCCACAGGACTCTTAAAATGGCGGACGGCTCTTCGGATTTGGGCCTGGTCCACTAAAATGGCCCTGGGACACCTTGGAACTCGGACGTCCCCTGAGCCTTGAAGATTTTACAAAAGTCTTGGGGGCTCCCGACTCCTGCAGGCTTCCGGTGGGGAGCGGCTGCCATGATTGCTCGCGGAATGACCACGACGGAGCCACGAGATGGTGGTGCTCTCAGGCTGACGCCAGCTTCAGTCTGAAACATCTAGAAACAAGGTGGGGCTTTCATCGTTTGGGAAAAAAAATGTTTTAATCCAATGAAAAGTGTTATTTTTAGGTCATATGATCAAGCCTTCCATCATTAGGAAACCAAAAGTAAAATGAACCAATGAAAAGTTTTATAAAGAATTCACATGACCTGTTATGCTTACGCGCTGCTATAAAAAGCGTAGAAAATCTGTTGGCACGTGAGGCAGCACAACGCGCCGAGATCCGGATGGCACCGTGGTGGTGTCCAGCAAGTTGCACTGGTGTGGCCAACCTGCAATGCTGCGCCGAAAGTCGGCGTGGGGTGCCTGGGGGGAGTGGGAGGGGGGCGCAAACTGGCCTCTCTTGCCTCCCCAGGAGGAGGCACCTGATGTGCAGTGCGGCGCCCCTTACCGTTTCACTCGCCGTCCAGCAGAGTTGCACCCGCACTTGCTGCTACAGTAGGCCGAAGGCAGCACAACGCGCCGAGATCTGGATGGCACCGAGGGGGTGTCTAGCAAGTTGCCACACTGGTGTGGCCATCCTACAATGCTGCGCCGAAAGTCGGCGTGCGGTGTCCCGTTGGCCTATGAGGTGGTGTCAGTAGCGGACCGATGTGTGAATAGGTCGGAACCAGCACAAGGCGCCAAGATCCGGATGGCACGGAGGTGGTGTCATAGTTGAGAGTTCTGAGCAGCGCTTGTAACACTGTCTGAAGATTATTTGCACCTGCTGCAGCTTCACTATTGCCCTGGTGTGGCCAAAGATCGCCCATGACATAGGCGGCCGGCTCCCATGGTCCGGCGGAACTTTTTTCCTTTTTCTTTCTGCATCTTGTCCCACAATCCGTTTGACCTTTAGACACGACCAGGTCCCTGAATGTGTGCAGGGGGACGCTATTGATTGAATCAAAATGGCGGCTTCACACAAAGCTGACTCAAGCGTTGCTGGTGATGCTATATAGACAAAAAATGGTTTTCAGTTTGTACATTCTTCAGGATTTTTCCATCCAAGTCTGCTTGAGAGTTTGTAGAACAATGGCTTTAGATCTTGCCCTCCCCTCTTTTGACTGTTGGTTCTTGTTGCCTATCTCTTCTGTTGTCATTTAACTGAACCTTTTTTGACTGCCGAAAGGGGTTCTGGTCCGACCGCTGGTTGGTGGAGACATTTTGACTATATCCTGGACCTGCCCGGCCTCGCCCAAAATGGCGCCGGTATAAATGGGACTCGTAACTCCTTGTTGTGTACTGGTTGCACAACCTTGATATCACGAGATACGTATGCAGTTTTGAAGCACATGGCGGGCGGGAACGAGAATTGATTTAATATTTTGACATCCCTATTGATATTAAGTTATGATGTGTTATTGATTACTGTACTATTGAAAGTTCGAATTAACGTCACCTATGGTACTTGCCCGCAAATGTATATCTAGATAATTTTATTGTAAGTGGCCTTGTCGTATTTTAATAACAAAATTTACGTCCACCGATTCCGCAACTGTTAGACACCTTAGTTCTTGCAACCTAATGGCCCGCTCGTTGCGTTCCTCTACAGTGTAAATGTCTCCTCATCATATACGATTCCAGTTTGCTCCGTGGCCGGCCCACGTGGTTATAGGCCCGTATTTGTATACTGACATTTTCACAATAAAGGTTTTTAAAACAAAACATGGTAGTAGTATTTACATTGGTAAAGTTTTTAATTTTAGTCACTGTTTTCGAATCAGTAAAAGGCAAGTGAAATAAAGCAGTCCAATTACATGACGGATAAAAGGTATAATACGCAGGAACGCAGTAAAGATAAATGGTCAAGGGCTGTTGTGTTTTTTACTCCTGCAACATAAAGTGATCGATAAGAATCTGATATTCAGGCGTATCGGAGACTAAGACAGCAGGCCGAGCATCTTTTGCTCAACGGCTCCGTCATGGGACGAAGAAACGCCCTTTTTCTAGAAAAAGGAATATATTTTACTTGCAGGACAGTTGTAAATTTTCCGGGAAAATACATTAGCCTGGAACATTATAACATATATGTTTAAGAAAAAATAATGTTCGAAAGCAATAAAAAGCGTAATTTTTAGGTCATATGACCAAGCCTTTCATCATTAGAATAACAAAAGTAAAATGAACCAATGAAAAGTTTTATTAACAAGTCACATGACCTGTTATGCTTACGTTACGCGCTGCGCGCCGCGTGCCGCGCCCCGGATCCCTTCCGGGGAGATGCTCTTCGCGCACTGGAGTACTTCCGGGTGCGCTAACGCAGCGTGTCATATAACGCATTACGCGACAACGTAGGTCCAGAACATAGTCAAAATGTCTCCACCAACCAGCGGTCGGAACACAACCCCTTTCAGCAGTCTAAAAAGTTCTGTTAAATGACAATAGAAATGACAGGCAACAAGAACCATCAGTCAAAGAGGGGAGGGCAAGTTCTTCCCTACCGGGTCACGTTGGGGCACTAACGGAACTGATCGAATTGGTAGTCTACAGTGTTTCTGGATGTTTCAGACTGAAGCTGGCGTTAGCATGAGAGCACCACCATCTCGTATCTCAGTCGTGGCCATTCCACGAGCAATCATGGCAGCCGCTCCCCACCAGAAGCCTGCGGGAGTCGGGGGGGCCCCCAAGACTTTTGTAGAATCTTCAAGGCTCAGTGGACGCTTTCGGGAATGGGGCCCAAGCCCTAGCAGACAAGCGTCCGAGTTCCAAGGTGTCCCATGGCCATTTTAGTGGACCACGCCCAAATCTGAAGAGGCGGCCGCCATTTTGAGAGTCCTGTGGCAGCCGCCTATAGCTGCATCGCAAGAGCGGGAGCAACTCAACTACATGGTGAGCGAGACGCTGTAGTCGCAAGAGCGGGCGGTAAACAGCTGAATGGCGGAAGAGGCACAGTGTAGCAAAAGCGGGCGGAATGGCAACTGAAACGGTAAAGGGGCGCCCCACTACAGCGTGTCTTCAGGTCAAACGGATTGTGGGATAAGGTCCAGAATGGAAGAGTCATCAAAAGGCAAAAAGTTCCGCCGGACCCCGGGAGCCGGCCGCCTATGTCGGGGGCGATCCTAGGCCACGCCAGGGCAACACGACTTGGGGAGGGGGCAGAAGTCAAGCGCACCCTCCCAGTCCGCGCCACCACACCGTATGTTGAAAATCTGAAGCCATCGTTCTACAAACTCTCAACCAGCCTTGGATGAAAAATCTTGAAGAATGTACAAACTGAAAACCAGTTTTTGTTTGCATAGCATCAGCAGCAACGCTTGCTATCAGAATGCATGAGTTTCATGCTCGATCGATTGAGCTAGCCGGATCAGTCAACAAAAAGTATAAAATAGTTATGTAAATAGTTATTTAATAAAATGTTTTACCCTGTTACTTTGCTGGTGTGCTGTATATATTTATAATATTTGCATAGAGTTTATCGTTATTTTGGGTGGGGTGGGTGGCGGAGCCGAGCTGTCTTGCAGCCATCATGGTGTGGAGCTCAGTTCATCTCACTAGTTTCGTATTTCTCTTGCAGGGTTGTTCCTAATGTGTCTATTTTAGCGAGGTCAAAAAGAGATCCCATTAGTGGCCTACTGATTTTGCTCGATTATTTATTTTTTTTTACACGATTTTTCACTATCTGCAAAGACTAAACAGAGTATTGCGGCTTTGTGCTTGTTAGTAAATAGAGAATGAACCAAAGAGAATAAATTCTAAAATAGTAAATGCTTGGATAACAATCAATCAAATGGAGAGACAAGCAGGCACGACGGATTACAACGGGGGCAAAGGCCTGCGTTAACTACCCTTCACTATCTGCAAAGAGAGAGTACTTCTAAGAGAAAAGAGGGGGAGGGGGCAGCGTTCAAAGCACATCAGCGTGCATAAACACGAAAATGTTTTTACTGATCACGTACTTGACATTTGACAGCTTTTGATATTTGCTATTAAAAAAACATTGAAATTCACTGAAAAAACCATAGGTTATAGACCATATATAGTTAGGGATTAGCATTTACAAAACCTTGAAAATTTACTGAAAAAAACATAGGTTATAGACCATATATAGTTAGGGATTAGCATTTACAAAACCTTATTTTACTCGCATAAAACCATTGAAATTCGCATACATAGTTAGTTGCGCTAACTATATATCGCGCACCCGCAATCCACTGCTGATGATGTCACATATTACATCATTCATGACATGGTCAGTGACATCACTGATGACATCATCCAGTGGCTGTCTGTTTCTGTAAAGTTAAAATATGTCTTACATATTGAAGAATGAGTGGATGTATAAGTGTCTGGATGAAGGATTTAGTAGGTGCATGACTGACTGTATGAGAGAGTGATTAAATGTGTCTCACTGAGTGCATGGGTTAGTGACTAAACTGTCTTAATTTGTGCATCATTATATCTGTTGTTCTATAAACTGCTGCATGTTTTGATCAGTAGCTATATGAGTAACTGTATGGGTTATTGATTGGTTGTCCAAGTATTTGTATGGGAGAGTGGGTGTGTGTGTGGGGGTGGCTGGTAGGTTTGTGACTCTGTGCATACATGTGTGAACAGTTGATTCACTAGATCTATGGGTTCAAAACTGCATGTGGAAACAGCTGTATGGGTGGTTGACTGTGTACGAGTGTATTGGTGAGTGAATGGATATCTCAGTGCTACATGTCAAAGTAAGTACATATGTAAAACACAGTACATGTGAGAGTTCACATATATAAATTACTGTGTATAAGAGCCAGTGAATGTGTGAGTGGCTGTATGGATCATTGTGAACTTGTATCAGGGATTGTATAAAAGAGTAAATATGTGTTAGTATATGTTCGAATAAGTAAGGTGTGTATAACTGTATAGTTGAGGAAATGGAGGTGTGATTGATTCTTTGCATGACTGACTAGGTGTGTGAGTAACTCCATGGATGAGTGACAGTCTGTGAGTGTCTGTTTACACTGAGTGTTTCTAAGGTTATATCAGAGTCTGAAGAGGTTCATCCTATAATCACATGAATGATGTCATCAGTGATGTGATCAGTAATGTCATCAGTGATGTCATCAGTGATGTCATCAGTGATGTCATTTGAGATGCCATCAGTGATGTCATCAGTGATGTCATCAGTGATGTCATTTGAGATGTCATCAGTGATGTCACTGACAATTTCATGAATGATGTAATATGTGACATCATCAGCAGTGGATTGCGGGTGCGCGATATATAGTTAGCGCAACTAACTATATATGCGAATTTCAATGGTTTTATGCGAGTAAAATAAGGTTTTGTAAATGCTAATCCCTAACTATATATGGTCTATAACCTATGGTTTTTTCAGTGAATATATATATACATAGCAATCCGCATTGAAGAATAAGTGGATGTATAAGTGTCTGGATGGAGGAGTTAGTAGCAGTGTGATTGACTGTTTACTTGACTAATTTGTAGTGTGTCACTACATATATTGGATAGTAACTAAACTGTGTGAATACTATTTTTTCTATGTATTTAATATTTTTTTGGATGTATGAAAGTATTTTTGTTTTTTTTTTAAATGTTTGCTTCGGTACGCTTCCGGTGCGTGCCCCGGGGTGCGCCCCGTTAGCGTAACTTTGGATCGCGCCCCGGTTCGCGCCCCGGGAAACGTTCCTTTAGCGCAACTGACGCGATCGAAAACAACATCGTGACGTGTCGCGTAAGTGTGACCTATCGCGAAGCCGCGTGATGTGTCTTATGACGTGCTGCGTTAGCGCACCCGGAAGCGCTCCGGAGCGTGGCGCGTAACGTAAGCGTAACAGGTCATGTGACCTGAAAATAACACTTTTCATTGGTTCAGAACATTTTATTTTTCAAAATGATGAAAGCCCCCACCTTTTTACCTCATTCTTACTTTCTACTTCCAGAGAGCAAGACCTGTTTTTCACAATGGCTTCTGTAATAGCTGCAGCTGGTGCTTCTCAGCAACCACCACCACCACCACCACCAAAAGGACCACCTCCAACACTGGACTTTGGTAGAGAGGAAGATAATGAGGACGAAGAGGAGGAGGAGGAGGAAGAGCAAGTAAGGCAGCAGTTCCTGCCAGAAACACCAAGGCAGAGCCATATTAAAGAGCACTACATATGGCAATTTTTTAAAATTCCACCTGGACAAAAGGTCAATGCACCCCAGGTGTCTTGTTTGATATGTAAACATGTACTTTCTCGTGGCAACCCCAACAAGAAATACAACTTTGGGAATCATACAATGATTAGCCACATGGAGCGGTGGCATCCTAATAATCTTTCCCAAGCACAAGTAAGGGATCTTGCTGTCAACCCCCCAAATGTCATCCCCAGCACCTCCAGTGGACAAACATCATTCGCCGGACCAGAAGGCCGAGAAATGGTCCCCAATACTCAAAGTCCTTTTGAAAACTACAAAATAGTTTGTATATATTGTGGAGAAACTATTTCGGTTGGAGAAAAGAGTATTACTTTGATTAACCGAGCTGGAGAAAATCATAAATGCAACAAGAAGAGAAAACAATGAATCCTTTTTATTTTTTTTTGCTCCTGTTGAGACATGTTCAAACCCTGCTTTTTTGTTATTTCCCCTAAAAAACACACACACAAAAAATCTAATTTTCAAAAATAAAAAAAATAAAAAAATTGTTCAGAAAATTAATAAAAAAATAAAGAAAAAGAAGAAAAAAACAGTTTTTTTCAGAACTACTTTCCATTTATAACAAAATTGCTAAAATTTTTACACCCTGTCTTTCTTTTTTTCTCTTTGTTCCGCTTCCTGGAGCGCTGCCCGGTTTGCGTACCGGACGCGAAACCTGCGAAAATTTATAATTTTTTTTTTTGCTTTATATGGGCCTTTTCTGCCACCCACTTCAAATCTAGGGGGTCAGGGGGTGTCTACCCTGCCCCCTTTTATTCATTTCCCCTTTCGTTATTGCCACCTCTTGTCTCTCGATCTTACCGAGAGACAAGATGGCGGCCGCTCCGGACTGTTTCGAATGTTTACAGACACCCAAGAACCAATCCGCTTTCTGCACGCAAGTCGCGTGGCGCGCCCGGAGCGCTCCCTGGAGCGCGTACCGGGGCGCTGCCATAGATATATATATTTTTTTTTTAACCTAATTACTCAAAATCCACTGAAGCACATATCTTGAGACATAGCAAAGGCACATCAGGCTACCAGTCCCTATAATTTTGCCAAGTTTGGTGAAAATCCATTCAGCCGTTCGGGCTAAAAGTGAGGTCGACCGCCCTATGGAAATTAACATGGGGAAAACACGTTTTGGGACCCACCTTTTATCTCGGCCCCCGCATGACGCATACCCCTAAACTTTCAGGGAAGGACCGGAGCACGACGACGCCATTTTGAGGACATTTTCAGGCAGATTCGTCAACCGGCGCCAAAGTTATTCCAAAAAGAATTTTGAAATTTAACATTGAAAAAAATCCTAACTATAACTACCTACTGGCGACCGCCAGTAGGATATAGATATATATATATATATATATATATATATATATATATATATATATATATATATATATATATATATATATATATATATATATATATATTCACAGAAAAAACCATAGGTTATAGACCATATATAGTTAGGAATTTGCATTTACAAAACCTTGAAAATTCACTGAAAAAACCATAGGTTATAGACCATATATAGTTAGGGATTAGCATTTAAAAAACCTTATTTTATTTGCACAAAACTATTGAAATTCCATATATAGTTAGTTGCACTAACTATATATCGCGGACCCGCAATCCACTGCTAATGATGTCACATATTACATCATTCATGACATGGTCAGTGACATCACTGATGACATCACTGATGACATCTCAAATGACATCACTGATGACATCACTGATGACATCACTGATGACATCTCAAATGACATCACTGATGACATCACTGACATCTCATTTGACATTACTGATTACATCACTGATGATATCATTTATGTGATAATACATCTTCAGACTCTAATATAACCTTAGATACACTCAGTGTAAACAGGCACTCACAGACTGTCACACATCCATGGAGTTACTCACACACCTAGTCAGTCATGCAAAGAATCAATCACATCTCCATTTCCTCAACTATACAGTTATACACACCTTACTTATTCAAACATATAGTAACACATATTTACTCTCTTATACAAGTTCACAATGATTCATACAGCCACTCACACATTCACTGGCTCTTATGTTCAGTTATTTATATATGTCAACTCTCACATGGAGTGTGTTTTACATATGTGCTTACTTTGACATGTAGCACTGAGATATCCATTCACTCACCAATATACTCATGCACACAGTCAACTGTCCATACAGCTGTTTCTACATGCACTTTTGAACCCATACACCTAGGGAATCAACTGCTCACACATCTATGCACAGAGTTATACACCTCCCAGCCACCCACACACATACTCAGTCTCCCATACAAATACTTGGGCAACCATTCAATAACCCATATAGTTACTGATATAGCTACTGATTTAAACATGCAGCAGTTTACAGAACAACATAAATAATGATTGCCAAATTAAGACACTTTAATCACTAACCCATACACTCAGTGAGACACATTTAATCATTCTCTCATACAGTCAGTCATGCACCTACTAAATCCTTCATCCAGACACTTATACATCCACTCATTCTTCAATATGTAAGACATATTTTAACTTTACAGAAACATACAGTCACTGGGTGTTGTCATCAGTGATGTCATCAGTGATGTCATTTGAGATGTCATCAGTGATGTCATCAGTGATGTCACTGACCATGTCATGAATGATGTAATATGTGACATCATTAGCAGTGGATTGCGGGTCCGCGATATATAGTTAGTGCAACTAACTATATATGGAATTTCAATGGTTTTGTGCAAATAAAATAAGGTTTTTTAAATGCTAATCCCTAACTATATATGGTCTATAACCTATGGTTTTTTCAGTGAATTTTCAAGGTTTTGTAAATGCAAATTCCTAACTATATATGGTCTATAACCTATGGTTTTTTCTGTGAATTTCATTGGTTTTTTAAAAGCTAATATCTATAGCTGTAAAATATATTCTTTATTAAGTGACGTATCACGTAGCCCGTGAGACGCCTCATGATGCATCGCATAACCGTGACGTATCGTCTCTGCAGCGCAAACCAAACCCAAAACGTAAGCGCGCCAGAACACGCTTAAAGATATATATATATTTTTTTAACCTTAATTAGACAAAATCCACACTTGCACATATCACAAACGTTCAAAAAACACAATATGTCGGACTCCCGTTACGCTGCCGGTTAGCTGCCCGGTTAACGTACCAGGAAGCACCTTTACCGCGAAAAATCGCAATTTTTTTTTCTTTTGCCCCGCAGGGAACTTTAATAGCCCCCTCATCAATCCTAGGGGTTCAGGAGGGGTCTGCCTTACCCCTTTCATTCATTTACACCTTTTTTTTTTCCACCTCTTGTCTCTCGATCCTACCGAGAGACAAGATGGCGGCCGCTCTGGACTGTTTACAATGTTGACAGCCAATCAGCTACTCCTCAGGATTTTTTTTTTTTTTTGGGCCCCGCGTGGTTTTATAATATCCCCCTCATCAATCCTATGGGGTCAGAAGGGGTCTACCTTGCCCTCTTTCCTTCATTTCCCCCTTTGTTTTGGTCTCCTCTTGTCTCTTGATCCTACCGAGAGACAAGATGGCGGCCGCTCCGGACTGTTTACAATGTTGACAGCCAATCAGCTACTCCTCAGACTCCCGTTACACTGCCGGTTAGCTTCCCGGTTAGCTGCCCGGTTAGCTGCCCGGTTCGCTTACCAAGACGCGTCTCTACGGCGAAAAAATTTGATTTTTTTTTTTTTGTTTTGGGGCCCGGCGTGGCTCTATAATATCCCCCTCATCAATCCTAGGGGGTCAGAAGGGTCTACCTTGCCCCCTTTCCTTCATTTCCCCCTTTGTTTTGGCCTCCTCTTGTCTCTCGATCCTACCGAGAGACAAGATGGCGGCCGCTCCGGACTGTTTAGAATGTTGACAGACACCGGAGGGCCAATCGGCTTCGCATCGCAAAGTTCCGATACGCGAAAAGTTCGCTAACCGGATCGCTGCCCGGAGTGCTGTTACAGATATATATCTTGATTTAAACGTTAATTTCTCAAAATCCACTGAAGCACATATATTGAGACCTAGCAAAGGCACATCGGGCTAACAGTCCCTACAATTTTGCCAAGTTTCGTGGAAATCCATTCAGCCGTTCGGGCTAAAAGTGAGTCCAACCGCCCTATGGAAATTAACATGGGAAAAACGCGTTTTGGGACCCCCCTTTTTTCTCGGCCCCCCCTTGACGAACCCCCCCCAAATTTCCAGGAGCTGCTCAGAAACAAAATGTGCCATTTTCCTGAACATTTCAGCCGATTCCGTCCACAAACGCCAAAGTTATTAGACATAGAATTTTCAGAAATCCCATAGGGAAAAAATCCTAACTATATATACCTACTGGCGACCGCCAGTAGGTAATATATATATATATATATATATATATATATATATATATATATATATATATATATATATATATATATATATAATCATGCCAGTACCAATTACTCATACGCAAAATACTCCAAGGGCAAATCCAAATAAATGGTGTGGTGTCCTACCTGGTGTGGATTTCCAATTTGTCCGAGTAATTGGAACTGGCATGGTATGTTTTAAGCTGCTGCAAGTCGGAGAGTGGACAAATCCACACGCCCTCGTTCAGGAGCCTTTCAGAGTCCGGCAGTCCGGATAATAAATAAATATATATATATATATATCCCATATATTTAGCGCTCCTTCTGTACCTCAAGGACCCGTGAAGAGTGGCGTGAACGTCGGCGGAGCTCACCGGCACACTAATCCTTTTCTGGCCAAAAAAAAATCACGCTCTCATGGAAACTGCAACACCGCAAGATTGGAGTAGACAAAGGTTGTGTACTTCACAACGCGTTTCGCCACACCCAGTGGCTTGATCGCGTGAATAAACAGCACTCACCATAAAGGAAATGAACATAGAAATGTGGACTGTGCATCAAAAACAGTGTATCCTCATTACATAAATGTATAAATACATCACACATGCATCAGTAACTCACAGATACATTACAAATAAATTGTCATTGTGAAGTACTGTGTTCAGATCTACATAATATATGCAAAATATAAAAATGAATATAAATATGCAATTAGGACGCTCCCTACCCTTTATAATACAAATTAGTTATGAGCCAGATTAATTAAACAATTTAGAGAATACGGGAAAAGAGCACAGCAAAAGAACAATGCGCCTCATGTAACGACCCACGTGACCATCCGTATGCGCAGATAGACGCCCCCAGTGATATAGCACGCAAAATGCATATGCGCCATAAGGAAGCTGAATAAAGTTTCCATATTCAAACATATCTGTTTTCCCCAGAGACAGGTTCATATTACCGTGTATACTTATAACATGAAAGGCAACTGCCACACGATATATGCAAATAAGAGCAAGTGGACACGAAAACCTAATACTTGGCAAGTGCCTGTATAGGATCAGAGAACAATGTTCAGTTCCAACTAGTCACAGGATACTTAGCGGTAACAGCTGAATAAATTGACAGTAACAGTTCCAACATAAATGTTGGTTACCCATGGTAATAGACGTGGTATAAGAGTGCAGCAAAACCCTGGTGCTCGTGAACAGAAGAGAAGAGAGAGTGAACTGCCCGTGCAAAGTGAGTGAAGGGGACTTGGGCCCCTCCTACTTTTCCTAAAAATAATAAACAGAAAACACAATTACATATACGCATACATATAACCCCAATTAGCAATTTAAAAGCTGCATTCATAAAATGGTACATATCAGGGTTAATAAACGATAAACAACAAGGGCTCATGTTGAAATAACTAAACAGGAAAAAGATGAGAGAAAACATCCATGTAAAGCACATTATTCTTTTAAATGAACTGCCAGTTCTTCATCTTGATTTAACCCCCCCCGGGTCTTTGCTGGAAAAATCGATGATCAACTTAGATTCTCTTTGCCATAATAACAGGACCCTGTTTCCTCCCCTGGGATTTTTGACAATGTGCTCAAGGATGATATAACTAAGATCTTTCAGATTTGAAAACTGATGGTTTCAAAAATGGCGTGCTACTGGGTATTTATGGTCAAAATTGGAGATGGCCCTGGTATATTCAAGAATCAGTTTTTTGGCCATGCACATGGTACTGCCAATGTACCACTTGTTGCATGTGCGGACAATGGCATTTACCACAAAAGTAGAACTACACGACAAAAATGGAGTAATTCTTTTAGTTCTGCCATTGTAATTCACTACACTGTGACTTTTGCTGTTGGCACAGGCTTTGCAGTGGCCACAAGGGAAAAAACCCTTGAGAACCCTGTACAGTCATAGTCGAATATGTGGTAATGTCATTGTGTACCAACATGTCTCTGATATGACGGCTTCGGTACGTAATGCTAGGTCTATCTGGAATGATGTTACCGATGACATTGTCGCATTTCAATATTTTCCAGTTCTTTGCAATGATTTTTTTAATGGCCTGTGCATCTGAACTGGTCATAAGTATCAGTCTGATGTTCTCTTCTTCAGGTTCCCTAGCAGACACATTGTGACACTGTGTCTGCTAGGGAACCTGAAGAAGAGAACACCAGACTGATACTTACGTACAGTTCAGATGCACAGGCCATCAAAAAAATAATTGCAAAGAACTGGGAAATATTGAAATCCGACAATGTCATTGGTAACATCATTCCAGATAGATTCCTTTCGGGGATATATACTATGGTGAGAGTGCTGTTTATTCAAGTGATCAAGCCACTGGGTGTGGCGAAACGCATTGTGAAGTAAACAACCTTTGTCTTCTCCAATCTTGCTGTGTTGCTGTTTTCCTGAGAGCGTGATTATTTTTTGGTCAGAAAAGGAAATGTGTGTGTGTAAATATATGTATATATATGTATATATTATATATAATATTACAGTTCACCACGTCTCCACCATAGAAACCATGCTGCGCACTCCAGCTCAATTATGAAAGTTTCTTTAATCTGATTCTGAGAAAATCGCTAACAAACGCTTTCTTGGACCCTGGCCTTCATCAGTTTTAGTTGGTTTTACATTTCATTACTGTTAGACCTGACATCGTTGGCGTGAGTCTCCCTTCCATTTTTGATGGATTGCCTCCTCTGTTTTGATATGTTTTTGCTGGATTTATGCTTTGGACACTGTGCCACTGCTAATCAGTGCCACAGTGTAAGTGCTCCCTATGTTAAATTGATGTACTAATTGGTTATTCCATGATTGGGTTATTTGATTTATCTGTCAGCCCCTAGTACAGTGCACCATGTGTGCCCAGGGCTTGTAATTCAAATGCTGCTGGTGGGCTTGCAGCACTGGTTGTGCCACCCACAGAAGCAGCTTGTAAAGTTTGTCTCAGGCCTGCCATTGCAAGGCCTGTGTGCAGTCTATCACTGCCATGTCGACTTGGCCAAGTGCACCAACTTGCCAGTCCCCCAACCTTTCCTTTGCTTCATATTAGACTCCCCTGTGGTAGGCCTAAGGGCAGGGTGTATTGTAAGTATAAGGTAGGACATGCTCTGATGTGTGTAGCATGTTCTAATAGTGAATTAGTCATTTTCGTTTTTCACTATTGAAGGCTACCTGCTCTCATGGATTAGAATGGGCAGTTACATTATTACATTCTTATAATTCTAACTGACTCAAGGAACATGGTAGAAATTCGAATTTAGTATGCCTGAACTCAGAATAATAAAGTACATCTTTTAGTAAAGTTTATTTTAATATTCTGTGTTTGCAAATATCACTTTTAGAAAGCAGGTATTTGCTTGCCTACCCTTTTTGAGCCTGCCTCTGCTGGGTTGTGTATTCCTTGACTGGGTTTGTGAGTGACAGGGCTGGGTGATTCCAGGAGACAGGCTGGGGCAGCCCGGTGGTGAATAGAGAGATCTGCATCTAGATGGGAGGGAGGAGTTACACCTGGGACCTGAATAGGGCTGGGCCTTCCCTCTGAAATGCTGGCTCCACCCCCTGTGGCTTGTTTGATGTCTCTGCCCTGCACTGTGAAATGAGAGGAGGAATCATGTTAACAGAGTGCTCCAGAGCTGTATCTTCCCTCCCCTGTGCTGGCTTCACATCCTGTGGGGCGACTGATGTCTCTGCCCTGCACTGTGAAAGGAAGAGCAGAGTCATGTAAACAAAGTGCTCAGGAACTGGTTTGAACTAGGCAGAGGCCTCTCTGCCTTCAGAGAACAAAGGATTTTGGGGTATAAATATTGGGACCCTGATCCCAAGAAATTAGATCACTTCTGGAACAAGAAACCTTTCTGCCAAGGAGAAGAACCAAGGAAGCTGCAGGAGTTTGGACTGCCCCTCTGCCAGTATGTTGTTTGCTGGGTTGGTCTGCAGTGGTTGCTTTATTGCCAAGGGAAAGGAGAAGCAACTTTGTAAGGACTTTCATCTACAGAATATTCTCCAAGGGCTTGAACTCTGCTTGCCTCCTGCTGAAGTCTCCGGGACAAAAGACTTCACCTCCAGCTCCCTCCTGAATTTCCTTGCTGGGAATTCTGACTCCAGACACTTGCGTGCCGCTGGGAGCTGGAAGCGTGACGCATCGAGAAGAAGCATGTCGCCGCCGCAGCTGAAATCATTGCAACGCCAGAGAAGCGAGCCATTGTCGCATCTCCCTGGAAGCGTTTGTTCATTGAAGCTGGCTACTGTCGCATCACCGGAGAAGTGTGACGCCATCGAGAGAGTCGCCATCGCATCACCAGAGAAGCGCGTCGCAGAGCCTGTCGCGGCTCCAAAGTACAGAGTCGTTGCAAGGCTGCCAGGCGTCATTGCATTGCTTCATCAAGGGCGCCATCTCGCATCGCAACTGGATCGTTGCATTGCATCAAGGTGCCATCTTGCGCACCACAACAGGCCCGCAGGCCGAGAATCTCCGCATCACCTCCACACCGGTAAGGCTCACAACAAGTCCCCTACTCTGCACAAGCATTGAGGAAGGACGCAACCATTCCCCTGGGTCACGGAATCGGCGCATCTCCCCTTTTGCGAGCCTTTTGTTCACTTTGCGTTATGCACCCAGGTACTTTGTTCAGAACTTTGTCGCATTTACCAACAACTTGAACTAAGAGACTTTAATCATCTTTTAAGTAATCTTAAGTGTGTATTGTGGAGTTTTGTCATTTGTGGTCTTGTGTTTAAGTCTATATAAAGAATACTTATTTTTATAAAACATGTGTTGTGTCCATCTGTAGTGTTATCACTGTATTACTGTGTATATTCACAAATGTTTAACACACTGCCTCTGAGATAAGCCTGTCTGCTCGTGCCAAGCTACCAAGGGGGTGAGCAGGGGTTATTAAGGAGTGTTATCCCCTTATCCTGACTTAGAAGTAAGGGTCCCTATTTGGACAATGGTGATAACCATTGCCAACTAGAGACCCCCAGATCTAACAATAACCTTTAAATAACAAGTTCAGTCATTCGCCCATCGGTACTATTCATTAACATAGACAATGGACTTCACAATGCATCGCACTGGCTCGCGTTACCATGGCGGCCATTTTAACCTGCGAAAAATATGCTGAGTTGCTATTCAAAGCTTTCTTCAGAACACAATTTCATCAGTTGTATATTTAATCAAATAGTAGAAAATTCATGCTGAAGAAAATAATAAATCCATATTATTCAGATTTTTCCAATTTACAAGAACGATCATTACCACCATTGTATAAATAACCATTTAACATATATATTATCAAAACATTGATGGCCACTTGCACTGTCATTTGAGCGAACAGTGAGTTCTTCATTAATACCAAAATTGAGTCCTCAAATGGGCTATGACTCTTGTTGTAATTGCACAATAGCAACTCCTACTATTTCAAATGTGATCCATGCATCGTCTATATATTTAATCATGCAATGATTCTGGGGATGTTAACATCATTAAATTAATAATCTAGCTTACTGAAAAACTTTTTTCGAAGAGAAAGAATATATCCACAAAATTCGAAAGATTAAAACAAATTCAAATAATTTAATTACAGAGGACTTCAAAAAAACACGAAGAAGTTCAAAAAGCCTTTGGTATTTCCCAAAACAGCAGAACATTCCTTATTCTTCTTTTGTCTAGGGGAAGGTAATCCATATCTAGACATCCAAATAGACTGTAAATACACTGCTACCTGTGTGTTATTCGTAATGCTTTGGATGCTAGCATTTAACGTCAATCATCTAAGAAGTTTAACCAATTAAGGACCATAATTCCTCTTCCATGTTCAACCCCCCAGGGATATGTGTTTGCAGTTTAATGCTGTATCTTGCTTCAAGCTGGCATAACTGTTTCACTCTATCTATTCCACTTTCTGTCACAGGGACATGATCCAGACTAAAATACCTCAGCCTATCACTACGTGATTCATGTGTTTCCGCAAAATGCCTCGCCACGGGATAGGCATTGTCGCGATTGGTTATTGCCTGTCTGTTTTTCAATATCCATTTTTTAGGAGGATGGATTGTGCTTCCAACATACTGGAGACCACATGGGCATACCAAACAATAAACAACAAAACTTGTGTTGCAATTAATCAGTTTGTCTACTGCACTTCCCCTTTCTTCCTGGAATCGGATACTCTTTTACTTTGTTACTATTCTTGCACGCCTTACAGGCAGTGCATGGATAAAAGCCAGCCACTGTGTTTTTAGAAGTACCCTCAGAAAAATGGCTTTGCACTAGAAGATCTTTTATAGATTTACTCTTCCGGTATGTGATTTCAGGTCTATTTGATGCAATTTTGACAATTACATTGTCTATCTGTAATACTTTCCAGTTTCTTTCCACCAGCCTTCTGATGGTACCTGATTCAGTAGAGTCCCAAAATCAATCTCACACTCTCTGCGTTCTCACCATCTTGAGTCCCTGTCCTTTCTTGAGATCCCAAGCGTGTCTGCCTTTCAATAGTCTGCACCTTCAGAGAGGTCTCATTTAAAAGACCACCATTGTACCCCCTCTGCCTGAATCTTCCCAAAGACTCACTTGCTGCCTGCACATAATCTGAGGAGAGTGTGCATTTCCTTTTAAATCGCAACAACTCTCCATAGGGGATGCTATGGATTAATGTTCGAGGGTGTTGACTCTTATAGTGAAGAACTGTGTTCCCTGTACTTGGCTTTCCATAAAGCTTCATACAAATCTTGCCGTTTGCCACAAATACTGAAAGATCTAAAAAAGGCACCACAGTTCCACACATAACTGGTAAACATTAAATGCAGTGTATTGTCATTCAGAATATTAATGTACTCTGCCGCCTCTTCAGATGTCCCTCTCCAGACAATGAAAATGTTGTCTATATATCGTGCCCAAAGGGCAATCTTCTCGACCCACCCTTCATTGTCGTACGCCCAGGCTACATGCTTCTCCCACCAGTCCACGGCAAGTTCGCGTAGCTGGGGGCCAAGCATGTGCCCATTGCTGTCCCTTAGGTTTGAAAGTACAGTTGCTCACCAAACAGAAAAATATCACTGCATAGGCAGAATGCAGCAATTTCAAGCAACATTTTGCTGTGCATCTTGAACTTGAGAAACCTGGTTTTCAAGAAATACTGGGGCGATTTAAGCCCACTACTGTGTGCTATACAAGTGTATAAACTGGTTATGTCCATACTAATGAGGAGAA
The DNA here is from genome assembly GCF_964263255.1 of Lissotriton vulgaris. Taxonomy (NCBI): domain Eukaryota; kingdom Metazoa; phylum Chordata; class Amphibia; order Caudata; family Salamandridae; genus Lissotriton; species Lissotriton vulgaris. The sequence continues at coordinate 676,323,603 of NC_141685.1, read as the reverse complement.
AATCAGGTTCTCACTGTATGTCTAGGATACATTTGATAAAATCCGTAGTGTCCTGAATGAAAGAGCTTAAATCCTTGACCAGCGGAAATAAAAAATTATCCACATAGATGGAAGCTTTTTCCAGCAGGCTTTCCTTGCTTGAAACAATCTGACGCCCAGGTGGTTTGTGGGCGTATTTGTGTACTTTAGGTAAGTGGTAAAATGTAGGTAACATGGGACAATCCACCTTTATGAACTGAAACTCGTCTTCATCCAAAATGCCACTTAACCTCCATTTGTCCAGCAAGTCATAGAACGATAGTACACTGTTGTTGTATCGGTCTTTTGACTTTTGTGCAGCTTGTCCTGTCCCCAAGAAGGCGTAACGCTTTCTCCTTATATAGCTCTTTCAACATCACCACCACATTTCCACCGTTATCCGACTGCTTTATCATGATGTTAAGGTCCTCTTTAAGAGCTTTGACAACTAACCACTGAGTTTTTGAGAGTTTGAAGGAGCGTTTTCTTTTCTGTTGCTGACTCCCGATCCTCAATTTATTCAGATCTTTGATCATAGTCTTGTGGAAACCGTCAATAGCATCAAAGGGCATCTTGGGGTAAACTTTGATTTCACTTTGACCCTGCTTTTACCACTGGTCTGCTCAATACTCAAACAGTAATTGAGTATTCGGTTCATTTTGAGTAGTATCCATATGTAGCGCATATAGTGTTCGTAAAGCTTCAAGATGATGCCCTGTGAGCTCATCTGTCGCCTTGTGTGAGGTTACGGATCCAAATACACCCGGACGTAGAATAAAAGTATTTTTCATTATCCACTTGCGTATAAAGCCGTAAAGATCAATACGCGTCTACATATAGTCCCATTCTGATTTGGACAGAATGTTAACCCCATCTCTAAGACTTTGATTTCAGCATTGGACAATGTCCTTGCAGACAGATTGATCGCAGCCAGCTTGTTCACTTTTTTTTGTTTCCCCGTTTGCTTCCTGTCATCCGGGGTGTGCCACCTCCTTTTCCGGTTTTTGCCCCTTCTCCTGGTTTTCAAATGTTTTTGTCTGTGGTCTTACTCTTTACGGATATCTCCTCCATGATTCCTTAATTACCTCATATTCCTTTGGAAAATTCGGGTCCTGGCTTGTGCTGGCTCCTGACTCGCTCTGGAGTTTTCAGCCTCAGATAAGTCTGATGTATCCCTTGGGTCTTGCTGTTTTGCCCTCTGGGTTGTTGATTGCAGTGCTTTCCTCGGCGCATCATTTTTTTTAGCAAAGGTTAGCACCCTGCACGACTCGTAATCCTGCTGGTCTCTCACAAACTTATTTTATATAATTTTCATAAGAGATGAGCCTCGTTTTCATTCTTGCTCTGAGGTTGTCTGCCTCTGTTTGTTCATCAAAGGCTGACATGTGGTGTTCAATTTCCTTAATCTCATTCAGGAGTTTTGGTCTATCTTAAAATCTGGACCACACTCTTAGATGATGCCACCGTATGCTCTGCCCAGTCTTTAAGAAGATTAGGGTCCGAATTCTCATACGAGGGGATTGTGTAAATTTGAAGTCCCCTAGGTATGCGTCCCACGTTGAAGTATCTCTGGAGGGAAGTGGCCTCCCACCACTTCCTTACTTCGTTATCATAAGTGCGCTCTAATTTTATGAACCATACCTTCAAGCTATCTGGTCCTTTGTCAGTATTTGCGCCGTCATCTGCTTGCTGTGCGAATCGGCGCCCTTGAATACCAAATCCGCTGCTTCCTGTCTTTCGGCGTCACTAAACATTCTCTACTCGGAAACAGCAATGTTCAGATGTTGTTTCAAAATATTAGCATGATTTGCCAGAGCTCTATAAACAAACTCCCTCCGGTTCGAGAAGCACTCTGAAACAGACTCAGTGCAGGCTGCCAGCATTCAAAGTTCAGAGCTTTATTTCTCAGCCGAACGTGTTTCGGAGTTTTTTAACTCCTTGCTCACAGGCATTACATCAGCTGCGCAGTGTCTATCAGGGAACATGTGTCTCAGGCTGCCTTTTATTTCATTTGCCCTCCAGTGGGCCCCTCATTTGGGTAAGTATCACTGCATTCTGGGATGTGTAGTACAAAGTCTCTGCTGTGCTATAGAATGCCTCCTAAAATCAATTTTGCTCTTGGTAGGTTCTGTGCAGCTGTATGATTAAAAAACAATTGTTACCCTCTGGTGTGCCTCCGAAGAAAGAATCCCTGCAAGTGAAGCCAGTCTGCATTCCCAAATGGACTCGCACATTACCATGTCCTTGGCTCCTCCATTCTCAGGATGGTGCTTCCTCACGGCTATGATACGCCGCAATTAATATGTAAACAAAGTCCCTCCGGTTCGAGGAGCACTCGGAAACCGACTCAGTGCAGGGACATCAACCAATAGGATATAAATGTTTAATTTAGGCCATTAAGAAATTGTCGACGTTTTGAAGCGACTATCGCATAAAAATAAATCCTCCAACTCGGCATGCAGGTCTTCATCAGCACAAGCATAAAACCATGGGTGGCAAGGCAACCTAGATTAAAATGGAAAGGGCCATTAAAAAAAACCCAAGTGGAAAATACCCTACTTAAAAAATTATTTTGTTAACACTGGATGAGGTTCTTGCTTCGCTGATCGAACCTAACACTATCCTGAAGTAGTGAGAGCAAAATGATTGATGGGGTACTGCTTAATATACCCCCGCAGGGCCTATTGCTCCTTGCTCTTGAAGATGCAATGTAAGGAAATTAATTGGGTCTGCGTACCGTGAAATCACTGCAGTGGGTCTCTAGAAAACACAATCCACATCCACAATCAATCTATGAAGCTGTGGCCAGGAATGGAACCGGAGTGCCATAATCAACTTACCTCAATATAACAACAATTGGATAGGTGTGGTATGTCTTAGTCAATCTGAATGTTCGGGGCAACCAGGGCTGCTATTCACATCCCTCCTTCAGTCCCCTGCGCACAGAGTGACATTGAGTGGAGTAGAGTAGTGTGATAGAGTAGTGTGATAGAGTGGAGCAAAGTGGTATTAAGTGGCATAGGGGAGTTGCCTAGAGTGTTGTAGAATAGAGTATAGTGTCATAGAGTGGAGTAGAGTGTTCTAGAGAGGGGTGGTATAGAGTTGATTTGACTGTCATAGAGTAGATTGACGTAAAGTGTTTTACACTGGAGTAGAGTGTCATACAGTGTGCTAGAGTATCCTAGAGTAGGGTGGCGTAGAGCGGAGTGACATAGAGTGTTGTGTCAGAGTGCCATGGCGTATATTATTTTGGTGCACAGTGTTGTGGCATACAGTGTCATGGTGTATTGTAACTGAAGTAGAGTGTAGTGGCGTACAGTTGAGTGATGTAGAGTAGGGAGGTGTACAGTGGAATGGGGTGTCGTAGAGTGGAGTGGGCTAGAGTGGAGTGGCATACCATAGAGTGGCATGTTGTACCTTATCTTAGAGTGGAGTGGTGTAGAGTGGCTTGGCTTGTTGTAAAGTGGAGTGGCATCTCCTAAAGTAGAGAACTGTGCCATAGAGTGGAGTAGCATATTGTACTGGACTGCAGTGTCATTGAGTGGAGTGTTGTGTAATGTAGTGGCATATCATAGTGTGGAGTAGCAGGTTGCGGAGTGAAGTGGTGTGTGGTACAGTGTTGCAGAATGGAGTTGAGATTTCTAGAGTGGCATGGTGTGTCGTAGAGTGGGGTTGAGTGGTGAGTAGTAAAGCGGAATACAGTATTATAGAGTGGAGTGGCATAGAGTGGAGGGGTGGAATGTTGTAGCGTGTCATACAGCAGAGAGGTATAGAGGGGGTGGCGTGTCATAGAGAATCTTAAAGTAGAGGGACATGGATTACAGTGGGGTACAGTGGAGTATCATCGAGCTAAGTGTTGTGGAGTGGCATGTCAAAAAGTGTCATAAAATGGCATAGAGTGGAGAGGCATATATGACTTTCTAACTGAATAGATAGTACACCAAACACAATCTATTACTCAGGAATCTCAAAATGCAAATTACATATGTGGCACTACATGTAATTAATTTTTGAATCATTCTATGTACAGAACCAGATGGTATAGGAAAGGTTCTCCTTGAGTGCTTCATCTACCCCTGTATTGTTGTGAATTGTAGAAATGTGGTTGTCTATTAGCTGATCACAAACATATTTACTTTTCCTGACAGTGACCATGGGCCCTTGAACATATGTGCCCTATCACAGTGTCCCACTGTAAAATGCCCCAATTTTACTCTTCTAGATTTCTTGTTATTGGATCATGCGAGTATTTACAAATTTGAGATCTGTTTTCTTTCATTGTTGATTTGAAAAGAGTTTGTTCTTGGTTTTTCTTCAACATCCTCTTCACAACTTGCTTAATCACCCACTTATGGTAACCTCTTTCTCTGAATCTTTTTGACATCTATGCTAGTACAACATTGAAACTCTCACTGGAGCTACAATTTATTTTTGCCCAGAGCATTTGAGTTCTAATGGGTGCCTACTTTGAGCATGTAATAAGGTGTTGCCTACCATGGGTTTGAGGTGCAGACCTATTTATAGATGGTCACCAGATACTTTTACCTGTTTATTCAAAAACAATGTATTACTGTGACTGGTCTCACAAGTAAATTTCAAATTGCAATTGTTGGTATTTAGATTTTTGACAAATTGTGTGCCGAAAATGCAGTCCCACACCAAATCAAAAACAAATCATCAATATATCTTAACCACAAGACCACCTGTTCCATATCCTCCTCAAATTCTAGTGTTCGGGACACCTGCTCTTGTCACCAGCTCACAAACAAATTTGCTTAGCTGAAAGCAAAGCAGGTACCCATTGAAGTTCCACACAGTAGTTTGTAAATGGAGCCATTAAACAGAAAAAGGTTATTCTCAATATCATACCTTGTGTCTAAAATCATTTGTGTATCTAACATGTGAATATTATGAAAGAGGTCTCGCTCAAAGAAAATGTACACAGGCAGAAATGCCATCCTGATATTGAATAATCATATACAGTGATGTAACATCGAGGATCATAGGGAGAAAATTATTTTCCCAAGGTACCCCTTCAATTCTTTCGACAAAATCCCTTGTGTATTTTATATTTGAAGGAAGGGCTGTTACAAATGGTCTCAGAAAGAATTCAACACATTTTGAGCTATTGAAGAGAAGAGATTATGGGACTTCCAGGAGGATTGCTGTGGTTCTTGTATATCTTAGGGAGAATGTAGAGCACTGGAATATGAAGCTATTCACATTTCAAAAAGGCAAGCTCTTTGAACTCAATAATCCCTTTGTCCTTCCAGCTCTCAATACATCAACAATACTTGCAGTGAATGTCTCTCTGATGGTATTCATATCATTTTCTTTGTCATCAATTGTCTCATAGCCTCATTGATATACATCTGTTTTGGCACAATCATAATATTGCGACCTTTGCCGGCTGGTCTGATAACAGTATATTTGTCTGAGGCTGAGTTGTTTGAAGCATTCATTTGGGACCAGCTAATATTATTCCTTTTCTTCCCTTTCTCAAATCTAAGTTTCTTGAGCTCTCTCACAACAAATTTTTGAAACATGTCTATACAACCATGAGGGGTTTGTGGCATGAATCGGGATTTGGGTCTAAACTGTGTAACGGGATACTTATCATATTTAATACCCTTGTTTCCAAGATGGCTTCTGTTTGTAAACTCATATTCTCACCCCCTGTTCAAATTCATGTAGTGTTACCTGGGCACCTATGTCACTAATTGTAAGAACGTCTTGAAAGTTAGATATGTGTTTTTCTTCTTCATTTTTAGGTATCTGTTCTAGACTTCTGTACAATTTCTACAATTTTAGTTTTCTAATAAAATGAAAAAGGTTGATCTGTGTTTGCACATAATCAACATCACTGTCAGGACAGAAGGACAATCCAAAATGTAACCCACCGAGTTCCTCATGTATCAGTGTTCTGTTAGATAAGTTATTTGCAATATAAGCTACCCCATCTATTATTTTCCTGTTGTCTGACCCATTTTCGTTCCCATAGGGTCTTTGTTGTTGTTCTTTCTCTTCCGCTGACGTGCTTTTCTCTTCCTCCGGCTCCTCTGCCTTAACCTCTTCTTCTTTCACATCCTCTTGCTTATCCCTGTTGCGGGCTTACTTTCCACCCCTTTGCATGAAGGGGTATTCTAGTTTCTTAAATCGTGGATTCACTGACATGCGAAGTGCCTTTGTCTCCCAAAGTGTCAGAACTTTTCTCCGAAATGGTGTCTTCATAATTTCCATTTAAGTATTCATGTTTCTTTTTTGTTGCATTGCCTCGAAACTCTTACTAAAGGTTACTAGCCTGCCTGTAGCCTAATCCTCCATGCCTCTTCTGTATTTTCTTTGTTTCCGTAGCTTAAACTCATTTCTAATTTCTCTAAGCGTACTTCCATTTCATTTTTTAATTTCAAAATCTGTTTTATCAGATCCACTATTCAGCCTTTAATTAATCTCTCCAACAATCTTCAAAGCCGTCTCCCTATCCAGCCATTTATATTTGACCAGTATTTGCATCATACTGTTGGAGCATGAGCCTGAATCTTCTGACCACTCCGCTAACATTTTAGGGTTGGAATTGTCATATGACAGGATCATATAAATCTGAAGGCCTCTGGGAACTATATCCATGTACTGCTGTAAAGATGTCGCTTCGTACCATTAGGTAAATTAATTTTTTTACTGCTTCTCTAATTTTCTCAGTTGGTCCCAAAGTGGAGGGTCCTTTGTGGAGGGACCTCCCTGGTTAGAGAGTGGGGCTTGAATTCTAGTCAATTCTCTTGCTACCATTACTCTGCATGCAACTTTTTCTGACAAAATGTCATAGAAGAAAGGGAAAAAAAGCACTCAATGATGTTTAGCTGTACTATTAAATTCTTATATGGAAAACACTGTCCACTCATCTGATTAAAACAACCTCAATCCAATTGGTCAGAGTTGTTGTGTCATTAATCCCAGCTACCCTTTGCAGTAAGAGGAGACTGACCGCATTCACATCCTTTTCTCAGCACTGGGTCCTCCCACTCGGCTCTTTATGGTTGGTGTATTGTTGCTCCTCCAAACTGTTGGTGGTGCTGACGTTCTCGCGGCAATCACCTGCTTTACCGGCCTTTGACTAGTGTGCTGGTGCTCGTCGTTTCCTCTTGGTATCCTTGTGTATAACACCCAAGCAGATGTTCCACACAGCCACTGCACCTGAAATGTACACCGGTGCCAGTTAGTTCCTATAAGTTTCAACACGGAGGCAAACTGTATATCAGAAAAGAACAATCCTTACAACCTTGAAGAATAGAAGATGTGCTGATGCCTATTAATTCTTGGTGGTCAAAACATCTAACGCAGCTCTCGCAAATAGTCTGCCAAACCTCCAAGTCGGTGCAAGGCTATTCTTACTATTCCCGTAGTGGAGCTACCCAATTCCATCCCCAAAGATGGCGGTCCCTTGTTGTGCAAACACCACAAAGAGTGCTCTACCTTTTCCAACAGAGAGCAGCCTGTTCTCACATGTTTCAGTTCCAGTCATGTGTACACGCCTGATTCAGACTATAGAGATTACTGAAAGTCAGATATTGAATGCAAAACATATCAAAGAAGGACAGGTCACTGATTCCCAGAACAAAAAAAAAACACTTCAATGCCACTTTGATATCTGAACCCCATGGCGGTGTAGCATCATCACTAGTGGCGGCACCCAGTGTTATAGAGCAAACATTTCCAAGGTCTCGGGAAAGAAAAAGATGCTCAGTCAGGAAAAAGTGATGCCAAACGATTTAATGTACATCTCCTTTACGAGTTTTGGCGTCAAAGTTCACTCATTGAAACCTCTAAAGTAATAAGATCCCAGGTAGGGGCCTTTCTTGACTTGGACCTTTCCCTGAGGGTGATATCGTCACCTAACACCATAAATACCTCAGCAGTCACTAAGCTCCCTAAACAAGTGGGTGGGAAAGTACAGCAACTCACAGGGGACCTGAGCTAAGTTGAAATCCGCAGGGGAACCCAAGAAAATTCACTATACTCTCCAGGAATGTCTCCGACCTTGGCTCCAAATTGGGGGATCCTGACTGGGGCAAATATATGAATACGTTTGATATTTGCCTCTTTCAAGTGACCTGGCACAGTCATGAAATTAGTTAACCTAACTATGCCATGTACACTGTTAACGCCAGGTCTTGTGGGAAGGGTAGGCCCTCAGGAGGCCTAATGACCTGGATTGGGGTACACACTTGGGACCGAGACAATTGAGGAAGATATTCTTTGCATGACCATTAAATTAGCTAACGGCTCTCAAGTAAATATCTATAATGTATACTTGCGACCCACCGTTAAACGTTTTAAAGCCACTATCATTGATAAGCTAGCCCAAACAGCAGGACTCATACAACTATACTAAAACTTGTGGGGGGTGTCTTAAACTGCCAGTTTGAACCACTGGACCTGGCTAATCACCATTCTTTGGCAGAGGAAGATAGGATAGGGTCAGCCCCTGATCTTACTATCCCCCCCCCCCCATCAGAAGATGGTCCCCTTTGGCATTACAATTAAACACTTTATCTCTAAATCTATGATTCATGTCTATAACGGTCGAAGTAAATCCGATAGAATGGGAACTCATATTTTTTATAGAATAGGAAGTACTAGTCTTATTGACTATTTATTTCTAGATGTTAAAATGTGGCCATTCCTAGTAGATATGGTTATTAGGCATGATAGTGACCATAACGTACTTGAGTTGAATCTAAAACTTTCTAACAATTTAAATATGCAAACCATTCCCAGCCTTTTGATGAGAGGGGTAAGCTTTCTAATAATAAACATAGCTTTCTAATAATAAACATAGAAACCATTGACAGGTGGTGATCATGACTGAGAAGGGCTTGGAGGCCTGTATACAATAAGGTGTGCAGAGCATCGGAGGTAGGACTATTGAATCAGGACCCAATGATGAACCTGCTGTACAAAAGGGCAGAAAAAGTGCAGAACTCCCTCTTTCATAGTTCAAAGGAGGACTTTATCAGAGACGCAATTAGCCAAGGGCCAAGGAGTAGTGAACGATCCTGATTCAATAAAAAGTATAGTCCAGTTAAAAGTGCTCTGATTTTTGCTATCAAGAGCTGCAAGAGGGATGAGGTTCAGGAAAAAAGAGCTGAATATAAATGAACTATAGCAGACGCAAAAAGGAAATGGTTCTGCCAGAATTTGAACCTTCTTTTAGCTGCTTCTAGGGAAAAGAATCAAACTTTGTTGTGGAATCTAATTGCCACTGGGTATAGAGAAAGGACAACTAAAATTAATAACGATGTAGCAGCAGAGGCATGGATAGCCCACTTTACCAATTTATACCAACAAAACCCTAAGGCGAACATACCCCCTGAATCTCCAGTCATCTCCCTATGTGCTGGATCAGAGAGGGATGACAGAGGTTATCCCCCGATAATGTGTAAGGATCTGGAAGATGCCATTAGAAAGATAGCCCAGTGGAAAGCACCTGGCATCAATAATATCCCAGGAGACCTTTTTTTATCAGAAATAGAGGTGTGGTCCCATACTTCACTGTGGTAAAGAGTGCAAGTATACCCGAGTCATGGGCCGGGCCAAGATTCTCCCCATCTATAATTAGGGTTGTCCCTTGGACCCTGCCAATTTCCGACCAATCAGTTTAATTGACACGGCACAGAAACTTTTTTATCAGGGTCATACTGAGCAGGCTCCAAGACTAGCTTGAAGATAATTAAATCCTTTGCCCTCTTCAAGCGGGGTTTCGACTCAACACTTCCACCGTGGATCAGGTCTTTAGACTGCAGATGATCTATTGGAAGACCATTACCCTCGAGAAGGGAAGGCTTTATGCAGTATTTGTTGACCTAAAAGCTGCATTCGACCTTGTTCCAAAAGCCATGTTGTGGAATTGCCTTGCAGAACTGGGCATCCCCACTTACTTGTGTAGCATAATTGAGCAATTGCACCAGAACTATGCACAGATTTGATGTGGCAAGTTGGGTAAAGTTACCTATCCTAATCCAGTGAACTGTGGTGTATGACAGGGTTGTGTATTGGCCACCAAACCTTTTACCCTGGTTTTTAATGACCTCATAGATTTTTTAAATAGCAGTGAAAATGATGCCCCGCATCTAGCAGGCATGAGGGTTACGACCCTCATGTTCGCTGATAACACACTTTTGCTGTGAAAGTCTCCCATTGGGTTTTTCAAAAAATGCTAGATAGTTTTAGCAGATTCTGTATTTCGAGGGAGTTGGAAACTAACATTAGGAAAATGAAATTGATTAACCCTTGTCCCTCAACCTGCTCCAAACCTACCTTAGATGGTGTTTCTTTAGAACAGGTACGTCATTTTGATTATCTAGGGATTACACTTGATGAAAAGCTAGACTGGACAAAGGTTTGTTGTGTAAATTTGTAGCACCAGTATTCCAACTATTTACGTACCAGGCACTAGCAGTTGCACTATACGGTACAGAGCTATGGGGCCATAATACATGAAACCCCTAGAAATGGTTGAGAACAGATTTATTAGGCAAATGATTAGGTAATAACTGGAATGACCCAGCTGGCTATTTTACCGATATTACTCTGAAAGAGTTAAAAAAAAAAAAAATCCACACCTATAAACGGGAAATTATTTTAACGTGAGCACAAGGCACTTTAAGTATTTCGCTTTTAATGATAAAGACAACTTTTACTACTAAAAGTTTTTAGCCGATATTGAACCAAATTTAGCAAACAAAATTATGCATTCAGCTCAGACATGGAAACCTGCCCCTCAAAAGTTTTACTTCCAATTGGTCAAGACCTTTAAATAATATAAACCTGGAGCGTAGCTTGTGTGGTCAGAAGAAAGAGGATATACCACACCTGCTCTTTTTTTGACCATATACAAAGATCCGCATGCCAAATGGCTGATTCCAATTTGCCGAAATCTGGGTGTCAGTAGGTACAAGGAAGCTGGCAGGATTTTCCAAGCTGACACAACGCCCCACCTGGTCTTTACAGTGTCCAGATATTTGTTTCATGCTTGGTTAGTAAGAAACACATAATAGAATATTAACAAAACCTTACCTAAAATGGCTTTGCCATTTTTACCAATTTTATAATCTGAGTGCTTATTAACTTGTTTAAGACGTTGTAAGAATCTTGTGTGATTTTATGGTTATCCTAATGTCACACTGAATTCTTGTATCGCCTTCTTAAATATGTTGTCATTGTTTTTAAGGTTTGCTTTTTTATTTAAAATTTTAATGTGTATCTCTTTTATGGTATATTACTGAAATAAAGATTGTTTAAATAAATTAATTTGTTTTTATGTTTATGCCAGGAGGGTAACTGCCAGTACAACATTTGATCCAGTAGAAGCACCTTTAAAAACTATTCTGTCACCTGAGGTTATGTGGGTGACCTTAACTTTAAGAATGCAAAATCTTAAAGCCTTTGGCGAGACTGAGTCAAAGTCCCTACACGTTTGCTCTCTTAAGGGAATGCACATGGTATTAGACTGTAGTATCAATTTGGAATGAATATGGAAGCCAATGTGCTTTCACATATTTTTCTTTCTGTGTATTCATATCTGTAACTGCACAAAATTCCTTATTGTGATACTATGTGACTTATTTTTATTTTTGCAGAATTCCGCAGTATGTCACAAAAGCAGTTCAAAGAAGTCCACAGTCACAGCTGTGTGGGTTGCTGCTTCTGGTAAAGGAGATGTCCGATTTAGGTAACTATTAAATGTCGGTATATGTTTTGAGATTAGGTTTAATGGATTTCACAAACCTAGCTTCTTCTATATACCAGACAGTGGAAGGAGGTTAGTTTGATGTGCAAGTGGTTGTCACTCTGAGGTTAACTGACTGGTCCTCCATTTATATGATCGGTCTTGTGATGGTGGTACATCCCCAAGATTTTTAATGATGGTGTATGGGCGTGACAAAGTGATTCCAGAGAAGTTTCAGTAACCAGAGGCTCCCTCTGTGAGGTAAATCTGGGTGGGCCTCAAGGTGAAGGGGCAAGGTCACTGTCCAATATTTCAGTTCAGAGTCCAGCAAAAGGAATGATCACAGCAGGACAACTCACTTAGCACAGTAAATAATAAAAATTACAGTTTTGCAAGAAAATACTACAGCAAGATTACCTGAAACAAATTCTACTTCCTGTAATATGCAAACAAGTGAAGGAAAGTCAGTTAGAAAGAATACGCACAGAAAAGGGAATAAAACAGGTGCCTCTCTATACACATAATGCAGTTCTGGGGAATTTTCCCCATTTTCCCACCCACTTTAAAGCATATCAAAGTGTAAAATGAAGGATGGGTCCCATTGTTGAACTCTCCACAACTGGAACATACTAGTACTTGGCTCTCAGTTGTCTGTCCAGATCGATGAAGTCGTGTTTCAGGTGGGAATGTTGAAGCCAGTAATGAAATTAAATAGGTTGTGAGCACATTATCCTTTAAGTCATGGTAACTAGCAGTCAGGGGCTACTCTAACGAGCCAAAGGTCTCTGTGGTGTTGCTGATGTCCCACAATCCACAGACCCCACAAACCAATTAGATTGCCTGAAAACATCAGTGGATTGCTGGCAGGGCGAGACACTTTCCTTACTGTTGTACTGACTGGAGTGGGAAAAGTAAATGTTACCCCTCCGCAATTCAACACTTTCCCTACTGTAGTACAGAGTGGAGTGGGATTAATACATTTTAGCCATACAGCATCCCAATGGTGCATTGACTGTAGTGTGACTTGTAAATTTCATACTGAGGTTGGCACTTTGGGTCTGATTACAATGCCGGTCCGATGAGCATCCGACCGGCATCATTGCGGTAAAGGAAATGGCCGACACATAGTTGGAGGTCCCGACCACCAAATTAGGATCCGACTGCTGTGGAGGCAATCAGAATCATTGGTCTTTGCATCGAGACTTGTGCTGTGGCCCAGAAAAGGGCCGCAGCACAAACCCCGATGCTAAAAGGCATGGTTCTAAACATCCCTGAATAGTGTGCCAGGCACCCCACCTCATGGTGCATGGATGTTTGTGGGGGCACCACAGATGCACCCCCAGGCCTTTTAATGGAGGCCATGGTGGGAAAGGGGCCTTGCTAGGCCCCCTCAAACTCCCTTCTGTCTGCCTTTCCATGGCGGTCAGACCACTATAGAAAGGCAGAGGTAAAGGGCCATCGTAATCCCTACAGCGGTCCCTGAGCAGGCACCACCCTTACTGTAGGGATTGCATTCTGGGCCGACTGGCTACATGAGTCCAATGGATCCGCAGCGTTCGGTCCTTCAACCCTTGCGGTTGGACCAATCACATCGTAATGCGGTGGTCTGACTGCTGCTTCAGATGTCGGTAGGACCAACACCGATGTGGCGTTCGTCCCACCGACATCGTAAGGAGGCCTTTTGTCTATTATTTATAAGTTGTAGTGGGAATAGTAAATGTATTCATTTTTAAAATGTGTAGTTTACTTTATATTGTTTACATTTATATTAACATATTTTTGGTTATTTAAAATTATAATATGTACAAATAAATATTTTCAATATTGTATTTATTTTTGGGTCAATTCAACATTTTTATTTTGTTTGAGGTTTTTATTTGCACTGGCAATGGTTTTAAAAAATATATATTTTATGGTATTGGATATATGGACATCTATTTATTTTTTTAGTTTATAACATTTAATACATTTTTACAAAAGAATATAAATTAAAAGTATTAATTTAGTAGTATTTTTAACCCCTTTCATGCTCATGACGAGCTCAGCTCGTCATGCAGTACAGTGCTCCTGTGCTCATGACCACACCCGTTTTCATTGCTGTCCAGCACAGCAGGGGGAACTCTCAAGCAGCGATGAGGTTAAATTAGATATATATGTAAATAAAAATACTTATTTCATTTTTTTAAATGTTATATTTTTCCCAAAAAGTTTTAAATATATTTTATTTTGATTATACTAGTATCAATATTTAATTGAATTGATGTGCAATATATATATATATATATATATATATATATATATATATATATATATATATATACGCTCCAATTCCTCTTCGCATAGCAAAAAGAAGACCAAACAGCACTCGAGGGTTACATGCCAAACACGCTAGATTTTATTCGCGAGGGGGCTCACACAGACGCGCTTCGGCGATCTGCCTTCGTCAGTGTGTGTTACACAGATACAAACACCGGCATGTTAATAAAGTTTTCCAATGATCATGAAAACCGACAAAGGACTAACACCACTCTGATCATAGGGCGTGCCATCTTGGAATGATATACAGTACATCATATTACTCAACATTAGATGTTTTTAGATGTTTTAAACCCACAGATGGGCAAAGGCACCTAGAAAAGAGGGGAAGGTTATATTATTCAAATTGTTTGCAACATAAACAAAAGATCATATATTTTAAAATCAATATTTTAGACAACTATGGGTCTGATTATGATGGCTGTCGGACTTTCGTCCGATCGCCATCCTGGTGGGGAAGGGGACTACCCAACGAGATGTTGGCGTTCCCGCCACAGGAATTACGATGTGCCCGCCTTCAAGGCGGTTGCATGTGTATATTTTGTATTGCGCTGTGTGCTGCGGGCTGCAAGCACATGCCGCAGTACAAAATTTACACATTTTGCATATCCCTTCACTATGTGACTTCACCATACAATGTCTGCCACATGGTGCAAGATATGTAGGGGCACCCCCAAGGGAAAGGGGGAACGTGGGAAGGGGGCCCGCTAGGGACCCCCAAATGTTCCTTTCTGCCCGCCTCTTCATGTCGGGTTAACCACCATGAAGCGGCCGGTGGAAAGGGACACATTATAATCCCTACAGCGGTACCTGAGCAGGCACCGCCACTGTTGTAGGGATTCAGGTCCCTCCGATGCACCGACGGGCCCGTCGGATGCGTGGAGGTCAGTCTTTCCGACCGCCAACCATCCGTTGTAATATGGCGGGTGGACCTCCACGATCCAATGGCGGTTGGACCACCACAAACAGGCTGACTGTGGTGGTCTCACCACCATCATAATCAGACCCTAAATTAGTGAAACCTATACATTTTTTAGATTTTTTGTAATTTTAATTATAAGTATAGGGGGTCGATTTTTTTCAAAATTGAGATTTTTTACTATATTTTTTGAGTAGATATTTTGCACTTGATATTTTGTCACTGAGCCATCTTAAAGCAATTCATCTTGGGAAGCTGGGGAAAGTGATAGAGGAACCAGGAGTGGACCTGATAACAGGGCTAATGGGTAATCGTCAAGATACCAGTTTCACATAACTCGGGCACATCGGGCACAGGAATACCCATTTCTGTCCCAAAACCTGACTTTTGGGCAGCAATGGGATCATGGCACTTGCCCACCCAATAGGACAATGACTGAGACCCTTTACCAAACAGGATGCACCCTAACCACAAGCCAGGACAGAGAGTTCATCTGTGTCCCTCCAGATTGTAGTCTGTGCAGGGGAAACACAACTATGTGAAGTGGCTGTTGATGAGTGGCAGAGCTCATGATCAACTGGAAAACCAGAGAACTGACTTTGAAATATTTTAATGGAATGCCTCAATAAAAGGCAATATGATGTTTTTTCTGCTTGTTTCATAAAGCCGTATGTGATTGAGGAATGTGGGCCTGAATATGTACTTCTTTGTGTTGCTTGAGGGTGGCAATAACAAGTCTCTCTACAAATCCACTAAGATTGGATCTCTACAGACGCTAACCTGGACAGTTCATATACGGAATTTTGTAACCAATTAAGGCAGAAGTGTCAGCCAACAGTTTATATTATTCAGGGACCGATTTCAAGACTGGGATCGTAGAGAAACAATTAATTTTTAATTCTGAGCACCCTAAAAAATGTAATTAAGTGATTGATCCCATAACTCCTCATAACTCTTGATTGGCTTGTCAAATACTTCATGCTAATGGATTTTCAAAGTTTTGATATGAAATTTCTAAAAAGAAGATATTACTCATTTGTCTCTTTCATATAGCGTTACGCCTAGGTTATATCTCTTCACTGTTCATTTCATGCTAGGATAAGATGCAAGACTCTTCAAGGTTCATCATTTAAAAAAGTATATATTTTTATTGAATTTTCAAAAAACACTTTACAATGTTACATAACATGAATAGGTTCCAGCTCCCTTTGTTTCCTCTGCCCTACAGATCATCGTTCCCATGGCCGCCTCTTCACAATTATCTGATGTGTATTCTACCCACCATATCTTCTATCTTGCAGGGCTTCCTGTGCTATATCAACGTTCGAATAAAGGACTGTCCGCCCCTCTTAGTCATAATAATCCACTGGCATTTCAACATGTGTCACAACAATAATTAAACAATTCTACCCCCTCCCGCTTCCCCCCTCACCCGCTCCATGCTACCGGTGCATCCAATCTATAGCTAACGGAATAGAAATTACACCTCAACGTTAACTATGTTACTGAGTCTATCAGTTTCTGGGTACTCCATCCCCACTCTATATCTGTTCATTCATGCAACAGCGATTCCTGGTCATATCAGGGGTTCCTCCAATAGCCTTATGTTTCAGGAATTCCCTGTCTCAGCCTCCAGTATCAATCCACTATCCGAGTCTGCCTCTGGGGCCTGTAGCAATGTACCATGCCCTCAGTTTCCAGCGCTTTATCATTGTTGGTCCACTTAGCACTCTGAAGTCGCACTGTGCATTCGCTTGTTGCCCATTTAAATAATTCCGCCTTCCACCTTGTAATGTTGGGCCCGTTCTTAGATTTCCAATGCGCTGTTATATACCTTTTAGCTAATAGTAATCCTAGGTCCAAGAACTTACTCAAGACCTTCGTTTTGGTAGTGTGTGGAAACCAATGTAGTAAGCACTTCCCTGTGTCAGTTTCTAGCTCTCTTTCTGTGACTTCGCAGAGCAGGTCAGTTACCTCTTTCCATTATGTTCCTAATTGCGGGCAGCCCCACATCATATGGTGAAATTCTGCCCCCTCCAGGCTACAGTGCAGGCATTGAGCAGTGCTCACATTAAAGTACTTATTGATTTTAGAAGGGGTTAAATACACCCTATGTAGAGAAAAAAATGAACCAGTTGGAACCTAGCGTTTCGCAGACTCTTCCACGCTCTTTCCACTAATTGGGACCAGGGATTTCCCTACCGATGTCTGCCTCCCATTGCCTTTGCAAAGTGCTCAATGGCTGAGTTTCTTCGCTCACCATGCGCCTATACAGACACGTAATAGCTTTAGCAGTTCCCACTGCCATCACCACATATTGGCATATCATAGACGTCTTTGATTCTACTAACCCTTCCTTCCAATGGTGTTGAATCGCCAATACCAGGACCGATTGTAACAAGTAATCCCCCCTAGGAAGGCCATATCTATCCTGCAGGGTCTGGTAGGGTAAGAGAGCACCATCCTCATATAAGTCTCCTACTACCTGTACCCCCTCTCCTCCTACTACCTGTACCCCCCTCTCCTCCCATTCTACCAGGGCGGTTCAATCTCCCCCATGTAGAAAGGCGGTGCACATGCCCAACGGAATTTCCGGGGCATAGGGGCGGGCAATTCTACCTCGTTGTATGGCTCCGATTCCAACACAACATCAGTGTCCGCTCCTCATGAGAAAGCAACCCAAGGCGCAGCTGTTGCTGAAGTATGGTGAAGGACAATATATGCTGCGGGATCCATCCAGCCACTGCCTGGGTAAGCCATTGCAGTTGAGCTGCCAGGTAATATAATTCAAAGTCTGGAACTGCCCATCCACCTCCCGCCCTCTGGCGCATCATTGTAGCAAGTGCCACCCGCCGCCTACCATTCCCCCACAGAAATCCTCCCACCATGAAACAAAGTTGCTTAAATATCGAGCCCGATACCCATATCGGTAGAGTCCTGAAATAATACAGTAACCAGGATAGTGCCACCATCTTCAGAAGTGCCATCCGACCTGCCACTGAGTGGCAAAGGGCCCCAAAATGATAGACTACCCTGAAGTCCTCGCATAGCCGTGCCTATATTGCCCTCCAACAGGGCCTCCTCCGTGTGATAGATGTTGGCACCAAGATAAATTCAGCATTGAGGTTCATACCTAATGCCCTCTACCTGGTCGAACTCTGTCCCTGATGGGACCAC
The DNA here is from genome assembly GCF_964263255.1 of Lissotriton vulgaris. Classification (NCBI taxonomy): domain Eukaryota; kingdom Metazoa; phylum Chordata; class Amphibia; order Caudata; family Salamandridae; genus Lissotriton; species Lissotriton vulgaris. The sequence goes on along the minus strand of NC_141685.1, from coordinate 676,305,448 downwards.
TGGGAACAGGCAGGTCTTTGCCCAGTTCACTCACAGCCCTGCAGCCTCGTCGAATGTGCGCAATAGGGCCATTGCCCCTTGCATACCCCCCTCCACATTGGCTAGAAACATGAGCAGGTCATCTGCATAAAGCGATATGTATTACCCGTCCCCCCATAAATCCAGGCCAAGGTAATGTCTCCCCAATCTGGCATGTGTAGCCAAAGGCTCGATGGCCAGTGCAAATAAAAAATGGTGAAAGAGGGCATCCTTGTCGTGTGCCCTGCCCCATTGACCAAGAAGAGGAAACCGTTGTCTCTGTCTGCACTCGAGCTGTCGCCGATCTATAAAGGATCTCTGTTCATCCCACAAAATCCTCCCCCAGACCCAGCACTTGCATTACTTGAAATAAATATGGCCATTCCAAACTATTGAAGGCCTTCTCAATATCTACTGAAAGGACCGTCGCAGAAGGCAGATGACTGTGATCGCCTCTCAAAATGCAGAGTTGACGTCGTACATTAGTAACTGTATTCCGGGTGGACCATATATGGGAGGAGCCGAGTCGCAAGGATTCTACTCAAAATGTTGTAGTCTGCGGTCTAAAGAGTATATAGTGGGCAGTAGGCAGTCCTATCTGAGGGTTCTTTCCCGGGCTTTAAAGTGGGATAATAACACCCTCCTGAGTAGAGGCCGGCAACACTCCCACTTTCTTTGCTTTCTGGTACACAGCCAACAGCCTAGGAGCCAGACTATCAACATAAACCGAGTAGAATTCTATAGGTAGCCCATCTATACCTGGTGTTTTATAGCATGCCATGTGTTTAATAGCGCTCCTAATTTCCCCTATCGTGATCTCTTGTCCTAGCTGGTCTGCATGCTCCTTTTTGTAAGTGTGGGAGAGCTAGGTCTGCCAAAAAATCCCCAATATCATTCCCAGTACCCCCTGCTTTGCTCCTATAGAGCTCAGTTTGTAATTCCAAAAACACCCCATTCACCCCCTGTTGAGTATATACTGACCCCCCCTTGGGGTTCTCATGGCCAATATGGGCGTGCCTCTAGGGGCCGGCTTCGCTAGGCATGCCAGCAGTGTGCTTGCCTTGTCCTTTCCGCGTGCATCCGCACCAAGTGTTGCTCTGCAGTATCTATATCGTTGGAGAGTGTCTTCCGCACCCCCACCATTTTTGTGAGAAACAAGCCCCTTACTACCATCTTAAAGGAATTCCACTCTAGCGACAAAGTTTAGGCTGTGCCCTCATTCTCGTTAAAATACTGAGCGATTCCCGTCTCAATTTCCTCACAAAAAGTAGGGTCCTCTAGCGCCTCCAGTCGCAACCGCCTGGTTGGCACCACAGATCTCTCCAGGGCACAATGTATTCTTACCAATAGCGGATTGTGGTCGGAAAATGTTCTCGCGAGGTACTCTCTGTGGTCCACTTTTGTATGGATGTCCGGGGTGCATAATATCGCATCTACCCGCACATGCAATTCATGGAGGGCAGAAAAAAAGGAATAATCCTCCTCTAAGTGGGATGCACGTGACATATCTACCAGCCCCCACCTAGTCTGCCAATCTCACCTGGCCTTTAAGATCCTATGTACAGGTGCTTCCGGCAACGGCGGGTGTGACCTATCCATCTCAGTGTCCACTATAGAATTAAAATCCCCTCCCATCAGTACCGGGCCAGTTAAATAAGGCGCTAACTCCCCCGACAGTTGCTTAAAGAAGGCTATCTGATCTACATTAGGTGCATATAGACTACACAAAGTCATGTTTGCCCCATTTAGGCGACCCGCCACTAACAAAAACCTCCCTTCCGGTCTACCATGTGTTGCGTCGGTTGGAATGGGACCCCCACTCTAATCCCTATTAGTGTCCCCCTAGCATAGGCTGAATACGTTGTGTAAAGTTGCCCCCCTCCACCTATGATTCAACGCTAACCCTTCTGCTAAAATGAATTTCTTGGAGGAATGCTATTTGAACCCCCCCCTGCGCACTAGATAGGCGTGCACCTTATGGCGTCTCATCATCGTATGTATCCCCCGTACATTCCAGGTGATGTATTTTATTTTAGCTCAGGGGACCCCCCATGTCGTGTTGTACATCTCGTAGAAAACTGCCCGCTCCTTATGAATGCACTGGTAGTTCAAACTAGCCCAACAATCAACCTAAATTTCCCCACCCCAGGACAGGCCAGAAAAATCTAGCACCCATCCAAGCTAACAAACAAAATGCTCCTTTGGCAGCTACCAAGGAACCACAAACAAACAATAATAGGGGAGGCGGCCAAGAGCCGAAACAGTCCATCTACAATGCTATCATTTAGTCTACGCCGTACACCCAATGATAATTAAGCCCCAGCATCACGCTAGGCAGTGGGATATGCGGAAATCTTGTATTTCTAACATTCCATCCCTGTCAACCCTACCAACCATTATCTAGTAGACACCCTTAGGGAACTGGGAGACCGGCAAGATGCAACACTCCCCCTCCTCCCCGTAAGTACTCTTGAAACGACTCCATAGTGTCAGGCATCAACAATCTCATCCGATGTCCCAGGTGTCACATGCCGCAGTTGAACACTCCCGGCATCCGACTCATCTGATTCTGTCCCCCAGAGCCCTTTTCCGAATCTGTCGTTACCCGTGCCATTGCTCCTCCCTCCTGGGATATCTCCATGACAGCCTGCAACGTGGCCAACCATTCCTTGCCTGTTTGAGTTTCCGTGGGTCTTTGAGCGTTAAGCTGGTGTCTTCTGATGTGCCTCGAACGGCACGGACGTGGCCCTTCCACTACCTCATTTTCCCACGTCCCGCTGCACCTGTGCCCGCTCTAAGATTCCAACCAAGTCCACGCTTCCTCCGGTGTATCATGAAAATACGTTTTACTGCCCATAGCCACCCTCAAACGCGCCGGAAACATCAACGAATATTGGAGACCCTCTTCTTGGAGTGCTTTCTTGACCTCCAGGAATGAAGCCCCGCGAAGTTGCACATCAAATGTGTAATCCGGAAACAGAGTCACATTACAGTTGTCCACTTTGTAGGGGCCCGAAGAGCGAGCCTTATGCAGGAGCAGGTCTCTGCCCTTATAAAGAAGTATTCAGAAAAGGGGGTGGTGATGGACAGAGTCTCTGAATTAAACAGAACACTCGTACCCAGTCAACAGATCAGGGCTTGATCCATCACCGTTTTTTAGCTCACTGCACCATCCCAGCTCAGAACCTGGCTACATGCAAATTAGTCTGTCCCTGGCCCAGTGCATCATGGAAACAGGGCAGTTCAAACTACCAAGCCAATTCCTATACTGGAAAGGAAACAAGCTTCAGGGGACCGGTTTCTGGCATTACAGCCGTCGCCGGCCCGGCTTGCTTGAATCCTGATGGTGCAGTGAGCAAGGGACTCACATCTGAGTATACCCTTCCACGCTTTTGGTGGACAAAACGATTTAGAAAAGGGGGTGGTGATGGACAGAGTATCTGAATTAAACAGAACACTCGTACCCAGTCAACAGATCAGGGCTTGATCAATCAGTTTTTTAGCTCACTGCACCATCAGGATTCAAGCAAGCCGGGCCGAAGGCGGCTGTAATGCCAGAAACCGGTCCCCGGAAGCTTGTTTCCTTTCCAGTAAAAGAATTGGCTTGGTAGTTTGGTCTGCCCTGTTCCCATGATGCACTGGGCCAGGGACAGACTAATTTGCATGTAGCCAGGTTCTGAGCTGGGATGGTGCAGTGAGCTAAAAAACGGTGATGGATCAAGCCCTGATCTGTTGACTGGGTACGAGTGTTCAGTTTAATTCAGATACTTTTCCCCCTCAGCATCCATCCTGTGCTCACCAAGGTCGACACCTCACTGCATCCGCTCTGATGGTGAGATTAGAGCCCCGCCGATACAGTCAGCAGGTCTTGGTCGCCGCACTCCGCCGTGCCCCTTGAATTCTCCGGGCTTTGGTGTCCGCTTTGTCTCTGGGTCTAAGGGATCGCTCCTACAGCCAGACATAACCCCTCATTGTGCCTCTCCACCCCTCTTCAGCCAGCAGACTCTGTGGGCGGGACCTCGCGGCCCCGCAGTAGTTTTACTGGTTGCTCAGGGGGTCAATTACGGTTAACGAACAGGATAACTGATGGGGTCGGCGCGGAGCTCCAGGCTCACACATCCATCCACATCGAATCCTTAGCCACGCCCCTCAGCAAGGTTCATCATCATCTCAGGTTTGAGTTGCAGAAATATCAAGCACAAAGCGGGAAGGTTATGCTCACACTGGGACACAGGGAGCCACACTCGTGCATATCCCCCGCCCCCCCCCCACCTTTGGAATTGATTTGTCGCTGCCATTGACTAACATTGGATTTGAATTACGCTTGAGTTGGCAGCCGGGATGGAAGTAGAACAGGCGGAGAGGTTTCTTGATAATCTTGCCATCTGTCCGATAGCCCTGAAGTAGTCGTGGGGTATTCCCAGACGAAACACGTGTTGGCTGGGCATCTGGAAAATAAATAAACCTGAAAAAGGAGAAAAAGAACCTCGTTTGAATCATATAATGTGTGATTAATGGGATACTCTCAGTATTAATACTGCTTAAAATAATTACGTGTGCACAAGTTCCTTGTTCTTATGTATTAGGTCTACGGTCCGATTTGGAGGTTGTGGGTTATCCTCTCACTTTTTGCACCGTAGATAAATTTGGCTGTTCAGATTGACGTGAACTTTAGAGGCGCCACTACTTGCTGCACTACTCTTAACCCAGTTACTACTATTATCATCTCAGATTTTGTTGAACATATGCATGTCCCTTGATTCATGTCATCAGCTTCTTTGGTCTTGATTGTATGGCATCTTGAAGAAATCTAGCTTCCTTTCTGTTTCGAATGCTCTACTTTTGATTATCATAATTATGTTAAAATTAAATGTTGAAAAATCTGAAATTCTGATATGTGACCCAGAACCTTTTTTGGAATGACATTCTATGGCCTTTGAACTTGGAGACCCCACCTCTTCCTGTTAGCAGTGTCCGAAATCTAGGTTTCAAACTTAATAAAGGGTTATCTCTTAAAACGCACATAATTTCCGTAGTATTTGCAGGTTCTTATCAATTGAACCTTATGAGGAAAGCCCGGAGTTATTCCTTGCGAGTGCCATGTCACGGAGCAGCAGCATCTATTCTTCCCAGGTTTGATTACACAAACGCCTGTTATTTGGGTTTGCCTGCAAAACGTTTTTCCAGACTGCAAGTGCAACTGATTCGGAATATAGCCAGGAGGCTGCCAATGGATTGCACAAATGTACCCATGTCACTGAGGCCAGACGTAAATTGGATTGACTACTGGTGACCACAGAATAGTTTTTAAAGATTTGTATATGGCCCACAACGTTGTACACTGCACAGGTGCCTCTGCTCGTAGGACTTGCATCACTAAACATTCCTCTAAATGCTCTTTGCACTGTTCCACACGAGTCAGGGCCTTTGCACTGCGATATCTTTTTGACTAAAGGAGGTCCGATTCAAGTTATTAAAAATAGCTCCTTCCCAATTGTTCACTCTTCTGGTGTTCTTCGTTAGTGCCAAGATGCCTTTTTGGTGTTACCATTATGTCTGTTTATCTATTCATTCCTTTATTCAAAGGTTGGGTTAAATAGGCCGTTTTTCACCATTCCCTGTGAGAACTCGGCACATGTCCTGCACGGTTGTATGAGTTTATAGCGCATTCTGTTGTAACGCATGCCTTTACCACACATGCGTTACAACACGAAACCCATCACCACTAATATCCTTAGTGCCCACACCGCCAGCGCTCGCTCCGCACTGCGCACATTAACACTTGTATACCAAGGAAAACTCATGAGACCTATTTGTGGGAAAGCACTGCTGCAGGTTTAATTCGTACAACAGGTAGCTGATAAGGTGGGTCATCTTACAGGCGATCCAATGCGGCAGCCCCTCGCTGACCCGCATGCCTAAGGAGCCATCTTGCACGGCGAGTCGATGCTCTGACGGTGCAGTAAATTACCATTTTATTTCGTTATACTCCCGCCCCCCCCTGTCAGGGCGGAGCGATGAGGCACACCCCTGGTCGGTTCAGGCCCCCCGACCGCCCGAAGGACTAACGGGGCGCCGACGCTGTTTCCTGGAACCCCCTCGGCTCCAGGTTCTTGGCTCAGGCACCCTTACTGTGCCAGGCAGAGGTATTTAGACTGTATCCTTCTGCCGCAGAGGTACCCCTACTGTCCATCTGCTTCCAGATCGCCCTGTACTCCGCCACAGCTCTGGAGGAGACCCCCGTCGATGACAGAGCCCCCCACCCACCTAGCTACTTTCTGTCGCTGACCTCTATCATAGTACCCTTCGCCCCACCACTATGGAGAATTCTTAGAACGGTTCTTAGGACACGCCCTTAGTTACATAGCCGCACCTCTGATGGGGATTGCTTAGATACGGTTCTTAGGCCACGCCCTTAGTTACAAAAGCCACACCTCTTACAGAGATTCCTTGGCAGTTAGTTGTTTTTGTCCGGACATATTATACGGGGGATCGGCAGGTGACTATTTGCATTATTGTATCTGCTGATAATGGCAAACCAGTGATATTTGTCCAATCAAAGTGGTGGGCTTGTGAAAGACATGTTCAGTGCTGTAATAATCATGACAGTGAATGTCCTGGCAACTCACTGCAAGATCGTTATTTGAGATTGGTTAGAGCACGAACTAGCAGATGCCCGTAGCCGTCAAATGTCATTCCCAGTTCTGTTGTATTGCAGTATTTCACCTCTAATTATACTGTATTTTCCCTTGTAACCGTTGTTTGCCTTTGCTGCTTGCACAAGTGCCACCATCGCCTACATTACGTTTGTTCTAGGCCTGAGTGTCTAGCACATATTGCAGTATTTTACCTCCAATCGTACTTTGTCTCTCTTGCAACCTGCACACTTATCACGTATCCCTTCTGCAATGCACTGTTTGCTACCTCATGTATTTTGTTTGCTTCACAATTGTCACTTTACCTCATATAACTTAACGTGTGCTTTTGTACGATTATTCCCTGTCATTTCTTGTACCTATTGTGAAGAGCTCCGCCTTCGGGTAACGTCCGTGCTATATAAAAAATAAAAAAAACACATAAATGAATTAAATGAACAAAAAGTTGACATCGAGCAAATGGACTGCCTCATTCAGGATGACGTGCTTGCCGACCATGCATTGCACAATCGATTTTTATAGTGAGAGCCAGGAAAGGGGCTGTGCCCACTGCTAGAGCACTTGGTGTTCAGAATCTTTACTATCATATTTGAACATATGTGCGTTAAAACAAATTCCTTTTCTGTAAGGGGCTGATAGCCAGATAGCCAGAAGGTGGCGACAGTGAGCTATTACAGTTGTTCATCACAAAGCCTTGTCGGGCATGTATTGCTTCCTTGATGAAAACAAGTTCAGGGGCGGTTTCGACTTGTGCCCCTAAACGACATTTTTAATATGCCATAATTCCAACTTTGTTTGAGCCTGTCTCTGCACTGCTAGTACAACCAGATATATTAGCTAATAATCTGTTACATACGTATCAATCACTGTGCGCTCCATGTCACTCCACCGCACACTCCGCCATGTATGTACCACCAGAGCTCACACCTACAAATGGATGCATTCTCAATGTATACATAAACTCGCTCCGACCTAACGATGGAACTGTTAAATTAAAACTAAGCAGATGTGTGACGTAGTCAGTAAGGAAGACACATAAGCTAGCCTGAATTGTCATATACACTTCGCTTTAAAACATGAAGACACCTTTGCGTCATAATGGTTACCTGGTGGATGTTGTGATGCTTTCAGTGGCATTGGACCCGGACTAAAATAAGGGCAAAATATACTGTAAGGATAGAGTGCTATTTCAGAATGCTGGCACGTTTAGTTGAATGATATTGCATTAATGATGCAAAACATCCGAAATGGACAATCCTGAAGTGATGTGGTTTACTGCATAATACTGCAGTACCTTTTAGGATTACATGTGCGAGTTAGACACATTTGGATTTATGCTTGCAGAATTAATCCCCCTTTAAAATATTTTTTCCCGTGTCCTACCCACCAGATCTATTAAGTTTTATGCTTGAAGTTACTTCGCATAGTTGAACTTCACCACAGATAGATTTTATTGGAAGGGAAGTGTAAAAAACGCTGCGATGGTTTAATGTTTCATATCTCACTCTCCATCATACCGATGAAGGCTGTATCACAGATGTGTAGCTCAGCTGACAAGCCAGGGAAAGATTTTTAATCCCTATGGCAAACATGCGTGACATTATAAACAATGATGCCAGTCCCTTTACTGAGGGGATTACTCAAGGCCACTTCAAAAGACCCGTTTGGTAAATTATGTTTACTTTGGGGATACTCTTAATTTCGAATTATGACCTCGTGTCGCACTTGTGAAGTTTAACGCTTCATGACATCGCTGGGCCTGTTGTGGGTGCTGACTGGTCACGCTCCACTTGTTGACCTCAAATTTCAGAAACTTTAGTATCGGATTAAAGGCCCCACCTGCTGGGACTTTGAAAGGGTGATATCGTGGCGCAGCAGAATAGAAAGTCAGGGAACCGAACGGACCTGGAATGGTATCTTCCAGGACGTGCGCCCCCGAGATACTTCAAAATACCTCTTAGAAACTTACATATGATTTAATATAATTTAGTAATATTACAAGTTACCCAGGAGAACGTACTCAAAAACACATCTATGAAGCATCTGCAAGCCCTGGTGGTGAAAGTGGGACCATGCCAGGAATAGAACAATGGGTCCCGTAATTTAGCAAAGCCCTCCGAAGCCATGGCGCCCTGTTGCTATACTGCGAACAGTTCACGATGTAAACTACAGGGCAGCCCAACCGTCGATCAACGCGCGAAACTGATTGCCGGGCGCGTCTATTAAACTCACACATGCCCAACAGGACTGTTTGTAAGCTCAGAGTTTGTAAACATAAGCAAGGTTAGGCACATATAAATAAAAACTCTTGAATCTTTAGGCTGTGCTTGAATGAAGTTGTGCCTTCGTGATGGCAGCAACCCGAGGGACAATCGGAGATACATAATGTAAACACCTAATGTGCGGTGCCCATGTTACACCTTTGTACCATAGACTAGAGACTTATATGTAAGTTAAATATGCACTGACACATACATAATATACATTTTAACTGCGAAACAAGTTAACCCCTGGTATTTTCAAAGAATAGCATACCTATACATAGCTGTCGAAGTTTGAGCTAGGTATGTGTGACAGTCATATATTCGGTCTTTTTACGTGTGACATATAAATGTCTGTCTTATGTCTAGCACTTTTACCGATGCATGTTAGAAGACCAAGAACTGAATAGAGATCACAGTTGTGCCTATTTAGTAGGATAAATGACCCCTTTTGTGGTAAAGTAAACCAAGTTATAACGTAGGTACTTTAAAATAATGATTAACACAAAACGATACTGGAGTTTCCTTTCTGAATTCCTGCGTTTGTCAGTTGCAAGAAAAAACTCTCAAACTGTGGCGCTTTGCAGACTGACTAAAGATTCCTAGAAGTCGATAAGGCAACAATTGACCATAAACGTGATCCTATCGAGTGCATTTGTATAGGACTGAAGGAAAGATGCTAAAAGCTGAGAAAGGCATCCAATGGGTAAGTTAAGGAATAAATAAAATCTATACGATAATAGTTTAAAACAGATTCCTAAACGGCATCATTATCTGGGCGCTGCTGATAGTGCATTTCCTTGCGTGCAAGCAATAGCTGGGAATGAACAAGCGGCGACGTAAGGCGTGAATCGCTTCGAACAGCAAAGGGCTCCTTTCCTTCTACAGCTTTATGAGATGGCAATTATAATTCTTGCTACGCCCGGCGTTTTAAGGGACTTCTTTGCAAGATCAAATATAGCTCAAACTGCTGCATTTAAAATACCAATGAATAATGAATGCGTCATGCACTGAAAACCGTGAGGACGGGACATCTGGTATTTTCTGGCGGTTGTTCTACCTCAGTCAAATTCTACAGTAGACCTATAAATGAAACAAACATTCCCTACACCTTATCTAAAGAGAACCCGGTTTCGAATTTTCGACAAACAAGGATTTTAAAACGTGGACAACTTTGAAGTGATAATTATAAAATTGCAATCCGAAAGAAGTAAAGAAGCGTTTGGGTCTTCCTTTCATCCAAACACTGTGGATGAACAGAGTTTGCAGATTTAGTACTGCGACGCATATAGGGGTAACTAAAAAGACATTCCAACAAGTTTAACACACGATAAAAGACTACACCTTGGGTTCGCCGTTCCATACTATAAACTATCGACTTTACAAAACTTCGGCCACAACGCTATCGGGACACTTACAATAGTGTTCTGAAAACCTTTTTACAGCTGGCGCTTTCTAGCTACCACAACGCATGAAGCAGATAGTGCTCCGAGGTAGGCGCGCTGAAACCCGACCTACCTGACTGAACGAAACCGCCTGACGCCCACGCAGTTTGAGCGAGCGTGAGAAAGTGTGCACGTCTTGAAGATTTATTCCTTCAGGCACTGGGGAAAGTTACCTTCCCGAAAGGGAGAGATACCCGAGGCCAAGCCAGGCACGCGAGCAACTGGCTGATACGGTCCCACCAAACAGAAGAAAACCAGCACCTCGAAATCGGAGCCACTCAAAATGAAAGGACATTTTAATCGGGTAACAGCTTCTCGTAATAATGAAGACTTAAACCAAGTGGTGTAAGCCTGTGCATTCTCAAGGTTTGGAAGATGTTGAAGGACATTGTGAACTGTTGATGCAATAAAGATTTTCAAATCAACACTGAAATAAAATTCCAATATCAAACAAAGGCTTCTCATTGAAAAATGCACCTTTAGAGAAAAGACCCACAGCCCACTCGTAAAGACATGCAAATCTTGGGATACATAAACCGGCGCACAAAGATAACTTCTTACGAGACCATCACTGATGCCAACTTTGTCAAAACACATCTAATTCTTGCACATAAACTTTTTAATATCCTTGAATAACTGCATAACTGGCAGATTAGATCCCACAAGATCATTATGACGAATGCACACGACCCTGCTTGAGACGAGTAGTAGTAGCGATGCTAGACCTGCCGAGCACAACCAAAGCAACCCTGCCCGCCATAATCGACCACACCGGCGGACTCCTGCTCACGACAAGTAACCCGCGTCCATCATCCCGAAGGCAAAGTTCCTTGACGCTCCACCAACTGCACTATCACAGGCCGCCCCACACTAGATAGTGCCAGTGCTCAGCCCACAGCAACGGACTTCCGAGCAGACCTTTCGCTCACAATCGCCCGTATTTTCAAGGCAAAGTACAGCATGCAAGATGGACATTACATCACACATTCTAGCTGGCCAAACGCTAGGGCTACTGTTTCCGTTTTGAGATACCAAGGGGGAACACACATAATGGGGGAAGTTACGATGTCTCTTTTGTCTGATTAAAGCAGAATGTCATTTCACGATCGCCCGTTTGTTGAATCTACATCACAGAAAAGTTATCGAGTATGACGCTCCTTTTGCGTATTAAGAACAGTATCTTTCGCTCACAATCGCCCACACTTTGAAGGCAATGTATAGCATGCAAGATTGACATTACTTCACACATTCTTGCATGTGCCCAGCAAACTTCGGGCGGGGGGCGCGGCAGAAGAGGAACCCGCGCGCCACCGCCAACCACCCCTGCCAAGCATCCCATGTGTCCGCAACCTGTCCCTCCTAGGACACCGTCCGCCCAATCAAGGCATCGGGCAGAGAGCCCCGACAACCATGGACGATCGGGCCATATCGAGACGGGGAAGGGGGTGCGAATGCGCCTGCAAGGCGTCGCTGCTACCCCTCCCCCTAGGGAAGACCACGAAGCGCCTGGCCCTGCCACATAGGCCCATGATATGGAGGGGGGAGGGCCAACCCGCCGCCAAGCGCCGCTGGAAACCTCAGCCCAAGACCCCCCCCCCCCCCCCAGGAAGGCCAGCCCGCCCGCCCCCAAAGCTCGTCTGTTTCACCCCGGGAATCACTCTGCTAGCCTATGAATCAATGCCCGAGCTCTTTCAAGGCTCAAGCTGCCTCACCCGTACACCGGCATGGACAATGCAGAGCACACAAGCACTCCTGCTCGCAGATGCGCACAGATGCAGCTCTCGCTGAAGCCCCGCACCGACCACCCAGGGCCCTCCCGAACACGTACACAACTAAGCGCCATTCCACACAACCCGCCGCACAAAACTCCTTCCTTCATCCCCCCCTCCCGAGCCCCGCAAGCCTCGCCTGCAGACGGGCTCGGGAAACAAGCCAGCACTCACTGCAACCCGTCGAAGAAACCCGACGTAAAACCAGTACAGCGAGGCAGGCAGACCGGCAGGCGCAGCACGACCGCAACAGGGACCGGACATGCAGCACATGCGGGGGGCGGATCAGCGCAGAGCCTAGGGAACCAGGCGCGGGAAAAGAGGCCGAGCTTGGTTGCTGGGCCTGCTTTATACTCCAAGGAACGCCCCCTTCCCCAGGTGAGCCCTCCCTATTGGCTGTTGGCGGGGAGGGCGGCTCAGAGGGGTTGACGCACTACACGCTCTGCTCGCCCGTCGTGTGGGACTAGGGCGCTGTCCCGCCAATGCTCCCCTGCGTGTCGCGCGGTCAGCGGCATTACCACGAAAATGCCTTTTACACGCATACTTTTACAACGTTTTTCGTTGCTAAACTATGCATGTTAATGGCATTTTTTTTGTTAAAGGATATCACACTAAAAATTTACCCTTTAAATTTACCCATGCACGACACCACCCCCTCATTCCTCCTTGCCTTTCCTCTCTTTGATCTTCCGAGGTGACGTTGCACATTGTTTAGAGGAAGCGGAAATGTCTTTCCGTTACCTCTAACAACGCCGGGGGTGCCCCTCCCAAGCCCCCATTTTTAACTCACGCTTTTTTTGGTTGGGGTGGGAGACACCCCCAAGCCCCCCCCTTTTTTTTTCTTTAGCACACATGCCTTTACTGCGTATCTCGTAGTAAAGGTATGCGTGGTAAAGGCTATTCGTTGTAACCACGCATGCTTTGTAATGCATGCATGGTTATGGTTATGCGTGGAAACGGCCGCGTTGTAGCGGCCGTTTCCAGTCATGCACATCACCCATGCCTGTGCCAAAGACCTGTGACCTGTATGAATGCTAACTATATTCCATACTTTTTAGGTTTTGGGTTTAGGGACCAGTGGAATGATTTTAGGCCACCCAATTTTATCAAGTTAACATGATGTCTACAGCTTTAGGGCTGTGTCCTTGTCCCTTTAGCAGTGGGGTGAGAGGCCAGTGTATACCAATAATAGCCACATCACTGTTTTCCTCTTATCCCTCATCTTTGTTCTCTTTTTGATGGCCAGGATTGAGGGAGGAATGTGATCCATAATTTTGATTTGGGTTGCACATCATTGCTTTTCAGATATGTATTGACTAAACTAAGCACAATGCGTTCTCAGCGTAGCCCTGGCCCCAAGCTAGCACTAAGAAGTGGAAATGTTATCCATTTCATCTGTAGACCTGGAGCCCCATGCCATGAGGAATACAGCCACTTGTACAGGTTGTTCTTGTGTCCTGGCAGAGTTTACTTGCTATGCCTTCAAAGAAAACCGGTGCAAGTGGCATGGACGGGGGCAGGTTTCTGAAAACTAAAAATTGAATTATTATTCAATACGTCTTTCTTAAGGGGCCTGCGTGCTTTAACTTTATCAATTGAAACTACTGTGTCTTAAATAATTTACAACATTGCTTGAGATTGCAACCTGCTTAAAAGTAACGCGTTTGATGTCCTCTATTGCAGAGTTACCTTTCTTCAAGATTACAGTACCTTTTGGACGAGGGTTGAAAGTGAAACCATCCAGGCAGTAAGTATATTCTGTTTCAAAGGTAGAGCTTTAGCTGGCCTTCGAGCGTGTTCGGACCCATGCTAAACATTTCAAACTCCCAAAAATATGAATACATTGTTGCTTACAATGTAAATACTGAGTTTATGTTAACGCTTTAAGACCATTCCTCAACACAGAGGCCTAAGTATATGTAGGTAGCCCATTAACAACAATATGTATACACTAAGGATGCAGACAGTGTACTAGGGTTATGCATCACAAATATATCCTTCCTACAATTCACATTGTTCCCTCTTTTTTAAGGGAAACGCTATAGGATCTGGTGCATGGACTCAATAAGCTAACCTGCATAATACATCAAGTAAAATTGAAGCATAAGTAGTACCATGTATGCCCAAGTACTCTTGTAGCAGCAGGTTGTTGCTCATTTGTTTTGTGACCAGGCAAGTGACAGCAGGCCCCTAGGATGTTATGCACTCTGAGGGTGACAAGCCAGATATAGCTACCTGGCCTGGGGTCAGATTTGGGGGCTGCCCTGAGGAAAAAAAAGCCCCCCACAAAGACGTTTTGGGGACAGGGAACCCTATACCGTGGAATTCCTAAGTGGGCAGGGGAGTCCCTACCGGTGGCTGCATTTTACCGTCTCGGGACGCTAGGGCGAAGTTCGTGGCAGGGAATCTGCTAGATGGAAAACATCCTGGACCTTCAAATCTGGGACCATAAATCACAAAATGTATACAAAGCGAAGGATTAACCCTAGCTCCTAAAATGAATTCTCAAGAGTTTGGATGTATATCAAAAACATTTAATTACTCAGCCTACTAGGGAAGCGTTGTTAAGCATATTTACATATTAAGCAAGGGAAGCTTTCTTTAAGACTCAAACTTCGCAACAGTTCACTTACAAAGAGTGATCTGTGGTTTAGAACTCATTCATACTGCTGTGTGGTAGTGCACAACTCACAAACCATTGCTGGAGAGGAAAAGATTGTGAAGATGTGCCACACAGCAAGGGTTAAGTAATAATGGTGGTTTCTGCATGTTGTGGAATGGATGTCGCAAAATGAAACCAAGGTTGACCAATTTATCTTCTGCACTGATAGGAGCCCCCTGTAGCAGAAGGACTGTTTCAGGTAAGGAATCCAGTCGCCGGGTGAATGGGGAGGCCGGGTCGGGCCACTGAATGGTTTGAGCAAAGATACCACTTCTGTGCTAACAAGAGGGCCCAATGTTCTGACTTGTGGCCCAGAATCTAAACTATGGCTCAGTTGCGTTGGCAGAGATTCCCCAGGAAAAACACGTTTTACCCTAAAGTAGTCATAGAAAGCAGCCATGATTCCCAGTGGATGACTCGTCAGAAAGAATTTCCATAAGTAGTTTGGCTGGTTCCTAAACTTTTCTCTCAATTCTCTGAATCCCTTTACAAATTCTTCATCTTCCTGCGTCTCTACAGACCACAAGGTCTCCTAAAAGGGGTGGCAGAAAAGGACGAATAGTATATAGTTTGGAAAATAGCTGGTGGCAAGTTAAATGTCGATCGGACGGGCAGGCACTGGTCATGCAGGCTGGACAGTGATACTCACTGGTAAGTAGCCTCTGGCCAGGAGGAGTGGCCAGTTTCGGCTGTTTGACCAGATACATAAAATTACCTCTCCATTACCAGACATCTGCCACAGCGTGACAGTAGCTCTTGCAAAACCCTTACATCTTTATCAGAACATTCCTAGACTTATTTCCCTGCTCAGGGTGACTAACAGGTGCATCAGACAATCCCAGATTTACATATAATGGATATGATGGTTCTGTCTGAGAGCGTCCATCCTACCCAAGGTCTGTGATTTACCCCCACTTCCATAGCCACCAGACCTTGGGTAACAATTCTTTCCTGGCAACCTGTATTCTGCTCAGTCATGACACTTCTCCAGCTGTATAACAAGGCCTACCTGATGTCTACCCCTGACACAACTGTGAGCCAGGAAAGAAGGGGGTGTTTCAAGGCCAGAAACCTACCCAGCTGGGAGGTGACCCACCCCCCTCTTTCTCGAAATTTTTTATTGATCACATGACCGGAGTTACAAAAATTGAAACACGACAAATGCTCATCCATTTCCTGGAGATGACCTGATAGATCAGTGACTACCCCAAAGTTTTCCATTCCTGGAGCCCAACAGGCACTATAAGACCAAAGCATTTTATGTGTTCTGTTCTGCCGCCATTGTAAAGTTACTAT
The DNA here is from genome assembly GCF_964263255.1 of Lissotriton vulgaris. NCBI lineage: Eukaryota > Metazoa > Chordata > Amphibia > Caudata > Salamandridae > Lissotriton > Lissotriton vulgaris. The sequence continues at coordinate 676,289,341 of NC_141685.1, read as the reverse complement.
TTGATATCTTAGACACCACAAACACTATCGATTTACGACTGAAAGAAATACAATCAAGAAAGGGAGCGCAAGAATAAAAAGAATTGTCTCAATTTGAAATTCAAGGCCAAATGTTATTAGATTATACCAGACTACCCAGCCAACTAAGCTGTTTCTTACTTTTACAATACTTTGGGATACTTTCTTTTTCTGTCCAATCTTCTTCTGTCTTTTTATCTATACCCACGCACTCTTCCCTTCACTTCTGTCTATCTCACTGTACAAGCTGAATCACCAAAATCCTGTTGCTTCCACTGTTTTTTCCTCGGTCTCTTTCGCTCTCCGTTGTGCGCTTGTGGTCTCTGTGCGCATCTATATCTTTTTCTAAATATGTGTTTTTTGCTTGTTACTCAATCCTCATTCTCTTTCTATCTCTCATGATGTATGTGTTGTTGCCCCCTCCCAACCACATCTTTGTGATTATCTAGGTTTGTGCCTGTTACACCTTCTCTCTCATTCTCCTTTAGAAAGACCAGTCTTATTGGCTGATTTTTATTTCTTTAGGACTACTGAGTACTTTCTCTCCCCCTTGTCTCTCTCTTCATTTACTAATAAGTAACCTCATCCTGGTTTGTGTAACTTCAGCACACCATTTCTGTTTGAGCTGGCAGCAAGTAAATTAAAAACGCACAGTCTCTATCGGTCTGCCACTAAAGGGAATATTGTGCAAGTCCAATAATGGTACTACCCCCGTCTTACACTCTTTTTTTTCTCTTGAACCATTACCACTTTAGAACTTTTCTCTTTCTCTTAGTCCTTCTCTCTGTCTGTCTCGCTCCTCTCTTTCTCTCGCACACACGCACACAAACACACACACGAACTTTGACTGGTACTGAACTAATTACCCATAATGCGCTAGCAAAATAGAAAAAGAGACCGATTCAGTAAACAAAATGCCACGAATATTCATAATAGCAGCTCCAAACACAATAGCAATAGTAAAAGTTGTACCAAAAATGTGCTAGTCATGGTATTTGCTGACCGATAGTAAAATCATTAGTTACTGTAATAGTAATTCTGTTGCTTCCACTGTTTTTTCCTCGGTCTCTTTCGCTCTCCGTTGTGCGCTTGTGGTCTCTGTGCGCATCTATATCTTTTTCTAAATATGTGTTTTTTGCTTGTTACTCAATCCTCATTCTCTTTCTATCTCTCATGATGTATGTGTTGTTGCCCCCTCCCAACCACATCTTTGTGATTATCTAGGTTTGTGCCTGTTACACCTTCTCTCTCATTCTCCTTTAGAAAGACCAGTCTTATTGGCTGATTTTTATTTCTTTAGGACTACTGAGTACTTTCTCTCCCCCTTGTCTCTCTCTTCATTTACTAATAAGTAACCTCATCCTGGTTTGTGTAACTTCTGCACACCATTTCTGTTTGAGCTGGCAGCAAGTAAATTAAAAACGCACAGTCTCTATCGGTCTGCCACTAAAGGGAATATTGTGCAAGTCCAATAATGGTACTACCCCCGTCTTACACTCTTTTTTTTCTCTTGAACCATTACCACTTTAGAACTTTTCTCTTTCTCTTAGTCCTTCTCTCTGTCTGTCTCGCTCCTCTCTTTCTCTCGCACACACGCACACAAACACACACACGAACTTTGACTGGTACTGAACTAATTACCCATAATGCGCTAGCAAAATAGAAAAAGAGACCGATTCAGTAAACAAAATGCCACGAATATTCATAATAGCAGCTCCAAACACAATAGCAATAGTAAAAGTTGTACCAAAAATGTGCTAGTCATGGTATTTGCTGACCGATAGTAAAATCATTAGTTACTGTAATAGTAATTCTGATAATAATTCCAATACAACTAGTATTTTTGAAACCAATACAAATACACAGCAGTAATATTGAAATTGATAGCATTAATGTTACAAATAGGAAATGTGAAGCCAATAGCAAACACGATAGTACTATTATTAATTATAGTAACAGCAATACCAATAGTAAATTGCAATACCAATAGTATTAGTGATATTTGTGATGCTGGTGGGTTTGGGAAAAGAAGAGTGCCTAGCAGTCAACAGGTAGACAGGTTGCAGAGTGAAACATCACTTCTTAACTATCTAGAGTTGGGCCAATGAAGAAGCTCCCTCTGCTCTGCATCTGCCTCACTGAAGGTGTTTGATCTAGGTTGCTGGTGGGGTCTAGATCAATAGGATTCAGTTCTATGTCATCATCTATTACACTTTGGTTGTAGGGTGGGAGTTGGTGGTTTAGGGTAGTTTTGACTCTGTGACTTCGTACATGACGCCCTAGTGCCCCATTGCTGCTCGCTTCACCCCTGATAACTGACTGTAGATGCACCATTATTTGTTCTTAGGCAACTTCACAAGATCATGTAGTAGGCAGTGCTTAGTCACTTGATGTGCAGCATTTTAGCCAATAATAAATCACTTACTTGGATTGGATTTTAAGTCTGCCCCTTGCATGTGATTTGCTGCCTTTCTTGCCCATTTCAGTGACTTGCTCCCATGCATTTCACATCGGGACCAATTTGCATTTCCAAGGCTTGCTGTCTATAGTCCTATGGTGTTACAATGCACCGTTTGTTCGCATTACCCGGCATGCTGTTCTCCGGACACAGTGATGCTCCGGTAAACAAAGACTTTGCTGACTCACGCTGTGTCTGCAGCTTGCTCTAACGGGTAGGATGACGTACGTTGCTGAGGGACGCTTGAGACCATAAACCACACCTGGGACCATAATACACAAAAGGCGTGCCATCCAGGACGAAGTGTCACAAGCAAACCTCTGACAGCAGTATCAATGCATCCCGAAACAGTTAATAAACCAGTGGGAGGGTGCTTCTGCCTCTTCAGATTTCCTTCCTATGACCCACTTCTAAAATGTCCGGTATTATCTGGCAAGGAAAAGCTTGAGCTCTCTTTGGGAGACCTTTACAGCCCATTGAGGTGGATGGAAAAAACATTTAATCTGCCTGGAATTACCAGGCAAACGTGTTTTACACCTGAAAACCCGCTTCTGTCAAAGCAGGCGGTAAACAGAGCCGAGCAGACCCGTCTTACTGCCCAGTATCCCCCTTGGGCATGGCAAACACAACAGTGACTGTTCATAAATATCTCTGCCGAGCTGAGGGGGGGGCAATTTATTCACGCACGGAAAAAAAGGCTATTAATGCACCAATTCATGCTTTTCCAAATCACTAATCACTCTACATTTTTAAAATCTCCTAGAAGATGGAGGGACTGATTTTGATAATGGCGACAGGGGCTACTTGTAGCAAGATGGAAAATGTATTTGTGGTATGGCTGCGGGGCCTTAACATATAATATTACCTCAATACCCAAAAGTGGACCTCGGATTCGCTCTAGTAATCCTTATCTCCGTCCTTTCAGAGTGCCAAAGACACAAAGGTGAATAACACAAGGGAGTGTGCGTGTTACTGATGATGTGCACACAGTTGTGATTAAGGGACCTTCGACAGCTAGACAGTTGGTCCCATTCCCGCCTGGATGGCAGTCGGACGAAAGTCCGACTGCCATCATAATCAGGCCCTAAGTGCTGGTACTTAGCACCGAAATCCACCAGCTCAAATTAAGCACTGCTGTGTACTGTATGTTGCATTCATAAAATCGTTTTAAATATGGCCTTACGGGGAGCAGCTTCACCATTTGTAGTTTTGACCATTTCAGGGTCAGACGGTGTGAAGTTACCCACCACTTCTCTGATCCACATTAGTAGAGTCTATAATTCCAGCTCACTATTTAGGGATAGAGTATCTGATGAGTCCAATAACCTTGGGTTTTTACTGAAAGAAAAAAGCATACTCAGCTCCCACATATTCTACCCCAGACGAGTTAGTAACTCGCAAGGCTGACTTTTCAGGGTTATTTTCAATTTCTGAAGAGGTTTTTGTTTGGTTCTGGTTTTAAAATGTTTAATAGGCGGCATGGCTGAGATAGAGGTGCAGTAGGATGCAGATTAGTGTCCCTCCGGCGCTGCCACTCAGTAGCCTTGATTTATCGCCTGTTTCGGGGGCCATCCACCAGGGGCGGCTCTAGGCTCATGGCGGCCCTGGGCGGGGAGCGTAGGTAGGGGGCCCCAGAAGAGGGGGTCGGGGCGGAGCGGGGAGGCCAGTGAAGAGGGGGGAGTCAGGGTGTTTGGAAGTGGAACAGAGCCGAAGGCTGCCAAATCCCTGCCAGGGGCCACCACACAAATATGTATCCATTTCTCAGAGGATTATTATATTAAGGATATATATTGGTGTGGTGGCCCCTGGGGTTTGGTGGCCCTGTACAGGTGCACAGCTTTCACATGCCTAAGGCCACCCCTGCATCCACCCACGATCTGGATCGGCGAGTCAATGGAGGGGCTCAGGCAACTTGTGAGGAGAAACGCGCTGCCAAATTAGTGCCATAACATCGCTCCCGAGCCTCCGTGTGTGCAAGGCCTACGGGGTTCCGACTGTGGCCTGGGAGGTGGTGCGGCCCTTGTCGTGATTGCATGCTGAGTGGCTGGCCCACGTCAAGAGCATAGGACCCTGTGACATAACCGTGGCGATTGCTAGTGTGTGTCTGCCTGGTGGCGGTGAGAGCGCCTGATAGGGACGAGACACCCAACGCAGTCACAGGCCCGCGCTGGTAACACTGAGGAGCATGGCCGCCTGGAGGCGTGGCCGGTATGTATTTGGTCTCGGGGCTGCTGCGAGTTGCTTCCCTGCTCACCCTGTGCAGTGGCGCGAGATTCATGCGGCTGCCCGATGGTTTGTGCTCCCCAGATGGCGGCCCTAGCACAGTGAGGCAAAGGACGAGGAGCACGAGAACATGGCCGGGCCTAGATTAGGCCTACTCGGTCCGCAGATCGGCAGACAATGCATGCTTAGACCACTCCCCTGACAGACACCGACCACAGGAGCTCTGCCTGGTAGGTGATTAAGCTCCAGCGTGATGAGGAGTGCAGCGTCAGGGCTACAGCGAGATTGATCCGGCCCCTGGGGCTTGCTGCAATGGGGCCAGCGGGTGAGAAGAGCGGCTTCCTCAGGGCGGAGGGAGAAGCGGGTGGTGAACCGGCAAAGCAGCCGCGAGTGCTCTCACCCACCCAGCAGCGGAGAGAGCGGGCCTGAGGTGAGGCCTTAGCCGTCCATGAATCAGCGAACGGTGCTTGAGGTGCGGAGTGGGTTGCGGGCCTAGACTGGGGTGAAGCGATCCGCAGATCGGCGGAAGAAATCTCCCTGACAGGTGGCCCTGACAGATCACAAACTACAGGGACACGGCATGGCTGAGGATTAGAGTGCTAGAGGAGGGGATGGAAATTCAAATGGACCGGGTCCACCGTGTAGGCCTCCATCTAGGTAATAAAGCGCCTCCTCCTGATATACTAGTGGCAGTTCGGGCTGGACTGTTCCCATGAGGCACAGGGTCAGACTGATTTGCATATGGCCATGTCTGAACTGGGGTGGCAGAGTGGGCTAAAGAACGGTGATGGATTAAACCCAGATCTTTTGACTGGGTGTGAGTGTTTGATTCAGATGCTCCATCCATCACCACCCCCTTTTGTACCGCTTTGGGTGAAGGGCCGCAGGGCCCGGTAAGTGCAGTTGTTTGAGCCTAATGTGAATGCAGCAGCCCGTGGGCCGAATATGAAAAGTAAAAATGAGTTTGGTCTTGAAAATTGAAAAACCTAATGAGCCCCACTCCATGGTGAGAAGGTCGTTTTTATGCTTTTTTTTTTACTGTCCATCATGGCCACTGACAGCAAAAAAAAAAGCTAATCGACTGCCCACTCTAAATAGGGCAGGCCTGCCAATGGCTTTCCTGCAAAGCCCAATATTATACAATGTCAGAGACAGAGCCGTAGTGGACTCTGTAAAGAATATACTTTATCTGCCCTCCTCTAAATGAAGCAGGCAGATCAACACTGTGACAGAGAGGGTGCGGTACCCTCTCTGCCAAACTCTAAATCAGTGCCTTAATTTCTGTTAATTAGTTAATCAGTTTATTAGTTCGTTGGTTTAGCTTCTGAGCTTGGAAGCTCTCACTTCTAAACCAAGATTACAGACTCCATTTCACTCTTAGATTTAAGGATCCTGGACTGCTAGAGAAAAGTGAATAGGTATGTTCAGTAAGTACAGGAGTGCTGCCTCTCAAAGGAGGAGTCCGGGATCATCTTAAAGCATGAGGTCATGAATGACTTTGTAGTATCCTCAGGTTATGTCTTTATGTTCCCTTTCACCTTATAACTAGCTGCTCAGCCAGTGTGAGTGTTCCGTGCAGAATGTTAGTGTCATTGACATGAGTGGAATGCTTGGGTGCCTGGTGTGAGTGAGACAGTTGGGACGATGGGCTGAGCAGTTAGCAGGCTGCTCCTGGTGGGGCTTACTGTAGCTTCTACTTAAGGACTTAATAAATCACATCAAACTCAACTCGGCTATGTCTACTAAGTCTCCTAAACACGTGGGGCCAGCCCACTACAGACCAGTATAGATGAGCATTTCAAAGTGAAAACTACCACTCTGCCCTGTTCATGAATTAACCTATTGTGCAAACAGGCATTCTTTCCTGTATAGCCAAGAGATCAGTTCAGTCAGGCTGCAGTGATCGGCCTGAAGCCTTGCTTGAACTGCCATTGTAGTGGATAGCATAATAGGTGCTGCAGTACACTAGTGGCCCTGGGTGCACTTTACACACCATACACTAGGGACGTGTAGCTATGTTACATAAGCCAATTAGAAATAGGCCAATTTACCTTATTTAAAGGGCAGCACAGGCATTTCATTGGTGGTTAACAATGGTAAAGTGCATAGAATTGTAAAACAAGTCCAGCCAAAGACAAAAAATCTGGGTTTATCATACCCGATAGGAAGATTTCCTTCAAGACAGGTGAAGAGAATTAAGGAGAAAAATATTAGAGTTCACCTGTTGGAATGATGAAAATCCTCACACCTGTGCTTTGATTTTCACGGTTGCAGTGAGATTGCCAGTTTTGAAGGCGGGTTATATTTGTTGTTAAGAATATTTGGCAACTAAAGTTGTATTTTAACTGCTATAGCATATGTGTTATTCTAATATTATGCACTAGCCCAAAAAACATCAACCAATTAATTTTCTCCAAAATGATTAGGTCAGATCGATAGATTTCCTAATTCCCCAAGAGGAATCTGCAACCTTTTTAGAGAAAAGGAAAAGGAAACTTGAAGGTCTCTCTCACTCCTGGGGTGAAAGGGGCTCTGTTCATGCTCCACTATTGCTTCTCTTACACTGAATGGTAAACATTTCTTTTGCTCAAGTTTCAGTACACAGAAGGTGATCCTATTGTAGCTTTGTGTTCCTTTGATAAAGAATTGAGCAAAAATCTTCTCTCCCTCATTTGGTGCAAGCATTGTAACCACATGTGACACTGAGCACACCTAATTCAGAATTGACTCACAAAAGCACTGACCTAGTCTGTCACTTTAGGCTCGTAGAGGTAGGCATAGAGAGTGGTAGAGAGTACAGAGGTTAAGGGAATGAGGTAAAGGAAGGTGTATTGCAAGGAAAAGACATCCACATGGGGCAGGTAGGGACACTTTAGATGAAAAAAAGAAAGTAGTCATATTGAGATATATAGATAGGTAGAGAGAGATAAAGGCAACTGGGCAATGATAGAGTGAAATAAAGAGTCAGATTCTGGTGGTCAACCGCACATGCTAATAATTGCTGATTCCATCTCTTACCTCAACAGTTGTCTTCAAAATCAAATATAAGAGAGGACTGAAAGGGCTACTTGTCATGTTTGAAGTACAAAACCTTGCCCTGGGACTACGTCCATGAAGACTTCTCAAGTGACATGGGACGAATGCACAGAGGCTGAGTACATGCAAAGTACATACAAAGTATGTGCAGTAGTACTTTTGTGCCACTACTACACATACTCATAAATGCCTTTGTGGATCAGCCCTACAGTTTTGAATATAGATGATTGAGAAATGTTTTTCATATGTGACAAAAAATAGGAAGCCCACAAGTTGAAACATTAATTCAGAATGAGCCTTAAAATGATGGTGTTTGAGTATGTGAAATAGTATTGGAGGAGTACTACTTCACATACTTATAAATGTTTTAATCAATTGGCTTCATGGTATGATGTACCCTTCAGACTTCTAATCCAGCCAAAACCCACTTCGCCAATGCCTCAGTTTTCAGTCAGCCCAGCCATAACATTCCATTATGGCGTCACTCCATATCTTCACACTGACCCTAGAATGTTCCCCTGAGTGAAAACACATACTGCTACCCCACAGACAAAACCCCAGTCCAAAGGACACTTCTTTAGCCTTTAAATCAGGAATGCGATCTGTATGTACACTCAATCTAAAGTTGAAAGGAAGACATGGTCCTGCCACGACCCAGTTTCACTCCAGCCAAGCAGCTTCATAATACAGATAGTCACGTCTTCCAGACGCTATAATATAATATTGAGGCGGCAGAATAAAAAATATTAAATCTGTGACCAAATGGGATGTTTTATAGAAAACTCATACGGTTTTAGCTACTGTTATACAAAGACCAAGATCGCTCATAATAAACAGTTGGTTCTAAACCTAACATTAACGCTTGTGTTCTGTTGGTAGAGGGTGCCAGTGAGTGCTACTGGATCTGCATTACCTCAAGATACAACCGAAAGTACAACATCTCCTATTGGACATCAGAGTGCCCTTGTGGTGAGTGTCTTCCTAATTTCATTTTTCTTCTTCTCAACATCGAAGATTATGCCAATGTGTGCACATCTGTGTCGTTTTGGTCCATTTGAAAAGACTCATGCATGACCTATTCCTACTCCTAGAAGTCATTCTGTTTCAGATTATGAGCTGGGACTGATCAACTATCATTACGCTATTTTTCATGAAACCTGCTAGAGTGGGCCAATCCCACGTGCACTGCTGCCAGGTGACCAACACTCCCCGTCCCACTCGTCATTGTACGCCATTAGTTGCTGCTTCCGCTAGGATTCTGAGATGCTGCCGATGACCTGGTGGAGCAGTGGTTGCATAGAATAGCGGGACAGCGGGGGCACCGCTGGAAACGTTACCTGGCAATATTTGCGGTGTCCCGAGCAGGGGCAGAGCAAGGCTTTTATCAGAGTTTCAGCGCATTCCCCGACTGTTGATCTCACAAGGGGGCCTCTTTACCTGATGGGCTGAGATGAATGGTGCGGCCCAAAGAGGAGGAGCAGCGGCTGCATATCAGCACAAAGCAGCACAAAGATGCTGCAGCACTGCTCCTGATTGAAGGCACCGTTTTTTTCGGACTCAGTGGGTGAAAAAGGAAAAAAAAGAGGAAAGCAGGAGATTTTTCTATCATCGAGGCTGGGTGTGCCTTCCAGCGTGCATACGAGATCAGGGTCTGCACCAGAGGAGAGCCACCAGGTTTCATAGCAGGGGTAAGTACCTAAGCAAACGTAACATTTGTAGGGTGTCCTGGTTGCGGTTCACTTGTTGGCTTTTCTCCCTTAATTTAATCTGAGGCCGGAACAGGGGAAGTCTGCATTTCACCACAATGGGGAAGCATTTAAAAATGACTAACATGAGCGGCAATCTGGATACTGCTGTGGCCCTTAAAGCTAAAACACGATTAGCTCTAATGGAGATAGCATAAGCAAGAGCAGAGTGCAGTTTGAAATCCCACCAAGGGTCAGCAATAGTGTCAAGCCCTTACAGCTTGGAGGAACATATATTGGATAATAAAGCAGAGGCTGGACTTGAGGGGGGGCATAGGAAAGTGTCCCACAAGGGTTGTTGGCAGAGTAAGGATGGTTAGGGGAGGTATCCCCCTCACAAAGTGAGTCAACAAATATCCATATAGAGACCAGCCCGTCTCTATATGGCAGCAGATGACCAGGTGAAGGGGGCAGGAAATAAGGTCAACAAAGGGGAATAAATCCACCACAGGTGGATATCGATGAAGAAAACGTTGGCTTGACCCAAGGCAAGTCGAAAGAGTACCCGCTATTTGCAACAAGCATTGGCATAGCCAATAGGTATTGCTTTTGGGACCTTATAAGTATTTAGTTATGCAGCACAATATCCTTGGTGCAACAACATCAACTGTTACCTGGCTAAATACCTATAATTTTCCCAAAGGCGAGACCTATTGGCTATGCCAATGCTTGTTTAACAAATATATTCAAAACATTACTTTATTGTTGTTTTCATAGACGCTCAGGGACTTCATTTGGATTTGTGTTATCCAGGAGCTTCTTCTCACCTGAAACAATGAACACGTCCTCTATAAATATCTATGAAGCTTTTGATTTATTCTATAGAAAACAAAAACTTAACTTTAAGAAGGAACCCCAGGGTAAGATGGTGCTATAAAACCTAGAGCGACTGCGCAAATGGCAGATTCATATGTCCTGCAAATTCAAATTTAATTGCATTGCACATTTTAAATATTAGCCGAGAAAACAAGAAAACAGTGTTCATGCCTAAAATATTTCATATTTCCAATCGTATAGCCTGTGCTATTTCCTAGTGCAGAACAGTTACATTTAAAACGTCAATATTAACTTAAAGTAGATTTGGCTACTGGGTGGTTTAAAACACCATATAAACAAATAATTTCCCTGTCTAGTTCTCAATACGAAGTAGAAACAAAAAGCTCTCGGGTTAAACATGTTCTGTTTCATTACAAGCAGTAACAAAATAAGCACCAGGATTATTTTTTTTATTGACGGTAATATACACAAGCACTGCCACATAATTGAGGATAGTAACCGCACCAAAAGAATGTTGAATTTACAATAGGTCCATACATGGGCTTCCGTGCATTTCCTGTTGAATGTCAATAAATCGAACATTGAAAGTCTACATTTTTAGAAGTAACCCAAAGCAAATGTTGGCATAAAAGTTTGAAAAAGTTACATTTGGGAAGACGACAGGCTCTGTGCAACAGAAACCGCTTTGTGAAGCGATGCCACCAAACGCACAATAGATTTAATGGGGAAATCGCAAACAATTGTAACGTTGAAAATATTCTCTTTTAAAATGACAGCCACAATTGCATATATGCAGTTTACTAGAATTTAAAATTCCCAAGTCTGTATGCTCTTACAAGAACATTTAAAAATACATTTAAACTGAGAACCACTTGATTTCCCGGAGGCCAACCAATAGTACAAAAAGTACATTTGGCTGTACAGTGTCTTTGTGGATTCCAAGACTGTTGAGGTTTAAAGGCCACTCAAACCTTGTATTGAACCTTTTCTTGAATGTAATAAAGTGTAACGCATATTCTTGAATTGAATTATTTAATTCTTGGCATACTGCCAGGACATGGCATGTTAAATGGTGGCAATATTTGCGTAGTCGATATTCTGGCTACGATGTTTTTGCTGCCGTATATTTTTGTGCTCGATATTCTGACAAGCAACCTTTCGCGCCAATCGCATCAGTTTACACAGAGTAAACCAGAGGAGGCCGGTTAACGGTTTACAAATGCTCTAGAGTGACACTCCCTTTAATCACAACTTTTTGCCCGCAGTTTTTCAATATCTTCCTTTCCCGGAAGTCTTAGGATGTTTACAAGCAGGATGGGATGCATTAATGAAGACAGTCAAAGGCCCGCGTTGAGGGTGCATGAGGTTAAAGACTTAAGGGGCACTGTGAAAGGCGAAGCTGAGGCTGCGGAGGAAAGGAGGGCATGTGAGCAGGTCTTGGATGGGGCTTGGCAAGGTTCTGCCTTCAGCAATCCATACACTGCGGGTTTCTCATCAGCACAGCGCTGGAGTGATAGTACATGCGATATTATGCTAATTAAGATGGTATTTCAAACCCTGCACTTTGTACAATCCATCTGCTGATGATAGATTTATTAGTACGGCATGCAACACCCAGATGAGCTTCATGAACATACGAGACAGTACTTCAAGAAGCAGAGCTTTTGTAGAAATAGGAGCGGGGAGAAGCATACGGATGAGCGAAAAACACAGGGGAGAGAAGTGCACGAGGAAGACGGATAAACAACACGACGCGTCCGTGAAAGCGATCACGATCACGGGGACGCGCTCTGTGGTCGGGGATGGGTGGAGTGAGGTGCGCTGCATTGGAGGGGCGGAGCGCTTGTGCGCGTAATCGCAAGTTGGTGGCCGGGAAAAGCAGCATTTGGTTGCACTTCGAAAGGCCACTGACTAAATGTCTCGGCCAGGCTAGCGCATGCGCTGGATCAGGCGAGACCTAAAAAGGGGAAAATATTAACTGCACCGCAGGTACCTTCCACTCCCATTGCAACTGGGCATCCTCTAAGTATGCAGTCTCCTGTTCAGAGCCCAAAGCAGACCGCTTAGTTGCAAGATAATGGTACTCAGCAATTCCCCGCTGTCCTAAGCAAAATTTGGATGATTGTACATTCTTAGCCTCCTGCAGCAGTATCCGATATAAGCCAGCTAGATCAGGCGTTTCCGGAACTAGATGGACCCCAAGAGAAGCAAATTTGAAATCCGCAGCAAGGAGTGGATGCTATTGTGCAGTGGGATTAAAAGACTATGCTGAACCTTATTTTGACGAAATTAGAACATTAAAAGTAATGCAAGTAAGTGAGGTAGGATCCCTGAACAAAGGATTGTCTAAAATTGAATTAGCAGTGTGCAGTTTTCCCACAAGTAAGCATGAAACTTAGTCTAGGATCTCACACCTGGAGGAGTAGATAAATACCATGCAGCAACAAGTCAAATGAGCAAGGAAGGAAAAATGTTCACTAGAAAATAAGATTGACACGTTGGGAAATCATTAACGCCATTTCAATCTAAGCCTGGTAGGAGTTCCGGAAGGATGCTAAAGGGTAAAAGTCCTTGAAAGGGTAGAAACATTCATTAAGAAAAACTGTTCTACTGGAGTACATAGGAGATCTCAAAATCATGCAGGTATACAGGGTACCGGCTTAGCCATATCCAAACTCAAAACTGCCACAGACATTTTTGGTAAATTTTGTGGACTTTCGCATAAAAGAGCGGATTTTGACCAGAGCCGTTCAAAAGAAACCTTTCTCTACTGACGAAGTGCCTTGCAGTTGTATATTTTCTGATATTTCGGCAGCAGGAGCATGACGTAGAAAGGAATTCATAAAGTTATTATACTTGTTAAAAGCACAGGGCGCACAGACAGCAATTGCCCAACAGTCTAAATTAAGGATTATGGTGAAAGGGAAATTTCACATGCTTGCTAACAGAGATGAAGCCCAGGAGCTTCTGCAAAAGATTTCCAGCAAAAAAAAATGAGCGGGTAGTGGAAATTGAGTGTCATAATTGAAAAGTGAATAACGGGGATGGGTAGTTCACCCGGGATGCACAACCATGGCACCCAGGATTACTGCGGGAGGAGTATTGTGGGCTATTACCTTCTCATTTGGGACTGGGAGGTGTTGGGTGGAGGGGGTTGTTTTGGGAATGGGGGAGCAAGGCTAGTGAAAATAAGCCTAATCCTAGGGAGCAAATACATTTTGAGAAGAATTTTTTTTTAATAAAAAAGTGTTCAAGTGAAATAAGGGAACAGGGACAATGTGTCTTAAAGTTCGAATTATATCATGTAATGTAAATGGGATGTACAACAAGCAAAAGTATGATGGTTTAATTTGGTAGCTAACTTCCTTTTCTCCACAAGTTCTATTGCTCCAGGAGACCCACCTTAAAAGTAATACGCCAAATATCTTTGGGCCAGATGTACAACCCTTTTTTGTGGCTGCAAACAGGAGATCCTCCCTTTGCGGCTGCATAAATGTGTAATAGCATGTACAAATGCTATTTTGCGAGTCACTGACTCGCAAAATAGCATTTGCGACTCTCGCTATTAGGAAGGGGCAAGTTATCATCCTATGTACTAATGTTTTGTGACCGCATTTTCGGCCGAAAAACACTTGCAGTTTACCACCTACTTCAAGTAGGTGGTAAACCACTCGCAAAGGGGAAGGGGTTCCCTAAGGGACCCCTTCCCCTTTGTGAGTATGTGGGAAAACATTTTTTGAGAGCAAGCAGTGGTCCCAGAGACCACTATCTGCCCTTAAAAAAATGAAACTGAAGAGTTTAATTTTTCTTTTTTTAAATGCATTCCATTTTCCTTTAAGGAAAACGGGCTGCATGTAAAAAAAAACTGCTTTATTAAAAAATCAGTCACAGACATGGTGGTCTGCTGACCCTAGCAGGCCACCATCACTGTGAGTGCTAGCCATTCCTAATGGGGTCGCAAATTGTCTGCCTCATTAATATTAATGAGGCAGGCAATTTGCGACGCATTAGGAATAGCAAACAGTGTTTGAGGCACTGTTGTGCATTCCATTTAGTGAGTCGCAAATTGCGAGTCGCAAATTGCAACTCGCTAATTGGCAGGTCGTACATCTGGCCCTTTATTCCTAAATACTACTTTAAACCATACTTTGATTTGGCTGGATTGGAGGTAAGGCAGGTAGAGATTTATCTTGGACAAGGTGTTGAGTCAGAGGACATTCAAGTTCGGAGGGATGCCAATGGCAGATGAATCTGGTTTACAGCTACGCCCCGATAGTGGATGATCCTACAGCAATTATGCAGATAATCACATTGGCCATGGGAGCAGTGGGCCCTAAATTATAGGGGGTCATGCTTAATCTTATTCAGGACCTAGTAAGGGATGCTTTGAATAAAACCAGAAAACTATTGAACCAGTATACCAAATAAGTATTAAATATAATGAAACAGGATCATCAATTGATTGACCCATGGCATAGTGCCCATCCAGGTCTCTTGAACTATACTTGCTTTTTCCATCGATTTCAGTCCATTTCTCGTATTGATTTTTCTCATCTCCTTCTTTCTTAATTGTGTTGATTCATAAATGTGGGCTAATTCATTCTCAGATCACTAATTGGTTGGTATTTAGTTGGAGGTGGAGGCAAGAAAAAGAGAGAGGTCCAGGTGGCAGATGAATCATCTCCTTTCTCATCAGGAATGGTTGCTAAGTACCAAGAAATCTATAAAATTGTTTTTTCAGGTCAATAAGGGAACACCACTTTTTTCAGTTTGGGGTGCTTTTAAGGCAGCAATGCGTGGGCAGAAGGTGGTATTTATGGCCTCACTAGCTAAAAACTGGGTGGCTCATATAGATTAACTCCAATCTTCAGTCAATACTGCTCTTCAGAAGAAGACTTGGCTTTCTGGGACACATTTAGCAGAAGATACTCACTTGACAAAAGCCAAATGGGAGCTAAGGGAATTTTTAATTTGGGAGGAAATACAGAACTCATGGCTGTATCAGCAGCATGAGTACGAGGAAAGCCAGATGGTAGGTAAATTCCTGGCTTGGTCAACCAGGGTTAAGCAAGAATCCGCAATAATTTCTAATCTGCAGAAACTAGGGGCAGGGGCTGTAGTTTCTGAAAAGAACGAGATAGCTAAATGTTTAATGCTGCATTACAATAAATTGTATGCCACCAAATATGCGGCCTCGAAAGAGACAATACATTATTATTTTTAATCTATAAAATTCCCACAATTGACAAGCATACAATCAGAGGGGTTAGAAACGGGTATTAAAGCATTGGAAATCCAACAGCCCCTGGCCTCAATGCCTTGTGGAAAAGCTTGTGATAATGATGGGCTTCCAACAGAATTTTATAAAACCTTTTCTGAAGGATTAGTGCTTTTTTTTATGAAGCTTTTTAATTTTATAAAAGAAGGGGGTGAGATTCTGCCAATGTCAGTTTTGGTAAAGAAAGGGAAGAACCCTAGAGATGAGAACTCATATCGGCCGATTAGCTTATTAAATATGGATTTAAAAATGTTAATGAAAATTTGAGCTAATTGTATCACCCCGGTAGCCCTGAAGCTAATTCATAAGGACCAGACTGGGTTCGTGGCTGGCAGGGTGATGTAATCTAATACTGTTTTTTTAATTCACGCGCTGGATTTTTTTAATGTGAATCAGACGTCGGCATTGTTAATGATGGTAGATCCTGAGAAAGCATTTGACCTCCCCAACTGGGATGCTGTTTTTTATGTTCTTCAATGGTACAGTTTTCCTTCTCAGTTTATTTGTATGCTTTGTAATATATATCAAGAGGCTCAGGAATGGGTGAAATACATAGGGGAACTTGACAGGGTTGTCGCTTGTCCCCTGTTCTATTTACCTTTTATTTATCAAACAAACTTCTTGTAGTTAGGATTAGGGCTTACGTGGGTATTGAAACCAAAGACAACGGCTCAACCGGTAATCATTTATGGGGGCAAGTACTAGGGGAGTAACAATCACTCAGGAAAGGGAAGAAAGGAGACCACAAAAGGTTTCATTAGGAGGTAAATAATTTTTTGTAAGTAGTTATATCAGCACTACAATACAGTTTATGCAGAAGTAACCAGAACACACAATTGTGCACTGAATGTGCTAGTGATAGTGTACATCGCAGTGACACATGGGAGCATGCTTGCCCCACATTTTGCTGTCCTCTATGTCCATGACCTGGAAACCACACATATCCTGTCTGTCCAAAATCCCCTTTTTAAACAAATCAGTCTCTGGCATTGTTATGTAGATGACATTCTCCTACTCACAAATACTTCTGATGTCAGATCCAAGGACCTCCAATTATTTGACCTAACCCTCCATGCTGAGGATGGAGAAATCTGCAGCTTTTTTCCGTAAACCGACTGTGCGCAACACACTCCTGTTGTACTCCAGCTACCACCCACGTGGCCTACGTGACTGCTTACCGTACGGACAGTTTCTCTGCATTAGGAGGAACTGTAAGTGGAAAAAAGACTATTTCCAAGAAGCTGCCATTCTTTCTGAAAAATCTACGAACCGTGGCTATCCTAAATGCTTGGTTTCCGATGCTTGCAAACATGCTTGGTATAGCCACAGAGAAGCCCTTCTATCACCCTCCCCCAAGCGCACAAACTTGTGCATCCCTTTTGTGTCAACCTACAGCCCCTCAAGCAATAAGGTCAGCAAGGTGATCAAAAAGAGCTGGTCTATACTCAGGACTCTTTCCAGGAACCTCCCCTTTTTTCATACTAAAGGGGCAACAATATCTCAGAAAAATTGGTTCATGCCATTACCTGGCCGGATAATAAAATTGATACCCACTCTGTGACCTCACTCTGGGGCCTACCTCCTATCTTAGGCCTCTACCAATGTCAATCCTACTCGGTCTGTGACCTCACCTTTAACACTGAGGTATTTGCAATAGCCTATCATATATTTCAACTTTCCAATTGCGAACTTCCAAAGTGATCTATGCAATATGTTGCCCTTGCAATCTAGTATATATTGGTCAAACCATTCAAATGATCAAACAATGTATCTCTCAACACAAGAGTTGTATCAGATGTAGCATTGAGGCAGCCCCACAAGTCTCACACTAATGAGTAAAAAAACATTCTGAAACTGACATGGTGTGGCACGTCATCGACCAACCGAGACTTCCTCTCTGGGGCGGCAATCTGCAATTGCTTCTTAACAAATGTGAATGCCGTTGGATCGCACGATGTGACTCTGTCAACAACGGTCTTAACACACAATATTGTTGAATCGGTCTGATATTTTTCCCCCCTATTTTTCTCTTATTTTGTCCAAGTACTGCAAATGCATCTTTGATGTTTGTTTTTAAATATTACATGTCCCTTGTTTTGAGTCTATAACCATATGGACCCTGTAACCATATGGACCCTCTAAATTGAAGCGCTTTCCTTCTTCTGTCCTGTCACACCCACCCCCCGCCCCCTCTTTTCCCCCCGTTTCGATCTACCCCTCTGTTGTAGACTTATGTCCAAACTTGCGTCATACTATGTACCTATGTTGTGTAATTGTCACAGACCTTGCAATCAGAACTATGTCTTTAATATGTACTTTTAACCTATATAAATCACTCAATTTAATGTTGTCAGTACATTAACATCTTAACATCTTAGGAATCACTATGAAGTCAAAATATTATCTAAATAAAAGTAACTGTATATTATGTCACATCCTTTATCGGGTGCTTTCTCTATCGCCATCTTACTAATGGCGCTTTTCACCTTTTGGTTCCCCATGGGGCACGTCACTCTTTAGTATTCCATGTACTAGTTGCCCATATACATGGTACCCCCGTCAGGGTCGAGATCCTTCTTCGGCAATTCACACGCTGACCGATCCAAGCACTCCTGGCTGATTTGGCGTGGCACTTCATTCGCCCGTCCAAACGCAAGCTTCTAACCTACTGAGCCGCATGCACTCCCAGATCTGTTCTCCCCAATAGGACCTCTGGCCTCACTGCACTAAGGTAAGCTGAGGACGATTTCATCCCCAATGCTGCCAGTGTAGCTGCTCCGCACGCCGGCTAACCACATACTATCACTCTTCTTATCTCCCCAGTTATGGTCTGATTGCATAGGACCAAAGTACCCTGTAATTCTACTCTGCTTTAAACCTCTAACTCAGCTGCATGCACACATTGATCCCCCCTGGACCGCTGGCCTCGCCACAAGAAGATATGCTTTGGATTGTTCACTTGCCCACACTGCCAGTGGAGCCACTCCCCAATCCGGATAACCCCACACTTCATTTTTCTTCCAGTGACGGTCCGATCTCCTAGGACCAAGGCACCCTGCGAATTCATTTAGCTTCAATCTTAGTACTTGGATTGCCCTGTACTTCCATTGTACCCATAATTATCCCGTAATTTCTCCTGTCCTCTGACTTTGGCCTCCTTGGCATTCTCCACTTTCCCAATTGTAGGTTCACCTTAATTAGCACGGTCTTTTACCTCCTTATAGATCTAACCAGGAATTGCCATCTACGCATTCGCCTTCAGGCTCCAATTTCTCAATACCTTCTGGATCTTTTTACCACTACCGTCACAGGTAGTTTTCAGCTCCCACAATTACTACCTCTTGATTTATTCTCTTGAAATCTGGGCCTCATTCTACTTTCTCTTTATACAGCACTACTCTAATAAAGTAACCCTGTCCTGATGAGGACCTGGAATTGAACAGGGCGAAACATTGTTGACTATTCAGCATATACTTCAAGTCACTGTGGTCAACTTAACAGCCCTAACGAAGAAATCCTTACTCTGTATATAATCCTTATTGTTTCATTGACCCCTATTTCAGTCTCTGTATATAGTCCGTGCACCGCTCATGCTGTTCTTCACTCCTTTGTGTCATTGCACCGTTCCCCATCACTAGCATGTTCAGTGCACTAATATTTGTTCTGGTTACTTTTGGATAAACTGTATTGTAGTGCCGATTTTACTACTGACAAAAAAGAATTGAATTCCTAATGAAACCTTTTGTGGTCTCCTTTCTTTCCTTTACTGAGTGATTGTTACTCTCCTAATACTTGCCCCCCTAAATGATTACCGGTTGAGACATTGTCTTTTGGTTACAAACTCCACCGGGTCCCAGCTGGGTTAACAGGAGTACTCCTGTTCTTCGATTCCAACGTGGGTATTAAGGCACCAATAGTGGGAATGCCTAAGCTTAAACTATTTTCCGGTGACCTAATACTTTACCTTAGGTCCGAAGAGGAAAACATTAAAACAACATTGAAAGAATTTGAGCAGTTCCAATTGAATGGGCGATATAAAATTAATCATAGAAAAACATAATTGCTTTTATTTAATACTTCTCTTCACACTCTTCCTCTTAACACTGAGCTGCAGGCTTCCAATTCCAACCCTATTCTCTATTTGGGGATACATGTAACTAACCGCTATACAAAAATATATAAATTTAATTATGAAGTGATGATGAAAAAGATCAGAGGCTTACTGAATAGATGGTCACTTCTCCCCCCTACAATAATAGGACGAGTTGCTTTGATACAAAATGTCTATCTTACTCTCGTTAATATTTCCTTTTATGAATGTGCCAATTAAAATCAGTATGACCTGTTTTAAGGAATTGGTGGCACCTTTCCAACTGTTTATTTTGAATAAGAAGGTCCTGAAAGTTCAATTTTCAGTGTTCCAGCTAGATCCAATCGGGGAAGATTGACACTACCTCAGGTAAGCACATATTATGAAGCCTCTCTCATAGACCTATTAGTTGAGACAGTGGATGCCAAAGGGTCTTTATATTATTTTTTGGTAGTGCGGTTCTTAGAAAAAGTGTTCACTGCTCTATCTAGGATTGCAAAGAAGGATTGAGCCAGAGGTGGGTGCGGCGTTCTTTAGTTTTAGGCAGAGTTTGCCATTAGATAGAGGGGCCAAAACATTCATCTCGATTGCCTCTTTTGTTGCTTGATCTTTGATTTTGCAGAATTAGGGAGGCCTTTGCAAAAAGGGTAGGGGGTATCAAAAGATTTATGCCCACATGCATCAAGGTAAATTGCATTCGCAAACGGTGCGAATCGCAAAATTCGGCCGTTTGCGAATGCAATTTCCTTTTTTGGGATGCATCATGTTTTTTTATTTTTTCGCAATTTAAGGAATCGCAATTATGTTGCGATTTCTTAAATTGCGATTGCATTTAAGAAATCGCAATTTGTGATTTCTTAAATGCAATGCATGAATATTTTTTTTTTGCGAATTCGCAAATAGAAAGAGATAAATTACTATGACAGTTGAACTTCATGGTAATTTTCTAAAACTTTCAAAAAGGCACAAAAGTGCATTTTTTAAAGTTTAATTTTACACACACACATGCCCTTGGGGCATGAGTGTGTGAAAAATGTTCTTAAAGTAAGATTTCAGGGGTGCACCCTTGAAATAGCATTCTCATTTTGCGATTCCTTAATTGCGAATCGCAAAATGAGAATGGCTTCCCATTCATTGGGAAGGGATTCCTTAATTGCGATTCGCAAATTGTGAATCGCAATTGAGGAAAATTAAGGAATCGCAAAAAATATTGCGAATTTTTATTTCTTTTTTTTTAATGCATAGCATTTTGCGATTTCTTAATTGCGATTCCTTAATTTTCGCAATTAAGAAATCGCTAAATGTAACAAAGATGCATGTGGGTGTAACTGCTTTTCTGGCAGTTCAAGGAGGGAATAGAAAATACTGCAGCATAAGTTCTGGAAAACAAGACTGGATACCATTTTTTTTTTTTTTTTTTTTTTTTTTTTTTACAAGGATAGCCTTGAAATGAATAGTATCTGTATCTTAGGCACATCATGCACTTTGGTTAAAGGTTTTCACAAACAGGTAGAGAGTGGAATCCGGAGTGATGCACTTTATTTAGCCGGTAGAACAAATATTGTTTACAGGAATGTTACATTATACATATTCTAGCCACATTATGCACTTTGTTGAAAATGTAATAATGTAATGCATGGATGGTAGAAATTTTAGTATATTCCTAGTCTTAGGCATGTCAGCACATTTTTTTGAAAATGCTTAGTCATTTGGATATGATCTATTTTAATGTCCATATGAACACAATAACTCAACTAATGATGTTCACTGTCGATTAAATAATAACTAGTAATTCGAAGTATTATTGATTGTTTCTGCTTAATAAAAAAACATTTTAAAAAAAACCCTACTTGATTGATTTGACACCCATCTGCCTGTTCAAGGGAATAAGATATCTAGTAGACGACACAAAAATATCTTAGTAAGAGTACTTAATGTTAAACATTGGGGCACATTTTGATGCAATGTACTTGTATTTCATAGTGCGTACTTGTATTTCACACCCCTGGCTACTTCCAATGGTTGAAGGTGTCCACCCTTTTATATCACATATCACTACATCCTTCCTGCTCTAGATATGCCCTTTGAAAAACAAGTCTTACATTGAACGTATCTGGTTTCTAACAAGTCATATAAACAATCAAAAGTAGAATAACATACTGTACCTTACATGTTTGCCCGACTTATCACAAATAATGACTAATATCTGTGGCCTAAATATTGTTTGACAAACTTTTTGTACTAAGTGTCATTTACAGAAATATCACCTAATTGGAGTCAATAAATAATATGTCAGTATAGCCTGCTACCAAGACACATATAATGGTTGTTAAAGGCTGAGCATGAGTTGCAGCTCTGGCTCTATGATGAGGGTGAGTGCCCTTAACAACTGTTAAAGCCCGAGACAGAAGAGCTTTAACCCCTTCCCTGCGAGCAGCGCCGCCGTGCTGGTGACGAGCTCATCTTGTTATGAGGCACAGCGGAGCTGCACTCATGACGAGCTGAGCTCGCCACACCCGTTTTTAGAACGTTCAGCACAGCGGGGAAATTATGCCCGTGTGCGAACGTTCCAACGGCTGTGACAAGTTTAGCTCGTCATGAGTGCAGCTCAACCGTGCCTCATGACGAGCTGAGCTCGTCATTAGCACGCAACGGGTTAATACTGTTAGAACATTCCACCCACTGAGGGCATAATATTCTCTATTAAAAAGAGAGAAACTTAAAAATATTGGAACGTTGAGCAGTTGGAGCAGAAGGTGGAGACGAGTTAAGCCGGTGGCAGTGGCTGACTCTATCTGCTTTGCGCTGTGTATCACAAGTATCGCACTGCGAGCGCTGAGTTTAGAGCGTTTTTACTTTTTAGCGATTGTTATGCTAAATTTTAAAATTTCACAGTGTATCTTGTTATATGCTTTAAAATCTGATTGCACTTCAATTCTGGGCTGATTGGATAGCTCAGGGGTCACTCACTTACTCTACTCCCGCCCAGGTCTGCCGCGTACATTCTGGGCGTTTGATGCGGAGGGTGAGGAGGAGCCTAGCACTTCCGGGCTCAGTGCTGCCAGGTCAGCGCTCTAGCTGCCCCTCCCTCCCTATAAATGTGTGTGGGCCTGCGACCGTGCAGCGGACGCGTGCAGCGGGCGCGACGGAAGCGTGCCGAAGTCGAGCCAAGGGCTAGCCCGTCTGCGCCCGTCCGCGGCCAACCGGGGCTCGGTGCCACGACCCCTGGCCATTCCAGGCCCACCCATATACAATATGGAAGACAGGATCTGCTAGATCTATGCCCATCGATTGAGGCACCGTGTTGGCATACAATGGAGGCTACTAAACTCCAAAACTGCTCCATGTGCCCCTTTAAGAACTTAAGAGAACCTACTAGTGAAGCAGACAAAGGGAGGGTACAAGGAGGCTTGCTTAATTGTAGATCACTTAGCAAACACAGCAATCAGATCTGGGACCTACTTGAGGATGAGGAACTGGATGTACTCTTCCTAACGGAGACGTGGCTAGGGGAACACTCCGACCCTGAAATCATAGAAGCCATTCCACCGGGTTATTCACTCTCCAGATTAGACAGGAAAGAGGGGAGGGGCGGAGGGATTGCAATTGCTATCAAGGCTCCGCTGGAATGCACTCTATCGCCCTTGCAGATTGATAACTGTGAGGCTGGTCTGTTTACCATTAAGCTTGGACCTCAACACTCTGTAGCGAGAATCCTTGTCTACAGACTTCCAGGTAGGCTCTACGATTTTAAAACTAGCCTAGTGGAAGCTGTAGCTCATCTAGCCATAAGGAAGAGCAGAATCCTGGTATTAGGAGACTTGAATATCCATCTTGAAGATGCACTAGCTAAAGAGGCAAGTGACATCAGGCAAGAACTACAGGCCTTACAACTGGAATTAAAAAATAGTTCCCCGACCCATAAACATGGCCACCTACTGGATCCCGTCTTTGGTAGCTGGAACGGAATGAGGGTGAATTCGCCCTTACCCGTACCATGGTCGGATCATGTCTTAATTCCTTTTCATATCCTTATACCAGAGTCTGACACTCACAAGGAGAACAACAACTGCTACCCGCGTCGCAAATGGAAGAACTTTGCACAAGACACCTTTAATAAACTACTACAGTCAGGTGGTCAACCAGGGTGTGCGGATTGCGAAAGCGCAAATAGCAAGCTAGAGAAGCGCATTTTAAATGCACTAGATGCTACAGTCCCGATATGTCTATCTAAGAGAGAAAGCAGAAGAAAGAAATCCGCCCCGTGGTTCACACCCGAGTTACAGGCTGCTAAATCAGTTTGCAAAAAATTAGAGCGGAGATGGTGGTTAGATTACTGTCCTCAAATTAAGACTAGTTATAAGAAAGCACAAAGGGAATACCACACTAAACTAGGAACAACTAAAGCCATGCACTACAAAGCTCGTATTGGGGAGGCAGAAAACTCCTCGAAGGAGCTTTTTAAAATTTTCAAGGAGATTTCAGTGGTATCTAATGATAACACTCCACAAAACGACTCAGTTGAAGCATGTAATAGAGTAGCGAATTACTTTTCAGGAAAGGTTAGAGATATTGATGCGACTTTCTCTGGCAATACGATATCTGGACGTGACTTTGAAGAAATAATAGGAGCAAGTTCTGTGGAGACATGTCTACAGGTCTTCTCGGTACCCCCACCAGAGCTACTAAGCAGTATATGTAAGGGTATTAAATCTGGTTCCCCTCGGGACCCAGCTCCGCCTAGGGTGCTGGGCGAGAGCCTCACGTTACTGGAGCCGTATATTAGGCATGTGCTCCAGGTCTCCTTTGCCTCCGCTAGAATCCCGGAGGACTGGAAAAAAGCGATTGTTCTCCCCATCAAAAAAAAACCTAATGTCAGCCATGAAACACTTGAAAACCTAAGACCAATCAACTTGCTACCGTATCTAGCCAAGGTGGCGGAGAAAGTGCCTAACATTCAGTTAATGTCACATCTGGAGAAGAATAACCTCCTACACCCCTCTCAGTCTGGCTTCAGGCCGGGCTTCTCTACGGAAACGGCCCTTCTGAGAGCAACTGAGACCTTGCGACAAGGGGCAGATGCTGGACACACCATGGCACTGATCATGCTGGACCTCAGTGCGGCGTTTGACACTGTAGCACATGCCATCTTGCTACAGTGTCTAAACAAAGCAGGTGTCACTGAATCTGCGCTGGGCTGGCTGAAGGCGTTTATTACAGACCGTAGCTTTCAGGTCCAGCGGGGCTCTTTTACATCGGATATGATAGCCTTAGAACAAGGGGTGCCTCAGGGCTCCGCCCTGAGCCCCACTTTGTTCAACTTATATATGGCCCCCCTAGCAGATGTGGTACAAACATACAGTGTAGAATTAGTCTAATACGCCAACGACACCCAACTGCTGATCTCCTTGTCCCAAGCCCCAACAATTGCGGCAGCAAACTTCAAGGCCTGCATGCAGGACCTAGCAAGATGGATGAATGCCCACTGCTTGAAGCTTAACGGCTCCAAGACGGAGGTACTGGTAATCGGAGGGAATGACTCGAGCTGGACGGTGGATTGGTGGCCATCTTGCCTGGGCCCTATGCCCACTCCCTGTAAAGAGGCAAAAAATCTGGGGATATGGGTCGATCCCAAACTATCCTAGGAAGGCCATATTCATAGACTAGTGGGAAAATGCTTTGGGGTGCTAAAAACTCTCAATCGCACCCTAGATCTACTTCCATTGGAAGCCAGACGGACCATGACTCAAGCTTTGGTAACCTCCCGTATGGATTACGGAAATGTGTTATTCCTAGGTACCACTGAAAAAAGCTTGGGGCGTCTGCAAGTCCTCCAAAATACAGCAGCACGTTTGGTCCTAAAACTCCCCAAAAGAGCAGCATCTAAACCCTCTCTTGCAGCTCTACACTGGCTGCCGATCAGGAAGAGAGTCATGTTTAAAGCACTCTTAATGTGCCACAGGATCATATGGCACAAGGCTTCTGTAGTGAGGAATCCACACGTGGGATAGTAGGAAGTAGTTTTATTCAAGAAGGAAGACAACTTGGACATCCACACAAGCATTCTACATGACAAGCCATAATTCTAGAAGTGACATCATATAGGAATACAACAGCTTCACGTTATCTCCAGGACCTTGTCCACATTTATGAGCCAAATAAAGCACTTCGCTCAAAGGGAACAGGCCTACTGAGGATTCCTCGTGTGAAAAAAGCTAAAATGGGAGGCCGCTCTTTCAGAGTGCTAGCAGCCAACAACTGGAACCGTCTCCTGATTAGCCTTAGGCTAGTAGAAACAGAGGCTAAATTTAGAAAACTCTTAAAAACACACCTCTACAATTTATAGAGTGGAGCCTACCTATTCACTAAACTTTTCTCATCTCCATAGCGCGGGGACACGCCGAGATGGCGTCACCAGGCGATTTATAAACCTCCTTATTATTATTATTAGGTCTGTACCAGCCAATATCGGTCCTGAGCCATCGTTTCTACTAAAGAATGCATAATGGCCTAATCTGATCATTCACCCAGTACTGTTCCAATATGCAACTAACCAGCCACTAGAAACACCCAACACCAGATGCCGCCACTAGCTACATAAAATACCTATAATCTGCAATGGGCACATGTACTGAATGGGAAGATGCGTAAATTCCATTTGTACAGCCTTCTGGCTTCACCATGCAGAACCACAACCCTTTACATCTGACACCCACCACTCCCTATTCTGTACTGTACAGGTCACATCTCTACAAACTTGCTCAATCTATGTTCTCTGATAGAGACCTAATGGCATGTCTTTGTAGGACAGTTACAGCCTATCGAGGTAGCTGAAAAAGCATTTCACCTCCCTGGACTCGGCAGGTTAAGGGGGTTTAAATCTGGAAATCCCCTTGTGCCAATGCTGGCTGTAAACAGAGCTGAGCAGACCCGTTTAACTACCCAATAGGTCCTTATGCATGGTAATCAAAACAGTAAATGTTCATACATATCTCTGCTGAGCTCAGGGGGAACAGTGAATTTACCCAGTGAAAAAAGGCTATTAATCCAGATTGCCATTTGGCACAAGAAATACACATATTGATGATGTTTCCTGGCAGGATTTGCCCCAAGGCATCAGATTACATGTATACGTCAAGTTAAATGTATATACCTGTTCCCTAGCGATTCCTTCACACTACCTGGTTTCCCATTTCTGTTGTGCCTTGTTCCTTCTGGTCTAACCCAGCATGGGAATGTCCCAATTTATGCTTTGCCAAATCACTAATCACCGTACATTTTTTAGCTCTCTTTGAAGATTGATGAGCTGATTTTTATAATGACGGTAGAGGCTACTCCATCGGGATGACTGAGAACTCTGCCCCCAACTTCCCAAGTGATCAATATCTGGCACATTCAGAGTTGTCCGCCAGCCCCACGGACAACTGAAAACATTGGCAGGACTGCCGCCATGGCCACCCATCAAAGTATTACAAGGTTTATCATTTTTCAAAAACAACTCTCAAAGCAGGAGTTTGTTTCTAAAAATGTAAAAACTTATGATCCATACACCATGGTAGTTTTTTCTGATGGTGAGGAGGTACATTTTAGGGTGGAGCTTGTGAAAGCATGCACCAGCGAATGCGTCTCACTTGGGAGACCTTGTTATTAAAAAAAAAAATGACTTGGAGCCCTCCCTTTGCTTACCGTGTGTTGGCTTGCATGGCACTCTTCTTTACAGCCTTGTAATTTGTCACGGTAGGCCTAACATCATTTCTGTTCCGCTCTGTGGAGCAGGGACCAAGTACTGAATAATTCTACTTAAACAGTGCCCACCCACTGCTCTTGACGTGATTGAGGTACTATTTTGTTCTGTTTAACTTTTAGTGCCTTGCAAATGGAAGGCATGTTACTGACAAAAACGTGCCCAACAGGACAAACAATATTGAAAAGATTTATTTTCTATACGTAGGTTTCTTTAATTTTGCCAAGATTCTTTTCTAACTTTGCAATCATGGTTTCATTATTTTTTGCTGGTGGGCACTGTTTTCAAAAAATGAGGACTATATTATTTCAGAGCACATTGTTTCTTTCTTATGTTCAATTTTCTGAAATGATACTTTATCACATAATTGCAAGCACAAGGAGATGGTTATGGTAATGGTTATGGGTGGTTTTATAGCGCGCTCAATTACTCAGGGTTATCCTGGCGTGAAAAGATGCAGATAAGCAGTGAACAAGAGGAATTGAAAAATGTAACCGTCATTTTAAAGAAATGGGTTTTGAGTGCTTTTTTAAAAAGATTTACATCCTGAGGCGCATAGCTTCATGGGAAGGGTGTTCCAAGCAGCAGCTGCTTTCATGGCGATCGAATGCCCACCAAGACGTGTGCATCTGAAGCGTGGAACCGCCAGCCGGTATTGAGTGCCTGACCAGAGGGGATGGTTAGGTATGTACAGGGAGAAACGTTTCCTCCAGTACAGAGGCCCCTGGTCATGGATGGCTCTATGTGCAAAAATAAGGGTCTTAAACATAACCCGTTGAACTACTGGGAGCCAATGCAAACTGCGCAGATGTTGCCGAACGCTAGACTTCCACGCGATGTTAAAGAGAAGTCTAGCCACAGCGTTCTGTATGATCTGAAGGTGGTTGGTCAGGTAGGCTGGAATGCCAATGAACAAGGCGTTGGCGTAGTCTAGGCGGGAAAGAATAAGGGCCCTCACCACTGTTTCTTTGGCCTTCCTCAGAAGCAGGGGAAAAAATCTTGGGAGAGCTTAAAGGTACCAAATCAGCTGCTGGTTAGTTTTTTAATATGCTCTTCAAATTTTAAGTTTTCCCTGAACCAAACCCCTAGATTTTTTGCCGGTTTGCCCACTGAATTAGGATGAGGAAAATTGGGGGGCCACAGAGATTCCCTGAAGTTGGAAGGGAACTGTCCGTAGAGAAGAATTTCCGATGTATCTTTGTTGCACTTCAACTGGGCAAGTGCAAGCCAGTTGAAGACTGAAGAAAGGCAGGTCTGGACAGATGAAATGTCCAGATCCGTACCCGGCCAAGTGAACAGCAGCTGAGTGCCGTTTGCATAGGCTATTATTTTTGCACCCAATTCTTTGGCCAAAAAAATCAGGGGGTCAAGTAGATATTAAACAGCAGCGGACTTAGAGTAGACCCCTGTGGCACCCTGGTGGAAAGTAGCTTGGCCTAGGACGAATAGGGAGGCAGCCACACCTGCTGAGTCCGGTTGTCCAGAAACAAAGTCAACCAATCTAAGGCAGAACCAGTGATGGCAATGAATGACAGTTGAGTGAGAAGAAGCTGATGGGGTACCGTGTCGAAAGCGGCGGAGAGGTCCAACAATATTAGAGCCGCTCTGCTGCCAGCGTCCAGGCACTCCCTAAGGGCCTCAGACATTTCAACCAGACCTGCTTCAGTGCTGTAAGCAGCACAAAACCCAGATTGTGCAGGGTGAAGAGCATGGGAAGCTTCAACAAAAGCATCCAGCTGGCGAAATGCAATCTTCTCACACACTTTGGCCAACACCGGCAGCAGGGAGATGGGCCGATATAGCTGGAACTGAGGTATCCAATCCTGATTATTTTTTTTTAAGAAGCAGCAGAAGTTTAACCTGCTTCCAACAGACAGGAACTGTTGCAGTCCGAAAGGAGAGACTAATAATCTCAGAGACCTCAGAGCAGACCACCTCCGCCACTCCTCCTATAACATGGGCGGGACAGGGGTCGGTGGGTGACCCAGACTTCATAGATTTCAAGACAGCTAGAATATCAGCTTCAGTTGGTAGAGAGAGCTCCCTAAAAACGTGAGTGGTGGAAGTAAGAGGTGGGGGAGGAGCCAAGGCAGAAATACTCTGACTAAGGCAAGCAGTGCGCAGGCTGTCCTGGATCCTGGCTATTTTATCTGCGAAGGAGGACAGATCCTCGCACCATTGCACAGAGGATGGCAACGTTGGTTGCTCGGCACAGGAGGAGAGAAAGCTTTGAACAATAGCAAAGATTTCCCTGCTGTTATTATTGGGCCTAGTAATCCTGCCAGCATAATATTCACTCTTAGCCACCCTGATGGCAGCATAATATTCCCTCTGAGCCGCACGCAGAGCCCCCTTAGCAGTAGGACAGTAGGAGTGTCTCCAGCATTGCTCCAGTTTTTTGCAGCCAGGCTTCAGCTTTTTCAGGGCGTGCGAAAACCAGGGCTTAGAGGGCAGAGAGCATATATTAGAGCTGACGCCCAGTTTTACAGAGGACCCCACCCCCGCGCCAATCCAGGTGTTAAAACGCTGCACGGCCACGGAAAGCTCAGAACCTAATATTGGGTGCCCCCGATGTAGAGCATTAGACAGAGCAGGAAGATTAATCTTCTGGTGGCTAATGTTAGGCTAAATGGCACAAGATGGCTTTTCTAAAGGCCAGGAGAACCCAATCAGCAAGTGATCAGACCAGGTGAGAACTTCAGAATCTGATAGCGTTAGGAAAAAGTTGGAACAGACTACATTCAGTAGATGCCCCCCGACTGCGTAGGCAGCGTTACCCACTGTGTTAACAGGGCTAGGTTTAAGGATTCCAACAGACTTTTTGAGTCCGGTGACTCAGACACATCGACATGAACATTGAAGTCCCCTAAAAAAAGGAACTTGGGGAACCTCAGGGCCCGAGGTACAATAAAGTCCTCCAAGGCCTTAAAGAAAGGCCCAGGAGGGCCTGGGGGCGATAGAGCAGCGTGCCTCCCAGCGTGAAATGAGATGAAAGGACGAGCGAGAAGCTGAGAGTCTCCCCTTCGCCCAATTCATCGGAAGCCTCACTGTGAAAGGACCAAGTATCCCTAAATACCACAGCAGAACCCCCTCCTCTCCCCATTGCACGATCAGCCCTAATAATTTTGAAGCCTCTCGGGATGGCGGGTTCCACCACCGGGGCACAGGAGTTGTTTAGCCATGTCTCTGCAATGAACAAAATATCAAGACGGCCATCGGACAGAAGCTCAAAAATGTCAGCAGCATGTTTAACCATAGATTGAGCGTTTATTAGTGCCGCTGAAATCATTTGTTTGTTATTTGTAATAGGGGTGGGAGCAGCCGGGGTTTGAGGGAAGCAGAAATTGCATAAGGAACAGATTCTAGGGGAGCAATCCGAGACATCCCACGGCATTATGCCTCTGCATTCAGCAGTGTTAGGTGACAGTAGCTCCTCCCGAGAGTACTTCTTCATTTCTGCCGTCTGCTTAGAAGAAAATCGGGCAGCATTGCCAGCGCTAGGCGCGCCCGGGGAGCGGACAGGGACAGACTGGCTTATCCTTGGCTTATCTTCTCTTCGGTGCACCAGCGGCATGCCAGCTGTGCGAGTCCTCTGCGCATCCGGAGAGGCATACGCAATTTATGTGTGAACCTCCCTCTCCCAGCTAGAGCGCTGCCACTAGTCCAGACGGGGTCCGGGACTACACCTAAGATGGCCGCCTGCCCTCCACTCAATCGGAACAGCAAGCAGCGGTGGAACGAGGTAGGGAAGGCACACCTCAGCGCCAGGAGATGAAAAATCAGGTATGTAATGTCACACAGTAGGGATCAACTAAATTAACAGAAAAGAATGAGCGCTAGCGCCTTGGCGCAAGACTCGAACACAGCGTTAGTTAAAACACAATATTAAAATTTAGAACAGAAATGTATTGAGTTATGCCTCTGCAGAGCAAACGGGTCCAAGTAGGAGCTGCCACCACCTACCCTAGCTGCAAGCGTCTTAGTCTGGCGGTCAATTTATGTGTGAACCTCCCTCCCCCAGCTAGAGCGCTCCCACTAGTCCAGCCGGGGTCGGGAACTACACCTAATATGGCCGCCTGCCCTCCACTCAATCGGAACAGCAAGCCGCGGTGGAACGGGCCAGGGAAGGCACACCTCAGCACCAGGAGATGAAAAATCAGGTATGCAAAGTCACACAGTAGAGATCAACTAAATGAACAGAAAAGAATGAGCGCGAGAGCCTTTGCACAAGACTCGAACACAGAGTTAGTTAAAACACAATTTTAAAATTTAGAACAGAAATGTAGCGAGTAATGCCTCTGCAGAGCAAACGGGTCCGAGTAGGAGCAGCCACCACCTACCCTAGCCGCTGGACAGATGATGGACAGAGTGCTGAAACTTTTCAGACACTCACCCCCAGTCACAGATCTGGGTTTAATCCATCATCGTTCGTTAGCTTACTTTGCCTCCTCAGTTCAGACACAGCTATATGCAAATCAGTCTTGGCCCTGTGCCTCATGTGAACAGTCCAGCCCGAACTGCCAAGCAATGTCTTCTCTGAACCGGATACAAGCATCCTGAGACCAATTTTGGGGTAACACCGCTCATCAGTCAGGCCGGCTTAAATCCAGCAAAAGCAAAAAAAACAGATGATGGCAGTTCAACCATGACTTCAGGCTGACTGAACCAGTCTCTTGGCTATACAGGAAAGCATGCCTGTTTGCACATTTGGCTAACTGGTGAACAGAGCAGAGTGGTAGTTTTAACTTTGAAATGCTCCTTAGGTGCTCTCTCTTACTGGTAATAGACAACTTACTTATTCTGAACTTGTGCTTTAAAATGATCCCAAACTCCTCCTTTGAGAAGCAGCAGTCCTGTACTCTCCTCGTGCACAGACCATCATCTAAACTTACTCATTCACTTTTCTCTGGTGGTCCAAGATCCTGAAGTCCAAGAGTGAAATGAACAGGAGTCTGTAATCTAGGATTGGAAGTGAGAGCATTGAAGCTCAGAATCTAAAACCGTTGAACTAACTAAAAGAAATTAAGGCACTGATTTAGAGTTTGGCAGACAGGGAGTATACCCTCTCTGTCACACTGTCGGTGTGCCCACTTCATTTAGAGCCTACTCTGGCTTTGTCTCTGGCTTAGTATAATATTGGACTTCGGAGGTAAACTGTCAGACTTCCCGCCCTATTTAGAGTGGGCAGTCACATAGCTTTTTTTTGCTGTTGGTGGCCGTGAGGAACAGTAAAAAACCATAACAAGCATTGCAAAGCCAATAATAGAGCTAATGGCATTGGCAACATGTTTTTGCCATGTTGTCATTACTGTGTCTGTTGTTCAGCATGGCTAAAAGTTGGTGGCGTGGAGTGTCCTGGAGGGGGTTGAGGGCGTAGAGTGTCGTCGACTGAATTTGTTGGCATAGAGTGGAGTAGGGGGAGCAGAATGTCATAGAGTTGAGCAGAGGGGAGTAGAGTTTAGTGGTTCAGTGGCAGAAAAATTCATAAAATGCAGTATCATAGAGTGTGGTGTCGTAGAGTAGAGTGGCATAGAGTGCAGTGGCGCAGAGTGGAGTGGCGTACAGTGGAGTGGAGGGAAGTTGAATAGGATGGAGTGGGCTGGAGTGGATTGAGGTAGTGGGGTGGAATGGATTGGAGTAGATTGGGGTGTATTGAACTGGCATAGAGTGGGGTGGGTTGGAGTGGGTGAACTGGATGGGAGTGGGGCAGATTGGAGTGGGGAAGATTGGTTTGGTTTGGATTGGATTGGGACAGATTGGAGTGGGCAGACTATTTTGGATGGGAGTGGGGCAGAGTGAAGTGGGGCAGATCATTTTAGATTGGAGTGAGGCAGATTGTTGGAGTGGGGCAAATTGTTGGAGTGGGGTGGATTCGAGTGGGGCAAATTGTTCTGAATTGCAGTGGGGAGGATTGGAGTGAGTCAGATTGGAGTGGATTGGAATGGGGCAGGTTGGAGTAGACCGATTGTTTTGGATTGATTAGGGCTGATCGTTTTGGATTGGAGTGGCGCAGACTGGAGTTGGCCAGATTGTTTTGGATTAGAGTGCAGCAGATTGTTTTGGATTGGAGTGGGGCAAATTGTTTTGGAACGGAGTGTGGCAGGTTGTTTTGAAATGAAGTGGTTCACATCGCCACTGGATTCAAGCTAGCCTGACTGATGATGGGTGATAACCCGAAACCGGTCCTAGGATGCTTCTTTCGGGTCCAGGGAGGACCTAGCTTGCTAGTTCCGTCTGGACTAGCAGGGTCAAGACTGATTTGCGTATGGCTGGGCCCAAACTGGGATGGTGTGGTGGGCAAAAAAAAGCTATGGATTAAACCCAGATCTCTTGACTGGGGTGAATGTTTGCATTGTTCCATCCATCATCTGTTGTTTTTGCTGCAGTCCACTAGTTGCATTTCACTTCAAGGCCCTGTTCACTCATTACACACCAGGGATTATAACTAAGTTACAGATTTCAATTTGGAATAGGCTAATTTACCTAGTTTAAAGGGGCAGTACAGGCACTTCAATACTGGTTAACAGTCATAAAGTGCATAGAATTGTAAAACAAACAAAAACAGAGTCTAGCAAAAGGCTAATAACCTAGGGTGACCACACCTGATAGGCAGACTTTCTACAACGCAAGGCAGGTAGATAATTAAGGAGAAAAATATAAGATTTCAATTGATGGAATGATGAAAATCCTTAGAGCAGTGCTTTGATTTTCACTGTTGCAGTGCGATTGCCAGTTGTGAAGGCGGTATTTCTTTGTGAATATTTGGCAATCGAAGTTACATTTTAATAGCTATATCAAATGCCTTTTATTAATATTATGTGCTTGTCTATTAAACGTCCACAAAGTAGTGTTCCCCTAAATTACTAAGTTAGCTGATAGATTTCCTAATTGCCAAAAGGAATTTGAAACCTTTTCAGAAAAAGGGAAAACTTGCTGGTGTCTCACACCCCTGGAGTGAGAAAGGCTCTGTTCATGCTCGACTCTTGCCACTGTTACACTGAATGGAAGACATTTCTTTTGTTCAAATTTCAGGAAGTACACAGAAGCTGATCCTATTTTAGCTTTGTGTCCCTCTGATAAAGAATTGAGCAAAAATGTTTTCCCACCCTCTTTTGATGCAAGAATTATAACCACATGTGACAACTGAGCACACATAATTTAGAATAGACTCATATAAATACTGACCTAGCCTGTTGCTTTAGGCTCTAATACATTTGATGCACATGTCAACATGCAGCTTGGCCTGTAAAGGTAAGAATAGAGAGTGGTAGAGAGTGTGGAGGTTAAGAGAGCGAGGTAAAGGAAAGCGCATTCCGAAGGAATGTAGTAAACACATGGGGCAGGTATGTGATATGGAAAGACAGAAATTAGTCATATTGAGATATTTAGATAGGTAGAGAGAGATAAAGGTAAAGAGA
Organism: Lissotriton vulgaris; assembly: GCF_964263255.1. Taxonomy (NCBI): domain Eukaryota; kingdom Metazoa; phylum Chordata; class Amphibia; order Caudata; family Salamandridae; genus Lissotriton; species Lissotriton vulgaris. The sequence goes on along the minus strand of NC_141685.1, from coordinate 676,254,554 downwards.
AAATGGCAAGGTTGAAGGGATAGAGTGAAATAGGTGTCAGATTCCGGTGGTCAACCACACATGCTAATGAATACTGATTCCATCCCTAACCTCAACAGTTCTCTTCAAAATCAAATATAAGAAAGGAATGAATGGGATACTTGTTATGTTTCTAGTACAAAACCTCGCCCGGGCCACTTCCATGAAGACTTCTCAGGTGACATGGGACCAATACACAGAGGTTGAGTACATGCAAAGTACATAAAAAGTATGTGAAGTAGTACTTTAGTTCCACTACTACACATACTGATAAATGGCTTTGTGAATTGGTCCTATAGTTTTGAATAAAGATGAGTATAAGAAAGGTTTTTCATATGTGACAAAAAAATAGGGAGCCCACAAGTTAATACATTAAATCAGGATTAGCTTTAACACTATGAGGCACATCACAAATGTGTTGAAGTGTATGTAAAATAGTATTGGAGGAGTACTACTTCACATACTTGTGAATGTCTTAATGAATTGACTTGATGGTATGCAGTTCCCTCTAATCCATTCAAAACTCATTTCGCTGATGTCTCCGCTTTCAGTCAGACCAACCATAACATTCCATTATGACATCACTCCATAGCCTCACGCTGCCCCTAGAATGTTCTCAAGTAAAAACACTCACGGAAATTCAGCAGACCAAAAGTACACACCTATGGCATTTACATTAGGAACATGATCTGAATGCCCTCTCATTCTAAAGTTGAAAGGAAGACATGGTCCGACAGCAACCCATTTTGACTCCAGCCAAGCAGGTTCATAATACAGATAGTCATGTCTTCCAGGTGCTAGAATAATATATTGAGACAGCATCACCAAAAATATAAAATGTTGTGACCCAATAGGATATTTTATAGATAACGCACACAGTCTTGGCTACTTTTTATACAAAGACCAATATCACTCATAATAAAGAGATAGTTATAAACCTAACGTTAACACTTGTGTTCTGTTGGTAGACGGTGCCAGTTAGTGCCTCTGGATCTGCATCAACTAAAGATACAGCTGAAAGTACATCTCCTTTTGGAAATCAGGCATCACTAGTAGTGAGTGTCTTCTTAATTTCATATTTCTTGTTGTTCACAGCCTTGAAGATCAAACCATTGTGTACAAATACTCATGTATGACCTATTCCTACCCCAAAAAGTCATTCTGGTTTAGATTATTAGCTGGGACTGATCAAGTATTATTAAGCTATTTTTCATTTAACCTACTAGATTGATTTGACATTCATCTGCCTGTTCAAGGGAAAAAGGTATGGTTTGTAGACAACACAAAAATCTTTGTGAGAACTTAATGTTCAACATTTGTGCATGTTTGGGAATGACCCCGACAACTTCCAATAGCTGAAGGTGCCCACCCTTTTATAGCACACATGACTGCATCCTTCATGCTCTATATATGGCCTTAGAAAAACAAGCCTTGCATTCGGCATATCCGCTTTTTTGCTTTGGTTTGACAAGTCACATAAACAGTTAAAAAGTAGAAGAATAACAAACTATACCATACATGTTTGCCCCATTCATTATCAAAATTATGACACTAAAATAATGACTAATATCTGTGGCCTAAATATTGTTTGACAAAAATATTGTGTGCTAAGTGTCATTTACAAAAATATCAGACACTACCAACCATTAAAATCTCTAGCTTTAAAGGCCGAGCCAAAGGTGAGGGCTTTAACAAGGGAGTGGGTCTTTAATAGCCAATAGAGCCTGCTACAGAGGGCTCTAAGGCTATTAGACCATTCCGCCCCTAGAGGACAACATTTTCTAATTTGCACAAAAAAAGGCCTCTCTAAGCCCGAGGTAGTTTAAATCCACTCTGGCTCCGAGAGGCCTTTGTTGACAGCAATAGCAGTGAAATGAAAAAAGCATTGGAATGTTGCTCTACTGGTTTCTACCAGCCAGTAAAAGCCTGGAGCACTCCATTGTCTTTAATGGATCGCTAAACATTCACATTTTCTAATATCACCATATAGGCCACTGTAGCGGGCTATACCGGCTATTATAGGCCCGCTGCAGCATTAAAGGCCAAGGCCAAAAGGGGAGGGACTTTAACAATTCAGGGGACTTTAATAGCCGGTATAGCGCTGCTACGAAGAGCTATAAGGGTATTAGAGCATTCTGCCGTTAGAGGGCAGTATGTTCTAACAAATAAAACAAAGCCTTCAGGGAGCGGGAGGGGATTGAAATCCCTCAAACTCCATGAAGCCTTTGTTCACAGCCAGAGCTGTGGACAAAGAAACATTGGATTGTTGGAGCTCTGGGCCTATACCAGCCATTATAAGCCCGGTCACTCCATTGTTTTCAATGGAGCTACCAACATTCCAATGTTCTTCTATAGCCTTATAGCCCGCCGTAGAGGGCTATACCGGCTATTGAAGGCCCTCTCCAGCGTTAAAGGCCCAAGCCGAAGGCGAGGGCCTTTAACAAGGGAGAGGGAGTATAATAGCCAGTATAGCCCAGCTACAAATGGCTATAAGGCTATTAGAACATGCTGCCACTCGAGGGCAGAATGTTCTAACAAAAAAAACAAAGCCTTATGTGAGCGTGAGGGGATTGGAATCCCCTCAGGCTCCCTGAAGCCTTTTTCACAGTCAGAGCTTTGTTCCTAGCCAAAGCTTTGAACAAAAACATTGGAATGTTGGAACTCCAGGCTTATACCAGCCATGATCAGCCCAGAGCACTCCAGTGTTTTCAACGGAGCTACCAACATTCCAATGTTCTAATGGTGGTTAAAGGATGAGCAAGCGTTGAAGCGTATGATGAGGAGGAGAGCCCTTAACAACTGTTAAAGCCTGAGACAGAAAGGCTATAATACTGTTCGAACATTCCAACCACTGAGGGCAGAGTATTCTCTATTAAAAAGAGAGAAACAGAAAAACATTGGAATGTTGGGACCAGAAGGTATGTACTAGCCAATATTGGTCCTGAGCCATTGTTTGTACAAAAGAATGCACAATGGTCTAATCTGATCATTCACCCAGTACCGTCACAATATGCAACTAACCGGGCTTAGAAAGGCCCCCCGTCAGATGGCGCCACTAGTTACCTAAAATACCTATAATCTGCTGGGCAATGGGCACATGTACTGAATGTGAAGATATGTAAACTACATTTGATCGGCCTTCTGGCTTCACACTGCAGAAACACAACCCTTTACATCTGACATTCACCACTCCCTATTCTATACTGTACCGGTCTCATCTCTACAAATTTGCTCACACTCTGATCTCTGATAGAAACCTCATGAGCTTATTTACTGAGTGAAAGTTCTGGTACACAGGAACCTATGAAAAGCAGGCCGTCTTATTGGGTTCCTTGCCCAAGATTTCAGGTTGTCCATTGGGAGCTTTTCGCCTAGAGCTTACAGTCCCCTTGAAAGTAACTAAACACAAGTCCGCTGTTTAATACAAATTTGTATAAGCTGAATCATCACTTCAGTTTGGTCCCAACCAAATTTGATGCCACCATTAGTAACTTGAATCTTAGCAATAAAAACATGACTAACTTATCAGACGGAACTTGTGATTATGAAAATGTATATCCAAAAACATTAGAACCGGAAAGTTCCTTGACAGGTGAGAAAATGTTTTTGTGTTATATGATAAAGAAAGCTGATTCTGAGGTACATTGTAAACCCAGTTAACAAGGTAAGCTACAATATATAGAAAAAGGAAGTTTTGTAAACAATTAAATTGTATGCAAGGATTGAAGGCAAAAAAACTGTCAAAAACTGGAAAAGAGAATAATAAACTACCTGCACATGGATTTTAGTGCTCAAGTCTTAAAATTAACATAGAAGGCTATTAAGGTCAGTAGATGGTACCTAATGTCTGGAAATTAGGTACGTTTCAATATGGAGGTACAGTCCTTTGAGTGAGCTAGTAAACAAAGTGAACTATCCTCACTAACCATACAAGTTGATCCCACAAAAAAATGTTCTTTCTCATAAAAATAATTGAAGATTGAATTCTTGGCTGAGAGCATCTAATTGAAGGCAAAAAATGTTGCACAGCTTTGGTAGTCAATCAGAGTCATCGTATTTTACAGCATAGATTGTACAAATTATGCCAAAGGTGATGAAAGTGCAAGATGCTTGGATTGTTTCAACAGTGTCCATAGTCAGCTTCTGCTTTTAAACTTTAGATATGATGACCACATTTAAACACATATTAGCACAAAAGACTAGAGACAGAAGGGAAATGTGAGTGTCATGGAGACTGGGATCTAGAAAGGAAGTCTGAGTGTCAGAGATGAACCTATTTCAGATGTTGTTAGATGTTCCCTTGTGCGGGAATGACAGATAATACAGTAATTTGACAAGGTGTATGTGATACAGCTCCCACATAAATCATGCCACACCTGTCTTTTAAAAGAGACAATCCCCAGTGACCCAGATATTAGTCATCCAAGAAAATATTGTGGCCAACATAGGTCATGTGCAACACCTGTCTGTTAAAGGAGACAATCCCCAGTGACCCAGATATTAGTCATCCAAGAAAATATTGTGGCCAACGTAGGTCATGTGACCCAGTCCCTGAGCTAATCAGGAGAAGGCCTGACATTTCCTGCCATTCCAGCCCGTGAAAAATCCATTCACCATTATCAGGACCATGGAATGCCCCAGATAATATAGCACTGTGACAGAATAATGTGACTCTACAAATCATTCTAATAAGGAGGTCAGCCATAAACTAATTCTGATCAGCTTATTTCTTCTGATAGCCATGGCAAACTCACCCAGACAGCCTCTACTAAGGGTAGATGAAGAAAAGGATGTTTCATTTTACTTCTTATGCAGCATGCCTCATCATTATACTAACCAAGTGCATCTGCTCCACCTAACATGGCATCCCAACCATTTCCCCACATGAACAAACCACAACATAAATACCAGTGCTTCACACTTCTAATCCAAACCCTACAATCATTCCACTCACCAGCACTAGCAACAAACACACTGAACATACCGACCAATTCATGCTATTCACTATTCATTCACAGGAATCCAACGCAAAACCAATTTAACTGATCCCATCATACTTGGTTATCTAAACAACATGTCGATAGGACTTTGCAAGATGCACAGTCTACCCTTATGGAATCCAGGAACTGCAGGAAAAAACAACCAGACACCTGGTCTGTCCCTGCTGCACTCAGAGGAACAAGAAATCAAATCCAGTCAAAAGCTACCAGGCATCATCCCTCCTCCACTTCATTAAAGGGACTGCTGGACTTGGCGCTCTGTGAAGGGTCATCCTCAAACATTTTGCCTTCACCATCCTGTTTTCTGAACCCCTTTTTGTTGGCTTTTAGGACTCTGTGCACTTTACCACGGCTAACCAGTGCTAAAGTGCTTGTGCACTGTTCTTTAAACATGGTAGAATTGGCTTACACCCAATTGGCACATTTAATTTGCTTATAAGCTCTAATATAGTGGTACTACATGTTTCCAGGGCCTGTAAATTAATTAGTCCTAATTTTCCTGCAGCACTTATCGTGCCACCCACTTAAGTAGCCTTTTAAACATGTCTCAGGTCTACAAATGCAGCCTGTGTTTGCAGTTTTAAACTGTAATTTCAACCTAGCAAGATAAACCTTTGACTAGATCTAAACCTTCATTTTTAATACATTAAAATCACTTCTAGGGAAGGCTTCAAACTGCTCAGAGGGCAGGGTGCAGTGTAAAAAGCTGGTCATGTACTTTTAAGCTTAAGTGCCCTGGTAGTGAAAAACTCTTAAATTAGTTTTTTACAATTGCGAGGCCCATGGTATAACATTGGGATAACTTATTACATTTAATGAGTGATACATTTCAGATGGGTGTCTGGGATATTGTGTTTTAAGATTCTCTTTAATGGTAAAGTCGAATTTCTTTTTATAATTTTGAAAATGTCACTTTTAAAAAGCTGTACAAAAGGGGGTGATAATGGACGGAGCATCTGAACCAATCAAACACTCACACCCAGTCAAAAGATCTGGGTTTAATCCATCACCGTTTTTTAGCCCACTCTGCCACCCCAGTTCAGACATGGCTATATGCAAATCATTCTGACCCTGTGCCTCATGGGAACAGTCCAGCCCGAACTGCCAAGCCATGCCTTCCCTGGACCGGAAACAAGCTTCCGAGGACCGGTTTCTGCCATTCCAGCTGTCTTCAGCCACTGGATTCAAGCAAGCCGGGCTGAAGACGGCTGGAATGCCAGAAACCGGTCCTCGGAAGCTTGTTTCTGGTCCAGGGAAGGTATGGCGTGGCAGTTCAGGCTGGACTGTTCCCATGAGGCACAGGGTCAGACTGATTTGCATATAGCCATGTCTGAACTGGGGTGGCAGAGTGGGCTAAAGAACGGTGATGGATTAAACCCAGATCTTTTGACTGGGCGTGAGAGTTTGATTGGTTCAGATGCTCCGTCCATTACCACCCCCTTTTTTACCACTTTTAAAAAGTTAGCATTTTCCTGTCCTAACCATTTGGTGTCTGCAGCCTGTTTCCTCTGTTACACGACAATGTGTAGCTGGCAGTTGGTCATTGTTATATTGCTCCCAGGCAGTGAGACAAAGGAGCATGGGTGTTGGCAGGATGGGCCACCTCTTACTTGATGAGGGGGAGGAGCTGCCACCTACCACACTTGAACATCATTAAAGGCTAGTCGTTTGTGACCCCAGACAATTTGGAGCCAGGGCTGCAGGAAATTCCAAACACCTCTGGGGGAGGAAATGTCTAGAAAATTCTCCTACTTCACAATGGGCACCCAGTATAAATACTGGATCCTCTGACCCAACTCTTCCCTACACCTTTGAACCCAACTCTTCAGTACACCTTTGAGCCTTTGGAAGACTCAGAAGGGCTACTGTGCTGCGCTGCAAGATGGACTGCTACTCTGTTGCCCTGCTGCCGGAGTGAAGGACTGGACCTGTGTTGTAACTTGGAATGCCCTTTCCTATCTCAGCCCCCCCTCCCTTTTCACCTGCATTGGTATGGTCCACACTGACAGCTCAGGCGCTCGCTATTGAATGTTGAGCTAGCAGCTGAGCCCCTTGTTGATAAGCTGACGGCATCTTTGTGTTATGCTTAACCAATTAAAGCATCTTAATTATCTACACTGCTTCCTCTTTACTACATTTGTTGGCGACGAGGTGAGGAGACTGTGCCAGGGACAGTGGATGCCGCACCCCTGGAGTGAGATTTTTGCTTATCAGAAGAAAAAATCATCGGAGTCTATGGTGATCAATTGAAGGGAGCTAAGTGACACTGCTGCTGTGGTTTAAGCATTGGCGGCCTGATTGAATTGTGTATTGTGAAAAACTTTCAGAGCCATTATTTGAATTGAGCGTCGGCGTGTCCTAGTGAGCTAGCAGAGTGAAGGAAAAACTGAGGGGAAGGAGGCTTACTCGTGCGTCAGGTCGGGCACATGGGTGGCGTTTATGTTAATTAGTGCAGCGACGTGAAGAGAACTTTATTATCTGCGGCGCTTGACGGCGTAGGAAGGAGGCGAGAACGAGGCGAGCATGAATCGGATGAGGGAACCGGCAGCTGATGCTTAACACCCGCGCTGTGTTTTCCGTCAACATACGGCGCATAGATCAGGTGCCGGTGCTCGTGTGGAAGCCACGTCATCTTAGTTTAAACAGCAGCGCAGGGCAAGCGCGACTGCAAGCAAACTTGAGAAAGAGCAGATTTCACGACGCGCCTTCCCAGAACCCAAGCCAATTACTTCTCAGTCAGGAATAAAGAAAAAACTGGTCTTTTAAATGAATTTATGAGCAAGCTCGACGAATGTAACACAGTGAAAGGCTTAGACTTACCCTTTTCAGAGGCAGCTTCATTCTGACAGGAACTACTTCGAGAGACACTCCACCACAGGAAGTTCCCGCCAACTGGGGAGGAGACTCGCTCCTCCATTGGTTTCTAAGTCTATAAACTATAGAAAAAGAAAGGGGACTTTTAGAAAGGAAAAATACTTGCAGTAGTGTGGTAAAACATTTCTTGATGTGGGAGACTGTGTTTTGTTGGGGGGAAAACTGTATTTTCACAGGATTGATCGTAGAGGAAGTATTCCCCTGAGCATATCTCCTTCAGATTTACCAACTCTCTCTTTACCTGCTCATTCTTAAAGGGTGTTTTGAGAAAACTTGTTAGTTCATGGCAATGGCAGGTGCAAGTATGAGTCAGCCTCCACCTTTTCTGAATGAATTGGGGAAACCAGTTATTCCCTGGAGGAGGTGGGAAGGCATATTTAAATCATATCTTATTGCCATAGGAGGTAGTAATTATTCTAACATAAGGAAACAGCACATACTACTCCACAATTTAGGCACACATGGTAGGAAAATTTATGAAGACATTACAGGGAGATTGGTGGAGGATGATCAAGAGGAAGTAGTGGAGGGTATCAATGTCTACGAGAGCACTTTGAGGGAGTTAGAGTCACACTTTAAAGAAAAAATAAATGTGGTGATGGAAAGACATAAGTTTTTTAAGAGGGCACAGAAGGAGGAGAGGGTGAGTGCGTACATAGCAGTGTTGAGAGGATTATCAGCCACATGTGAATTTGGGCAACTCACAGACTCGTTGATAAGAGATCAACTCGTGAGATGTACTAATGACACTAAAACACAAGAGGAATTACTCACTAAGAACCCTAACTTAGAGGAAGCCATCAATATAGCTTAGGGCCTAGAACACACCGTGCGGTGTATGAGGGAAATGAAACCACAGGAGGGGACAAACAAAGAGAGGGCAGAAAACAAGATCCACACGGAGGGAGAAACCGTTTGTAAAGTAGGGGACAAGAGTAAAGAGATGGTTCGCATTAAGACAGGTACTATGGTATGTTATAAGTGTGGTAGTCCCAATCACTTGGCCAACAACTGGAAGTGTCCAGCGAGAAATGTAAAATGCAGGAAGTGTAACAGGTGGGGGCACTATTCTAAAGTGTGTAAGGCACCCAGCAAAGCTGTACATGCAATTGAGGAATCACCTCAGGAAGAGGAGGGGGAGACATCTTATATCTTCCAAGTAGAGGAAGAGGAGGATAACAATGATGACATCTATCCCAAATGTGATGTTTTACTTGATGGTGTAAAGTTCAGTATGTATGCTGATTCATTTTCACACTATACGTTGGTAGACAAAAGTGTATTTGAAGACCAATTTGCTAATCATCCCGTTAAAATGATGCAAGCAGATATCAGTCCCAAGGGGTACAACAAGGGAAGAATCCCCTTAGAGGGTATGGTAACTATGAGAATCTCATTTAAAGACAGGCACACGGTGGGGAAGGTGTATGTGTCCACCAGTGGCTCGACCTTATTGGGCTGGAAACACCAGAAGGAGTTGGGTATGAAACTAGACCCAAATAACAAAGAGCAGGTGTTACTAATCAATCCTGTAGGCATAGCAGGGGACCTCACAGAAGAGTTTAAGGAGGTATTTAGCGAAAGGCTAGGTGTATTTAAAAACTATATGCACAAGATTATTCTCAAGAAGGAGGCAGTACCAGTAGTGCACAAAACTAGATCAATACCGTTGCGCATGAGAGAACCCCTTCAGCAAGAACTTCAAAGGTTGGTCAGTCAAGGAGTTATCACCGAAATTGAGAGTTCAGCATGGCTGGCCCCGATTGTGATCACGGCAAAAGATGGAGGAAACAGCATAAGGCTCTGCGTGGACCTGAGGGATCTAAATGCATACATCCTGCTGGACAGATTTCCTCTTCCCCGTATCAGTGAAATGTTGAGCACAATCCGGGGGGCCAAATATTTTAGTGTTTTAGACCTTTCCTCTGCATATTACCAAATCAAACTACACCCTGATTCGCAAATTCTAACTGCCTTCACCACTCCTAATGGCAACTTCAAGTTTCAGCGAATGCCATTTGGCTTGGCGTCCGCGGCCGCAGCCTTCCAAAGAGTCATGCAACATGTGCTGAAAGACTGCAAGAAGACCATCTGTTTCCAAGATGACATACTGATCTATGGAAGTAGCGATGAAGAACACAATGAGATGTTAAAGAAGGTGTTAGAGAAGCTGAAAGAAGTAGGGTTCACCACGAAACCAAGCAAGTGCAAGCTAGGAGTAAGCTCGGTGGACTACCTTGGACACACCTTATCGGAGGAAGGCATCAAGCCTAAGTACGACTTAGTCAGTGCAGTGAGAGACGCCCCCACACCCAAAAGCAAGGAGGACATACTATCGTTCTTGGGGCTTGCTGAGTACATGGCTAAATTTATCAAGGACTTTGCCATGGTGTCGCAGCCTCTAAGAGAATTAATCAAGAAAGATAGTGTTTTTGTGTGGGGGAAGGAACAAGAGATGTCCATGAAGAGCATAAAGAAGGCAATCATTGAAGCCCCGTTCATTGGAAAATTCGACCCTAATGGAGCCACCATCATATCGACAGATGCCAGCAACAGAGGCATTGGGGCGACCTTAGCGCAAAGAGAGGGAAGTAAAGCCAAAGTTGTGGCCTTTGCATCAAGGACCCTCACTTCATCAGAAGCGAATTATTCGACCATAGAGAAAGAGGCACTGGCGGTATATTGGGCTATCCGTCACTACAAGTTTTTCATATGGGGTATTCCGTTTGAGGTACAGACGGACCACAAACCCCTGGTCTCACTCTTCACCAAGAAAGACATGGAAAGCATGACACCCCGCATAGCCAAATGGGCTGTGGGACTACAAGCATATAATTTCAGAGTGACTTATATTCCAGGGCAACAGAACAGGGTTGCAGATTTTTTATCGAGAGCACCAGCAGAAGGAGAGGAGGATGAAGAGTTGAGTGGTGACTCCATTCTGGAGGTGAGCCTAGCAGCAGTGGAAAAAAATGCTTTGGTAACCCAGATGGAACAAGATGAAGTTATGAAGAAGGTGAAGAAACATATCCTCACGGGATGGCCAAAGAAGTGTAAGGACAAGGAGGACGACATCCAGCCATATTGGAATGTGCGGGAAGATCTATCAGTTGAAGGGAATTTCATACTCCAGTCCGGGAAGCTCGTCCCACCGGAGGCTTTAAGGAACCAGATCGTGGAGCTAGCGCTTGAAGGTCATCTGGGCCGCAGTTTGAGCAAAGCTAGACTACGTATGGACTACTGGTTTCCAGCAATGGACAGTGAGATGGAAGACAAAGTGCGTGACTGCTACGCATGCAGCCTGAGTGACTAGTCTAAAGTCACTAGACGAGCACCATTGTCACCCGTGGAAGTTCCAGAGATTCCCTGGGACAAGTTAGGCTTCGACATAGCCGGGCCCATCCATGGCAAAGGGCCCCAGGATTGGTACCTACTAGTTCTGGTGGATTACTATTCCAGCTGGATCACATGCAAGATGGTCCACAATGTGAACACAAGGTCGATCATTGAGTTCATGAAGGAGGTGTTCTCGAGAGAAGGCATCCCGTTGACACTGGTAACGGATAATGGGGTGCAGCTGATCTCTGAAGAGATGAAGGAGTTTCTGAAAGACTGCTCCATAGCCCATATCCGCATGCCACTATATTGCCCCAAGGCAAATGGCAAGGTGGAAAGAGTTAACCGCAAGTTGAAAGAGTGCATGCAGCTGGCTAACCAGGCTGGAGAAAACATCGAGGATGCAATAAGAGACATGCTGTGGGCTTACCACACCACGCCGAAATCAACTACAGGATGTACTCCTTTCGAGTTACTGAGAGGAAGGAAAGCTGGAACGAAGCTGACCCCTAATTGGATGGGAAGAAAGCAAACAGAAGAGACCGACCCCAAAGAGATCAAGAAGAGGATCGAAACCAATCAAAGGAAATACAAGGAATGGTACGACAGGAAGTGGGGAGTCAAGGAGAGAGAGTTCCAGCGAGGACAAAATGTCTACGTCAGGAAACCGGAAAGACTAAGAAAAGGTGGTGAAAAGTTTTATGCCTCCAGTACTATCAGAATGCCAAAGAAGAACACAGTGGTCATGGAAGATGGAAGATTATGGAGCCATGATCGGGTGGTGCCCACAGAGGGAAGAGAAGCTAGGTCAGGCTCAAGAGGAATGGAGGGTGGAGACATCAAAGATGGGGACAGACAACACAGGAAGAGTGATAGACCTAGGATCCCTCCCCACTGGCACAAACAATACATAATGAGATTGTGATCTGCTATATTAATACAAAGTATTGTGTTTCTGAGGGTCTTCTGCGAAAGACCTTGGACCGTTATTGCAGGTGGGGTGCTCTCCTACTTACCCCCAACCCGGTTTTCCCAGTTCTTATTATCCCCTCCCCCCTTCTCCTCTTTCCCTAGGGAGGATGATGTGTTGTAACTTGGAATGCCCTTTCCTATCTCAGCCCCCCCTCCCTTTTCACCTGCATTGGTATGGTCCACACTGACAGCTCAGGCGCTCGCTATCGAATGTTGAGATAGCAGCTGAGCCCCTTGTTGATAAGCTGACGGCATCTTTGTGTTATGCTTAACCAATTAAAGCATCTTAATTATCTACACTGCTTCCTCTTTACTACAACCTGCATCTTGAACCAAGGACTGCCAGAGTGATTCCAAGGGCTAGTTGGCTGGCATCCTGAACAGAGCCTCAGAGACCGAACAGGCTCCAACAACTTTGAACCCAGTACCTGTACTCTGCCATCTGTGAGTCCTGTCCTCCCAAGTGATGCCACCCCAGTCCTGTACCCTTTGAAATTGGCCTGAAGGCGCTCTGCCAGCTTATCTGTGGTCCCAGCAGAACTGACGCAGTATAATGCATCCTCTCGCAAGACTCCGCAACAGAACCGCTGCACGACACATCCGGACTCCGTAGCGCAGCGCTCAGTTCCTTAGAGCTGCCACTCCACAATGCATCTCCAGGCAGGACATTGCATCGCCAACGCAGCTCTTCAAAATGAATATTCAGCTTTACCCGGTATGTTGTTACAAAGCGGTTGTTACAACGACCGCCTTGTAACAATGCATTCCATTACCCCGCAAGTCATAACAACGACTTGCGGAGGGGGGGGGGGGGGCGCAGGATGTTGGAATAGTAAAATGTACTATTCCAACTCCAGTCTGTGCGGAATGTAGGGTTCTCCCCCCTCCACAAGTCGTTGTAACGACTTGCGGGGTAATGGTATGCGTTGTCACACCGCGCCCGTTGTTACAACCCTGTTGTAACAGCATGCGTGGTTACAGTCCAGCTTGTAGAATATTGCAGCTATGATCCACAAGAGAATGTTGGGATTCTGTGAGCTGAGGTGCACAGTTGACATTGGGCTGAGCATCATGCTGGATGCTCCTGGTGGGGCTGCTTTACCATCTTAACTGCATATCTTCCAATAAACATCTTAACATCATTCACTGCGTGGGACTTGATTACTACATTATTTATGGCGACGATGGATCAACGAACCTACCACTTTTACAGATGAAGTGCAACTACTCTAAAGCAAGTAAGCTAAAGATTCCTCTCCAGCAAGAAACCTACTGAAAAAGAAAAGCGTAATTAAATAAAGAGGAACCTGACAAGCAAAAGAGAGAGGTCACGCCTGTATGCCCCACCAGTGTCAACAAAACCGACAGCCCTAGACCAGGCGTGCTGTTTTGTCATCTCAGGTCATCAACATCCAGAAAAACAAAGTCAAAGCTGTCTATGTTCGTCAGAGACTCAATTTCTCAAAGAAGGTACACGGCGCAAAAACCAATGTCAAGGCTACCACTACTAATGGTCAATGTGCCTCAGTAAACAAGGTAATTGGTGACTGCCTGTGTTTTGAGAACAAGTGCGATGTTTTTTGTCACTGAATTCAATTGGATGTTGGATTTCAATCTATTTTCAAATGCTCCATCGTGATAGCGCAAAACCTATGTGTGAGTCATTTGTGCCACTGCCAGTTTGTTTTTATTCTGGAGCTTTGACTGTTATTATGGTTTAACTCACTGTGTCTCTGCAAGTTGAAGAGGTCGCTTGCACTGTGAGCATAGAGAGATTTAAAGACTAATTTTTTTTTTAAGTTGGTTGCGGAGTCACTTGCCTAGACGGTTGAGCATTGTTTAAAAATTCAAATGTGGCTCGAGCAACTTACTTTGAACGCAGTGCCGCGCTGAGCCTTTCTTCAACCTGCTGTGACATCTTCTGGCTTCGTGCTGGTTGATGCAGTTTTAGGACGTTTAAGGAGCAGGAGCGCGCCGTGAGCCACCCGGTTTGCATCTACAGTGCGTCCCGCCATATTGGTATTGGCGGATTCAACTATTTTACTTTGAGTTTATTTTTGGTCTACTGACGGTGCCCTCCAGCATTATGCCAACCACTGTTCACTCAAAGTTATTTCTCCAGCGTCTGAACATTTTCGCGGGTCTCCATCTCTTCAATGCATCGTTCGGGTATTCAACCCAAGTCACTGACGACAGTCTTTGTTTCCATCGAGCATTTAAAAAAAAAAGCATAGTTTGAGCAAGGTATTTTTCTTTTCAGAAAAACTGACATTCTATACCAAGCTCACTTCAGCTTCAACGTTTGGGAAGTAAGTCTTTCCTTTCCTGTTAATGAACAGTGCCGAAATTCTTCGTTTCTTTTCAGGAAAACGGACATTTTACACCAGTCTCTTTTCAGCTTTAACATGAGTTTATTTTATTGTTTGCTTGCCCTGACTTGTTTTCAATTTCGGTGGGCAGGATGTTTGCTTCCCAGCATTTTGAGATGCGTTAAAGTGCCTTGAAGCATTTGAAGTGTTTCTTCTACATCTTCTATGGGCATGTTTCCTGCTGCAGTGCACTTTGTCTGCTGCCAAGTACTCTGTTCATTTTGGCATTTATTTGTTGCAGAGTACTTTCCTTCACGTCTTCAAGTAATGTTTCACGCCACGCCTGTCTATCTCATTCCGGTGACAGGCACACCTATGACTTTGTCAATCAACATGCATGTTTGAGAATTACAGTGCTTATTTTAAATTATTTGAGCGCCTGTCTACCTCATTGCGGTGGCAGGCACACCATTGTCATTTTCAGAGTACAAGTTTGTGGTGTAGATGTACAAGTTTTTAACGCAAAAATGTGGGTTTTTTTCGCAGTGAACTGCTGTTTATGTATTTTATGTGTACTTCTACAGTATGCTAATAGAGCTTTTAGGTGTTTTGTTAGCATAGGATTAGGGTTATAGTCCCAAGTCCAAAACACTCATTTGTGTGTATTTAGGGGGTTTCAGTCCCACCTATGCAATTAGTATTGGGTGTTAGTCCCATATTTTCAGTGTTTAGGGGGTGTTAGTCCCACTTACGTTTCTTGTATGGGTTTTAGTCCTATATACTCTGTTTTACATGGAGTTTCTTTACATGGGGAGTATTTTCACCGTCCCTCGTTTGGGGCAGGACTTGGGTTAAAGTCTCATTATCCTTTGTTTTGCACTTACTGTCCCACATTTTAGGGGCAGGATTTGGGTAAAAGTCCCATTATCCTTTGTGTTGCACTTACCGTCCCACTTTTTAGGTGCAGGATTTGGGTTACAGTGCCTTTATCCTTAGTCTCGCTTTCACTGTCTCTTGTTTGAGAGGCAGGATTTGGGTTAGAGTCCCAATATCCTTATTTTTTTTAGGTTTTGGGTTAAAGTCCCATTATCCTCATTTTCACATTTTCACTTTCAGCGTCTCTTGTTTTTAGTGTCAGTATTTGGGTTAGAGTCCCTTGTATTTGAGTTATGATTTGGGTCTTAGTCCCATTATCTTTGTTCTTACATGGAAATGTTTCTATCTATTTGGTTTATTATACTTCTGGTGGGAAGATGGGTAATTTTGACATCTTTTGTTGTAATTGTATCCGTTTTCTCATGATTTTTTATATTGTTCACACTCTCGTGATGTGGTATATTACTATATATCTCTTAGAGTTAAACTATTTTGTGCTTTGGTTTTTGTACCATGTCTTTCCTTCTTGCATGCCTGTCTGGCCAGTAGGTGTGTCTGTCGGTTAGTCATCGGTATTTTCAAGCTTAGTTTTCCTCTTTGTTGTTTCCTTTTGTTCGGTTCTTGTCTTTCTCTTGTTATTTATGGAAAGGAGGATGGGGTATGTTTTTCTGTGTGTTTTTCATTCTTTGGTTCTTCCTGGCCAGTTTTCCCTCCTTTTTATTTTCTTTGTGGAAGAGAGGGGATGATGTAGTATTCTTTTCTTTGGTTCTTTCTGACCAGCGTTCTTTCCTTTTTGTTTTTGGTTCTTTCTGACTAGCGTTCTTTCCTTTTTGTTTTCATTGTGGAAGAGAGGGGATGATGTAGTATTCTTGCATCTTGTTTATGTTATACATGCTTTCTCCACTACCAGTCCAGCTTGTAGAATGTTGCAGCTATGATCCACAAGAGAATGTTGGGATTCTGTGGGCTGAGGTGTACAGTTGACATTGGGCTGAGCATCATGCTGGATGCTCCTGGTGGGGCTGCTTTACCATCTTAACTGCATATCTTCCAATAAACATCTTAACATCATTCACTGTGTGGGACTTGATTACTACAGTTACGGATGCGGGGTGACAGCTGTTTACCCATCAGAACTGCTGCTGAGTCCCACATCACCGCTCTTGGAGCTTGCATCGCCACCACAGCTCCCTCTGAACTGCTGCTGTGTGACGTATGTCCACGCGGGGACCTCACGTTGCCTTTGCTACACAATGCATCATCGACAAAGGACTTTGCATCGCTCCACAACCTGAATTTAAAGTACTTTTGTTCAGCAGGCCTAACTTGGTCCCTGTAGCTGGCCCACACTCCATCGCCCCCGCCCTGAGTGTGTGACTTTGTTCTGGCCTGGAGTGATTAATAACCACAGTCGGTGCTTTGTGCTTCTATGCAATATTTTTACTTAACACTGTAAAATTGCATAGCCCCAGTTTTCTCCCTGGATGTTTGTCGTTTTGGTCTCAACTAATTTACTATATTTTGCTCTATTTTTCTAATGTGGTGGGGGATTTTTATTGCATTGCGTTTTCACTTTATCACTGTTTTAAGTAATACATAAGTACTTAGATATTGCCTCTTAGACAAGCCTGACTGCTTTTTGTGCCAAGCTATCAGAGAGTTAAGCGCAGGTTAATTTGGGGTTTGCTTGAGTTTCACCCAGATAGATATTGTGTTATCTGCTTCCTCTCAAACAGTAACCCAATTTCCAGCAGAGACTAATACTTACTGTTGAAGCAAAGCTGTTCTTGTGTAATCAGTAGGACTAGTTGTCATCTGAAGAGTGACATATCATGGCTGTATCCTTGATCCCCTTCCTTGAGCGACTTACCAGGAGTCCCTCGTCCCTCTTCTGCCACATGCCCCATAGATTGCCTTGTAACCCCTGTTGCCCCTTGACTCTTGGCATAGAAGTTGTTCTAAGCCGTTCAATGCCTTGCTATTCGTACTTCCCCCTTCTATATCTGGCAGCGTTATGTGTGCTCTTAATATTCGCTTGATTTCTTTGTAGCTGGATTTGACGCACCAATTTCCACATACATACATTCAATTGTATTCAGTGGCACTGTGGTGTGATTGCTAAGCCTACTAAATAGTTTGATGTAAACAAATTTACTGTATTCCACAAATTATGGCAAAATGTCTATTCAGAAAACTCCTTGAAATTTATGTTCGAAAACTATCCAGCTTTAACTGAACGCATGTTGTTTAAAAGAACCACATGTCATTATTTTCCCAAAATATGTTTTTTTGAGAAATCCCAAGCCCTTTGTTCACTTTAAATGCTGTCAGGTTTTCATAGGTGTTACTGGGCAATGCAATTTCTTAAATCTTGTTCACACACCCACCAGCAACCGTCAATAGTTGAGTGGAGGAGTGTGGCTCAATGGTTAGAGCGGCAGACCTTGATGCAGAGTTCTGGCCAGGGACCAGGGTTCGATTCCCGCCTCGGCGGGTCTCTGGCTCATAAATTCCGCTGACTGGATATTCTCGCCTCAGTGCCTATTCTAATCATGGGTCCCACGCTGCAACTCTGGGCAATAGCTTGCTTAGCCTCCACAACGGCCCCCTACAGCGCTGGGGATGCCTGGTTGCACCCCGGGGATGCCCAGGAGTGGACATTTCACGGGGAAAAGCCAGGACGGGTTCCCTAGCGGTATGAGTACAGCGCCAGGACACACTGCTTGCCGGGGTATCAGTGCGCTTTACAAATACGTCTACATTTACATTTACAATATCAACCGTTAAAATTGCCGTTACGATATTTTCTATTGGTTGGAATTTTAAGACGCCGTGGGAATTTCAGAAGCCTTTCAGTGATGTTGGGCCATGCATCCCTACATTTTCTGAGACCTCTGTATAAACAAACATGAGCTTCCTTACAATGAGAGAGGCACTAAGCAGGCACAACATTTAAAAAATACTATTTTACAATTCAAGAAATGTAGTGCATATGACAAACAAAAACAACCCAGAGAGGGCAATATAAATAACAGAGATGTAAAAGAAACATTCATGTAGTATGTACACACCAATGAAAAAATACACTGATGGGTGAGGTAGAAAAGCCCATTGAAGACAATGGATATAACCAAAAGATTGCAATTAGATTCTTTCACAGTGGAGAGCTGACTGGTGAACCAGTTTGTAAAGTCAGTCTAAGGTAACAGTAAATATCAGTTTAACAATGTAATTGGTTTAGGTGTGCGCCCCAACACAGTGTTGCAGTGAATATCTATGGGTTACAAATGAGTGTCAATGGAAGTCCATGATTGCATGTGCTTTTCAGGCAGGACGTGTCATGGCAGCTCGAGCTGCACTATCCCTTTTGATGTGGGACCAGTCTAAGTAGCTCAAAGTTGGTCTTTGTCTTGAAAGACGGAGATGAGCTAAAACAATGGAATGAAAAGCAGCTCAGTGTCATTACTGGTGGTTGGGATTAATCCATACATTCAGTCTATCGCCATTTTGTGTTTCCAAAGACCTACACCGGAGAGGAGGGTGTGTGGGTGAAGGGTACCAGAGCCCAGTTCAACTAAGGGTACCTATACATGTGGGTGAAGGGTGTCTGGGTATACAATTGAGATAAATGCCCATGCAGGGAGGGACATGGTTCAAAAGCATCCTTGTGTCTGTCCAGCCTTAGTCAGCCATGGTAAGAATGTAAGAAAATTCGGTTCTGATTATTATAAATTGTGGCATTTAACAGTCATCAGTCGCCATCTGAGAGCAAACATGTTTATATATTGATTCTGGTTTTAGATTTCTACTGAACTTTGTGGCAAACAGAAAACGTGTTTCAGCAATCCTGCAGGCTGTGATCCCAGTACAAGTGCAACTTGCATTCTCGTCTCCATCGTGCCAGCAAGCGGAGGTGGATTCGCATTCGAAATGAGCGGCTCGCCTGGTGGCGGGTATGTTGCTGTTGGGTTCTCTGATGATACATTGATGGTGAGCAGTTGGAATGTATATGGTTTATGCTTTTGGGAATGTCATTTTCACACACAGTTGTTTGGAGGGTATTACAGTTGAAGCAATACAAATATCTGTCAGTCCAGAAAACAAGCTTTGGCAGAGCCAAAAGCTTTGGCTTTAACTGCCATGAACATTGCAGTAGTGATAGTTAACTGCAAGAAAAATATGAATGTGGTCTTCATTGAACACATAATGTAGCATTAGAAGGCAATTCAACAAACAAAATACATATTTATTATTTACAGAGCTTTTACATGGCAACATTATAGTATGTGATACTAGATCAACTTGTAATATTTTTTGCTGTATGAGGATTCTGTTAGATTTTAGGTTCAGCTGTCGACAGGCCTTGACTGCAACGTGATCAATAGAAAAATACCTTTAATAATTATTTCTGGGAGAGGGTCTTGGGTTTCCCTCAAATGTTGATCTTGCTCTCCACAACATTTGATTGGTAAATAGTTGTACTAGTGTGCCTAATAAGTTGTTCCATGGCAGTGCATGGGTGCAGCATGCACTGTGAAATGCCAATGCATTGCAATGAATGTGCATCATTTTTCAATTGCTTTCCAAGCCACTAACTTTTCATAAACTACCTATGTTCCTTACGGTTGGTACTGTGTGAGCCTGCAGCCACATCACCAGCGCAGTGCACTTTTTTCATCTTCAAAGTGCATGTTTCCACTATACCCGCATTCGGGCAGATGCACCAGACAATGCACTCTTGGTTCTTCGTGCCTGCAATCCCCACAGAGAGCCTCAACCTCCTTCCCCAAACTGCATCCTTACCCTGCAGTCCTGAGTCCACCCCTCTTGCAATTTCAACCTACCTTTCCCTCCCTACACCCCACAACCTCAGTCCACCGTTGCGCTTTCCCCACCTGCACCAGCCTCACATGACTGGTTCCTCTCTCTCACCCCACTCCAAAGCCTCAGCCTGCTCTCCCTTCCTGTGCTAGCTCCTACAGAGGGCCACTGCCAAGCTGGCCAATGTGGACCAGGGTCTGGATTGCACTGTGACTTCAGTGGCGTTTGGAAGAGCAGATCTGCCAACAAATGACTTTAACTTCTCCTCACACATGACTCCTCCCTGTCTGCGAGGAAGGCCAGAGCCCACTTCAACCAGGGCACTTATACAGCACTCAAGGCGTATGGCCATGGAGGAGCCAACTTCCCCTGAGACTGACATTTTCTACACCCCTCATCCCCGCTACAGCTCTATTTGGTAAAGGACACCAGTTTCCTGCATACATCACCAGTTCTTTGCTCATGGTCAAGAGGAAGGTGGAAAAACATGCAGAACTTGTCCAGTGCCACTGCACCTGCTGCGGTCAAAATTGCTGCACCTCTGTCTATTCTGAGGTTAATACATGGATCATACATTACTTTTCATTTCCTATTGCTGTCATCCCACCTTCGGCGGCTTCTGTTTCCGTTCAGATGGGATCTGGTCTGTTAGCTTGGGTTGAACGTTTCCTTTTGGTGCAAGACCACACCTAATTTCCATGTAGTTGCTCACTGAAGAGGGATCTTGTTTGTTAGGTAACATCCAAAAGTTTTTACATTAGATTGCAGGGGTAGATCATATGCAGTGATAGGTTAGTTAGAAGAATCTTGCTTCCCAGAGGTCCAAATACCAAACTAGCAATATAAAAGCAAAACATCTGAGAGCTCAATGCCGTCCGCTAGTAGGGCTGCCTCGCTATGGCAACGATGGCTTCTTTGTTCCTTTTTACCATACACCATCACTTCACTGCTCTGAATTGCTGACAAAATGCATTTTCAGATATTGCTTTCATGTTTCCTTTGGGAGCCACATAACAGGAAATAGATTTGTGTGAGCCAAACGCCAACGATCATCTGAACCCCAATAGTTTGAACTGAATTCTTTCCCAATTCTGCTCTGAAATCTCAAATAGATCTAGCTATTAGAGAGTACACTCCTACATTTCAGCAGAGTAAAACAGAATAAATGAGAAAACACTAATAACTGAGTTTTAGACCAAAAATGAGGCAAAAATATGTTTATAACAGAAATTTTTGTGAATGCGATACAGAGACACATTCATGAAAATGCTATGAAGGCTCGAATATAGAAATACAGAATCATAAAACCTAACTCTTATAGTCCAATTCAGACAAACACTGTGAGTGAAACTCATAGAGATCTGACAGCAACCCTATAAGTAAAGTCTGAGCACATAGACAAAGTCTCAGCCAGAAAATGAAAAGTCACCCAGCAGGAGCAAAACGTACCGTGGAAATGTACCATGGAAAAATGAAATGAACAAGCCCCTTGAAAAATGAAAGGAGTGTAAAGAACCACTCAGTACTAAATCCCAAGAGTTTCTATAAATACATCACATATTCTATTAACCCTTTGCGGCTGTCCGACGTCACGGTGGGCCTATGCAGAGGATGGCTGGGGTCAACGGGTTAATAGAATCTACAAATTCAGCATGGCACGATCATGGTTAGGTTATCATTGGCAAATCAGACACAGCAATGTAATATTTTCAAACTTATATGCTAACACATTTCTCTAGGTAAGAGAAATGTTCCACCTGCTCTCACAACAACTGCACTCCGGAGATAGTCAGTACAAAATGAAACATTTCTCAAACAATGACTGATAGAATTAACCCGTCTTCAGCAGAACTTCCAGTTGGATTCCTTGAATATGATACTTTCGGTACTTCATTCCCAATACACACTTCCTAACACGATAGTTCAATTGTTCATCATTTGAGTCATTCACTTGATTCTTCACAAAAAGAAGAGGAGAGATGGTTTGCAGCTAGACACTGATTGGTAGGGGGAAATAAACAGGAGCAAGATGAACAGAACACCTGAAACTGCATCCATGTAAAAACAAATGGCATCTCATATGAAAACGTTGCATAACAACTTCACATTATTAATGACGTTTCTAAGTGACTCAGTAAACTCATTTCAAGAGCTACATTATTAATTTCATCTGTTATGACCCTATACATTATTAAAACCTTCTAACTTTAATGATTCGTTTCACATACTTTACACATATGCACAAAATTAAAAACGCTACTGCAAAACCCACTCTAAATATTTTTAAATTAGCACTTAACCCCAAGTAGTAACCTTATTAATCAGCCATCAGTGTTGTGAAGGGTTGTATGTCAATACAACGCGGTGTTTACACCGTACTACCATTACAACGCTGGTTTTACAACGCAAGTCGTTACCACGACTTGCGCTGTAGGGTGCTGGACTTAGGAATAGTAATATTTACTATTCCAACACTAGCCTACGTACAGTAGGGAAGGTGTTGGAAAAGTAAATCTACTATTCCTTGGCCTAGAGCGCCCTCCAGCGCAAGTCGTGGTAACGACTTGCGTTGTAAAACCAGCGTTGTAATGGTAGTGCGGTGTAAACACCGAGTCATAATGGATGTTCCCCGTTGTGAAGTCTTCTTTAAAAGACCTCCAATATTTTTCTTTTCCTTGAAGATTTATTCTCATTACTTGTATTCTTATTATTTCAGGTATACCTTCTAACCATACCTTTTATTAACTCTAATGAGAATTTTTTAAATTGCATGAATCATTATTATTATAATTATTGGTGTTAGCACAGTTTGTGAGACTCCCACAACCAAACTATTTACCCACTCACCTACCTTTCCATAACCTCTCTATATTCTTTATCCAAGATCCTATAGTTTCCCACTAACCTGGTTCTTCTAGTGATCTAATCTCATGAGGTAAAATAGTTATGTTAGTAATGTAAGAGCTAATTACTCCACTAAAGTCGGTATGTATGTGCAGCACTTCTTTGCCTTTATTACTTTACAGACACTGCCCTCCTTCACCAAGAGGATATCTAAAGTGAGACAGATTTGCAACACTATTGCTCTTATTGCCAACATCTCTGCCTTTACTACTTTAAAGGACCCTGCGGTATCTACAGCAAGCTTATCTCCAACTCTAGACAGTCTTCTAATCGTCACATCATTTAAGGCTATTCCAATAGGAGGAATAAAATTCACACTATAATCTGTCAGATACGGAGAAAGAAACTCCTTATGTATATGACAGCACTACTTGGTGATAGGTGGCTCCTTCATCAGCTGATGTAACTGTAAAGTTTCATAATTTCAATATTTTCTTTAATAATTTTAGTATACGCATTTTCTCTAAAACCATTAAATAAATGTTTTTCATGTAAAGATACTACTTGCTTAATCTCTTTATAACTAGGCCTATATGTGACTACACTAGTTATTCGAAGGGATGAAAGACGTAGCCGAGTGGATGATGAACAGCCGCTTGAAACTGAACTCAGATAAGACGGACGTCCTCATCCTGGGATCTTCGCCCTCCACCTGGGACGACTCCTGGTGGCCCCCTGCCCTGGGCAGCGCACCCAAACCGACAGACCACGCACGCAACCTGGGCTTCATCCTGGACTCCTCCCTCTCCATGACCAGACAAGTCAACGCCGTCTCCTCGTCATGCTTCAACATCCTCCGCATGCTACGTAAGATCTTCCGGTGGATCCCCACCGAAACCAGGAAGACGGTCACCCAGGCCCTTGTCACCAGCCGTCTGGACTACGGCAACTCCCTCTATGCCGGAACCACAGCCAAACTTCAGAAGAGACTCCAACACATCCAGAACGCCTCGGCACGCCTCATCCTGGACATCCCACGACACAGCCACATCTCCGAACACCTGAGAAACCTGCACTGGCTCCCCGTCAGCAAGAGAATCGCGTTCCGACTCCTCACCCACGCACACAAAGCTCTCCACAACCAAGGCCCAAGATACCTCAACGACCGCCTGACCTTCTACACTCCCACCCGCCAGCTACGATCGACCAGCCACGTCCTCGCCGCCGTTCCCCGCATCCGAAGAGTCACAACGGGAGGAAGATCCTTCTCCTACCTGGCTGCCAAGACGTGGAACTCCCTCCCCATCCACCTCCGCCTGACCCAAGACCACCTCTCCTTCAGGAAGCAACTCAAGACCTGGCTGTTCGAGCGGTAGCGGACCCCCTTCCCCCGGCGCCTTGAGACCCTACGGGTGAGTAGCGCGCTATACAAATGCTTTGATTGATTGATCTGAAATGTTTCCCACAGGAATCAGTTAACACACCAACATGCCAAATAATACTAATAATATCATTGTTAAAAGTGTCAACCTCTTCAATTGTAAAGCATCTGCTGTTTCCCAAATTCATGTTAGAGGCTATAAACAACATTATGTGGCAAAAATACATTTCTTTTTTCAGTCTATAATAAAAATGTATATTAACTTTCTAGTGCTTGCAAAAAGGGAAAAAAATAATTTCAATATCAGCTTCATCAAAATGTACCAGTGTCTGTATTATCAGTCTTTTAGTATGCATTCTTTCTCTATGCAAAGTTCTCCTGTCTGAACAAGTTGATTTTCATCCAATATTTTGTGTTTCAAAAGCCTCTTTTTCCCTTCTTGGAGGCTCTTCTTCAGTATCTTCTTCTCTAGATCTGATAATTTTTCTAAAAAATGATAGTACTTATTCATTTGAAAATAATCATCAGTATCCTCTTCCGACAAAGTTGCTTCATCCGTATCTTCTTTTGGCACTGTCTCTTCATTAGAGTGGGTGTAACACAGAGGGGTTTATTGTTATAGCCACTCTGATGAAGCAGATTTGCGATTGGGAACTCTTTCTAACTAGTCTTTTGGCAGCTGCCAATTCACTCTCACTGTTTCCCAATTAAAATATTTCTTTGGATCTTTTTCTGTTGATTGCAAGTTCTTTTCTGGGTAATTCTTCAGCAACAGACTCTCGGTCTCTTTCTTTTACAAGAGCTTGATTCAAACTTGAACTTACACCTAACTCAGATTCTCTATTTTTCTTTTCTCACAGCAAATTTTCTTCTCCCAGAAGGGGTTTTTCAACTCCGATTTTCAATTGAAACTTGTTATTGCTTTGATCAGAGACTCCCTCGTCTTGCTGCCACTCATACTTTGTGCTTTTTCATTGCAAGAGCCCTTCACTCAGACCACGTTGTAACTGGACTTCAGAAGTTTCAGGCTCTTCATCTGAACATTTGCTCAAATGAAACTGGAAAGATCAAGCAGAAAGTCAAAGAGAACAGTTTTATGTCTGACCTTCACCAGTTACAGAAAAATCTCCCACTCTCTGCGTACATGCTTCAAATCTGAGTTTGAATGTGGTTTTGTTCAACAGACTGTGCATTGGGATTATCTGTTTTTGCCTCATCCACAGTTTCTGCTGTTCTTACTCTCTTTGCATGAACAGCATGGATCCATTCAGGCACCCCCGCAAATTTGACTGTACTGTTTGTGGTCAGGATCACTTGGAAAAGACCACTCCACCGTTCATCTAGGCAGCTTCTTCAAACATGCTTGAGAATGAACCTCAGTCTCCCACGTTCACATCCAATCACCTGAGTTCAAACCAGGACAGGGTCTATCTTTGTAGTCTTCTGTAGCTGCATTCCCCTGATAAGAGACGGATTTCACCAGATCAGCCAGACCTTTGCAATAATCCAGTATGAGATGTCACTAGTTATACAAACAAATGCAGTTCATGTGCAAGCTGTGAGAAATTAGGTTGTTGGTTAACTAGGATGTGAGCCTTGGTCAAGAAACTACCACCATCTCCTGCAGGGTGAACCACAAACGTCACTAAATTAACCTGTTCTTAACTCTCTGGTAGCTTGCCACTGAAGCAGGCAGACTTACCTTAGAGGCAACGTGTAAAGTAATTATGCAGCACACAAACGGTAATAAAGTGAAACCACAACACAAGAAAAATCTTACACAAATTTAGAAAGATTGAGTAAAATTGTATACATTTTTCACACCAAAACTCGAAGAATACAATCGGTAGAACTAGAGATATGCAATTTCAATGATTTAAGATATGTATAGCGACTAAAAGTACAAAGTGGCACTTGTGGTTATCTGTGTGAGATCGGGTAAAAGTCACAGGTTCAGGATGACTGCAGTAGAATGCGGGCCGGATACAGTGACCAGGTTTGTCCAACTGAAAAAGTTACTTTCTAAAGTCCAGCATGAAGAGTTCCATTCCCAGTGGAGGAAGCCGTGAGGTTGTCACTGTAGTGCGAAGAGCAGTCCAGGCACCGCAGTCTGTTGTCGCTGTAGCAGGAAGACCCTGTCTGGCACCATGGATCCTCCCTTACTGAAAATTTGTGTTAGCAGAAGCTGGGGGCTATTACCAGTTGTCAATGGATGTCACTGTAGGGCAAAGGCTCCAGTTTACTGGAGCTTCTTGTTGGCAGTCAGCGTGGGCAGTAAGATCGTGGTGCGAACAGGCACAAATTCAGTGCAGTTGCGAAGAGACCCATACTTCAGGATTTCATATTTTCTTTTAAGATGAGCTCAACTTATTCCAGGCCAAGGGTCCAGGACCTGATGAGCACCACCAAGGGATCAGGCACTCACTCTGGCAGAGGCCAGCAGTGCTCAGTCAGGTTCAGTTTCAAATCAAGGCAGATCCAGTGCAGCAGGTCAGGTGAGCTGTTGCAGAGAGACCTCTGGAGCTTGGTGTGTCCTTTTTAACTCAGAGAAGGTGGTCAGTCATCTGACCCTTGGAGTGACTTTAGCCTGGGATGAACTGGTCAAGTCTGCCTTCTCAGAAAGCACAGCAGGCCACAAGCAGAAAGGCACTCCATTTTCTGTAGTATCCAAAGGTCCAGGAGTTAACTAAAGAGTGGGCCTGAGGGTCCCATTTTCATACCTGGTGCCCCCTTTGAAGTGACAAAGGCTTCTGAAGTTTTCCCCCTACAGAGGTGTCTGATCTGTCTGTCTGGGGCAAAATAGGCTAGAGTGAAGTCTGGGGGCAAAATAGCGTTTCATGTGGCTAAGGTTGTTCCTCCGAGTGCAAGTGTGGTAGGGATAGCTTCACTTCCCTACCAAATGAGGATGACTCATCCTGCCAACACCCAGACCCTCTATTGTGATGCTGTCTGTGAGGAATGCACCAAGGCCAACTGCACCTAGCCATGTGACCCAGAAAACAGGCTACATGCACCAGATGGTTAGGAGAGGAAAGTGCCAAATTTTAAAAAGTTTTCATTTTCATTTTCAGAATTGTGGCTTAAAATCACTTATTAAATGTAAGAAGGTAACCCAATGTTATCCAATGGGAGAGGCAGGCCTCATAATAGTGAAAAACAAATGTAGGAGTTTTTCACTACCAGGACATGTAAAACGTGAAATTACAATTCTGGCTTTTTAAATACACTGCACCCGGCCCTATAGGCATTTTAGGGCCTACACTTGGGGTGACATATGTATTAAAAAGGGAAGTTTAGATCTGACAATATGGTTTATTTTGCCAGGAAAAAATAGCAGTATAAAACTCCACATACAGGCTACAATGGCAGGCTTGAGGCATGTTTTAAGAGATACTTAAGTGGGTCACAAAATATGTGCTGCAGGCCCACTAGTACCATTTAATTTACAGTCAATGGGTACCTGTAGTACCACTTTACTATGTACTTATAAGTAGATTTAATGTGCCAATTGTGTGTAAGCTAATTTAACCAAAATTAAGGGAGAGAGCACAAGCACTGGTTAGCAGTGGCAAAGGGGGGGAAGAGTCCTAAGGCCAACAAAAACGAATTCAGGGGGGGAAGGTGAAACGGTTGGGGACTACCATCTACAGACGTCAGGTCTAATAACAAGGAATTAAGTATAGTGTGTGTAGGGATTTCACTTCACCTTCATAGCCATATCGGTTTCCAGCCCTCAATAACTGCAACTGAACTAGCAACTGTAGGAACACAATAGCTCGTCCTTTTGCTGCCCGTGGCAGCCCCTGAGTTTGACGGCCTGTGGCGCCCCCATGTAGGAGCAGGGGGTGATGCTGATTCCTGTATTTGCCGCCCGTGACAACCACAGGTAAGAGCAGGGGCTGGCTATTCCTGCATTTGCCTCCCCCGAAAGCCACAGGTAAGAGAGGGAGTCTGCTACCCCCAAAACTGGTGCTGCCCGGGGCAGACCGCCCCTCGTTCCCCCTTGCTACGCCACTGCAGAATAATTCAACAAGATTAAACAAGGCGTTCTTATGCTAGGTTTCCAGTGTTTACTAATATCTGCAATTAATTGTCAATATATATAACAAGGGATGATGGTTATGCTAAATTCAGAAAAAATAGCTGTACACCAAACTGTTCTGCAAGGCTTGTGATTGATCTAAGCTCTCACATAATACAGGTATAGTTGTGTTGATTCAGCTGTGTTGTTCAAACGAATTACCATAACTTCTTTCGCCATGTTTGCACTAGTTTAGTTCAATTCTAAGAACCTAGATTTACATAAACCAGCTAGCTCCCTCTCTCAGGCGCCCCCTGATTACATGCCATAATGAGAAATATTTTGTCTTTCAGGGAAATGATGACATTTATGCCTGTGTCTTGACTTCATCTGGGAACATTGACGTTCAACGTGTCTTTTCAAGCGGGAGATCAATCTCTGCGAGCCTGCCCTTGGTAATGTAATAACATCATTCCATGCGTATGTACATAGCTGATTTAAGTTTGAATACTTAGTTGAATCCTACACATTTTCATATTTTTATAATGCATTAAAGATTCAATGAGTCCTTTTAGAGAAAAAGCACCTTAGGCTGTGACACTCTTGTCAACCTAGTTTTCCCTCTTCACCTTCATTTATACCATGATCAGTTTCTGAAAATGTGACTGCAGTGGAACAGTGTTAATCTTGTGTGTTCTGGGTTTAATACTGTTGTGCATTAACTTTCACAACAATAGGTCTTTGGCGTAAAAGGAATTAAAAGGGAACTACAGCTGGGTTTTTGGTTAGTTGATGGAAGGAGCTCTCTGTTATTGATAACGTTTTTTTTGCACTCTTCAAAGGCTGTTCCTATGATTCTTCCAGTACAGAGATAGTGATATTCATGCACACATCGGCCTGAGCACACACTGACATTTTATGAAGATGCTAGATATAGAGCAGGGCTTCTTGCCTTGCTTCCTGGTCAGTGACTCTTCTTGTAAGCTGTTGGCTGGCTCTACCAATTCAGGCAACATATAAAGTTTAAGATTCAGATGCTTGAGTTAGGGCCTTATTTACAGTTGTGTGGACAGTGTGATCCACCAGAAATAAGCTGCAGTACCCGGTCAGCCACACTTGCAATGTACCTACTCTATTTAGAGTTGGGTAACTGACATGTTTCTGACAGTGGAGCCTACATTAGGTCTGCCGATGAAACCATTGACTGAAGCCCCCGACTGACATTGAGCCATCATTCTATTTAGGGTGGATGTTCTAACATCATATTTTTGTATTTGGGACTGCAAGCAAAAACCTAGCTGTCCTGAACAATAAATAGCATTAACAATCCTCAAACGCTGGATAAAAACTCCCAGTATGTCTAGGCAATTAATTTTTTGTTTTTCAACAACAATCTTCCGCTTTGGAAATCTGTTTAAAAAAAACAAACAAAAAAGCATTTGCTGAGTGAGCACATTGAAAGTGATGCCCCAATGCAAACAAAATGTGGGTGCTTTGTTACAGAGATTTCCGCCTGCTGAGTTATCTATAAATAAGTTACCCTGTACTCCACCAGGGTGTAAGAGTACATCCATCCAACAAACAAAAGCAGCCAGGGGCAAGAAGGCCGCACTACCCGGAGTAGTCACTTTGTCAAAAGCTCCCATGTTGCCTGCCACTAATGGCCAGCTGCCAATTGACCATTCATTTAACTGTTTATACAAAGAAGAGAGGCAACAAATTCAGTTGAATATGGAAAAACAACCTCTGTAAACACGTTTCGCCTTGCAAAGGCTTCATCAGGGTGACAATTGTATATCAACAGGTTTTCCACACAAGCGTAAGGCGCAGAGAATAGACAATGGTTTGCTATACTGCGGCAAAAGATTGTGGGAGATGACCTGACTGCAAACCGTACATGGCAATTTTGAGAATTAACTGCAAGATCGTGGCGTGGTACATTGTTAGACTCTGAGATTACTTAGAAACATTTCAATGGGTTGCTTGATTGCAATCTACTGAATTTTGACAATGGAGTTTTGTTGTTACTGTCCAATCCGTCTTTCTCTGCTCCTTACGCTTGTGTGGATAACCTATTCATTTACAATTTTTGCCCTGATGAAGCCTTTGCAAGGTGAAATGCGTTAACTGCATGTTTACAGTGGTTTTGAAGAAATTTGAGTGAAGAAGAATATCCTACCATATTGCTGAGGACCTACAATTTTATTTTATGACAATTGCTTTTCCACAATCAACTGCATTTGTTACTTCTCTTCTTTGTATTTCCATTCGTCCAATGACCTGGTGGAATCCAATACAGCCCACCATACTTTAAATAAGGACTTTAATCTACTCAGACGGTGACAAACCCGGAAAGTGTTACTTTAGAAAGTAGATGAGATTCTGCTAGTGGAGCAGAGATCATGCCTAAGAAGAGAGATGTCAGTCTAGCCTCGGTAGCTTAGAAATGCCGTATACATAAATGAACATCACATAACTTCAGATGTTCAGACCTTGCTGACTGATAGGGTGAGTATTTATCTCTCATCTACACCTACACAAGAATCCAGATATTAGGGCTGCTGCTCAAGCAAATGAGAATAAATGAAGGAATGAAAAGGCTTATAAAGCGCACAGCTACTCAGAGAATGCGCGGGCGCTAATTCTAATTGATAAAACTAATGTGTAAAAGAAACAAGAACATAAATCATTAGCAATTCAGGCAGAGTTAACAGCTCAAGAAGGTAGTTGAAAAGTAATTAGCACCCCTGACCCTTCTCTATGTCTGTAATTCTGCTGCACAGATCCATGCTGAAGCAAGATGCCCAGTGGGGGGTGAATGCCTGATGCTCCGCATCAGTGATTTAAAAGGGTCTTTGGAATGAAGTTTCCTCCCCCTCATTACAAGGCAGGCGGGCAACTAGAGCCAAATTGCAGGGCGGGGGAGGGGGGGGATCTGAAAAATATTTCGGGGGGGGGGGGGCTAATTCTTTCAACCACAGATAGAGTGGCTGTAAGAATGGGTGAACACAACAAAAGCCTCATTTACAATTAATGGTCTTTTAAAGACCTGTTAAGTACTCGGGTGCGGCTGCAATTAGATGCTCGCCAGCCCGGGAAGACGTGTCAGCCCTGGCTGACACACACGACGGGGGGTGGGGGGGTGGTTAACGCTGAAGCCCCGTGAGCCTAATGGGTGTTGCGCGCCTGTTTCAAGGGGACAGGTCACAGATAGACCTGGACATGGGCATTTCAGTTTTAAGCCCTGGACATGGGCATTTCAGTTTTAAGCCCTGAAGTGCCCAGGGCTGACTGTCCATCAGTGATGCCTTGTCACAGACTGGGTGGGGTCACCAGTTTCACTGAACGCATCCCACTCTGTGACAAGTTAGGAACTGCCACCTCATCTCATTGGCTTACCCAGAACAAGGTCAGCCAATGAGAGGAGGTGGCAGTCCCATTCCTTCAGAAACCATCAGGCTGCCCTCCCCCATCCGAGGTCATCACTACAGCCTGGTATGTTTTTTTTAATACAGGGTGCATGTGTGTGTATATATGAATGTATTTTTGCATGCATGCTGTGAATGGGTGTGTGCATGTGTATGTACTTGTGCATGATGGGTTTATTTGTGCAAGCTGGTGAATGGCTGGAGTGAGTGTGCATGTAGATAGGTGAGTGTCATTATGTGTTTGCATGTGTGGTCCGCCCTCCCTCCTGCTCAGTCTACCTGCCACCAGCTGCTATACAGGGTTGTTGTACCATGTTTCTGAATATCTGAGCGGGGTGTATGTTGTTGTGTATTCCTGGTGGTTTAGTGGCCCCAGGATGGACTACATCTCAGAAGATGGAGGTAAGAGAGTGAAGAAACTTCAATGTGTGTGACTGCTGGTTCGATTGTCATGATGACCCATATGCCCTCCTTAGTAGCAGCCCAGTTAACTGCAATATGTGCTGCTGGTACTGCACATATCACAACTATGATTTTTGTGGTAAAATATCAGCAAGTCAAACCTGATAGTTTTCCAGGAACACATTTCTTGTATTTATTGGCCATAACCATCAAAATAATCGGCTCAGAGGGTCGATAAATATACACTCATAATGAGGGCCTTAAGAGCTGGGAAGCTAATGTAGTCAGCATGTGGCTACAAAAGTCATCAATCCTTGTACTGAAAAATATACTTGCCATTTCCTTTTTCAGGAATTTTTTACTTTCTTGGATTCAACCTACCATATTGCGTCTCTTAATGCAGCCACCCCGAAGGTATTAACACTATTCCTATTCACACCAGTTGAAATGCATTGTGCACACTTGTATTATCTTTCAGATATCTTTAAGATATGTGAAATGCTGTTTGCACGTTTCCCTACAATGGCCCAAGGTTCATAATGGTAAATTACTTCTTTTCATATTAACTGAGGTTCTGCATTTTTGAGAAAGTGTCAATTTGCAAACTTCGTATAGACCCAACAATGAGTGGCACTAAGGGGCTAGCTGGAGGTCCCAGAACTTATTTCAAATATAGTTACATCTTCGGCTAAACCTGTGTTCAGAGTTGACTGGGAACAGGTTACATCAACGATGAGAAACGGTACATGCCAGTGCCATAGAAAACAAATTCTAAAGCTCCCAATGGTGCGAGGAGCAGCGTCACCTTCAGTCTAGCATGAAGGCGACCTCACCATTTTCTTTTGTAAATCTCTGGTTTCATCCCATGCCACATCTGACCAAAAATGGTGTGCATCTGGCCACAGGCCTAGACAATGAAAAACAGGAGTGAGGTAGTGAAAAGGTACAGTTCAAAGAGAAATGTATATTACAATATGTCAACGTCACAGGTGAGTCCAAAACCTATGACTGAGCAAGGTGCTTGAAAATCATCAGTCTAGCCAAGAATGCAGCATCGAGCACAGCACTTGGCCAACATCAGTAAGCGAAGGCCTATAGTCATTACGTCAGAAGAGATAGGAGGGAAAACTAGAACGTTGTATCAAAATATGGCAATTCCAGAGGTAACACAATTTACAGCTAGCGTTTCAATCTGGCATCTCCCACAATAGTTCCTACTGCATTTTGTATGGGATTTGTTGAGGTTTTTCAAAGTATTGTTATCCCAACCATAAATTTGCCTTCATGATAGAGATGTGTGAAATAGAAGGTACATAGGAAAAAAAGGTCCTATAAAGCGAATAGTAGTTTTTTAAATATATTAATCTTTTAGTCCTCATGTGTGTAATACTTCTGTTCTTGTTCCAGTAGGCAACAAACTGGTTCTATAATATAAACTTACATCGTTGTTGATATCTAAAGGTAACAAACAATGTCTGTTGCTTCAGGGTAACTCTGTGGAGAACAAATCAACATCCTATACGAATGGTGTCATCAAATGCTCTTTCACTTCACGAAATAACATTTCAACACAAGCAAGGGCTGCCACCCAAGAAGCATTTTATCTATTTCTGGGATATGGACCTTCTGAGAGTGGTAAGTGAGATTTACATGCAATTATGAAAGCACAGTAAATTGGGAAAGAGGTGATGCACACAGATTAACTTAAGATGCAACCCATGGTGCAGTATGGTGTTGGTAAGGGGACTGCGAGAATTTTAAATGTTTTTATTTAAATGTAATGTCATGTTATACTGACATATAAAGTGCAAAGCTGCCCCAGAGTGGGACTTCCAAGGGCTTGCCTACTACATCAAGAGGATAAATCACAGAGTCCAAGCAGAAGGACCGAAACTACAAACTACCAGGTCTTCAGTTGCTTTCTAAAATCAAATATGTTTTGGAGTATTACATAAAGGTAAGGGCAGGTTGTTTCATAGAACCAGAGTCATTGCATGAAAAGAGCAACCACCCGACCTGATCCTTTTGATACAAGGTATCACAGTCAAATTCCAGTGAGCTAATTGAAGGGCCCAAGTAGGCTTATTTGACTGCACCGGGGATGCCCAACTAGGCACCCTCTGCTTGTACATAAATATTCTGATGGACTAAGCTTAAGGCTTTGAACTAAATACATGTTTCTGTTCGGAACCAAGGAAGTTTACCAAGCAGCTGAATTTAGGCAGATGACAAAGTAAGTTTGTGGCTGCATTCGGAGCAACATGAAGCCTATTGTTGACATGGATATGGCGCCCAAATACAGAATATTGCAATAGTCAAGGCGAGACTTGATTAAAGACTGAATTATCACCTGCCAAACCTGAGGGTGGAAAGGCAGATAATCGATTCAAGGCTTCTAAGAGTGTCAAAACAAGTTCCCCACAGTGCCTTGACTTGTCGTTCAAACAACAGAGCATCATCGAGCCAGATACCGCCATTTTTTTACAGCTGATTTGGGCTTGGTATGGGATCCTAACACCCCAAGCCACCAGTGGTCACCCTAACCTGAAAATGCTTTCCTAACAAGAGAGTCTGTTTTATTGACATTCAGCTTCAAGCATTTAGAATGCATCCAATCAGCAATGGAGGTCATTCAATTTTGAAAATTGACAGCACCCTCCATCGATCCCACAGACAGAGAGATGAAAAGCTGTGTATCATTTGCATAGTATGCCAAAGAAATCTCAAAAGATTTCACCACATTTGCCAAAAGCCTAATATAGATGTTAAAGAGTGTGGACTTAGGGCTGAGCCTTGAGGAACACCGTGTTCTAGAGTTCTCGTAGAAGATGAAAAAGGAGGGGATGTCACTTGAAAGATTGATTCTTAAAAAGCTGCAAACCAGGCCATGCCTTGCCCCGAACCCTAATCTCATAAATTCACCGTAACAGCACCTTTTACTGTGTCAAAAGCCGGGCTTAAATCTAATAAAATAATCGCAGGCTAGCCTACTTCGTCCGCGAATAAACGCAAAGGAGAGCAGATTTTGTAATGTGGGAGGGTCTAAACCCATTCTGCGGGGCATCTAGCAACTGATGTTTCTCTAAAAAGGCCATCTGGAGATTATTCACCTGCTTCTCCACTACCTTTGCCAAGAACAGTATGAGAGAAATGGGTCGATAATTTGCAGGCTAGACTGGGTCAAGTGAGGGCTTTTTAAAAGAGGAATAACTTTGGTGTGTTTCCATGCAGTGAACACCACAGCGTGGTTAAAGAGAGATTTCCTAGACTTAAAAATGTAGGAATAAGAAACTCCTGCGTTTTAATTAGAAGTTCAGCTTTAATAAGGTCATCAGGAGAACCCGACTGAACTTTATTCATAAGGGAGATGAAGGAGGTATTGTCCAGCACATCTAATTTCCTCAACTCCTACTCCTGCAGTATTCTGCCCAGCTTTAATATGAGGCCATCGACCTCAGTTCTACAAAAGTCAGCAGAAAAATGGATATAAATATTGTTGACCTTATTTAAGAAATAGTCCATAAACTTGTCACAACTCTCGTTAGATGCAGCGGCCAAATGCAGGTTAAATGCTGGTTTAGTCAAGTTGTGGACTATGGCATGCATATCTATAGAGGGGTTGCTACTTTTAATAAATGTTATAAGCATAGAAATCAGCACTAGCCTTTTTAATAATTTTGTGATAGACTTTCATGGCTCTCATTGTTTTAGCTAAGGCGTCATGATTTCCTCCCGCTGCGTTCAAGCATTTTACAGCTCTTTTTTTGTGCAATCAATTTTTCATCAAGCCAGGAGGCTAAAGGCCTCTTTTTCGGCCTGCCAGAGCGCACAGGTATAAAGACATCCAAAGCAGAGGTTAACCAAACATTTGTCATCAATACAGCTGACTCCGCGTTCCGGTCATAATTTGGAGTGTTAACCTGAATATGGTTGCCAAATGTCTTAATGTCAAGTTTCTGCCATTGCCTTCCACTAGCAGGTTCGGCTACAACAAAACCTGAGGGACTCTGGCTATTCAAATACATTGGGACCATAAAGTGATCTGACAGCACCATTGGGAGTGGGAAGGATACTCGGAGGTTGGGTAAACTGGAGAAGATGGGATCTAAGAAATGCTGTGCAGCATGCTTATGGCCTATCACTAATTGATTCACTTGAATGGCTTCCAAGTCAATGGTAAGAATTTGAGCATAGCTGCCATCAATCTGCTCAAAGCACAAGTTAAGATTACCTATAATGTTAAAAGTAGCAAATTTCACCACCAGAGGATAGATTTAGTGTACTAGAATCTTCCTAAAACATTTCACTGGCCCTGGAGTTCTGTAAATCAGGGGGCCCGAGAAAGTTATGTTTTTGTTTTGTTCAAATGAACCTGAAACGTTACATTTTCGCACCCCTCTATATTGCGAGATACAAGACTGCAAATAAGAGAATTTCTGTAAATATTTGCAACATCACCTCCACTCCTGGTAATTCTGTTGCACCTTTTGCTGGAATAGCCAGCAGGAAAAGCTAATACTGTCTCACCATGTGTAGACTGGTTGAGCCAAGTTTAAGTAAGGAACATAACATTAATGTTCTGTGATATAATCCAAGATTCCTGCATGGTGGCGCACCAGTGAGCGGCAGTTAATGCTAAACATCTTAAAACTTGTAGCACTAGGTCTTCCTACAGGAGACCCGTAAGTGGGTCTAGAGAGCTTAGAGTAAAATCACAATGCTCACAAATAGAACCCTCCTCCCAAGTCGAAGGATTAAGTGCACTCACTGCGCTGCTCAAGACAGTATAACATCAACTGGGAGGCAGAGTAATGGATGCTCTAGCTATTTAGAAGACAAGAGTCTCTGGCCCCTGGCACCATCGAGATGTGGACAGTTGCAGATGGGCTTGCCTTTGGCGCTCTGGCAGCGCATCCACACATCAGTCTGCCTTTTATACCTAGTAGGGCACTTAGGTTCAGACCACTGACTTTCAAGTAGCATCCTTACAGAGTAAAATGCTCCACTAAGACCATCAAACAAAACCAACCACACCCTCCCAAATCCTCCAACAAACTAACCGATTCATAAGCAGTTAAAAGGTCTTGAAGATAAAAATATAGCACACAATAAAAACACACTAAGACAAAGATAGGTTCTATGATAAAAACCACCTTTAGTAGTAGGGAGCGTCTGTGCATCACCATGCGTTTTACAATTAGTAGGGCATTAGGTCCGGGCATATGGCGGCCCACCAGACCGCTGACTTTGAAGTAGCACGGCCTAACCAAAATGGCCAATATGAAGCGTGATCCTTACAGTAAAATGCTCCGCTAGGACAATCAAAACAAAACTGACCACACCTTTCCCAGCCCTCCAACAACCCAACAGATTCAAAAACAGTTATGAACTCTCTAGAAAATAGCAGCAAATATAAACACATTTAAGGCTAAGATAAGTTCTATGATCAAAATAACCAGTAGTAGTAGGGTGAGTCTGTGCATTGGCTTACTTTTTGTAGTTAGTAGGGCACTTTGGTCCAGACATATGTTGGCCCACTAGACCGCTGACTTCCAAGTAGCACAGCCTAACCATATGGCTGAAATCTAAATTAAAAAGATTGTTGTGTTGGAAGAAATCATCTACTTTATGTATTCCAGATTCATGTGTGGTTTGTTTTCCTGCACAAAAGATGCACATCTTTAGGACCCATGAAGCCCAGTTTCTCTGCACATTTGTATGAATCCTGTTCCTATCCTTTCAAGTCTAATTTCTTTCAACAATTCTGGTTTGAATTGTATGCTTCATATCCACCAATCCTTTATTAGTTCTGCTCTCAAAGGAAAGAGCTATTGCACTTTGCAGTGAATTATTTTCGGGCAGCACTTTTTCCTTGCACCAGAGTAGTTCTCCAGAACACAAGGGTATGGAATGTAGCTGTACAATCAAAATTCGTATTTGGTAACCAGTCACACAGTGCCACTTAACTTATAGGAGTCTTCGCCATAGGGTCACTCAAGTGGTTCCACAGCAATACTTTCTTAGAATAGGGTGGATTACGGAATATGGGTGTCCTACTGTCGTAAGCTCTCTTAGTGCCATTCAACATCTTCCAGTTTACCAGTTTGTATTGAGGATTGCAAGGATACAGGGTTAAGTCCTTCCTGGATCACAGACATTTTCTCTCTCACATTTCAAACGTGGTTCCAAGAGTTATACTGTCATGTGCCATGGGACTTTATCGCCCAACTTTTAAATAAAATATTGCTGACTCCCCTTATAAAGCTGCTGTGTTTATGGTCAATTTCAGTCCAGTTCTTAGACAAAGCTTTTGAATCGACTACCACTCACATCTGTGGAGGGCAAAGAACACCTATCATTGTGTCTTTTGGCAAAAGGCCAATGGATGGGGCCTAACTATCTAACAATATGAACCCAAACAAAAAAATATAACTGTAGTAAGACACTCCACCATCACATGGCCAATAGATATCTAGTCAAAGGAAGTGAGTGAGTGGAAAAGTAAAGAATTTGACAGGAACCTTTGACACTCAACTCACAATAGCTACAGACTCCGCAAACGTTGTCACTGCAGGCTTTTAAAGTCTCCAAAGAAAAATAGGTCCTTACATTTTTTAGCATCTCAAACTAGTTTGGGGCAGTAATCGCTGTTATCTTCATTAATTATGCTCACTGTACACCTGATGCAAATTCTACAGAAGCCACAATATGGCGTGGTTCATTTATAAGTCTCAAGAAGCAGCATCACTTGTTTTTCTGACTGTCCCACTTTGTGGCTTTTCCATTGGTTCCCAATTACAGGTGAGCAAAATCTCTGCAAGTAAAGAGAAACAGGGTGATTTTTTTTGTTGCCTTTTGAGCAGAGTTAACGATGATCTGCTGTTGTTTGGGGGAAAAACAAAAAGACAGTTGCTATTAGAAGCACTGTGAGGTGCCAGGCAACGTATTTAAGTGCATTAAGGTAGATACATGGGGCAGACTGTTATATCCTTATTGTATTTATGTATGCTTCCCAGCCAAGCTGTATCCTAGCTGCTCAGCCAGAGTGAGAGTTGGTATTGGAATGTTGGTGTGACTGTAAAGCATGGAATGCTTGAGTGCCTGTGTGGATGAGTGGTGACATTTGGAGATGGGTTGAGCAGCAGGCAGGCTGCTCCTGGTGGGGCTGGGGTAAGAGCTGAAGAGGCTGGCATAATGGGTTCACCTGACTTATAGACTGATGTATATATTTATTTACCTGCAACTTGAAGTCAATAAAGAAATACTGAATATACAACTCGGCTATGTTTCTGGTAAGACACAACACAGACACCTGACAGCACTTCAAAGCAACTTCTCTAATAGGAAGTTCTGGTTTCACTGTTGCCTGCAGGGTCCTCCTGGTGCTGCAGCAGACAAAAGAACACATTTTCTCCACAGAGAAAATATTTCCCCTATAAAAACGTCCCTTAACCCCACCACAAAGTTAAGGGGGGTTCCCTTCCCTCTATATGGGAAAGAGAA
Organism: Lissotriton vulgaris; assembly: GCF_964263255.1. Classification (NCBI taxonomy): domain Eukaryota; kingdom Metazoa; phylum Chordata; class Amphibia; order Caudata; family Salamandridae; genus Lissotriton; species Lissotriton vulgaris. The sequence goes on along the minus strand of NC_141685.1, from coordinate 676,214,769 downwards.
GCCTAGGCAGATTAGAGTTAACTGTATGGTAAGGTGTGTGGTGTCACCCATATATAATGGAAAATGTGTTACGGCCTGGTCACTCCAAGTTTTGGGATTGACGCTTGGGTCTGCAGTGTTGATTCTGCATGTTAATACTAAGTCCAAACTGTGCCTACCAAGAGAGTGGATGCTTAAATCAGACCGGTAAAGCCTAGAGGCTGCACATTTTCCACCATTTCTGAGGCATGTTGTTCCTTGGTGAGTATACCCAGAGTTGAAATCACGCAGGAGCATAACTCTGTGACAAAGAACTTGGGTCAACAATGTCACGTCCATCATTTCTTCAGTGAAGTCAGGGTTGAATGCTGGTTTACGGTATATTAGAGACATGAATTGCTAGAGCATGAATAAATCTGCACTGTCATGTGCTCAAGTGAAGTATAGAGTAAACCGAACAGCTCCGAACATATCGTGGACTCTTTCTAGGTGAGTTTCCTGCCTCCACCTCTGGTGTGTTTTTCAATAGATTTTAAAATATGGTGGGAGAAGGTACCAAGCGAAGTTGCGATATCAGAAGAGAAACAGGTTTCAAACACCCCACAAACAGAACAGCCTTCTACCTTGATAATGTCTTGTTGTTTGGGAGAGAGTTTCAATTAAAGGCATTTATTAGCACTCTTTTAGCAATAGTTTTTACTTTTGTTTTGGAATCCTTGGTCTAATCCATACACCCGGTTACTCTGGCTGCAGGTCTAGTTTAGCTCGTTTAGGTATTCAATATCTAATGTCCACAACACGATTGTATTCTTCAATTTCTTAAGAATACGAAAAATCTAATTTTGTCTCTGTGGTTGTGATGTGAATTAATGTTTGCTGCTACTAAATGATGTTTTTTCTTACTAAGGGTCAATGTTGCATTTTAGTGAGTACGATTTCAGTTACAGTGGGACACCCTGCATAAGACATGTAATTATTCACTATTGTAATACTGTAACACTGTTTTATGTTTCCTGCAACATATTATTCTCTGTGTCCAATGTGATCTTCCGATTTTTGTTATCATATTTATGTGTTAGATAAGACCCTTTTTGGATTGGGTTGTAGAGTTGATATTTGGCTTGTGCCTTGTGTTCTGATACTGTATTTTCATGCTTTTTTATTGCTGGTTCTGCAAGTCACCTAGGTGTTTTCAGAGGCATCACGTGCATCAGCTCAAAGTATTTGGTATAACGATGCAAGTGCATGCACATGCCTAGAGTCTTACTTGCTATTATGGCCCTCATTCTGATGTCGGTCGGACCGCAACTAACGGCTTATGAGTTGCGGTTCAACTGATATATGCTGCTGCGGTCTAATCGCCGCATTAAAATGCGTGCAGGCGGAGGCAGCTGGTGTACGGGTTGTTTGGCACCTTCCGATTGGCTCAAAGAGCCCGTTGGATTGTCAGAGGGACAGTAATTGCTACAATAAGGGTGGTGCTTGCTATGGCACCCCCGTAGGTATTGCAATGTCCCTTTCCACCTGCCCTTTCAGAACGGTTCGCCTGCCATGAAAAGGCAGGTGAAAAGTGACTTTAGGGGCCCTTAGCAGGACCTTCTTCCCCTCTGGCCTCTGCTATGTAGTGGCGGTTGTCACAAATCGGGGGCAGGGGTGCGGGGGGCAGAAGAGGGGGGTAAAGGGAATTAAAAAAGAATAAAAAACACTTACCGGATGCGGTGTCTCTCCTCCGTGTCTCCGTCCCACACTCTCCCTTGTGGCCGGAACAGGAAGCACCCAGGCTCCCCTGAGCCAATCACAATGCTGCAATGCAGCATCGGGATTGATCTGAGTGTCATGGGTCGGCGTTCATCCAGGGAATCGGAGCCAGGGCATGTTCTCCTTGCAGGCTGTAATGCAGCCTACGTGGAGAACATGCAAAGTGCACATGAATGTTTGGCCGGCCCTCTGACATTCATGCACTCTTGGAATGGCCAAACCACTCCTCCCCTGCTCCTGTCATCAGAACAGCCTAGGGTGACCAACCGTCCGTAAATTTCATGGACAGTCCGTAATTTTGGCTGTCTGTCCGTTGTCCGTGAAGGATTCTTTAACGGACGCCATTTGTCCGTAATTTTAACTGGGCACAGCTTGCCCCCACCCCCCTTCTTGACTACGATGCTGTATGAAAGCTCAGATCCCCAGCAGCACTGTAGAGGCACAGCGGGATGCCAACCCTCACACCTCCAGCCCTTGATGAGCTGTTAAGAGGTGCTTGAAGGTGACAGAGGGAGGGGCTGCAGGTTCAGGAGCAGGGGGCATCCATTCACATGCAAACAGCCCTGAATGCGTCTTGTATCTGCTATTTAAAGGGGGGTTCACACATTCCATTTCTACCCAGGGCCCCAAACATCCTAGACAAGGCCAGATTACACCCCTGATTACACCGAGGCAGCACCTTCTCTTCACCAAGCTTAATTACTGTCACTAATTTGTAAGCAAACCTCGGTTCTTCAAACATGCATAATGTAATACAATAAAGAAATGGCACAATCGCACCCACACTGATTAACAAAGTATGGAGCACAATCAGTTCAATCAGTTCTCTTAGAGTATCTCCTGTAAGTACTGTATATCACAGTGGGGGATGGCATTTTGGACAGGGAGCCTGTCTTCTTGTTGTCTTGTGCAGGAGGGGGCGAGAAGCCCAAGATGATACTAGAATACTGCATGCCCACCCCTGTGCCCACCCTGGTGGATCACGTTCCCTCTCCTGTGATGACTCCTGCTCCTGTCCCCCCATGTGGTGGCTCCAGTCTACCCCCCGCCTGTGATGGCTCCTGTCCCCCATGTTGTGGCTCCAGTCCACCCCCGGCTGTGATGGCTCTTGTCCCCCCCTGTGGTGGATCCTGTCTCCGCCCTGGGTGGCTTCTGTCCCAGTCCTCGAACGGCCCCTGCAGCAAGGGTGAAGTTATTGATGGGCCTCTTCTCAAAAGGGCTCAGCTCAAAATTAATATGGAAAGGTGGGCGAGTAAGTAAGTGAAGGGATGTGTGAATGGCTGGATGAATTAGTGAAAGGTTGAATGGATGAATGAAAGATTGAATAAATGGATAATGAGAGAGGATAGATGGATTGATGAGTGAGGGGAAGGATGGAGAGAAAATGTAAATAGCTGGATGTAGGGGTGGAAGGGTAGCTGGATGATTGATGAGGGGAAAGATGGATGAGGGGAAGGATGATGGATGGAGGGGAAGGATGGATGGATGAGGGAAGGATAAATGGATGAGGGGAAGGATGGATGGATCGACTGAGGGGAAGGATGGATGGATGAGGGGCCGGATAAATGGATGGGTGAGGGAAAGAATGGATGAAAGGAAGGATGGATGAGGGGAAGGATGGATGGATGACGGGAAAGGATGGATGATGAGGGGGAAGGATGGATGGATGGATGGATGGATGGATGGATGATGAGGGGAAGGATGGATGGATGGATGGATGATGATGATGATAATGAGGAGAAGGATGGATGGATGGATGGATGATGATGAGGGGGTGGGTGAAAGGATGGATGATGAGGGGAAGGATGGATGGATGATGAGGGGTGGGTGAAAGGATGGATGGATGATGAGGGAATGGATGGATGATGAGGGGGTGGGTGAAAGGATGGATGGATGATGAGGCTGAGGGGATGGATGGATGATGAGGGGAAGGACAGATGGATGGATGATGAGGGAAAAGGATGGATGGATGATGAGGAAGAATGGATGGATGATGAGGGAAAGAATGGATGGATGATGAGGGGAAAGGATGGATGGATGATGAGGGGATGGATGGATGATGAGGGGAAGGACAGACAGATGGATGGATGGATGGATGATGGGTGGGTGAAAGGATGGATGGATGGATGGATAAGTGGGTGGGTGAAAGGATGGATGATTGGGTGGGTGAAAGGATGGATGGATGGATGATGAGTGGGTGGATGAATGGATGGATGGGTGGGTGGGTGGATGGTGGGTGGGTGAAAGGATGGATCAGTGGATTGGATGGTGGGTGGGTGAAAGGATTGATGAGTAGGTGGGTGGATGGTGGGTGGGTGGATGATGGGGGGTAGGTGGATGAGTGAAACGATGAATGGATTGATGGATTGATAAGTGCAAGGGTAAATGAATGGACATATGAGTGAAAGGGTGGGTGTAAGGATGGATGAGTGAGTGAAAGGGAGGGTAGATGGACAAAAGGATGAATAGATGTGTGAAGGAGTGAAATGATAGATGGATGAGTGATAGGGGCAATGGATGGATTCATGAGTGGATGAGTAGATGGATGGATGGGTGGGTGGATGGATGGAAGGAAGGCTAAGTGAAAGGGTCGATGGAGAGAGAAAGGGAGGATGGATGGATGACTGAAAGGGTGGATGGGAGGGAGGATTAGTAAGTGAAAGGATGGCTGGATTGGTGAAAGGGTAAATGGCTGAATGGATGAGTGAATGGATGGATGGGATGAAGAGTGGATGGATAAGTGTACAGATGGATAAGGTGAAAGGGTGGATGGATGGATGGATAATGGAGGATGAGTGAAAGGATGGATGAGGGGATGGATGAAGGGATGGATGAGTGAAATGATAGATGGAAGGATACATGATGGATAGGTTTGCAAATGGTTGAATATGTTTGGAAATGGCTGGGCTTACTTATATACTATTGCGCGACCTCTGATGTGTCTGTAAAACGTACCTATTGTCCTGAAGTTTTGTCCTGAATTTTGACCTCCTGTCCTGAATTTGTGTCCTGAATTTTGACCCTTTGTCCTGAATTTTTACACTCACCGTCCTGAATTTGCACCAATGCCAGTTGGTCACCCTAAAACAGCCCCGCCCACAAACCTGTTGCAGCTGGAAAACATAAACTGAAAATAACCTTGAGTTATTATCATTGTATGTTCCCTTTCTTTCACTGTTTCAAAGCAGTGGGGCGACGCTCCTCTGCATTAGTGGAGGAGCTGCTGCTGCCTCTATGGAGCCTGGGGGGTGGGCACCTAAGGTGCCCCTAAACATCCCTGCACCATGTGGCAGGCACTGCATGGTGCCTGCCACATGGTGAAGGGGTGATTTAAAAGTGTACATTTTTTATTATGGCTTGTGCTGCAAGCCGCAGCACAAGCTGCAAAAGAAAATGTACACTTTGTGACTGCCGTGAAGACGTCGCATTGCAATAATGATAGTGGGACTGTTGAATCCTTGTGGGGCAGTCCCGTTTCCAAAACAATGTCGGACCAGCATCGTAATGATGTCCTATATGTTTGTCATTCTCCGTGGTACATATGATTTAGCCCATTCAATTCCTGTGGTCAATATTACATGTCTGATTTTTTACCTCATGAGGTCTGCTCTGACCGACCCCCCCTCTTTGCTGCATTTGTTCTTTGGAAACCCAGTGATGTTTTAGGACTTCAGATTCAATGACGCAGGTGTTTATTGGGTCATTAGGAGTTCAGTGTAAGGACTCTAAGGTGTGGTTCCAAATTTCTCCACAGCATCGGGATATGTGCAGAGGGACTGGATGTGGGTCAAATTTGGCATAGATTTCTAGAAACTGGGTTCTTTGTAAAGAAATGTGTTGGAGAAATGTAAAAAAAACAATAGTCTCAAACAACCAGAAAGAAATTCCAGAAACTGACTGCTGAAGATGCAGTGACACCACATAAGAACGGTGGTAGGACTTCTGCTTCATATGACTTGACTATGTTATTATGGGGGACGCCTGAAAACTGTTTGTGCCTTCCACAGTTGGGACTCCGGATCCTAGGGTGAGATGCACCTGGAGACGCCAACATGCATCGGGTGAGGAGGAGCACACACCCTCACAGCGCTTCAAAGCACAAAACAGGCTCCAGCTGCCTGGGGGATGCCTGAAACTGTTTGTGCCTGCTGCAGTTGGGATTCTGGGTCCCAGGGTGAGCTTTGTCTGGAGGTGCCAATGTGCAACGGAGGGAGGAGGAGGAACACACCCCCTCACAGTGCTTCAAAGCACGATGCAGGCTACCCCTGCACTTGGACGCGTACAGGCTGCACCTGGGCCAAGCCAGGGCCATCCTGTACCCGTTGCTGCTAGAAAGAGCTGGGGTGCCCTCCCCCTGGTTCCAGGTTTGAAGCTCTTTGCAGCTCCGTGGTTAGGCCGTGTGATCGTTAGCCTGTTTCAGCATATGTGGCTTTCACCCTTGTCACCTTTATTCCTCTGAGAGGCTTGTGATGGATATTCCATCTGTAGTCTGGCTTGTTTGACTGTCCGGGGTTTTAGGCCAACACCTCATAATGGGGAAACACAAACTGGGTGCTTCCAACCTGGCCGCAGCAAGAGATACCACCATGGATGACTTCTTGCTCTGGCAGTGGGCATTATAGCCAAAGAGATACAGCTAGCCAAGAGGAGACTGTCCCTTGTTTCTGATGACCCTGAAATGCCCTTTTCCACCTCTCCCAGGGTTGAGCTGCTTTTTGCTGGGGGCTTACCTCATGGAGGAAAGGAGGGCATTGACATGCATGATACAGGACCAGATCTGTTCCAAGCTGGTGTTATTTCCCTGACCATAACTCGATTGCTCCTAATGTCGCCAGCCCCCTCCTGTTAAGCAGAAATGTAGAGGAAATAGCCCAGACTCATGGCTCCAACTTCTGTCTAGAAGTCTGCGTCCTCCTGCAATTCTGACTGCACTCCTCACAATGTACTCCTGGCATTGGGGGTCCTAATGATTTGTTCGATGCCTGGAAAACTATTCTGTCAGCGGTCTTTTGCCTGTGATGGATCGCCTGACAGCCATTGAAAATAATCTATCTGTGCTTTCAGAGGTCATGGTCAGGGGATTTAGCCCTGGTGGTGGTCCCAGGGAAGCTAACCAGCCCACCACCTCAACCATGGTTCCTCAGTTGGCTGTTCCCGCTATTGTGACTAGGGGTCCAACCCACCTGAGTCTATTGCCACCTATACCCTTGCATTCTGGTTCATCCTTTGACGATGCCTCATTTTATCACCCCAGCCAGCACCCGCACTCCCTTGTTCCAGTTACCATCAATTTGCAGGCTCTGTTTCAATGATTGCTTGGTATGGCCACCACACGGGTCAGTGGTAAGTTGTTTTCAGATTACCTCCTGCCTCTATGTTCCTATCCTAGCTAATGTCCCGAAGCTAAAGTCACGGGTTATTGAACGTTCCGAGCAGCTGATGACTAAGGTCACCCATTGGTTGAATCAACATGTTCAACACAAACTTAATATATTCCCCAAACTTCTCTATGAGCACAGGGTTCCCTGGATTGAGCCCACGAGAAAGGAATTCAATGGGGATAGTGTCATTGTAAACTTTGCTAAACCAACAGAGTGTATGTGTGCCTCATATATGGGGTTTGCCATGCAGAGCAATGTAAAGGTCCTCCCACTGGGGTATTTTTACATGCCAATGGGTCCAAAGGTTGAGCCACTTAGATCTTCTGATAACCTGATGCAGACTTCTCCTTTTTCCGTTACTGTCACTAATCGCTTTCCGGCCTTGTCTGGTCCCTGTAGCAATGGCTGACTGGGTATCTCTCTGAATTTATGATCAGATTGCACTGAGGGGACGGATTGCTGTGCTTATGGTTTTGTTTTGGAAGCATCCTGGAGGGGTATTGTACTGCCCCCCAATGCCAGCCAGCTCCAAAGTAGGGATGAATTGGAGTCCAGTTATTTTTCTCACAATAGTGGGCTACAAATTGTCCTGGCCGGGTACTTTAACTCTAAGGTGGGTTCAGGGGTGTGAGGGGTTTCGACCTGGATGCCTTGCCGCCGGATATGAAATCCCTGGGCAATGGTTTTTGGCCCAGTGACAGAGGACTGCAGCCTATTCCTTATCTGGTCAGGTTTGATTTTTGCAATATATATCTTTGGGTTGCTCCTCTCTGTTCACTAGATATCTGGGAAGGATCCTTGATTTTTTGCAGTTATCCACTCTTTTGCCAGTAGCACCTATGATTTTGACATTCGAGAGTCAATTATTAAGGGTATTCTGATAAAGCAGACCACCCCCCCATTGCCAAGCCCACTCTTGGTTTCACAAGAGCTGCAAGGAAGCCAGTAGATGTTTAATGCAAGCTCTGAAAACTATCCCACGGGACCTGGTAGAAATCGCGAACTGTAGGAGGGCTTACAAGTCTGCCATTCCTAGAAGGAAGGCTGAACTAAAGGAGGAGGTTTGGAGCGCCTTGGCCTTGGCCTGTAGAAGAGGCAACTCTGATTTATTTTGCAGACAGTCAATTATAACCAGCGGACTAACCAGATATGTGATAACATAAGTGCTGATTCTTGGGTTGTGCAATTTAGGGAGGTAAACGATTCGCATGATTCTACTGAACTCGTTGTGTCCTTATCCTCTTTTCCACTCGTTATCGAGCTCACAGTTGAGTAAATGGCCGTAGCGATTCATAACAGTTCTATGCACAAAGTCCTGGGGCCTTACGTAGTCCCCATGGATTTATATAAACAGGAGGTGGATGTTGGGCCCCCGATTTTAACTAATTATGCTAACTTAGCCTGCCAGGTAGGGTTACCCAGGACATGTCCTTCTGCCATTATAGTTCCCATTTTCAAGAAAGAAGATAGGGCTTCTCCTTGTTGTTATATTCCTATCTTCCTTCTTGATTCCACCTTCAAGGTCATTGGCAGGGTCATTCATGACTGAATCCTGTCCTGGGCAATAGATAACCATATAATCGTCAATTTCCAAGACGGTTTTAGACATTGACTGAGGACTCTGGAGCAATGCCTAAATCTTTACCTCCTTAAAAAAACAAATACATCTTGGCCAAAGAGGGTCCTCTGTATCTCGCTTCCGTGGACCAGTATGCACTGTTGATAGCATTGTCAGGTCCTAACTTTGTGAGGTTCTCCTTTATCTGGGGCTTGACCCAGTCCTGGTGGTATTTCTATGTGCCCTCCATTATGATTTGAGTGCTTGTATTAGATTTGGGCAGGCAGGCGAATGTACAGAGAGCTTTGGTCTGGGATAAGGGGTCTGACAGGGGTGCGTACTTGCCCCCTTTTTTGTTCCTTGTGTACAACAATGGTCTGGAGGCAGCGCTGATGGCCAATGGCAGGGACCTGCTGACTGTGAAGGGTAGACGAGTCCCTGTTCTTCTGTATGCCGATGACGCCGTCTTAATGTCTTGAACACCGAACGGCCTCTAGGACTTATTGAATACTTTTGTTGATTTTATGAGTGGCCAGGGATTGTGTACGAACCTTACCAAGACAATTGTGAGTGGAAGTGAGTTTACTCTCACCACTTTCACTCCGGGGTACCTCCCTGGATCAAACTCATGAATTCTCCTACTTGGGGGTTACTTTTGACTCAAATGGGTCTTGGGGACCCTGCATAAAACGGAGACACCTGAAGTATTGCAACTCTGGGGGATTCCTCTTCAGCTGGGAGTCCAAAATAATCAGTGACTGCCCTTGCAGAGATTTATGCCAAGAAATGTGTCCTGAACCTCACTTTTGGTGCTGGTTTGTGGGGGTATAAAGTTGTTAAGCGCCTCCAAGCTTAGGAGAGCAAGATTTGTAGATGAGTACTTGCTATGTTATCAATGAGGGACTGGGTTTTCCATTTGTGGAGGATGCACTTAAATTGGCTTTCCTGATGTTAGGGTGCTCTATCGGGTGCAACATGGAGGCCTCGTTGAATAGGGACATTGTTTTGGACTGCCTTGGCTGTGATAGAGGCCTTTGTATTCTGAGGCTCAGATGTGTCAAAGATACGTCCAACAAGCTAGGCAGACAATACATTTACTTCGCCTGGCCAACTTACAACGAAGGATACAAAATGGCTTCAAGATGCTTTTAGGGAACACCTTGCCAAGGAAAGGGAGGCCCATGAATTGCAGAAACCTGCAAACAGATTATGTACTGGTACATACCACCCTTGGCATGGAACCTTACTCTGCCATGGGACCGAGCAGAAGGGATAGGGCCCTCATCAGGTTCACGTTGGAACTGATCAGGTGTCAACTTTCTTTTCCTCTGGGCCTGTTCAACCCAAAGGAAATCCTGGCCTGCCCCTGTGACAAGCGTTCTCAGCAAATATTCCCTTGCTCATTTCATCTTTTTCTGCAGGTTCTATTGTAGTTACCTATCCCTACCATTTGTTTAATTAAACTAGGAGGGATTAGAACTGAATTAAGGAATCGGTATCCTGAAGAAGGCCATTGACCCAGTAGGGCATTTGGAATTTGCTGAAAACCTGTCAGTACATGCAGACAGGGTCATGGAGATGTAGCTCCTCCTATATACCTGTTTTTAACCCTGACAGGGGGCGGGGGTACAAATAAATAAATATAAGAGTATCCACTTAGACAGTTTTGAACATCTTTTTTTCTGCAATAGGGATCCCTCTTTTGAAAATATTATTTTCTATAAAAAAAATATGCGCTGGTCTTCGCCAGAGTGTGTTAGCGGCCTTATGAAGAGGCATGACAATATTTAGTGGGTGAGGGCAATTTTAACAACCCATAGAGTTTTCCAGTAGGTCTTTCTCCCTCTACTGTCTTCATTCTCCACATTCCCTGTCCTCTACTAGAGTAGATGGGTATTTGTCCTTCTTGTGTACTGAGCTCTATAGTCTGGTTGGGAGAGCAAGGGAAGGCCCATTCTCTAGTATCCTCCAAGGTTTGTGTATATGTTATAGTTACGCCAGGATATTTTTGTTCCCCCCCCTGTTGAGAGGCACCTCAATTTCCCGATAATCCCCAGCCCTTCTGTATTTACAGTCTCGCCCGAACCCTAAGGTCTGCCTCAGTGTGGTTACCTTCCTCAAACATGCTTTACAGCTTAGGCGATCTTTACAGTTTTATCTGACTCATGTTTCGCACTATGTGCCCCGGCATTCCGTTCTCTTTTTGTGCTATTTATGATAATGTATTTTTAATATCCAATATGCACTTTATATTTATGGCTGCTTAATACTTCTTGTGTTTTGCTGTATCATTGGGATGCCACAGTGCCAGCATTCGTCCCCAATGCTGTTGCGTTTTTATGTGAGTTTATATGATGTTGTTTATCTGTATGAGGGAATTGTGCTTTTATGGTTCATCATTTTTAATTGAAATAAAGCTGCTGCTGCTGATGATGATGACGTTAGTATGGTATAAAACATTTCTTTAGCTGCTGTGAAATAGATGTTTTTCCGTTTGAAATATAACCATATCTTGTTTGCTGGGAGACCTGTTCTTTTGCTAGTCAAAAATAAGAGTACGACTATGGCAACAATTTTAGAGAAGGGGGGCTTGGGGGAGGGCAGCCGACCCCTGGGAGGTCTCCTCCCCCGGGCGGTTTGGGAGATCTGGGTGGGGCCCTCTTTCTAGCAGATTCCATTTGGGCTTCTTTTGGGCTATTTTTGGTAGGGTTATTAGCCAAGCATATAAATGGGCCGGGCTCCCTTTATCGGGCACCATTTTGGGCTTAGGTGACCTGGTGGCCGGTTGATTCTTTAGCTAGTTTTTTGTCAGAGTTTGTGATAGTCCTTAGTCTCTATTTGTAGTGATCTCTATTGGTTATTATGGCTGGAGAGGATTATCGTGTACTTGAAGCTATCCGTCTTCTCAGCGAGGCGGGTCGTTTGGACCTGGTGATAGGCGACCGGGTGCAGGCCGAGCCTCCGCGTCACCAGAGGGAGGCATCGGCGAGAGTATCGGCTGTGGTGGCAGCATGTTCTTCCCCCAAACGTCGGAGACAGGTCGGGGTAAGTGAACGGGCCGCTCTAGAACGAGGAGGGCGGGTGCGAGGTCACGTCGGGGGAGTGACTCAGGGTCGTCTGACCCGTCGAGTAATTTGGGCCTTTCTGTGGGCGGTGTGGTTTTGGAGGATGAATTTCACACTGTGCCGGCGGAGGTATCAACGGTCGATATTCGCAACAGGGCGGCCTCTACTCCTGTTTTGCGAGGCCGTCGTGCTTCGAGGCAGCGTGGTTGCACGCGTCGCTCTGTTTCGGCCTCCGCGGTGGCGGTTTCTGACGTCACTGGTGGAGTAGTGGCGGAGGCCATTTTGGATTTTGAATACTTGGCGCCGCGACCGTTACAGGGCGGTCAGGTGCAGGTTGTGTCTGATGTTGTCGCTCCCCAGAGCGTTATCAGACAGACAGTTTCTTCGGCTCCTGTGGTGGTTGAATCGGATGTGGTGGGTGCTCCTTCTATTTTACAGCCTTTAGCGTTGTTGTCTGGTCCTGTTCTTACTGAGAGCTCTGGTTTGGTTGCGAGTGGTGCGGCGGATAGGGACCAAACTAGCCCTTTGTTGTTTTCCCCTGCGGTTTCTACTAGGGGGGAAGCGGTTTCATTTGGTAGTGGTTCTTTGGGCGAGGGGGAATGGGCGCAGATGGGGATTTTGGAGGGAGCTGGGCGTGGGGATGGGTCGTTTCATGTTGGGGATTCTTCTGGCGTGGGTCTTCCTGCAGCGAGGTTCCGTTCGTTAGGGGTTTTGGAGGGTTTACCTTCTTGGGGGGAAGGGCGTGGAGATGCCTCTTTTCAGCGGGGTTGTGGTGAGGGTGGTTCTTTTCATAGGTTGTCGGGTGACTTTCAGTTTACTGGATTGCATGTTGATAGGAGGGTTGGAGCGAGGGGTTCCTTGGAGGAATCGAGGGTTCAGGATTCGACAGCTCAGGGCCCCGCGTCAGAGTTTATACAGTCATTGTTGGATCTTAGTTCTGAGGAAGAAGTATGCGAGCCGTCTCCTCCTAGGTTAAGTGCTGCTTTGAAAAGGAAAGGCGCAGGTGGTTCTGTGGTTTTTACAGAAGCTGGGCACGGTTTTGGTGGTAGAGCAGGTGATTTGACTTCAGTTCCTGGTGTTGTGTTTAGTAAGGGACCCGGCACACCAGTCCGGCCTTTTTCGTTACAGGTTGGAGTTCGCACGGGAGCAGCAGACTTGGCAGGGCGGCAGGCAGCCCAATCACGCCAAGGAGAAGTGCGGGTGGAGCCTGGCGCGGCACGTCCCATACCAAAGAGGGATCCCGTCGTGGCCATCCCACGCAGGTTCAGCACGACCTCGATGGCCCCAACGAGGGATTTTGGCATAGGCGGTGTAAGCAGGTCAAGCGCGACCTTACCGGCCTCAACGAAGGAGCCCAGCGCCTTTCATGAGAGCGGGTCATGCACGACCTCTCTTGTGCCCCGTGGTTTTCGTAATAATGCATTAAATTTTACAGGAGACCAGGAGGTTGTAATTGGTAATAGCGGAGGAGCGTACCGGCGAGTGCAGTCGGCCTCCCCGCCCAGGTCAAGTGTGAGGGCTCATAAGGCCCATGGTCGTTCGAAAACGGTTGAAACAGTTCTGAATACAGTGGTTGTACCTACTCCTTCCCAGTTGGAAGAATCATTAATTTTGGATTATGACGAGGACAGCCCTGAGGAGGGCGAGGTGCGGGAAGTGGTGTCTGGGGGGGGGGGGGGGGCATTCTAATGTCTCTCACAATGTGTTGCAGGCACCGGTGGTGCGGAATCGTGCAGAATCGTCAAGGCCACGAGTGCTCGGCCCCTCGGTGAGGGCTCCTCGGAGGGCAGACGACGGTTCTCGTACGGAGTGGAGGACGGAATCCAGTCAGCCTCCTTTATTACGCCCAGGTGAGACTGTGGTACATTCTGTGCGACCAAAAATGGTCTCTATTGGTATTGGTGTGGACTTAGTCTCTAGTGAAAGTGATGGTAAACTATGCAAAGGTCGTGTGGTTAAAGACCAAGGTGTCGGCACAAACGGTGATGATATAAGTACAAGCTCTAAAGTGGATAGTGGCACTTCCACTGTTGGTTTGGGCACTTCTAAAAATGTGTTACACAGTAAAGAGCTAAAAATTAAAAAGTTGCCGTATATGGGGGTTACCAAGCCCTTGGGGGCTCATTTAATGCTCAGCACAAAAGAACGTATTTGGAACGGTGAGTATGTGGAACTGCTGAAATTGTTACATAGGGAGGTTCGGGCCAAGGAAGGCTCTAAGGAGGAAGAGTATGAACTGGCTAAGCGCCCTAAAGTTCCGTTAAATATTGAGAATTGGACGGCTGCCTTTTTAATATATGCCAGCATCTATTGTGAGAAGTTTCCTGAGCGCTGCGTATCATTATTCAAGTATATGGATGTCATTCGAAAGGCTCAGATTACAAGAAATGATTTCGCATGGGCTCAGTATGATGAGGAGTTTAGGGCGTGCATGGCTTGGGACCCAGAGGCGAAATGGGGGGAGTTGGACACTGACCTTTGGCAGCATACCATGGGTTCGTCTGCTAGTGGTAGAACTATTTTCACAGCTAGCGGTTTTCCTTTAGTTTATCGCCCCTTTCAAGCTCGTCCCACCCGGGGAGGGGCGGGAGCCAGTTCTACCACGCAGTCAACTACAGGCACGTGCTGGGATTTTAACAAGGGGGTGTGTAACAGAGAATTCTGTAAGTTCCGGCACGAATGTTCCCAATGTGGCAGGAAAAATCATCCTTTGTCCAGATGTTGGGGTCCCAGGCCTTCCGGAGGTCCACAAGGTTCACAGCAGGGTACAGGAGCTTATGTCGCACCACAGCAACCCCCAGCTCCCAGGGGAGGGAAGTCATCAGCCGGTGCTGGGCCCAAAGGCTCGTACACCGGTTAATGTCATTAACTTGGCTGCCGCTTTGCGGGACTATGTGCCCGCGAGGCTGCGGTCGTTTTTGTTATCTGGTTTCCAATTTGGTTTTCGGTTAGGTTATGAGGGACCTCGTTTGAGACGTTGGTCAAAAAATTTGAAGTCGGCAAGCGAACATCCTGCTATTGTGCAAGCAAAGTTGGACAAGGAAGTGAGTGAGGGTAGGATGGCAGGTCCTTTTGATGATTGGCCTTTGGTGAATTTGATTGTGTCCCCTATTGGAGTGGTCCCCAAGAAGGAGCCTGGGCAGTTTCGGCTCATCCAGCATTTGTCCTGGCCAGAGGGTGAGTCTGTGAATGATTTTATTGACAATGACGCTGCCTCTGTGTCTTACTCTTCTGTTGATGTGGCTATGCAACTGGTTGTAACGGCAGGCCCTGCTGCTTTAATGGCAAAATGCGATATTAAATCTGCATTTCGACTGCTTCCAGTCCATCCTGAAGACTGGAGTCTTCTGGGCATCCATTTCCTTGGTAAATGGTACGTGGACAAAGCACTGCCAATGGGTTGCTCAATCAATCAATCAATCATAGACATTTATAGAGCGCTCTACTTACCCGGAGGGTCTCAAGGCGCTAGGGGGGGGGGGGGGGTGCTGCTACTACCCGAACAGCCAGGTCTTGAGCTTCTTCCTGAAGGCGAGGTGGTCTTGGGTCAGGCGCAGGTCGGTCGGGAGGGAGTTCCAGGTCTTGGCGGCCAGGTAGGAGAAGGACCTTCCTCCTGTTGTCGTTCTTCGGATGCGGGGGACGGCGGCGAGGGCGTGACTGGCTGATCGGAGGTGTCGTTTGGGAGCGTAGAAGTTGATGCGGTTGTTGAGGTAGCTCGGGCCTTGATCGTGAAGCGCTTTGTGTGCGTGGGTAAGGAGACGGAAGGTGATTCTCTTGTTGACCGGGAGCCAGTGCAGGTCTCTTAGGTGTCCGGAGATGTGGCTGTGTCGTGGGATGTCGAGGATGAGTCTGGCTGAGGCGTTCTGGATCCGTTGGAGTCTCTTCTGGAGCTTGGCGGTGGTTCCGGCGTAGAAGGCGTTGCCGTAGTCCAGTCGGCTGGTGACGAGGGCCTGGGTGACCGTCTTCCTGGTCTCGGTGGGGATCCACCGGAAGATCTTCTGTAGCATGCGCAGGATGTTGAAGCACGACGAGGAGATGGCGTTGACTTGCTTGGTCATGGAGAGGGAGGAGTCCAGGATGAAGCCCAGGTTGCGTGCGTGGTCTGTTGGTTTGGGTGCGGTTCACAGGGCGGGGGGCCACCAGGAGTCGTCCCAGGCGGAGGGCAAGAATCCAAGAACTCGGACTTTCGTCTTGTCCGAGTTCAGCTTCAGGCGGCTGGTCGACATCCACTCGGCTACCTCTTTCATTCCTTCGTGAAGGTTGGCTCTGGCGGCGGCGGGGTCGTTGGTAAGGAAGAGGATCAGCTGGGTATCGTCGGCGTAGGAGATGATGTTCAGGTTGTGTTGGCGTGCGATGGCCGCGAGGGGGCTCATGTAGACTGCGATGGCCGCGAGGGGGCTCATGTCATGTGCATTGTTTGAAACCTTTAGTACGTTTCTGCAATGGTTTTTTACTCAACGAAGTGGACATGAGTTGGTCACGCACTACTTGGATGACTTCTTCTTTGTGGGGGCAGCAAATTCTTTGGACTGCTATAATGCTCTCACAACGTTTCAGTCCTTGATGAGTCATTTGGGTGTACCATTGGCTCCCGAAAAGACCATGGGTCCTTGCGCGACCATGTCTTTTTTGGGAATTGAACTTGACTTGCATTTGATGCAAGCTCGTCTTCCTATTGAAAAGAAACAGAAAATGCTGGATTTGGTGGGAGCAATGTTGGGAAAGGAAAAAGTGTTGGTAAAGGAGATTCAAGTTCTGCTGGGGCACCTTAACTTTGCTTGCAGGGTGGTCAGGGCGGGCAGGACTTTCTGTAGGAGGTTGGGTAGAGCTCTGTCTGGTCATTACCTACCACATCATCGGGTGAGGCTATCAGCGGGGGTCAAGGAGGACCTGCGTATGTGGATTTTCTTTTTACATTCCTTCAACGGTGTGCCCCTATGTCGTGAGGTGGACTGGTGTTGGGATGTGCAAATATTTTCTGATGCAGCAGGCAGTGAGGGTTTTGGACTGTACTGGCAGGGCAAATGGTGTGCTCAGCAGTGGCCGGAACACTGGAAGAACGGAGGCAGGAGTATTGCCTTTTTGGAATTGTTCCCTGTCGTGCTGGCCATTACAGTGTGGGGTCAGGATTTGTCCCACAAAAAGGTGCTTTTTCGCATTGACAATATGGCTGTGGTTCAAGTGATTAATAAACAGTCGGCCAGGGACCCTCAGATCCTAAAACTCCTTAGAGTGTTTGTGTTGGGATGTCTGAAATATGATATTTGCTTTCGGGCCCTGCATGTTCCTGGCGTGGATAATGACATTGCGGATGCTTTGTCTCGTTCACAGTGGGAGAGATTCTGTGGGCTTGCTTTGGAGGCAGACGAGGAGCCGACTCCCATGCCGGACCATCTGTGGACGGTAGGCAACACAGGGTTATTCAATTGGCTCTAGGCTCCCTGGCCCCTTCCACTAAATTGGCGTATGAGCTAGCCTGGAACGAGTTTTTGGCGTCGGGTGCCTGTAAGAGAGAGCTGGCTTGGCAAAGTTCTGAAGATGTTGTTCAGTTTATTTTGCGTCTCATGGACAGGGATTTATCCAGAGTTACCATTGCTGGCAAGCTGGCAGGCGTTTCATTTATGGGTAAGCTGTTGTGAGGATATGCCCCGTCGGCTGGGGAGTTGGGTAGGCGAATGTTAGAAGGGTGGTCTCGGGAGCGGGGCGGTGTTCGAACCCTTCGGTCCCCTTTATTGTGGCAAAAACTGTTCCACGTGATTTCTGTACTGCCTGTTGTATGTACTGATCGAGTAGAAGCTTGTTTGTTTACCACTTTGATGGTATGGATGTTTTTTGGTGCGTTCCGGGTTTCTGAGCTGCTGGGAAATAAAACTGCTCGAGGTCTTCTGTGGGGGGACGTTCAGTTGTCGGTTAAGGGAGTTCATGTTTGGCTCTCTCATTCAAAAACGGATCAGAGAAGTTCTGGCAAGGGGGTTTGGTTGGAGGCGGTTTCCCCTCCGGAGACGTGCCCTTTACGCTGGGCTCATTGCTGGAAAGAACTGTCGGGTGGGGTTTTGGATCACCCAGTTTTTCGTCATATGAATGGTTCCTTGGTGTCTAACTATCAATTGCGCATGGTATTGCGTAAAGCGCTGCGTCACATTGGCTTGGACGATACGCTGTATGGTACGCACTCATTTAGGATTGGGGCGGCCACAGAGGCTTTTAATAGGGGTTGGTCGAGGGAAGATATCATGGGCCTGGGGCGCTGGACTTCAAACTGCTTTCAGCGCTATGTCAGGAGCAAATCTAGTGGAGCCCATGCGTCCTCTTCTGTTTTGCCTGTCTGATACTGTTTTCTTTTTCAGGTTCCGTGGCTGGTCCTCGCGCTGCTTTTCTAACGGTGTGGATCGTGGGCCATTCGTTCGTTAAACGGGCGCAAGTTCAAGCTCGACAAAGTTATTTTGGAACATTGTTAGGTTTTAATGACCGCTTATTCAACATGGTGTGGAGAGGTAAAGGGGGCATGTTGTGGAAAGAATTAATTCCTGCTCTCAATTCCTGGATGGTAGGTGGGGTTTGTCCTGATGTTCTGGTTCTCCACCTGGGTGAAAATGATTTGGGTTCAGTGAAGGGTGTCGTTCTTCTCCGGGCAATGAAGAAAGATCTGTCTTTGATACAAAAGCAGTGGTCTGGGTGTCATGTTTTGTGGACAGAGTTGGTCCCCAGGAGGGTTTGAAGGAACGCTATAAAGCCGAAGGCGGTCGATAAATCCTGTAGAAAGCTTAACTTGGAAGTTTCTAGGTTCTGTAGAGACCTGGGTTTTGGGCGTATCGTCCACAGCGATATTAAGTATGATGCGGTTGAATTTTTTTAGAGGTGATGGTGTTCATTTGTCCCGGATGGGGATGGATTTGTACCTCCTAGAGCTGCGCGAGGTCTTGTCTCGCTGTCTGACGGTTCAGCACTTTGTAGGTGAATAGTGTTGGTTAATTGTTTTGCTGTTTTTTCCTTTCCCCCCTCTTCCCCCTGGTTTGCCCCTCCGTTTGTGCTTGTGGGTGGGGGGCAGAAAGGTGGGGTTCTTTCCCTACTCGGTCTTTCTCCCCACTGCTTTCTGGGTGGCGGTTTATTCTGGAATTGTCAGTTTTGGGCCAGGTTTGGACCCGTTAGTTGTGAAGTGGGATATTGTTGGGGGAAGTTTTATACAGATTGAGGTTGTGTTCAGAGAATATGGGTCGGGGGATATGGATCAGTTGGTTTATAATTGGGATTTGGTTATTAGGATTTTGGTATTGTGATGTTATAATGTTATTGGGGTTTTGTATGGTTTATTATGTGTTTGGGTATGTACGGGTGGGGGCGGGTGTGATGGAGGGTGAGGGGTGGGGGCGGGGTTTGGGGGATTTGAAATATAACTAACAACATTGGTTATGGTTTTAGATTGTTAGGCTGTTGCCGAGGTTGTGGTATTTGTAAATGTGCACCTGTTCCAATAAAGCAGCCTTTTTCACACTCTATTGGTTGTCATGGTCTGCTCACTCTCCCCCACCCCTCTCTCCCAAGGGGGGCTTGGGGGAGGGTAGCCGACCCCTGGGAGGTCTCCTCCCCCGGGCGGTTTGGGAGATCTGGGTGGGGCCCTCTTTCTAGCAGATTCCATTTGGGCTTTTTTTGGGCTATTTTTGGTAGGTTTAGGAGCCCAGCATATAAATGGGCGGGGCTCCCTTTATCGGGCACCATTTTGGGCTTAGGTGACCTGGTGGCCGGTTGATTCTTTAGCTAGTTTTTTGTCCCTCCCTCCCTCCCTTAATTTCAGGGCTCTTCTTTTCTGCTTTTCTCCCTGTTTTATTTATTTATTTGGCGGCTGTTTGTAACAGGTGGGCATAGGGTTTTAGCTTTGTTTCTTTGTCGCTTGGGACAGGTGCGTGGCGGTTTATTCTGGAATTGTCAGTTTTGGGCCAGGTTTGGACCCGTTAGTTGTGAAGTGGGATATTGTTGGGGGAAGTTTTATACAGATTGAGGTTGTGTTCAGAGAATATGGGTCGGGGGATATGGATCAGTTGGTTTATAATTGGGATTTGGTTATTAGGATTTTGGTATTGTGAAGTTATAATGTTATTGGGGTTTTGTATGGTTTATTATGTGTTTGGGTATGTACGGGTGGGGGCGGGTGTGATGGAGGGTGAGGGGCGGGGTTTGGGGGATTTGAAATATAACGAACAAAATTGGTTATGGTTTTAGATTGTTAGGCTGTTGCCGAGGTTGTGGTATTTGTAAATGTGCACCTGTTCCAATAAAGCGGCCTTTTTCACACTCTATTGGTTGTCATGGTCTGCTCACTCTCCCCCACCCCTCTCTCCCAAACTATCTAAATCCGCTTTCACCAAACAGGTCTGTGTGTTTGATGATATATATTTAAATTGTTTTTGCATGTTTGTTGGGTTTATGACCATATGTACTTCCTTCCTTGTGACTCTTTCTCAAATCAACATGTTTCCATGGACCGCCACTCATTTTTCACCTCTTGCGGCCTACCTCACTGAAACTCTTGGTTAACGGTGTAAGCTTTTTCACTTTTTAAACGGGATACACATTATGAAAGAAATGATGACATTCAACGAAATAAAATTCTTCAGTCATACGGACACGACTGCAGCCTTGGCCCATGACTTGTTTTAAATGAAAATGGTCCATTCCTCTTAAAACAACACTAACAGTGCCGGTCCCTACTATAGGGCAGAGGAGTATTGCCCTGCCTCCTGCGAGCGCAGCAGTAAACACAAATTAATAAAATGGTAATTAATATTTTATTATTCTGTGAATTACCATTGTTTTATTCTGTTTGCCGCTGGCCCATGCTTACAAGCTTCAGTGTGGGGGTGGGCAGGGCCAGACTGGGAACCAAAACCGGCCCTGGCAAAGTGCTTGGCGGCCCCCCAGGGTGTTGGGGATGCGGCCAAGCTGTTTGCCACGGCCGGTTTCGGCCGATTTCGTTACAGTGGGTGATATTGCAGCCATGTTGCAAATATGGCCCTGTAACAAAATCGGCTCCCAGGGGCACAAAACCGGCCCCCAACCCTGGCGGCCCACCAGGGAAATGCCCAGTGCACGCTACAGCCAGTCCGGCCCTGGGGGTGGGGCAGATTCCTGCGGATTGCTTGATGACTACTGCAAGTGCTCAGTGCTCCTCTCTGATTGGTCAGCTGTCTTCTGCCGGCCTATCTTACATGCACACTTCAGACACAGCAATACCAGCACTGTAAAACATCTTGGGGATTTCAGACATAGGCCCCCTGGCCTCCAAATGAGCACTGAGTAAGCCTGCTCCAACCAATCCTGGAGCTGCTCTCGTGCCTAAAACAGCATGAGAGCAGCTCCCGGATTGGTTGGATTCATGTGGCGTAAGTCAACCACCTTCCTTCCCTTTCCAGCTTGTCCATCACTGGAGAAGAGAGACACGGACCGAGTGCCTTCAGCATCTTGGTGAAATATTTGGCATCGGAATGCGTCCAACCAATGTTTAAGCTGCCCCCGGAAACGAAGGGCCTTATTCAAAGTTTGGCGGCGTGATAATCCGTCAAAACGTTATATCTCGACTATTCCACCCAATATATTATAAGTGAGGTCAGCTTAATGCACTTGTATTATGGTGGACAGGACATCTGCCACGTTTATGACGGGGTATCCCATTTACCAACCTCTAAATAAGGCCCTAAATTTACCTGTGTATGTATATAAAATCACCAAAAAAAGAGACCATTTATACTAGATAATATCATACATTTATTGTAAGAACAATAACTCTTGAGTTTGTAATAGCTTAACAGTCCTTTAAAAATAACAAACTGAATTTGCAGGTTGTAAATTAAAATACTCCTTCTAATACACTAAAGCATCACAGGCTTACGGTCTTTTCATTTAAGCACTTTGAAAATAGGCACGAAATGTACAAAGTTTTGTATTTTATATAATCTTACGTTTTACTTACACTTATGGCTCCAACACTGTTGGGGCTATGCTAAAAATGCTAAACTCTTGCTTCGTTTGTTTACATGGACTTGAGTTTTTGGACTAATCACTACTTGCTTGACTCAATGTTTTTTTGAGAATATACTTTATTTTCAGGTAATATTGGAATCCATTCTAAGATACCAGCTATTTCTAGCGAGAAAGTAAATATTTTGGCATTCACCGATGTGGGAGCAACAAACCCTTCTCGACTTATTCACGCTCATGGTAAGTATAGGGTTTGTCTGACATTGATGTCTATTGCACAGTTCGTCATTATTTCTAAAAAAGTAAAAAGTGTCCCATATTAAACATTTACAGCGCAGTGCTCAAATTATGATTGTAAAATTCTCAATGTTACACGTTTATTACGGGTGAAATATCACAGTAACTATTAACATTTTCGTAATGGAGGTGTTGATATAGGGAAAGACGTTTGATTTTCACAGAGCAATAGTAAAAACAATTCCATAAAAAATAGCTGTGGTTGTTTGGTGAAATGGGGCTAATAACAGAGAAACACTTTTAACCCATGGGGAAATGGCAGACGGTCTTAAAATTATTCATCTAAACACAGGTTGCAGGGAAAATCCTTGTGAAATAAAATAAACGGCATTATTTCTGTTCTATTTGTAAGGTGCCCTCATGCTGATTGCGTGGATGACTACAGGAAGCTTGGGCATGATATGTGCAAGATATTTAAAGTCCGCTGCAAAAAAGCCAGTTCTTGGTAAAAATCTCTGGTTTCAGGTATGTAAATAAGGACTCCAGCTTTGTGCTGTATGAAAGCGGACTTTGTGCTTATGAACCGGCTAGGCCTAATATCAAAGTGCTTGTTACGATCACTTATTCTTTGGACCATAACCTGAATTGTGATATTTAAATAATTATTCGTAAAATAAGAAAATAGCATTGCGCCTTCCTTATTCTTCCTCGTCACAGTATTAAAACACCCAACAAAACCACTGACATCTTGCTAGTTTAATAAATATTATTATTTTAAAAAGCCTCTCTCCATGGCTAACTGATTACCGAAAATTGTTGTCTCTTCCCTTTTTTTAGAATTGGCCTTAGAAAACCATAATGACATTTACAGTAATGTTTAGATTGGTATTGATGTTTACATATGCACTATTTCCCACACTTACATGATTAAAATTTGACAACTTGTCCAATAAAAAAAACAAAAAAGCCTCTCTCTCATTGGATGCCCTATGAATGTCAATATATGACCATATTGCACATATTGCTCGTTGTGTTTTTTTTATACTACGTGACATTGTTTTTTAGTACTCTTTATTAGGATTTGGAGTATGTGGGTGTCATCCATTTAATATTTATTTTTTTGAATAGGCGTGCAAATATGCCAGCCAAAGTTTTGAGAAATGTGTGTTTTTGTTCGGGAGAATGTGCTAATATTTAAAATGTGAACACCCTCCAGTGGATGAAGATCCTGAACTTAGCTTCGTCCTTAGCTTAGTCCTATCAGCTCGGGAGAGGTCTGGAGTCAAGAGATTCCCAAGTAGGCTCGTAGCTGTCCCCAGCGGCCAGCAATGCCCAAAGTAGCAGCACAAGTAGAACCGCAGTGGGCGGAGGGTTACATCATGGCGATAAGCCCATTATGACTTCCGCAGACTTAGTTAGTGCCGGATCCCCGTCGGTAGTGCCGTAATTTTCGGTTTAACATGTGCCCCAATTTTTGTGTTCCTGGTCTCCGGTCCGCTTCCTCGTCCTAAGTGTGTTCCTTCCATGAGGGCATCAGGTGGCACGCAGTAAAGTTAATAAAATAAAAAAACAAAGGAGATGAAATATGCCTGGGGTCTCGGGTCAGTTTGCGTGCGGTGTAATTAAGCATTTTGCTTTTAGCCCAGTGATTTAGTTACGGTCAACACACTCCACTGCTCGCCTTACTCACTTGACCTGGCACACACGCTGTTTTTGTGGGGACCGAACCAAGGTCCAAGAAATATCGGAAGAAACATATCCCCATGTGCTTGCCAGACAAGCAAGACCCCAAAACAGAACAGTATAACGACAGAGAGAGACAGGAAACAGCCTGCTACAGGGGAGGGGGACTACTAAAATGGGGGGCAGAAACAACAGCTACTCCTAGCTCAAAATGGCCCATCCTGGGCATCAGAGTAAAATCCAAACAATAGCAAATACAATTAAAACAAGGTCAGAATACACGTCATGCCTCCTTCACTGAGTGTGGGTACCATGAATACCAATGCCCAAAATGCTGCCGACCTCACAAGACGGCTGGACACAGAGAGCGTCTATCTAAAACCTACTTTAATTAAAAACAAGAGCAGTGAAGGTATCACTGCCGCCGTCCCAATTCGACGCGAAAACCGTAAGTTCGGGAGTGTCACGCCTGTCGTGGGGCGGGACATCCGCCTTCTGCAGTGGTGACGCGGGGCTCCCATGCCTGAGGGAGAGCCCCGTGGTGGCTGCAGAAGTAAGGAGCGTCAGAAGTGGCGGCTGAGGCCACCGATGCAGCGACAAAAGAGCCCGGTGAGTGGGGCTTAATTGTACCGTGGGGGCTGGTGCGTTATTTTGTTTTTTAGTGATTGCCTATGCGTGCACTGGCTGGGGGCGGCTGCTATGTGTGTGTGTGTGTGCGCGCGCATTCAAGTTAACTCTAGCCTCATTAACGCGGCGCGGCTGCTATGTGTGTGTGTGTGTGTGTGTGTGTGTGCGCGTACAAGTTAACTCTCGCCTTATTAACGCGGCGAGGCTGCTACGTGTGTGTGTGTGCGCGTTCAAGTTAACTCTTGCCTCAATAACGCGGTGCCAAGCACCAGCGTACACCTGCACATCTCATTCATTACATGCAAGCACTTCTTCACAAGCGCGTGCACCCGTGCAAATCGCCAAAAGCCCTGCTCGTGCCCATTTTCTGTCCCACTTACGAGGCAAGCCCACAAAAATAAGTCTCGCTGGCGACAGCGCTTCGCGCTGCGTACGCCAGGTTCGACCTAAAAATGGTTGTAAATGTTTCTGGGCCTTTTCTTTTTCTATGTACCACTTACAAGATGAGCGCAAATACCCATTTATTTTTCATTGAGTGGGCAGTTTCTACCAGGTCCTTCCTAGAGTAATCTGCACATGCAAAACCGTGCGGTAGCATTAACAATATGCGCAAAAGCAGTTACAATAAATGTTTCCAAAGTTATTACCCGTTATGCATTGTAAAAGTATTACTCAAGAGTAAAACTCGACTAGGTATCATGCTTCAACTGTATTTTTACCCGGGTGGTTTTGTGTCCTTTGTTACCGCACAACTTTTAATGAGACCATAAATATTCTATTTGTCATTATTTCCACATGAAGCATCCAAGTGTCTAGAATGCGAATACCTCAGTAGACTCCGATGTCTGGTAGATGGCTCAGGCTCATAAGGAGACAGAACACATTTGAATAAATATGAATATGATTTACTCTGTCTTGTGGTTGGCGAGTAGACTTGTAATTTGGAGTTGTTGCTTTTGGATTGGGTTACTCTGACGTGTTACCTTGCTTTGCAAAAAACGTGTGTACAAGAACATGCATTGGTACATCTTATAGCTATTGCTTGTCAGAACTGACTGAACATCTAAAAATGCTCGCAGCAGTGAAAAAATGATTACTTTTTCTATACAATGCATCTATGATATAACATTTTTTAGGAGTGATGATTCAGTCCTTTTGCAATGTAAAATAGTCAATCATGCAAGGCTAGGTGTCTCTGTTTAGGAGGTAGAATGATACACTAAAAACCGAATTACATGAGGCGAGAATAATACTCCTCTGGATGGAGATAAACTCCATGTTGTGTGTATTTTAAAGAACACGTAACAATAGGATACTAAATTTGCGCTCTCAACCCAGACCTAAAAATAAAGCTACACAGAATTTTTAGTTATTTTTCTATATTAGGTATTTTCACTTTTTTTCTTACTGCAATTAATTATTAATCCCCATTTGCTTGAGAAAAAGGTTTGAGGTTTCTTAAAAGGCAACAATTCATCAATTTTGATTTTAAAAAAAAAGTAGTAACTTTTAAGATGTGTGTGTTATATTTAGCCTGTCTTCTTTCTACCTCTGGGGATTTCATGGTCACTCACATGATGTCACCACTAGAACCTTGGGTGACATCATGGAGTGTTTGTGGCTTAGCCTGGTGACAACTGGCAGTTGGAACCAGGCAGGTGGAGTGGCAAGCTAGTCACTCCTGGTGGGTCTTCTCTGTAACTTGACTTATCATCTTGAAGACTTGAATAAAGTAACCTACATGATACCAGGCTCCAGCTCCTATTTACAACATTTTTGGCGACTTTGAGAAATTTTGGAGCGTATTTACAAGGTGCAGACAACGGGAACAAGAAGAAAAGAACCCTCAGCGCAAAGCAAAAGCAAGTATTAAGGAACTGTTCAAGAACTTTTAAATTAAAGAACTTTTAAATTAAAGAAAGTTTGAAGCAGAAGACAAGACATCCACCCTGGTAAGTCCCACCAGTGTCCTGTGTAATCGGACGGCCTGCAAACCCAGGGTGTAATTCTGCATAATATTGTGTGAGATTTGGTGAAGTTCACTAGTGTGTGGAAAAGCAGTAATCAACATTATCTGCATGTCACCATTGGAAGGCTGTTGTTTGACTTAATTCACCAAGCGTACTAATTGGGATCGTGTAATTTTTGGGACTGTTCAGCGCTATAATTGCTGTCTGTTATTAAGTGGCTGAGTTGAAAGGCACCGTGGGGGTGTGAAGAACGAGAATTGAATTCAGCTGTCACTTCTTAAGCTTGCATGAATTGGGAGTGAGCTGCGCAGCGGATCGTGTGCCTGGAAGATTTCAAAGTCTACAATATGCAGATAATGAGTTAAAAGCGATCTCAGCTTTCAAACTGCAGAACACGCAACCCATTTCTTTCAAAGCTGTTTGAAATTGTCAAGGTTAAAGGACCTGTCACGTTATGTGCCTGGAAAATGTCAATGAAGAACACGCAGCGTTTGTGTCTATAACTGAGTGGAATCTTTGGCAAGGTTTGGCAGTGTTTCCTTTTTCATTCAACATTACTTGACCTGCGCAATGGAAACGGCTGTTCTTGAAATATGACCGAGGTCATTCTAATATGAAATGCGCCACGATTACATAAACCCTCATTGACATTTTTTAAACATTACAGGTTAACTGCAATGCTTAACTGTCATTTTCCTTTTTAAAAGAGGAGGGCACGAGGGACGCGTGAAGCCTACCTTCTCGCTCCAGCTCCTTGTGACGTAGTTTATTGCTGCAATCGCACGTTGGGAGCAGAGACGTGCCCAGAGCCACCCAGCGCTGCGTGGAGTGCGTGCCACCATTTAATAAGAGCTATACACCGAGTGTCACCATGGAAACGGCCCATGGGACTTGTGAGACTTTTCATCACACGTTATTAAGATCGGTGAAGAGAGAATATTTGCCGACTATTTTACATGCCTTCGAAGAAAGTGTAAACTCTTGTGCAACTACTTTTAAGGGGAATAGAAAGAACTCTTGATGGTCAATTTTATTCTGGATGTGACATGGGAGCTAAGCTCTGACGATGAGGGTAGTGCTATTGGAATGCTATTTTTGTGGAAGACGTCGCGAATCTTGCCATATTTACAGCATTTCCTGCTCCTGAAGAGAACATTATTTTTGCTGGTCATTTGTAGTGTTTGTCTCGTGTTTGTCTTTCTGGGAGTGGTGGTTGGTGAGTGTGTGTGGGTCTCATTACTGTTCATTTTGGGGTGGAGTGTGTCTTATACACTATGTTTCAGGGAAGAGTGTGTTTTCTTGTTGGTATGGGTGGTTACAAATTAATGGTGTGTACTGTGAGTACCTGCGTAGTGTTGCGTTTAGTCTGCTGTGAGCCGCAAGGAGTATTTTCAGGTGTCGTGAATGGCGTGTGAGTGGCACGTGTCGTATTATTGTGCATCTACAGGGTGGTGTGCATTTATCGCTTGTTGTTTTTGGGGTCAGGAGGGCCCTGTACAGTTTATTATAGGAGAAGTTGGTTTTTTTTTTCTTCAAATTTGTATACATGGCTTGCATGTGTGGTTGTGTGTTGGGAGTTATAAACTTCTTTACCCATATTTTTAATGAAGTGTACCCTGCCTCTTTTATGGTTTTGGGATTATGAGTGTATCCCAGTTATGGATCACGGGGAGAGTTGTACCCCGTTACGGTTTAGAGTGTGTTCTTTAAAATTTAAGAGTACCCCATTAGTATTTGGGGACGGAGCAGTGGCTACTCCAAGGTGCATTTCACGGGGAGGGTTGTACCCCGTTACGGAGCATAGTTGACTCCATTAAGTTTGTGTTTGTGTTTCCCAAGGAAAGGGGATGGGACTTGGGACTTGTGGTGTTTGGATGTGTTGTCGTTGACTTATGTTTGTAACTGTTTGTAATGTGTTTATTCTCCATCTGTGGAATGGATGCTATGTGTACTTTCATATGGATGTGTACACACAAGCTAATTTTTATTTATTGTATTTCCATCTTGTTGATTTCCCTAAAGAAAGGAGATGTGTTATATTTAGCCTGTCTTCTTTCTACCTCTGGGGATTTCATGGTCACTCACATGATGTCACCACTAGAACCTTGGGTGACATCATGGAGTGTTTGTGGCTTAGCCTGGTGACAACTGGCAGTTGGAACCAGGCAGGCGGAGTGGCAAGCTAGTCACTCCTGGTGGGTATTCTCTGTAACTTGACTTATCATCTTGAAGACTTGAATAAAGTAACCTACATGATACCAGGCTCCAGCTCCTATTTACAACAGTGTCATTATTATGACAATTCTCTGAGACAACACTAAAACAGTCACGAGATAACTTCTGACTTTACAGTTTGGCTAACTTCGATTAAATTGTAGAAACTGTGCCACTTTCTGACTGTGTGAATCGGGGATTGCAGTGGTCAGTGCAGTAGGGTAACTTATTTCGTGAGTTGTTATTTTTTTCCGATACGCTTTGGGCTCGTTTGGAGCAACTTTTCTTAATCCTGAAAGATTAGCATTGGTGAACACGTGCATTTTTTCACAAGCAAACATTTTAAATATTCAGCAACATGCACATCTCGGATTTGGACTGGTGCGAATTAGGCTACGGAAAAATAGTCCTGCTTTGAGTAAAATAGTAATATAAAGGACGACTGCAACCACCACCTGCTTATGCAAAACCGGAAAGGCGAAGGGCAGGCAACAGCCCAGGAAATGATTATTTATTCAAATAATGCAATCATTGAGTACGCCTTTGGTATTTACTGGTGTAAGCATAAAGCATAATGTTGTGCCTTCGTTGTACAATTCCTCCACAAATTTAGTTTCCTTCTTTCTCGTTCTCTTTCTGCTCATTTCAATCTTTACTCAGTTTCAGTTTCAAAAACTTTATTCGATTCATAAAATGGATCATAAAAGTATTAATCTTTACTCCTATTTAAAATAGCAGTTCATTACGTATAGTAAAGTGCTTTATTTAAAGTGACGCAGAAGATCAAGAAAATAAACACATACAGTCAATAGAACTGCAGTGAGGATTAGAACACAGTTCCAAGCAAAATGACACCTATCACTATTTCTGGCACATTACTCTAAATATGCGAAATAAAATGAAACTAACTTTATACTAGTGATGCTGGAAGGAGGGAAGATATATTTTATTTTCAGATGTAGACCACAAAAATGTGCATTAATCGATATGATAATATAGTACAGCTATTATATCAATAGCATTAATTATCAATCAATCAATCATTACATTTGTAAAGCGCGCTACATACCCGTGAGGGTCTCACGGCGCTGGGGGGCAGGGGGGAGCCGCTACTGGTCGAAGAGCCAGCAGGTCCTGAGTCTGTCGTAGGCTGGTGGGGAGAGTGTTCCAGGTCTTGGCAGTGAGGTGGGAGAAGGATCTGCCGCCGGCGGTGGTTTTCCGGATACGAGGAACTGTGGCGAGGGCGAGGTTGGCTGAGCGGAGGTTTCGGGTGGGGGTGTGGAAGCTGAGATGGTTGTTGAGGTATGTGGGTCCGATGTTGTGTAGGGCTTTGTGTGCGTGGATGAGGAGTTTGAAGGTGATCCTCTTGTTGATGGGGAGCCAGTGCAGGCCTCCCAGGTGAGGTGTGATGTGGCTGTGTCGGGGGGCATCTAGGATCAGTCGTGCCGAGGCGTTCTGGATTCGTTGAAGTCGTCTCAGGAGCTTCGTTGTTGTTCCTGAGTAGAGGGCGTTCCCGTAGTCGAGTCTGCTAGTGATGAGGGCCTGGGTGACGGTTTTTCTCGTGTCGGGAGGGATCCATTTGACGATCCTGCGGAGCATGCGGAGGGTGTTGAAGCAGGACGCGGAGACGGCGTTGACTTGCCTGGTCATGGAGAGGGTGGAGTCGAGGATGACCCCCAGGTTGTGTGCGTGGTCTGTGGGTTCCAAGGCTGTGCCTAGCGATGTGGGCCACCAAGAGTCGTCCCAGGCTGATGGGGTGGGTCCAAGAATGAGGACCTCCGTCTTGTCTGAGTTCAGCTTCAATCTGCTGTCCTTCATCCAGTCTGCTACGGCCTTCATTCCTCTGTGGAGGTTGGCTTTGGCAGTGTGGGGGTCTTCGGTGAGGGATATGATCAGCTGGGTGTCATCGGCATAGGAGATGATGTTGAGGTTTTGTTGTCGAGTGACGTGGGCGAGCGGTGCAATGTAGATATTGAACAACGTCGGGCTGAGGGAGGATCCCTGTGGGATGCCGCAGATGATCTCAGTGGATTTCGAGCGGAAGGGTGGGAGGCGGATGCTCTGTTTTCTGCCGGAGAGGAAGGTTGTGGTCCAGGCCAGGGCCTTCTCTTGAATTCCGGTGTCATGGAGGCGTGCTGATAGGGTATGGTGGCAGACTGTGGTTGCTGCGAAAACTGGATTGGGAGGCGTCCAGGATGTTGTTGTCTTCGAGGTAGAGGGTTAGCTGTTAGTTGAAAATCTTCTCTGTCACTTTAGCCGGGAATGGGAGCAGGGAGATGGGCCTGAAGTTCTTGAGGTCCTTGGGGTCCGCCTTGGGCTTCTTCAGAAGGGCGTTGATCTCGGCGTGCTTCCAGCTTTCCAGGAAAGTTGCTGTCTCGAAGGAACTGTTGATTGTTTTTCGGAGGTGGGGCACAATGGTTGTGCTGGCTTTGTTGAAGACGTGGTGAGGGCAGGGGTCAGATGGGGATCCGGAGTGGATGGAGTTCATGATTTTGATGGTGTCTTCGTCGCTGACGTTGGACCAGGCGGTCAGGCCACTGGTGCGGGTGGTGGTCGCAAGGGTGGTGGACTCGGTGGTGGGTGCGGGGGTGACGGAGTAGAAGCTGTTGATGCTGTCGTGGATGTCGGTGATCTTGCGGTGAAAGAAGGAGGCCAGGGCGTCGCAGAGGTCTTGTGATGGTGGGAAGTCGTTGGTGTTGGATCTGGGATTGGAGAGTTCTTTTACGATAATGAAGAGATCTTTGGTGTTGTGTGCATTGTTATCCAAGCGGTCCTTGAAGGTGGTCCTCTTGGCGGTCCTGATGAGTTAGTGCTGTCTGCGGGTGCCTCTCTTGTGGGTTGTGTGGCTGTCTGGTGTTCTGTTGTGGAGCCATTTCTTCTCCAGCTTCCGACAGGTGCACCTGGAGATCCGGAGGTCTTTGGTGAACCAGGCGGCTTTCTTGTTGGTGTGGTTGGTTGTGGAGGTCTTGAGAGGGGCAAGGCTGTTGGCGCAGTCGTTGATCCACTGTTTGAGGTTGGTCGCGGCGATGTCTGGGTCGGTGGGGTCGGCTTGTGGTCTCCGGGCGAGGGTGGTAGTCAGTTGGTCCTTGGTGATCTTGCCCCAGCAGCGGCGTGGCAGCTGTTGGGTGCGGTGGTGTGTGGTGGGTTTCCTGAAGGTGAAGTGGACGCATCTATGGTCGGTCCAGTGGGGCTCGGCGGTGTGGTTGAAGAAGACGTGGGGGCTGGTGGAGAAGATGGGGTCCAGCGTGTGTCCGGCGGCGTGGGGGGCGCCGTCACAAGTTGCTTGAGTCCAAGGTTGGCGATCAGGGCGGTGGAGTTGGCGTCGTCATTGTTGTTCTCGAGATGGAAGTTCAGGTCCCCGAGGAGGATGTAGTCCGTGGAGTTGAGGGCGTGGGTGCTGACTAGGTCGGCGATGGTGTCGCTGAACTGTGCTCCTGTTCTGGGTAGTCTGTAGACGAGTGTTCCTCTGAGGGTGGTGTTGGGGTCGGTGTGGATCTGGAAGTGCATGTGCTCGGCGGTGGTGAGGGTGTCGTCGGTGTTGGTCGAGACTCTGTGGGTGTCCTTGTGGATGATGGCGATGTCCCCCTCCCACTCCGTTGGTGCGGTCTCTGCGGGAGATCTTGTAACCATGTGGGATGGCTATGGCGATGTCTGGTGCTGAGGTGGCGTTCAGCCAGATCTCAGTCAGAAACGCGACGTCGGGAGCGGTGGAGTCTAGGAGGTCCCAGAGTTTGATGGCGTGTTTGCGAGCGGAGCGAGTGTTGAGCAGGATGCAGCGGTGGTGGTTGGGTTCTCTGGTTGGTGGTTTGGTGGTCTGGAAGCTGGTGAATCTGCAGTTCTGGCAGGCGAAGGGCCCTTGGGTGCACTTCGGGGTGGCTCGGTAGCAGGGGTGGTCTCATTTGGTGCTGAGTGCGTGGAGGGTGCTGGAGTCGTAGAGCAGTCTGGCGTTGCAGGGAGCGCGGGGTCCAGGGGTTCTGGCGCTGGGCGCGGTCCAGGCTCAGACGGGCGCAGACGGGCTTGCCAGCAGCAGGCCAGCGGCGTGCCAGCTGCACGCGGTCGCTGCGTGGTCTCCATAAGAGGCAAAATGGGAGGGAGGAGCAGCTGGGAGGCGGAAGCGGGGCGGCCAATGGGCGAGGGCACGGGGTAGAGAAAGGAAAAGGGGGCGGGGCTACAGGGGAGCAGTGGCGGGAAGCGGGGAGTGGGGGGGCACAGAGGGCAGGGGCGCACAAGTAGTGCCTAAGAAACCACAAAGACAATAATAAACAGTAGAGCAACAACGAAATCACAGTGGGGGAAAAAAGGATTGCAGAGAAAAACCTGAGGCACACCAGTGGCGAACCCTCGTCAGCACTCGGGACCTAGAGGGGTCGAGCAGCGTGGGGAGTGACGTGGGGTCAGGTCACACATGCGTGCGCAACTCGGCCTCCATTAGAGGCCAAGTGGGAGGGAGGAGCAGCTGGGAGGCGGGAGCGGGGAGGCCAATGGGCGAGGGCACGGGGTAGAGAAAGGAAAAGGGGGCGGGCCACAGGGGAGCAGCGGCAGGAAGCGGGGAACGGGGGGGCACAGAGGGCAGGGGCACACGAGGAGCGCCTAAGAAACCACAAAGACAATAATAATAAACAGGACAGCAACAACGAAATCACAGTGGGGGAAAAAAGGAAGGCAAAGAAAAACCTGGGGCACACCAGTGGCAAACCCTCGTCAGCACTCGGGACCTAGAGGGGTCGAGCGGCGTGGGGAGAGACCTGGGGTCATCATTCTAAGGCAAACAGGCTTCAGACTTCCTGTACATATTTAATGTAGCCAGATGGACAGCCAGAATCAATGTCAACTTCTTTGTGTCAGAGAGGGCTATGTTGACATTGGTCTATGTGCAATTTCTAAAACACTCTAATCTCTTCCCTCTGACTCTTCCCCTCCAAAAACCCTTTTACTCATCCATTAGCCTCCTCCTACTGCTAGGACATAAAAAAAATCCTTCACTCTTCTATACCTCCACTATCCTTTTCAATCAAAATAACAGACCAGCATGTTCACTTCTCTAATTCCATGTTCCACTATACTAATTCACCACTAATCCTTTATGGGTTCCAGAGTAGCGTGCTATGAGCCAACATAGCGTTCCAACACCTCATCAGGGTTACAAGCGCTATATAAATGCAAAACCTTTTTTCCTTTTTACCCCTACCCAACCCTTCTCAATCCAAATGACTGACTAACTTATCCACCACTCAAATTACTTCATATTTCACTATACTAATTTTCAACACTAATCCTTTATGAGTTCCGGAGTAGCCTTCTACTCGCCAGAAAAGCGCTTCAACACCCCATCAGGGGTAACAGGCACTATATGAATGCAAACCAGGGGCGTAACACAGGCCCCCGCAGCCCACAAGGGGCCCCCAGCTCCAAGGGGCCCCCTCGGCACTGCACTCTGGCCGGAGAGCTCCTGATTGAGCCCAGAGGGGGGCTCCCCTAAGTACCGTGCAGGGAGGCCCCCTCACTTTTCGTTACGCCAGTGATGCAAACCATCTTTCCCTTCTATCCCTCCTCTATCCTTCTCACTCCAAATAACTGACTAATATCCACCACTCAAATTAGTTTCATATTTCACCATACCAATTAACCACTAATCCTTTATGGGTTTCTGGAGTAGCGTGCTACTCGCCAAAAAAAGCGCTTCCTAACCCCATCAGGGGTTAGAAGCGCTATACAAATACAAACCTTCTTTACTGTTCTATCCTTCTGCTATCCTTCCGAATCCAAATAACTGACTAACATATCCACCACTTAAAATACTTGCATGTTTCACTACACTAATTCAACACTAATCCTCCTTGAGTCCCAGAATAGCGTGTTACTCGCCAAAAAAGTGCTTTGATGCCTCACATGGGGTAGTAAGCGCAATACAAATGCAATTACAATACAATACAATACAATTTATCCATATGTGGTTTCTGTATACAGATTCAAAGTCACATAGAGTTGTTCTGAAGTGAATAAGGAAATCCAATCCGTATCTGTGAGATGTTCAAGTGGAAAGTATATTCACAAAAGTTTGTTTCCTTCTCATGGCCTCATAAAGATGGCCCTGGTCTTCTCAAAATTCTGCCACGTGCAAATCTTGGGTTAGCATAAAAAAGATGAGGTTTTACCTTGAGCATTTGAGATGGCTGTACCTGTTTTTAAGACTCTGACCTGACTAATGTGCTAACTATATGGGGATAATTTAAAAGCTGCAATGTGCAATACTTTACAAAGTACTTCAGTTGTACTACTCACGATCAAAAAAAGATAATTGCAAACATATTTGCAAAACCACGCCTCTCCTGTCTTTTTCTGTGCAGAGAACTCTGCCAACAATTTCTCCGGACACATAGGCATATGTTTTTGTAGTAAATGTGGGGGGACCAGAGTGGCTTGGAAATGAGCAATACTGCTACTAAATAGGAGAGGTTCAGGGAAATGTAAGGAAATGTTTTGAGAGGGATAAAGAGGGGTTTCGGGAGAGAGATAATAATGTAAACATCCACCTTCAAAAGAATAAGACCTCTGCTATTCACAAACTACACTTCTAAAGTTACTACAACACTAACGGTCACATAACCGTAGCAAATGTACTCCAGCCCAGTCTTGGTGTAAGTACAGCACTAGACAAAGCCACTGGACATTGCAAAACAGTCCCACAGAAAGTAATTGAGATAGGAGCTTATTTTATTACGAATAAACAAAGTGGAATCCACTCAGAGTGGTGGTGATCCCTAAAGTGATGGGGAACACACAGTGTTGTTTAAATGCCCCTCACACACCAACAGGCCCCTTGGTGTCATGCTTCATCATCGGGGCCTTCGCACCCCTCTACGGGATGCGGCGTGCTACGACTCGCGACTATGCAGGAGCACTAAATAGTGAACTATGTGAGGGGGTGTGTTTGCTAAGGAGTGAGTGAGGTGAGGTGAAAAGTGAGTAGTTAAAAAATACCTGGCACGTAGGTAAAAAATAATTTTATTAAATCCTCGGCTGGTATTATTAAAAGAAGTGCAAAACGGGGTTGTAAAAATACATATTAGGGTATTACAACCACTTCAAAAGTGTCAACATGTTTTGGAGCGCAGCGAGAGCAAAAGCTAGTTGCCTGCCTTCCCTCAACGCGGCTCCGAGGCAACTAGCTTTTGCAGTAACCGTTACTTTACTGAGCAGTAAGGAAGGATCCCCCAATAACACGCATAGGCTCATGAGGTTTTGAAATTGAGAACTATAAGTTTTCATCTAACGCCAATTGGGCGCGACTGAACCTACCTACATATAAACATTGTCAAGTACATTACACATTGCTGTAATAATATTTTTACACTTTTACATTTACATGTGAGTAAGGGGAGGATATGTGCTTATCCTTGTCCTGAAGAAGGAGCCCCCGCGCTCCGAAACATGTTGACACTTTTGAAGTGGTTGTAATACCCTAATACGTATTTTTACAACCCCGTTTTGCACTTCTTTTAATAATACCAGCCGAGGATTTAATAAAATTATTTTTTACCTACGTGCCAGGTATTTTTTAACTACTCACTTTTCACCTCACCTCACTCACTCCTTAGCAAACACACCCCCTCACATAGTTCACTATTTAGTGCTCCTGCGTAGTCGCGAGTCATAGCACGCCGCATCCCGTAGAGGGGTGCGAAGGCCCCGATGATGAAGCAAGACACCAAGGGGCCTGTTGGTGTGTGAGGGGCATTTAAACAACACTGTGTGTTCCCCATCACTTTAGGGATCACCACCACTCTGGGTGGATTCCACTTTGTTTATTCGCATGACCAGGGAGACTGAATCCACTGACTCTCTCTCTCCCCCTCCTGTTTGCAGCTTAATTTATTACTCCATACGAAATAATGTTACAATAATTCTAAATATTTCGAGTTTTGAATTCGACATAATCTATATTTAGGTTTTTGTTAGTCTTTAAAAAAGTAATTAATTTCTAAATATTTCACTATTTAGAATTAATATATAAATAAATTAATGTATAACCAAATATAAACTTCTTTTAAAAAACTTGAAAAATAATGTATATTAAATACAGGATTTAATTATATTTACTAAATATGAATTACAAATAAAAATTTTATTTTATTTTCCTAAAAATTATTATAAATAGAATACATTACTCTATTTAAATTAATACTAAACATATTATTTAGGCCCTCCAATATGATTTGAGAACCAGTCTTGGTACAACAGAGCAATGCCTTAAGTTTCAACTCCTCATCAATAAACATACTAGTATCAATAAAAGAGCTCTTTAGATTTAGCTTTTATGGACATGAGCTTGGCCTTTGATCGAGTAAAACTGGCTCAATTTATGAAGACTATTCTTCTTTAATGGGAATAGATAAATGTGCTTTATCCTTTGTACATCTCTATGTAGATTTATCTACATGGACTGTATGACATTACATCGCATACCAATACCACACGTGCCATTACAACATGGGTGTTACTACGCGATGTCCATGACAACGACATGCCATTACATTGCAAAATGTTACCAAGACTATGCCTTTACCACGCATGCCATTACAACGCAAAGGCATGCGCGGTAAAGCTATACTCATGGTAAAAGTTTGCAAGGGAAGTGACTCTACCCTACCCTAAACACGAATGTAGTACCCCTGCACAACCCTCCCCGACCCCCAGTCCTCTCCCTACAATAACACTACACTACCCTGCATGACCCGCCCAACACTACCCTAAACCATTAAACCCTACCCCATGCATGACCCTCCCCTACCCCCTTTCCAGTCCCTACACTGAAACACTACCCTGCACAACCCCCCAACACTACCCTAAACCATAAAACACTACACTACACTAACACTACAACACTACCCTAAACCCCAATACAGTACCCCCAGCATGACCCTGCCCCTACCCCCAGTCTGCACCCTACACTGAAACACTACCCTGCATGACCCCCTGACACTACCCTAAGCCCTATAACACTACACTATTCAAACACTACAACACTATCCTAAACCCTAAAACACTACCCCCAGCATGACCCTGCCCCTACCCCCAGTCCGGTCCTTACACTGAAACACTACCCTGCACAACCCCCGACACTACCCTAAACCCTAAAACACTACACTACACAAACACTCCAACACTACCCTAAACCCTAAAACACTACCCTCAGCACGACCCTGCCCCTACCCCCAGTCCAGGCCCTACACTCAAACTACCCTGCATGAGTCCTCCGACACTACCCTAAACCCCAAAACACTACACAAAACACTACAACACTACCCTAAACCCTAAAACACTACCCCAGCACGACCCTGCCCTTACCCCAAGTCCCGTCCCTACACTGAAACACTACCCTGCACGACCCCGGACACTACCCTAAAACACTACACTACACTACACTACACAAACATTACAACACTACTTTGACACTACCCTAAACACAACAAAAGTAACCCCCAGCCCAAGCGCAATCCCTCTTACCTCACTCTCCTCGTGGTTCCTCTCTCCTGCTTCCAGTGTCGTCTGAGCGGCGGTGCACGTCGTTGTGAGAAAACAGCCTCAGTTTCCTCATAACGATGTGGATAGCCATTACATCGCATGCGTTGTAAAAGCACCTGCGATGTAATGGTATGCGTAGTAATGGCTACGCGTTATTACATCACATGCGTTGTAACGCATGCGATGTAATAGAATTGCGTGATAAAAAACGAGTAGAAATGGCTGTTTCCCATCTACATGTGTGCATTTTGGAACTAATGCAGAATGTACGGAATCCTTTAAGTTCCCTAGAAGAGTTGTGAATTGGTGTGTGCTGAATCCCATTTTA
This sequence comes from Lissotriton vulgaris, assembly GCF_964263255.1. NCBI lineage: Eukaryota > Metazoa > Chordata > Amphibia > Caudata > Salamandridae > Lissotriton > Lissotriton vulgaris. The sequence goes on along the minus strand of NC_141685.1, from coordinate 676,176,472 downwards.
TTTAAATTATACATGAACTATCTATAATTGTCATTACTAGATGTGAGACAGGACTTGCCCTGAGTGAGGAACAGATTTATTCTCATGTTGCTTTATGCTGATAATGCGGTTTTCATGCACAAAGATCTAATGACTTAAATAAACTCCTTTAAGTTTAGATGTCTTTAGGATAGGATATTAGTACCAACCATGCAAAGTACTATACAATAACTCTGGAATCTAAACACACCAAAATCCAGGAATGTTTCAATTATGCCCTTCATAGGATACCGTCCTCTTAATATTTGGAAGTAACTTTTGACAATATTACTTGTTAGTTGCACCATCTGTGGTCCAGAAGGAAATCGTTGGCTCATTCTCTGGCATGTGTTTTGTTTTCCTTCCAGATTGGGTGGGGCATCTCTACCCTGTATGATTACTCTTAATTAAAGCAAGAGTGTTTCTTTAGCACTTTATGGTGCTGGACTTTGGGGTTACGCTGATGCTCTCCCCTTACAAGTTGAAGAAAATAGATTTTGTTGTTGTCTTTTATCTTTGCCCTTAGGATGGTCACATTTTTCGTGCCATGAAGAGCTTGGCGTTTCCTAGCTAGAGGATAAAATACAGCTTTTTTCACTCCTTTAATGAATTTCCATATGGTCTAATTCTCATGGTAACTTAAACTGGCAAATCATAAACAACTGTGTATCATTGTATTACTGGCACTCATTGAAATCGTTAAGTTATACAAAACCTTTGGGGCTGATTTAGAGTTTAGCGGAGTGGATGCTCTTTTGCACTGGCAACTGAGTGACCATCTCGTCAAAATCAGCACCTGCTTGTCCGAGTTAGAGGCAGGCGGACTGAGAAAATAGCAAGGGCTGAGCCTACTCGGGGCCAGTCATCAAAGGACTCTTCTTTCAACCCAGCAGAGAACAGGCAATCATATGTTAGCTGTCCAATCTCCCACCTAATTTAGAGTGGGCTATTGGATGGCTTTCGTTTGCTTTCAATCACCGCAAGGTAAACAGTCAGTCAAAGAAACAGTCAAAAAATAATTATGGCCACACACCATAGGAGGAAACTCCCATGGTGCGGGGTTCATTTGTTTTTAATTTAATTTGCAAATTTGTTTTTGAAAAGTGAAAATCTGTGTTAAAGTTTGATTGGATCCCTTCCTGTTTGATTGAACTGTGCTTCATACCTTTACAACATTGACATCAACTCCACAATGGAAGTTCCTGTCAATGTTAGGAGTTGTCCATGGGACTGCCAGAGATCTCTAGATTTGCTAGGCGGAAATCTCTCAGGATGCCTAGGGCGATGTAGCCCCATCTTGATGGAGTACCCTCTGTCCACCAAACTCTAAATCAGCCCAAAGATGTCTAGAATTGGGCAGGCTTAATATCTTTATGCATACTGAAACAATAACAAAAATGGACAATATTTGGGCCAAGACCACTTTCTACCAGTTCAGAATACAAAAACCGGAACTGCTACAATTATTGAAGGTTTCTGTTAAATATTTTTGCAATGTTGAAAACAATATCCTCGATTGAAGGGTAACTTTACAATGACCATTATTTAATAGTACGGTTTAGGATGGGAACTTTTCATCATTCTTAGTCAATGGCTTTTTTTGTATATTTTTATTGTAAAGTAAGTGTCAGTATTTTAAAATGCATCAAAAAAAGAGACATAACCAATAAATCAAATTATGGCCACACAATAAATTACTAGGACATGTTAACTTCTCAGATTGCTAAACACACAAATCATAATACAGATATCAAAAGTTAACAATATCTGAGGTATTCAAAAAACCTTGAAGGAAAGAAATAGGAAAGGTAGACAAGGGAGGAGATGATGTAGATAGTATACAATATGTAGGAAACCATATATTATGGATAATTAGAAGATAGTAAAGATTGAATCATTCAAATCCACAAATATAACATTTCAAGTGGAGATATTCCTACTAACTCAACAATTTCCTATAGGTGAACAGTAAGTTCTAATTAAAATAATAGTGTTAATGGCTAATCAATCAATCAGTTTATTTGTAGAGCGCACTACTTACCCATAAGGGTCTCGAGGCGCTGGGGGGTGGGGTGGGGGGGGGGGGGACCGGAGGTGCTGCTACTGCTTGAACAGCCAGGACTTGAGGAGTCTCCTGAAGGCCAGCAGGTCCTGGGGAGGGTGTTCCAGGCCTTAGCAGTGAGGTGGGAGAACGATCTGCCGGCGGTTGCTCGGCAGATGTGGGGGATGGTGGCGAGGGCGAGATCAGTGGAGCAGAGCTGGCAGTTCGGGTGTAGAAATTGAGTCGTTCTTTGAGGTATGCTAGTCCGGTTTTGTGGAGTCCTTTGTGAGTGTGGGTGAGGAGCTTGAAGGTGATCCTCTTGTTGACGGGGAGCCAGTGCAGGTCCTTCAGGTGGGCTGTGATGTGGCTGTGGTGGGGGATGTCGAGGATGAGGCATGCAGAGGCATTCTGTATGCGTTGTAGTCATTTCTGGAGTTTGGCTGAGGTTCCTGCATAGAGGGCGTTGCCGTAGTCCAGTCTGCTGCTGACGAGGGCCGTGGTGACTGTCCTTCTGGTGCCGGTGGGTAACCATCTGTGGATCTGGCGGAGCATGGGGAGGGTGTTGAAGCAGGAAGAGGAGACGGCGTTCACTTGCTGGGTCATTGACAATGAAGAGTCCAGGATGGCTCCCACGTTGCGTGCATTGTTAGTGGGTGTTGGTGCGGCTCCAGTGCAGTCGGCCACCAAGAGTCGTCCCAGGCAGAGGATGTAAATCCGATGTTGAGGACCTTCGTCTTGTCCGAGTTCAGATTCAGGCGGCTGTTCATCATCCATTCGGCAATGGCCTTCATTCCTTCGTGGACGTGGATTTGGTAGTGGTGGTGGCCTTGGTGAGGGAGAGGATAAGCGGAGTGTCATCGGCATATGAGATGATGTTGAGGTCGTGTGATCTGGCGATGTTGGCGAGCGGTGCCATGTAGATGTTGCAGAGTGTTGGGCTGAGGGACGATCCTTGAGGTATGCCGCAGGTGATCTTGGTGTCTTTGGAGCAGAATGGGGGGAGGCGGACACTGGGTTCTGCCGGTGGGGAAGGAGGTAGTCCAGTCCAGTGGTGTGTTGCGGATCCCTGTATTGTGGAGGCATGTGCGGAGGGTGTGGTGGCAGACGGTGTTGAAGGTGGCCGGAGGTCCAGAAAGATGAGGGCCGCTTTTTATCCATTGTCCATCATGTCCCTGATGTCGTCGGTGGCGGCAAAGAGCGCTGTTTCGGTGCTGTGGTTGCTGCGGAATCCGGATTGGAATGGGTCCAGGATGTTGTACTTTTCAAGGAAGGATGTCATTTGCTTGTTGACTATCTTTTCAATGACTTTCGCCGGGAACGGGAGGAGGGAGATGGGCCGGAAGTCCTTGAGGTCCTTGGGGTCAGCTTTGGGTTTCTTGAGTAGGGCATTGATCTCAGCGTGCTTCCTGCTCTCCGGGAAGGTGGCGGTCTCGAAGGAGCTGTTGATGATCTTGCGGAGATGGGGTGCGATGGCGGAGCTTGCTTTGTTGAAGATGTGGTGCCTGCAGGGGTCAGATGGGAACCGGAGTTGCTGGTGTTCATGATTTTGGTGGTGTCTTTGTCATTGACGTGGGTCCAGAACAGCAGGGGGTCGATGTGGCTGGGGCGGTGAGTCAGAGGTGTCTGTCGGGGGGCCTAGCTGCTGAAGCTGTCGCGGATGTCTGCAATCTTGCGACTGAAGAAAGTGGATAGGGAGTCGTAGAGGTTTTGTGATGGCGGGAAGTCATTAAAGTTGGTGCTGGGGTTGGAGAGTTCCTTCACGATGTTGAAGAGCTCTTTGCTGTTGTGTGCATTGTCAATGCGCTCTTTGAAGGAGGTCCTTTTGGCAGTTCGGATGAGTTGGTGGTGTCTTGCGGATGGCGCTCTTGTAGGCTTTGTTGCTGTCTGTGTCTGTTCGTGGAGCCGCTTGTTCTCAAGCCTCCGGCATGCCTGTTTGGATGCCTGGAGGTCGGCGGTGAACCAGCTGGCTTTTCTGTCGGTGCGTCTGTTTGATGGTTTCTTGAGCGGTACAAGGGCGTTGGCGCAGCCATCGATCCATTGCCTGAGGTTGAGGGCTGCAGCGTTGGTGTCTGTAGTGTCTGTTGGTGGGTTTTGGGTAAGGGTGTTAACTAGCTGGTCTTTGGTGACTTTTCCACAGCTGTGGTGGGGGCCCGTTGTGTGCGGTGGTGCGTGGTTGGTTTCTCGAAGGTGAAGTGGACACAGCCGTGGTCGGTCCAGTGGAGTTCGGTGGTGTGGCTGAAGGTGATGTGATTGTTGGCTGAGAAGATAGGGTTAAGCGTGTGCCTGGCGGAGTGGGTGGGAGTCGTAACAAGCTTTTTGAGTTTGAGGTTGTCGAGCAGGGTGGTGGAGTTGCTGTCATGGGTGTTCTCGAGGTGGAAGTTCAGGTCTCCGAGGAGGATGTAGTCCGTGGATGCAAGGGCGTGCGTGCTGACTAAGTCGGCGATGGAGTCGCTGAACTGTGGCCAGGGGCAGATTGTCTGTAGAGAGGGTTCTTCTGAGGGTGGTGTTGGGGTTGGTGTGGATCTGGAAGTGCAGGTGTTCGGCGGTGATAAACGAGTCGTTGGTGCTGGTTGAGATTATGAGTGTTTCTGTGGACGATGGCGTTTCCTCCTCCAGTTCCGTTGGTGCGGTCCCTGAGGGTGATCTTGTAGCCGTCAGGGATGGCCATGGCGATGTCGGGTGCCGAGGAGGGGTTCATCCAGGTCTCCGTGAGGAAGGCGACGTCTGGGGAGGTGGAGTTGAGTAGGTCCCAGAAGTCTATGGCGTGTTTTTGGGCTGAGCGGGTGTTGAGTAGAAGACATCGGAGGCTGTTGAGGCCTACCCCGGTGGGAGTGGTGGTGGTGGTTTGAAGGCTGGTGTAGCTGCAGATCCGTCAGGAGAAGGGTCCATGGGTCCGCTTTGGGGTGGCCTGGAAGCAGGTGTGTGGGTAGCCAGCGTAGAGGGTGCTGGCTTCGTAGTGGTGTTGGGCATTGTGGCGGTCGTGGGGGGCAGGGGTTCTGGTCCTGGAGGCAGTCCAGGCACGGACGGGTGCAGATGGGCTTGCCTTTGGCAAAGGCACACCAGCGGCGTGTCCGCTGCCCGGCTGCACAGCAGCAGTCCTAAGGGGAGCTGGGAGGGAGGAGCAGCTAGGAGGTGGGGAGCGATACACCGATGGGTGCGCGAGGGGGGCGGGCCGCAGTGAGCGCAGTGGCAGATGGAACGAGGACAATGCCTAAACACAATACAAGAAGATTACAGGGATTCAATGCACAATATAAGAACAGTAGTGGAGAGAAAAACAAAACCAGTCACAATAAACGAGTGGTGAAAAAGTGGAACAGATACCAATGAGGGGCCAAGAACTTGCGGCAGCAGCGGAGTCAGAGACACGGGCACAGGAAGGTGGAGCTGTGCGGCGTGGGGAGCGACCTGCCTAGAACCGGGTCAAGCATCAACAGTCCAAATGATAACAGCAACACCATGAATATTAATAATGATAATAATTAATTAATAAAGAGAGAAAAAAGGAATGACTCCCTTATTGTATTTCCTAATTAGAAGGAAAAATCTTAAATATTACCAGAAATAGAATCTGTAATAGCTAGAAGAGATTTCCAAGTTCGGATGAAAATTCCAACATTGTCTTGCAATCTGTAAATACGTTTACGATGCCAATTTAAACATTTCAATAAACCATTCATCATTTGAAGGACATTGTGGTATTCTCCAATATCTTATATACACATATTTGCTACAGTGAGTGCTACAGCTATCAACCGTCTCGTATGGTTTGTTTGATTTGGGAGATCAATAATATCATGTAATAAAACAAATGTTTCTGTTAATGGAATGGACAGAGGCATAGCTCTGTGTAAAGAGGAAGTTATGGAACACTAGCATTCCTTCAAAACTGGACACCGAAATAAAATGTGTAGTATCTCGCAGTCCTCCTGTGAGCACCTCCCATAGGTAGATTGGAGTAGTAAACCTGCTGTCTTGAGTTTTTGTGGTGACCAGTACCAGTTCTGAACATTTTTGAAGAGGTGAAATGTAATTCTAGCCTCTCTGACTTCTTTATCCATGTTCATTAACATCCACCCATTCCTCATTGGAATAATCTACAGTAATTAACCCTTGCCATTTGAAGTTGTGCTAGTAATGGGCATGAGTGTAGTTTATGCACTGAGATTATAAAATCCAGAGACTGCACTTTTTAATTCCCCCCCAAATTCATAAGTATTGTAACACTGGGGAATCCTCAAGTATCCATGGAAATGGTCCTAGTCTACAAAATAGAGCTTGTTTTAGTTGTAAGTATTTCCCCTCTTGGGAGCTAGGGAGTTGAAATTCTATCTGAAGCATTTCAAAGGTTTTAAGCTAACCTTCTAAACTGAGTAAGAGATCCAGCATTAGAATACCCGCTCTCTCCCATATATCCCAGGAAATGGTCTGCTTACCTATTCTAATATCAGTGTTATGCCATATGGGGGCCTATATATGTAGTTTCGGGTTACTCTTAAGGAGTTTTTGGACATGTGTACAAATCTTAAGCATAGATTGAACAATAGGGTTTAACATTTTTAAAGCAGGTGCTTTTTTGTGTACAACATTTTATACACCTGATATTGCCTGTACAGATTATCTTCCAATATCAATGAGAACCCATAGCGGGGAATCATCCTGTCTGCACCAAAGATAAACCAATTGAGATAAATGGAGGGTTGTATAGTAATTCTAAATCCACTGTAAACTAAGGCCCCCATATCGCCTGTGAGCAATCAATTTGGAGATTTTAGGTCTAGGTCTCAGAGATGCCCAAATAAAGGTTTTAATACCTTTGTCGATAACTCATAATATTGATATTTTAAGTCAACGGTCAAATACCTAAAACATAACTGAAACGCGGCACTTTAATATTTTTCACTGCCTGTACTCTACCCCAATAGGACCATTTTTCATACTCTGACTTTGCTTTGGCAATAAGCGGACATAAGTTATCTTAATGGTACGTTCTAAACCTGTGTTGATATCAATACCTAGATACTTCAGATGATCTGCTTTCAATTGAAACTTATAGCCTAAAATAGCTGGTTCTGTTGTACCCCTGGACAATGGGAGAGCTTCATTCTTATTCCAATTAACTTTATAGCCAGAAATGGTCGAGAAGTGAGAAATGGTAGACATGAGTGTTGTGAGTGAAGTAGGCAGATCAGTAAGTGTTAGCAATATGTCATCTGCATATAGATGTTTTTTTAGATCCCTGTCAGTGTAGCAATGCCTGCTATTTGTGAACACTGCTTTATTGCTACAGCCAGTGGTTCAAGTGCAAGAAGGAATAAAAGGGACAATAAAGGGCAACTCTGGCGGGTTCCTCTTTGCACTAAAAGAGATTCTGAAAGGATACCCTCAAAATTCACTTGAGCCGACTGTGTCTCATATAACCATTTGAACTTGGAGATAAGCTCCGAAGGCGATGCCCGAGAAATGCACCCGGGGATAGTGGGTCAGGGCCATAGAATCACGCTCCTCCCGCTCCTCATGACACGAAGGCAGCTCAATGAAGCAGCCGGGCTGAGCCGCAGATGTTGGTCAGAGGAGGGCTCGCGCTGGGAGACGCTTGCTAGGCTGCTGCTGACAGCACTCGCCGGCCAACATGAGAACGTCAGTATCAGATCCCGGACCTGGTTGCTAAGCGACCGCGACTGCGAAACTAAGGGGAAGGAGAAGCAGCCGGCAGAAGCGTGCACAATGGCAGCCACTTGCGGTGGAGCCCGACCGAAGGAGCATAGCACGGTGTCCGGCCCCGCAGCAGCTACCAGACAGGAGAAAAGGGACCACGCGAAAGCAGGACAGGAGAAGGCGAAGCCTGGTGCCAACGCCGGTAACCCCGGTAAGATGATCAAAGACTCGGGGGAGAAAACTGCTAAATCGCAGCTAATTCAGTGTACAGTGATACCGGACACAAAACAACCGGCTATATCTAAACTTTTTCCTAAAAAACAGGAGATGGACCGGGGTGGTGTTCCCACCCCAGAACCCATACTCAAATGTGTCTCAAAGCCTGGTCACACAAAAAGAGTGGAGGAAAATGAGCTAAAAGACCCGCCTGACATAGTCAATATGGGCCTCGAGGATAACAACTTAAATAAGGAGGTGCAGGTGTGCGTGTCTTGGGGGGCAAGTAGCGACACAACAGTAGCTTGGTCTACAGATCTGGAGGAGACAACTCCAGAAAAGACCGAGGAGCAGACAGAACACAAGCTAGCTTCTGAGATTCTGAACCCCCCTGAGCTAGGAAACACAACAAAAAGAGGAAGCCTCAGCAATCACCCGAGCCTACACTAGCGACAATTCTACAATCACTGAGCACATTCCACAATGAGGTCAAGTCTGAGAATCGAGTGGTACGAGTGGCAGCAAAGAAACTTCAAGGATCAATGCGCAAAATTGGCAAAACTTGCACAGAAATTGCCGAAAGAATGACTAGGGTAGAGACCCGAACAGAAATACTGGAAGCCGCAGTATGCTCCCTGAAAACCCCGGCTTCCTCACAGGAAAAAACGCTCGGCGATATTATGTGGAAACTTGAAGAGGCTGAAAATCGCTAAAGACTGAACAACCTACGCATTCTCGGGATTCCAGAGAATTGTGAAGGCAGTGACATCCGAGCGTTTATTATCAAATTGTTCCAAAAGGCTTTTCCAGAGCTAACACAGTGGGACTGGGACAAGGAGATACAAAGGGTGCACAGATTCCCACTTGCACAACCCAAACAGCCCCGCAAGGAACAACTCTTTCCGAAGGTAATTTTGATTGTTTTTGGTAACTTTTTGCTGCGTCAAGCAGTGTATGATTTGGCCCGACCAAACAAAAAAAGAAACTGGGAGGGGTTTTCCTTTTTTGCTAAACCAGATTTCGCACACGCCACAGCGGAAAGACGCTGGAGGCTGCGAAAGCAGGGGCCCTTGCTTATCTACAAAACCCAGCAAAACTGAAGATAATATCACAGGGACGCACTATGTTTTTCTCCTCAGAGATTCAGGCCGAACAGGCTTTGAAAGATATCCTTGCTGGGGAAACGGAGACAAAAGGAAAGCATTAATAAACTTTGGGTTCCTTCTTTTTAATTTCTTCTCTCTCTTTTCTTTCCCCTCAACTACTGGCATGCTGCTTTGCGGCCGATAGTGTATTGCTTTTTTTTTCTTTTTTCCCTCTCTCATCTTTTTTTCTGTTCTTTCACACAAGACCTTTTTATACTATGAAAGACTAATGGATTAGCTGACTGTATGAGATACAAGATTCTCTAACTAATCTCATCAATAGCTAGGTTTTGAAACTGTTAAAACATATATTTCACATGTCTGTACAATGTCTGTACAATGGCTTTATGGTTTTATGTATATTTAATGTAGACCCTATACAGTATTCTATACTGGGCACAAGGTGCATATATATAAGTATAAAGATAGGAGTGAAGGAGGGATGTGGAGGGTGGAGTGAGGTCGACCAGACGCTAGCACACAAGCTCAGGATTGAGCTTGGCGGCTTCAAAAGTGGGGGAGGGTGGGGGGAGGGTGGTCCGGGGGGGGGGGGGAGGGAGGGAAGATCAAGGTAGAATAAATGTCAGAACAGGGTGGGCAGCAATCAAGAGAGAAATCGCTCAAAAGGGATTTAAAAGAAAAAACATACTAAAAAAGAAGGCGCCAAAAATATGCATATAGGAAACATACAGGAAGAATTAATCAACGAGATGGCTAGGGTAAGAATTATTACATTGAATATATGTGGCCTGAATGATATAAAGAAGAGGCAGAAGGTAGCTATGGGGCTGCAAGCAATGGAAGCAAACATAGTGTGTCTGCAGGAGACGCATATAGAGGGTGGTCAACAGTACTTATTAAAAACATTAGGGTATAAACTTATAATTGCCTCAACTCAGGGTACTAGAACTAAAGGGGTAGCTATTTTAGCAAAAGGGGGAGACCTCCAATTTACAAGAGCAATAGCTGATAAATTTGGAAGATGGGCCATCACAGAATGCCAATATAATAATGGGGAAAGTAAGATGACGATATGTACAGTATATGGCAATGTGGGAGATGATCCAGAAGGACTGAGTAGTATTACTAATGAACTGGTACACTGGCCTTTACCCCTAATTGTTTGCGGGGACTTTAATTTACATCTACCAGGGGACTGGTCAATGGACCCTGCATACATATACAAAGGGAGGAAACCCAGGGTCTTCAGGGCATTCAAGGAGCTATGTGAATTACACGGGCTGATTGATACCTGGCATTCGAACTACCCAGGAGACCATGGGTACACATTCTTTTCCTATCCACATTCTCGTCATGTGCGACTGGATTACATGCTCATCTCCAATTCTATGAAAAACACATGCACCATAAATAAACTGCCAAGGGTACTATCGGACCACAACCCACTAGAATTAAACGTAACATGTAAGAGAAGTAGCCCTACAATGAGGACCTGGATGTTTGAAAGGGCTTTTTTAAGAAATGAAAATTACTGTAAACACATGAGGGAGTGGATTACATCATTTTTGGCAATAAATATGGGTAGTGCACCGATTAAGATAGTTTGGGATGCTATGAAGGCTGGCATTCGAGGTGAAGCTTTTCAGTTCTCAGTCCAAACCAACCAAGAAGGAAAGACACAACTAGCTACTTTACAAATGAACCTGAGTAAAGCAGAGACAGACCTAATTCATGCGACACAAAGTGGGCAGATAACGGATGAAGTAGCACCGGTGGCAGTCGCCAGAAATTTGGTGTCAGATCTTGATAGAGAAAGCTATTACTAAAGCCACAATATACAAAAAGAAATCATATGATCTTAGCAAACAGGTTGGGCATCAACTAGCGGTTCGCACAAGAGAAGAAGTAACAGCTAACATTATAAAAAGTATTAAAGATCTAGATGGAGGGCTGAGAACTGAACCATCCGAAATTAGAACCGCATTTCAGCGGTTTTATCAAGAATTATATAAAGAACCAGACAGCGAACAGGGGAAACCGGAGGACTATTTAGAGCAATACAAGGGCAGCTGTCTGGATGAAGAGGATCAGGCTAACCTAGACAATCTCCTTGGGTGGGATGAAATTCTGCTATCCTTGAATTCACTGACAGATGGCAAAGCAGCGGGGATAGATGGGATCCCTATGGAATTTTTTGTGAAATTTTCGGATCAGCTTAGAATTATTATGGTGGAATTATTCAGCTCTATTTTTCAGGGCGGGAATCCACCTCCTTCTTGGTCAACTACGAAAATTATGGTTTTTCTGAAAAAAAACAAGGACCCATCGAAATGGGCTCCTACCGACCGATTACACTGATAAATGGGGATTCCTAAATGTATTCGAAAATCATATCCGCCCGATTAGCGCCAATTATTTATAAAATAGTCTCAGCTCGACAACATGGGTTCATCCCAGAGAGAGCAACAACGGATCATGTACAAAGAGTGATCTCGGTATTTGACTTCACGGAAACAGGAGACCCTATGGCGCTAATTCGACTGGATGCGGAAAAGGCGTTCGATAGGGTCCCCTGGAAGTTCCTATGGGCATCTATGATAAGATGCGGGATTACTAAAGGCTTTATTAAAGCCATCCAAGGATTATATGTGGATCCAGGAGCCAGTGTCATGATTCATGGGACCCTCTCGGAGAAATTCAAAATTACTAGGGGAACAAGACAGGGGTGCCCCTGCTCACCTCTCCTATTTGCTGTGTACATTGATGCATTCATCCGTAAACTTGAACATCATCCCTTAGTGGCTCCTATTAGTGTATTTAATCAGGACACAAAAGTCTTCGCATACGAGGACGATATCGCGTTGGTCACCTGTGATCCCAATAAAGCACTGAGAGTAATTGAGGAGGAGGCCCGGAGATTTGGAAGGGTTTCTGGGTACAAATTGAACTCGGGGAAAACCCAGATTGCCATCCATGATAAACTCAGGATGAGTGATAACAGGGTAACTTACCATGCAGTCTATCTCGGAGTTAATATTAATGCAAAGGTAGATAATATTGTGAAGCTTAACCTTGACCCACTGATTAATCGTACCAGAAAAGAACTAACCCGAGTGGATAATTTACATCTCACAATTGGTGAAAGGTGCAATGTCATTAAAATGCTCTTCCTGCCCAGATTTCTGTAGTTCTTTCGTACCAGATGTCTGGAGTTTACCCCCCAACAGTTTAAAATCATTGAGACTGTTTTCCAGATTTATTTGGGGTTTTAAGAAACTGCGTCGTGCATTTAAATGGATTATGCTGCCTAAGGAAAGAGGTGGACTAGGTATGCCTAACTTCAAACTATATTACTGGGCAACGGTAATTAGATATAGTAAGATCCTGATATCTAAAGAAAATAGCAATCACCCTATTCCAACTTCGCAAGAATTGATTCTGGGAGCTGGGTGCGAGGGATGCCTTTGGCGACCTGTTAATGATAATTATTTCAAGAAAGTCAAACTTAAGAGCATCAATAGCATCTATAAAGTCTGGAGCAATATAAGAAAACTGCTAGGACTGAGCCGTTATTCATGCTACATACCAGTTAACCATAATAATGATTTACCATCAATTTTTCAGGATAGCTGTATGACTAGATGGAAAGAGGCAGGGATTAATCAATTAGGCTGTTTTTTTGCACCTAGTGGCCTAAAAAGCTTCTCAGAGCTGCAGTCCGAATATGACATCACCCATAGGGATTTTTTTTAAATATTTGCAGATTAGGGATTATTTGTTAAAAAAAGTAGGGGGAAGAGAAAAATTTCAAATCCGTACCACAATGGAAACCATATGCAGGCCAAACACCCCGAAAATCGGGGAAATGTATGCAATATTGAGTGAAAACCTCCCAGATGACGTGGCCAAACTGTCAGGAATGCCCCTGCAAGAGTCCAGGTGTTCCGTCTTGAAGATGACTAGTCTCAATACCTCTAAGAACCAACAAGCGTGACAAGTAATTTAACACTTGACACAACCGGTTAGTCCCAAAAGGGAAAGGGAAGTGGGGAAGGGAAAGGGTAGTGGATTGGGGAAGGGAAAGCGAGAGAGAGAGAAACAACAAACACAGGATGTCTTCCTGAGATGACTGTCTGTTCTCTCCTGAAGTATTCTGAGCTTTCTTTGACCAGTCGCGTTATTTTTGGCAAGCTAAACAATTTTGAAAGCAACATTAATCAAAACTAGTTCCACCGTACCACAATGTCTACTTTCAGTATCACCATTGACTTTAGAAACTAATGTACATACCGATCACGGTAAAGCCCATTCCTATACTTCTAGTGCAAGTTCAATGGAGCTTCAGTAACGTAATAACTTTTCTTACATCACCTTGAAATATAAACAGACCAAGCTATAATCATGTTTCAAGAGTTGTACTCTAAACTAATCAACTGGTTAGTATAGCAAGAACTGAACCTTCTTGCATGCAATGGTGCTTGCTTACCTTGCACCCAAAGTGTGGATCTTTTACTGGGTTCTGTAGAAACAAAAAGGAAGAAGAGAACACAGACCCAGAAAGCAAGTCTACTCAAACTACACACTTGCTAGAATAGTTTGGCAGTTTAAAAGTCACTGCTTCACTCTTATATATGTTAACATTGGTTCTCATACAAGAAGTCTTTACATTGGTTCATAGCAGTTATAAACCCCAAGAAAGTTGCTCCTCAACGTTTTTGCCAAGGTTTGTTTGAAGGCGAGAAAGCGAAAAAACATTAAAGAACCCCTTGAAAATAACGTCTTCCTCAAGAAAGACTACTCGCTTGAAATGTTTTTGCCAAGGCTTGTTCCCAGTCTCTTGGGCGCAGCTACAAGCTATTTTAGCCTTGCTTGTAAAGGAACCGGAACCTGAATCCGGGGGACCGAAGTAGGTGCAGGACAGACTGGTCCGGCTGCAAATGTGCTCCTAAGGCGAAACCGGAAGTCAGGGATTTCGTCCGTGGCTGCGCTCGAGGACCGAAGGATTGCTCCAGACGAAGGGGAAAACTCCGGCGGCTGATCTCCTGAAGGGGAATCCAGGTGGGTGAAGACAAGATGCACGGAGGCGAAGATCAGAGGGCGGGGCAGGGTGCCGGCGAAGCGTCAGGATCTGGAGCGCTTGAAGCGGCGCTTTGACTAAAAAGCAAAGCGTCGCATCCCCAGTCAACAAGCCTTTTATAGGCTTCATAACACGTGTGAAACAGTGTCTGTTGAGCGCACCTGCTCAACGTGTTTCTACTGAATATTCATGAAAGCTTTCAGTTCGTAGTTAGCAACAAGCATTGTCCCAACACACAAATGCCACAGAACATTTAACAAGCATTTCTAAAGCCAAACTCCTCAAACACATTGTACAGTGAGTGATTTAAGATTTCATGACACAAACAGCTAGCTGATTGGCAGACCAGACTAACAATTCTCCCCTCAATTGACGAACGCGCGTATGAACTATCACAAACATGTCTTATGTCCATAAAATTGCAGTCACAATTTTATAAAACTTTTTTTCCCCTCTACTATACACCTCATAAAATTGCAAAATGGACATTAGGAAAGGGAACAAGATGCCCGCGCTGTTCACTATACGCAGCCGATATAACTCACATGTTCGCTTCCTGTAACACATTATCTAGCTTGATAAATTAAATATCTGACTTTTTATCAGGGATTTTTCACGTGAGAATGTCTATTGCAACCGAAGAAATCATGCTAGGAGTAGCCAATAACCAACGGCCTATACATATGCATAGCTATGGCTGTTCTCCTACTCTGCATAGTCTCTTCTTGGCTTGACCAAAACCCTCCGGCTTTTGTACAATGGAGGACAAGATTATTAGCGATATGTAGTTTGGAGGTGGCAATATATAAAACCAAGGGCAGTAACAAAAAGAAAAGAGGTATGCAGATTTAGGGACCAATACTTCAGTGGATACAAAACCACACCTAGGGACGCTTAATCTGAGCTACTTAATGTACTATCTGTATGTATTTTTGATTGGTTGTTGTGGCGATGTTGTTTATTCTTTTTTGGTTGCTGTATGTTTTCTCTCTTTCTTATCTTTATTTTTACATGCTTTTTGTACGGTATGATTTAATACCTTGGTATTTGGGGGGGGGGGGGGGGGATGTAACCGTGAAAAAATTGTGAATAAAAACATTTAAAAAAATGAACTTAGAGATATATTCATTACCTAATCCCACCCTATGTAATGTACGGAACATATAGCTTTATTCAATATGGTCAAAGGCTTTCTCGGCATCTAAGGATAAGGCTACTCTGGCTCCACACTCTGGCTTTCCAAGGATGCTGGAGAAGACAAAGTGCATAGATGGCTATGAGAATTTCTTCCTGGCATGAATCCTACTGGAGAATTATGTATGAGTTTAGAGATAAGTTTTTTGGCGAAAATGGTGACTAATACCTTTGAATCTGTATTCAAAAGGGTAATTTGATGATGGCAGTTGCAGTATAATAGATCCTTCTCATGTTTGGGAAGGACCGCTATGACAGCTTTATTTGAGAGTGAGGAGAGACTACCAGTTTCCTCTGCTTCTTTATAGGCATCATAAAGAGTGTCTATTCCTTCTGGTTTTACCCAATGGTAAAATTCCCCAGGAAAACCATCTTCTCCTTAGTGCTTTATTGTATGTAAGACTGGAGATTGCTTGCGCAATTTCATCCTTTGTTATTTTGCCCACCAATATGAGCCGATCCCATTCACTGAGGTAGAGAGTGTTATTTTATCAAATAATTCCTGATCTTGAGGTGGACTTCATCAACCGCTGAGCTATATATCTTCTCATAATTATCTGCAAATGTATGAGCTATTTCTTGAGTCTCAGTTATTGGCTTACCTTCAGAGTTATAAATAGCTGGAATAGAGAGAGAAAAAAGGAATGAGTCCCTTATTGTATTTCCTAATTAGAAGGAAAAATCTTATATATTACCAGAAATAGAATCTGTAATAGCTAGAAGAGATTTCCAAGTTCGGATGAAAATTCCAACATTGTCTTGCAATCTGTAAATACGTTTACGATGCCAATTTAAACATTTCAATAAACCATTCATCATTTGAAGGACATTGTGGTATTCTCCAATATCTTATATACACATATTTGCTACAGTGAGTGCTACAGCTATCAACCGTCTCGTATGGTTTGTTTGATTTGGGAGATCAATAATATCATGTAATAAAACAAATGTTTCTGTTAATGGAATGGACAGAGGCATAGCTCTGTGTAAAGAGGAAGTTATGGAAGACTAGCATTCCTTCAAAACTGGACACCGAAATAAAATGTGTAGTATCTCGCAGTCCTCCTGTGAGCACCTCCCATAGGTAGATTGGAGTAGTAAACCTGCTGTCTTGAGTTTTTGTGGTGACCAGTACCAGTTCTGAACATTTTTGAAGAGGTGAAATGTAATTCTAGCCTCTCTGACTTCTTTATCCATGTTCATTAACATCCACCCATTCCTCATTGGAATAATCTACAGTAATTAACCCTTGCCATTTGAAGTTGTGCTAGTAATGGGCATGAGTGTAGTTTATGCACTGAGATTATAAAATCCAGAGACTGCACTTTTTAATTCCCCCCCAAATTCATAAGTATTGTAACACTGGGGAATCCTCAAGTATCCATGGAAATGGTCCTAGTCTACAAAATAGAGCTTGTTTTAGTTGTAAGTATTTCCCCTCTTGGGAGCTAGGGAGTTGAAATTCTATCTGAAGCATTTCAAAGGTTTTAAGCTAACCTTCTAAACTGAGTAAGAGATCCAGCATTAGAATACCCGCTCTCTCCCATATATCCCAGGAAATGGTCTGCTTACCTATTCTAATATCAGTGTTATGCCATATGGGGGCCTATATATGTAGTTTCGGGTTACTCTTAAGGAGTTTTTGGACATGTGTACAAATCTTAAGCATAGATTGAACAAT
Organism: Lissotriton vulgaris; assembly: GCF_964263255.1. Lineage (NCBI taxonomy): Eukaryota > Metazoa > Chordata > Amphibia > Caudata > Salamandridae > Lissotriton > Lissotriton vulgaris. The sequence goes on along the minus strand of NC_141685.1, from coordinate 676,159,481 downwards.
AGGGTTTAACATTTTTAAAGCAGGTGCTTTTTTGTGTACAACATTTTATACACCTGATATTGCCTGTACAGATTATCTTCCAATATCAATGAGAACCCATAGCGGGGAATCATCCTGTCTGCACCAAAGATAAACCAATTGAGATAAATGGAGGGTTGTCTAGTAATTCTAAATCCACTGTAAACTAAGGCCCCCATATCGCCTGTGAGCAATCAATTTGGAGATTTTAGGTCTAGGTCTCAGAGATGCCCAAATAAAGGTTTTAATACCTTTGTCGATAACTCATAATATTGATATTTTAAGTCAACGGTCAAATACCTAAAACATAACTGAAACGCGGCACTTTAATATTTTTCACTGCCTGTACTCTACCCCAATAGGACAAGTTAAGATGGGACCATTTTTCATACTCTGACTTTGCTTTGGCAATAAGCGGACATAAGTTATCTTAATGGTACGTTCTAAACCTGTGTTGATATCAATACCTAGATACTTCAGATGATCTGCTTTCAATTGAAACTTATAGCCTAAAATAGCTGGTTCTGTTGTACCCCTGGACAATGGGAGAGCTTCATTCTTATTCCAATTAACTTTATAGCCAGAAATGGTCGAGAAGTGAGAAATGGTAGACATGAGTGTTGTGAGTGAAGTAGGCAGATCAGTAAGTGTTAGCAATATGTCATCTGCATATAGATGTTTTTTTAGATCCCTGTCAGTGTAGCAATGCCTGCTATTTGTGAACACTGCTTTATTGCTACAGCCAGTGGTTCAAGTGCAAGAAGGAATAAAAGGGACAATAAAGGGCAACTCTGGCGGGTTCCTCTTTGCACTAAAAGAGATTCTGAAAGGATACCCTCAAAATTCACTTGAGCCGACTGTGTCTCATATAACCATTTGAACTTGGAGATAAGCTCCGAAGGCGATGCCCGAGAAATGCACCCGGGGATAGTGGGTCAGGGCCATAGAATCACGCTCCTCCCGCTCCTCATGACACGAAGGCAGCTCAATGAAGCAGCCGGGCTGAGCCGCAGATGTTGGTCAGAGGAGGGCTCGCGCTGGGAGACGCTTGCTAGGCTGCTGCTGACAGCACTCGCCGGCCAACATGAGAACGTCAGTATCAGATCCCGGACCTGGTTGCTAAGCGACCGCGACTGCGAAACTAAGGGGAAGGAGAAGCAGCCGGCAGAAGCGTGCACAATGGCAGCCGCTTGCGGTGGAGCCCGACCGAAGGAGCATAGCACGGTGTCCGGCCCCGCAGCAGCTACCAGACAGGAGAAAAGGGACCACGCGAAAGCAGGACAGGAGAAGGCGAAGCCTGGTGCCAACGCCGGTAACCCCGGTAAGATGATCAAAGACTCGGGGGAGAAAACTGCTAAATCCCAGCTAATTCAGTGTACAGTGATACCGGACACAAAACAACCGGCTAAATCTAAACTTTTTCCTAAAAAACAGGAGATGGACCGGGGTGGCGTTCCCACCCCAGAACCCATACTCAAATGTGTCTCAAAGCCTGGTCACACAAAAAGAGTGGAGGAAAATGAGCTAAAAGACCCGCCTGACATAGTCAATATGGGCCTCGAGGATAACAACTTAAATAAGGAGGTGCAGGTGTGCGTGTCTTGGGGGGCAAGTAGCGACACAACAGTAGCTTGGTCTACAGATCTGGAGGAGACAACTCCAGAAAAGACCGAGGAGCAGACAGAACACAAGCTAGCTTCTGAGATTCTGAACCCCCCTGAGCTAGGAAACACAACAAAAAGAGGAAGCCTCAGCAAGCACCCGAGCCTACACTAGCGACAATTCTACAATCACTGAGCACATTCCACAATGAGGTCAAGTCTGAGAATCGAGTGGTACGAGTGGCAGCAAAGAAACTTCAAGGATCAATGCGCAAAATTGGCAAAACTTGCACAGAAATTGCCGAAAGAATGACTAGGGTAGAGACCTGAACAGAAATACTGGAAGCCGCAGTATGCTCCCTGAAAACCCCGGCTTCCTCACAGGAAAAAACGCTCGGCGATATTATGTGGAAACTTGAAGAGGCTGAAAATCGCTAAAGACTGAACAACCTACGCATTCTCGGGATTCCAGAGAATTGTGAAGGCAGTGACATCCGAGCGTTTATTATCAAATTGTTCCAAAAGGCTTTTCCAGAGCTAACACAGTGGGACTGGGACAAGGAGATACAAAGGGTGCACAGATTCCCACTTGCACAACCCAAACAGCCCCGCAAGGAACAACTCTTTCCGAAGGTAATTTTGATTGTTTTTGGTAACTTTTTGCTGCGTCAAGCAGTGTATGATTTGGCCCGACCAAACAAAAAAAGAAACTGGGAGGGGTTTTCCTTTTTTGCTAAACCAGATTTCGCACACGCCACAGCGGAAAGACGCTGGAGGCTGTGAAAGCAGGGGCCCTTGCTTATCTACAAAACCCAGCAAAACTGAAGATAATATCACAGGGACGCACTATGTTTTTCTCCTCAGAGATTCAGGCCGAACAGGCTTTGAAAGATATCCTTGCTGGGGAAACGGAGACAAAAGGAAAGCATTAATAAACTTTGGGTTCCTTCTTTTTAATTTCTTCTCTCTCTTTTCTTTCCCCTCAACTACTGGCATGCTGCTTTGCGGCCGATAGTGTATTGCTTTTTTTTTCTTTTTTCCCTCTCTCATCTTTTTTTCTGTTCTTTCACACAAGACCTTTTTATACTATGAAAGACTAATGGATTAGCTGACTGTATGAGATACAAGATTCTCTAACTAATCTCATCAATAGCTAGGTTTTGAAACTGTTAAAACATATATTTCACATGTCTGTACAATGTCTGTACAATGGCTTTATGGTTTTATGTATATTTAATGTAGACCCTATACAGTATTCTATACTGGGCACAAGGTGCATATATATAAGTATAAAGATAGGAGTGAAGGAGGGATGTGGAGGGTGGAGTGAGGTCGACCAGACGCTAGCACACAAGCTCAGGATTGAGCTTGGCGGCTTCAAAAGTGGGGGAGGGTGGTCGGGGGGGGGGGGAGGGAGGGAAGATCAAGGTAGAATAAATGTCAGAACAGGGTGGGCAGCAATCAAGAGAGAAATCGCTCAAAAGGGATTTAAAAGAAAAAACATACTAAAAAAGAAGGCGCCAAAAATATGCATATAGGAAACATACAGGAAGAATTAATCAACGAGATGGCTAGGGTAAGAATTATTACATTGAATATATGTGGCCTGAATGATATAAAGAAGAGGCAGAAGGTAGCTATGGGGCTGCAAGCAATGGAAGCAAACATAGTGTGTCTGCAGGAGACGCATATAGAGGGTGGTCAACAGTACTTATTAAAAACATTAGGGTATAAACTTATAATTGCCTCAACTCAGGGTACTAGAACTAAAGGGGTAGCTATTTTAGCAAAAGGGGGAGACCTCCAATTTACAAGAGCAATAGCTGATAAATTTGGAAGATGGGCCATCACAGAATGCCAATATAATAATGGGGAAAGTAAGATGACGATATGTACAGTATATGGCAATGTGGGAGATGATCCAGAAGGACTGAGTAGTATTACTAATGAACTGGTACACTGGCCTTTACCCCTAATTGTTTGCGGGGACTTTAATTTACATCTACCAGGGGACTGGTCAATGGACCCTGCATACATATACAAAGGGAGGAAACCCAGGGTCTTCAGGGCATTCAAGGAGCTATGTGAATTACACGGGCTGATTGATACCTGGCATTCGAACTACCCAGGAGACCATGGGTACACATTCTTTTCCTATCCACATTCTCGTCATGTGCGACTGGATTACATGCTCATCTCCAATTCTATGAAAAACACATGCACCATAAATAAACTGCCAAGGGTACTATCGGACCACAACCCACTAGAATTAAACGTAACATGTAAGAGAAGTAGCCCTACAATGAGGACCTGGATGTTTGAAAGGGCTTTTTTAAGAAATGAAAATTACTGTAAACACATGAGGGAGTGGATTACATCATTTTTGGCAATAAATATGGGTAGTGCACCGATTAAGATAGTTTGGGATGCTATGAAGGCTGGCATTCGAGGTGAAGCTTTTCAGTTCTCAGTCCAAACCAACCAAGAAGGAAAGACACAACTAGCTACTTTACAAATGAACCTGAGTAAAGCAGAGACAGACCTAATTCATGCGACACAAAGTGGGCAGATAACGGATGAAGTAGCACCGGTGGCAGTCGCCAGAAATTTGGTGTCAGATCTTGATAGAGAAAGCTATTACTAAAGCCACAATATACAAAAAGAAATCATATGATCTTAGCAAACAGGTTGGGCATCAACTAGCGGTTCGCACAAGAGAAGAAGTAACAGCTAACATTATAAAAAGTATTAAAGATCTAGATGGAGGGCTGAGAACTGAACCATCCGAAATTAGAACCGCATTTCAGCGGTTTTATCAAGAATTATATAAAGAACCAGACAGCGAACAGGGGAAACCGGAGGACTATTTAGAGCAATACAAGGGCAGCTGTCTGGATGAAGAGGATCAGGCTAACCTAGACAATCTCCTTGGGTGGGATGAAATTCTGCTATCCTTGAATTCACTGACAGATGGCAAAGCAGCGGGGATAGATGGGATCCCTATGGAATTTTTTGTGAAATTTTCGGATCAGCTTAGAATTATTATGGTGGAATTATTCAGCTCTATTTTTCAGGGCGGGAATCCACCTCCTTCTTGGTCAACTACGAAAATTATGGTTTTTCTGAAAAAAAACAAGGACCCATCGAAATGGGCTCCTACCGACCGATTACACTGATAAATGGGGATTCCTAAATGTATTCGAAAATCATATCCGCCCGATTAGCGCCAATTATTTATAAAATAGTCTCAGCTCGACAACATGGGTTCATCCCAGAGAGAGCAACAACGGATCATGTACAAAGAGTGATCTCGGTATTTGACTTCACGGAAACAGGAGACCCTATGGCGCTAATTCGACTGGATGCGGAAAAGGCGTTCGATAGGGTCCCCTGGAAGTTCCTATGGGCATCTATGATAAGATGCGGGATTACTAGAGGCTTTATTAAAGCCATCCAAGGATTATATGTGGATCCAGAAGCCAGTGTCATAATTCATGGGACCCTCTCGGAGAAATTCAAAATTACTAGGGGAACAAGACAGGGGTGCCCCTGCTCACCTCTCCTATTTGCTGTGTACATTGATGCATTCATCCGTAAACTTGAACATCATCCCTTAGTGGCTCCTATTAGTGTATTTAATCAGGACACAAAAGTCTTCGCATACGAGGACGATATCGCGTTGGTCACCTGTGATCCCAATAAAGCACTGAGAGTAATTGAGGAGGAGGCCCGGAGATTTGGAAGGGTTTCTGGGTACAAATTGAACTCGGGGAAAACCCAGATTGCCATCCATGATAAACTCAGGATGAGTGATAACAGGGTAACTTACCATGCAGTCTATCTCGGAGTTAATATTAATGCAAAGGTAGATAATATTGTGAAGCTTAACCTTGACCCACTGATTAATCGTACCAGAAAAGAACTAACCCGAGTGGATAATTTACATCTCACAATTGGTGAAAGGTGCAATGTCATTAAAATGCTCTTCCTGCCCAGATTTCTGTAGTTCTTTCGTACCATATGTCTGGAGTTTACCCCCCAACAGTTTAAAATCATTGAGACTGTTTTCCAGATTTATTTGGGGTTTTAAGAAACTGCGTCGTGCATTTAAATGGATTATGCTGCCTAAGGAAAGAGGTGGACTAGGTATGCCTAACTTCAAACTATATTACTGGGCAACGGTAATTAGATATAGTAAGATCCTGATATCTAAAGAAAATAGCAATCACCCTATTCCAACTTCGCAAGAATTGATTCTGGGAGCTGGGTGCGAGGGATGCCTTTGGCGACCTGTTAATGATAATTATTTCAAGAAAGTCAAACTTAAGAGCATCAATAGCATCTATAAAGTCTGGAGCAATATAAGAAAACTGCTAGGACTGAGCCGTTATTCATGCTACATACCAGTTAACCATAATAATGATTTACCATCAATTTTTCAGGATAGCTGTATGACTAGATGGAAAGAGGCAGGGATTAATCAATTAGGCTGTTTTTTTGCACCTAGTGGCCTAAAAAGCTTCTCAGAGCTGCAGTCCGAATATGACATCACCCATAGGGATTTTTTTTAAATATTTGCAGATTAGGGATTATTTGTTAAAAAAAGTAGGGGGAAGAGAAAAATTTCAAATCCGTACCACAATGGAAACCATATGCAGGCCAAACACCCCGAAAATCGGGGAAATTTATGCAATATTGAGTGAAAACCTCCCAGATGACGTGGCCAAACTGTCAGGAATGCCCCTGCAAGAGTCCAGGTGTTCCGTCTTGAAGATGACTAGTCTCAATACCTCTAAGAACCAACAAGCGTGACAAGTAATTTAACACTTGACACAACCGGTTAGTCCCAAAAGGGAAAGGGAAGTGGGGAAGGGAAAGGGTAGTGGATTGGGGAAGGGAAAGCGAGAGAGAGAGAAACAACAAACACAGGATGTCTTCCTGAGATGACTGTCTGTTCTCTCCTGAAGTATTCTGAGCTTTCTTTGACCAGTCGCGTTATTTTTGGCAAGCTAAACAATTTTGAAAGCAACATTAATCAAAACTAGTTCCACCGTACCACAATGTCTACTTTCAGTATCACCATTGACTTTAGAAACTAATGTACATACCGATCACGGTAAAGCCCATTCCTATACTTCTAGTGCAAGTTCAATGGAGCTTCAGTAACGTAATAACTTTTCTTACGTCACCTTGAAATATAAACAGACCAAGCTATAATCATGTTTCAAGAGTTGTACTCTAAACTAATCAACTGGTTAGTATAGCAAGAACTGAACCTTCTTGCATGCAATGGTGCTTGCTTACCTTGCACCCAAAGTGTGGATCTTTTACTGGGTTCTGTAGAAACAAAAAGGAAGAAGAGAACACAGACCCAGAAAGCAAGTCTACTCAAACTACACACTTGCTAGAATAGTTTGGCAGTTTAAAAGTCACTGCTTCACTCTTATATATGTTAACATTGGTTCTCATACAAGAAGTCTTTACATTGGTTCATAGCAGTTATAAACCCCAAGAAAGTTGCTCCTCAACGTTTTTGCCAAGGTTTGTTTGAAGGCGAGAAAGCGAAAAAACATTAAAGAACCCCTTGAAAATAACGTCTTCCTCAAGAAAGACTACTCGCTTGAAATGTTTTTGCCAAGGCTTGTTCCCAGTCTCTTGGGCGCAGCTACAAGCTATTTTAGCCTTGCTTGTAAAGGAACCGGAACCTGAATCCGGGGGACCGAAGTAGGTGCAGGACAGACTGGTCCGTCTGCAAATGTGCTCCTAAGGCGAAACCGGAAGTCAGGGCTTTAGTCCGTGGCTGCGCTCGAGGACCGAAGGATTGCTCCAGACGAAGGGGAAAACTCTGGCGGCTGATCTCCTGAAGGGGAATCCAGGTGGGTGAAGACAAGATGCACGAAGGCGAAGATCAGAGGGCGGGGCAGGGTGCCGGCGAAGCGTCAGGATCTGGAGCGCTTGAAGCGGCGCTTTGACTAAAAAGCAAAGCGTCGCATCCCCAGTCAACAAGCCTTTTATAGGCTTCTTAACACGTGTGAAACAGTGTCTGTTGAGCGCACCTGCTCAACGTGTTTCTACTGAATATTCATGAAAGCTTTCAGTTCGTAGTTAGCAACAAGCATTGTCCCAACACACAAATGCCACAGAACATTTAACAAGCATTTCTAAAGCCAAACTCCTCAAACACATTGTACAGTGAGTGATTTAAGATTTCATGACACAAACAGCTAGCTGATTGGCAGACCAGACTAACAATTCTCCCCTCAATTGACGAACGCGCGTATGAACTATCACAAACATGTCTTATGTCCATAAAATTGCAGTCACAATTTTATAAAACTTTTTTTCCCCTCTACTATACACCTCATAAAATTGCAAAATGGACATTAGGAAAGGGAACAAGATGCCCGCGCTGTTCTCTATACGCAGCCGATATAACTCACATGTTCGCTTCCTGTAACACATTATCTAACTTGATAAATTAAATATCTGACTTTTTATCAGGGATTTTTCACGTGAGAATGTCTATTGCAACCGAAGAAATCATGCTAGGAGTAGCCAATAACCAACGGCCTATACATATGCATAGCTATGGCTGTTCTCCTACTCTGCATAGTCTCTTCTTGGCTTGACCAAAACCCTCCGGCTTTTGTACAATGGAGGACAAGATTATTAGCCATATGTAGTTTGGAGGTGGCAATATATAAAACCAAGGGCAGTAACAAAAAGAAAAGAGGTATGCAGATTTAGGGACCAATACTTCAGTGGATACAAAACCACACCTAGGGACGCTTAATCTGAGCTACTTAATGTACTATCTGTATGTATTTTTGATTGGTTGTTGTGGCGATGTTGTTTATTCTTTTTTGGTTGCTGTATGTTTTCTCTCTTTCTTATCTTTATTTTTACATGCTTTTTGTACGGTATGATTTAATACCTTGGTCTTTGGGGGGGGGGGGGATGTAACTGTGAAAAAATTGTGAATAAAAACATTTAAAAAAATGAACTTAGAGATATATTCATTACCTAATCCCACCCTATGTAATGTACGGAACATATAGCTTTATTCAATATGGTCAAAGGCTTTCTCGGCATCTAAGGATAAGGCTACTCTGGCTCCACACTCTGGCTTTCCAAGGATGCTGGAGAAGACAAAGTGCATAGATGGCTATGAGAATTTCTTCCTGGCATGAATCCTACTGGAGAATTATGTATGAGTTTAGAGATAAGTTTTTTGGCGAAAATGGTGACTAATACCTTTGAATCTGTATTCAAAAGGGTAATTTGATGATGGCAGTTGCAGTATAATAGATCCTTCTCATGTTTGGGAAGGACCGCTATGACAGCTTTATTTGAGAGTGAGGAGAGACTACCAGTTTCCTCTGCTTCTTTATAGGCATCATAAAGAGTGTCTATTCCTTCTGGTTTTACCCAATGGTAAAATTCCCCAGGAAAACCATCTTCTCCTTAGTGCTTTATTGTATGTAAGACTGGAGATTGCTTGCGCAATTTCATCCTTTGTTATTTTGCCCACCAATATGAGCCGATCCCATTCACTGAGGTAGAGAGTGTTATTTTATCAAATAATTCCTGATCTTGAGGTGGACTTCATCAACCGCTGAGCTATATATCTTCTCATAATTATCTGCAAATGTATGAGCTATTTCTTGAGTCTCAGTTATTGACTTACCTTCAGAGTTATAAATAGCTGGAATAGCTGTCATAGCTTCTCTGTATTAATTGTGCCGCTAGTAAATGACCAGCTTTTTCTCCTTGCTTGTAATTTTGAGTCTTAAGTCTCTATAACATGTATTCTGTTATCGAAATATATCATGTATTAAGCTCCATTTTCGCCTTTTTCAATCTACATCAGGAAGCTTGAGTTGGATTGGTAAAATGAGCATGTGTCAGGGTTTTGATATCATTTTCTAAAATGATATGTTTGTTGTTCTATTCTGTGTTATGTTATTTCTATGTTCTATGCTTCTCTCTTGCTTTGTGTCCTTATTTCTTACTGTATTTCCAGCTTTTCTTTTTCATTTTGTGCCACTGTACTCCTGTTCCCCTCTGTTCCCTTCCCGTTCTGCTCTCCCGCTTTCCCACTGCTGCGTCCCCTACGGCCCCGCCCCACCGATCGCCGATTCGCCCTGCCTCCCAGCTTCTCCTCTCTCCAGCCTCACCCTCTTATGGTGGCTGCTGCGTGGCTGCGTGTAGCAGGTGGGCCTATTGCAAGCCCATCTGCGCCCATCCACGCCTGTACTGCGCCCAGTGCCGAACCCCTGACCCCCCCACCCCCCACGAACTCCACGACACCACTATGACGCCAGCCCCCTCCACGCACTCCACCTCGGCCAATCCCACTCCTGCGCCACCCCGAAGCAGACCCACGGACCCTTCAGCTGCCAGAACAGCCGATACACCAGCCTCCAAACCACCACCACGCCCACCGGGGTAAGCCCCAACAGCCTCATATGCCTTCTTCTCAACACCCGCTCCGCCCGCAGACACGCCATTGAACTCTGGGACCTACTTGACTCCACCTCCCCAGATGTCACCTTCCTGATGGGGACCTGGATGAACCCATCCTCGGCACCCGACATCACCATAGCCATCCCTGACGGCTACAAGATCACCCGCAGGGACCTCACCAATGGCACAGGAGGAGGAATGACCATCGTCCACAGAAACACCCTCAGAATTTCGACCATCACCGACGACACACCTATCACCGCCGAACACCTACACTTCCGGATCCACACCGACCCCAATCCCACCCTCAGAGGAACCCTCATCTACAGACCACCCAGCTCCCGGCCGCAGTTCAGCGACTCCATCGCCAACTTCGTCAGCACGCACGCCCTTCCGTCCACGGACTACATCCTCCTCGGAGACCTGAACTTCCATCTCGAGAACACCCATGACAGCAACTCCACCACCCTGCTCGACAACCATGCCAACCTCGGACTCAAACTGCTCATCACGACTCCCACCCACTCCGCCGGACAAACGATTGACCCCATCTTCTCAGCCAGCAACCACGCCACCTTCAGCCACAACACCAAACTCCACTGGACTGACCACCGCTGCGTCCACTTCACCTTTGAGAAACCTACCACGCACCACTGCACACAATGGGCCCCCCGCTGCTGCTAGAGCAAAGTCACCGAAGACCAGCTAGTCACCACCCTAACCCAAAACCCACCAACGGATGCTACAAACACCGACTTCGCCGCCCTCAACTTCAGGCCATGGATCGAAGACTGCGCCAACACTCTTGCCCATATCAAGAAACCCTCGAACAGACGCACCAACAGAAAAGCTATCTGGTTCACTGCCGACCTCCAGGCATCCAAGCAGGCCTGCCGTAGGCTCGAAAAGAAGTGGCTCCACAAACAAACACCAGACAGCAACTCCGCCTACTAGAGCGCCATCCGCAGACACCACCAACCCATCTGAACCGCCAACAGGACCTCCTTCAAAGTGCGTATCAACAAAAATGCACACAGCAGCAAAGAGCCCTTCAACATTGTGAAGGAACGCTCCAACCCTTGCTCCAACTCCAGCGACATCCCGCCATCACTAGACCTCTGTGACTCCCTAGCCACCTTCTTCCACTGTAATATCAGACATCCACAACAGCTTCAGCAACCAGTCCCTCCGACAGATAGACACCTCAGAATCACTGCCCCCCAGCCTCATCGACATCAACCCCTTGCTTTCCTGGATCCATCGACATCAACCCCTTGCTTTCCTGGACCCATGTCAATGACTAAGACACCATCAAAATCATGAACACCATCTACTCCGGCTCACCATCCGACTCCTGCCCGCATCACATCTTCAACAAAGCAAGCCCCACCATCGCACCCCATCTCCGCAAGATCATCAACAGCTCCTTTGAGACCACTACCTTCCCGGAGAGCTGGAAGCACGCTGAGATCAATGCCCTACTCGGGAAACCCAAAGCTGACCCCAAGGACCTCATGAACTTCCGGCTCATCTCCCTACTCCTGTTCCCGGTGAAAGTCATAGAGAAGATAGTCAACAAAAAACTGACCTCCTTCCTTGAAAATAACAACATCCTGGACCCATCTTAATCCGGATTCCGCAGCAACCACAGCACCGAAACAACCCTCATCGCTGCTATCGACTACATCAGGGCCATGATGGACAACGGAGAAACCGCTGCCCTCATCCTCCTGGATCTTTCGGCCGCCTTCATCACTGTCTGCCACCACACCCTCCACACACTCCTCCACAACGCATGGTTCCGTGACAGAGCACTGGACTAGACCACCTCCTTCCTCACCGACAGAACCCAGAGTGTCCGCCTCCTCCCATTCTGCTCTGAAGACACAAAGATCTGCCGCTTACCCCAAGGATCGTCCCTCAGCCCGACACTCTTCCACATCTACATGGCACCACTCGCCAGCATCACCGGATTGCATGACCTCAACATAGTCGCATACGCCGATGACACCCAGCTGAAGCTCTCCCTCACCAAGGCCCCCACCACCACCAAATCCAACCTCCACAAAGGAATGAAGGCCATCGCCGAATGGATGACAATCAGCCGCCTGAAACTGAACTCGGACAAGATGGCAGTCCTCCTCATCGGATCCACCCCCTCCGCCTGGGACGATTCATGGTGGCTGGCTGCACTGGGAGCTGCACCAATCCCCACTAACCAAGCCCGCAACCTGGGAGTCATCCTGGACTCTGCATTGGCAGTGACTCAGCAAGTGAACGCCGTCTCCTCCTCCTGCTTTAACATCCTCTGCATGTTCCGCAAAATCTACAGATGGTTCCCCACCGGCAACAGAAGGGCAGTCACCCAGGCCCACATCTGCAACAGACTGGACTATGGCAACGCTCTCTACGCAGGAACATAAGCCAAACTCCAGAAACGACTACAACTATACAGAACGCCTCAGCATGCCTCATCCTCGACATCTCTCGCCACAGCCACATCACAGCTCACCTGAAAGACCTACACTGGCTCCCCGTCAACAAGAGGATCACCTTTAAGCTCCTGACCTGCACCCACAAAGCTCTCTACAACACCAGACCGGTGTACCTCAACAAATGTCTCACCTTTTACACCCCGACCTACCAGCTTCACTCCGCTGACCTCACCCTCGTCCCCCACATCAGTTGAGTGACCTCCGACGGCGGATCATTCTCTCACCTCGCCGCAAAAACCTGGAACACCCTCCCCATACGCCTATGACAGACCCAGCACCTGCTGGGCTTTAGCAAACTCCTCAAGACCTGGTAGTTCGAGCAGTAGTAGCACCTCCACCCCCCCCCCAGCACCTTGAGACCCTCACGGTGAGTTGTGCGCTCCGCAAATGTACTGATTGATTGATTATCGGCTATCGCAGAATCTCTCATAATTTGCCCCCTCAGTGTGGCTTTTGCAGCTGCTCCTAAAATTTGAGAAGAAACTGAACCCTTGTTGTTTTTCATATAAGTAGTCAAATGTGATGGGGGGCGCTAGAGGGCGCCGAGCAAGATGTCCGCACGTATGTGAGGCTCTGCCGGGACCGTTTGAAATTTGCATCAAAATCCTGCACATCCTGCTGCTTTTCCCCCAGGCTTGATGGCGAAACCTATTTGAAGCGCCTGGGACTCGAGTGAGGTGCTCTCCTGGCGTTGAGGGGGCCGTTTGACCGCCCATCGGACCGGAGATCGGAGGCTGTTCCCTCTGTCTGGTGCTCGACCGGAGGAGCTGAAAACTGTGCTGCGGACGGCGGCGGAGTCTAGGGGAGGTCGAGGGAGAGCCTGGAACTCGCGCGCACTGAAGTCCGGCCCGCTGGTGGTGGGGAGTGGGGCGAGGGCCTACGCTAGGCCGCGCGAGCTGCGGCTGGCTGGGGTGCGGGACGAAGTGGTGGCGCAGCGGAGGGGTGCTGGGAGAGAACTGCCGCCCCCGCGTGCGAGGAGAGACTTTTACAGCTGCAGACCCACGTGGGGGGACCGGGAGGCTGTTTGGTCCGGTGCCCCTGGCCTACCGCCCTGGTCACGCTGCTTGGTCCCTGTGCTGTGGCTGCTGGAGCGGGGGACGGCTGGGTGTCTTCCGAGATATAGCGCTTGCCCCCTGCATCGACTGGGGGTTCTCCTTGACCAGCGCTGCGGGGATCATCGACCAGGCCCACGGTCAGATATCCCTAAGCCGAGACACATATTGACGAGGCGCCATGGGCAGGCCGGAGCGCAATCAGCCCAAAATCACCTTTGAGGCAAAGAAGTCTGCGCTATCCTCCTCACAGCCGCCCCCGGACGCTGAGACTGTGGGAGCGGTTGGTGGGGCTCCGAACTTAGAGTCCACGCTGGTGGCGATGCAGAAAACACTGCAGTCCATTGAATGCACCATGGAGGCGGTCAATCACAGGCTCGACCATATGGCAACGCAGTTCGACCGGCAGAATGAAAGAATGGGCGAGGTGGAACAGAGGGTGTCTGCTACGGAGGATGGACTGGCCACGGTGACCACTAAGGTATTCAACATGGAGAGGGTGCTGGCGGTGATTCAGGCGAAGAACGAGGAGTTGGAGGGAAGGTCCAGGCGCAACAACATTCGCGTTACGGGCCTGCCGGAATCCACGAATGTGGGTCGGATGGAAGACTTCATGGAACGCATGCTGGTGGACATTTTTGGTTCGGATCAACTATCACGGGTCTTCATCGTGGAACGGGCGCACCGTACTCTCGCAAAGAGGCCGGTGCCTGGGGCTCACCCGCGTCCTATCATCGCTCGCATACTTAATTACAAAGACCGGGAGAAAGGCACCATTGAATACCAAGGGAATAAACTTGAGTTCTTTCCAGACTTTACTGTGGCAGTACAGACAGCGCGCAAGGAGTTTGCCCCGGTGAAGCAACTGCTTCGAGACGAGAACATTCCATACGCCATGTTGTATCCGGCGCGTCTATGGATAGGGCCCCCGTCTGACAACAAAATCTTTGCTACCCCTAAGACTGCTATGGAATATGCGAAGAAACAGAAGAAACGCAAAAGGGACTCAAATGTGCAGCAGGAAGGGGAGGGGGATCTACTGGAAGATGTGGCTTAGGCGGCTGTCTCAATGCTGGTTGATTCTTGTTGGAGTGTTGACCCTGTGAGAAGTATTGCCATATGGCACTGCATGACTTAGCGTCCTGCCAACTTGTCTTACTCTTATTTTGCGGGATGCTGGTTCGGACTTCTTTGTGATCTTTGCTATGGTGCATCATGGTTTCTGCATGGGGCAGCTTGTGGATATGTTGCTTCTAACATGTGGCTAGTATGCTCAGGTTTATATTGGGTTGTGCATAGTTGCATCTGCACATGTGAGCTGGGAGCATTATGTTTAGTGGCTTGGCTGCCCTTTGCTACTGATGTATTGATGGGTTTCATGGGGTGATGTTGTAGGGGACACTTAGTTTGCTGCTGACACTGGGCGGCTATGACTTGCAGTGATCCTAGACGGCCATGAGGGTTTGCGGGGGGGGGGCGGGATGTTCTAATCGCTTGTGCGGTCCGCTCTCTCGTCAGTTTTCTGGCAGGAGTTGTGCGCCACTGTGTCCCCGCATATGGTAGATCCCCACACACTTATGTATGCACTGTTGGGGTTGTTGGGGGTGGGGGGATTGGGTCAGCTTTGGCAGGTTGGGGATGCTGAAGTGGGTGGAGGGGGGTTGGGGATTTTTCGGCTTTCCTGGGTATGGTTGCAGTGTTTCCTTCGGTATGATGTGAGGTGTGTGAGGCTTCAACAGGGGTTGGGGGGATGCTGGGCATTGACTTGCGTGCTACGAGTGGTATTGCTTGCTGGTCATCAAAGAATACATAGCTGCGTGCGTTGTGCTGGATGTGGCCTTTTGGGATGGTTCTGCTGCCTTTGGGACATATGTTGGAACTGGATGGATGGCTAGGGGGGGCAAACTAACGTGCATTACTTGGAATGTGAGAGGGTTGAACCGCCCACAAAAGACTAGGCAAATGTTGGCATTCCTTAATAGGCATGGTGCGCATGTTGCCTTTCTTCAGGAGACACATCTTTGGGGGAAGGCGGCGGAAACTGTGGGTCGCAGTTGGGCGGGAATTAGACTGGCATTGAATTATTCCTCTTTTGCACGTGGAGTGATGATTTTGATTAAGAAAACTGTACCGTTTGTCAAACTGCATGAGGACATTGATAAGGAAGGCCGATATATTATAGTACATGGTAAATTGTGTGGAACCCCGATCACGCTCATTAATGTATATGGACCAAATGTTGATGACCCTGATTTTTTTGTTGCACTTTGGAACAAGATCTACCTGCTGCCACAGTCGGCTGTGATTTGCGGAGGTGATTTTAATGTCATTTTAAATGGGGAGCTGGACAGGAAACAAGACAGGCCTTGTGTGCGAAAGAAAGCGGCCGCTGAAGTCAGTGAGGGTATGAGAGGACTTGGACTGGTGGATGTATGGCGTTTGAGACACCAAGGGAGGAGGGAGGGTACTTGCTACACATCAGCGCATGATACATGGTCGAGACTGGATTACTGGTTGGCGACTCGGGATGTTTGTGGATGGGTGATGGATGTTGCACATTTGCCTCGCACGCTCTCAGATCATGCTCCGGTCCGCTTGGACTTTCAGATTCCTACGTGCGCGCCTGCTCCATTCACTTGGCGCCGGGAACCATGACTGATCAGGTATTGCGTGAACGGCTCAGAACTATTATTGCGGAGTTTTTTGATAAAAATGTTGGCACGGTTGACAGCATGTGTACGGTGTGGGAAGCCTTCAAAGTAACTATCCGTGGGGCGTGCATAGGTCTTCAGTCTGGAGTGCTCACTTCACTGAGAGACTCCATGTCCAGGTTGGAGGGGGAGTTACTGGTGCTTGAGCGCCGATTGGAGGACTGTCCTGGAGATGCTCTGCTACCAGACATTAGATCGAAGGTTTCCGAGTATAACGACCTTGCTGATCAGGAGGTGAAATTCCTCTCCAAGCATACCAGGGCGCGCTACTATGGGGAAGGGGGCAGACCGGGGAGAGGCCTGGCGGATCGCATAAGGGAGCCATGGGCTAAACACTGTACGGTGCAAGAAATAGACGACGGGGCTAAGGTGGTGACAGACACACCTGGCATCCTACGCTGCTTTGCGACCTATTACGAAAGAATGTATGAATATCGGGAGACAGCGTCGGAGGATGAAATAGCTCAATACTTTGAGGACGTGGCTCTGGTGTGGCTCTCGAGGGGGCAACAGGAATTCCTTATGCATCACATCACGGAGGAGGAGTTTCGGGAATCGATAGCTGCCCTTCCTAATGGGAAAGCTGCGGGTATGGACGACTTGCCGTCCGAATTCTATAAAGAGTATGTAGATCTCTTACTCCCGCATTTAGCGATGGTACTGGAGGAGGCTGTAGATCAGGGCCAGTTTCCTACTACAATGAGGGAGGCGCTTCTCGTTGCGTTGCCGAAACCTGGGAAACCGCACAACCAGTGCAAATCATATCGACCCCTGTCCCTCATGAATACTGATGTTAAGGTTATAGCCAAAGTGCTTGCCACTAGGCTGCGGCTCCTTCTCCCGGTGATGGTGCTCCCAGACCAGTCGGGATTCATACCGCTCCGGTCTACCACCCACAATCTCAGGGCTCTCTTTGCTGTATTGCATTTGCTAAAACCGGAGTTGGCGGCTGTAGCTGTCATGCTGGACGCCGCGAAGGCCTTCGACTCCGTTGCATGGCGGTATATGATTGCTATTTTGCATTGGATGGGGGTACCCTTTTTTTTTACCTCTTTAGTAACTCTTCTCTATACTAACCCCGTAGCACGAGTGAGGATCAATGGACAAGTCTCAAACTCGTTCCCGGTACAGAGGGGCACTCGACAGGGTTGTCCTCTTTCACCTTTGCTGTTCGCCATTGTGATGGAGCCCCTGGCCTGTGTGCTGCGGCAGAGGTATGCAGATTCGGCTCTGAAGTTCCCCCTCCGATCGCTGGCTGTGTCCATGTATGCTGACGACATGGTTCTTTATGTGCGCGAGCCTGCTCGCCATCTCGGATCTATACTTCGGGAGTTCATACGGTTTGGCCGCCACTCGGGTCTGACCATTAACTGGGAAAAGTCTGTCATGCTGCCGCTCACTGATGTTACCCTTCCGTTTCCCCTGGAGTTCCCACTGGAATGGGCGACGGACTCGGTGCGCTATCTTGGAATATGGATTCATCGAGATAGCCAAGAAGTTATTAGAGCCAATTATGGAGTAGCCGTCTCCAAGCTGGAGGACCAGGTGGCTCGCTGGACGCGGCTTCCCCTCACCCTTGCTGATCGGGTGTCTCTGATCAAAATGGTTGTACTTCCGAAATTTTTGTATCTTTTTGTTAGCATACCTCTCCCACTGGCATCGCACTTCTTTGCCAGGCTTCGATCCCTGCTGACCGCCTTAACCTGGGCTGGTAAGAAACCGCGAGTGACGTGGGATGTGCTGACTAAACCTTACGCTCTGGGTGGCTTCGCTGTGCCGGATATGAAGTTATATTACTTATGCGCCCAAGCGCATTTCGCAGCCTATTGGGTGTCAGCCCCTCCATATACTCCTCACGTGGCGCTTGAAGCCAGCGCTGTTTTGCCTAACCCGTTGAGGGCTATGGTGGTTAACACTCACTCAGTATTTGATAAGGGCGAGGTGGATACAGTGCGCTCCACGGCTAATGCGTGGCGGGAACTTGGTAGAAGAGCGAACAGGTTGCCGCTGTACGCTCCTAGCATGCCGCTATTATATCACTCAGACATTTCGGTGTCGGGTGAGATTGGTGGTCTGCAAGTCCTACAAGGCGCTGGACTGCACACTATGGGGGATCTCTTCCCAGGGGCCACGTTCCTCTCATTGCAGAATGTCACTGAGCGATCCACAAATGTGGTCATGGCTACTTTCATTTATGTTAGGCTCCGAGCGGCTGTACACTCCTTATACCCCACATATCCGGAGGAACCCTTGACACTGGGGGCCTTGCAGTTACTTTACACTTCGAAAGATAGAATTAAATTGCTCTCCAGGTTGTACCGAGCTGCTCAGGAGGATGAAGGAGGGGGTACTATACTGGCTAGGGCCCGATGGGACAGATGCCTACCGGAACCATTAACGGATGATGAATGGACGGAATGCTGCTCCATGACTGGGGTTACGTGGCCAATGGCAATTTCCGACTGCTACATTTTAAATTTCTACATCAATGGTATTATACGCCCATGCAGCTGGTTCGGTATGGGCTTCGAGAATCCGCTCAATGTGTCCGGTGCGGAGAGGATGATGCGGATTTCGT
This sequence comes from Lissotriton vulgaris, assembly GCF_964263255.1. NCBI lineage: Eukaryota > Metazoa > Chordata > Amphibia > Caudata > Salamandridae > Lissotriton > Lissotriton vulgaris. Next base: position 676,140,560 of record NC_141685.1, on the reverse strand, counting down.
GCATTTGGCATGGGGATGTGCGCGAGTGTATGCTTTTTGGGTGGCAGTGACTGAGACACTGACTAAGATGACGGACACTGTGGTTACGTTGGATATACGCCTGTGCTTGCTGGGGATTGCCTCTGGAGTACCGAGTCAGGAGCGGAGATTGATTGTACTGGCTTTACAACTTGCTAAACGGAGGGTGGCTATGGTGTGGGGAGGTAGGCGGGCGCCTGATGTGCAACTGTGGCTGAAAGATATGGCCTATTGCATGGAATATTGACTTGCTATACTGAAAGTCTACCGGCACAATCGCGTCCAAGAGACATTTGGGCTCCGTATACTGCGTATATGCTATCACTGGCAGATGATGACAGTTCCGAAGATGGTGGCGGGGGTCTGCTGCCGGGTGAAGGTGTTTCTGAGTGATTGTTTGACTGCAAGGTTGTGATAAAGTGGTGCCTGTACTGGAATGCACTGTTCGTTTGGTGTTGGTGGTCCTTGTAAGAAGGCTGTCTTGTTAGGTAGGCTTCACTACATTCGTCCACTGACTGTTGGCACGTGCAGGATTTTGGATATGAGGGCACACGACTTGCTAGACTACTAGCGAGATCTTGCATACCTTCTGTATTGCTTTACCACTCTGCATTAATGCTACGGACTTCTACTGTGACCAGGAACCGGGATTGTTTGGGCTGGGGGGTTGGGGGTTGTTGTTGCTGGTTATGAAAACTGAAAAATAAGACCAATATATGATATGCGAGATACGTTTGTGGAGGATGGACTTGGCTCGGACTTAGAGATGCTGCTGCCCTCTGCAACATTTGTATGTGCTCGCACACTATTCTTTGCATTGTGCTTCGGTTTGCTAGATGTTGATTAGGTGGCAGCCGGCCCTGTAAAGGGTTGTAGGCACACCGCTGTGTATATGCACAACTTTGCAATAAAGGTCTTGCAAAAAAAAAAAGTAGTCAAATGTGATTGTAATTGTGATTTTTCTGTCTGCTGTTTGTATCGAGATATGTTTAAACCCCACGGTTTCCTACAAAGGTGTTTCAAACACCAATCAAGCTGGAGACTGATAGAAACATGATCGGAAAGTACGATTTCTAAAATGTCACAATCAAGTAATTGTGGTATAATAGAATGTGAAATAAGTAAATAGTCTATTCTAGAATAGGAATCATGTACTGCAGTGTGAAATGTAAACCCCTTATCTGATGGATGTAGTAAATGCAGATGCCTGACAACCCATGATTTTCATGGATGTCTCCCAATATCTATTTCTACTCTGTCGTGTCTACGAGGCATACCCTGTCTAAGATCACATCAGGGGCAAGATTCCAATCACCCACCAGAGCTATTGTGGAAAGTCCCATTTCTGTTAGAATTATGTTTAGATGAAGGAAAAAAGGAGCTTTGACCCCAATGGGGGCATAAATAGAATTCACTCCGAATATGTTATCACCGATTTTAAGCTTGGCTAAAACAAACTTACCATCTTCACCTGACCATGACTGTAGTATTTGACATTGCACTTTTTATTTCGTATTACACCACATTTTCTAGTAATAGTATGGGATATAGCTTCTCCTGACATATGAGAAGGGGGGGTTGTAGCTTTAAAGAATCTGGCCTACCCAATCTCATTTACATTTTTCTGTTTCTATACCGGATAGATGTGTCTCTTGAATGAGAGCAAAATCTGTATGTTTGGAGGCTAAATAGTAAAAAGTTTTCTTCCTTTCAATGTAATTAGTAAAGCCATTGACATTGCTAGACACAATGTGCATAGAGTTAGTTGTCATGGTGCTTCCTGGAAATGTTAGAGTATTTCTGAATTGTGTGAAAATGGATCAAAAGGGTAAAAAGGAAAAATAAGGTAGATAAATGATGTGGGAATAAATATAATCACAAAATAATGTTAATACTAAACTTTAAATTGTGTAAGTAAACTGTTTTGACTGCTAGAAAGGAAAAAAAACACTACAGATCAAAGAATGTGTATCTTTTGAAGGTGGGTCCAAACCTCAGTGCGAGACCCGGAGAGAAAAGAAAAACACTCATGGTTAACAGATTACGAGAAAAACCACGCCATGGAGTTACATAGTCCATCCAGGAGAAAGTCTGCATATATAAATAAAGTATGAGATATACATGGTGTATTGAACAACGATGTAAGAGAAAAGGAAATTTATCATATACATCAGCGGTAGTAACTGCAGTAAATCAGTAATACAATTATGTTAATATATAGCATGTATATATGCTCATCTAGCTGGAAGAAGCAACAGTGAAAGGTTTATTATAAGTTACTTTATCAAAAGACGAGGATGACTTTAGAGGTGATCTCGATTTGTCTGTGCTATTTTCCTTTGTGAGTACTTCTACACAGTGTACCTCTTTATCTCTGTCAGACTGTTTCTTAAAGGTACCGATGTGTAATCTACCAGTACAGTGGCTTTGAGGTTCATTCTGTAATTGAAGTTGACTGTTTATAGTTGTTTCGGTCAGGGGTGGTGGTGTTAGGTCCATGTGTTGGTCCTCTAAACTGTTCAGAAAGCTTACCAGATCCCCAGGCTATGTGTAATCCCTTCATTTCCAATCCATTGTGATCCACATTGTAGCAGGTTCTAAAATACCATATTTTTATATCCTTTTTCCGAACCCTTGGCCTAAGTTGCAGGAACGCTTTTCATTTGGCATTATACTTTATGGACTTCCAAGTTCTAAGGACCATGTTTATGAGCAGCTGTTAGTATTTGATGGACCTGTTCATGATGCAAGAGGCACACAATAATTGATCTAAGTCCACATTCAAGGGTTGAAGTTCTTGACCTAATCCTGTAAGCTTCCTGTTGCTGAAGAGTTTGCACAAAATATGTTCAGTAACTGCAGTATTAAAGTTAGTAGCAAGCTCTTCACATCATTATTATTTTCCATTTTTTCTGGAATTCCATAAAAACAAAGTTTTTTCTTTGGGCCCTGTTTTACAAATCTATTACTTTTAGTTTTAAATGCCAGATATCTGGACCCCAGTACATTTTCTAATCTTTCCTCCTAAAGGGAGGTTTGTTTATATAGAGTTTCCACTTTGGTATAAAAAGTATTTAGGTCCATCCTTCGAGAATTCATTTCTGTCGCAAAATCTGAAATTTTGACATCCATAGATCCCAATCCTTAATCGTTACACCACAGTAGAGATCTCTTTTAAAATAAGGGTACAGCCTGGTAACCAAATATGAAATTCAGTCACCTCACAAAGCAGTTTAGTAGGAACACTATAAACCCAAATACATATTTGGATGAGGGCAGACATCTCAGAGTCTCAAACTGAAAGCAGCATGATTTCAAACAGGGATTGCTGAAAAACAGTGTATCAAAACTGTCATACAGCTTCATCCTGTTCATCTAAGTTTGCTCTACAACCTTTGCTGATAGGAATTCCCTTGTCTACCTAATTGTGTAGTAGAGTCTATACCTAAGTGTGTAGTAGAGTCTAACGTGTCAAATGAAGAGAGATACCTCAGGGTTGAAAGTTCTCATATGCTTCTACTATGCCCTGTGAGAAGTACAACATTAATTCAAAAATTCACACAGCAACCTTTCCACTCTAGAAAGGGAAGTCCACTTACCTCTTAAGAATCAGGCTGTTTCCTGACCGAATGAGTAGGTTTTTCACAGACTTCTGGGATTCTAAAGAATTATGGCTTCATGCTTTCAAACGGGGGTTGCTGAAAAATAGTGTATGAACTTTCACACAGCTTTCCCCTGCTGTGTTTCCTGAAAGAATGAGTAATTTTTTCCACAGACTTCTGGGATTCTAAAAATGACGGATGTATGTTTTCAAACAGGGGTTGCTGAAAAACATTGTATCAGAAATGTCACACAGCTTTCCACTTCATAGAGAAGTTCCCTCCACACTCTGATAGGAATTCCCATGTTGCATAGCAGAGTCTGAGCTGTCAAATGAAGAGAAATAAATGCCTCAGAGTTGAAAGTTCTCGCACAGGTCAGCCTTTCCACTTCAATATAGGAAATTTCTCTTAACTCTTCAGAATCAGGCAGTTTCCTGACAAAGTGATTCCTTTTTTACAGACTCTCTCAGCTACAGAAATGGTGATCTAATGTTCCCTCAACATGCCCTGCACTTTCCCTCTGCCAGTGTGTAGAGTTCAGCCAGAGAGGTCAAGAGTAATTTAATTCCCCTGAAGTAGCCTCAGGGGTAAAAGCAAGGACTGCCACCTATCTCTTGAGCAACTGACTCTTTCCTGACAGATTGAGTTGTGATGCTCAGCTTGGCTGAAGAAACAACTGTGCTTCAGGATTTCATTCAAGAACTGAGTTTAACTCTAATTTCTCATGTCAAAAATAATCTCAATAACCTCAAAGTTACATCGCTGTTGTCTCATTCATGTTGCTTTCATTCTGGCCCGATGGACCCCTCTTGACAGCTGTGTGGAAAATCCTTTGCCCTCAGAGTCTCGCAGCTCTATGTGAAGGTGTCTATTTCAGTTGGTGGCCAGACTCCTCCCCCAACTCTTAGTTAATGTTAGGTAAATTTGTAAAGCGCAAGGTTACTCAAAGCTGTCTTGGTGCTAGCTCAAAGAAATGGACAGGAGGGCGGAAGAGATAGAGGGCCTAGTTGTTAAACAGCCAAGTTTTCAATTCTTCCTGACTTTGAGAAGACTTGGGGCAAACCGAATGAAATAAAGAAGCTTGTTCCAAGACTTGGCCATGAATTGATGAAGCTTCTACCACCCAAATTGCACGGCAAAGGCTTGGATTCTAAAGAATCTGACTTTTCATCCCTGTGATAATGTTTCTCTACAAATTGTAACACTCTTTTTGTCTTTTTGTAGATTTTATTTGGTTCCTAAACGTAGGTTGCTTGTCCCTGTTCTTAAAGACACCATATTTGATCAATAGAGACCAGTTTCCCTTTAGTTATAGATGCTTAATCATCCTTAAATATGATTTACTGTAAGTCAATTTCTGTTTGCTGCACTTCAGCTATTGGGTAAGATAATGTAAATACTGTAGTACCTTCATTTGTAAAGGCCATTTATTTTATATTGATTTAAATATTTGTAGCACTTTTATGGTTTTTAAATGAAAAAAGATAATGATGATGAAATTATTTAATAGGCTTATTGTGAAGAGTTAATTAGCTGTAACTTTTCATTTTATTATTTTTATGGTAAAAATAATTTTTATATTTGATATATATACATACGTTTTTAACATTAATGCATGTTATTAATTTTCCCTGTGCTACAGGGAGATCTATGCCATGCTGACTGAAATCTCCAGTTATATGTAAAATTAGTATACTTACACTCATGAATTCAGTCTAGGATGTCTCCACCCCTGAATTGATTGGGAGGAGACCTGTTGGTCTACACTTTAGTGTAAATCTAAACTCGGAAATGGTGAATAGCAAAAAAGCAGACTAACATCTAGGTGCAGGAGTAGATCTACATATGTAAATTTACCTTTGTGAATAGGGTCCTGAATTCTGAAAGTGCCCTTGTTTGTGCTTGAGCTGCCAACAGTATAGCCAGAAACAGGACAAATCAACAACTACTCCAATCTTCAAAACTGGCACACAGTTGTGCTGTGCACTGCCTTACATATATATGGTATGGTCTAAATCTGTGATCCAACAAGCATCTCTACTACTGTGTTCCAGAGGGAAATATGCGCATTTTAGAAAACTTCTAGTAGAAGCTTTGAGTATTGAAACAGTTCATGTTTCATGCAACATATTTTGTGAATTTATAGTGCACAATGTAACCACTTTTGTAAGTGCAGAATTGTGCGTGTGGCATTTTGCTTAGTGTGTGAGACAGGCATCTGCGTTAATTCTATATTTTTGGTCTAACAATGGTGCACATAGTAACCAGCATATTTTCTTTTCTTTAGGCCCACATGTTTCTGATGGTCTTGAGTGTAATTGCAACTATAATTGCATTCATCCTAGCATTTGTGTCAAAGATGCGCTGGAGTGGTGTAAGTAAAACATGTATCTTTATAAGCCATCTTTGTTGTATTGTTTTTAGAAATTCTTTCTATAATCAAGATTTAATATTTGAACACGGAGGAATGGTAATATTTAAGAGTGATGTGTACAATATATAATGTTTGTGAAACCAAACTAGCAACAATTATGGAAAAAACATTGATTTCATGTATATAAAATTAAATGTATTTTTCTGATTGAAATTATTTAAATACATTTTACTGTAAACCACTTACTAGTAGACTCCAACTGCACAGTAAACTCATTTGGGAGAGATGTAGTTGACCAGTGATGCTGCTAATGTAGATACCTGACAAGAATACTACATTTAGTAATTTTAATAGAGACAAATTCCTTCTGAAGAGTTAACATTTCAACACCTGGACTACCACAATATAGTACAGAAGCTACTAGCGAATATGGTGAAGACTAAGAGATGGATGACTGAGTAGCACCCCCTGCAAGATCAATTCTGAAAAATGGTGTTGTCCAATGAAAATCAGAGCCAGCGACCTGAGAGCTAAATGACAGTAAAGTGAGGATGCAGAATGTGCAGTTCTCAAAGTGTAGGTGGTTCAACAGAAGTGCTGGCTCCTTGCGCCATACACAAGGTATGTGTGTGAGCGAGGAGCCGACAACACACCGAGAGTTGGCTTCCCTCACCGCACCCACTAGGACTACCTACACCAGGGTGACCAGTGGGCAGGGACACCAAGGATTTAAAAAAAGAAAAACTACTAAAAACATGCAGTGCACAGCCACACATTGAATACAAAAGGGCAGGAGCTGCTCATTACGGTCAATATTGTCCAATGAAGAGTCTATTTAAGTCGTTTTTTTCCTTGTGGTGCCCCAAGGAGGGACAGGGCACCACCAACATTATTTTCCAGTGGTGTGGGGGGCTGTACGGAGTGCAGCAGCACCTTTCGAAAGTGATTTAGAAACTCACCCTACATCTCCTAGGACCTCACAAGCATGGCTCCAGGACAGTTTATTATTGAGAATTAAGCATTCCTGAAAGTTGGGCTTGGTGCTTTTTAGCTTTGGGGTGCAGGGATGTTAGAAATTGGGTTTCTGGTCGAAAGAGGCATGCACCCTGTCAAAGCAAGAACCACAGTTCTAGTCAGGGTAAGTCAGATACACACCATAAATTAACCTATGCTTACCCTCCGGTAGCTTGGCACAGAGCAGTCAGGCTTAACTTAAGAGATAAAGTATTTGTGCAACACTTCAAAAAGTAACACAGCGGAAACACCACAAAATGATTTCACACCAGTTTAGAAAAATATATTATAATTGTATAAATAAAACCAGACCAAAACAACAAAAATCCAATTTGTAGAAGTTGAGACATGAATTTATAAAGATTGAATGCTCAAATAACGCTTGGAAGCAAATAGCGCTTAAAGAGTTAATTTGTCTCACTGAAGATTTCAGGCAAAACGCGATGGAGCACGGGCCGGATACAAGAGGGTCCGCTTACCAATGTTAAATTCAGCAAGGAGCCTAGGGGGTTCTATATCAGCCAGGTCAGTCCCCCACTCACTAAATCAAAAAACAATGATGACCTGACCTAGGTGCTAGAACAGATACAAATGGACATATGTCTGTCTATAGCTGCCACGACTTTGTGTGCAGCATGGGCAATTAATCATATACGGTCTTCCACTGTAGGTCCCGGTTCTATTTATACAACTGTTCCCTATTAGTGCAACCCAGTGTTAAATGTGATGAATAGAATCCACAGTGCCAAATAAAGTGCCTAAATTACAAAAAATGTGTACAAAGGTACGGGGTGCCTCTGCTTACCAATGTACCTTAATCCTGGTTGCAACACAATATGCATTGATTTTTCTCCCACAAGGATTGCGATGCATTGGTTCCAAAGATGAAGCTTTGGTTCCGAGGTGCGTTGGTTCGAAGCTGGTGCAGCGGGTTTCTCCATACAAACAAAGAGATGCATTGATTTCAGCAGTGGTGGCGATGCAGCAGTTCCGATAGCGATGTGCTGGTTCCAAGTGTGATGCGCGAGTTCTGTTCCTGCAACAGTGGCAATGAGTATGTTCTGCTCATCGCAGCAGAAGATGCTTTGTTTCCACTGGAGCAAGCACTGGGTTCACTTCCAATGAACCAGGCACAGGAACAGGGTGAAAGACTTTGATGTCCCTGAGTCTTTGAAGAACAGGAGGCTAGTCCGAAGATGTGGGTCCAGCCAGGGAAAGCAGCAGGCAGCACAGAGGACAGAAAGGCAGCAGTCTTCCAGAGCAATAGTCCAAATGTGTCACAGTCCTCAGCACAACAGTTGTCCTTCTTTGCAAGTTGGTTTCAGGTCAAGAAGTGTACTGAATTGGTAGGGTCAGAGGTCCAGTTCTTATACCCAGTTCTGCCTTGGAAGTGGGGGTGAATTCAAAGAAGGCTCTTTGGAGTGCACAGAGTTACTTGCTTCCTTCCCTGGCTGCAAACTCAGTACAGGGGGTAGGCAGCCCTTTGTATATAGGCAGGGTCCATCCTATTCAAGTGTAAGTATGAGGCTGTGCCCAGCTCCTCCCACCTTTTCACCTAGGAAGATGCATGAAGTCATAACCAGCCTTCCTTTGTGTTGGACTGTCTAGAGAGAATACACACAGTGATATGTTGCCCACCCAGCGATCATAGACCGGCAGCAGACACCAAAGGGCTAAGAGTAGGACAATGTCCATTTCCTAAAAGTGGCATTTTCAGAATTGTAACTTTGAATGCATCTTTACCTTTAAAGAGGGTTTGTCATTACCATTCCAGAGGTATTAAACACGACAATTCTACCTTCTCTCAATTCGGAATTACAGCTTATTAAATGTAATATGAAATTCCCAATGTTAACCTAGTAGAGGTGTAAGCCTCCCAGTGGTAAAAAACAAGTTTGGAACTTTTTCACTACCAAGACATGCAGAACTCATAAGAGCTTGTCTACCTTTTGATTTCCCGGCTTCCTGCCCCATGGGCTACCTCTGGCCTACCTTAGGGGTAACTTATATGTAATAAAAGAAGAGTTTAAGGATTAGCAATGATCAATTCAGTTTAAATGAGTTCCTAAATAAATACTCCCTTCCTTCTCTTTCCAACACGGATCAAGAAGTAATGGTGTTTTTTTTTTTCTATTAACGAATTGGAGTTGGTAGTAAAAAATCTGCCAAACGGTAAGGCCTGTGGTCCAGATGGACTTCCGGCCGAATTTTTCATCACATTTTTTGGCTGTCTTTCTAAAGTACTTCTTTTATTAGTAAATTTGATGCTTCAGGGGGGATTGATCCTGACATCCTTCTATGATGGTACAGTGGTCAGTTTTTTGAAAATAGGAAAAGAAGCAGAAGACCCAAACTCTTACAGGCCCATAACTTTATTAAACTCAGACTACAAAATTATTACAAAATTGCTTTCTATCCGTTTTAATAAGGTTGCGTCAGTTAATTCATGCAGACCAGAATAGATTCATCACCGGCCGACAATTGCTCACTAACACACATTATTTAGTAGAGGCACTAGATTTCTTTGAAACACGTAAGGTATCGGCTTTAGTTCTTCTTTTAGACGCAGAAAAAGCTTTCAATTTAGTAGTTTGGGACACTCTTTTTTTTTATATCGATTTGGTATTCCTTCTCAAGTTATTGCTTTAATTAAAAATCTGTACCAGGGGGCAAAAGCTCATATTCTTATCAATAAATCGATGGTAGGGTCAATCCCAGTTCAAAGAGGAACGAGGCAAGGTAGTCCTCTTTCTCCCACTCTTTTCGCTTTTTTTTATTGAGCCTTTACCCTCTGCAATAAGAAAAAGTAAAGATATTTCTCCGCCGATAGATGGTATGGATAAGATCAAACTGTACGCAGATGATATCATGCTTTTGTTGAAATCTGAGATGCAGTCGCAAGAACAAGCTTTTTCTTCACACAATTTGAAGCTTTGGGGGGGTATCGTATTAATAAAAGGAAAACTGAGATCATAATTTGCGGTAATACAAATCCAGATTTGCATCCAGATATTCAGAGATGTATTAACAATAAACCCAAAAGATATCTAGGGGTATATTTTACATCCTCACTTCATGATCTATATATGCTGAATTTTGAACCCTTAATTAGGAAAGTGCCTGATATGATTCTAAGATGGGAAGCACTGCCTTTATCCATTCTAGGCCGAGTGGCTTTAATTAAAATGTCAATACTCCCTCTATTTAATTTTTTGTTTTCTACCATCTCCTGTTCCCTTCCAGGCTATTTTTTTTCAAGAATTGAATCCCTTTTTTCAGCCTTCGTTTGGGCTAAAAAGACCCCACGAATAGCTATAGAAACCCTGTATGCAGATAAGGAACACGGCAAATTTGGTTTACCAAATTTGAAAGATTATTACTATGCATATTTTGCACAGTATCTCTCGAGATTTAAATATCCAGCATATAGAGGTGTATTATTTATTAATTTCATTTTTGATTTAATCTGTAAAGAAACAAAGATTCCTTCTCCACTCGCGATTTTTAAATCACCCATATTAGTCAGATATAAGACTTTGCGTTGGTTTCTCAAAAAGCGAGATGTTATGCTGAAAAGGTACTCACTTTCTCTCCTGACCTTAGTAACTCCATTAAGAGAGGCTGTCTTTGGAATGGGGACCAGATTAGAACCTGATATTATACACGCTTGGGCGAGATATGGGTTCATTAACTTATTTCATTTTATTAAAAATGGAGCTTGGTTGACTCTTGATGAGATGTCTTTGTTAATACATGGACATTTTCTTCTCATGGGCTCATACGCAGAATTTTATAGGTTAATGGGTTATATAGACATAACACAGATAAGCCAAATCTCTAATTTAACGAGTGATCTTTTTTGGTCCCCAGTATTCAAGAGGGCGGGAGCATGGAGGAAAAGTTTGGCGCAAAGTAGGGAGGAGGATTTAAGTGCCAAAGCGATTAAAAAATGGCAAAAGCATGAAAGCTTCAACTTAAAGGATACATTCTGGAAAACCCTAAATAAATTAAACTTCACGGTTCTTAGAGGTGCCAATTGGAGACGTATGCTTTTCTTTAGCAAATGGCTGTTGTATTATACGCCTGCAGTCATGTCAAAAATGTATAGTAATATGTTGCTTACTTGCTTTAGATGCACCCAACCGGATTTGACTAATTGGTCGCATATCATTGCCTCTTGCCCCAAAATTAAGGTTTTTTGGGAAAATATGTTTTTTATATTGCCTCAATATTTGCATTTTACGATTGTTAGTTATAATAATTTAATTATACTTGGAGTTGATCCAGAGCTTAATTTGGAAGATTCCTTAGTGAAGCTTTTGTATATCATTGTTGCAATTGCCAGATCTCTGATTCTTAAATATTGGAAAACAGAAATAATTCCAACAGTAGATGAGTATTTTCAAAAAATCAAGAGAGTTAGGAGCAGTGAATATTTGTATGCAAAAAGGATGGGAGCATTGTGTAAATTTACCAAAATCTGGAAAGATTATTTTGATTGAGAAAAATGTTCAGTACTGGATATTTGGAATATCATGTTTATGCTTAAATATAAATCCTTTGTGCGTTTTGTACTTATTTTGGGCAATTTTAATGTATCCTTGTTCATTATGGTCAGATTTAGTTGTGGGATTGTGAATTTTTGGGGGGATATTTTGTAATCATTATGCTATTGAATCTTTGCCAAGAACTCAATTAAAATATATTTAAAAAAAAAGGATCAGCAATGGGTTTTAAATGTCAAGTCTAAATGGCAGTGTAAATTGTACACACAGGCTCTACAGTGGCAGGCCTGAGACATGTTTAAAGTGCTACATATGTGGGTGACAGAATCAGTGCTGTAGGCCCACTAGCGGCATTTAATTTACTGTCCCTGGACATATGTAGTGCACTGTACTAGTGATTTTTAAATAAATTAGGTGTGCCAACTCTGGATACATCAATCAAGCCATGTTTTAGGGGAGTAGAACATGCACAGTAGCACTGTATGGCAGTGATAAAGTACTCGGAGTCCTAAGGCCAGCAAAACAAATCAGCAAAAATAGGAGATAAGCAGGCAAAAAGTTTGGGGGAAGACCACCCTAGGATGGCACGTCTAACAAGGGAATTCTAGTGGTTGGTCCTATGGCTGCAGTATGTGGCCTGAAAAAAATAAGGAAAGACTCTAACAAATGTGTGGATGCTTTTAAAAATGCTTTATTCAGAATACGTTATTGTCAATGATTATTGGTAATTATTATTGCAATCGTTATATTAATGATGAAACCTGATTATTGCTTCCATTGGGCTTAATGGTGATTTTTAACCTGTGATGACAAAGCCAATATGCCTGCATTATACATTGATGCGTGGCTCCTTGAGAAAACCAATAAGTTTGCTTTTTATATTGATGTGGTAACCTCTTGACATAGTATATGAGGCAGGTCTACTAGCTTTGACACCCCTTTATATTGTAAGGTTGCATCAGGTCAAGGTGGGGGTATTGGGATTGAGGTTCAAAACCCACTAGAGGTAATGTGATTTGAAAATGTCACTAAAGGTATTTTCATTTATCTGATGTATACATTCATAATTTAGTGCATAGTATTTAGTATGCTTTAGTTTGCTACCCTAAGAGACTCAAGTGCTACAATGCAGTACTTGGTTCCCAGTAAGGAGACAATAGTGGATCTATTACTCAACTAATAACCCACATTCTTAGTAAATACCTCTAATTCTTAACACATTATTCATGTGCATTAAACACAGCAAAAATATCCTCTATATTTTGCATACATAGTGCCACAGTTAAAGCCTTGAAAAGGTTGTAGATGATGATTATAGTTGCTTCAACTGCCCAGCAATATACAGGTGAGACTGGAAGTTCCTGTCATTAACCAGGACAATTGGTACCCGGTTGTCCAAGTCACCGTCATTAGCTGAGAGGACAGTGTGTGAGGCGGAGTCAGAGTTCCACGCAACACAGTTATTACAGTTGCAAAAAGATGTGAATGTCCATCCAGAGTTATTGTAAATACAGAATAATTTTATATTACCTCAGAAATATATAGATATATACAGAGTAAAACCGTGTATAACAAGAGAAAGCACTTCATCAAAGAACTCAATGGAAAGATAACAAAATGAAACTGACCCGGAAAAAATTGGCAATAAATTGCACACATTATATATTGTTTGTGATTACTAAATGGCTGGAAACACCAGAGGTAATCTGAAATAAGTGAGCTGTACAGTTCTGACTTCAGAAGTAGATAATTCAATGCAGTATATAATGTTTGAAAACATAGAAAATGGAGGTTCACACTCCTGCCACGAAAGCCTGATAATTTTGCCTCATTGCTAACCTTTCCAGTTCATGATATTCCTAATCATGAACATCAAAAATTGTAATAAGCAAAGAAACACAGTGGCCAAATGTGTAGCAATCAAGCCGTAGTGCAGCAAAAGTAATATAAATCATACTACTCACTAATTCTAAAACTGGTGCAAAAACGTGTTTGAGCCCATCACAGGATTGCAACTTGTGCGTAACCTGCACAAAGCAAGGGCTTTGCTCATCTAATATTCACCAATTAAAGACTCATGCAAATCGAAGGGCGCACATGCCCTAATTGCACACAGCAAAATGGGGGATAACATGTTATTAGCCCATTAACCCCATTCCACCATAGGCAATTAGGTGTAAATTGCACACTATGGGCATGATTCACAAAGGGCCTCCACACTCTTGGCGGGAGGCCCCACAGTCGTGGGGGCTCTCCAATTGTGCAGAATATCCTCAATGAGAAGTCATTTTATCTGACCAAGTCCTTCATTTCCAACATGTCTGTAATGGAACAGAAGAATAAATAACTGCTAAACAGATCTTCTGTCTTTAAAGGTATACAACATTTACCACGCATTTTTTACCATGCACTACACTTACAACGCAGGCATTACCACGCATACCATTACAACGCATTGCGCTGGGGGGCGCTCTAGGATAGGGAATAAGTTTAATTTTATATCCAACACCTTCCCTAGTATCCACGGGGACTGGAGTTGGAATATAAAATTATACTTACCACTATCCAGCACCTCAAAGCGCTATGCGTTGTAACGGTATGCGTTGTAAATACCGCATTGTAATGGTATGCGTGGTAATAGTATGCGTGGTAACGTCATACATCCGTATTTAAAGAGTGACAGTACTTACCAGGAAAATGTAATGATAAAACCATCACTGATTAACCCCATAATTTGACTAGTGAGGATCATATACTGAAATTATCCTTTGTAACCTTGTTTACTGCACTCATCCCGTATCTTTATTTTTTTATTATTGATGATCTACAAAACTAACACTTTGCATGCAAATTCCAAGAATCAGTATTAAAGTGCTACTTGCTTACTTCATGCAATTGCAAAATAATTGAAGGTATTTTACACAATATTAATCACTGTACCTGACCAATATGCCATTGTAAATTTGCTAGGCTTCAATACATGACTTGACAAACTTCCTCCACATTTTGTAACACTCATCCACTTTGTTAATTTGCCTATGAACCCAAAGTTTATGTCTGTTAACTCTCCACATTTAGTCTATTAGTATGGTAGAAGATTTCCAGAAATTAGTTATAAAAATCTGTGCTATTAACAATGACCTAAAAATCATGCATTTATTCTGAAAGCCTCTTATCGCCTTTTCATTTGCCAAACCAAAATTAATAATGTTTGGGGTCTGAAACAGCAAAAAACCCAATTCCTGACCCAAAAAATTAAAACTATCAGACCAATGTTTGGAAAGAGCAGAATGTTCCCAAAACATATACTTTGAATCTCCCTCTACTTTGTCATCACATCAAGGCAATATAGAGGTAGCCCAGAACATTTTTCATTAAGTTTAACCGTTTGTAATACAGCATCCATCTGTTGAAAAACATTGTTTGGAAATTAAAACCTCTCAACAATGACTGAGCTGTCCTGTTAATTTAGAAACGACCTTTGTGGTCATAAACCAAACCAGTTAAACCTTCTTACCTTTCGTTAATATGGCTTCTTCCCTCATGTATCCCTCCTTAGATTCATCCGAAAATTAATTTTACTACTATGATCTCTCTAATCCATTTCTAAAGACTCTTCCCTCCTCCATCTCCCCATCTCTCCTTTACTCATCCCAAACCTCCTCCTGCTACGATGATCTCCCAATAAACACTTTCTAGACTCTTCCCTCTTATAGTCCTCCAATGTCCTTTTCAATTCAATTAACAGACTCACATGTTCACCGCTCAAATTAACTCATATTTCCCTATACTAATTTACCACTAATTCTTTTTGGTTCCGGATTAGCGTGCTACTCGCCGAAAAGCAATTTGATGCGGTGTCAGGGGTAGTAAGAGCTATATAAATACAAGAACAGTTGCTCAATAAAGGAAACCTAGTACCAGCCAATACATTTCCTAGCTCTGAAGTGGAAAGTGTAAAATAATTTTAAGATATTGCCTGCAAAAAGGTCTAGTATTTCGAAGCACCTGTGAGGCCATTTTGGTGTCACAACCTTGGAGAGATTCCACAGTCAGCCAATGACGTTTCATGAGGTAGAAGCTTTCCTCTATTTTTTCCTTATAATTGTTAGTCTTATACCGAACTCTTTTTGGTAGCTTAACAACTGGGCAGATCTGGACGCCGCCGAATTTGTGTTGCAAAAAGCACTAGATAGTACAGAAGAGATTGTAGAGGCCTAAACCACCCCATCCCTTTACTTTTAAAATCTTGATCCAGACTCTGGATTATTTATGGGCCTAAATAAAACTGGAAACATTTAATTTATTTTGGCACAAAAGCATTAGATAATAGCAGGGAAAAGTCATAAAAAACAATCATGAAGGAAATATTGATATTTTAATCCGGGAAACATGACCTATTGTTGCTAGTGGGAAGTTGCCCCACTGCTACAACAGGTTTGTAACTTTTGTTGATTAATGGTAGAGAGTTTGCATCACAGAGAGCATTAGCATTTACATTTTGCTAAAATTGTAAACAAAAATTTCCATCTCAGCAGGCCGAAGGCATTGTTCACATCTAATAAAATAGCTGCATAAGATCAAGGGGCATTTTATTGATCTCGTCTTTTCTACAAAGTCTCTATATACAACAGGAAATACTTTTAGTAACTTGTAAAAAGCAATTCCATCCGTTTGTCATGTTTTGACAGATTTTCGGTCATTTACGGACATTAGACGTCTAGTATTTGGACTTCGCGGAAGCTGAGACTTACTTAGGAAAGTGCAGCAGCATGTGCACTTCTCTAAAACTAAAAACTAATTTTCGTGATTAGTTTGGCTTATTTGAGACATTCATAGGTTTTCTGTAAGGAAGTGATGAAAGTTGTGCAATGGCCAAGACTCAGATAAAAGCTTACAGAAAGGATTGTCCACAGATTAACAACTAACGCTTGAAGAAAAATGTAACATGGATGTAAAACCACTTATGTGACTGTATGTGCTGTAGAAATGTGTGTAAAAGAACAAAACCCACTTTGTTTGCAAATATAATGCCAGATTTAACACCTATAAGTCAACTAAAGTCTTATTTTGCTAAAGTATGTGAAGAAATACCTACAAACTCAATTTTCACAAGATGCAGATAAATAAATATAGCAAAATCCCAGTGGAAACATTGCATTTTGATTATATAAGCTGCTTTTGAGACTTTTGTGAATTGTTATAGTACTTTCCTAACCTCGATCTAGTGTTTAGCAAGCAGCCTAATCCCTTTGTTCAGGAACATCGTTTTGTGGTCCACAGTTAACAGTTGTGCTTTATACCTCTTTCTCCCTAGAGCACTCTTGACAACTGTTAAACATTAAAGGCAGGAGTATATTAATTTTCAGGAAGGCAACTGACCCACACACAGCTTCTTTTCACTCTGCTTAGCAGTTAGTGTCTTTGGCCCACGTCACATTTTCGGCTGTATGACCACTGCTTCCTCTGCGGTCCACCCGCCTGATTATATGAGCGGCAAGACTGCCACTAGACCAACACCATCACTGACAATTCAGCTACCACTGCGGGAGAAGCAAAAGCATCCCATGAGGCGGTGAAGGCATTTTTCCTGACATGCGAATTATGACCTGGCTTTCTGCCGACCTTTTCCTGGTGGTGACACTGCCATGCAAGAGTCAGCAGAAAGGCAGGTAATGAGGGGGAAAACTGTCTCCAGGGCAAATGTACCTTGCCAGATGTAACTGGTACTCATCTTTTTACCTCCAATGCCTTCATGTCGGGTGTGCACACTTTTTCTCACAACATAATTCAAGGAAGCACTACGCCCGACTGGCTAGAGGCAGTGCAGTATGGCCGCAATGGCTTCAGGCTCATTACCCGAGCCGAAGCATACCACCACAATGACTCGCCGCCGACACACCGTCAGACCTGCGGAAAAGTCATAATACGTAGGGTTGGATGCCTTGTTTTATGAACCGCAAAAGTCGCAATCATCCCCTTAATATCTTTGCTTGGAAAGGGTCTAAGAATTTCTGTGCACCACTTCCAGTATGCGATGGATGACTGGCATTTCCTGGTAGTGTGGAATTTTAATTTGTAAGCAAAAGCTGCCTCTGATGGAGTTTGTAGGGAGCTGGTGTCGAGATGTTAGCATAATACTAAGGAGTGCTATTTTTGTTTGCTGCAGCACAAAATACGCTGCTGTTACAAAGCACCATTTCTAAAACAGGAATTTGGCCACATTGTAATAAAACAAAAGCAATAAAAGTGTCACGTCTTTAGTTTTATTTGCTTTTTTAAATTAGATTTTTCAGCAATCACAGTTGCGCCCACTGTTTAAAAAGATGCTGCAAAGAGGCACTTATGGTCTCTTAAGCATAGAGCTGATCAGAAAAGAAGATGGTAAAAAGTAAACCATCTGTTTGGAAGAATGTACGTCTTCCTGCCTGATAAAAGACTATAAATAGAGTTGTTTTCATCTTACGCATAAATCTCCTTAATTATTGTGTCTGAACAAATGCAAAAAGGGCTAAAGAAAATCGACTCTTGCTAACCCACAATGACAGAGGTCCTATCTAAAAGAGCCTGCTTGCACGTTGGACCTTCGCTTTTATGGATGGAGAGTGTAGATGATACTAGAGATGGCGAAAGCTATTTTAACCTGAAAGACGACCAGTAAACCAGTTGCACCGGGGAATTTGGACGTTTTACAGAGATTTTCCACAAACTGAACCCATGGACTGATGCCCTTAAGGTTTGGAGACTTTTGAAGCACTGGGGAAGAAGTAACAGTATTGTTCCAAAAGAAGAGATTTAGACATTTTAGTCTTTGGTGAATCTGAACAAAGTGGCAAAGCTGCTAAGAAAAGATTTATCCTCACTGGCTATATGCACCATAATCTTAATCATAATCTTCCAACTTTGTAGTTTTTGACGGCGAAGTTTAAGTCTCATCTAGGGCCATGAGAAATACTTTTCTAGTCTTGTGAAACGTTATCTAGCAAAAGCCTTTCTCAGCTAAAGATATTTGACCTCTAGAAACGTTTTGAAGCCCAAAGGTAAACTCTTTGACTGGGTTGAACAGTTATCCTTTTTTGGCCCTGCTTTCTTTACCATTGGCCTTAAATGATACCAAGGTCCTGGTGCTCCCTTACTCTTTTAATACATCTTTTGATTATTTTCACAGACAAGAACAAAATACAGTTTGTCACCAACAGTTCAATTTACAGCATTCCTCTACTGGATGACCTTTCCTCCCTGGGGTATATCGATATAAATGTCTGTGTCTCTCCCTTCCTCAATCATCTATGTTGGGGGGCATTGTGCCTATGAGAGTCCACAATTTCGCACATTACCCCTTTAGTCCCCGAAAAGGCCTCCACGCCGACCATATTTTCTCTGATTTCATGAGGCAGACCCTCTCTTCATAGACCACCTTTTCCACCAGTGTGCACCAGTTCATCTCCCCCTGCCATTCAACGAGGTTCAGTTGCATGGCCATCCCCATATCCTGGCAATGTTTTGTTTTGCAACTGTCCTAGGCCTGTTTTGCAACTGTCCTAGCCCATTCCTCCTTATCAAATTCACCCATGTCTTCCTCCCAGTCTGTCTTTACCTTCTGGAGAATGTCTGGAGAGTTATTGAGTATTTTCCTGGAGACCAGGGACATCAATCTTTTCCCTAGATCATCCAGCGTCAGCTTCTCCTCTAAGGAAGTCGCCTCCTCCAGTATTGTCCCAGTGTGCACAGAGAGCGTGTCTGATCTGTAGGTATCTATATTTTTCAGATGCTGACAGTTGGTAGTCTGGTGCTCCCTTAATTTTGATGATGTGACTGTGCTCCGTTGAGGAGTGTCAGCCTAATGGAGGCAAACATTTATCATTTTTGTTATTTCCTATGGAACCGTTTTAAATAACAGCTGATCCTTACGCACAATTTTCCACTTTTTAGTGTCATTTTTATCATGAAATGTTATTCCTTTGTACAAATTTGGTATGGGAAGTCCAATTTGTTTATGTACTACTTGTAATGCTGCTGTTCAAGTACAATGTGTACTTTTCTCTGTGTCCTGCACCAACTAACCAATGGTGAGCCAGGTATTTCCTGCAGAAACCTATTTACTTAGTAGAAAATTAGATTATTTGGACTTTGTGGGGGTTCAGCCTCAGCTCACATTGGAAATGCAGCCTCTTTCTCCCACAGTTTATCTATTTTCCTACATAATTGCAGTGAGTCGTTACAGCTGTATTTAGCACCAGAGTCTACATGAGGACCCAAGGCCTAGTTTACATTAAAATGGTAGGTCATAATCAGTAAAAAAAAAACTTAGGATGCAATATACAAAGTAATCCGAGTACACTGTACAAGTATGTATTTTGAGTCTTTCTTTACAAGGTTGTTAGCCTCCTTTAAGGCCACGCAATAATCCTAGATAATTAACAATGTTATCTTCATAGTGCAAGCAAAAACGTGTTTACAATGCATTCTCTTTACCCACAGGGTGCTCATCCTGTCCTCGGATGTATTGTTATGGTTCTTTCCTTCTTCCAGCCAATCCTTGCTCTGTTTAGGCCTGCGCCAAATGCAAAGAGGTCAGTGAATGAAAATCCTAATTATTCAATGATTTCATGTAACATTGCACCTTCAAATGTTAGGAAAATGGATTATCAAATGTACAATAAGGTTAGTACAGTAAACGAAGCGATGAAAAGGACAAGCCCTCTTTAGCTTACAGTATTACTGGTTTTCTATGTATTGTATAAATATTCATATCACCTCTGTAAACAATGCAGGTTAGTGCCTAGAAGATATATTTCACAATACTTAAAATATTGCAGCATAGCTAAGTTGTTTCACCTGTTATTATCCTTCCATTATGCCATTTGTTACAGACACTATTAGTAGTTCATTTCTGAATGTGGAAAATGTGGTACAGAGGCAGCGGAACCTATTGTTGGATAAGGCCTCAGTGTGGGACACAGTGGAAGCAATGACTTGAAGCATATGTAAAGACTGGCTACGAGTTGCTTTATATTACCACTGTGCATGGAAGACTGGAGTTTTCTCACACATCCAGGTCTTTCAATGTAGGGTGCCATGCATATACTTATTAGTAGTGACAATTGATTACCCAAAAGTATTCAAGTTAATGCATGTCACTAAGGAAATGTTTAGCTGTTATATTAGTTTGCTTAAATTTGTAATACAATACTGTGTTCTGAAATCTCCATCTTTTTGGATACATCCGTCTATCACTGTACTTTTATATCCTGGTAGTGTATTTTGTATAGTGTTTATGTAATATAACAACAGTAATGGTAACAATCTTTTATCATTTCATATGTGCGTGTGTGTGTGTGTCTGTGTGTGTGTGCTCCTGTGTGTCTGTGTGCAAGGCACTAGTGGTTATTTCCAAGCTGTGTGTGCAGAATTTTGCATGAGGGATTCCTCTTAAACAATGCCTACCTTTCCCATAGGATAACATTGGATTACCCTATTACATGTAATAATGACTAACTTTTGATTAGGAGCAGGTAGGAATGTCATGTTTGGACCTAAATTAATTATAAATTAAAATCCTTTAAGGTAAAGATGGATTTTAAGTCACAATTCATAAAATTCCACTTTTAGAAAGTTGGTATCTGCCGGTCCTAACCATTTCTGTCGCTGCCAGGGTCATAAGTTAACTTCCTGTGAATTGCTTAGCTGTTGGCCTTGCGTATTCCTCTAAAACAGTGAGACAAAAGGGGATGAGATGTTGACAGGATGGGCCATCCTTACAGGATGGTAGGGGTGGAGCTGTTTCCTGCCTCACTTACATTTTAATTGGCAGCCTCTAGCACACACACAAAGGAACGTGAAACAAGTCTTTTGACATCCCAGGCTTTTTAGAGCATTGGCAGGGAAAGGGAAGAACTTTACATAACCAGAAGTGGGGGTAGCCTAGAACATTCTCTCACTTCAAAGGATGGCACTTGGTATAAATATTGGATTCTCAGACCAACTCTTCAGTGCACACCTTATCTGTGGAAGACTTCACAAGGACTGCTGGGCCCTCAGAAAACTACCCTACTGCTTGAGGCCTGCCTTTCTCCCCAAAGGACTGCCCTGGTGCTAGAGGCTTGCTTTGCTGTTTTAATCCAGGACTACCAAGGGCTTGTTGGTGGGTCGTCTGTGTGAGCTGTAGGGACATAGGAAGTTCCAGAGACCTTAAACCCTGCACCTGGCCTCTGCTGGAGTGAGTCCTAACTCTCCCTAGTGGTGCCCCCAGGTCCTAAACCCTTGGAAGTTGTGTTAAAGGTCCTGCTCTTGCCTAACCCTAAGACTTGGCACTTAGAAATATTTTTACCAAAAAGTGCCAGAAGAACTAACAGAAGACTAAGACATACCTGCCAGTCGATCCGCCCAAGGTGCATCCCCAGTCGGCCTGACTTTGTGGTAGCTCCCGCCATGTTCTTCTTTGCAGCAGCAGATACTGTTCAACTGGACCTCCAAGCAATAGTATCCAGCCTAGAGGATCCCTCTTCAGCTACAGCTTGAGGCTTCATTCCGCTGAACTACAAAAAAGCTGTCTAAGTCTGAAGATAAAAATCTTTACCCAGTGAGAAAGGGAGGGGGCCATTGATGATGACAACCTCCTCAGCCTGGAAATCCAGTTGTTTTCTTCGTGCTCAGAGCTTTTTCCTGCCATTATCGACCACCAAGACTTTGTCCAGCAGCTCCCCATTGGACAAAGTGTGGTGCCTTGCCCCCCGAACTCTACCTTCTTCAGGGCCTTTCTTCAGAATTTCTTCTAAGACAGAAGGTATCCTAGTGCTGGCTCCAATCCGTCGCAGTCTGCCTTAACTTTTTGACTTTGCCCTGATCTTGCATGACCAGATACCAGAGTTTGGCACTTTGATCTTTTAGGCGCTAGATTCCACTAAACGTTGAACTATTCATAACTCCTGGTCTACTGATTGGAATTAGTTCATTTTGGTGTCATTTTATTTATGAGAATGTCCTCTATTTTCCAAAATTGCTGTGGAATTTTTCTTGTTTTGTGTTTTCTCTTTATTACGGTTTGTGTGCTGCGTAAATAGTTTACACATTGCCTCTGAGGTAAACCTGACTGCTTCTGCACTAGGCACAGGCTCAGTTAAAGACATTTGTGGTTCACCCTCACAAGGATTGCGATTGTTTTTTTGAGTTGGGTTTCCAACCCCTCACCCAATAACCTGATTCTGACATGAAATGTAGTGCAGGAATGACAACCCTTCATATTAATGTCAAGCTTTAAATATTACCAAGAATAAAAGAGAATAGATCTCCACCACATTTTGTTATTAATCATTGTAACAGTTACTTTATATAGAAAATATATGTTTAAAAAAGCTTAAATCCCAATATTGTTGTTTTAGTAAAATTCATAAATCATTTATAGCAGATGCAAGCATAGTTTGTATTATACAAATATCTTTTAAATTTGGTTAAGTACAGAACGACATCAACAAAAATGTATTAATCATTGTAACGGTTACTTTATATAGAAAATGTATGTTTAAACAAGGTTAAATCCCAATGTGGTTATTTTAGTAAAATTCATAAATCATTTATAGCAGAAGCAAGCATAGTATGCATTATACAACTATCTTTTAAATTTGATTAAGTACTGAACTACATCAACAAAAATTAAAATTATGTTTGAATTGTACAAACCCCATAAATAATATCATAGCATTACTCTATCATTCCTGATGTTATACATTCGCCTGTTAATAACGCAGATGCAAGCATATTTTGCATTCACAAATATCTTTCAAATGTGGTTAATATAGAACTACGTATACTAATCAGTAGAGAAAGGATCACTTGTCCTGTACAACCTTAGGTCTGCAGACAACAAAGACGGGGGGATAGTTCTCCTCACGGCTGAAGGATATGACCAACAATGCAGGAGTCTACTCTCTGATGAAAAATTCTACAAAGTCTTGAATATAGACCCAACACCGAGACTACAGAGAACCATCATGATGATGGTAGAAGAAGGAGAGACTAACAATTGGATCACAAAAAAAGGAGACTATCTGGTGACCACGACACCCCGAACTCCTTACTTCTACTCATTACCAAAGACACACAAAGGCCGAGTACCACCACCAGGACGACCAATTGTGTCCGGCATAGGGTCTATTTTAGAACCCCTCTCTCAGTTTGTAGATCAATACTTAAGACCGTTGGTCCAAAAAAAACCCACGTATCTAAAAGATACCAGAGACCTTCTCAACCAACTACAAGATATTGAATACTCCCCTGATACTATGCTCTTGGTCGGATTTGACGTGGAGAGCCTATACACGAGTCTTCCGCAAGGGAAAACCATGGACACCCTCGAAAACATACTTTTCAACTCTGTCTGGACCTACCACACTCCCAGACACTTCGTACTGGAATGTTGCCGGCTGGCACTTATGGAGATTTTTTTCCAATATAAAGACATCCTGTACTTGCAATGCCATGGTACATCTATGGGCAGTACTTTTGCCCCTAGCGTGGCTGGACTTTATGTGAGTTCCTTTGAGGACCAACATATCCTAAATGAGACCAATAACCCCTATCGTCATCATATACTGTTCTGGAAACGGTATATAGATGACATCTTGGTCATCTGGCAAGGAGACCAAAACAGCCTTTTGGAATTCCACACGTGGCTCAACCAAAGAGATGAGTGCTTGAAGTTCACCTACTGCTCAGATTTCCTTGACATAACCATCTACGCTGAGAATGACACCTTAGAAACCCGAACTTTCTTCAAAACCACTGCAAAAAATAGCCTCCTTTCGTATAAGAGTTTCCACCCCCGTCCACTGAGGGAAAATTTACCATACAGCCAATCCTCAGGTTAAGGCGTAATTGCAGCAACATCAGTGAATATAAAACACAAGCTAATGATCTGTGTGAAAAATTGGAAGCCCGGGATTACCCGAGGAAGGTCATCAACAAATGCAAGAAACGGGCAAGAAATCAAAACCGAGAAGCCCTTCTAGAATCAGTACAAAAGCCTCCATCAGAGGAAATCCTCACATGTGTCACCACATACAGTGCTATGACTAACAACATAAAAAAGATTATAAACAGGAATTGGTCCATCTTAACTTCAGGCAACCTCACTTGGCCAAAACCACGTTTCGCGAACAAAAGGAGTCGCAATTTGAAAGATATTTTGGTCCACACTAGACCAGCCCCTAAAGCAGTCAGAGAACCCACTAACCTGTGGGGAGCCACTCAAGTGACAGGACACTACCCATGTGGTTCGTGCTCCGTGTGCAGCCTCACTAAACCCACAAAAGAACTCCAACTACTGCCAGATTTTAAATGGACTCTACGGAGCCATACAAATTGTAACACCAGTCATGTAGTCTATATGATTACGTGCCCCTGCAATCTCAGATATGTTGGCATGACCTGCAGGAAAGCCAAACAAAGACTTTGCGAGCACAAAAGCAATGTAAAGTGCAAAAAGAGTACCACAAAAATGGCTAATCACTATTTGGAAAAAGGCCACACAATACAAGATTTACATTGGGTTATCCTTGAGACCTTACCCAGAAAGGACAAGAATGCGGAGAGAATCCTCTTTGAAAAGGAGCAAAGATGGGTGCATAGACTTGGAACTGACCGACAAGGACTGAACGACAACATCCCTTGGCTCAGTCTATCAAAGAGATGAGGGAAAATTTACTACATCTCTGGTTATCAATAGTATACCCAACATAGCAACACCCCCCAAGAACTGAACAATATCTCCCTATAAGTAATGTGGGT
Source organism: Lissotriton vulgaris (assembly GCF_964263255.1). Taxonomy (NCBI): domain Eukaryota; kingdom Metazoa; phylum Chordata; class Amphibia; order Caudata; family Salamandridae; genus Lissotriton; species Lissotriton vulgaris. Next base: position 676,115,262 of record NC_141685.1, on the reverse strand, counting down.
CTACAACATATGGAAAACGACTAGAACACATTCCCTATCTAGCAGACAGGTGGCCATCTCCAAGAGATTCCCTGAAGACAGTATATCCATAGTGTAATACCAACATGGGTTATGAGACCAACACAACAACATCTCATAATTCCCATATTACCCTACTGCCCAGTCTTAACATTTATAAAATATACTCTCAGCCTATAACCTCTATCCAGGAGCAGTTCGTTAACATCACCTCACCCAAGCAAAAACAATGCCAGACTGTCCCGTTACAATATATATCCGGCTGATAACTCCCATCTGGGACGAATTCTTTAACATTACCGCACCCTGGCAGCATAATACCAGACTTCGCGGCATAAAAAGCGATTAGCTTTATTTGTAAGCACAACACCCATGGGCGGCAAACCAGTATCAGTATTATTATAATAATAGACACACAATAGTTGTCTTTGCGGAATCCGCATTAGATATGACTAATTAAATAATACTCCCCGAGGGCGACCATTCCCTTCGTCGCCTTGTGAATATTTACGTTAGGTCTCCATGGCAATACAGCTGGACCAATGATATCGCTCAAAACTACGTAACCGCAATGCCTAAAAGACTGACCCGGAAACAGAATTCTGTTTCCGGGTGGCTGAGAGCAGCGTAAACAGTGAAGACGCGAGGAGCAGACATAAGAGGTAGCGAGGATAGACTCGCAACACACGACTCAACCGCAAGTATCCTTGTAACTGTCTAAATTAATCCAAGTCTTCCTCCTTCCCCCTCCAGTCTCCCCCGAGCCCTCCACCCGACTGGAGCACGTAAAATATACGCGCAAGGTAACAAATTAACTCCTGATCCATCCGGAACCACTGGGAGTTGGCCACATGAGACTGGGCACAAAAAACATCTTTACATTTGTCCACCAGGTTTCCACATTAGTGTGTACACATGCGTGCTGCTCAACTATTTGTGACTTAACGAGATGATACACAATGGTGGGGTCACTTTACACCAGACCAAACTACCACTGAGTAGGCACCACCATTGAAGTGCGTTTTAGAAAAATTGTCGTTTGAACCACTGAGACACGACCAGAAAACGATAAATGCATGCATGATACACCAACCTCTGAGCATGCTATAGCCCTCTGCACGAATGTGGAGTGTGAGATGAGAGAGTTGACATTGCCATATTATACTGTTGGTTTATGAAGTATTGCCATTTTTTAGTTGTGAAACAATCTACAAAATAGCTAGACCCATTAAGCAGAATTCTGCTTGGTACATGTCCCATTGTAAATTCCCCCTCCCTCCCCCCTTGTATGTTAAAAGAATTTGTGTTATTTCTGTTACAGGTACACTGAGACCTTTACCATAAGGAAACAGGTTAATCATCCTATTTTCTAATCACCTTTTTGAGAGCACCTTTTTTCCCCTCCCCCCACGTTATTCACATAACGGTCCTGATGAATGCCCGTAAGTCCTAACCAAGGCAGACAAGGCAGAACCATGTCGACCCATTTTTATTTCCCCTCACAATATTTTATTCTATCACTCTAAGTGCACCTACGATTCATAAACAAATCATTAGATGCACTTTTTCAGAGTTATCTAAGACCCGAACCCAGACTTGACACATTTTTCCATCTGGTTTTCCGGGCTTTTTAAGATCCCCCATCACTGGCTCACTACTGTTCCAACCTTGGGTAAGAACCTCCTGGTGGAGGCTGCATAACACAACGACCCAATGATTATGCACACACGTGAATGAACAGCGGAGAACCAAGATATACCGCTTGAATACCATCCTACCCATCACGTGCATGAGGGTCTTTTACTTTTAGATGCTCGGCCGTAACTCCTGCAGACCTAAGGTTGTACAGGACAAGTGATCCTTTCTCTACTGATTAGCATACGTATTTTTGGAAACTGAAAGGATCCTCCTTTCCATCTCCCCCCCCCCCCCCGCCCCCTTCTGATTAGAAGATAATATAGAACTACATCAACACAAATTAAAAACAGTTATGTTTGAATTGTACAAACCTCATAAATAATATTATGGCATGACTCTAACATTCCTGATGTTGTACATTCTCCTGTTAATAAAGCACCGCATAACTCTAGTAATCTAGTAGGAAATTGAAATGAAAAACACTAAAAAAACAGGTGTTTCACTGAGCTAACACTAGGATATAATAATACATCCACAATTTACATTCAAGCTAAAACTACAATTAGTTGCTCTCAACATCAAATCACACTCTAAGATATTAACTACAATGCCTAATACCTTTATGTAAAAGATATTTAGGAGGAACTGCACTACTATATTATACTGTTTAGTACACTTTTCTCAATTATGTAAGTTAACACAGCTTATCTAATGACCCTGTATGGGCATTAAAGGTTATTCCTTTGTATGTCTGGCCTCCATCTCTGTTAGCAAGGGAAATAAGACCATATATGTACCAGAAGCATGATATATAAGTAGCGTTTTGGGTCATAGAAACAATACCAAGCACATTTAAGTCTACAAGGGACTAGCACTTGAATAACCTTAGGTAATGAAAACAATTGTCATTTTACAAATATCCCCAAGTGGCACAGACATCCATTTGAACTCTGTCATATAGCAAATGTGATGTCTCCTAATATGATATTTTTTGCCATTGCATCAGTCTGCTGTGTGCAGTTTAGCCAGATCTGTCTCAGGTTAGCCACAGGACGCATAAACAAAGGAACATAATTTTAGGAACTCTATAAAGGTGTAACAGTGTTCCCAAATGAATATAGCAAACCCCAGCCTTGACCGTGTATTTTCGAAGAAGCTACCAAACTTATTGTACTAAATCAGTTGCATAAATCTGAATCATTTTGAATTGTGTATCGTCTATTGTAAATGTTTCATCATTATATGAAAAATGATTTACAAAGCACATGATATATCTTATAATACAATAGATATTTTCCTAACATATATTCATATTTCCTACGCTAAAGTATCTATTTTACAAAAAGCCGACTTTGTGCACTCAGTCCACTTTACAGGCCATAGAAACGTATTATCCAACTGTAAGCACTCCTATATGCCTAGCAAAGAAAGTTTGTGGGTGGCAGAAGGTATATGGTATCCAATATTTTATGATACTTTAGAATGATAAAATTCTGCGCTTTAAATTCAAAGGCATATCCTAGTTGCAGAGGAATGCAGAAGACTAACCAAAATGCAACCATTGCACTATGTTTTTAAATAGAAACTGGAATCGGAGGCAAATCTTTCTTTATTGGTTGGTTAATCATATTTAGTTAGACTGATAAGTAACTGTGACAGCAGTGATGTTGCCTGGTGTGATACATTTGAGGCTCTTATAAGCATTTCTCATTAATCAAACATCACATGCTTCTATCCAATTCTTTAAATTAAAACCCATTACATTATGAAGCAGAGCAGGGGATAAATAACGTTGGATCTCTTGAGGTGGTGGATGGATATTATCGGCAACACTATAGGAATAATGAATTATCAGAAAGCGATGATCTGAGATTCGCTTATTGACAACTGTTGTGAGTTTTCATAATGATGAAAAACACTGACTGCACATAAGTGTTTACAACTGGGCTGCGTTTAACCCCTTGGGCGCGGCCGCGATTCTGCGCCTGTGTGGTGCTTTTAACAAGTGGGGGGGTTCAGCACATGCCCACCGCAGTGCATGACGGACGGGGGCCGTCATCAGCATAGAAGGGGTTAATCTAAACAGGAGTGATAAAAGGACAGACACCATTAGAACACTTTCACAAGTGGAAGAAATATCTGATTTATTGACACTTTTAACTCTTTCTGATTAAGATACCACAAAATGGTAAACATGAACCAAGGCGCCACAGTCAAATGTTTTTTTAGGTAGAAGGGGATAAAAGAAGCATAAATACAGAGAACAATTATATTTGGCTTTCTAAAGCAGCTGTTTGCAGTGAATTAGGATAGCACGTTTCCCCAAACAGGCATGGAACCAGAAAGAAAGCCAGTGGTGTGGTGCAGATGGGACCCAATTTAGAATTTTAACTGCCTAGTAATATGGTTCACAATTTTGTTAGAACTAGTGAAATAGCTATCCGGTATTGCCAATGTTCTGTTTTTTTTTTTTTTTTAAATATGCTATTATTCAAAATAATGAGACTTGAAAAATACCCATGTGCTCTCTTGTACTGCCTCACTGTTAATGTTCATCTGTTCATCAAACTTTTATCTTTAATTAAATGCTCCCTGCAATGTCCCAAAGAATAATTGATAGCTAAAGCCTTCACACTGGTGACAATCTATGAATATGGGCAATAGTCCTATTACTATGCAGGCACCTGCCTGCATAAAAATAATCCGCTGAGGCATATTCCTCTTTCTATGTGTGCTGTAGAATGCAGAAAGTAACAAGTACAATAAAGATATTTCTCCTTGTTACGCCTCATCTGGGGAGGCTAGGTTTTTAACACATTCCCAAGTTTACCAGTAATGGTAAATCTGGAAATGCACCAAAATCCATTGGCAGGCATGTGGGAACATCCACCCTGCAGCCATGGATGCCTTTTCAGGGCAGAGTAACGCAACACAGCTATTTGCGCTGCTTTGCATTACTCTAGATTTACAAGCTACGCAAGGTCACCTTGTGTGGCTTGATAAATCTAACTTGAGTTGCATCGCTCTTGCACTAGGTTGCATGGTGCAAGAGATATACAACTCTTTGATAAACATGCCCCTTAGACCACAAATCTACCCCATTATTTGAACCTTTTTTTAACAAAACTAAGATATGAGATTCTGTCAATTAGCAGTTTCTGTATTCAATGGGGAGGGAAAGTCTGCTCTGGCACGATTTGCTATTCATACAGATCTCAGAATGAAACGTTTCATCATTTGTTTTTCTTTTGCAAAGCTTATGAAGCCCCCTGGGAGTGATGGATTACGCCAGTCTATCGCCTTTTAGGGATCAGATCATGAAAAACAGCGATGCGAATCTTAAGAACTAGCACCGACGATGTAATTATTATCAGCGCTGCAAAACTTCTATCTGTGTGGGTTATTCAGTAAATTGAAATTCTGACAATTCACAGCAATCTTAATGATGCATAATTAATTATTAGTACTTACAATTGTACCTTTTTTACGTGTAACGTTTTATATTGAATTTTGTAATAAATTGGCTGTGTTTATCATTGAATTTATCTATGTGCAATATTCTAGATCGCATTCCATTCCTCCATTTTAAAAAAAACAGGTTGACCTGACCTAGAAGTGACAAACCGGAAATATTTTTTAATCTCCAGATTCTTTATAAAGGGAGAAAAAGCTTGGCTTTGGACCAAGCAATGGTGGCAAATAAGGTAGGTCCCTGTAGGTGGAAGGTCTAGCAGAAAAGAGGATCCCAGTCTTGTTATATATCAGAGCAACAGTAGCATTCACACCCCTTGAGATATTTATCACAACCTCTGTGTCATTATAATGTCCATGCACTAAATGGCCCCAGCCATCTAGGAGGGCTTTGTATAAAAAATGTGCATCGCAAGAAAAGATGGACATAGAAAATGCATCTGCTAACCTTAAAACCATGTATACATAAAGATGTTAGGTTTAATAAATCCTACATCAACTCATTAGAATTATACAAGAATAGGAGGGGATGGCTGCGGAGAACCCCGCCTTCATGTAGCCACAGGTGACAGCTGCTCCTCCCCCGGTATTGGAGCTCGCGGATTCCCGCACCTGAGCATTAGTGACCCGGAAACTGAGGTCTTGGCCAGCTAGCATTCTCTGCGTTTTCGGCGACTGCTGGCATCCTGAGTTGCTCATGGCGGGGCTCACTATGGAAGGGGCCTGCAGTGCGATGGTGGACGCAGTTGGAGGCTGTGGTTGTAGGTGGTTGATTCCCGCTGGTTGGAGGCTGAAGGGTGGACAGAGATTGGTGTGAGGCGAGGCGCTTCAGAGTTGAGATCTCCACGACCTCCACAGTGATTGGGGCAATCTCTGCGCCGGAGTCTGGAAGTGGCTGGAAGTGGCTACGTTGCAGTAAGGATGACGCCGGTCTGCAGAGGTGAGTCTGCCAGGTAATAATTGTCTAAGCTGACTCAGCTGCCAGAATAGGTTGGAGGGTTTGATGGTTTTAAAGTCTGTAGCTCCTCTCCCCCCCGCCCCCAAAGGTCTAAGTTCATTGGGTGTAAAGCAAAAATTTGGTTCATTAATTGGGGCATTGAATACCTTGCAAACTAGATCCAAGATCCAAAGGAAAATAGGAAAACATCTGAAGCAGGTGAACGCTATTGCAAATGTTGACTCTGCGGCAGGGCTCAAAGCCAAAACTCACTTAGCCCAGGCAAAAGCGGTGTCATCAGCGGCCAAAGCTGAACATATTCCAAATCAGCCTGGCCTTAATTCAAGCTTCGAGAGCTCTGGAGAAGAGCCATCTGAGTTTCATCAGGAGGGTGGAGATGCCACTGCACAGACGCAAACAGGTGGTTAAAGTAGTGTGGAGAATAACAGGCAGCCAAGTCTACAGTAAGGACAAACCATGATGAGATGAAAACCTCCAAAGACGTTCCGTTCTTGAAAAAAAAAAAGCATCTCAGCAAGGCTCCGGCCAAATCTACGGCAAACCTGCAGCAATTTATAGAGGGGGGCCTGAGGGTGCGCCAACTAGCCCCTTGAAGACTCTTTTTTTCATTACCACGGGCAGGCTCCTTCTACAGTTGCTTCTGCAGTCCCTTTGGTATCGCCAACTATATCATCAACACCACAGACTCAGGCCTCGGTTCAGTCACCCCCTTAAGACATCATAGTGCAGGAGCCAGAGGATCAGTCACAGCCCCACACACAGGCCCAGACGCCTTGTAAGGCTGGTTTGGATTTCTCAGGCCAGCTAGCCGGGAACCAGAAGCAAGATGGGAAGTCACAACAGGACGAGTCCGACTCATCGAACGAAGGACCTAACACTCAACAGATCGATATAAAGACCATGCTGAATCTTATCTTGGAGGGGATAGGAGAAATGAAGAAATCCCAAGAGAATGAGATAGCCTGCCTCCACCAGCGTATTGGGAGGCTGTGGCTTGTTTTCCAGCTAGAATTCAGGAAGCTGAATCAAGGATCGCCCTGTTGGAGGATCAAATTAGCACCATGCTCCTGAGAGTGAATGAGGCAGTGAAAGATAAAATTGTTCTAGAGAATAAACTTGAGGAGCTTAAAAATCATTCTCGACATTCAGACTTGCGTATAGTTGGGACATCCGAGGGGAGTGAGGGATCTCAAGCTCGTCAATGGGTTGAGGAGTTTATTAAGCAGAAGGTCTTGCCTGAATTTACTAGAGACCTTATGATAACAAGGGCACATTGAGTCCTCTCACACCCCCTACCCAATTCAAAGATCCCACTTACTATCTTGATTAACTTTGCTGACTATCGCATTAAAGAGAAGATTCTGGCTAAGGCAATACAGTAGAGACAATTTCCTATCAATGAGATCTCAAAATGTCAGATGTTTGCTGATATGTCTGTAGTAGCCGCACGTAGGCGAAAAGAGTTTGTGAAGCTACTATATCTTTTTAAAGCTCAAGGGGCGCAGGCTTCAATACCCCAGCAATCTAAGCTTCGAGTTCTCTTGAGAGGGAAATTCCATATGTTCTCCAACATAGAGGAAGCTCAGGAGTTGCTGAAAGATCTCTTACTCAAAGTAAAAAATTAGTTTTGACGCTAAGGGTCTCCAGAGTTGGGGGTAGGGTCACCCAGGGTGCAGTTCCAGGGCACCCCATAGTGAAATAGTGGTGGGTGAGATGTGGCCAGCGGGGCTTCTCACATTTCTTGGGGGGGCTGCATGGGGGATCGGGTAGTGGGGGGCTCTATGGCAATAAAAAAAGCAGTAGCAAAGGGGACAAGGAAGTGGAAAACAGGTTTTTGAACTCGCTTGATTATTGTTGCTATTTAAATCTTAGAAATGATTAGTAAATGTCATATTATGTCAGTAAATGTAAACAGTATGTTGAACAAACAACAATATGAAGAGCTTATAAGATGGTTGGCCTCCTTTATGCCCCAAGTTCTCTTTCTCCAAGAAACTCACCTTAAAACAAATTCACCTACGCTCTTTCTTCCTAGAGTTTTCTCAAATGCTTTTTTTTTGCATCCGCCCTGTTGGCTGTGAGAGGAGTAGCTATTTACCTCTGTAGAAGAGTGGCTTGGGGGTTTGTCCAAGTCCAGAGAGATCCTCATGGAAGATGGTTATGGGTCATGGCTAAATTAAATGGGACTACATTGAACTTTGTTAATTATTAAGACCCAATCATGGATGACCCCTCAGCTTTGATGAAGGTTAATGAGCTGCTCAGGGGAGCCCCTGGCCAGATAATTTTCTGGAGGCGATTTTAATTACATCCAAGACCTGAGAAAAGATACTTCCAACAAAAATTAGAAACAACTGAAGCCAAAGAATAAAGTCCCTAATGCCATAATACAGGACTATCAGTTGGTTGATCCATAGCGTAAAGCCAATCTGGCGGTATGCGAGTATACATGCTACTCCTGTCAATTTCAGGGAGCATCTCGTATTGATTTTTTCTTAACATCTTGATCTCTGTATTATGTAGAGGCAGAAATTGGGGCTAAACTTTTTCAGACCACTCTTTTATTAAGATTGATTTAAGAAATCGAAGAGGGGGAAGAGGACGAGTTCCAGGTGGGAGAAGGATCGTCTCCTTCTCCAAGATCACCAATGGGTAGCAGGCTGGATACTTGATTATTTCAGGATCAATGAGGGGACGGAGGAACCATTCTCAGTATCGGGGGTTCAAGGCAGCTGTGCGTGGGCAAATGATCACCTTTTCGGTCAATCAGTCCAAAACACGACGCACTAAAATAGCTCAAGTCCAGCAGGCCTTTTATATTGCCCTAAATCAGAGAAATGCCCCTCTGTGGTGTCAGCTTGGAAAGGCGAAAAAGGCGTTAAGGGAACTTTTCTTAATAGAAGAAATCAACAGCTCCCAGACTTTTCAACAACGTGTATATGAAGAAAGCCAAATGGTCGGTAAACTGTTAGCAGGGTCAACTGAGACCAGACAGGAATCAGCCTTAATCATAGAGGTCATAGATCCCAAGACCAGAGTCGTAGTGCTGGATAGGGATGGGATTGCTCAAGTTTTCATGGAGCACTATCACCAGCTCTACGCTACCAAATATACGGTCAGGCTAGATTCAATACAGAATTACTTTGAAGGCGTAAATCTTCTGAGTTTGGCCAACCCTCTCGTGCAACAGATTCAACATGGCATATCAGGTGCTGAAATTCTGGCAGCCCTAAATTCAATCGCAGGATTGAAAGCCTTCGGAAACAATGGGCTGCCTAAAGAATTTTACAAGGCATTTGCTAAGGAGTTGACCCCTTTTTGACAAAGCTTTTGGATTATATTAACACTGATGGCAGTGTTCCCTCAGTCTTTAAAGAAGATATTATCAATAGCTTTGTGAAAAAGAGTGAGAATCCCAAGGACGTCAACTCCTAAAGACCAATCAGCCTTCTTAATGCTGATTACAAGCTTTTAATGAAAATTTGAGCCCAGCGTTTTACTCCCCTAGCTCAGGAAGTGATCAACAGAGACCAGTCTGGGTTCATCGCTGGGAGGTTGACGTCTTCGAATACAGGGTTTTTAATACAGGCTCTCGATTTGTCATTCATTATGATGGTAGATGCCGAAAAGGCATTTGACCTGGTTCATTGGGACGCCCTTTTATATGGTCTGGGTAGGTTCGGTGTTCCCCTTCAGGTCAAAAAAATGCTCTGTAATATCCATCAGGGGGCTTAGGTAGTGATAATTGCAAGTGACAGTATATATTTTCTTCATATATATTTTTAGGTCCCCTGATATCCTGGATTAGACTGTACGAAAGAGGTCCTGAGGAAGGTGGCCTAGAGCCGTCGAAACGTGCGTTGACCTGGTGCAGGGGTCTCATATTGGATTTTGAGGCCCATAAATTGGCGTTAAGACCTTGCCAACTTAGACTCAATTCTTCCTTTTTCCTGTGATGGTGTGGTTTGAATGAAGTATGGGTGTGAGTGTGGTAGCACTTTGAGGTTGTGTGTATGATATCAGGTGGTGTTTTCTTAAGTATTTTGTGTTATTTTTTTTGTATATATTTATTATCTTGTGTATTTTGTTATGAACTATGAATTTTGAAAAAATGTTTATAAAAATTGAATTTGTGATGAAATGTTTTTTTTTGTTAAAGATATTTTTATTGAAAGTACAAGAAGGAAGAGGAAAGGAAGTAAGAGAAAGATAGAAACACAGTAAATGCAGGAGCTCACTCTACATGGCCGAGTAATGTTAATATTGCTGAAGATTGGACAACGCGGCCACCCTAGCCTGGATGAATCTCAAAGTCCGCCAGCCAACAATGTTGTCCCCAGCGGGAAGTCCTTAGAAAGGCTGCGGTTCACAGTGGCGCCAGGCAAAAGCCATCCGAGCCAGGGGTTCATTCGACCAGTCTAATTTACGCCTCCACGTTTCTCGGCCGTAAGAAGAACAATGCAGCGAGGTGAAACACAAAGACCCACCCCCCATAGAGATAGACAGAACAAAACTCCCTCCCCCCAAACTCCTTCAACCCTCCAGCCCCCCTCCCCCCAGTGGTGGCAGCCAAGTAACCGGTACACATCCGAACATTCTCTCATACTTGAAACAAATGGAGTGCACATAAAGGGGGCGGGCAGACCGCTGACGGTAAACCTCGAGAAAGGAAGCGGACTAGTGGGCCCCATCTAAAGATGAAGTTTTTGAAATCTCCTCTGAAAACATCCACCATACGTTCCATACTCAGCAGTTTCCATAACCTAGCATACCAGAGGGAAAGTGCAGGGGCCTCCTTCTTTTTCCAAGCCGCCGCCAAGGTCAACTTGGCCGCACCCATGCAGAGCCAAAGGATTTGTTTATCCGCTTTAGTCTGATGCTCCAGGAGCGGATCACGGAGACCCAAGAGAACGAAGCCTATCGAGTCAGGAATCGGGTACCCCAGCACTTCCTTGATTTGGGACAGTATCTCCTCCCAGTAGGGGCGAATGACAGGGCAGTCCCACCAAATATGGCGAAAATCCCCGAAGAGACCACATCCTCGCCAACATCTATCCGACGCAGAGGGAAAAATCTTTTTCAACCGGGCTGGGTAAAGATACCAGTCCAGCATCGTTTTCATATGAGCCTCCCTGAGGTCAATGGAATGATTAAATCTATGTAAGTCACGCCAGAGGTGAGTCCACTCCTCGTCAGAGACATCCCGTCCCAGGTGCTCTTCCCACAAACTAATGTATCTAGGGCGAGGCGAGATAGCCGTGGTAAGTAGAAGGCCATAGAGGAATGAGATCACCCCCCTCATGGACGTTGCGCGGGTGATAAAGGATTCGAAATCTATGGGAGGCCTTGTCGCTGCATCCCACACCTCCGGTGACAACGCCCAATGTAGCATTTGGGCATGCCGGTAACGCTCGGACGGTAACACCGCATAATCACGCATGCAATTATGGAAGGTGAGTGGCTCATAACCATGAAACAAGTGCGTGAGCGCGTGGCACCCTCCCGTTCTCCACCCGTCAAAGGGGCCCTCCACGAGAGCCGGTGGAAAGGCCGGGTTAAAATGTATAGGGGTGAAGGGGGACGGGAAGGAGGTCCACTTTTCATCGCCAGAAATCGAGTCCCAGACCCTCAGGGTGGTACTCGTAGGGGTGCTAATATAGGCGTTACGAGGGCGATCCCCCTTCGCCTTTCAGACCAGGTCCCATATCGACCTCCCCGCCACACTCCTATCCATATGCAACCAGTGCTTCTCCGATTCCATCTGGGTCCACTCGACCAGCACTCGGAGTTGCGCCGCCTTATAATAGAGGTGCATATCTGGGAGGCCGACCCCACCCTTTTTCAAAGGCCGACGCAGCGTGAGAAAAGAAAGTCTAGCGCGACCCCCTTGCCAAATATAGCGTAGGATCATGGTCTTACCACGCCTGAAAAAGCCCCCATCCAAAGCAATAGGGAGTGCTTGAAACAGGTATAGGAGCTTGGGGAGCATCGACATCTTGACAGCATGGACGCGGCCCAGCCAAGAAATGAACATGGGCTTCCACCGATTAAGTTCGGTCTGTATCTGGGCTAGCAAAGGTGGGAAGTTGGCCACATACAGAGTTGTGACGGATGAGGTCAGCCGGACCCCGAGATACTGAATAGAGGAGCTGGCCCACGACAGGGGCGTGAGCGGGCGGATGCGATCCATCTCAGCAGATGGTAGCGTGAGGTTAAGGATGTATGAATGAAATGTTTTTTACAAATCTAAAAATAAGGAAGAATATAAAATGATGGATAAATCGAAAATAAAACAAGTTACAAAATAAAATATGCCTGGTATATATCTGTCGCCTAGTTCAGATTAATAATAGGATGCATACTAGTATTTGAAGATTATGGCCAGTGCTGGAACTATCCTTTCACAGTGATAATTGCAAACCGTGCATGGATAGTAAATATAAATCATGCGACTAGACAAGGGTGTTCGCTTCCTTCTTTGTTATTTACTTTCTTTATCTAACCCCTGGCCATTAAAATCCACGACAATGTAGAAATTAAAGCTGTTCCCGGATAACATTATTTTATATCTTAACCCAGAGAGTTAGAATTTAGACCTGGTCTTAACAGAATTTAGTCAATTTGAATTGATTGGGGGCTATAAAATAAAACAAAACAGAGATTCTAATTTGAAATACTGATAGCGATTTTCTTCCCGCAAATCTCAAACATCAAGCCCTTAAGTTGGATCCAATACGCTATTTGGGGATTTATGTCTCTAATCAATATGGGCAGCTATTTAAATTGGACTACGAAGTCATGCGGGGTAGAATTGAAAAATTGCTGGATAACTGGCCGCTTTTACCACTTACTTTGGTAGGCCGTGTGACCCTTATCATAATATCCATACTCCCTCTACTTGTATTTCTTTGTACAAATTTACCCATAAAAATTAATACTAATTACTTCAAAGAGCTAGAAACTATGGGGCAGATTTACAAGCCCCTTGCGCCACTTTTGCGTCACTTTTCCCATGTTAAAAATGACGCAAAAGTGGCGCATGGGGCTTGTAAATCTGCCCCTATGTTCAGAGAGTTTGTCTGGAGTAAGAAAGCACCCAGAGTTAAACTCTCGGCTCTACAACTTGATATCAATCAGGGTGGGTTAGCATTACCGCGCATTCATACATTATATGAGGCAGCTAATTTAGATTTGACAGCTCATATGCTGGCAACAAATGGTTCATCAGACAACTTTTTTTGATAAGATGGTGCAGGAATCTGGTTTGCAGATACCGATATTTCTGAAAACCTCTAAACTCCCCAAGAGGACCAGATATAAGACTCTGCAGGAAGATTCACTTAGATTAGTCTTTTTTTAAGCAAGTTGGTTCTTCTGGGTCTTACTATCTAAAATTAGGTGAATTTGAAAGTTTTGATCTTCAAATCCAATCTAGTCACCATAGAAATTGGAAGGAATGTGGTCTAGAAGATCTGGGGCGCTTTTTAATCCAGGACAGAGTAATTACCTGGCAAGAGGTTCAGAATAGATGCAGTGACCGCATTAAGCCTGTTTTTTTTTTATATTTACAGATCATATATTTTCTAAATAGATATACTTCTTCCTCTAGTGGTGCCCCGACTAAGCTGATGACCGCTTTATTTGGTGCAAAAGTGGGAGGGGTGGGTAATTTGTACTGTCTTTTGTGTACCCAAAGTGAATCTCCACTGGACGAGAAAATCTTAGAAAGAGTAACCCAGGAAACTCAATGTACCTTTTCAAGTCAAAGAGTGGCAGGCCATATCTCAGTTAGGGAGCAAGGCTTTAAGAGCTGCCAATTTTCAAAGAATGGCCCTTTTCTCTCTGTGGATGGCTTACTATACACCTAAAGCTCTCAACAAATAATATCCAGAAGTAGAAAATAGATGCTTTCGCGGTCAGCCTGAAGGGGAAGGGGCTTGGCAGCATATATCCTTTACATGTCCAAGGCTAGGGCTATTCTGGTTAAGATTTTTTCGTCCATAAACCGGGCGATCCAGAACAGGTAGATCCAGAGGTTGAGGTAGCCCTCTTCAGCATTACCAAATGTAGGGCAAGCTTGACAAAATCGGAGGAGACTTTTTTTTTAGCTATTTCCTCCCTTGTTGCTCGCTCCCTAATTCTCCTGAATTGGAGGTTGGCGGAAGCACCTTCATATGCGAGGTGGCTAAACAAGATGAAACTAACCAGGATTTTCGAAGAAGCATATGCAAGGCGGCTGGGCGCTACAAAAAAGTTTACTGTGGTTTGGAAATACTTAGTGAATCTTGAAACTACGAAGGAAAATAAGTGTTATCGATATTTTAGGCAGAATTAACTACATTTTAAGGCTGGGCTTAATATCTTAACAAAAAACAACAAAAAAAAGCAAAAGTACATCCCGTGAAGTGATTTCGCCTGGTAAAGGATAGGTTGTTCTGGATTTTCCTGTGTACTTTAGGCACTTTAGCACTGTAGCAAGTTAGAATTGCATATTTGTAAAAAGTTGAGATATAAATGTAAGCCTTTTCGAAAATGGGTATGCTGCCAGATTATGGCTGCAATATGCTTCTTTGCACTTTCACTGTATTGGTTTTATTCATGATTTGTATGTTCTGATCAAATGCTA